>NC_141696.1:40500783-41739179 GCF_964263255.1 Lissotriton vulgaris | reverse complement strand
GACCTACAATGATGGCTTTTTTGGGGATAGAACCAATCTGCCCCAAGGTTTAAGTTGGCACTCAAAGTGCATCACCAGCGGCACTAGGGGCAGGCGGGTGCAAAGTGCAGGGGACCAATGGATCAATTGGGGGGGGGCTTCAATCAGGGGTGACTTAGCAGCAGGCCATTCAGTTGTGTGCGCGAGGCTGTAGTGGTTTGGTTCAGCACTGCAGGGGCCAATGATCAGCACAGGAGTGGCACCACCAGTAGCACACAGGTGACTGGATGCAGTGTGCCAAGAAGACGTCTGGAGCCCTGTGGTTTGCAATGGAGGTATCCGGTTTGAAGTAAAAGCTGCAGGCTCAGGCAAAGAGGTTTCCTAAGGGTGACCACGAGCGGGACAAGTAAGTTGGGTTCCTGCGGGATGCCTGCACTACCTCGGTTGGCCCACCCAAGGCCATGGGACGTTGAGTGCAGGGGTGCCTTAAGGCATCGGATCTTCTTACCAGCTCCAGTCACGATTGAGGGGACCCCTCAGGTTATGGCTGCTGGCATTGGTCTGAAGCTTGAGGGAAGTCAGGGATCACCAGATCCCAGGTCAAAATCTTTGGTGGGACGGCCTCATGGTGTTGGTCCAGTCGAACTCGAGTCATGGGTGTCCGGTGCAGAACTGTGGAGCCGCCTAGATCCAGGTTCCGTGTTGGAGTCTTGGTTTGAGCAAACCGGGGGCTCATGGGAGACAGAGTCAGTGTGGTAAAGGACCAGCAGATCTTCTGGGCTCTGGGGGAGGGTGGCTGCTGGGCACACCAGAATTTTCAATGTTGGCAAGTTAAAGTCAGGAGAGGCTGGTAGGGCAAGGGCCCAAGCAGTTGGTGTCCTATTCTTCCTTTTTCAGACCAGCTCTTCGGTCCTTCTTCTTGTCTGTTCTAATGAGGCATGGTTAAGGGTCACTTCTAAATATTACATTTAGGGACGTTACAGGGGTGTGCAGGTCAGGACGAATAGGTCCCTTCCTTGAGGGTATACCCACTATTATGCCACCCTCCAGTGGGAGGGAGGCATGAGCCTCTCTCTAACCAGCTGGGTCCCCTCATCTTCAAGAAGGAGGAGACTGAGATGTGTGCTTCACCTCACCTCCCCACCTGAGGGGTGGGGTTGGCAAAGGTGGGCACACCTCTCTCCCTAAATGTGTTTTCCCTCTGATTCTCCCACACAAAAGTGGAGTCAGAACCAGTGGGAACCAGTTGCTGGGAGCAGCAAAAGGCAGGGTCATCTAACAGAGGCAGCAGGCCTTTGAAACTTCCCTTTTTGTGGACCCAGCTCATTCTGGGGGAGGAGTCATGACACCTATGCCCAGGGTGGGCTTTCTTCCTGGTCCCTGAGAGCGGAGGCCCTCCGCTGGTGGTGGCAAATGGTGGGTAGCCATGCAGGAACCACACAAGGGTTGGCTGTTTTTTCAGGGGTATCTCTAAGATTCCCACTGAGTGCATTTTATACTAAATCCCACACTGGCAACACTGTTGGTTTAATGTGCTGAGATGTTTGCTACAAAACTTCCTAGTTTTCAGTAAAGCCATTATGGAGCTGTGGAGTTCATGGTGACCAACTCCCAGACCATATTCTCATTATGGCAGTACTGCACTTACGATGTCTAAGAATGAAGGTAGGCATTGTAGGAGTACAGTGCTCATGCAACTGTACCCTCACCTGTGGGCTAGTGCACACAGCTAGAGGAGTGACTTACCTAGACCCCAGCCAGTGGGTTACAGGCATGACATGTGATAGGTTTTGGGGGGCATGAGTTAGTAGTAACAATGGCACGAGTTAAACGGGGAGTGCATTACATTGATTAATACGATCTGTAGGTGTTGATAATAATGGGATGTTCTCCTTTAAGAGATGCCTCCGAAGAAGAGATCGTTTTCTCGAAATGCATTGGGCTTCATTTTAAGGATATTTGTGGTGATGTGTCCAAGGGATAAAGTGCTTTGGAAAGATTTAAACGCAAATAAAATATGGAAAACCAGAATACTTCCACTCATCTTGTATAAATTGGGACAAGTGATGGACAAGATTGACCATAAAAATATGACATAAAATATTTACCTGGAGATATATGGGCCTACGGGCCCCACATAGGGTCTCCGGAGTTTTATATAGCGCAAACTCGACCCGAAGTTTTTAGAGTTCTTTACATGAGCACCAGTTGCTTTACAGATGGACACATTCATTTTTGTTAGGCACAGGGAGATTAAGTGATTTAATCAGAATCACAGGATGTTGAGCGTCGTTGCCGAGACTCAAACCCGGTTCTCTAGATTCGAGGTCTACAGCGCTAGCTGTTTGGCCACATCCTCTCCCCATTGAGCGGGCCTCACACTTGTTGACAGCTATTCCTGCTTCTCCCATGATCCATTTTACGCACCTGGTGAGGGAAGGGCGGATACCGCCTTAAAAGATTTCCTCACCAAAATAACAAGTTGCCTTTCTCTTGCAGGAAGTTCCTTCGCTGTCATGCCTTTGTAAGCCTTGATACATCTAACCACACATAAGTTAGAAGCATCATTGAAAGCTGAATATAATGGCAACCTGGTGTTTGTTTTTGTCCTCCTAGACAATGCAAGCATTACACCCTCCGGTGTAAACGCTCGTCCAGATATGTTGATTGCTCTAACATTGGAAAGTCTCTTAAATGAGATAAAGAACAGTGATATTGCCACTTTGCCAAAAATTCCTTTCAGTTGAGGTAATGAGTATCTTACTAGCCCAAAAGAAGCTGTAGGACCAGATTAACATCACACAGTCCCACATATCTAAACTTTGGGGGTTTTGTAGGTTGTCTTCCCACTGTCCCCAGAACCAGAGGATTTAGGAGGCCTTAACAGTCCTGTAATCTGTTTGGTGATGAAGGCAGTCCTTTCAGAAGATCCCATGATAATTCCATCAGAGTCGGGAACCCGGCCAGCACTAGAGACGCCTTCTGACTTCTGTCTTGAGCAGTTACTCTGGTTATCCTAATTGGGAGAAAGGCAAACAACTGTGCATTCACCTATTCTTTTGGACCTGACCTCCAGCTGACATACATTGGAAGTTGATTGTTGAGCCTTGAGGTGAAAATATCTATGTCACATGTTCCCCCTTTGGTAATGGACTGTGCATGCATTGCGAGCCAATCTCCAATTGCTGTTGTCTGTGCTGTATCTGGAGTTCCGGTCCGCTATCCTGTTCTTTGACCCTGGATCATACTCAGCCATTACTGAAATGTGTCTGCCTAGGCAAAAGTGTCAGTAGTCCTTTTAGAGCCTGACAGGTTCTTCAATCACGTACCTCCAAACAATGTATGTACCTCACCGCCGCCATGTTGTCCATCTTCAGGAGTACGCACAAGAGATTTTGAAAGAGCCTGCCAGAATTCCCAGGCAGTTTATATGGAGTGACAGTCCCTCTTCCAACCATCTCCCTCCAATTGAGCTGTCACCACACCTTGAACCCCAACCCCATCAGCTGATGTCCAACTCTGTAATCAAGTCTGGTGAGGCTCTGAAAATCGCCCAACCACTCCAGGCAGCCATTGGACCTCCGTTTTCACTTCTTGTGACAATACAGAGTAAGTCATTCCTCTCCTGAGCTGGGATGTCTTGAGTCTCTGTAACACTCAGTAGCATACTGGGGTGGGGAAAATCAATTGTATCAATGATAATAGTCCCACTATTCTGGTCAGTTGTCGAAGCTATATTCTGTACCTTCTAACAACCTTTTTTCAGCTCCTTTTTCATTCTTGTTATCATCATTTCCTTTTTCTTTTTTTATATATTTTTTCTTTTTGGTTTTTATATAGACAAACATACAGATAATATAATATAAACATTACAACAAAGTTTTCAAAAGTTTTCAAAAGCTGACTTTTCATTGTCATAGCGCCATATAGTCTTTAAACAATAGACAATGAGAAATAAGAAGAAAAAAAAAGAAAGAGAGAGATAGCCAAAACAAAGCAAAGACAAGGGGTTTAGAAAGCATCTACAATTATCATTAGGTTCATCTTACATTCAGCGCTTGCTTTTCTAGCTCAATCCTTCCACCCAGTCTTGGGGCAAACTCCAAATCTTTAGCCCTTTTGCTCGCCCTTTCCTTTGGAGTTCTGGACTTTTTGGTTCCGTCCAGAGGTGTCAGGGTACAACACCCAAAGACCCCGGAGTTCCACCTGCCTTGGTGCACAAATGAACAGAAACACGGGCTTCTCGATGGTGGCGTCAAAGACCAAAGGTTTATTACTGCAGGGACACAGAAGTCACAGAATCTACACACGGGCAGAGACTAGGAGCCTGTTCGATTTGTACAAAGTGGGTTGCTCCTTATATACGAAATTTTATGCTGGGGGCGAATTCTTTACATGTAATACATTCCCAAAACCTTTGTGTCTAAAACAATAAATATTTGGTGTTACACAGGAACCGTCGATAATATCTGAGGCCAAACATTGCGAAAAGAGGGGTTCCCACTAGTTCGTCACAATTCCCTGTCAATATTGCATTCAGGACCCGGACCGCCTCATCGTAAAGTTCGTTACCTCCCCCTAATAAAGATTCAGAAAGAAAGAAACAGAGCCAGGTGTGGAAGATAGAAAAGCGGGATAAGGGATGTTTGTGGGTTGTAAATGGGCAAGGCTACCGGCTTCGGCCGCCTAATCATGATCAGGTACAATGGACACGAAGACCAGTTTGGCAGGACTGGCCTCGGGCAGAGGAGGCAGCCTTTGTCGAGTCATGCAGCTACAGCGTGATCTGGTTTAAGGTGCACGTGTCATGTAAGAGGTGAATCTCCGGCTAAGACTACGTGTCCTTAATCAAAGTGGAGTGAATGAAGTGATCAGAGGCTATTGCATATGTGAGGGCAAGGAAACACAAAATGGCGGCCACGATCTAAGATGGATGCCGTGGGTATATCAGAAATATGTCAATGGTGGGGGGTGCTCTTGCTCGTAGCGTAGCGAAAACACTAGGATATACTAAATGGATCATTTGCGGTTCACTGATACCAATATTAGGTATTTCCGACAAACTTGAAAACACGGGTTCAAGTCATCACGGAACCGTCACGGAACCTCAGACCCTCCTTTTGCCCTTACATAGGCAATTACTTAGTCTATGTCAGAATCTAGTTCTATGCTCATCAGGTCAGTGACATGTTGTTGTATCATCATCCTTTCTCGTGTCTTTTCTCCAAACGCAGGTGGTTTTCTGAGACAAGTCGCAGCACAAAG
Organism: Lissotriton vulgaris; assembly: GCF_964263255.1. NCBI lineage: Eukaryota > Metazoa > Chordata > Amphibia > Caudata > Salamandridae > Lissotriton > Lissotriton vulgaris. The sequence continues at coordinate 41,733,935 of NC_141696.1, read as the reverse complement.
ACTACACAGAGCAGGACCACACTGGATAATCAGACAACATGAGAATAGGAATACTAGGATGACACCAATGACCATTAGAACCTTCCATCCCCACGCTGAGATCAGAGTCCAAAACCACTCCATGAAGGACCAGTTTCCTTTGTCTACATGTATGGAGTCTGAGATCTTGTGCAACTTAGAGATCGCCTCATAGACTGTTGGAGCATTATTAGGAATAAAGACACAGCAGCTCGATTGGATCATTCTGCATACCCCACCTCGATCTGCAAGTATAACGTCTAGAACCATACGGTTCTGCAACGTCATGAGCCTATCCGCCTGAAGCTCAGCTGTCAGATTGCTAAGGGCACCAGCAGTTTCAGTAATAGTAGATTCAACTACCCGTGTTAGCTGACGTATGTTTCTACTATTGGCCATAGGTCCCCAAAACGGAAGGAAGCCTTTGAAGAAGTCTCCGGCTTCCTGACCAGCGGTATCTTCCTTGCTGAAGACACCTCTCGCTACTCTTGTTCTGTGGTAATCAGGTGAAGCAGTGTATGTCGGAGGCAATAATCGAGCAATATAACATGATCCTGAGAAGTCGGCAGGCAACCATGTATAAGCTCTGTCTCGACAAATGAAATAGGTACCCCTAGCAGTAAGAAAGGCAGGGGAAGAGTTAGCCGGAAACACATAAGTCTCTACGCACTCACTCCTTCCTAGCTGAGCTCTCGGATTTCTCCCATTACCTTGCAAACAGACCTGACCTCGGTGAGGTACGACCCAGATTGGAGTTGAGCTTTTACGCTTGCTTTCTCCTAAACTAAGGCGATACTCTGAAGTATTCCAACTTAAATATACTCGCAATTCGTCTCTAGGGTAAGATGGAGTATTATTGACGTCCTTGACCATGTCAATAATTCCCTGGACTAAGGCTTTGTTAGCAGAGTTATATTTAGTGGAACGTGGTGGACGTGGAGGATAGGTTTCGAGGGCATAAGCAAAGATGGTTTGGAAGGCCTGAAATGATCCATTATAGCTGTAAGGCAAAACCAGATATGGAATACCTTTATCCATAGTGTGAGGTATCAAACCACACACCCAGCAGTCTGTAGTGTTAACTACCAGTTGGTGTTGGTGCAAGAGCTGTACAAATGTGTTGTTGGTGAATTCTGAGCGTCGGGCTTGCTCATGTTCTGGAAACGAGTGAAAAGAGTGTATAGAAGAAACAGTAGAAATAGCAGGATCAAGGGGAGGTACTGTAGAAACTGGCACAAAAATCAAATTTATGCTAAAGACGATTCCACCCACCAATGTTGCTAAAACAATCAAAAATGTAACGGCACATTGCATCAAGAAACATTTGCTGTGAAGAATTCTATTAAGTCTGTTTCTGCGAACGTAAATCACATTCTTTCGTTGCAGCGCAGGAAGCTCCATCTTCTACAATCCGCTCGCGACCACTGATGATGTGTACGTAGATGAAAATGCCTCTATCAGCCCTGGGAGTTCCCAGAACCAACAGAAAGATCGACCTTGTGTCAGACCCCTGCAAATTCAAACTAGGCACACAGCCACGACCCTACGGCTACCCAGACGGCAAGGCAATTTTAAAAACAATAAACAATAGCAAACTTCCTGGCTGTAGGCAAAAGTTCAATATATATATATATATCAAAATCACAGTATGCAGTTGCCTGCTTTATTTGTCCTTTTTATGGCTTCTAAGGTTGTATTTCTGTTTCGCTGGTACTGTTTGATCGGAAAATAGTGTATCACTAGCAGCTGTTGCAGAGTTTAAGTTCGCAGATAGCAAAGTTTCTTCTGATGCTGGAGACAAATGTTCAGTGTTCAAAGGAGTCTTTTCAGGAGGAGAGTCAAGTTTCAAAGTGTCAGTAATCAAATCGGCATCGCTGAAAGGGATAAATTTCGGAGTGATTTCAGATTCGGAGGCACCAATTCCCTTCTTCACCCAGTCGTCGTAAGGCAGCGGCAACGGAGCACGCTTTACGTGAGAAGCGTGGATCCAGTGTTTTCGGCCAGCGACACGTACGGCTGTCCTCGTTGCCAGCAGGACCTGGAAGGGGCCGATGTAGCGAGGCTGAAGATTCTTTGTTCTCGCGAAGTTTCTGACCACCACGTGGTCGCCGGGTTTCAGCTGATGCCCTGGACTCTCCGGAGGTTTTGGCAAAGCATCGAAGACCTGTTGATGAATAAGACTTAATTTAGCAGTCAAGTCGTAAAGGTAGTCTATCAACATAGGATATTCAATGGAGCAAAATTGTTTAGGCCTCGGCACACCCCAGATATTTGCCGGACGGCCAAACACAATCTCATATGGCCCTATTCTAGAATGCACTGTTGCTCTCGTTGATAACAAGGCCAAAGGAAGTGCGTCTGGCCAAGCTAAACCTGTGGATGCTTGTATTTTGGCTATCTTAAGCTTCAGAGTGCCATTGTAACCCTCGACTAAACCAGCAGACTGGGGATGGGTTGCACTATGGAATTTTTGTTTCAATCCTAGACCAGCACACACACTCTGCATAACTTTCCCTATAAACTCACTTCCGTTATCTGACCATACAATCCGTGGCATGCCATACCTAGGGAAAAATTCCTTGAGAAGGATTTTGGCAGTCGATAGGGCAGTGTTGTCCTTTAGTGGGTATGCTTCTATCCACCTGGAAAAAGCACAAACTACCACCAGGACGTATTTTAAATTGTTGCAGCGTTCCATGTGAATGAAGTCTAACTGAATTACTTCAAAGGGGCAGGATGGAGGAGCGAAATGACCAGCTGGAGTTGGAGTTCCCTTGCCAGGATTATGCATCAAGCACACCATACAATTTTTCACCACTCTCTCTGCACACTTACTGATTCCCTCATTCTTCCAGACCGGAGCTAACATCTTACATATCCCTTTAGAACTTATATGCGCTACTCCATGCGCCATCGTCACTACTGCAAGCACATATGCATCAGGCAACATCCAACGCTGCTGTTCTGTCAAATCAATCCAACATCCATTCGAGTCCAACTTGCCCGTACTTTCTCTCCATACACGTTTCTCTTCCTCAGTCGCTTCTTTCTGAATCTCTTTCACACTTTCCATAGTGTCCTCACACATTCCAGATTCAGCAATCCATCTTGCAGACGTAGCAACATACATTCTACTCATCGTGTCTCTAGCTGTCTGTTTAGCAGTTTCATCAGCAAAGGCATTCCCACGACCAACATCATCCGTGATTGCTTTATGAGCACTGCACTTTACAATCGCAACTTCAGTCGGCAAGGTTAGAGATTCCAACAAGTCGTTAACTAGCTGACCATGTTGGATCTTAGTCCCATGGGACGTAATGAAACCTCTTTCTCTCCACAACCGGCCAAAACTATGGGCCACGCCAAATGCGTACTGACTATTTGTAAACACATTCACTCTCTTTCCCTTAGCTAAAACACACGCTCTTGTTAGAGCTATTAATTCTGCAGCTTGGGCAGAATTCTGACTTATTCTTGCAGTCTCCACAATCGTCTTCAAAGTCGTTACTGCGTAGGCAGCAGTCACATCACCATTCTCCAATTTAAAACATGACCCGTCCACATACAGCGTACCATCTGGGTCTGATAGGGGAGTATCCTTTAAATCGATACGTCCTTTTGTCTCTTCCTCCGTTTTAAAATAACAGTCATGTGGCTCAGAATCACTCGACTCTTGATCAGTCGGCAACAATGTTGCTGGATTCAATACATTACATCTTTTGATCTGAATATGACTCGCTAATAATGTCAGCTCGTAACCAGATAATCTCGCACTAGTAAGGTGTTGTGTCTTCGTTCGATTCATGAGTGTATCCACTGCATGAGGAACCATGACCACTAGCATATTGTTCATCACCAAACCAGCAGATTGTCGAATGGAAGCTGCAGCTGCCGCTGTAGCCCTCAAACAACTAGGTAATGCTCTGGCTACCGGATCTAATGTTGATGAAAAATACGCACAAGGGCGTTGCTTATCACCAAATTTCTGTGTCAGAACACTCAACGCGCAACCTTCTCTTTCGTGAACGTAGAGCGTGAATGGCTTACTGTAATCAGGTGTACCCAATACAGGAGCTGAACACAATGCTTTTCGTAATTCAGTAAAACTCTCTTGACATTCATCAGACCATGGCACCGGACTCGGAACATTTTTCCCAGTCAAAGCTACCAATGGTTTTGCTAACAGAGAAAAATTTGGGATCCACTGCCTACAGTAAGAGGTAATACCTAGGAAGGCACGTACTTCTCTCTGTGTGCGTGGAACACTCATCTGCGTAATTGCTTTTATTCTTTCTGGGGTCAACTTCCTTCCCTCCTTTGACAAGAGATGACCTAGGTAGGTCACTTCTTGGCAGCAGTATTGCATTTTGGAAGGAGACACCTTATGATTCAAATTAGACAAATGATGCAATAGGGAAATTGTAGCTGCTTTGCAAGTTTCCTTGTCATCGGCAGCCACTAAAAGATCGTCTACGTACTGTACTAGGGCAGAACCTGGAGGAAGGACAAAAGAATCTAGCTGACTTTTTAAAGCTTGACTGTAAATGGATGGACTTTCACAATAGCCTTGTGGAGCGCGTTTAAATCTGAAACTGCGACCTCCTAAACAGAAGCCGAAAATATCCCTACTTTCTTCTGCTATCGGAATGCTGAAAAAGGCATTCTTTAGGTCTATAACTGAGAACCACGTAGCTGTAGCTGGTATCAATGTTAACAAGGCAGTAATGTCTGGCACTACAGGAAACTGCGGAATTACAATCTTATTAACTTCTCTAAGGTCTATGACAAACCTATAAACTGGAGGTTTTGTAGGATCAGTTCGCTTCAGAATCGGTAAGACAGGACTGTTACAGACATTTCCTCTAGTTTCTTCAACTACACCTTTCTTTATCAAGTCTTGCACAATCAATAAAAGTGCACGCTCACCTTCACTCGATATTTTATATTGGGGAATTCTTGGAAATTTCACATTCGCTTTCAAAGTCACTACATACGGTGGAATTTCTAGGAGACCTACATCATTAGGACCAGTCGCCCAAAGAGAATCAGGGAGTGAACGTAGCTCCGGCAGGAGTGCGTCCATTGACAAGTACATCGGAGAGGTGATATTTTTACCCAATGTAAGCTGTACTCCTTCCGGAGAACAGTACAATGTCGCATATAGTCGTTTTAACAAATCTAAACCAAGCAGATTTTCATTACAACCTGTCGTCAAAATCAGGGGTGCTTTCAATTGGCACGGTCCAACAGAAATAGACAAAGGACCAGATATTGGGTTGTACACAGGGGCGCCTGAAAAACCTACGGAAACATTTGTTGAGCCAGACAAAGGTGCGCCAGGGAGTTTCGCATGCATGATAGAACTTTTTGCGGCACCAGTATCCAACAGAAACGGTTCGACTACACCTGATGTTGCTACTGCGACATAAGGCCCACTCTGATCCACTGGAACTGATACTACTCCCTCTCTCTGTCCATGGCTGTCCTAGTACCCATTTTGTTGAAAACCCTCATCTACTTCACAATAATCTTCAACAAGATATTGCTGAGATCTATTTTGCTGAACGGATTGTCCATTTCTCTGATCAAAGTGATTGGAGGGACGATCATTCGTTTGTGGAGGCATAGCACCTCGTCCTCGTCCTCTAGAATTCTGCACAAAACCACCACGACCTCTCTGAGCTGCTGCTGCATTATTTTGCGCTAAGATCGGACATTCATTTTTATAGTGGCCCTCTTTCTTGCAGTACGCACACTGATTCCATTGATATTGAGGTCTTGATGTACTGTAATCTGTTCTTTGGTATGAGTTTTGCTGTGTATTAGTCTGATTCGCGCGAGGCGGATACGCCTGCTGCAAAAGAACTTTAGTTTTTAAATCTTTCGTTTTCTTCTCTGATTTTTCCTTTTCCTCTTCATCCCTATTTTCGTAGTACTGCGCAGTCGCAAGTATTTGCGCTGTCGTAGATACAGCCCATGCACTTTCTGAGTCTTTTAATTTATTGCATAATTCAGGTAACAAATTATGCACAAATTTATCGACAAACAATCTCTGTCCTCCTTCTGTACTCATGTCCTGACCACTATGATCCACAAAAGTCTCTTCGAACCTCGTGAAGAAGTCCGAGACACTTTCGTCTTTCTTCTGCCTACATGCTGACAACTTGTCCCAATTTACACGCAATGCTGGCATCAGAGTCTTCATTAGATCAATTATTCTACCTGGCAGATTAGCAATCAAAGGTTCAGGTTTCGCACCACCTGTTTGTTGACCATCTGCTGCAGTGATAGCTGCCCAATCACCACCTAATGCAGCCTGATGATCCTCTCTACGAATTTTAGCCCACACTGGTTGTGGAACTACATTACCAAACAACATATCAATGTCGGCTAAGTTCATTATACAAGCCTCAACTGTCTGTGTTAATTCTTTGTAATATCCGGCTGGATTCTTACGCGGATCTGGCAAGGCCTGTTTCACTGCTAACACTTCTGCTCGCTTCCATGGAATGTGTATCCACACTCGTTGGAACTGTGCTGGAGCAGCCGCAATTCCTGCATTATCATCACGTTGTATTGCTTCGCGCCAAATTGGAGGAACCTCCCTCATAGGATATTGGCGACTTAGCTTCATTTTACCTTTCTCTAAATCTCTCGGTGAACGAAGAGATGGATCATTCCTAAAACTTAAAATGAGTTCCATCGCTTGTTTTATACTCTCACCCACTATCATTCCAGCAGCAAACTCCTTTTGAACCCTAATTAAATCTTCCAAATCTGGTTCGACATCATCTTCTTCTATCTCTTCACGTAACAACGAGCACATCTCATCAAAGACGTATCGTTGCGTTGGCTCTCCCCACTGCATAAATGTGTCTAACACATCTCTCGTACTATATCTTCTACCCTTCGAAATCCACCTGAGAGCCGTGGAATCTAAAACTCCCCGTTCCTCAGTACTCGGAAGCTGACTCCGTCTCTGAACAGAGTCAGGAGTAGGAGTCTTAATCAAAGTTTTATATATAGGAGACAGCATATTAGTAACCGAATCAGTGATTCTTCGACGAACAGAAAGTGGAGTTAGTACACTCGCAGACATAGAGAATGCAGTAGAGGTAGGAATAGATGAGGAAGCAGTAGGAGTATCGAGGAAAATAGTTTCTGGAGCAGTAGGTACAGAGGTAGGTATAGGGACTGGCAGTGTAGGAAGAGGAGGAGCTGTAGGAACATTCACATTCACCACAGGAAGTATAGGAACTTGATTCTGAGGGATAAGAGCAGGAGCACCAGGTTGTCCAGCAACCGGCAATTGAACATTCGGGACAAGTGGAGTCGTAGCACCTTGTGCATACGGTGGAGGTGACCGTAACAGATAAGATAGCAGAGGATCGTTTTCGGAGTCCTCCAGTATCTTAGCCATTTTCGATGGCAAGGCAGGATAGCACTTGTCAATCGCTAAATTATGCTCTCTAATGGCTACATCTATGGCCTTCTCACACTCGTTAGCCTGCAACTGTTTAGTCGCTTGCTCTAGAGTTAACTCTTCTTGTTCTTTCTGCTCTTTCTTCAACCTTCTCATTTCTCTTTGTTTGGATTCTTTCCGCCAATAACGGAAGGAATCAAACATTGCCGGCCGGGCTTTCTTCTTAAACAATTTCGCTTCTAAGTTGTCGAGAATCTCTTGTTCAAAACTACCATGCAGTGGCCAACTAAGGACACCATCCTTCTTACAATAGCGGACCCATATCTCATTATAAGTTATAGGACCCACTCCATACTTACAATATAAATCATATAGGGGAGTCCCAATCGGAGGAACCAGACAAGAGTCCTCCAATCGTGAGTCACTGTTGCAACTAAAACAAGACAACATTTTCCGACTTACCATTTTCAGTCCGGAACACAAAAACAAACAAACACGAAACAAATATGTGCACTCGAACCAAGAACTTAGGCCTACCAAAACGAACTGATGTATCGATACCCAAAACTAAACCAAATAGATTATCGTAACTAGAACAACTAGTGATAATCTGACAAAACCAAACCAAACCAAGAACCGATCAAGGATTTTAACAATCCTCACAAAGTAACCAGCTAGCTATCACTAAATACTTAACTGAGTCACTGAAGACGTCACCAAGGAGAAACCCGTCACGTTTCGCCGTACTAAGGACTGCACCACTTCGGGTCCAAGACAGGGCGACGGTCAAGGCAACGGCCCACTGCAGCCGTCCTGAACGGGAAACCCTCGTGGAAGAGAACTTCGGGCCACTTTTGCGATATGCCGGGATCGATGAAGTGGGGCGCCTCCCTCAGGAATCTTCACACGAAGCTTCTCGAACTCTTCAGGCTTTTGGACCGGTACCGAATGACGTCGCCCCACGTTGGGCGCCAATTGGAGTTCTGGACTTTTTGGTTCCGTCCAGAGGTGTCAGGGTACAACACCCAAAGACCCCGGAGTTCCACCTGCCTTGGTGTACAAATGAACAGAAACACGGGCTTCTCGATGGTGGCGTCAAAGACCAAAGGTTTATTACTGCAGGGACACAGAAGTCACAGAATCTACACACGGGCAGAGACTAGGAGCCTGTTCGATTTGTACAAAGTGGGTTGCTCCTTATATACGAAATTTTATGCTGGGGGCGAATTCTTTACATGTAATACATTCCCAAAACCTTTGTGTCTAAAACAATAAATATTTGGTGTTACACAGGAACCGTCGATAATATCTGAGGCCAAACATTGCGAAAAGAGGGGTTCCCACTAGTTCGTCACAATTCCCTGTCAATATTGCATTCAGGACCCGGACCGCCTCATCGTAAAGTTCGTTACCTCCCCCTAATAAAGATTCAGAAAGAAAGAAACAGAGCCAGGTGTGGAAGATAGAAAAGCGGGATAAGGGATGTTTGTGGGTTGTAAATGGGCAAGGCTACCGGCTTCGGCCGCCTAATCATGATCAGGTACAATGGACACGAAGACCAGTTTGGCAGGACTGGCCTCGGGCAGAGGAGGCAGCCTTTGTCGAGTCATGCAGCTACAGCGTGATCTGGTTTAAGGTGCACGTGTCATGTAAGAGGTGAATCTCCGGCTAAGACTACGTGTCCTTAATCAAAGTGGAGTGAATGAAGTGATCAGAGGCTATTGCATATGTGAGGGCAAGGAAACACAAAATGGCGGCCACGATCTAAGATGGATGCCGTGGGTATATCAGAAATATGTCAATGGAAGGAGTGCTCTTGCTCGTAGCGTAGCGAAAACACTAGGATATACTAAATGGATCATTTGCGGTTCACTGATACCAATATTAGGTATTTCCGACAAACTTGAAAACACGGGTTCAAGTCGTCACGGAACCGTCACGGAACCTCACCTTCCTTTTTGTGCATAAAGTGCATTTTCTAGGTTAAAGATATGCAAGAATCGAGCTTTCCATTCCCCAAAGGTTGGGATAGAGGATCTAGACAAGCTGAGGCAATACATAATCTGAGCACAGATATAGCTACAAATACCAGCTCCTCCCCAGAGTCTTCCTGTGCAGTAACACATAGTAACATAAGCTGAGGAGTCAGCTGAACTTCTCTTTTTAGCACAAATTGCAAAAACCCTGAAACCTCACCTCTTAATGTGTCCAAATTAGAACATGTAGCAAAAATGTGGATCATGTCCACCCCATGGCTATTACACCTAAAGCAGTGGACGCCTTCAGTACCACCCCATTTACCGATTTTTGCCTGAGTAATATATAAATCATAAAGTGTCTTGAAATGTTGGGCCCGTAGACTCGCCGTGCATAGCACCGCATTCGCCATTTCTGATGATTTGTGGAGACACGAATCTACAACGTCCAACATAGCCTGTCATTTCAACGAGTGCTTTTCAATATCGTCGTTTACTCCCTCGAGCAAACTGCTATAGACCAATCTGATTGACGGGCCAGGTGTGCCAGTAAGGGCTTCCAGCAATGGAATCATTGAAATCCCCGATATTTCACCCACTTTCTTAAGGAGAAAGTCCCATATCTGTAAAAACTTAAAAAAGTCCTGGCGATTAATATTAAATCTGGACATAATTATATCAAACGAGGCAATGTGTTCTCCAACCAATAGGTCGGCTATCCTATAAACCCCTGCGTTCCCTCACCTCTGGAAACATTCGTCAGCCAATATCACCGGTATCTGATTATTATCTATTAATGGGGTATATCTACTAAATCGGCCAAGCCCTATTTTCTGTTATCCTCATTTCCAAAAGACTGAGAGGGGCCTGGGTTGAGTCTATCACGAAAAGGATATTACTTGTTTCGGAATCAGATCTGGTTTCTTCTCATTGATTATAGATCCCAGGTCTTCAAGAAGCACAACAGTCATATTAATCCTATCGCAGCACTGATCGATCAAAAGAAATTTATATAGATATATTATCAGTCTGATGCCTCTCGATCTGAGCAACTCTACCACCAAGCGTAATAGCTTGGTAAAACACCACATGGCTGAGGATAAACCGAATGAGAGTGCAAGAAATGTGTAGATAAGGTCCTTGCAGGATAACTGGAAGAATCCCTGGTAGGAGGCATTAATGAGAATGGTTAGGCATGTATCCTTTAGGTCTACCTCTACCATCCAGTCCCCAGCTAGTAGAACGTCTCTTCCATTAGTGAATCCTTCCATTTTGAAATGGAGATATACCAGCCACTCATTGAAGTCTTTTAGGTTTAGGAGTAGGTGTGAAGATCTTGTCTTTTTTCTCCATTAAGAAGAGATTGCTCAGAAAACCCTTGGATTGGATATTGACCTGTAAATTGCTCCTTTAAAGCAAGAGCTAGCTGACATCCTCATCTATCAGACTCATTTCCTGACCTGAAAAACTCAGACCTGTTTCTCAGGTGATCTGCAGTTACAACATCTATTTCCATTTGTCTGCAAACCATCTAAGCCTCTCTCTACACCTTGAGGGGAAAAGTGAATAATCCTTACCAGAGAACCCCCGGGGGCATTTGCTCCACCTCTGTTTCCTCTTCTGTATATGCTGGATCCTCTAGAGGGGAAGAAGTTCCCTGCCTGGCATCTATCATGCCAACCGTTGTTTCTCCTGTCCTGTCCTGTCCCCTATAGGAGCCTTGTTGGTAAGGACGGCCGGAGGAACTAAAACCTTCCTTGGAAAAAATCTTATTGATCAAGTTTGGTTCTTGTCCAGTTTGGAGAAGGTGGCAACAAATTCGCCCACTTCCTTCACAAGGGGCCCGAAGTGTTTCCCCTGGTCTATTGCTCCAGCCTCAGACACTGCCTGATCCTCGCATTTGGGGTCTATCTTTATCAGTAGAGATCTGATCTTTCCGCTGATAAAGTGAAATTTGCATTGCATAAGAGGCATATTGTCAGTTGTGCCCAGCCTGTGACAATTTCTATTGACATAGTGGTACACAAGGTCTTGGATTGCTCCTCCACCATTTTAATGATCTTGGTGAGAAGGCCCACCATGTCGAGGAGTTTGTCCTGAAAGGCCTTCCACGAATGGTTGATCCCTTTTTTGGGGTCCCTCATATACTTTCAGAAGGAAGTGCACACTTTTGGAGTATTTCCAGGGTAGCCATCCCATTTCCTTCAATGGAAGGTCTGGGAAATGTACTATTACCCCTCCACTATGTGCAAAAGTAGGGAAAGTGTAGGATTGCGGAGGGGCAAAATGTACCATTCACACTCCAGGCAGTCCAACAGTAGCGAAAGTGTTGGATTGTGGAGGGGTAAAATTTACTATTTCCACTCCAATCAGTACAACAGTAGGGAAATTGTTAGACTGCGGAGAGGTAAAAATTACTGTTCCACTCCAATCAGTGCAACAGTATGGAAAGTGTTGGATTGCGTTGGGGTCAAATTTACTATTCCCACTCCGGTCAGTGAAACAGTAGCAAAACTATTGGATCGCAGGGGGTAAAATGTACTATTCCCACTCCAGTCAGCATAACATTAGGGTAAATGTTGGATTGCAGAGAGGTGAAATTTACTATTTCCATTCCAATCAGTGCAACAGTAGGGAAAGTGCTGGATTGCAGAGGGGTAACATTACCTATTCCCACTCAACTCAGTGCAAAAGTAGGGAAAGTGTTGGATTGTGGAGGGGTAAAATGTATAACTACTTTATACATTGCCTCTAAGTTTAGCCTGAACAGATTTTTTGCCAAGCTGCCTAGGGTTAAGCACAGGTTAATTTAGTGACTTTTTGTGGTTAAACCTTTCCAGGGATTGTGGCTGTTGCTTGACCAGGGCTCGAAACCCCAGTCAACAAACAACCCAAGGTATGATCTCTTTATTTTGAATTGTTATGATAAACACATTAGGGCCCCTTTTACGATACTGGGTGGACTTTCGTCTGCCTGACTACATCTCTGTGTGAGAACTGACCCACCATAGGTTGGCGGTTCTGCACACCTTATCACAAGGCGACCATTTTTCAATGTGCTGCGAGCGGGAAACACCCACAACACAAGCTCCAATTGAGAAATGGGAGTCTTTACACATCCCTGCACCGGGTGGCAGGCACCATAAGGGGGCTCCATAGGTGCCCCCAAGGGCCTCAAACTGAGGGCCAGGGTGGAAGGGAGCCCTGCAGGAGGCCCCAAAACACTTTCTGACAGCAGTTCCATGTCAGAAAGGAAATCATGGAACTGCTGTGGTACAGTGCCATCATAATACCGAAGGTGAAAACGCCTTCATGAAGGGATTAGGTGGCCTTTCTGACTGGCCAACGGAATCCTTGAGCTCGTCGGAACCCAGCCTGTTTCTCTGGCTGGTTTACATTCCAACCGCCTACATTATAAGTAGGCGATCGAAATGTAAACCTACGATGTAGGTCGGAAAGCCTCTGACCTGCGGTTGGAGGGTTTCTGACCTACATTGTAATGAGGCCCTCAGTCTGGCATATTATTGGGAAAAACATGTTAAAATCAATAGGCATTTAAGGATTTATTGCTATTTCTCTCTATTAAAGCCTACAGATAGGTATTTTGTTGCATCAAATGTCAAATTACCTCTGTAGAGAATGATTTTGGTGTTGATTACTGCCTCTGACAAACCTTATAGGGTAAAGATCAGCAGTGAAATAATTTGTGTTAGCATATTTTCTTAGATGTCTACAAGTGTATTGTAATAAAAAAACATTACATAATACATACATCTATATTTCTATTGTCTCCTTTTATAGTTCCTCTTTCCTTTCTTTGCTTCTAATTTAATGTTTTAAGAGGATATTACAGCTCTCCAGGCAGTGCTAATGGGTCACTTGCTTGCCACTCATTTCATCCGCAGTGTTCCCCATTCCATATGGTCTCTTCCTCTATACTGGAGACTATTATGGAAATAGATTGTCTGTAGTGTATAATTGTGTTGACATTTGAAGATGGCCAACATGTCGGTTCTAAATATGCAACCTTGCTTGAACAGTAAAATAACAATAGACTATTTAAGATATGTTTTCAAGATGGACACCCAATGCTATGTTGCATTGTTTTACGCCAGACGTGGGTAGGTCCCATGCTACCTGGAGCTTCAGTGCAAGTTCTTTTGCACATCGTAGTGAGCACCATGGACATCACTGCTAGGGCAGTAGCCCCCCGCTAGATGTTTTCCAGAGAGTACACTTACATTTACTTCCTTCACTTTCACACAGAACTACTACATGATTCCGAACTGTAGAGGACGGGGACTTTCATACTTAAACCTTCACCATCCCCAGTAGAGGAGATGAGGCTCCTCCGGTCCTGATGAGATGCCAAGAGCCTATGGACGAGATAAGGCATGAAACATGTTGACCCCTTTCACACCACACACATAATCCTGAGCTTGAGAGGGTATAATTTCCCCTCTTCAGCGACGACTCTCTAGTCACCTGATTTGTAATCATAGCATAGGAACCCAGTTAATAAATGTCATCTGTGGGATTCTAATAGCTATCATTAACCTGCCACTTCCCCTTTCAACACGCAGCACATGTTGAACCAAGTCCCAGTTTGTATTTATTTGTGTGCATTTCTTTGCAAGATGTTGTGTACTTTGCTAAAAGGCTCTGCGCGTGCATGCACCGGAAGACTGTGGTGTGATCTGTATGACTTCTCTCCGCCTCGAGCAGGCCTTCCCACACCGGGTGAGAGTGCACAGCGACAGTGGGACATTCCCTGAGCTGCAGCACGAGCTGATGTCCCTTTCATACTGGTGCTGTCTCCTGGACAAGTCTTGATCAGCTTTTTAGTGTATAAATGAGAGTGCGTGATGTGCGAATATCTGAGTGTGTGAGCCTGCGACAATGGAGAGCAGGAAGAGAGTGGGAGGAGGGTGAGGGTGGGGTGGGTTTCAACACAGGTGGGTTGAAAACAAGGGCGGAGGTGAACGGAAGAGACTGCAGGTACATGCCCTCGCTATGAGTGCGGGGCTAAAATGAAACCAGCCTACGCTGCATGAGCAGGACTGTAGCTCTTAGAGGCCTCGTTTATGAGGAGCTGGCCTCGGGCAGCGCCGCAAGTCTTCTTGGTCCGCTGCCCTACGCCAACGTGAAACGGCAGGAAGGCATTGCATATGTGAAATGCGGCCAATTCCTGTCCTTTCCAACTGTGCTGGTGCCGTTTCTGCTGCCTCCTGCCAAGGCAGATGCCCTTGTACCATGGTGCACAGGTGTCTGTGTTGTAGTAAGTATCACTTTTGTGCAGGAAGGGGAGCTTCCTGCACAAAAACAATCAATGGAGGCGTTTCCCTCCTTCGATGTCTGCTGCAGAATGCAACACACATATACACAGGACAAAATGAGGAAAAATAAAGTTAGTCCTCATTCACCGTCCCTAGGGAGGCCTAGGTGTTTCACACATTCCCAGGTTTACAAGTTCTTATAAGTCTGGGAATACATCAAAATCTGTGGGTGTTACGAGGGAACAGCCACAGCAACGCCCATGGAATGCCTCTTTGACAAAAGTAAAGCAATGCAACGACTTGCACTGCCTTGCATTACTCCATATATGCGAGGCCATGAACAGCCAGGCAAAGTGGCTTTGCGCGGCCTCATAGCAATGGGCCTGCTCCCTGCGCCAAGGATGCATCAAAAAAGGTTACGCACCGGGGGCGCAATTGGCTTGTAAATGAGCCCCTAAGTTTGCAGCACATATAGGAAAAGGAAAAAATTAGGAGAAATACAAATCTTTCTCCTTGTTATGCCTGCTCTGCGGAGGAATATGGTTTTGGCACTGCCCCAGGTTTATGTGCTTAAGTAAATCTGGGACAGTATCGAAATCCATGGGTGCTGCGTAGGAAAACCCACTGCAACACCCACTGAACGCCTCCTTCAAGCAGAGTAAGGCAAGGCAATGACCTGTGCTGCTTTGTCTTACAAAAATATCTCTGAGGCCATGCAAAGCCAGGCGGAGTGGCTTTGCGTCGCCTCATAGGTGTGACTGAGAGGTTTGCAACGTCGGAGCATCAAAAAGTGAAGCTCTGTCAGTGCAAGCCTCTCATTATTAAGCCCCAAGTTTCCAAACCTAAACTCTAAACTTCTGATTGCATCAAGCTTCACAGTCTGTGATCCTACCGGCGTGAATCTCCTACCAAAGAGCTGACAGCTAAAAGTTATGTAAACAGGAGAGCAGCACCGAGTACTGCGGGATATGAAGCCTGAGAGTCTTTTGTGTACTAATGGGATGAAGGACACCCTAAGAAACTTAGGGCCACATTTATGAGGAATTGGTGTAGTCTTCTTGTTGTGCTGCCCTACTCCAATGACAAAGGGCAGAAATGCACTGTATTCATGAAATGCATTGCATTTCTGTCCATTCCCCGTGCGCTTGCACACAATTTGCTATCGAGCACCAATGTAGGCACCCTTGCACTGTGGTGCAAGGGTGCCTACATTGCAGGCAGAATTGTTTTTGTGCAGGAAGGAGCACCTTCCTGCACAGAAATATTTCAGTGAAGCATTTTTCTCTTTCCATTTGTGCAACAGAATGCAGCACACATGGAACGAAGAAACAACGCAGAGAAATACAAACATTTCTCCTTGTTAAGCCTGCTCTGGGAGGCGTAAGGTTTTGGTGCTGCCCCAGGTTTATATGATTAAGTAAATCTTTGGCAACATCAAAATCCATAGGTGCTGGGAAAACCCACCGCAACTTCCCTGGAAAGCCTCCTTGACGAAGTGCGAGGCCAGGCAGCGACTTGAGCTGCTTTGTCGTACTTCATATCTGTGAACGTCAAAAAAAGAGATGCTTTGCGGTGCACGCCTGTCATATATAAGTCCCTAGGGGCTTATGTATGAGAGGCTTATTTATGAGAGTGGCTTATTTATGAGTGTGGAAGCTCTTTGTGAATCCGGTCTTTAGGCTTCAGGTGTAAAAATAGACTTCAGGTCTGAGTTTACCTTTCTGAATCAGGCCCATTGTGCCCAGAGCTTGAGCATCACCTCAGTCCCCACCCATTCACTTTCAAATGTCCTACCCTGAAAAGCCAAAGACAGGGACATCCTGGGTTAAAGTGAGGTTATTGTTAGGTGTTGAAATCCGATAGAACCTAATGGGTGAAAAAAACAATGATTCTTTCTTAATATGCGTGTGATCTAACTGATTTGCATATGGCTGGGTCTGAACTGGGGTGCCGAAATGAGCTAAAGAGCGATGATGGATTCAACTTAGATCTGTGCTTCGTTCATCATCTCCTTGTGTTTGCCCTAAGTTGGCAGGGTATGCCCAGACCTGGGTCCCTTGCTCACTTTGCCACTGGATTCAAGCTAGCCTGGCTGAGGAGGGGTGTTACCCTGAAACCGGTCCCAGGATGCTTGTTTCGGTCCAGTGAAGACCTGGCTTGGCAGTTCGGGCTGGACTGTTCCCAGGAGGCACAGGGTCAAGACTGATTTGCATATGGCCATGTCTGAACTGTGGTGGCGAAGTGAGCTAAATAACGATGATGGATTCAACCCAGATCTGTGACTGGGGGTGAGTGCAAAGTTGCAGTGCTCTGTCCATCATCTCCTTGACTTTGCTTTGTGATCTAACCCACACACATAACAGATGTGGCTTTGAAGGATTCCCTAACCCTCCCAGGTCCATCCAAGGACTAATCTGGTGCATGAGCTGCAGAAGGAGGTAAGGGCAGCGATTACTTCAGCAACTCCTCTCTATCCATCAACACTAGCTTAAGACACTTTTTTTCTGCAGAAGGTGGGGATGGGGGAAAAGGCAGAAGGAGCAGTATAAGTCCTCCTATTTTCCCTCTTACCACCAAACCAGGAGAGAGGGATTGGAAGGTGGTGGCCAGGATTTTTCTCCTGCTCCAATCCCCCTTTCCGATTCAGTTCCAGTGATTCACTACCCATAATCTGCAGTATTCCTAGAATGTGCTCCTCACTGCCCATGCTGCATTCACCCTTGTCCCCATAAAACTCTAAAATGACTTTTACAGCAACGTTTCACAATCTTCATACCACACATCTTTCTCTGTTTTCCTGTCACAGCCTGAACTCAGGATCTCTAACAATTATTGCCCAACATTAGTACCTCTCTCCACAGCTTGATATAATATCTCTCACTCACAATATCATTCATCTGGAATTATTTTTAACACCACTTGCTCTCAAGTTACTTGTAATAGTATTGATGAATGTCACTCAGTCAAAATCTGTCATTCGCTTTACCATTCAACCACACACACTGACAAACTACAACACACCACTAAAACTCACACACCACCACTTCCACTGGCTGCTCAGAATACCCATCATCACTTATCAGACACGCTTACACCATGGCAGCAGTGACTGCTGATTTGCACAGCGAACACGCCACGGCCTGGAGATCCGAAGGGTTCTACCTAATACTGTCGGATGGGGCAGCTCTTTTAAAAGAAACTCCCTTACATTTGGAAGCATAATTAGCTTTCCAGACACAAGAATAATTGGTCTACATCTCCAGGAGCAGAATTTACCCTTTCGGCTTGGAATTATCACCGGAATTAAGAGACTACTTGAAACTGACCTCAGCCCTGAAGAAGTCACGGGCTAATCCCCTGTAACAGCTACGAAACACGTGTTTGCTAAGAAGGTGTTGTAAATAAATGATGGATAGTCAGGTAGTTTCTTGAAGCTCCTTTATTCTTGTTGACTTTAAAATGTTCCAGGCACACAATGTGACAGCTTAAACTGCCCATAAATACATCCACGGCGCTGCTCACTCACAATTCTTGCAAGCGAAAATGATTTCCCCTTTCAAATTTGGATGACAGACAAATCCGACAGCATAGCAGTTTCAAAATCACTTTTGACACGCAGCTCTTTAACCGAGGTAATATTCCAATTAAACCTCTCACTTCCTTAACAGCTGCAATATTTCTGCAATGACAATTTCTGCCAACTCTGCCACAATACTGATGTATATCACTTCCAACTCTGTCACAACATTAAAGTGAAGCACCTGTTTGTCAGTATAGCACCTTAAAACGGTTGTTGAATTAACTGCGCTATTTGTCACAATAAAATATTCATAAATATCAAAACCCTGGGTTAGTAGGCTGTCCGTTGGAAAGGGACACTGGTGGGACTTACCAGGGTTGTTCTTTTGTTCTGTTGTTTTCAGTTTCAGCAAAGATAATTTTAATTCATTTTCAGTTCCAAAAGTTCTAGTTTCTTTACTTCTTGAACGCTGTAGATTCTTAATATTTCTCAAAACGTCGCCAAAATGTCGTGGGTAAAAGATGATATAATGTACAGGTAGCCAGATAGTTTATCCAAGATGTAGGTTTATTAGGAGATCAATACAAGTTCCATGTAAATCTCAGGAAGATAAGTAAATAGTAAGTAGATAGTAAAGAGTTAGTCCCACCAGGAGCTAGATGTTAGTTGCTCAGCCCACACTCCTCAACTGTCATTCCACAGACACACAGGCACACTCACATTCTAAACTCTCTGACATCACGCACTCCAACATTCCACGCAGACACCACACTCACTCTGGCTTGAGCAACTAGAAAGGAGGAGAAACCAAGTACAACAGAAGGCTTAAATATCTTGAAATAAAGACATCTGAAAAGATAAAGATAAGCATCATTGTGATATTTTATGTAACTTTGGGCCAGATGTAGGTAGCCCTTTACCGATCGGAATTGGCCGAAAATACCGATTTTCGGCCGTTTCCGATCGGTAAAGGGCTATGGAGATGTAGGGGCACATATTCGGTAATTTTATCGAATCGTTATTATTACCGAATCGGTAAATTTACCGATTCCGTAATATTTACTGATTCGGTAAAATTACCGAAAATGCAATATGGGTAGCCCATGCAATGTGGGTAGCCAATTTTCCATTGGTGCATGGCTTTCAGAATCGGTATTTTACCATGGAATACAAATCCATGGTAAAATACCAATTCCTGTGTACATGCACATCTGTGCATGTACACATGTGCCATGTGACAGACAGACGTGCCCTTAGGGCATATCTGTGTGCCACATTGCACACATGCCTGTTTTGGGGGTGCTAGAGGGTGTCAAAGTGACACCCCCTGCACCCTTGACAAATTTGGTATTTACCGATTCGGTAAATACCGAATCGGTATTTGAATTGAATCCTATGGGCTTCAAGGCCCATAGGATTCAATAGCAAATACCGATTCGGTGTTTACCGATTCGGTAAATACTGAATTTCAAGGTATTGGTAAAAAATCCAGATGTTGGTACCTACATCCCATTTACCGATTTTGAAATACCGAATCGGTAAAAATCGGTATTTCGAAATCGGTAAATGGGATTTACCTACATCTGGCCCTTTATGTATTTACTTTTGAATGTGTGCAGAGGGTTTGCATATATAGCATAAGAGGTCCACCAGATCGCGTGGGGATCTGGTGGTATTTTCCCTACTTTATGCACCACTGTGCCAGATTACCTGCCCTAACTGATTTGTATTTGTGATAAACCTCTGAGCGCCATTTTGCCTATTGCTGACCTCCAACTGTATAACTTTTCTTCTCAGCACATCACTTGGCCTCAAACAACACTAAACGGTCACCTGCAACGTTACTAAGTGACACGTATCAGGGTAAACTAATAAGACAACCCACAGCACTTAATTGTTTACACCATTCACTCACCATCATTCACATATACCACTCTGTTGCAAAACCAAGAGCAACACTACACATTCATCCACATGTAACGACTGTCACCTACTGAGGCCAAGCAACATGTAACCTGCACAAATACAGTGCCTCTGATAACACTAATCACACCCCTTAAAACAGAGCTTACTTTCAGCACCAATCACTCACACTATCACATCAGCATCCTATGTCTTGCCCACACTTCAACACACTTCACTAATCCCCATATAACTCAGGCACTGGTCGCACTGTCCTGCCAGTGTCATAAGATGACCTTTCGCAGACCACTTCAAACACACCTCTCATCCCCAGTTACTTGCCACACCACTGACATCGGTCACTTATAGTACTCGTTCACTACCCCATTCCGTGCAACACTTAGCACCAATCCGCTGCATCCCTTAGCACAGCCGAAGCACCATTTTATCAAACCACTCACCTCAGCCACTTTGAGCATACACCCAGAGGTATTCTGCATCACCAGCCACACCATCATCCACAAGCAGCACGTATTAACCCCTTCGACGCTCATGACGAGCTCAGCTCGTCATGAGTTATGCCTGTGGTACGCTCATGACGAGCTGAGCTCGTCATGAACCGCGAGTTTTCGCAAAAGTCAGCGCAGAGCGGGAAAACGTGTAGCGCGCATGGTGTTAAACCATACTCTTCATGCATGCAAACAATCACCTGCAGCTATTCACACTCCCCACTGGCTCAGAACTTCACTCACCATGGGCCATTTCAAACACCACTCATCCTCACCATAACCAATTACTCATGCCAATCAGTCCCATCTCACCCACAGTCAGGTGCAGTCCTTTTCAACAGTGTATAACGTAACTTGCTGCTCACATTCCCCACGCTGTACACTTTGGTTCAGAACATTGACCTCCGCTTACACCACTCATTCAACTCATCCTTTCATACAGCAGCACACACCACTCATCTACAGTGTCCCACAGCACTAACCCAGAGCCATTCAGTAACCCCTTTCCCAAATGTCCATGAATGCACACGCAGCATGAAGTAGTGTGGCTCACTGGTTAGAGGCGGCAGACCCGAGAGCAGAGGACGGCCCGGGACCAGGGTTCGAATCCCGGCGCGGCAGGTTTCTGGACCAGGGTCAGCGGACTCAATAATTCTCTCGCCTCGGTGCCCACTCTGATCAGCGATCACTCTGGGCATTAGCTTGCCTCATCTTCACTAACGGCCCCACCAGACCGCCGGGGATGCCTGGTCTCACCCTGGAGATACCCATTAAGGGACCATCTCTCAGGGAAGCCAGGAAGGGTTTCGCAGCGGTCGAAGCGCCTTGGGACCCTACGGGTAAGTAGTGCGCTATATAAATGCCTATACATTTACATTACAACATTCTCCAAGGCCAGTTGCAGCCCCCACCCTTCACAACACTTCTGCAGCCATCCACAGCACACTCTGTCGTGAATACTGAGGCAGGTCCCATTCAGGCGTTTCTATTTCCACGGTTTAGCCACTTCATGCTTCATTGTTTCTTTTTCATGTCTAGACTCAGACACTTTATCTCCATCCTAGAAAGTGTGACGTTTTCAAGACATGGGTAGAACTGTTGGCATCATGTCCATTTATAATCTAGCCTGACATGATATTATTGTTTAAGCTGACAATATGTTATTGTTTTTAGTTATAGATGCATATAGTCATTGTATGGACTGAGATGACAATTTCTTGCCATGATCTTTAGTGTTGTTGATGCTTTAATGCCTGCAAGCGTTGCATTTCTTTTCACAATATGAGATAAAGTTGGGATCAAAGACAATAAAAACCGAGGCATCACATCATAGTTGGAGAGGGACTTTGCACCCGTTTCCAGCGCCCAGAAGCCTCAGTTGGAGGCGACACCAGGGCCAGAGGGAAGCAGCGGTCTTGAGCTGCTGCTGTCTATGCCAAAGCTCTGGACAAGCTGCGATGGGGAATAGTCAAGTTGCTCTTTCATGACTAAAGCTGGTATGCTGTGATCCACTTTGAAAACTCAAGCGCAGGCTTGCTGTTCACTCCTTTAGTTAAAATTTAGCAAAGCGCTGAGAAGTAGCGTTCAGGTTTTAGAATGAAAATATCCATGTAAGAGACTTTCATATCCAATGTTTAGCCGAGTTCCTTTTTCATCCTGTGTGGTTTTCATTCGTATGTTATACAATGGGTAAGGCTTTGAAATGAAACATTTTAAATGCATGCCTTTTTCTTAGTGCTATTTTGAGTGTGTTATTTGTTTACAATTGAGGTTTACAGTTACACTGTGTCCTTGAACCCATGATGGGGGCTGTTCGTTACCAGAAACAAATCCTGCGCAGTCTCGCTCTGAGGGTTGTGTATCGGCTGCAGCCAATCTTGATGTCCAATGTGCATCTGTGCATTGAGGAGGGCCTGGTTCCAAGGGGTACCATTAGTGACTCTGGGTGGGAGCCTCTCCTGCTACTTGGTGTTACTTGTATCACTCACTGCCACCTCTATTATCCACACCATTCATCCACCTTCACAAAACAACCCTGTTGCATTAGTCACCTGCTCAAACAGTTACTCGTACTATCCACTCAGAACATAACTCACCTCTGAAACATGATAGACTTCACCCACATACGCCATGTATTCATACATAGCCATTTACACCTCACGTGATCACCCACCCACAGCACAATCAATCAATCAATCAATCAAAGCATTTATATAGCGCACTACTCACCCAGAGGGTCTCAAGGCGCTGGGGGAGGGGGGTCCGCTACTGCTCGAACAGCCAGGTCTTTTGTTGCTTCCTGAAGGCGAGGTGGTCCTGGGTCAGGCGGAGGTGGGTTGGGAGGGAGTTCCATGTCTTGGCGGTGAGGTAGGAGAAGGACCGTCCCCCTGTGGTGGCTCTTCGGATGCGGGGGATGGCGGCGAGGGCGTGGCCGGTCGATCGAAGCTGGCGTTTGGGAGCGTAGAAGTTGAGGCGGCTGTTGAGGTATCCTGGGCCTTGGTTGTGTAGGGCTTTGTGTGCGTGGGTGAGGAGTCGGAAGGTGATTCTCTTGTTGACCGGGAGCCAGTGCAGGTCTCTCAGATGTCCGGAGATGTGGCTGCGACGGGGGATGTCCAGGATGAGTCGTGCTGAGGCGTTCTGGATCCGCTGGAGTCTCTTCTGGAGTTTGGCGGTGGTTCCGGCGTAGAGGGAGTTGCCGTAGTCCAGACGGCTGGTGACGAGGGCCTGGGTGACCGTCTTCCTGGTCTCGGTGGGGATCCACCGGAAGATCTTACGTAGCATGCGCAGGATGTTGAAGCACGACGAGGAGACGGCGTTGACTTGTCTGGTCATGGAGAGGGAGGAGTCCAGGATGAAGCCCAGGTTGCGTGCGTGGTCTGTTGCTTTGGGTGCGCTATCTAGGGCGGGGGGCCACCAGGAGTCGTCCCAGGCGGAGGGTGAAGATCCCAGGGTGAGGACTTCCGTCTTGTCCGAGTTCAGTTTCAGGCGGCTGTTCTTCATCCATTCGGCTACCTCTTTCATCCCTTCGTGAAGGTTGGCTCTGGCGGTGGCGGGGTCGTTGGTGAGGGAGAGAATCAGCTGGGTGTCGTCGGCGTAGGAGATGATGTTGAGGTTGTGCTGGCGTGCGATGTCTGCGAGGGGGCACAGCTAACATTTCATGCAGCCTGTCCACCACCAACAACCCCTCAACCAAAGATACTCGGATGCTCAACCTCTTTTCACAGCAGCCAGCCACACAATGATATTACTCAGTTATGTTCCATAACTCCCTGGCACCACATTCCTAAGGCCACTCAAAGTACCAGCGAGCCACCCAAATACCTCTTTCACCACTTGTAGGATCCAGAGCCGCCCATTCAGCATTGGATCCAAACACATTTCATCAGTTACTGCCAACCACTCACCAATACAGCACTGGTCCCCCACCACTGGCATTAACCTTTTACAATATCCTTCAAACCCACCTCCATTTATCTGCAGCGTCCCACTTGCACACTCACAATATTACACTGAAGCTCCATGACAGGCCTCAACTCACAAAAGGCCCATCCCACAGCCACACACACCTTGACTCTCCATACAAATTCTCCACCTCTTGCAATACTACAGGCACTTACACTCAATTACAAAAGTAGAAGGAGACAGGGTCAGAAGGACCGGAGAAGCGGCATAGGCGGGTCTGTGCTTCTTCTTGCTGAGACTTCTGTGCCTTTATGTTGCATTAGGAGGAGTGGCAGTCATGGATCCTAGTAATTATCGAATCATCCTGAAGTGAACCTACAGAGCCCACAGTCCTCATCCAAGTGTCTTGTTGAATTCTGCATGGTCTGCAGGGACTTGCCATTTCCTGTATCCACCTCCATTCATGATGCAAGCAGGAAGTGATGTCCCCTAGGGAACAATGATCTGCTGCAAGATTGCTGACCTGTCCCTTGCGTCACGCACGGTCTGTGATGGGATAAGCAGGCCAGGACAGGGCTACTGTGAATGGGTTTAGGGAAGCTAATTAGAAGAGTATAACAAGTGGACTGCCTACTGTTTCAGCACATCTGATTGGCTGCCAACAACCAATCAGTACAGTTATTGCTTGTTAGGTACTTATGATTAGCTACTGGAAAACCTTTCCGAATAACAATTGGTAGCCTGTGCCTTCTTGGATCACTTTGCAGTGCAGGGTAGTGTGGGCAGCCTGGCAAGTACTTTTTCCGAAGAAAAGGAATCAACCCCCTTTTCTAGTTCACCTACCAAAAGGTTGTAGGTGTTTTGATACACATGACCCACCCCCTCCTTTTTGCAAATTAAAAAAAGTTCAGCTTTTATGATTTCCGCAAAAGTGTTCAGCCAGTAGTGCTCATAAGGTCATTCTGGAGTAACATCTTCATCTTGAACCAGCCTGGCATCATCGTGGTTTGATACAACCACTTCCAAGAGTTATCAAGGCCCTATCCTGGAGTAAAAACAGCTTCATCCAGAAATCATCGGGCTATCATTAGACCTGGGGGGTGAACTCCGCTCCGTTCATGGAGTTTGTGGAGTTTTCAAGTTGGCGAGCGGGGAAAATCCACCTCCTGGCAAAATTTCTCAATGCGGGACGTCGGATTTCTCAATGAGGGCAGTCGCGGGGGTCGCTACCGCTCACGTTGAGAAACCTTCTGATCGCATCAAGAATTGCCTCTGGGGTAGAAAACCTACTTGAGCGACAAGAAAAGAAGCCGGGCCCACTTGTGCTGCACATGGTGCCTTTTGAAGTGGACAAAGACCCACCGCTGAGAATCTATGGGAACGCCATGACCAAAAGCACTCCGCTGCTGGCGGGACTCCGCATAGCGTTGCAGAGTTTATTGGTCACTTCACGGAGTTCCATGCACCAGAAATTAGTGAACTCCGTCCAGGCCTAGTTATCATCCTGTAGTAATAAATCCTCACCCTGAAGTCATCAGAGACTAATCCTGGTGCAAAACCAACTCATTCCGAAATCATCCTGGAGTAGTAAAAGTAATCAGAAGGCCATTCTGCCTTTGTGAATGATCATCATCTTGAAATCATCACAACACCGTCCTAGATGGGCTTTTTTCTGATGGCTCTGGTGTCACCTTGTTTAAACATTTACCCCTATTCACATACTTCAGGATGATCTGTAATGGCTTCACCAGATAATTACAGAAATAACCCCGCTGAAGTCATCTGATGACTTTAAAATGATTTCAGGAAGATCTTCTTTTTTGACTTGGGGTCCCAGCAGATTGTGGAAGATGAACAGGAGCCCCAAATCGAATTGCTTCAGATGCGAGGCCAGTCAAGGCACTATATTTCACACAATATGGACTTGTCCATTGATACAACTGCACCGATGGTGCTTTCACACCACACTGGCTCAGTTCGTGAGGTGACCTATCACAGTGGACCCAGAAATAATGCCGCTAATGGATGAACATACCTCTTGGTTGGTATTGGTATGATAGTGAGAGAGACACTGTGCATCATTGAAGATGTGGGACAGTCCTCCCACCAGTGAATGGACAACCAAGCAAACACAGAGAAGTTTCTGCACAAAGCCAGGAGATGTCCAAAAAGACAGCAGAAAGCATGGAGATTGTGGGGGAGCATCATTGGTAAAAATCATAGGCAGCATTTAGGGTGCCAGCAGACATTGCCCTGACCTGCTGTAAAAATCATTGTCTGTCATTGGTCTCTTCCTATTAACAATAATGATATTATATTGTTGTTTATGCACCAGTCCTGATGATAACCTCAATAAAAAGAATAGTGATTCGGGGATTCTGGACTCCACATTATTTTCTCATTCGGTTATTCTCAGATTCTTTAAGAGTAGCAGATGCGGAGGAATTACAGCTAAAAAATGCCACACTGCAATCTTCCTGAGTGGTATACCATGCACTGTTATTATCTAAAACACCGTTATTGTCAAACTAATAAAGAGCCGCCTTCTGACACGTATTATGTTTATTGCTCTTGGGATACTCTGACACTGTAAAAGACTGCAGGTACTGCCACTGTAGACATAAGAAGGGAGAAAGTGCAATGAGCCCCTCCCTGCACAGAATAGAACCTAGAAAAGACCCAGAGAGGACCAGGGACCTGACCAGTGTCCAATCAAGGCTCTACAGTGAATCTTTCTGCCCCCTCTGACTGGTCCCTGAGGCGAATCCCTCTCAGAGGCAGCAGGAATCTGCCTGGCCATCCATGGCCTGGTGGCTCTGCACAGCATCCCTCCTGGTGTCTGTGGCTGGAGTGGGGTGGAGTCTCCAGCCTGGGTGTAGAGTCCAAGGCTGGACACAGGACTCCTACTCCTCGGATGGAGACATCCTCATTGGTGGGGTGTTTGTGGTGCACTCTGGATTCACTGCCCCTGAGCAAAACCTTGCAGAAGAGCCAAAGCAGATATTGTGTGAGGGGTGCGTAATGCTTTTCTTGATACACTCTTGTGTGTTTTTTACTCAGGTGGTATTTGCAAAGCACTACATCTGCTAGTCTCTTAGCACTGGGACACTGAGGGCAGACTCGATCATGTTAGTTTCACCTCTGGTGCTACTCTCCTTTAACTCAAACTAGATGTCTTGATTTCTGTCCGTCCTGTTTCTTTGTACTGGTGCCTGTGCCTCTTTCGACTTGTGTCCCGATGTTCCACTGTTTCCCTCTCTGTATCTCTGTCCGGTTGTGGGCCTGTGTCTCTGTATCCTTGTATCTCTTTCTTCTAGTTTTCCTCTGTCTTTCCCTTTATTCGGTTAAGTGCCTGTGTATTTCTTCTATGCCAGTGTCCCCTGTTCTAGTGTTCCTCTCTTTCTGTTTGCCAGTGTGTGTGCCTGTGTCTCTCTGCTAGTATCTCTATGCTAGAGCGTTCCTCTCTCTTTCTCTTTGTCCAATTGAGCCTGTGTCTCTCTATTTGAATCTCTGTTATAGTGTTCCTTTCTATTTGTCTGGTTGTGTGCCTGAGTCTCCCTGCTTGTATCTCTGTGTCATAGTGTTCCTATCTCTTTCTATTTCTCTGGTTGTGTGTCTGTGTCTATCTGTCTGTATCTCTATCTTATAATGTTCCTCTCTCTTTCTCTTTGTCTGGTTGTGCCCATGTCTCTCTGATTGTATCTCTATGTTATAGTGTTCCTCTCTCTTTCCCTATGCCTGGTTGTGCCCATGTCTCTCTGATTGTATCTCTATGTTATAGTGTTCCTCTCTCTTTCTCTATGCCTGGTTGTGCCCATGTCTCTCTGATTGTATCTCTATGTTATAGTGTTCCTCTCTCTGGATCTTAGTCTGATT
Organism: Lissotriton vulgaris; assembly: GCF_964263255.1. NCBI lineage: Eukaryota > Metazoa > Chordata > Amphibia > Caudata > Salamandridae > Lissotriton > Lissotriton vulgaris. The sequence goes on along the minus strand of NC_141696.1, from coordinate 41,706,033 downwards.
GTGTCTTTGTGTCTCTCGGTTCAAGTCCCGCTGTTTAATGTTCATCTCTTTCTGTTTGTTCGATTCTGTCTCTCTGCTTGTATCTCCAAGCTATAGTCTCCTTCTCTCTTTCTCTTTGTCTGGTTGTGCCTATGTATCTCTGCTTGTATGTCTGTTATAGCGTTAACCTCTCTTTCTTTTTTTCGGGTTGTGTGTTTGTGTTTCTCTGTTCGTATCTCTATGTCATAGTGTCCGTCTCTCTTTATCTATGTCTCATTGTCTCTCGGTTCATGTCCCGCTGTTCTAATGTTCATCTCTTTCTGTTTGTTCGATTCTGTCTATCTGCTGGTATCACTATGTTCTAGTGTTCCTTTCTCTTTCTCCGGTTTTTCCCGTGTCTCTCTGATTGTATCTCTAAGCTAAAGTCTTCCTCTCTCTTTCTCTTTGTCTGGTTGTGCATATGTCTCTCTGCTTGTATGTCTATGTTATAGTGTTAACCTCTCTTTCTCTTTTTCGGGTTGTGTGTTTGTGTCTCTCTGTTTGTATCTCTATGTCATAGTGTCCTTCTCTCTTTATCTTTGGTCGATTGTGTCTTTGTGTTCCTCTGCTCATGCCCCACTGTTCTAATGTTCATCTCTTTCTGTTTGTCTGGTTGAGTCTCTCTGCTGGTGTCTCTATGTTCAAGTGTTCCTCTCTTTCTCATTGTCCAGTTTTGTGCCTCTCTCCAGGTGTCTTTGTGTTCTTGTGTTTCTGTCTCTTTGTCTGTGTCCAGTTGTGCATCTGTGTCTCTTTGCTCAAGTCCCTTATGTTTTAGTGTTCCACTCTCTGTATCTTTCTCTGGTTGTGTGCCTATGTCTCTCTTCTCATGTCCCACTATTCTTGTATTCCAATCTCTTTCTCTTTGTTTAGTTGAGTGTATGTGTCTCTCTGCTTGTGTGTCTTTATTATAGTGTTCCTCTCCCAGTATCTTTGTCTAGTTGTGCTCCTGTGTCTCTCTGCTTTTTATAGTGTTCCTGATTCTTTCTCTTTGTCAGCTTATGTGCCAGTGTCTCTATGCTCATGTATCTCTGTTCTAGTGTTTCTGTCTCTTTATCTATGTGTCCAGTTGTGCATCTCTATCCTCATGTCCCTCTATTCGTGTGTTCCTGTGTTTTCTCGTTGTCCAGGTATGTTCCTGTGTATCAGTGCTTGTGTCTCTCTGTTCTATTGTTCTTCTCTCATTATCTATGTCCGGTTGTGTTCCTGTGTCTCCCCTGCTTGTTGCTGTGTCTGTGGGTTCTGTCCTCCCATTCATATTTTGTATTGAATATGCCTGTGTATTATAGCGTCTGTGTCTATATTTCTTTGTTGCATTGTGTGTGCTTCTTGTTCAGGGGCTGTTTCCCTCTACCAGTAGCTGTCTCTCCCAGACCTTGTGTCCATATTTCCCCTCACAATGTCCCAGTTGCTTATCTATATTTCTTGCCACATGGTGGATATTTACCTGTTCCAATGTTTCTGACTCTTTATCTGCTTATTGTTGTATCTGTGTCACTCTGTCCCAGTATTTATGTCCGCCTGTGTTTCTCTGTCTGAATATTTATGTCTCTATTGACCAGTGTTTGCATCTCATGTGTTCCAGTCTCCTTATTACTCTATCACACTATGTGAGTCTCATTGATGCAGGACCTGGTTCTACCTATCCTGCTGTTTGTGTCCTTCTGTCTAAATACACGTGTTGTTGGTGTCTCTGTTTCTTTGCCACAATGTCTTTCATATCTCAGCATTTGTGTCTCTCTTTCCATGTGGTTGTGTCTCTGTGCATTAGTATTTATCTCCCTTCACTGGCACCAGTGTTTCTGTGTCCGAGTGTCATTGTTTACCTGTCCTAGTATGGTTGTTTCCTTGCCCTAGTGTCATTGTTTCCCAGTCTTAGTATTTGTGTTTCTTTGTCCAAGTGTCATTGCTCACTGTTTTGGTGTCTGTGTTTCTTAGTCACAATGTCTGTCTTTCCTTGGCCAGTATTTCTATCCATCCCCACTGTTTCCCTGTCCCATTGTGTGTTTCTTTTTGTCACAGTGTGTGGTAGACTGACCTATAGTTTCTGTCTTGTAACCCTAACATCTGCAGTTTGCTGTCCCAGTATTTCTATCTCTTGTCATAGTGAGTGTGTAACTGTGTCCTATTGTTTGCATTTCTAACCACAGGGTATGTGTCCCTCTGTCCCTGTGGTTCTGTCTCTACGCCTTAGTATTTGTGTACCCCTGTCCTGATACTTTTGTTTCCCTGTCCTAGCGTCAGTGTTTCTTTGTCCTACTGCTAGTGTTTCTCTGCCCAGGTGTCATTGTTTCCCTGTTCTGGTGTCAATGTTCCCTTCTCCTAGTGTCATTGTTTCCTGTTCCAGTGTCAGTGTTTTCCTGTATTACTGTGATTGTTACCCTGTCCTAGTGTCTGTGTTTCTCTGTCCGAGTATCAGTGTTTTCCTGTCCTGCTGTCATTGTTTCCCTGTTTTTGTGTCAGTGTTTGCTTGTCCACGTTTCATTATTTCCTTGTCCTAGTGTCAGTAGTTTTATGTCCGAGTGTCAGTGATTCCTTGTCCTAGTGTTTGTGTTTCTCAGTCTGAGTGACGGTGTTTCCTTGTTCTAGTGTTTGTTTCTCTGTCCTAGTGTCAGTGTTACCCTATCATAGTTTTTTTGTTTCTCTGTGTGAGTATTAGTGTTTCCCTGTCCTAGTGTCAGTGCTTCTCTGTCTGAGTGCCAGTGTTTCCCTGTCCGAGTGTCAGTGTGTCTCGGTCCGAGGATCAGTGCTTCCCTGTCCTTGTGTTGCTGCTTCCCTGCCCTAGTGTTGGTGTTTCCAAGTTCTAGTGTCATTGTTTCCCTGTCCTAGTATTTGTGTTTCTTTGTCCAAGTGTCATTGTTTCCTGTTTTGGTTCTTGTTTCTTTAATCTTTCTATTTTGGTGTCTGCGTTCCTCTGTCATAATGTCTGTCTTTCCCCAACCCAGTATTTTTGTCCAGCCACGGTATCTATTTCTCTATCTAATTGTTTGTGTCTTTCAGTCACAGTGTGTGTGTTATATTGAAGTGTAGTTTGTGTCTCTCAGTCCTATCATCTGCTTTTTGCTGTCCCAGTGTTTCTATCTCTCGTCCTAGTGACTATGTAACAGCACCCTATTGTGTGCATCTCTAACAACAGACTTGTGTACCTCTGTCCCTGTTGCTGTGTCTCTGTACCTAAGTATTTGTGTCCCCCTGCCCTGGTGCCTGTGGCTCCCTGTCCTAGTGTCAGTGTATCTTTGTCCTAGTGTTATTGTTTCCCTGATCCAGTGTCAGTGTTTCCCTGCCCTAACGTCAGTATTTTCCTGTTCTGGTGTTTCTGTTTCTCCATCCTACTGTTTCTGTTTCTCAGTACGAGTGTCAGTGTTTTCCTGTCATTGTGTTTGTGTTTCTCTATTCGAGTGCCAGTTTTTCTCTGTCCTAGTATCATTGTTTCCCTGTCATGGGGTTTGTGTTTCTCTGTCGGGTATCAGTTTCTCCCTGTACTAGTAGTTTTGTTTCTTTGTCCAATTGTCAGTGTTTAACTGCCCTAGTGTTTGTGTTTCTCCATCCGAGTGCCCCTGTTTCCCTGCCCTAGTGTTGGAGATTCTCTGTTTGATTGTCAGTGTTTCCCTGTCATAGTGTTGGTGTTTCAATTAATCAATCAGGGGCATATATAGTGGGGCTACTCAGTTGTGTGGGTCCCAACAAGGCGCCAAGAGGGTGTGGGGTGCAGATCCATCTATGTGCTGAGTTTCAGCCGAAGAGCCAGGTCTTGAGATCCTTCTTGAATTTGGTCAGCGAGGTGGAGAGGCAGGGTGTTCCAGGTCTTGATGGCGAGGTAGGAGAAGGGTCTTCCTCCGGTTTTGGTCCTGGGAATCCGAGGAACAGTGGCCAGGGCCAGTTGGACGGAGCAAAGGTATCCGGTGGTTACGTGGAATGAGAGGCAGTGGTTCAAATATGCTGGTTCTGCTTCATGGAGGGCTTTGTAGGTGTGTGTAAGGAGCTTGAAAGTGATTCTTTTGTTTACTGGGAGCCAATTGAGTTCTCAAAGGAGTTCGGTGTTGTGACTGCGGCGGAGGAGGTTGAGGGCCAGTCTGGCTGAGGCATTTTGAACATTCTGTACTTTTTTAACAGGTTTCTGGGTGACGCCGGCGGGGAGTGCATTGCCGTACTCGAATCTGATGCTGATGAGAGCGTGGGTGACTGTCTTTCTGAATTCAGTGGGGATCCTTCTGAATGTCTTCTGAAGCAGGCAAAGCGTGTGGAAGCAAGATGAGGATATTGCTTTAATCTGGTGTTTTATTGCAAGAGAGGAGTCCAGTATGATGCAGAGGTTTTGTGCCTGATCCATGGGGTGGGAGATGGTTCCAAATGTGGTGGGCCACCAGGAGGCATTCCAAGCTGATAGAGTGGGTCCCAGGATGAGGAATTTGGTCTTCTCTAAGTTAAGTTTGAGGCAAATGTCTTTCATCCAGGTGGCAATGTCATTCATCCCGCTATAAAAATTGTTTCTGGTGGTTGTGGGTTCGTTGGTGGGGGAGACGATCAGCTGGGGATTGTCGGTGTAAGAGACAATTTTGAGCCCATGGTTCCAAAAAATGACTGTGATCGGAACCATGTAGATATTAAAGAGGGTCGGGCTCAGGGAAGAATCCTGAAGCACTCTATAGCTGATTTCCCTGTTCTAGTGTTTGTGTCTCTCCATCTGAGAGTCAGTGTTTCCCTATCCTAGTGTTTGTGCTTCTCAATCCAAGTGTCAGTGTTTCCCTGTCTTGTGTTTGTGTTTCTCCATCTGAGAGTCAGTGTTTCCCTATCCTAGTATTTGTGTCTTTCCATCTGAGAGTCAGTGTTTCCCTATCCTAGTGTTTGTGCTTCTCAATCCAAGTGTCAGTGTTTCCCTGTCCTGTGTTTGTGTCTCTCCATCTGAGAGTCAGTGTTTCCCTATCCTAGTGTTTGTGCTTCTCAATCCAAGTGTCAGTGTTTCCCTGTCCTGTGTTTGTGTCTCTCCATCTGAGAGTCAGTTTTTCCCTATCCTAGTGTTTGTGCTTCTCAATCCAAGTGTCAGTGTTTCCCTGTTCTAGTGTTTGTGTCTCTCCATCTGAGAGTCAGTGTTTCCCTATCCTAGTGTTTGCGCTTCTCAATCCAAGTGTCAGTGTTTCCTTGTCCTGTGTTTGTGTCTCTCCATCTGAGAGTCAGTGTTTCCCTATCCTAGTGTTTGTGCTTCTCAATCCAAGTGTCAGTGTTTCCCTATCCTAGTATTTGTGTCTTTCCATCTGAGAGTCAGTGTTTCCCTATCCTAGTGTTTGTGCTTCTCAATCCAAGTGTCAGTGTTTCCCTTTCCTGTGTTTGTGTCTCTCCATCTGAGAGTCAGTGTTTCCCTATCCTAGTGTTTGTGCTTCTCAATCCAAGTGTTAGTGTTTCCCTGTCCTGTGTTTGTGTCTCTCCATCTGAGAGTCCGTGTTTCTCTATCCTAGTTTTTGTGTTTCTCCCTCCGAGTTTTAGTGTTCTCCTGTCCTAGTGTTTGAGTTGCTCGCTCTAAATGACAGTGTTTTCTTGCCATAGTGATTGTGTTTCTCTGTCCGAGTGGCGGTGTTCCACTGTCCTAGGGTTTGTGTTCCTCTGTCTGAGTGTCATTGCTCCCTGTCCTAGTGATTGTGTTTTCTTTCAGAGTTTCCCTGTCCTAGTGTTGGCGTATCCCTGCCATAGTGTCATTGTTTCCCTGTCCTAGTCTCAGTGTTTCTCTGTCCAAGTGTCCGTGCTTCCCTGTCCAAGTGTCAGTGTTTCCCTGCCCTGGTGCTGGTGTTTCCCCGCCCTAGTTTTAGTGTTTCCCTGCCCTGGTGCTGGTGTTTCTCTGTCCCAGTGTCATTGTTTCCCTGTCCTAGTATTTGTGTTTCCATGTCCTAGGTTTGGTTTGGTGTCTGTATTCCTCTCTCGCAGTGTCTTTCTTTTCCTGTCCCAGTATTTCTGTCCAGCCCCGGTATCTATTTCTCTATCTAATTGTTTGTGTCTTTCAGTCACAGTGTGTATGTTATATTGCTCTGTAGTTTGTGTCTCTTAGTCAATTATTTAATCTGCATTTCGCTGTCCTAGTGTTTCTGTTTCTCTGTCCTAGTATCATTGTTTCCATGCCCTAGGGTTTGTGTAGTTGTGTTTCTTTGTCCAAGTATCAATGTTTGCCTGTCCTAGTGTTTGTGTTTCTCCATCCCTGTCAGTGTATCCCTATCCCTGTCCTTCTGTTTTTCCATCCGAGTGTCAGTGTTTCCTTGTCCGAGTCAGTGTGTCCCTGTCCTAGTGTTTGTGTTTCCCTGTCCTAGTATCATTGTTTCCCTGCCTAGTGTAATTGTTTCTTTCATTTCTGTGTAGGTGTTTCCTTGGTCGAGTGTCAGTGTTTCTCTGTCCTAGTATCAGCGCTTCCCTGCCCTGGTGCTGATGTTTCCCTGCCCTAGTGCTGATCTTTCCCTGTTCTAGTGTCATTGTTTCTCTGTTCTAGTATTTGTTTTTCTTTGTCCAAGTGTCAGTGATTCCTGTTTTGATCTCTGTGCTTCTCTGTTGCAATCTCTGTTTTTCCCTGCCCAAATATTTATAACCATCCCCGGTGTCTGTTTCCCTGTCCCGTTCTTTGTGTCTTTCCGTCACAGTGTGTGTGTTACACTGCCCTGTAGTTTGTGTCTCGTGGTCCTAACGCCTGCATTCACTGTCCCAGTGTTTGTATCTCTCGCCCTTGTGTTTTTGTCTCACCACAGAGTGTGTGTCCCTCTGGTTGTGTATCTTTGCCCTTGTGTTTTTGCATCCCTGTTCCTGTGCCTGTGTTTATCCACCTCGTTCTTTGTGTTCCTGTGCCGAAAGGTGGTGTGTCTTTCTACTCTAGTGTCTGGGTTTTCATGTGTCTCAAGTTCCGGTCCTGGTATCTCTCTCTGTCAAATGTGTGAAGTACGATATATTGTATGCTATACATCAAAATGCATACTCCACTCACTTTGAGTAGTGTATCACGTAGAAGTACTGTCTCCCCTCCTCAGGGACTAGGGTGTTGAGCCTGTGCTCCCACCATGTGACTCATGGCAGCAGGACAGTGTCAAGCACACAGTTGAATCAATCATGCATGTGTGAAGAGCACACAATCTAGCGCTTCAAGGCCATGTCTGGTAAGTGAGGGGCATATGTAATGTAATGTAATGTATAATTTTAGAGCGCGATTGCTGCCTTGGGGCGTCCAAGTGCTAACGGCCAGTATGAAATTGCTTAACAGAAGCCCCTATCGCGATGGGATTGTCAATTTGTGTGACGTTCCAGTGGCGATAGTAGCTTTGCCCTATTTACAAGGCAGCGTTAAGCCATTTAACATGGCTTAACACTGCCTTGTATTTAAAGCCCCCTTTCACGCTGTACTTAGCGTGAAAGGGGTGTGAAGTGGCAGCTGCAGTGGGCGTTACACCGCAACATACATTGATTTTGAAAAGCAAACTGCCTTGGATTGTTTATGTTCAGGAAGGGGGTCCTTCCTGCACATAAACAATCCTTAAAAAGGAATTTTTTTTCACTTCCATGTGTGCTGCATTAAGCAGCACACATAGAAGTGACAAAATGGTATTTCAAGATTGTTTATGTGCAGGAAGCGGGACCTTCCTGCACATAAACAATCTTCCCCTGCACACGGATACCCTTGCACTGTGGTGCAAGGGTGCCTGCGTTGGCGCTACACTGCTAAGAGTAGCGCCAGCGCAGGGGGAAATACAAGGCTTCACCATATCCTTGTAAATATGGTGCAGCCTTTCGTTTGTGTATTGGCGGAGAGAGGCGTTAAGCCGTGACGGCTAACACCTCAGTCCCTACTTCTTTGTAAATATCCCTCTGAGTGCTCTGAACCTATAGAACATAACATTCCCTGAAGAGAGTAGACATCTTAATGTGAGCCTGCGAGGGCAGTGGCGCTCATTGCACAGCCCGCTGTTTCAACACCGAAAATCTCTAGCCCAGAAACTAAAACAAGCACTTTCCAAGCCAATAGGTCTGGTGCGACAGCTACTTTTTGTTCCGAAATTCTTATTACAAAAATATGCCAGAAATAGAAAAAAGAAAATATGCTTACATGTAAACATCACCCCTCTATGCTTGAAATAAAAATGAAAAAAGCATAAAATATAAGGCATTCAGTGATGTGAGTGTTTTATTATTGCTGTTTTTTACTAACAAGCCTTCCAGCTGCTTTGTGCTTGTTGGTGACGGGGACAAGACTAAACCACAACGGAAGCAGACACTCAAACCAAACGCACAATGCTTCAGTGTCACATAAACACTTTGGGGCATATTTACAAGAAAATGACACAGCACGGCGCTGCAATCCATCTTGCTGCGTAGCGCTGCTACATTATAAAAGTACAGTGATGCCTCGTATTTACAGCAATAAGACACACCCCTGTGCTTTCCTCTGCGCTGGCGCACAATTGGCTGCCTACCTCCAATGCATAGTGAAAGAGTGCCTGAGTTGCAGGGATGATTGTTTTTGTGCCTCCTATGCGTGCTGCAGAATGCACATAGACAGAGCAAACAACGAGGAGAAATAAAGGTATTTCTCATCTTACGCATTTCCAGGCTTACCAAACCGTGCAAATCTTCGAATGCGTCAGAATCCATGGGTGTTGCATGCGAGCACTCACAGCAACACCCACGGAATGCCCCACAGAAAACTGATACAGTCGGACAGCAAAGACCCAGGCACCTGCACTGTGGCATGCAGCACCGATAGAGTCAGAGAACAAAGGCACAGGCACCCAGACTATCACATACAACACAGATACAGTCATGGAAGAAAGACAGAGGCACCCAGACTGTCACATGAAACACAGACACAGTCAGACAAAAAAGACTCAGGCACCCAGACTATCACATACAACACATATACAGTCATGGAAGAAAGACAGAGGCACCCAGACTGTCACATGAAACACAGACACAGTCAGACAAAAAAGACTCAGGCACCCAGACTATCACATACAACACATATACAGTCATGGAAGAAAGACAGAGGCACCCAGACTGTCACATGAAACACAGACACAGTCAGACAAAAAAGACTCAGGCACCCAGACTATCACATACAACACATATACAGTCATGGAAGAAAGACAGAGGCACCCAGACTGTCACATGAAACACAGACACAGTCAGACAAAAAAGACTCAGGCACCCAGACTATCACATACAACACATATACAGTCATGGAAGAAAGACAGAGGCACCCAGACTGTCACATGAAACACAGACACAGTCAGACAAAAAAGACTCAGGCACCCAGACTATCACATATAATGCAGATACAGGCATAGAAGAAAGACAAAGGCACCCAGACTGTCACATACAACACAGATACAGACTGTCAAGAAAGGCACAGGCACCTGGACTACCACATACAACATGAGTACAGTCATAGAGGAAAGACACAGGCACCCAGACTGTAATATAAAAACAGACACAGTCAGACAAGAAAGACATAGGCACACAGATGGTCACAAACAACACAGATGTAGTCATAGAAAAAAGTCACAGGCACCCAGACTGTAACATATAAAACATACACAGTCAGACAAGAAAGACCCAGGCACACAGATGGACCCAAACAACACAGATACAGTCCGTGAAGAAAGACACAGGCACACAAGCTGTCACATACAACACCAATACAGCCAGACAAGACACAGGTACACAGACGTCACATACAGCACAGACAAGAAGGACACAGGCCCACACGCTGTCACATACAACACAGATACATTCAGACATGAAAGCCACAGGCCCACACACTGTCACATACAACACAGATACAGTCCTAAAACAAAGACACAGGCACCCAGACTATCACATACAACATAGATACAGTCAGAAAGCAAGGTTACAGGTACCCAGACTATCGCATACAACACAGATACAATCGGACAACAAAGACACAGGTGCACAGACTGTCACATACAACAGTGATACAGAGTAAGATCGGAGAAGGCACAGTTATAGGTTCTCCTCTTTGTTTTAAACTTTTGTGATATCAACAGTAGAGTGTTAGAACTTCTTAGGGCACGATTCACACCATATAGTTGAATTGTTTTGCCGAATAACTGGGAACAATATGATGCAGTGCTTTGTGTGCCAAGCAGGCTATCTTGTACCGAATCTTTGCTTCCAGAGAGAGCCAGTTGAGTTGTATTAGATTTGGTGTGATGTGATGATGTTTTCTTGATCCTGTGATGAGTCTGGCAGCTGAGTTCAGAGTAGCCCTTAAAGTGGCCAGTCTAGTTTTGGGTAGCCCTGCCAGGGTCACTCTTCTGTTATCTAAATGGGAGAAAACCAGGGATCGGACTGCCAGCTGCATGTCATCTGGAGGCAGGAACGGTTTGATTTTCTTTAATATGTTGCGTTGGTGATTGGCTTTTCTCGTTGTTGCACTGATGTGGTCTTGCAAATTCAGGAATTTGTCCAAAGTGATGCCTAATGATCTATTGAAGTCAACAACATGTGGGATGCAATTGAGGGCCGTTAGTTGTTTGAGCCAAACCTGAATGGGGACAGAATGATGGTGTGGGGCAATCTGGAGGAATTCCGTCTTGAGTGTATTTAGCATACGGTGGTTGTGAGATAACCAATGTTGTATTTTCAGAAGTGCACAGTTAAGAGTTTTTGATGTCACCCGGTGAAGACATTTTCATGTACAATTGTGTATCATTGGCATACATGTCATGGTGTATGTTTGTGCAGTTCAGAATTTTGGTGAGAGGTTCCATGTACAAGTTGAAAAGTGTGAGTGAAAGTGCAGATCCTTGAGGCACTCCAGTTGAGACCCGCTTAAGGTTGGAAAGCTCATGGTTGACTTTGATTCTTTGTGTTCTATTTTGAAGGAATGAAGAGAACCAATTTAAAACTGTGCCCGATAACCCCATCCTTTTTTCAAGAAGATCAATCATATTGTCATGTTTAACCATCTAAAATGCCAAGAAAAGATCAAGCATTATAAATAGGCAAGGTTTGTTCTGGTCAAGTAGTCTTAGGGCATCATCAGCAGTGTGTGTTAAAGCAGTTTCAGTACTGCGTCCAGTTCTGAAGCCAGATTGGTATCGGCCAAGGAGCTGGATCTGTTCAATGTGAGTATAGAGTTGTTGATGTACGAATTTCTCAAGTAGTTCGGCTAAAGTCATGTTATTAGAAATTAGTCGCCAGTTGTGAAGATCAGATAAGTCTGCATTCGGCTTCTTTTGTGATAGGGTGACTTATCCTATCTGGAGGCAATTGGGAATCAATCCATGCACAAGAGATTCATGGGCAATCTTAGACCATACAGGGAGAAGGGAAGATGTAATCTCTTTAAAGAACTTGCCAGGCATAGGATCATTAAAATGATTTGAAGGTTTTAATGAAGTTATAGTGTTGAGTAGCTCGGCATCGTCTTGTAGTATAAAGGTATTTCAATTACGCATATTTTTTTAGAGTATAATCCACTGAGCCAGAAAGAGGGGAGCTTGCCAAGGGAAGTCATGAAGAGGGAGAGGACTGAGACTAATTATAAGTTTTTCTTTTATTTTATTTTTTTAAAGTTTGAAGTTTATCATGCAATAAACAATATGAGAAAAAGCATGTACAAAAAATACAATACATCTCAATTAGATTATAATTATAAAGAGAAAAAATAGAACCAAAACACTATTATTATCAAAGAACATACTGTATGCAGCAAGAGAGAGTAGAGGGAGGAAAAAGGGAGGGGGTATGGAAAAGGGAAAAAGAATATATCTAACATTTTATATCTCTAGAAAAAACTGGAAATAACAATTACATAGAATTCACTGAATGCATGAAAAATCAATTGAGGTATAAAGACTCATAATGTGATATGGGATACAATGTAATGGGTAATATGATAAGATAAAGAAGAATTAGAAAGACAACACATTTCATGAGGGAGGTTCATGGACTTCATCTGCAGTGTTGACATGTGTAGCAGTAATAGAAGCAATCCAAGTTAGGTAGGTAGTCAAAGGGAGCCACACAAGGTCTCTTTTAATAGCTAAAGAGATAGGAGTAAAGTAATTAGTGTATAGTCTGTGATGGAAACAGACGGCATTCCCACCAAGCTCTAAAAGTTACTTTGTTTGCCTGCTTCCAATTGGACGTTATTGAATGGGAGGCCACTGTTGGTAATAAATCTATTAATTTAAAATTTGATGGAGATTGGGGCCATTGAGGAGATAGGGATCCCTAAGTAGAAAGAGAGAAAGAGACATTAGTTTGAAAGAATTTGTTAATTTGAGACCAAACTAATTGCCAAAAACAAGAAATAGAGGGACAGTCAAAAAGCATGTGTTTCAAGTCAGCATGTGTGCAAGGACAAGACCAGCAGGTAGGTGTAGAGTCGGAAGAGAAAAAAGCCAATTTAGTAGGGGTGAATAAGAGGTGTTGGTAAACAAAATAAAGGGTTTGAGAAGTGTTAGCAGCTCGGCATTTTTTATGAATTTTGAGCCATAGTTTATCCCAAATGAGGGTTGACTAGGATTCTGTTAGGTCCTTTTCCAAAGCCAATTCAGCCTTCATTTTGTCCCTAGCTGAAGAAATAAATACAATGTTATACAAAGAGGAAGCTGAAGGAGCAGAAGTTAATAAGGGAAAAAGAGTGGAGCATCTAGAGGGTAAGTTAGGAGAAGATGCTAGAGAATTAAGATATTGAGTAAGTGAAGGCAATAAAAGGGTATATTATGTTTTAAAAGATGACAGTAGTGAACATTTCTTTTGAAAATCAGAAAAGGATAAGGGAACCTTATCTAATAATAATTGAGAGATCCAAAAAATCTCTTGAGTCTCCAAGATTTCCAATAAATGGTGCGGTTTTTAATACGTAATAAAGTATTATGCCAAATGGGCTTTTGATCCAAGGAAGAATGTGAAGGATATGAGGAAGGTAAGAGTGGAATGAGAAGCTTACGCGTATGGGAGATAACTGGGGGACGAAAGGAGGGAATAATGTTGGAAAAAGCAGGAGACTTTTTGAAGTCAAAAGGGGATATGAGAAATTTTTTGAAAGAAAAATAAACAGGAGGGTGAATACACTGATCATTGGAAAGCCAACAAGATGATTGTTTTAAAGAAAATGCCTAATGGTAGGATTTGAAATCAGGAAATTTAAGACCACCAGAGGATTTGTCTGCTTTCAAAGACGACAGTGCGATGCGAGGCGCTTTACCTTTCCAGAGAAATTTTGTTAACAGGGAGTCAATTTTCTCAAAATAATAGCCGGGAATATGTACAGGAATCATTGCCAGACTGTAAAAAATCAAAGGAGAAAGCATCATTTGATGGAATCCAATCTGCCCCACCAAGAGAGAAAAAGTTCAACATTAAATAGGGTTAAATAAGGTTATGATGATGAAGTCAAAATTTAGCTTCAAAGTTTCAGAAATGTTAGAAGAGAACCATAGACCTAAGTATTTTATTTTAGAAGATTGCCAAGAAAAGCCGGTAAGTACAAAATCATGTTTAAGGCACGTCATATTTAGGGGTAGGATCTCACATTTGTCTGAATTAAGACGGTACCCAGACAATTGGGAAAAAGACTCTACCTGATTGAGAAAAGAGGGAATAGATGAGACCGGATTGGAACAATATAAAAGAATGTCATTTGCATATGCAGGCAATTTTACAATATAAAAGAATGGCACTTGCATCTTAAAGGGGCTCAATGCCAATGCCCTCTCCAACTACATGGGTCAGAAGCAACTCATCGCCTAAATCCAAGAGACTGACAACAATTTATCACCGCCTCTTCTCCTTGCATTGAGTCTTCGATGCACACATTTGCTCCACCTAAAGTACTGTCAGTATGACCTACGTGAGTCCTGTAGCTGGCCTGTCCTCCATCGCTGTTGGCCTGACCTGTGGATTTACCTCCTGTCTAGTGCAACTTCAAGTAACCCCTTAGCACGATTGACTTTGAAGCACTATTTGTAGTTTATTCCTTAAAAATCCATAATCCTGGTTCTTCTTATTGGATTTTTGTTGTTTTTGACTTTATTTTCTCATAAATTGTTCTCTATTTTTCTAGCCTTGTGTGGAGTATTTTTGTGGTGTTTTTATTGCAATACTGTGTGTGTGTGTTGCACAGATTCTCTACACACTGCTTTTTTGATTAAACCTGACTGCTCTGTGTCAATCTACGAGAGAGTGAGCACAGGCTATCATTTAGTGTGCATCTGGCTTAACCTGACTAGGATTGTGGTCCCTAATTGGACAGGTTGCATTCCCCTGCAAATAGATACCCAAATTCTAACAAATGTTTTAAAATATAAATTATGTTTAAAAAGATATCTTGAGAATTTTTCAGTAGTTATTGAAGCCTACTTTGACAAGATTGATGACATCTTATGATTGTTATATATCTGATTGTTATCTAAATCATCACGTAGATTCAATGTCCGTTATTATCGGGATTTGTTGGCCATGGTTTTTGCAATAAAAGAAATCAATGAAACACCAGATCTGTTGCCAAACATCACCCTTGGCTTCCGTATATTTGATTCCTGCATGTCTGAGAGCCGAGCCATTCAAGGGATCCTGGATCTCCTCTCTGGTGAAGAAGTGACAACTCCCGGATACCGGTGCCCACCACGTCCCCCACTGGCTGGCATTGTGGGGGAAACAATGTCATCCTTGAGTGTCCCAATGGCCAGGATTATGGGACCTCTTCATTACCCACAGGTAAAGATCAGAAACAATTCATAAAAATGCTTATTAGAAGATTTTAAAGAAACGTTTCAAATGTTGTTGAAGGAGAAGCATTAATTAATATAACACTATTGGAAAACACAACTGTTTACACACAAAATATTGCAGTCAATCAACCTCCCAGCCTAAACGTGTTTAATATAAATGACATGGGGAAGCTCTTGGTGAGCCTAACCTCACTTTCTCAACTTGCAAATTAAATACACTGAGCAAATTGCAGATTCTGTTATAAGATCTGGGAATATTTCTCCTTGATAGGTGAAGATGGCGTCAGCCAAGCTGTACAGCAGGAACCACTGTCCAATGAGTCGAGGAGAACAAATTTCAAAGTCTCAAAACATGCCTACCCTACCTGTCCTGCACTTGAATTTTAACAGCAAAATTACAGTGTAAGAATCACAATGCAGAGCTATTCCTCACCCTCATTTTTTTTAACTGGTGCTGTTGGCTATTAGATTTTGCACACTGGGACCCTGCTAACGAAATGCCAGTGCAGGTACTCTGACCCCTGAAAACTTGTTGAATTGGTTAAAAACCATGATTAGCACATTTAGCTTACATATATGTCCATATTATTTAGTTCCCAGTGTACCCAGGGCATGTAAGTTAAATTTTACTGGTGGACTGCAGCACCTTTAGTGCCAACACTAAAGTGACAATGGAAAACATGTCTTCGGGCCTACCCCTACAGCCTACATTTGCAGTTTAAAAAACTGCACATTTAAACTGGCCAAATAAAGAAACTAGCAAGTGTTAGAAACAGGATTTCTGGTTGGCAGATGTATGCACCCTGTCAAAGCAGGAACCACTATCCTAGTCAGGGTAAGCCACAAACACACCCACAATTAACCTGTGCTCACTCTCTGGTAACTTGTCAAAGAGCAGTGAAGCTTAAATTAAGAGGCAATGTGTACAGCCTTTGTGCAATACCTCAAACAGTAAAACAGTAGAAACACCACACTAAAAGATACAACACCTGGTTAGAAAAATAGAGATTAATTTAATAAACAAAATGATCAAAATGACAAGAATCCAATAAGTAGAATGTGTGTTACTGTAAACTAGAGCTTAGAAGCAATAACCACCTATTTGGAATGTCCTTTAGCAGTGAACTGAGACAAAGCCAAAAGTCTAGGCTGACCGCAATGTATTGTGGTATGACTACAGGGACCAGGCATGGTCTGCTGAGAAAGCACCTTGTTGCGTCAATGATGACGACAATATGCTGGGTGCACACGAGGCGATGCATCAACAACAGTCCACAGAGCATAGCAGATCTATCGGTTCCAAGGGTGATCCACTGGTTCCAAAAGGAATGCTTTGACTCTGCCTCAGCAGTAGAAGATGCGCAGGTGTAAGTGTGAGGCTGTGCTCAGCTCCTCCCATCAAGGCCCATCAAGTCACACCTAATTTCCGTATGTGTGTGGCTACACAACATCGATCTGTCACCCACCCCTGAGGGGTCAGAGACATGCTTCAGGCATACAGAGCTAAAAGTAGGAAAATTCCAACTTTCTAAAAGTTTCAAAATGTGACTTTACCATTACAAATCCATCTGTATTAAACATGACAGATCTGCTCCTGTTCAATCAGGAATTACAGCTAATTTAGTGTAATAAGGAATCCCAACAGTATCCTATGAAATGGGTAGGCCTCACAGTAGTGAAAAATAAATTTGGGAATTTTTCATTATCAGCACTTGTACAACTCAAAAGTATATGTCCTACATTTTGATTATACAGCACCCCAACATATGGGCTACCTAGGACCTACCTTATCTGTGATAAAAAAGGAAGTTTAAAGATCTGCAAGGGGGTTTTATATACCAGGTCAACATGGCAGCGTAAGCTGCGCACACAGGCTCTTCAGTGGTAGGCTTGAGACATGTTTGAAGGGTTACTTGAGTAGGTGGCACAATCAATGCTGCAGGCCCACTAGAAGCATTTAATTTACGGCCCCTGGGTACATATAGTACATTCTACTAGGGACGTATGAGTAAATTAAAATTGTAAATTGTGGATAACTCAATCAAACCATGTTTAGGAGAGTGAGCACAAGCACTTTAGCACTAGTTAACATTGCATGGAGTCCAAAGGTAAAAAAAAAACCGAATACATCAAAATTGGAGGCAAGCAGGCAAAAAGTCTGGTGGAAGACCACCCCAAGACTGTCATGGCTAAAAAGTACCTCCTCAACTGAAAGTAGGAAAAGCTACCCAACCTCCTGGGAGTTCTCTTTACTAAGGTGGAAGAACATGGAGAGACCATGAGCATTGGCATGGTCTACCCCAGGTCAGTCTTCCACTGTAAAGTCCATTTCCTGTAGGGAGATGGACCACCTCAACAATTTTGGATTCTCACCCCTCATGTGTATTAGCCACCTGAGGGGCCTGTGGTCTGTCTGAATCCAGAAGTGAGTTCCAAACAGGTATGATGTAAGCTTCCTCAGTGCCAATAAAACATAAACGACTTCCCTTTCAATAGCACACCACCTTTGTTCCCTGGGAATGAACCTCCTAGAGATGAAAGCTACAGGTTGGTGGAGGCCCTCATCATATAGCCTTGAAAGAACATCCCCGATGCCATGTTCCGAGTCATGAATTTGTACAATGAATTCCCTGGAAAAATCAGGGGCCTTGATCACAGTGACTGTGCACATGGCCTGCTTTAGGAAGTGTTGGACTTGGCCCTTCTGGCAGGTTCACCCCTGAACTTTTTGCATTGAACTCTGAGATAAGTATAGTGATTTCTGGTCTTTGCCCACTTTAGCACTGTGGTGCAGTGTAAAGTGCGTGCGCTCTCTGAGTGCATGTGAGAGATTGGCCTGCCCTCCCATAGGAATGTATGGGGGATATGTGTGTCCATGATAGTTCCTGATGTGTGGGGAGTGCAGGGTTGAGTTTGGTATGTGCGGCCTCGTGTGATTAAATGCTGCGCGATTATGTGCGCAGACTTATTGTGTCTAGTGTGGAAGTGCCACTTCTAGAAGCTGGCATGTCTGTGTCATAAATGTGAATTTACTGTCTGGCGTGTGATTGGCTGGAGCTGGCTGGTGTGCCTGGCTCCAGGAGTCAGGATGGGTCTGCCCCGTGGTGAATGGAGAGATCTGCATGTTGATGTGAGGGAGAGGTGCACCTGGGACCTGAATAGGGCTGGGCCTTCCCTCCACAATGCTGGCTCCACCCCCTGTGGTGCGACTGATGTCCCTAGCCTGTCCTGTGAATGGGGAGAGGGGCTGAGCACAACAGAGTGCTCCAAAACTAGTTTCATCTGTTTTTTCCTTAACACTGCAGCCTGAGACAAAGGAAATGTGTGTATAAAAAGAGGCTGTGACCTCATCTAAAATGTTCTTGTGTCCTGATACTAGAATCTACCAGGGAGTGCTGCTGCTGGGGCCCACCCGCTTCTACTTTTAGTTTTTGCACCGAGGGAGCCTCCCTCATTATTGCCCCGGCACGAGATGCCGCCGCAGCGGCAAAACCGGAAGCCAGGCTGGCGCCTGCCTGACTGTGGTCGGGGCCTGGAGTGCATCCCTTTCTCTTCCCCCTGCCTGGGGGAAGCCATTGCCTGCCTTTCCGGTCTCCCGAGTGGGGAGGGAGACCGGAGATGCTGCCCGCCGCCGCCAGAAGCAGCAGGAGAGTTGCGAGGCTCCCATGAGCACGGGGGAGCCCCGGAGGAGGAATGAGCCCGGAGCCATGTGGGATCCATAACTCAAGTCCCGGTCCCGAGACGGGGGACCGGGTGAAGACTGGCGCAGAAGTAAGGCGGTGCTCCCGGCGGGAGGGAGAGCCCCGCAGGCACCAAACGTCGCGTCCAGAGCCCCCGCCTTGCTGGTCCCAGGAGTGTGGAGAGCACGGCCCCAGAGAGCAGCCCCAGCATTGCCAGTGAGTGAGAGCTGAGGGGGCATCATGGTTCCTAGAGCTCGAGTGGCTCCCCCAAGTGCAGCAGTTATTTACAGAACCCCCGTGAGGCTCCAGCCCTCGCCCAAGTTGTTTTTGAGCCTAGATGGCTCCAGCGGTGGGGGCAAGGCCTGCTCCCTTTATCTTGCCTATTTATTTCAGGAGCCAATGGGGCTCCAGAGGTCACATTGCTTTGTCCTGGGCAACCCCAGATGGCAGTGGGCCTCCCCCAACGTTCTCTTAGTCCTTCTTCGAGCCAGAGGGCTCCAACAAAACCCCCATTATTTTAAGAGCCTAGATGGCTCCTGGGGACACATTACTTGTAGAGCCTAGAGGGCTCCAATGATTGGCGCAGTTTGTTCTGGAGGGCTAGTGAGAGCCCCCCTGCCGCAGTTCGATTTACAGCTGCCCAGCAAGTAGTGGGCAGCTGCGCCGTTTAGGTTTTCTTTCTAGGGACATGTCTTTGTACTCAGGAGTGAGTCGCACTCCTTCGCCCCTACCTTGGAGTTCCCCAGCTGTGCAGCACTTAGTGCCAGCTGCAGCGTTTAGGCCCTGTTCTTGTCCTCAGCCGCCCAGCAAGTAGTGGGCAGCTGCTACATTTAGGTTTTGGTGCAGTGGCGCAACCTGGACCTTGATGTGATATTGCATAATACGCAATGCTTCTTGCTTATACCCCTAAATGTATTTTTATGCTTAGGAGGTTGTGTTTCCTATTACAGGTTATGCTAGTGAGTTCATTGTTCCCTGCGTGATAAATGCCTAAGGTGTTTAGGATTGCGTAGGGTGTACTTACCTTTTACCTGTGGTTACTGGTTGTGTTCTACAAGTATTATTTTGTGCTACAACTATTCTATGTTCTAAGTACTCTTGCAACAAAGTGCTATTTCTACAAAGTGCTAGTTCTACCAAGTGCTTATTCCTGACAGTGGTCCATGTGGCCCTGTCCTATGTAAATAATCCTCTGTACATTCCGCCTGTGCCGGTGGCACAGTGTAAATTGTGTGTTTATTATTTAATGTGTTTGGTATAATGCTAAGGCTATTTTGATATATAATCTTGTGTGGAGTTTCCTTTGTGGTGGGCCTTGGGTGTTGTTGCTGGGTGCGCACACACACGCTTTACACATTGCCTCCGGGATTCGATAAGCCTGACTGCTCGTGCCAAGCTACCAAGGGGGTGAGTAATGGTTATCTTGGCATGTGACTCCCTTGCCCTGACTAGAGTGGTGGTTTTTTCCTGGCTTTGGCGCAAGCCTTAGCCAACCAGAAATCCCAGTTCTAACAGGAAGTCAAATGCTTTCTGGCATGCCTCTGTCCAGATCACATTTACGGGCTGCTTCTTAGAAATCAGCTCAGTCAAGACTCCAACAATGGTGCTATATCCCTTGACAAGTCTCCTGTAATAACCTGTGAGGTCCAGGAAAGCTCTCACCTAGGTTTGGGCTTTTGGGTGCTCCTAGGCCATGATAGTTTATATCTTGGCCTGGAGTGGCTGCACCTTACCCCTGCCCACCAGGTGGCCTAAGTATGCCACAGACCCCTGTCCTAACTGGCACTTACGGTCCTTGATAGTTCTACAGTGCTGAAGCCCTTCCTGCAAGTGAAATACGTGGTCCTTCCAGTAGGTACTGAAGACAGCTTTGTCATCCAAATATGCAGCACTAAAGCATTCACAACAGCTTAATCCTGGTTGACCAGCCTCTGGAAGGTGGCAGGGACATTCTTTAATCAAAAGGGCAATACTTTTAACAAGTAGAGGCCCCCTGGAGTGGGAATGGCTGACCTCTCCTTGACTCCCTTAGTTAGGGTAATCTGCAAATACCCTGAAGTGAGATCAAAGGTAGTCAGGAACGGAGCAGCCCCTAACCTGTCAATCAGCTTATTAGCCTAGTGGATCAGATGAGCTTCAGTTTTGGTGACTGAGTTTAGCCCCCTGTACTCTACACAGAATGGAGTTCTGGTGTAGTACCCAGTGGGGCAGCTTTTGGTACCAACACCACAGGGTTGGACCAGGAGGAACTGGAGGGTTCAATAACGCCCAATTCCATCTTTAATACCTCATTCTTGATGCTGGTCCCCACTTTGTCAGACAGCCTTTAGATTTTATTTTTGACAGTGAGAATGTCTCCTGTGTCCACATCCTGGATACCCAGATGGGTAGACCCGGGAGTGAAAGAAAACAGAGAGGAGAACTGGCCCAGTAACTAGTGCTGGCCCTTCTGCTATTCTGAAGGGAGGGTAGAGAAGAGGTTAACACCTTCCACTGACCCATCCTTATCTTTGGAGGCTAGGTTAGGGAGAGGTTCACTCTTCCTTTCCACTCCTCCATCTGGCACCAGCAACATATTGACCTCATTCCTCTCTTCCTCTCAAAGAGTGGTTTGGGATGGATGATATGGAGCAGACTCTGGTGGTTTCTGGGGGTCTTGAGGTCCACCAGGTAGGTGACTTCTCCCTTACTCTCAACAATCTCATAAGGCATAGTCAAATGGTCTTGGAGGGCTTTGGCCTCCACGGACTGCAACACACACACTTTTCATCCAGGCTAAAATTCCACATGGGTAGTTATCCGGTCATGCAACTGCTTCATTAGCTCCTGAATGGCCTCTTTGTTTTCAAAAGATTGTTTCCAAAACTGGGCCATCTGGCTCTAGAAGGCTAGCATGTAGCTAACCACATCCAGGGGAGTTTTCCTGGGAGTTTGCTCCCGTCCCTCCCTGACCAGAATGAGAGATCCCCTTACAGGATGACCATACAGAAGCTCATTGGGGCTAAATCCAACCCCCTTCTGCTGTACCTCTCTGTAAGCAAGGAGCAGGCATGTAAGAGGACGTCCTTCTAATGCCTCTTAGCCTCAGGGAGGTCCTTGATCATGCCTATGAGAGTTGTGTTGAATCTCACAACAAGCCCATTGGTTTGTGGATGGTAAGTGTTGGAGAACTTATGAGTACCTCCTCACTCCTTCCACACTAACTGCATAAGAGCAGACATGAAGTTGGTGCCCCTGTCATACACCACTTCCTTGGGGAAACATACTCTGGTACAAAATCCTCATTAGGACCTTAGGCACTGCAGGTGCAGTTGCAGTCCTCAGAGGCATGGCCTCTAGGTATCTTGTGGCCTGGACCACCAGTGCCTGGATAAACCTGATGCCAGAGGCTGTCTGGGAAACCAGAGGTCCTACAATATTGATTCCCACTCTTTCAAAAGGGGTGCCAATGACAGGCAAGGGATGTGGGGAGATTTTAGCTTCTGACCTGGAAGTTCATGCAAGTCCTACAGAATGTAGCTGATGAAATCATCATCCACTGTCAGTAAAATTATGGAGCAAGCCTGGCAAAGGTCTTGTCCTAACCCCGAAGTCTTGCATGGTGTATCATATGAGCCATCTCCAGTAGGTAGGCCCTGTAGCATTGGGGAACATTCAGTGCCCTTGTTGTCCCATGCATAGGTGCCTTAGGCTCACTATACAGGTTTTTCTCCCAG
Source organism: Lissotriton vulgaris (assembly GCF_964263255.1). Taxonomy (NCBI): domain Eukaryota; kingdom Metazoa; phylum Chordata; class Amphibia; order Caudata; family Salamandridae; genus Lissotriton; species Lissotriton vulgaris. The sequence continues at coordinate 41,683,899 of NC_141696.1, read as the reverse complement.
TGAAGGCAGTGATTACTGGAGGCATCACCAGCTGCCTGGGCTCCAGACTGTTGCCTCAAATTCTCCAGCGTTGGGCGCACTCTATGTGCCTTGACGCACTCCTGCCTGGTGGGTCCCCCTTCTACTTTTCATTCAGGTAGGTCATCTCCTTAGTAGACTCCGGCCTAGCCTCCTTTGGCACATCCTCCACCTAACATAACATAACATGTGTATTTGCAAAGCGCATGTTCACCCGTTGACATCTTGGTGCAGAATAACAGATGTTTATTGTTACTCAACTGAATGGTACTCATGTTATCAATCTCAGAAGGATGAAAGGCTGAGTGGACCCGCCAGGATTTGAACCTGTGACCATGAGGTCAAACACTGATCCCTACAGCAGACGCATTTGTCCACTAAGCTAAAATACCTTAACTGGGAGACATTCAAGGGCTGGTTTCCCATGCCCCTTGCCCTTCCCTCCTTGGCATCAAGCGGTCTGGGGCATTTTTCCATATTCCTGGCTCTCTTCCTGGGCAGCCATTGTTCTGGTGGTTGCACAAATCCACTCAGGCAAACCAAGCATTCCGAGGTGTGACCGCAGCACTACTTCCTTCCAGGTAGTGTGCTCAAGATGATTACCTAACAAATAGTCCACAGACATGGCAGCGCTCACAGCAACTTTCAGAAGACCTGAGACCTACCTCCCACTCAAATGGAACAAGGACCACTGGGTAGTGACCCTCCCGGTTGTCAGCTACAACAACCTGGTGGAATGTATTAGGTATAATCTGCACTGGGGCAACTAGCTGACTCCTTACCGTAATGATACTGACTTCTGTGTCCCTCAGAGCCTCAACTCTTTGCCCATTAATTGTGACCCACGGCCTATACTTTGCGGTATTGGAAGGAATGTGGGTTTTAGGCACCATCTCCACATCACCCAGGGATTCTAGGGTAAACTCACTGACTGGGATAAACTCCTCCCCAAGCACTACACTTGTCAACCCCGATGTCTTACCTCCAGTGAGAGGCTGTGTCCTTTTGGGACATTTGGGATCCCCCTTGTTATGCACATACTCAAATCACTCATAGCACTTGTGGGCTTTGTTCTGACTCTTGTCGGGGAAGCTCTTTTTCTAGTGGGAATAGGGCTCTTTCTCTTCTGAACTGTTTTGGGGACCTTGTGAAAACTCCTTCTTTTTGTCTCTACCCTTTTGGGAGCCCACCCGATACCTTCTTGGGCACTCTAGTACTGGAGCAGAAGTCTGCCCCCTCAGCAAGCGTCCAGGAGTCAGTCAGCTTGCTATCAATCAGGTGTTGGTGCAGCTCCGTAAAACAGATATCAAGCATGTGCTCCTTAAAGAATAAGTTGTACATTCCAGTATAATATTCTACCTTGCTGCCCCATACCAGACCCTTTAGTACCTTGCTGGGATAATCAAGAAAGTCCGCCCAGCTCTGTGTGGGATGTTTGTGCCTGCCCCGAACTTCTGTCTATAGCTTTCAGGGGTCAACCCAAATTTCCTGAGAAGTATGGCCTTCATGGGAGTATGATCCTCAATTTCTAGTGCTAGGAGTGTGTTCCTCTGCACTGTAGGTATGCACCTCCACAAGCCACCCCCCCCCCACCCCCCAGGACTCCTCAGGGTCCTCGGGCACCCTTAGAGCCACTACTTATACTGAGAACCAGTTTTTCCATGTCATCTCACCAAAAAATAGCTGGGCGCCAAATCGTGTGGTATGCAGACACTCCTTTCTTCAGTGGACAGTGTAGGTTTGCTGCCAAGACTACTGCTGGAATTCATCTGTTCAGATCTCAAATTCAGCTCTCTGAGACTGAGTTCATGGGCGATTTTCCGATCTTCCATGTCCAGTCTCTTCTCTTTGAAAGCTCTTTTCTTCTCCTCCATTTTTAAATTTGCCATCTGCATCTTGAAATCCCTCTCCTCCCTCCTCTAAGCTAGTTCCTTTGCGGAGAGGCCACGGGAAGAGACTCTGCTCCCTGCCCCGTCAGGAAGCTCCAATTCAGGTGACACTTCCTCCCCTCCTGCTTCTCATCCTCTGTGGTTGCACCCAGTTCAGAATGAACTTCTGCCCATGCCCTCAGCGCTTTGTGCAGCTCTACCTAACTGATGCTTGTGGTCTTTAGCGACACAAGGAAAATGCATAGGCTTAATAAATGTGGGCTTGCGTTTTTTACGAAACAGGTGCTGCAAAAATGGGTAGGGGAACCCCTGGGAACTTTTACCTCAATGGTTAGGGAGTGTCGAGGAGATTCCCTCTGCTTCAGGCTGGCGCTGGGCATAAAAGTGGCCCCTCAATACCCCCACACCTCTGGATCTGTGGAAGACAGAAGAAGAAGGGCTGAACCTGCTGTTGAACCTGTGGAGAGAAGCCCTAAGGGATTGACCTACTCTCTGCTTAGAGAAACCCAGGACTACTTCATTCTTCCAGCTGTAGGCTTCAGGGGGTATCTCTTAGAGACACTTCTGGTCCCTGCCATAAAGACCAGCTCCCAGTTAGAAATGGTAGTAAAGCCATGTGGTTGGGAGAGGTGTGGTGCAGTGGCCGGGACGGCGGACTCCGGAGCACGGAGATCACTGTTCGATCCCCGGTGCTTATGGCAGCTCAGCCCAGCACCAAGTGACTCCAGGCAATAGCTTGCTTAATCTCCCCAACAGCCCCCAGCACCTTGAGACCCTTAGGAGTGATTAGTTTGCGATTTATAAATACTGGGTTATTATTTTATTATTATTCACTAGATATCTCAGTCCTCTGAGAGACCCAGAAAATCATTAGTATATTTGACCATTATTGAATTACAGCCCGAAAGATGGTATCCCGCAGGAATGTTGTAAAAGGTGATGTTTCTTTAAAACATCTGAGTCCAATAAAGCTCCCTAATACCCTTTGATTCTATAGCTGGTCTTGGTTCTGAACTGTGTTCTAGCTACATATTAGTTACACAATCCCAGGTAGCAAATGAAACTGAAAATCAACACTCCTTTCTCCCTAAACCTCCAACTTTGACTCTAAGAGAGCTACACCCTTCTTTTCTGGGAGGTGGTATTTTGGGGTGAAGGGTTTTTACAGGTTTTACTTGAAAACACAGCAGTTGGAGCTTTAGCCCACTGAGAGGCTATTGATTCAAAAAGCTAGATACACCATATGAAAGGTGCTGCGCTGTACAGCTTTTGGCTTTGCCTGCTGCTAGATTTACTGACTTTGTTGTTTTAAAAGTCTGTTACATATGATGGGTCCAGGCGTCTTCTCCAGCTGTGGACCCAGGATCCGAAACAGGATATATATATATATATATATATATGTGCAAAGTGTAGCTCTCTCCTGTGATAACCACAGCTGCCGCAGCAATGTCGAAAAGAAGCCACGCCACTCCAACGTTCGTAATGGGCCAAAAGACAGTTTATTTGCGCTTAAGCCACCAGATCCTATGCGTTTCGGGCATCCGCCCTTGTTCACAGATCGTTTGTCAGTAAAATCTCAACAGCTTAAATACAAAAGTTTTCTTGCGGGCATTTTTTTCACAACCATGTGATGATAGACATTAAAGACACACTACACATCTTAGGCTGAGCAGTCTTTCTTCTCCAAATTCAGTGCCATATAAAGCCATTACATGAATATTATACCAGCATAAATGCATAATCATGTTAAAATCACAATGATATTACAATTTATTTTATGGATTAAAAAAATAAATACATTTTAGTTTATAAAAATATATTATTGATTTCTATAAAAGACACGCAACAGAGACAATGTGCAAATATCGCAACCAGTAAATTTGTGCAAGAAATGCAGGGATAGTGCAAAAAGCAATGCATTAAAGTGTCGTGGTCTAAAGTGCAATGTTGTTTCAATAGTCAATGACTAGAATTTGTAAACAAAACACTCTGTGCACAAAGAATTATTGGTACATACTTCACCGGAGCTAAGACCTGTTGTATGTTGTCTCTAGTCTGTTAGATAAGAAACTCATCTAATATCAGCGTAAATGCTCTATAGATCCATCCTGATTTTGTATTCTGTTTAGAAATGTCTATATGGTCACTGGAATAAATCGCACAATACGAAAAAGTGTTATCACTGCTCGTCATCATGCCCCCTTTGTCTGTGTCAATGTTAAAGTGCTATAATAAACCCAAAATCATGAGTACACCCAAAAGAAAAAAAGAAATGGAAAAAATCCTAAATGGTATTCTTCCAATATGAATGGAGAGTGAAAGAAGAACTCTTACCCAATTCCAAACATGTGTGCCGAAAAATAAAGAGATGAAATTAAACATATATTTCATTCAGAGACTTCAAGAAAGGGAAGGGGGGCGGGTAATGGCAGGAAAGCTTTAAACTAAATACATCTTGGTCAACAAATAACTTACAGGAATACATGAAGGTCTTCAGTCGTATTTAGACCGTTAGGAAAACGACTGTCCAGCCCAAGGATAAATTGGGATTCCAGTCTCCTCAGCATTAGATCTCTGTCCCCTCCTCTGATAGGTTTAGGTATGGAGGCTATGACATAATATGTCAGGCATTCAAGGTTGTTGTGGTGAATAGCCTTAAAATGTCGAGCCACGGGGTATGAGCTGTCGTTGTTAACGATAGCTCGCAGGTGTTGCAGTATTCTGACATGCACCTGTTGGCGTGTGCTGCCAACATATCTTAAGCCACAGGTGCATGTCAGAACATAGACTGCGAACTCGGTTTTGCAGTTATGTTTGCCCTTAATTTCCACTAGATCAGGTCTGAAGGGTGTGGGGTACTTGGTGGTGTTCACCCCAAATTTACAGGCTCTGCAGCTAGAACAATGGATGAAGCCAGGCTTAACCATCCAATTGTCTTTTTTGATGACTTCAGGGAAATCTCTGCTCAGCTGGGTTCTCAGGCTAAGACCTTTCCTGTATGTAATGTTGGGCCCTGCCGCTATTCTGGGTGCCAATACCAAATCAGTTTTTAAAACCGGCCACCTTTGTTTAATAATAGACCGAATTTTACGTTCCTGTCTATTAAATGTCAATATCAGTCTAGGTGCACTGATGTCTGAATCTGATGCTTTCTCCATAATGGATTCTGAAATGGGTGTGTTGGAGTTTGACAAGAGAGAATCTCTGGATCTACTTTTAGCTTTCTCAATCGATTGCTTCAAGACAGATTCTTTATATCCCCTCCCTCGAAATCTATTAAGGGTTTCTGCCGCACAAAGTTCACAATCTTCATCAGTGCTGCAGATTCGTTTGAGCCTTAATAGCTCACCGAAAGCGATATTGTCAATGGTGTGTCGGGGGTGAGAGCTGCTGGCATGGAGTGTACTATTGCCCGCAGTGCTCTTACGATGTAGTTTAGTGCATAATTTGTCATTTTTAACAAATATCTTGACATCAAGAAAGTCTGCCTCTGCATGATTGATGTGTGATGTAAAGTGTAGATTTTTGTTATTGACATTGAGTGATTTTATAAAGTTTTCTGCACTCGTATGATCCCCCCTCCACACCAAAAAGACATCGTCTATGAATCGCATCCAGTGAATTACATTGTTCGCCATGATATCTCTGTAGGTGATGTTGAGTACCTGCTCCTCCCACCAGCCCACGTGTAAACACGCGAAGCTGGGGGAGAAGCAGGCACCCATCGCCACCCCTCTCTGTTGCAGAAATATTTCCTTACCAAACATAAAGTAATTATGATGCAAACACCAATTTGTTAGTTCTATCAGCATCTTATTATGTTTGTAGCAACTGATGGGTCTAGTTCCTAAGAAGTGTTCAAGCGCTCTAAGCCCAGTTTGATGATTAATGCTGGTATAGAGTGATTCTATGTCTAAGGTGATTAATAGCAGATCATCACTCCAAGGAACATTCCTGATCTTATTAAGAAAGTGGCCAGTATCCTTAATGTAAGTTGGCAATGCTTGCACCAAACTTTGAAGGAAGTAATCAATATATTCCCCAATATGCTCAGCCACACTGGAGATAGCAGAGATGATGGGCCTGCCAGGGGTAGGACTCACCATCTTGTGCACCTTAGGTAAAAGATATAATTTGGGTAGCACTGGATTTTCAACATTTAAAAAATCAAATTCTTGTTTGGACAACATATTTTCCCTTTTCCACTTAAACAATAGTTTTTTAAGGGCCTCTTTTGATTCGTTATACAATCTCATGGTAGTTCTCATGTAGCAGGTCCCATTGTTTAATTGCAGCATCGCTTCATCAAAATAGTCTTTTTGTGGCCAAATCACGACGTTGCCGCCTTTATCTGCCATGGTGACTATGATGCTTTGGTCCTTGCTTAACTTATTCACCAGAGTTGTGTAAGCCTGTTCTCTATTGCTTCTGTATCCCTTTCTGTGTTTCACTTTGTGGTAAAGTAGTTTCAAATCTTCACTAACCACATCGTGAAATGTGTCAATTGAATCACGGGGCATAATTGGGATGAAACTTGATTTTGATTTGAATGGACTTAAATTCATTCCTACCTGTGGTATTTGTGCTGTACAAAGTTCATCCTGTGTTAGCACATCTTCAGCAACCGGCGCATCATTCCTTGCCAATTGATGTACAGTCAAAAAAGTTCTGGTGTCTCCAGCCGGGACGTTGAGCAAGCTGGAGGTTGATGCAATTTCAGGTTGCTTTGAGAGATTGTTTTTTATGCCCTCCTTGATGTTGAAAAACTTCATAAGTTTTAACTTGCGAATATAAAGAAAGATGTCTACACGTGTTTTAGTGTCGCTGAAGTCGGAAACAGGGCAATAAGTGAGTCCCAAACTTAGAAGCTGTTTTTCTGCTTCAGTAAGTACAATGGTGGATAAATTAATGATTACGTTGTCCATTACTTCTTTTTTCGCCAGTATTGCCTCTTTGGCTTTTTTGGTGATTTTTTGCTTTTTGCGGCGCTCTCTTTGGCGTTTGTTTGCCCTTGCTCGTTTTTCTTGCTTTGCGGCTGCTGTTTCTGGTTTCTGGATCTCAGTGTTTGCAGCCGGTCTGAGCATAAAAAATCAATCTCCTCCCCGAGATTCAAAATCGCTGTTTGTGTGTCCATTGACTTATCACCTCTGCTCTCCCAAGACGAACCGCTGGTGAGGGTCTCATTATCGCTGTTTTCAGATACCACGCCAGTGCCTGCCAAGGTGGGGGCAGCCACTGGGGTCTCAGTAGAGGAAGCAGGTTTCTTTGATGCCTGTTGTGCCAATCTTGTCCTCTTTGCATTCTCGAACTTTTTGGCAAATGTGAAAATCTGTGCATGCACACCTGTTCCATGTGAGACACAGACATGCCCTTAGAGCATGTATGTGTGCCACATGTCACACAAGCCTGTACTTGGGGTGCTAGAGGGTGTCAAAGTGACACCCACTGCACCCTTGCAGGATTCGGTATTTACCGATTCGGTAAATACCGATTCGGTATTTCCCATTGATTCCTATGGACTTCAAGGCCCATAGGAATCAATGGGCAATACCGATTCGGTATTTACCGAATCGGTAAATACCGAATCTTACAGATTCGGTAATTGTGTTTAAAAAATTACCTACATCTGCCTCCTTCTAATTTACCGATTCATAAATACCGAATCGGTAAAATTCGGTATTTATGAATCGGTAAATTAGATTTACCTACATCTAGCCCTAAGAGAATTACGATGAATACATAAAAAAACTGAGGGCACACCAGTTAACAGTGAATTTAGATAACCTAGCACCAGAGGAGGGCATAACCTGGTATGAGGATACAATAAGGGATCTGGTGGAATGCCTCAGGATAAAATTAAAGCACGGTAAACATAAATCAGTAAACAATGTGAAACCATACCCCAGAAATACCAACCATTGGTTTGATGACGAATGCCGGAAAGTAAAAGCTGGTATCAGAAAACAGGAGAGACGCCTAAGAGGTAATTATAGTGATGAAGTGGTAATAGAACTTAGGAAATTAAAAATAAAATATAAGGCCACCATTAGAGATAAAAAAAGGATTTATAAGGATAAATGTTGGGGAAATTTACTTGAGACAATTGAAGAATAAATGTGAGAGGTTTTTGGAAGTTAATACAGGAATGCACGGGGAAATTCTTAGGAACCCTACACTGCTTGGTGCCAGAGGACAAGTGGGAGACCTATCTGGAAAAAATCTATGGCAAATGGCCAAAAAGAGAGGGAAGAACAGCCAATGTCTGGCCTGGAATTAGGGAAGAAACAAAAGTACACTTCTCCCCAGATGCCATTAGAGGTATAATAAACAAATTAAACCTAACACGGGCTGCAGGCCCTGATAATTTACCAGCTATTATATTCAAAGCGAGCATAGAATGGTGGGCGGAGTTTTTTTCTAATATGTTCCAAGGGATTTTAAACACAGGCAATTTCCCAGATAATTGGAAAGGGGCTATTGTCAGGCCAATTCATAAAAAAGGCGATGTAAACTCCCCAAAAAACTATCGCCTAATAAACTTTTTGGATATAGGACGAAAAAGGTTTTCTCTAAAGCAATTTTGGGTTTACTAAAGGAATGGGTGGATGACAAACAGATAGTACCACCAGAACAAGGGGGTTCAAAGAAGGCCACTCAACGGTTGACCACTGTTTTGCTCTTTGGTCCATTGCACGGAAGTCGATCATTCAGGGGGGTAAATTATTCTGCTGTTTCGTGGACTTCCTTGCAGCTTTCGATCTGGTGGACAGGAAGCAACTGTGGTCAACATTGGTAGGGTATGAAATACAGGGTGACCTGCTAGCCCTAATCCAAGCACTCCATATAGAAAATTGGGCACAGATAATTCTAGATAGGGAGGGAGGATTGATGAAGAGAATCCCAATCGGGAACGGTTTAAGGCAGGGGTGTGTGCTCGCCCCCCTACTAGTCTCCCTGTTCTTAGCAGACCTACCCCAAAAATTAAGAGAGGTCAGAGGGGCGAACCCAAAACTGGGAGGAAACCAGATATCGTGCCTTCTCTATGCTGATGATCTGGTAATCATGGATCAGACGGAGATAGGCCTCCAAAGAAAATTAAATTGATTCAAAGAATACTGTACAAGAAAAAAACTAGTAGTAAACATGGAGAAAACAAAAATTGTTTGCTTCGGTAGGAGGAAAAACAAGTTTTCTTGGTACCTGGGCACTGTATTGCTTGAGAGGGTAGCTGATTATAGATATTTGGGAATGTGGTTTTCTGGTACCCTAAAATGGTATACTCATTTACAAGCATTAAAAATGAGGGTATTGCCGTCTGTGAAAGGCTTAAAAAGATTTAATAATGCCTATGGAGAAATGTCTGATAGAACGGTCCTAAAAGCCTACCAAGCAATGGTACCCCCTCAATTCTTGTATGGAGCCGAAGTCATTTACTTAAGTGGTAAGACCTCCTGGGATAGAGAGGAGGGAAATATACTAAAAAGCTTATTCAGGCTACCTAAATCATCTATGGTACAGGCGGCAAGACTTGAGCTGGGAATTACCTCGTGGGCGATAACTGCTTGTATGGCCCTTGTACGATTCTGGCAGCGATTGGGAGCAGAGGAGCTTTTCAAAATCTCCCAGTGGGCCAAAGAGGAAATTGCCACGAGCGAGCTACCCTGGGCAAAAGAGACCAGAGCATCAATAAGTAATGCATATAGGGTGCTCGAACTGAAGGTTTGCCCGCTCCTAGACCACATAATAATAGGTAAGAAAGAACTAAGGCTCCAAGGGACTGATATGTCCCGTACTTACGATCGGGAGTACCTATTACAAAAAAGCTTGGTAGCCCACATGACATCGGCTTGGGAGCTTGACCAACATTTTCCCTATGTTGACCGGCTACCAAGATATAGCTTAAGGAGGGAAGTACTAAAAATGAGAATTGGAATAAACCCATGTTACGCTAATAATGGAGCTCAAAATCAAATGATAGGATGTAATGGTGATTGCACTTTCACTTTAGGTACTACTTGCAATATTATACATATTCTACTAGATTGTATGTGGTTTTTAGATATACGAAAGGAGTTTTTATGTCCGATTTTTAAAATGTATAATATTACTAACAGGATGCAAGCCGCTAATCTGTTGGTGGAAATGGGGAATTTAGATATAGCCTGTGCCCTGGGGAAATATATGAATAAAGTTAAGGTGTTCCTCAAATGCACAGAGTAAGAATTGATAATGCAAGTCCTCGACATTAAATAAGCGTGAAACAATTAGTGTTTACAGTAGTAAGTGTCGCATGATTAAGGAGGTGTTTTATAGGCATCAATTAAGTGATTTTATTAATTTACCTGTTATAATACTCCGATTTTAAAAATGATAGTCAATTATATGTATATTGTGAAGTAGTATGTTTTTCAATACCGCCGTGTTATGTATCTAATGTGTTATTAATCTTTTTCTTTTTAGTAGGTTAAGAGGTAAATTGTACTTTTATGGTTGTAACAAACCAAATAAAGTTTGTTTTGACTGACTGACACCCACACACCATAGATATACATGTAAACTTCATACACAAAGTGATTGTTAATCCAGCTATAAACACAGAACCTGACCATCACTCACCTTTGCACACATACCCATCAATCCGGACATGATCTTAAATACACATTCTACATACAGCAACATCTACTCTCCCATCTATCCATGCCCAGCTGTATCTGCTCTGTCAGGGCTGCTTGCACTGATGATAGTGTATTGTACCTGTCCATGAGAGAGGGAAGCTTACACTGCTGATACCCAGCTGTACCTGCTCTGTCAGGGCTGCTTGCACTGATGATAGTGTATTGTACCTGTCCATGAGAGGGGGAAGCTTACACTGCTGATGCCCAGCTGTACCTGCTCTGCCAGGGCAGCTTGCACTGATGATAGTGTATTGTACCTGTTCATGAGAGAGGGGAGCGTACACTGCTGATGTCCAACTGTACCTGCTCTGCCAGGGCAGCTTGCACTGATGATAGTGTATTGTACCTGTTCATGAGATAGGGAAGCTTACACTGTTGATGCCCAGCTGTACCTGCTCTGTCAGGGCTGCTTGCACTGATGATAGCGTATTGTACCTGTTCATGAGAGAGGGAAACTTACACTGCTGATGCCCGGCTGTGCGTGCTCTGTCAGGGCTGCTTGCACTGATTATAGTGTATTGTACCTGTTCATGAGAGAGGGAAGCTTACACTGCTGATGCCCAGCTGTACCTGCTCTGTCAGGGCTGCTTGCACTGATTATAGTGTATTGTACCTGTTCATGAGAGAGGGAAGCTTACACTGCTGATGGCCAGCTGTACCTGCTCTGTCAGTCAATATAAACAGGGGACCCGAATAACCCAAAGGCATCTGGGAATAAAGCAAAAAGTAAGAACAACGATGCCCACGGTGCAGTTTTTTTGTATATATTAATCGTAGGACATATACCGCTAATTATATTTTCTTAACACAATATTAAATCAATCTTATATTTTAAATAAACTTCATTCCTATACATGCATGTTCATCAAATTAATGACTCAGAAAAAAAATCCAAATGTTGATTTTTATGTTATGTTTATCTTTCTCCTTTTTCTCTTTTTTTTTGAAAACACATATATATATATACAAACATTTAACAAATATGTATACACATATATACAATATTTATACAAATCCACAAATTACAAACATAGAAAAAATTCAAACATAAATAAAGAACCTTACTTATGGTTCAAATGCCCACAATCAATTCTAGTAAGGGATATTAACCTATCATTTTGTCAATATATTCCCTATAGTTAGGTCACCAACAAAAAGTATGATGGAGCTTAAGAAGGTCTAATATTTTCTCCTTCCATTTGTATCCAGTTCCTTTCCTCTAATTTCATGTACTTTATATCAATTATCTTATGCTGATGCCATAAACAAGCAGTCGTCGCGTTTCAGCCTCTCTTTTGTTTCAGGCCTCTTCAGGACTTTTAGGGCAATTCAAACAAATACTTCCTAGATTCCATCTCTCCCTGTGTGTATTATTCTATCATATTCTGTTCTTAGATTAGATAACACCGTAATTTAAATGTCAATAAACCCTCACTCTTGATATCGGCAGCCGGGTTTCTCAAATCCACAGGCAATGTTTCTAAATTGCGCTACTCAAACAACGGGTGTCACATTACACCCCTTCCAGCTTTTGCCTGTTTATGAGAGAGGAAAGCTTACACAGCTGATGGCCAGTTGTGCCTGCTCATTCAGGGCTGCGGCCACTGATGATAGTGTATTGTACCTGTTCATGATAGTTGAGGCTTACACTGCTGATGCCCAGCTGTACCTGCTCTGTCAGGGCTGCGGCCACTGATGATAGTGTATTGTACCTGTTCATGATAGTTGAAGCTTACACTGCTGATGCCCAGCTGTACCTGCTCTGTCAGGGCTGCGGCCACTGATGATAGTGTATTGTTATGCAGCACATACCGATTACGTGATATATGAATTGGCCACTCTTGCCTACAGCATAAATTCATCTTCAAATGAAGGCTTGCCATTTTCATATTCTAGCTTTTATACAAAGCATTGTAAGCTTTTGTCTGACAATAGCCTGTCATCCACCTTTTAATTTAAAAAGACTTGTAAAGTGGCACAGCTTAGGCCTGAATTCCAATTGGTCTCATGCTTCTGGTATGTCACAAAGGAGTGAGCAAAAATACCTTTATAAAAATATTGCAGCATATGTGAGAACGTGCAAACAGTATACTACAGATGTCAGTAGTGTTACCCATTCCATAATTTATATTATCCTGTCTCACTGGTGTTTGTAAAAGGCAGACATTTATTATTGCATAATTTTCTCCCCTAAGTGTTTTTCTGGTGTTTAATGTTTTGGACAGATCAGTCATGGATCCGTGCTCTCTTCCCTCAGCGACAAGCTCCAGTTCCCCTCCTTTCTACGTACGGTGCCACCTTCAACGTTCCAGAACATAGCCCTGGCACGGCTGGTGGGGCACTTCCAGTGGACATGGGTGGGAATGGTTGTGTCTGATGAGGAGGTGGGCCTTCAAGGAGGACAAGCAATAAGGAGAGGGATCGAAGAGAGTGGCAGCTGTGTAGCCTTCATGGAGCAGGTCAACCTTCGCTATTCCATGGAGAAAGTCCTTCGCATTGCCAAGATGATACAGGGACATACAGCAAAAGTGATAATTTTTCACAGCCAAGAGGTTCACCTCAAGATGTTACTACAAACCCTTTACACGCTGAAAGTAAGTGGCAAGGTCTGGATCTTCACTGCCGCCTTTACAATTACACCTGGACTACTGGACAACCAGGCCTGGAGAATACTGAATGGATCTCTGGGAATTGCTCCTTACACCAATCATATGCTTGGATTTGAGGACTTTTTGCACAGCTTAGAACCAATGAGATACCCTGATGATATATTTATAAAGATCTTCTATAAGAAATCTTTTCATTGTAAATTTCCAGAGGCCAATGGGACAAGAGACATGGTCATTCAGGGACAGGAAAGTGAGCAGACACTTTGCTCAGGGAAAGAGACATTGGATGACCAGATCATGACTTTATTTGAAATGAATGACCTGAGCTATACTTATCAAGCTTACACCGCAATCTACGCCTTTGCTCATGCATTGAACACTCTGATAAACTGCACATCTGGGCAAGGATCGTCCACAAATGGGGCTTGTGTTGACATCAACAAATGCCGGCCTTGGCAGGTAACAAGAAGGTCCTTGTTTATTTTTTATGATGAATGTGGAAATGTATTGAATATATGTAAAAAGCAAACAAAATGGGATGATGGACGGAGTGTTGAAACGTTTCAGACACTCACCTCCAGTCACAGATCTGGGTTGAATCCATCATCCTTCTTTAGCTCACTTTGCCACCCAAGTTCAGACCTAGCCATATGCATATCAGTCTTGACTCTGCTCCTTATGTGAACAGTCCAGCCTGAACTGCCAAGCCAAGTTTTCCCTGGACATGAAACAAGTATCATGGTGAACGGTTTCGGGGTAACACCCCTCATAAGTCATTCTAGCTTGCATCCAGTGGCAAAGTGAGCAAGGGACCCACGTCTAGGCATAACCTGCCAACGTAGGGCGCACAAAGCAAACACAAGGAGATGATGGATGGAGTGATGAAACTTTTCAGACACTCACCCCCAGTCACAGATCTGCATTGAATCCATCATCGTTCTTTAGCTCACTTCACCACCCCAGTTCCGAACTAGACACGTGCAAATCAGACTTCACGCTTATGGGAAGAGTCCAGCCCGAACTGCCAAGCCAGGTCTTTCCTGGACTGGAAACAAGTATCCTGGGACCAGTTTCAGGGAAACACCCCTCATCAGCCAGGCTAGCTTGAATCCAGTGGCAAAGTGAATAAGACTGATTTGCATTTGGCTGGGTTTAAAATGAAATTGCATGGGAAGCAAACAAAAAAAGTGATGGATTTAGGCCCAGATCTGTGTACTGGGGTGAATGTTTGACATTGATCAGCATTCTGTCCATCATTTGTACTTTTTGCATTTGTCACCCCGAGTGGGGCGGGTATGTCCAGACGTGGGTCCTGTGCTCTCCATGCCACTGGAGTCAAGCTAGCCTGGCTAATGAGGAGTGAAACGCGGAAACCGGTCCTAATATGCTTGTTTTCAGTCCAGGGAGGACCTGGCTTGGCAGTTTGGGCTAGACTGTTCCTATTGGGAACAGGATCAAGACAGATGTGCATATGGCTGGGTTTAAACTGGAATGGCATTGGGTGCAAAAAAAACAGATGCATTTAGGCCCGGATCTCTGTGCTCGGGTGCATGTTTGACATTGATCAGCATTCAGTACATCAATTGTTCTTTTTGCATTGGTCACTCCTTGAGGGACGGGTATACCCAGACATGGGTCCTGTGCTCTCCATGCCACTAGAGTCAAGCTAGCTTGGCTTATGAGGGGTGAAACCCAGAAACCTGTACTAGGACGCTTGTTTCCAGTCCAGGGAGTACCCAGCCTACCAGTTCGGGCTGAACTGTTCTGATAGGGAGCAAGGTCAAGACTGATCTGCATATGGCTGGGTTCAAGCTGGAATGGCATTGGGGGCAAAACAATCTGATGGATTTAGGTCCATATCTCTGTACTAGGGTGAATGTTTGACATTGATCAGCATTCTGTCCATCAATTGTACTTTTTGAATCTATATATATTCATAAAAAACATGCACCTATGCTTGAAAATTCAAGCTAAAAAAGCTGAAATTCATAGTTTCTCCTTAGAAGCCCGACCCATAACTCACACAACAGTCATTCAAACCATAATTTGCACATCAAATTCAATGCTCTTGACCCCACCTTTAATGGAACATATGTATCTGTGAATGTTGTAGGTCGTCTTACAGTTGAGATTAAATATCATATTACCCTTAACACTTTGACCCAGATGATTATGAATCCAGTAGCATTGATTAGGTTTGATTATGTGTTGTTGTTTAAATGCATTTCACTATAAAACAATTATTTTGTGGGACAAAAACTATGAAGTCATAGGCCTTGCATTTAGTGTGTATGTTATGCAGCAGTGCTCACACCACAGAAGCTAGGGGCACTAAGAAAGCAACCATAGAAGTTACCCAGGAGATTTCAGCTTCCTTTAATTGTTCAAAAGGTTCCTTCTGTAAACCTTCCAAAACTAAGGACAGATCTCCAGATGGCCTCGTTGGCTTCTTTGATCTGAAAGACTTGAGAGCCTGTTTGCTAGGGGTAATACTAGATAGCTCCCTTGTTACACCATGGCAGGATTTAATAGCAGCCCATTGAGCTGTTTAGTTTGAAGGTGCTGACCCTTTCGAAACCTACTTGGGGGAGACCTTCAACTGCAGGGGGTCTTGGATTCCACAGATAGTAAACAGAAATATCCAGCTTGCAAGGAGTATTGACGCATGCTTTTCCTTTGCGGTTAAATCAGGCGAAAGATCGCTCACCCACATGCTGGCCATTTATCGGGCTAAAAGTGGCCTGGCCAAATATGGTACTGGTATGGGAGGATCTCAGGTGCTAATGCTGCTGCAGATCACTGAAAACAAATTTACACAATGTCTTCTGGGTCTCCCACCATCAACCTCCAAGTTATCTCACACAGAGAGTTTCAGCTCACATACCTTGAGGATATCTTAAGGTCTTGTCCACTGTTATTGTGGCATGGGTGAAGAAGACTCTCTTCCTAAATAGACTGTTAATTAATGATTGACTGTCTCACGCACAACCTTTAGAGTTCCTCTGATTTAGAGGTATCAGAGGTCTGACATTGGCCCTGGACAAGCAGGATTTATTTGAAGAGCCCCTTTGAGTTATGCCCACTATACCTAAGAAGACACTGGGAGATATATGCAACACGTTCTGGGAGGAAAGAAGGAGGGTCAGGGTGTCGGTACTTCCCTCTCTTACCTAATATTTGCTCCTTGATCCCTTAAGGTGAATGCAACCTTTCTTAACATTTGACTCACAGCACTCTATACACAGTACGCTGCTTGGGTTTCTCCTCAACATATTCCACAGATTGATTACCTTTTCTACATGGGTGAACAGTCAAAATATCGATTTTTAAATATCGCAGGGACAGAATATCGAAGTCAAGAATATCGTTGACCAGAATATCGACCCCAAGGTAAGTAATATCATTTTATTTAATATCGAAGTAAGTAATATCAAAGTCAGTAAAATCGTAAGCAAAATATCGTTGTCAATATTATCTAAAACATTTTTAGTGTTAGGTATTTTAGTATGTATTTATATGTATGTTAAATATTTTTTTAATGTATTTTCATACATTTTAGAATAACTGTTTAGAAATGAGTAATTTTGTTAAAGTAAATTTTGCGTTTTTGTATCAGAGCGGGTTGTGGGTTTATAGGGGAATAGGTTGGGAAGTAATTTATTTATAATTAATTAATTCATATGTTTTAGTTAATTGGTATTGATTATTAATTAATTGTTAATTCATTATTACTAGGTAATTTATTTTTATTAATATTTAAGTATATGAATTATAATTAATGTATTATTAATTTGTATTTATTGTTATTGTAAATTAATTTATTGTTAATTAATAATGAATTGGTGATTACTTTTTATTAAGTGATTAATTGATAATTACATTCATTATGTGATTTTTTTATGTGTAGTGGGTTTTGGGTTTATAGGGGAATAGGGTGGGAAGTAATTACATTAAATTAATTCATGAGATTGTTTTATTCGTTGGTATTTATTATTAATTAATTGTTAATTAATTAATAATTGGTAATTATGTTTTATTAATAAGTTAATTATATTAATTTTAATTAGGTTATTGTTATTGTTAATTAATTCATTGTTGATTAATATTTAATTGGGGATTAATTAATACATGGTAATTAATATTTATTAATTCTTTAATGTATAATTATATTATTTATACTTCACGTATTATTAATTATTATTAAGTGATTAATTGATAGTTAAATTAATTGTGTTATTTGGTATGTGTAGTGTGTTGTGTGTTTAAGGGGGAATAGTGTGGGATGTAATTTAATGTTATTTAAGTAAATATTAAATGCAATTTATTGGTATTTAATAATAATTTGTTTGTAAATTAATTATGATGTTATTTATTTAATAAAAACGATGTAATCGATAAGTATGTTAATTTTACCCCTACGCTATCCAGCGCTTTCCCTACTGTTGTGCTCTCTGTAGTTGGAACAGTAAATTTTACCCCTACGCTATCCAACGCTTTTGCTACTGTTGCACTCACTGGAGTGGGATTAGTAATTCTTACCCCTATGCTATCTAACTCTTTCCCTACTGTTGCACTCACTGGAGTGGGAATAGTAATTTGTACCCCTACGCTATCCAGAGCTTTCTCTACTTTTGCACTCTTTGGAATTGTAATCGAAATTGTTACCGCTAAGCTATCCAACACTTTCCCTGATGTTGCACTCACTGGAGTGGGAATCGTAATTTTTACCCCTGTGCTATCCAATGCTTTCCCTACTTTTGCACTCACTGGAGTGGGAATAGTAATTTTAACCTTCCCGCTATCCAACGCTTTCCCTACTGTTGCACTCACTGGAGTGGGAATAGTAATTTCAACCCTCCTGCTATCCAACGCTTTCCCTACTGTTGCACTCACTGGTGTGGGAATAGTAATTTTTACCTCTACGCTATCCAGCGCTTTCCCTACTGTTGCACGCACTGGAGTTGGAATAGAAATTGTTACCCCACGCTATATAACGTTTTCCCTACTGGTTTACTCACTAGAGTGGGAATAGTAATTTTTACCCTCCCGCTATCCAACGCTTTCCCTACTGTTGCACTTACTGAAGTGGGAATAGTAATTTTTACCCTTCCCCTACCCAACACTTTCCCTACTGTTGCACTCACTGGAGTGGGAATAGTAATTTTTACCCATACGCTATCCAATGCTTTCCCTACTATTGCACTCTCTGGAGTAGGAATAGTAATTTTTACCCTGACACTATAAAATGCTTTCCCTAATGTTGCAGTATGTGGAGTAAGTGTATATATATATATATATATTCACTGAAAAAAACATAGGTTATAGACCATATATAGTTAGGAATTCGCATTTACAAAACCTTATTTTACTCACACAAAACCATTGAAATTCCATATATAGTTAGTTGCACTAACTATATATCGCGCACCCGCAATCCACTGCTGATGATGTCACATATTACATCATTCATGACATGGTCAGTGACATCACTGATGACATCACTGATGACATCTCAAATGACATCACTGATGACATCTCAAATGACATCACTGATGACATCTCATTTGACATTACTGATCACATCACTGATGATATCATTCATGTGATAATACGATGAACCTCTTCAGACTCTAATATAACCTTAGATACAATCAGTGTAAACAGACACTCACAGACTGTCACTCATCCATGGAGTTACTCACACACCTAGTCAGTCATGCAAAGAATCAATCACACCTCCATTTCCTCAACTATACAGTTATACAAACTTTACTTATTCAAACATATACTAACACATATTTACTCTCTTATACAATCCCTGATACAAGTTCACAATGATCCATACAGCCACTCACACATTCACTGGCTCTTATGCACAGTTATTTATATATGTCAACTCTCACATGTACTGTGTTTTACATATGTACTTACTTTGACATGTAGCACTGAGATATCCATTCACTCACCAATACACTCATGCACACAGTCAACCGCCCATACAGCTGTTTCCACATGCACTTTTGAAACCATACATCTAGTGAATCAACTGCTCACACATCTATGCACAGAGTCATACACCTCCCAGCCACCCACACACACACTCAGTCTCCCATACAAATACTTGGGCAACCAATCAATAACCCATATAGTTACTCATATAGCTACTTATCAACACATGCAACAGTTTACAGAACAACAGACATAATGATGCACAAATTAAGACAGTTTAGTCACTAACCCATGCACTCAGTGAGACACATTTAATCACTCACTCATACAGTCAGTCATGCACCTACTAAATCCTTCATCCAGACACTTACACATCCACTCATTCTTCAATATGTAAGACATATTTTAACTTTACAGAAACATACAGTCACTGGATGTTGTCATCAGTGATGTCATCAGTGATGTCATTTGAGATGTCATCAGTGATGTCATCAGTGATGTCACTGACCATGTCATGAATGATGTAATATGTGACATCATCAGCAGTGGATTGCAGGTGCGCGATATATAGTTAGTGCAACTAACTATATATGGAATTTCAATGGTTTTGTGTGAGTAAAATAAGGTTTTGTAAATGCGAATTCCTAACTATATATGGTCTATAACCTATGGTTTTTTCAGTGAATTTTCAAGGTTTTGTAAATGCTAATTCCTAACTATATATGGTCTATAACCTATGGTTTTTTCAGTGAATTTTCAAGGTTTTGTAAATGCTAATTCCTAACTATATATGGTCTATAACCTATGGTTTTTTCAGTGAATATATATATATACATACATATATAAACATATATCATCTGTATATTTATATAAATACAAACATAAATGCATGCATACATATACTTATATGCATACAGATGCATGTTATTTACATGAAAGTTGAAAAAACACTAATAAAAGCAAAGCTAAAAAGCCACCTCATTACAAACAGAATGGCTTTAACTTAAACGAGGGCGAGATCTATTGCATTTTCAGTGCTTGTTTACTTTGGCTCCATCAAGAAGGCATTCAGATGTGTCACACATTTGCCATAAATTCTGAATGTTAGCACTCTAGTTGCACATTAGATCACTGTAGTAAAGCTACTGCTCACCAGGGACGTCTGCTGCTGGTATTCAAAGTGCATGTTTCAGTCTGCATGTCAGAATTTTTTTTAATGAAATTGAAGAGGGGTTGAGAAGTCACTCAAAATGTGCCCTAATTTTTCTTTCTGCAGCACTAATCATAATTCATATGGCAAAATATACCCCCTCATTTTGTTCCTTTTTAAATTAAATGTTTTAAGAGTTACCACTTTATTCCAATCAAGATGGCTTCAGGTGTGCCATACCTTTGTAATAAGTAGGACTGTAAGCGCTCTAGTTGTTCTGTAGAACACTCTGGGACATTCTGTCATTGGGCTATACTTGGGCTACATCTGGGTGATATTTGGGCTACATTTGGGCTCTTTTGTCTCTGGTGGCCATTTTGGGAGACTGCATGTCAGAATTTTTTAATGAAATAGAAGAGGATTTGAAAAGTCACTCAAAATGTGCCCTAATTTTTCTTTCTGCAGCACTAATAATACCTTCTATTGCATAATATACCCCCTCATTTTGTTCCTTTTTAAATTAAATGTTTTAAGAGTTACCACTTTATTCCCATCACGATGGCTCCAGGTGTGCTATACCTTTGTAATAAGTAGGACTGTTAGCGCTCTAGTTGTTCTTTAGAACACTCTGGGACATTCTGTCATTGGGCTATACTTGGGCTACATCTGGGTGATATTTGGGCTACATTTGGGCTCTTTTGTCTCTGGTGGCTATTTTGGGAGACTGCATGTCAGAATGTTTTAATGAAATAGAAAAGGATTTGAGAAGTCACTCAAAATGTGCCCTAATTTTTCATTCTGCAGCACTAATCATACTTTCTATGGCAAAATATACCCCCTCATGTTGTTTCTTTTTAAATTAAATGTTTTAAGAGTTACCACTTTATTCCAATCAAGATGGCTTCAGGTGTGCCATACCTTTGTAATAAGTAGGACTGTTAGCGCTCTAGTTGTTCTTTAGAACACTCTGGGACATTCTGTCATTGGGCTATACTTGGGCTACATCTGGGTGATATTTGGCCTACATTTGGGCTCTTTTGTCTCTGGTGGCCATTTTGGGAGACTGCATGTCAGAATGTTTTAATGAAATAGAAAAGGATTTGAGAAGTCACTCAAAATGTGCCCTAATTTTTCATTCTGCAGCACTAATCATACTTTCTATGGCAAAATATACCCCCTCATGTTGTTTCTTTTTAAATTAAATGTTTTAAGAGTTACCACTTTATTCCAATAAAGATGGCTTCAGGTGTGCCATACCTTTGTAATAAGTAGGACTGTTAGCGCTCTAGTTGTTCTTTAGAACACTCTAGGAGGCTGCAGTAGAACACAAAGGAATCAACTGACAGTCTCTGTCCTTGTTGGATGTACATGTTTTACTGAGAATGTCAGACTTCATTTTCACATGACTGAGAAAGATAATGTGAATTTACAGAAAATATGCTTTCAGTTTAGCTTATAGATCCCCTTCCAAACCACTGTGGGAAAATCATGAGATATTAGTTTTCTTTCAAACAATATTCATGATATCACAGCAGAAGGTTTTTTCACATGGTAAAATCACCTTAGAACCCACCACAATTCCTAAAACGAGTATGGTACCATCAACAAATGATTTATAATGTAACTAAAGTCCTAAAACCCTCTATTAACTACAATGCTTTTAAATGAGGTGCTATCATGTATATTGGTCCCAAGATGGCTGCCAACACTTCTTGGATGAAGT
Source organism: Lissotriton vulgaris (assembly GCF_964263255.1). Lineage (NCBI taxonomy): Eukaryota > Metazoa > Chordata > Amphibia > Caudata > Salamandridae > Lissotriton > Lissotriton vulgaris. Next base: position 41,661,886 of record NC_141696.1, on the reverse strand, counting down.
GCTGACAGCCAATCAGATCAGATGTGTGGTTAGGCTCCGCCCAGATATATATCTTTTTTTGAACCTAAATTACTCAAAATCCACTGGAGCACATATATTGAGACCTAGCAAAGGCACATCGGGCTAACAGTCCCTACAATTTTGCCAAGTTTCGTGCAAATCCATTCAGCCGTTCGAGCTAAAAGTGAGGCCAACCGCCCTACGGAAATTAACATGGGAAAAACGCGTTTTGGGACCCCCCTTTTTTCTCGGCCCCCCCTTGATGAAACCCCCCCAAATTGTCAGGGGCTGTTCAGAAACAAAATGTTCCATTTTCCTGAAAATTTCAGCCAATTCCGTCCACAAACGCCAAACTTATCAGACATAGAATTTTCAAAAATCCCATAGAGAAAAAATCCTAACTATATATACCTACTGGCGACCGCCAGTAGGTAATATATATATATATATATATATATATATATATATATATATATATATATATATATATATATATATATATATATATATATATATATATATATATATATATATATATATATATATATATATATATATATATATATGGACTTAGTGATCTATCCATGCAATAAGGAGCCTTGTTGTACTATTATGCTGCTCATAGAGCTACAATTCTTGAACCATTTTAATTAAGCACTTCCTGCACCATTGTATGGAATTCATGGACCTTTTACAATCTGTGGGTTCCGAAGAGATTGCTTTTGTGTGTACTCTTTCTTGACACTGGTGCTTAAAACAGGGAAATGCTACAGTCAGCTTGGCCACCTCCCTTGAACAACCTAGGTGTTGTGACACAACCCTCTCAACCTCCAGGCCATCAGTCACAACTGAACACATTGGAAGTTAGATCTGGGAAGCTTCAGGAACCTGGGATGGCGAAGAAGATGCAAAGCATTACAAACTGAGACAAGTGAGAAAACTATTGTCCCCTTGGTCAGAAAGGAGCTATGAGGACCACTACGTTCTTCTTCCATCGAATCCTCAGAAGTGGATTCTGCAAACATGCATTGGAGGGACTGATTGAAGAAGTTCTTGGGGCAAAGGGACCATCATGGCATCCCTCCTCCAAGGTTTTTTGTAGGTTTTCTCTGAGCAAAAGTGAAGAAAAATAGTTTGTTTGTGATACTAAAACATCTATGGTAGGACAGCTGAAAGGATTTATCACATACTGAAAAGCCTCTCAACTGAGTTGGAAATCTATAGATGAGGGTAATTTCTGGCTGAGACTGTCTGCCTGTAGATTGTTCTTACCTGGAATATGCATCAGCTGCAGAGAGAGAAGATTCACCACTGCCCATGAGAATATCTTGTTGGCTAAATTTCTACCCCCTTGCTTGCTCCTGTACGACTTTCATGCCGTGATTGTCTGTTCTCAAACCTGCAGGGGTTTCCTTGAGTGAATTTCCAAAGATATGAAGCACTCTGCCACTTTTTTTTGCCAAGTCTGACCATTTTTAGGATCTTTGACTTTAACTCACTCCAATTGACCTACTACCCTGAGCATTCGTATCATGTAACCTAGCTCCCCAACCCCACTAACTTGCTTCTGTCCTAAGTATCTTGGAAAAGGGTTTTGACATGGGTGCTCCTTTCTAGAGATTCTCGAGGAGAAACCATCATTGAAGCTCTTGCATCATGGTCTGAAAGGCTGGATTCTGGGCATGATAATCCCCAAACAGAGGATACTAGAACATGAAGAACTGAATTTTTCTGGTGATGGTGTCACCACCAAACCACATATGCACACGCTGACATATGACACTACACCCTCAGCCACTGTCGAGCTAAAGCTAACTCTTACTAAATTAACTGCAGTAACTGAGCTTCAAAGATAAATCATCTTGTCTCTGGAAGGAAAGCTCTCATCTTGCAGTGGTGACTGGTGACATTTGAAAGTGATGGGCCTAAAAGTTTGGCATGACTTTATGAAGTGATCAACGCGGGCAAGCTTAATGGCCAAACGTGGGGTACAGGCTGGATCCTCCTCCAGTGAAAAAAAAATTAAATAAAGATTGGCAAATGATAAAGCAAGGCTTATAAAGCAGTGGGAACATATAGTTTTATAATCTTAAACACATAAAAAGCTGTCCTATATCCTACTGCATTAATATGTTCAACAGTTACTGGATGTGCAAATTGTACAGCGCAACAACAGACACCTTGTCTCTATCGAAGAGAGGCCCTGGGCAGTTTCTATGGCATGCCAGAAGGCCCTCGGATTTATCCTTGTTGAAGATGATGCCCAGGGAATCTAGAATGCACACACCAGCTTTGCTTGAACTTCTGCCTAAGCTCATCTTAGAGGTATGGGCATAATTGAACACCCAGAATATGGAGATGGGCCAGCTAAAGACCCAATGATATGATGAGAGGCCCAATGCCTGGACTGTAAATTGAAAATTACTGTTTCTGAGTGTGAAACAAAGGAACCTCTGACAGTCTTGATGTATTGCCGCATGGAAATGTGCTTCCTTTAAGTCCAGAGTTTACTGCTCCCTTCTGAAGAAGGGCTTATATCCATTTAATCATGGCTTGTTTCTTGATTGCATCTTTTCGCCGAGGGCTTTGCTGAAAATGAAGTTCTTGTGGAGGCATCTGAAATTCTGTCAGATATCCATTGATGACAATGTCTGAGACCTATTTGTCTGAGGCCAGTGATTTGTGTCTTTCCGAACAGATATATAGCGTGCTCAGCAACCAAGGGGTATCCAGGCAATGGCAAGTGGAAAACCCAGCACACTGAGAGAGAGTGGAGAGTGGAAAAATGGACACAAAGAGGTCCAAATCGAGAGAGTGGAAAGATGAAAACTGGGCAGAGAGAGAAATAGTGGGGAGTGGAAAAACAGACACAAAGAGACAAAGTGGAAAGTGGAAGAAAGTTGCAAATGGCAGAAGGAGATAGGCTGGGATGAGGAGAAGGGAGAAATAGAGAGCAAGCAAAGACAGAGCGGCTTAGGCTGGTCAGAGGACCAGTTGTGTATTGATAGTCATTGCTTCTCTTGCTGAGACTGAGGCTACTGCTGTGATCAGGTTGTGTCTCCTGCTGCAGCTCCCCGGCCTCAAGCCCGGCCTCAAAAGAGATGTTGTCCTGAAACCCAGAGACAACTTTTTTGGGATAAAGGACTTCTTGGGAGTAAATTATCTGAAAGTGTGTAGGATTGTTTCTCTAGTTCTCACTAAATCATTGAACTGAGATGAAAGCAGCTTGTCACCAGGAGAGGGAACAACTGTTGAGATTGGTCAAGATTCAACCGCAGAAGATATCCAGCCACAATGGAAGCACGAATGCTGCGGCTGATAACCAAACTGAATCAAAAGTAACGCCTGACAAAAACTGTGATGGAGTGTAAGGCGCACCGGATGACAGTCGAAAGGACCGGCTCCTCCACCTCGAGGGACTGGGGACTGGCTCCATTGTGGATCACAAGTAACACTAGAGGCAGCAATTTCCTGTTTATGTGTTGCCTTGTGAAATGAGAGTAGACTCCAGCTAAAGCCACCTAGTGTGTGCCTGCCTCAGCTGTGAACCAACTTAGGAGTCCAATCCTCTCCTTAAATAAAACATGCGACCCAGCTAAGAGACCGAGGCGGGGATAGGAGGAGCTGACTGTCTACAGAGATCTCGGCCTGACTGTGATGTCAGCCTCCTTCATGACAGTGAGTATCTAACCCTTCCAGACAGGAACAGGAAACAGGAAGTTGGAGCAGAAGGGAGGGTTTCAAGTATACGGGTTCAATAGGCGCTCTCGCAGAGTAAAGTTGAGTATGTATTGCTTGATAGTAATGGTGCAGGCAGGGAGAGGAGACCCTTACAAACCCCTCAATAGAAGTGCAACAAATTACACTCTTACAACATGAATACACAATCCTGCGCACTCAAAATGAATCACGACAACAATGTTTTAAGTAAATTCAAATTAGCATAAAAAGAAAGTCTTGTCCAGCGTCGTTATCTTTTGGAGGTTCTTGTATCTCTCCTTTTATTAGATCAGCAGATAGGATAATTTATAAACAGCCAGCCTGGCTAATTTGAATCTACTTAAAACATTGTTGTTGTGATTAATTTTGAGTGCGCAGGATTGTGTATTCAGGAAACAGGAAGTTGTTTGGGAGGGACTATTATGTGCTTCTGCTCTTGCTTTTACTTGTCTTCACAAGCTTGAGTGAGCGGTCCCTGTGTGAGGCGGAATGACCTCGGATGTTGGTACTAAGATGAAGAGTTTCAAGATGTGGGGCTAATATTATAACCTCATGTTTCCTTGGTGCTTGTGTAGCAGGAGGGAGGAACATGGAGCAGGACATGCACATGTGAGACAACAGGACATGAGACCTTTCTCTTCAAATTGTGCACATTTATAAGCCTCTGCTTGTTTGTATATTATATATCTACAGCTCAACATGTACTGGAAAAACAAACTTCAAGGCACTATTCAAATGCATAATAAGCCCAGAAAACAGGTATGAGTAAATAAATAAGTGAGGGGAACATGAATAATGTTCTGTCTTTCAGATCCTTCAGTACCTGAAAAACCTTCGCTTTAAGACTCGCATCGGGGAAGAAATATCCTTCGATGCAAACGGAGATGCCCCCGCCACCTACGACATCCTGAATGTACAGATATCCCAAGATGAGGAATTCCGTGTGGTCAAAGTGGGAAAGATTGACCCAAATGCACCAGAAGGCAAAGAAATCCTTGTCAGTGCTGGTGCCATCCTGTGGAGTGATGGGCAGCCTCAGGTAGGGAGTGCGCGGTGGACTGGTATTAACTGCACACACTGCACCAAGGAGTAGGTCGAACCTACAACCAAAGGTTAACATCATTTGCCATTGTGAGAAAATATAATATGTTACAGTATTGTGATAGCTACTTTGATTTTTAACCAATTGTTTATACACATTCTGGTGGCTTTGTAACAAGGTAAGCCGCAGCATGGGAGCTGCTGTTTCTGTGTAAAACCTTGTGTCAAATTTCCCTATTACAGGAGACTTGTGACTTTGGTACTTCCTTGACGTTGATTGAATTCCAGGGGTAGCTGAAGTCACAGTGCAAATGCTCTGACCTCGGGGCATGACTTAGCTGGCTACAAGATGGCCGCACCTTGAGTGGGCTCTGCTGGCCAAGCCTTTAATCCGTCAATATCCTGCAGATTTACCGCCCATCGACGTCCGGAACTTCACCATCGCATATCCCCTCCTTCTGGGGCACATACTGAAGCGTCTCCCCTGGCTCTGCGAGCTGTGGTTCCTGATTTGGAGCTACGTGTGCTCCAGGCCTGGGCCCTACCTGCTCCGCCTGGTTCAGTTGGCTGTCGCTTTACTGGAGCCGCCTGGAGGCTGTTGCCCCACCCTGCACCTCTGGTGTCTTGCCGGTGAGTCGTGCGGCTGGAGGGGGCTCTTTATGGCGGGATCGTGGGGGCGCGTTTTGCACCACCCGGCCAGGCCTACTCATGGGTGGGCGCTTCCCCTGGCACTTAGGCACCTGCTATGGTGGCCAATTACCATCGGGCCGGTTGAAGCGGGTGGTGTGCCCCCACGAATCGCCGCTGCGGCCTGCTCCCTATCCTCAGGCGAACTCCCTGTTTCTTGATGTGCCGCTCCACGGCTGCAGCGTGTGAGGACACCCTGCTCCTGATCTGCCCGCCTGCTGGTCCAGTGGACTACTAGTGGGCCCTACCATTTGAGGCTGGGCTGATCTGAGCTCAGTCAGCACCTGCCTTATCCTTCTGCTGGGGCCCCCAAGCTCTTCTGCAACTCCCAGGGCCTTCCAGGGCCCCCTTTTGTTGGCTTCCACCGCTTCTGCTGTGTTTCTCTTGCATCCCGGTGCCTCTCTCCTGCAGCCGCCGTGCCAGACAGTCATCTGTCGCCACCCCTTCTGCTGTGGAGTGCTCCCGATGATACCTGCTCTGTGTCAGGAGGCCCCGTGATACACGTCCTGCTTTGTCTGGCATCCTCCTCGAGCCATTACCAGCTGCAGCCTGTGGAATCCACTTCCTCTGCCTGCCTGGTTTTTCTGCCCGGAACCCACCAGCCTACGATGTTCCGTTGTGGTCTTCTAGCTACACCGGAGTGGGTGCTGAGATTGTTAGAGGCACCGCTGCAAGGCTGGGGGAGTGCGCGCCACCCACGAGGTCCTGCTCCCCACTATCTCTAATGCTCCCACTGATCAGGCCCATGCCTGTTGGGGCTGGCCTCTGGTGGGGTCCCCCCAGTCAAAATCCCCTTCCAGATCGCCAATGTGGGGTTGAAAGACTCTGTTGCTGCCCCATTCTCAGGTTTCTTCCTGCCAGCATGGTGATACAACCCCCTTTTTCACCTGCTGCTGTTGGTCATGGGTCTGCCTGAGGATGCCTCCAGACAGAATACTTGTGGTCTCCTCTTCCACTTTGATTCCCGTCCCTTCATATCACCCATCCGGGCCCCACTCCAAGCAGCCCAGGCTTACATTTGACCAGCATCAGCAGAGACATCAGTAGGGCGCTGGTGCTGACGGAGGCGACCAGCCTGTCCCAACGGAGATGGCCGCATCACGTGAAGATGACCTCAAGGCCATCATACTGGAGATGAAGTCCGCGGTTTCTGGGATTGCCACCCAACTAGATCAGCTATCTTCCCGCCTAGACGTGGTCAAGTCCCGTGTGGACTTCCACGACAACCGTCTGCTACATGTCGAGTCCAGAGTCTCGGACACAAAGGATGCCGCCATTCAAGATCGCCAAAAACGCCTTCAAATGGACAAAATCCTCAATCTCGTAAGCTCCATGAAAGAGGCCTGCTCCTGCAGGAGTAACCTCTGAATTACGGGCGTGCCAGAGTCCACCAACATCTCACAGATGGAAGACTAGGTGGAGCAATTGGTTTGTGAACTGTTTGGTGATATACTCTCCCCGGTATTCATTGTGGAAAGAGCACACCGCTCCCTTGATCTATGTCCTGCCCTGGTCTGCCAGCTCGTAACATCATTGCAAAAATCCTACATTTCCAGGATTGTGACGCAATTCTCCAGGCGACTAGGGAGAAAGGTGAAATTCGCCATCATGGTAACGCTCTGTCTTTCTACCCCGATTACACTCTGGCGGTACAGGCCGCTCACTGTGAGTTCCTGCCTGCAAAATGCATATTACAAAAAAATAAGATCTCCTACTCCCTTGCATATCCGGCCAAGATGCGCGTCAGACAGGGCTCCAAAACTCTGGTCTTCCCAGATCCCAAGAGCGCCCTGGCCTTCGCCATGAAAATCGACTGCATCCAGCGTTCTACCCCAGCTAACTCTCAGGACTCCGATGCAGCTAATCTCAGCGAAAATGACTGATAAGTCCCTCTTACTTGTTCTTCTTCATATATTGTGCACTTTATGTCTTCTTGATATTTCCTTAACTGGTTTCTGAAGTGCCTAACGGCGATCTGACTGTTTGCCCACTGCGGTTACGCTTGTTTGCCAGACTCAATAGCTTTCCTTTCCTAGGTTACGATGTATTATTTAGTCTGCAGATATTTTGGCTTGGCCACCCTGCCTTATAGGACAGGGTCGACCGCTGTGCGATGCCATGCCCCCACTGGATGATTCCCACATTTCCCATTGATCTTTCCCCTCCAAGTTGCGGTTCCCCGGGGTGGCTGAGGGTGGTTGTTCAACCTATTTTGGGGGTTGGTGTGGGTGGTTGGAAGGTTGGTAAGGAGGTTCTCGCGTCCTCTTTTTGAGGCGCTCCTGTTTTGGATTGCACTCCTTTTGTCGCACCCTAGCACCTTTCATGCTGTGACACTTCATTGCATTTTGGTGGTCTGTTTGAGTGGGGGGGGTTTCGGATGTTCAGTCTCCTTCTTAGGCAATGTTGTTTACGTATTTGTATATTTTGTTTCTATCTCGTTTGAATCACATTACTGCTATACACATATATATATATATATATATATATATATATATATATATATATATATATATATATATATATATATATATATATTGCAAACCACAATTCCGGTATCTGGCCAGTACCTGCTCACGAGCGGGTCGTCGTTAGGGTCCCGGCGGCCCAAATATCCAAAAAGAAATTTCCCATGTACAAGGAAACGATACGACAACACTCCAGAAGTTGCTGTGCTTAAGAATTTATTTGGCAGCAAAACAAACTACGCGTTTCACCAAACAGGCTTGATCACGTTATCAAGCCTGTTTGGTGAAACGCGTAGTTTGTTTTGCTGCCAAATAAATTCTTAAGCACAGCAACTTCTGGAGTGTTGTCGTATCGTTTCCTTGTACATGGGAAATTTCTTTTTGGATATATATATATATATATATATATGAGGTACGTGAAGTTCCCAGTCCAACGCTGCGCAGCGCGATCAGCCACACCGCTAGTCAGGAACAGGCAAGACCCAAACGTGGTGCAAATAGATTTATTTAAATTTCAGCCCAGCACCAATCCGCCATGACGCGTTTCGGCTAGAGATAGCCTTGATCACATGACAAACGTCACGGGGGATGACCACCCCTTTTAAAGTGCAATACAAGTCATCACATGTGATGGAAAGTAAAGAAATACTCTACTTTTCAATAAAGTACAAATACGGATGTAAAATAACTGCATAAATGCTTGGGTTACACATAGGTAATTATCGACAAACACTCAGAATTGTATAGGTACTAATGCATAGCATGGCTAGATAAATACATAAATAGATAAATAAACTTGTTGATAATACAAAAAGCTTAAAAGTATTTAAAAGCCTATAAATAGTTTAAATCGTTATTTTACAATTTAAAACTGTCGCCATACTAATAATGTATCTGTCAAGGAATTAATTGTTTCCATTATACATTAGCAGTTACTGTGGTGTAAAAACACAATTCATCTTTAAGAGTGTCAGATATTCGGCTAATTTGTGTCAGAATACTGCCCAAGTGGGCTGTGACATAAAACCATATTAACCGCCTAGTAGTCAATTGTGTAACACAGTTATTATAAACAATCACATGACTTGATGAGAAAAGTGCTACAATAAAGTGAATTGTGCAAAAGATAGTGATAATTCATCATTTTGTGGATTAAAATCATTGGTCAAACAGTGTGAAGGTCCTAGGTTCTTATTACTTGATAGCCATACCACACTTTCAACTCCAATTCAATATTAGATACAAGCTAAACAGGACATATAAAATTATTGCAGGTTAGACTAATTGTAGTTGCAACAAGCTGGGTGTATGCACTTTATAGATGGGTATAGCAATCCTCACCCATATTCAGACCCTGGGGTGACTTGGTATCAAGGGAGATAATATAACGGGTCTCAAGTTTTCTCAGTTGGGCCTCCCTGTCACCACCTCTCCTTTGGGGGGGGATGCAATCTATAACAAAGTAGCGCAACATTGATGCATCTTTATCATGCGCTAGTTCAAAGTGCCTGGCTACTGGGTATGTAGGGTCAGCATGTACAATTGCACGAAGGTGCTGTAATATGCGCTTGTGTACCTGAGGTCGAGTACTGCCTACATACCGAAGCCCGCAAGGGCATTCTAAAACATAGACTGCGAATTCTGTTCTGCAGCTAAGTTTTTGCTGGATTTTAATAGGTGTGGGAGATAAAGGTGTAACTACCTCAGTTTTACTCACACCATGTTTGCAAGCTTTGCAGCTAGAACACCGTATGAACCCCTTGCTGTCGTCTAACCATGAGCTCGTTACAACTTCTGGGCTACTAGATACCAAACTATCTTTCATCGATTTGGCTTTTCTGTATGTGATGCTGGGAAGCTTGGGCAGAATGGGTCCCAACACAGGATCGGTAGAAATCAGAGACCAATTGCTTCTGATTATCTTTCCAATTGCTCTATGCTGGTTACTGTAACCAATGATCAATCTGGTATCATCGTTACTAGTTTTGGCAGGGACAGTTGGCTGATTGTCACCTCCTAAACCAAGGAGTTCCTTCCTGTTAGCCCTGTTGGCTCTACTCATGGCAGCATCCAAGATAGAAGGTTTGTAGCCACGCTGTAGAAAACGCTCCCTACATTGCGCTTGTGCTGCATGGCACTGATCTTCACTACTACAAATGCGTCTAACCCGCAGCATCTCCCCATATGGGATGCTGCGAATCAGGTGGGCAGGATGATGGCTGTCGGCATGCAGCAGTGTGTTACCAGCCGTAGGCTTGCGGTACAACTTTGTTTGGAGTGTGTTTTCTTGAACATAGATTTCAACGTCCAGAAATACCACAGACTGGGAACTGATAGTACTGGTTAGATGAATATTAAGATTATTGATGTTGAGTTTATCAATAAAATTCCTCACTTCTACTTCAGTCCCCTCCCAAACAAAAAACAAATCATCAATATAACGAGACCAGAGTTTCACCTTTGTGTTCATAATTTCAGAATGTTCTACCATTAGGACCTGCTCCTCCCAGAACCCCATGTGCAGACATGCGTAACTCGGAGAGAAGCAGGCCCCCATAGCTACTCCTCTGGTCTGTAAAAATAACTGTTTAGCAAACAAAAACATGTTGTTGTTCAAGCACATTGATATCATTTCTACCACCATTTTAGAATGTTCATTAAAACAATCATCTCGCTTCCCTAGGAAGTGTTTAATGGCTCTTAGTCCATCATGATGGAATATGCTGGTGTAAAGAGAAGTAACGTCCATAGACACCAGCATGTAGGTGGATTTCCATCTGAAATCAATGAGTTTCTTCAACAGGTCAGTTGTATCCAAGACAAATGAGGGCAGATTTCTTACATGTTCTTGGAGAAAGAAGTCAATGTATCTGCTCACATTTTCTAAAAGACTGTTACATGCAGAAATTATAGGTCTGCCAGGCGGTTGCTCTTGATTTTTGTGGACCTTTGGTATAAAATATATCACCGGAGTTACTGGATGGTCGTTTTTTAAAAACTTGTACTCCTCCATAGTCAACAGTCCTTTACTACGCCAGGCAGACAATCTCAGATATATATCATTCTTAGCTGCATTTGCATCCTGCAGTGTTATCCGCTTGTAACAGTCTCTATCATTTAGCTGGCTGTGAGCTTCCTCAAGATACATTTTCCTCGGCCATAGGACAACATTGCCCCCCTTGTCCGATTGTCTTATGACTAGTTGTTTGTTTGCCTTTAATTTCTTGATCAATTTGTGATATTCACCATCTTTATAGTTGTACCTCTTAGCAGAGTGTGACGTTTTAATCTGCAGCTCCTTCAGTTGAGAGTTCACTCGCTCATGAAATATATCAATGTTGTCCTTGATCATTAAGGGACAGTACTTAGATTTGGGTATAAAGGGGGTTTGACATATTTTGGGAAGTGGTTCACCTCCTAATGCAGTTTGAGTCTCCGTTATAGTTGTTCTTTCCTCTTCCTGAATTTCAAAAAGTTCCTGTGTTAATGCTGCCCCTAGAATGGTAGGGTCATTGGACCCAAGGTCTCCTGTAGGGTTTGACAATGATCCTCGCGTGCCATCGTTATTATCCTGGCCTTCCAAAGATCGTGTTGCAAAATGTTTCCGTAGTTTCAGTTTGCGCGTATATTTAAACATGTCAATTCTAGTTGCAGCATAATCAAAATTGCCCCTGGGACTGAACGACAAACCCAAAGACAAAATTGCAGTTTCTTTTGAAGTTAACACAGTATTCGATAAATTAATTACCGATTGTGAGTTAGTTTGGGAGACATTTACTGCTGTGCTTGAGGTGCCCGATTCTTGCTCCACCTGGATCGTGGTTTCCTGGGCTTTCCTCTTATTGATGCGGCATTTATGGCATTTGCGTCTTTCGGCTCGCTTCCTGTTGGCGCGCCAGCGCTGGCAGCCGCTGAACTTGATCGCAAAGTTGACTTGCGGTCTTGCTGTACCACCTCCATTTCTTCCCCCGGGGTATACTTGCGAAACCCCGACCGCAGCTGTCTTCTCGTGTCGTTGTCCGACTCGCTCTCTGGCTTCACTGAAAAAACCATAGGTTTCACACCAGTTATAGTTAGCTGGAAATTTTACTGATATAAAACCATTGAAATTCCCACGTTATAGTTAGATGGACTCACTATAACTTGCGCGTGCAATGCACTGCTGATGACATCACATATTACATCACTCATGACATGGTCAGTGACATCACTCATGACATCACTGATGACACCATCCAGTGAATGTGTGTCTTTCTGAAAAATAAATATATTTTATATATGTATATGTAAAAGTTGATGGAAGAATAAATGTTTAAATAAGTGTCTAAATGGATGGTTTTTAAAAATTGATTGGTTAACTGGCTTAATAAGACATCATCAGCAGTGCATTGCACGCGCAAGTTATAGTGAGTCCATCTAACTATAACGTGGGAATTTCAATGGTTTTATATCAGTAAAATTTCCAGCTAACTATAACTGGTGTGAAACCTATGGTTATTTCAGTGAATTTAATAGGTTTTTTAAATGCTAATTCCTAACTATAACTGGTGTGAAACCTATGGTTTTTTCAGTGAATTTCATAGGTTTTTTAAATGCTAATTCCTTTGTATATCGAGTTTCTAACCTTTTTTTTTTTTTTACAATTTGCTGTTTTTTTTAAAGTATTCATTTTTTTTATATAATTTTTTTCTTTTGCACTCTGGGTGCGCGCTCCGGGAAGCTTTCAGCTAAGCTCTCCGGTAAGCTTTTCCGTGAGCTCATCTGAAAGCGCACCCAGAGCGCAACTGTATATATTCACTGAAAAAACCATAGGTTTCACACCAGTTATAGTTAGCTGGAAATTTTACTGATATAAAACCATTGAAATTCCCACGTTATAGTTAGATGGACTCACTATAACTTGCGCGTGCAATGCACTGCTGATGACATCACATATTACATCACTCATGACATGGTCAGTGACATCACTCATGACATCACTGATGACACCATCCAGTGAATGTGTGTCTTTCTGAAAAATAAATATATTTTATATATGTATATGTAAAAGTTGATGGAAGAATAAATGTTTAAATAAGTGTCTAAATGGATGGTTTTTAAAAATTGATTGGTTAACTGGCTTAATAAGACATCATCAGCAGTGCATTGCACGCGCAAGTTATAGTGAGTCCATCTAACTATAACGTGGGAATTTCAATGGTTTTATATCAGTAAAATTTCCAGCTAACTATAACTGGTGTGAAACCTATGGTTATTTCAGTGAATTTAATAGGTTTTTTAAATGCTAATTCCTAACTATAACTGGTGTGAAACCTATGGTTTTTTCAGTGAATTTCATAGGTTTTTTAAATGCTAATTCCTTTGTATATCGAGTTTCTAACCTTATTTTTATTTTTACAATTTGCTGTTTTTTTTAAAGTATTCATTTTTTTTTATATAATTTTTTTCTTTTGCACTCTGGGTGCGCGCTCCGGGAAGCTTTCAGCTAAGCTCTCCGGTAAGCTTTTCCGTGAGCTCATCTGAAAGCGCACCCAGAGCGCAACTGTCGTTCGTGAAAAAAAATATGAATGAAAAGTTAATAATAATGCAAAACATTTCGTACCATACAAATAAAATTTGTTTTTTTTAATAAGGAAAATGATTATGCATTTCTGTAAAAGTTTGATGACGTCACTTCGGCGCGCAACGTAAGTGCCCTCGGAAGCGCCTACGTTCGCGGCGCATAAACGCACGCAAAAGCGCCTACGATCGCGCCACGTTTGCGCCCCGGAAGCGCCTACGATCGCGCTGCGTAAACGCACCGGAAGTGCTCCGGAGCGCGCAGCGTAAACGCGTCGGGTCATGTGACCCTAAAATAACACTTTTCATTGGTTGCTAACAGTTTTTTTTTACAATGAATGAAATCCCCACCCATTTCCTTCACTTCTTCTTTCACTTTTGTGACTGAAAGACCTGCCTTTTTTGCTGTTGCATATTTCTTGGATAATCATGGCTGCCAGACCATCCAGCAGTGAAGATGACTCCAATGATTTCATTGATGAAGAGCCTCCTCAGCCGAAGGTCAAAGAGCATTTCATCTGGAAATTTTTTAAGTTTCCAGCAGACCAGAAAAAGGTGAATGCACCAAAAGTAGAGTGCAGGATCTGCAAACAGGTCCTGTCACGGGGTAACCCCCCAAAAAAGTATTCTTTTGGCAACTTCACCATGATTCGCCATGTGGAGAGGAGGCACCCCCAGAATTTTGCCCGGGAAAGTGTCAGGGCTCTGGCACAAGAGGTTCCCAGAGATGGGGCCTCTACATCAACAGGAGGAGCAACTTCTTCTGGGAGAGAGCAATCGCAGGAGCAGGTGGCAAACATACAACCTGCATTTAACCATGGGGTCGTCAGATGCAGATACTGCAATCAACTCCTCACCTATGGGGAGCAAAGTGTCCTGCTCATGGTTCGAGCATTGGAGAACCATCGCTGCCCTTCCCACCCCTAATTTTTTTCTTTTCTTTTTGCTCCTGTTGAGCAGTTTCCATTCCCTGTTTTTGTTCCTGTTCAGTTAAAAGAAGAAAACCAAAAGTTCTTTTCAGAACTACCTCCAATTCTCATCAAAGAGCTATATTCTTAAAAAAATGAAGAGTAAGTGAAATATAGTGCATTGATAATTGAAAGGAGAATGAGTAAGAAAGAACAGAAAGGTATGAGAGGTGAAAGGAAGTGAAGTAGGAGGAATGAAAGAAGGTGAGTGTTAGAAAAGAAAGTTATGACACAGTGAATAAACTGGAGGCCTCATTTCTGAAAAGTGACGCATCGCTACGTGAAAACAGCGATGCATCACTTTTGTGGACGCACTCCTTATGACATTCCAGATATGTCATATTTAATATATGACTAATCAATTCGCAAGGAGTTACAGATATGTCAGTATTTCTGACGTATCTGTAAACACAAAAGTAACGCATTGCTGGAGTGCGTCACAAAAGTGACGCAACTCCAGTAATGTGTCCTTTCACATGGAAAAAGCACCATGTGAAAGGTTTGCTGTGAAGCAGGCGCAAGATTTTGGCGCAACAGCATCCTAAAAGTGACGCACTGCGTCATTATTACCAAGCTTTTTGCGGGAGAACACCCCCTCTGCATGCATTATACCTGACGCTATTTTTAAAAAGTGACGCATCTAGGTACATGGGTCACTTTTTAAAACTCTGCGCCACATTATATCTGCGTCAGGTATAATGTATGCAGAGGGGGCATTCCCTCGCAAAAAGCTTGGTAATAACAACGTACTGAAATCTATGAGATTTTTCTGCGTCACTTTTAGGATGCTGTTGCGTCAAAATCTTGCGCCTGCCTCGCGTCACTTTCATGTTTACAGATATGTGAGAAATACTGACGTATCTGTAACTCCTTGCAACATGATTCGTCATACATTAAATATGACACATCTGGAATGTCATAAGGAGTGCGCACAGAAAAGTGACGCATCACACCAGCAGTGTAATAAAATGTGCCTCGTTGCACTATATTTAAAGGATGCAACAGCATCCTAAAAGTGACGCAGTGAAATCTCAAACATTTCACTGCGTCGCTATTACAAAGCTTTTTGCGGGGGAACACCCCCTCTGCATGCATTATACCTCACGCAGATATAATGTGGCGCTTGATTTTAAAAAGTGACCCATCTACCTAGATACGTCACTTTTTAAATATAACGCAAGTAGGCACATTTTTTTACACCACTGGTGCGATGCGTCACTTTTCTGTGCGCACTCCTTATGACATTCCAAGTAACGCATTGCTGGAGTGCGTCACAAAAGTGACGCAACTCCAGTAATGTGTCCTTTCACATGGAAAAAGCACCATGTGAAAGGTCTTGCGTCAGTCTAACACCTGCTGTAAAGCAGGCACAAGATTTTGACGCAACAGCATCCTAAAAGTGACGCAGTGAAATCTCAAAGATTTCACTGCGTCGCTATTACAAAGCTTTTTGCGGGAGAACACCCCCTCTGCATGCATTATACCTGACGCTATTTTTAAAAAGTGACGCATCTAGGTACATGGGTCACTTTTTAAAACTCTGTGCCACATTATATCTGCGTCAGGTATAATGTATGCAAAGGGGGCATTCCCCCGCAAAAAGCTTGGTAATAACGACGTACTGAAATCTATAAGATTTCTCTGCATCACTTTTAGGATGCTGTTGCGTCAAAATCTTGCACCTGCCTCGCATCACTTTTATGTTTACAGATATGTCATAAATACTGATGTATCTGTAACTCCTTGCAACATGTTTCGTCATACATTAAATATGACACATCTGGAATGTCATAAGGAGTGCGCACAGAAAAGTGACGCATCACAACAGCAGTGTAAAAAAATGTGCCTCGTTGCACTATATTTAAAAAGTGACGCATCTAGATAGATGCGTCACTTTTTAAATATTGCATAACAATGCGCATTTTTTTACACCGCTGGTGCGTCACAAAAATTGACGCACAGGAGGCGCAAAACTAGCAGCGCAAGGCCTTCATAAATATGGTCCTGGATTTTCCCCGTGCTTCGCCGGTGCGCGTACCATGCGCTTCCCCCGCGCAAAACGAAAAAAAAAAAAAATAATGTAATGCCCTGCAGGACCCTATTTTAGCCCCTACATCAAACCTAGGGGGTCAGAGGGGGTCTACTCTTCCCCCTTATGGTCATTTGCCCCCTTTTTTTTCAAACCCCTTGTGTCTCGATTTTACCGAGACACAAGATGGCGGCCGCTCCAGACTGTTTAGAATGTTTACAGACACCCAAGAGCCAATCAGCTTCCTGCGCGCAAGTCGCGTGTCGCGCCTGGAGCGCACTCCGGTGCGCGCACCGGAGAGCGCCTATAGATATATATATTTTTTTGAACCTAAATTACTCAAAATCCACTGCAGCACATATCTTGAGACATAGCAAAGGCACATCGGGCTACCAGTCCCTTCAATTTTGCCAAGTTTGCTGGAAATCCATTCAGCCGTTCGGGCTAAAAGTGAAATCGACCGCCCTATGGAAATTTACATGGGGAAAACGCGTTTTGGGACCCCCCTTTTATCTCGGCCCCCGCTTGACGTATCCCCCCCAAACTTTCAAGGAAGGACCCGAGCTCGACGAGGCCATTTTCAGGAAATTTTCAGGCAGATTTGTCAACCGGTGCCAAAGTTATTCCAAATAGAATTTTGAGATTTAACATTGAAAAAAATCCTAACTATAACTACCTACTGGCGACCGCCAGTAGGTAATATATATATATATATATATATATATATATATATATATATATATATATATATATATATATATATATATATATATATTCAATGAAAAAACCATAGGTTTTAGGCCATATATAGTTAGGGATTTGCATTTACAAAACCTTATTTTACTCGCATAAAACCATTGAAATTCCATATATAGGTAGATGCGCTAACTATATATTGCGCACCCGCAATCCACTGCTGATGATGTCACATATTACATCATTCATGACATGGTCAGTGACATCACTGATGACATCACTGATGACAACTCAAATGACATCACTGATGACATCACTGATGACAACACCCAGTGACTGTATGTTTCTGTAAAGTTAAAATATGTCTTACATATTGAAGAATGAGTGGATGTATAAGTGTCTGGATGAAGGATTTAGTAGGTGCATGACTGACTGTATGAGAGAGTGATTAAATGTGTCTCACTTAGTGCATGGGTTAGAGACTAAACTGTCTTAATTTGTGCATCATTATGTCTGTTGTTCTGTAAACTGCTGCATGTGTTGATCAGTAGCTATATGAGTAACTATATGGGTTATTGATTGGTTGCCCAAGTATTTGTATGGGAGACTGAGTGTTTGTGTGGGTGACTGGGAGGTGTATGACTCTGTGCATAGATGTGTGAGCAGTTGATTCACTAGATGTATGGGGTCAAAAGTGCATGTGGAAACAGCTGTATGGGCGGTTGACTGTGTGCATGAGTCTATTGGTGAGTGAATGGATATCTCAGTGCTACCTGTCAAAGTAAGTACATATGTAAAACACAGTACATGTGAGAGTTGACATATATAAATAACTGTGCATAAGAGCCAGTGAATGTGTGAGTGGCTGTATGGATCATTGTGAACATGTATCAAGGATTGTATAAGAGAGTAAATATGTGTTAGAATATGTTTTAATAAGTAAGGTGTGTATAACTGTATAGTAGAGGAATTGGAGGTGTGTTTGATTCTTTGCATGACTGTCTAGGTGTATGAGTAACTCCATGGATGAGTGACAGTCTGTGAGTGTCTGTTTTCACTGAGTGTATCTAAGGATATATCAGAGTCTGTAGAGGTTCATCGTATTAACACATGAATGATGTCATCTGTGATGTTGTCAGTGATGTCATTTGAGTTGTCATCAGTGATGTCATCAGTGATGTCATTTGAGATGTCATCAGTGATGTCATTTGAGTTGTCATCAGTGATGTCATCAGTGATGTCACTGACCATGTCATGAATGATGTAATATGTGACATCATCAGCAGTGGATTGCGGGTGTGCGATATATAGTTAGCGCATCTAACTATATATGGAATTTCAATGGTTTTATGCGAGTAAAATAAGGTTTTGTAAATGCAAATCCCTAACTATATATGGCCTAAAACCTACGGTTTTTTCATTGAATTTTCAAGGTTTTGTAAATGCAAATTCCTAACTATATATCGACTATAACCTATGGTTTTTTCAGTGAATTTCAATGGTTTTTTAATAGCAAATATGAAAAGCTTTAAAATGTCAAGTACGTGATAGATAAAAACATTTTCGTATTTATGCACGCTGATGTGCTTTGAACGCTGCCCCCCTCCCCTCTTTTCTCTTAGTAGTACTCTCTCTTTGCAGATAGTGAAGAGTAGTTAACTCAGGCCTTTACCCCCGTTGTAATCCGTCCTGCCTGCTTGTCTCTCCATTTGATTGATTATTATCCAAGCATTTACTGTTTTACAATTGATTCTCTTTGGTTCATTCTCTATTTACAAACAAGCACAAAGTCGCAATACTCTGTTTAGTCTTTGCAGATCGTGAAAAATCGTGTAAAAAAATAAAAGTAATCGAGCAAAATCAGTAGGCCACTAATTGGATCTCTTTTTGACCTCGCTAAAATAGAAATATTATAAACAACCCTTCATGAGAAATACGAAAATAGTGAGATGAACTGAGCTCCACACCATGAGGGCTGCAAGACAGCTCGGCTCCGTCACCCATCCCGCCCAAAATAACGACAAACCCTATGCAAATATTAAAAATATAGACAACACACCAGCAAAGAAACAGGGTAAAACATTTTATTAAATAACTATTTACATAACGTTGGTTTATAAGATGATGTCAGTAGTGGACCGATGTGTGAATAGGTCGGAAGCAGCAAAAGGCGCCAAGATCCGGATGGAAAGTCCTGGATGTTGGGTGCCATAGTTCAGAGTTCTGAGTTTGAGCCTTTTTCAATGCCTGTGCTTTGTTGTTTCCCCTCCATCAAAAACAAAATATAAAACTGTGCAAAAATACAAAAAAATCAAAAAATGTTTACAAAAGCAGTGCTTGTAAGACTGTCTGAAGCTTATTTCCACCTACTGCAGCTTCACTATTCTCAAAGTAAGTGAGGGTCGTTTGTGGACCTGACTGCATTTGAAAACAATGTTATATGGTACCTCCCTAAACCGCTTGACCGAGGCCCCCGAGGGGCGGTGTGATGGCACGGACGCTTGGCTCCGACCCCCTCCCCAAGTCTTATAGCACTGGTGTAGCCTGAGATCGCCTCCGACATAGGCGGCCGGCTCCCGGGGTCCGGCGGAACTTTTTGCCTTTTGATGACTCTTCTATTCTGGACTTTGTCCCACAATCCGTTTGACCTGAAGACACGCTGTAGTGGGGCGCCCCTTTACCATTTTAGGTGCCATTCCGCCCGCTTTTGCTACACTGTGCCTCTTCCGCCATTCAGCTGTTTACCGCCCGCTCTTGCGACTACAGCGTCTCGCTCACCATGTGGTTAAGTTGCTCCCGCTCTTGCGGTGCAGCGATAGGCGGCTGCCACAGGACTCTCAAAATGGCGGCCGGCTCTTCGGTTTTGGGCCTGGTCCACTAAAATGGCCCTGGGACACCTTGGAACTCGGACGCTTCCCTGATAGGGCTTGGGTCCCATTCTCGAAAGCGTCCCTCCAGCCGTGAAGATTCTACAAAAGTCTTGGGGGCCCCCGACTCCCGCAGGCTTCTGGTGGGGAGCGGCTGCCCTGTCTGCTCGTGGAATGGCCACGACGGAGCTACGAGATGGTAGTGCTCTCATGCTGACGCCAGCTTTAGTCTGAAACATCCAGAAACACTGTAGACTACCAATTCGATCAGTTCCGGTAGCGCCCCAACATGACCCGGAAGAGAAGAACTTGCCCTCCCCTCTTTGACTGATGGTTCTTGTTGCCTGTCCCCTCTGTTGTCATTTAACAGAACTTTTTGGACTGCTGAAAGGGGTTGTGTTCCGAACGCTGGTTGGTGGAGACATTTTGACTATATTCTTGACCTACGTTGTCGCGTAATGCGTTATATGACACGCCGCGTTAGCGCACCCGGTAGTGATCCGGGGCGCGGCGCGCAGCGCGTAACGTAAGCATAACAGGTCATGTGACTTGTTAATGAAACTTTTCATTGGTTCATTTTACTTTTGTTATTTTAATGATGAAAAGCTTGGTCATATGACCTAAAAATTACGCTTTTTATTGTTTTCGAACATTATTTTTTTTTAAAGATATATGTTATAATATTCCAGGCTAATGTACTTTCCCGGAAAATTTACAACTGTCCTGCAAGTAAAATATATTCCTTTTTCGAGAAAAAGGGCGTTTCTTTGTTCCATGACGGAGCCGTTGAGTAAAAGAGACTCGGCCTGCTGTCTTAGTCGCCGATACGCCTGATTATCAGATTCTTATCGATCACTTTATGTTGCAGGAGTGGAAAACACAACTGCCCTTGACCATTTATCTTTACTACGTTCCTACATATTATACCTTTTATCCGTCATGTAATTGGACTGCTTTATTTCACTTGCCTTTTACTGATTCGAAAACAGTGACTAAAAGTAAAAACTTTACCAATGTAAATACTACTACCGTGTTTTGTTTTAAAAACCTTTATTGTGAAAATGTCAGTATACAAATACGGGCCTATAACCACGGGGGCCGGCCACGGAGCAAACTGAAATCGTATATGATGAGAAGACATTTACACTGTAGAGGAACGTAACGAGCGGGCCATTAGGTTGCAAGAACTAAGGTGTCTAACAGTTGCGGAATCGGTGGACGTACATTTTGTAATTAAAATAAGACAGGGCCACTTACAATAAAATTTTCTAGATATACATTTGCGGGCAAGGAGTTACGAGTCCCATTTATACCGGCGCCATTTTGGGCGAGGCCGGGCAGGTCCAAGATATAGTCAAAATGTCTCCACCAACAATCGGCCAGACCAGAACCCCTTTCGGCCCTTTATGCTACAAGATGGTGTCTTCCATTCAGAAAATATTGTTGGCAGCATTTTGAAAGGAAAGATAAACAGCCGTTCTCCTAGTGAATCTCACATTGTTACATTTAGGAAGAATGTTGAAGAGTAATATGTGGAAAATCTGAAGCCATTTTTCTACAAACTCTCAATCAGCCTAAGTCATGGGCGATCTTTGTCCACACCAGGGCAATAGTGAAGCTGCAGCAGGTGTAAAAGAGCTTCAGACAGTCTTACAAGCACTGCTTTTCTAAACATTTTTTTGTATTTTTGCACAGTTTTATTTTTTTTTTTGTTTTTGATGGAGGGGAAACAACAAAAAACAGGCATTGAAAAAAGCTCAACAGTGCAGGGCGCCTTGTGCTGGTTCCGACCTTTTCACACATCGGTCCACTACTGACATCACCTCATAAGCCAACGGGGCACCCCACACTGACTTTCGGCGCAGCATTGTAGGATGGCCACACCAGTGCGGCAACTTGCTGGACACCACCTCGGTGCCATCCGGATCTCGGAGCGTTCGAGTCACTGTACCGCAAGAGTGACCGGAACTCAGCTGGTCACGCCGTCTTTCAGCGCAGCATTGTAGGATGGCCATACCAGTGCGCCAACTTGCTGGACACCACCTCGGTGCCATCCGGATCTCGGCGCGTTCGAGTCACTGTACCGCAAGACTGACCGGAACTCAGCTGAACACGCCGTCTTTCGGCGCAACATTGTAGGATGGCCACACCAGTGCAGCAATTTGCTGGACACCACCTTGGGCAACAGTGAAGCTGCAGCAGGTGCAAATAAGCTTCAGATAGTCTTACAAGCACTGCTCAGAACTCTCAACTATGGCACTCAACATCCAGGACTTGCCATTCGGATCTTGGCGCCTTGTGCTGGTTCCGACCTATTCACACATCGGTCCACTACTGACATCACCTCATAAGCCAACGGGGCACCCCACGCCGACTTTCGGCACAGCATTGTAGGATGGCCACACCAGTGCGGCAACTTGCTGGACACAACCTCGGTGCCATCCGGATCTCGGCGCGTTCGACTCACTGTACCGCAAGAGTGACCGGAACTCAGCTGGACACGCCGTCTTTCGGCGCAGCATTGTAGGATGGCCACACCAGTGCGGCAATTTGCTGGACACCACCTCGGTGCCATCCGGATCTCGGCGCGTTGTGCTGCCTTCGGCCTATTCGCACATCGGTCCGCTACTGACGCCGCCTCACGTGCCAACAGATTTTCTACGCTTTTTGTAGCCCTATGCCGCATAACAGGTCATGTGACTTGTTTATAAAACTTTTCATTGGTTCATTTTACTTTTGGTTTCCTAAAGATGGAAGGCTTGGTCATATGACCTAAAAATAACACTTTTCATTGGTTTAGAACATTTTTTTTTCCCAAACGATGAAAGCCCCACCTTGTTTCTGGATGTTTCAGACTAAAGCTGGCGTCAGCATGAGAGCACCACCATCTCGTAGCTCCGTCGTGGTCATTCCGCGAGCAATCATGGCAGCCGCTCCCCACCGGAAGCCTGCGGGAGTCGGGGGCCCCCAAGACTTTTGTAGAATCTTCAGGGCTGAGGGGACGCTTTTCGAGAATGGAGCCCAAGCCCTAGCAGGCAAGCGTCCGAGTTCCAAGGTGTCCCAGGGCCATTTCAGTGGACAGGCCCAAAACCGAAGAGCCGTCCGCCATTTTAAGAGTCATGTGGCAGCCGCCTATCGCTGCACTGCACGAGTGGGAGCAACTCAACAACATGGTGAGCGAGACGCTGTAGCCGCAAGAGCGGGCGCAACTCAGCTGGATGGCCCCCACCTGGGGAGGCCCGTTCACGCCGCCTCCCCCACGCCCCCCCCCCCCCCCCCCCCGGGCCGCCGCACGCCAATTTTCGGAGCAGCATTGTAGGATACCAAAACCAGTGCGGCAGTTTACTGGACATCACCTGGGTGCCATCAACATCTCAGCGCGTTCTGCTGCCTTGGGACTATTCGCACAACAGACCGCTACTGACAAGGCCTCCCCCCGCACCACCCGGGACGCCCCACGCCAATTTTCGGAGCAGCATTGTAGGATACCAAAACCAGTGCGGCACCCAGGCGACATCACCTGGGTGCCGTCCAGAACTCAGCACGTTGTGCTGCCTTGGGACTATTCGCACAAAAGACAGCTTCTGACAATTGTTGCTTTTTTTGGTGAAAAATGTTTGAAAGTTTTTACAGTTTTTGTTCCGTTCATTATATTTAAAAGTTAATAAAGTTTTATAATCTTACTTTGTTGGAGTGTTATAAATTTTTTTAAAAACGGGTGAATGGGGCCTTGAATCGGGTTATTGTCATGTGTGGGCTTTGCAAGTGTACTGCTACAGGATCGGACATTTCAAACTCAAATGCACGTTCTTTTTCTTACCTTTCCGAAGCATGGAGCGCAATAGCAGGCAGAGAAAGGGTGATGCAAGTGTTGAACACTGCCTAGCCTGGAAGTTGCTGGCAGTGCCCCCCCCCCGCCCGCTCCTGAAAGAGGACACACACACACCGCCGCCCGAGTACTTCACAGATCTTTAAAAGACCATGCGCTTGTTTATGAGGCTTAAATGGTTTATCACCCCTTCTAGAACCCCTGCATCGACCCTCTGACGTTTCCTGGAAGAATTACCACGTAACACAATACCAAGCCCTGTCAGCTGAAACCCCCAAGGAATCATGGGGCATATTATCAAGGGGGTTTATCTCCGCTTTTTTGGCTTTAAAAGCCAAGAAAGCGGAGATAAAATTATCTCCCTATTACCAAGCTGTCGCTAACACCAGTTAGTGACAGCTAAAAGGAGATAGCGACCATCGTGGGCCCCGCTTTGCATGTCAGTGATAGTGCCCTGAGCAGTTCTTAGCCATGTTATCCAATGGGAGGAAGATAACATGGCTAAGAGCATTTGCTCGATAATACATGAATATCGCTGACTTTTCTGCGATATTCATGCATTGCGGCCGTTTTTTATCGCATTTGCGATAAACCTTGCTAATAGCAAGGTTTATCTGCGATAAAAATCGCCGATGTGCAGCGATAATTTTTGTCTCTAAACAAGTTAGAGACAAAAATGATCGCTAGTTGTTGGTAATATGCCCCCGGGTTTTTGCTTGCAGAAATCGGGAGGCGGGAGACTAGCACTGAAATCAGTAGTCTCACGCCTGAATCGGGAGGGTTGGCATGTCTGGATTCTCTACAGCTGGGGCCATAAACTACATCCGCAGGGGTAGGTGATAGCCTGGGACCAGCCTGGCATCTAAAATGGCTGCCGTGCACGACAAAACTGTGGCATTGGAAAAAAGGCAAGATGGCGCAGACAATGTTTATCAATAAGGATTCATTTATAACAAAATATTTTATCGCAGTGACAAATTGGCGGTCAACACTTCCTGATTTCCATCGAATCGAACGTTAACAGACGTCACGCAGCAAAAAAAATAAAAAGCTCACGCACAGCCGCTGGAAGAGATGTATCAACATATATGAGCCTCCTCAGCCACCCTCATGAAACATAGGGGATTAGGGTACGTCTCCCGCACCCCCTTATACCTAGTAATTTAATTAAAACGAAGCACAAAATGGCGAATTCCCGTTTCGCTACCAGTTTGCGGCCCAGTTCGCGGCACGTGAAGCGCTTTTACCGTGAAAAATATATATTTTTTTATTTTCCCCACGGGACCCTTTAATAACCCCAACAACATTCCTAGGGGGTCAAGAGGGGTATACCTTGCCCCCTTTCATTAAATTCCCCCTTCGTTTTTCACCTCTTCTTCTCTCTCGATC
The DNA here is from genome assembly GCF_964263255.1 of Lissotriton vulgaris. Classification (NCBI taxonomy): domain Eukaryota; kingdom Metazoa; phylum Chordata; class Amphibia; order Caudata; family Salamandridae; genus Lissotriton; species Lissotriton vulgaris. The sequence goes on along the minus strand of NC_141696.1, from coordinate 41,636,636 downwards.
CTACCGAGAGATAAGATGGCGGCCGCTCCGGACTGTTTAGAATGTTGACAGACACGGGGGAGCCAATCAGCTTCGCATCGCAAAGTTCCGTTTCGCGAAAAGTAAGCGAACCGGAGCGCAGCCTGGAGCGCTGTTACAGATATATATCTTGATTTAAACGTTAATTTCTCAAAAACTACTGGAGCACATACATTGCGACCTAGCAAAGGCACATCGGGCTAACAGTCCCTACAATTTTGCCAAGTTTTGTGCAAATCCATTCAGCCGTTCGAGCTAAAAGTGAGTCCAACCGCCCTATGGAAATTAACATGGGAAAAACGCGTTTTGGGACCCCCCTTTTTTCTCGGCCCCCTCACGACAAAACCCCCCCAAATTTTCAAGGGCTGCTCAGAAACAAAATGTGCCATTTTCATGAAAATTTCAGCCGATTCCGTCCACAAACGCCAAAGTTATTAGACATAGAATTTTCAAAAATCCCATAGGGAATAAATCCTAACTATATATACCTGCTGGCGATAGCCAGTAGGTAATATATATATATATATATATATATATATATATATATATATATATATATATATATATATATATATATATATATATATATATATATATATATATATATATATATATATATATATATATATATATAACCGCGCCGCCTTGGTGCATCACACAGCTATCACTTCTTGGGTCATGCAGCTGGGTCCAATACCACATCCCACCTCTCACCCAGTTGTGAACGCTACCCCCTCCTTACCCAGCTATTTGTACGGATGGGTGCGAACCAGCATCGTTGCACACCCCACACATCGTTTCACTGTCAATTCTGCTCTTTGCACCACCAAGCTCCCTCTTCCCCCACTCCTTTCAACCTACACCATGCAGCGCTCCGCTCTCTCCTATACCTACACGGCATGACTGACACCACCTTTTGGACGTGGAAAATACGCGGTCTAAATGACAATCGTAAGGCCCGACTGTTTCATGCTCCCCTACTTTGGCACAAGGTGGAAATTTGTCTAATACAAGTAACCCATTTGTTACTTGCAACTTCAATCCCGACACTGGTTAGAATCACACTCCTCCTTTTATTCTAACTACTCTCGGGGGGTGTCCATTTTCATACAAAAGGGTCTTCCTTGGCAAACGGCCCAAGTACTCACTGACCCTGAAGAGCGCAACATTATCCTCAAAGGCTCCTTACAGTCCCTTAACGATTGCTGCAGTGTACAGCCCCCAACACGGACGACCCTGATTTCTTTGTGCATATATGGCACCTCATTTCGTCCCTAGGTCCTGCTGCACTCCTCTGGGGGGATGATTTTAATGTGACACTCTCCAGGGCCTTTGGCCGCTCCGGCCCTCATGCCTCCCACCTATCTACCACAGCTCTTCTCAATTCTATACTCACCGACAGTATGCCTGGCGACAAGGCCCCTGGATTGGACGGTCTCCCCTTTTCCCCGTTTCATTTTATAAGACCTTCAATTCACTTTTGGTGCCTCATCTGGCCGATATGTATAATGATTCTTTTGAAAGCGCCTCCTCCCTCAATCGCTCCATGAGGCCATGATAACGCTTCTTCTCAAGCCGGACAAACCCCCTGAATGTCGGGACTCCTACCGCCCTCTGTCCCTTATTACACAGACAACAACATTTTTGCAAAGCTCATTTCCTCACTCCTCCTCCTCCTTATGCCACTCATTGCTCGCCCTGATCAGTCCGGCTTCATTCTCGGACGCGCTACCTCACACAATCTTCGGACCATCTTTTCCATCCTACAATGAATTAACCCCATCCTCCCCGCAGGGGCCGCCCTTCTCGATGCCACAAAGGCCTTTGACACCATGGAGTGGCCCTTCATGCCTCCCACCTACCTACCACGGCCCTTCTCAATTCTATACTCATCGACAATTCCCTATATAATGCCAGGCGACACTTGCCGCCTGACGCCCATGAGGGCACCTGCATAACTGGCACCCGAGGCTGCTGGTACTGTCTAGACCTTTGGATAACAACCCCTGATATCCTAGCTTGGCTTATCTCTGTTGATCATGTGGTGCGCAGGCTCTCAGATCACGCGCAGGTACAGCTTGCCCTCCGTCTTTCCCACTCCACGCGGCGGGCCTTCACTTGGTGGCTCCCCCTGAACGTGCTCCGTGACACTGCTTTTTGTGATGAAACTCAGACCGTTATAACTAACTACTTTGAGCTTAATGTTGGTTCTGTTGAATATCCCTCCACACTATGGGAGGGTTTTAAGGACGTGATGGACAGCGAATGCATCTCTAAACAGTCCGGGGTCCTGCGCTCAATTCGTCACATGCTGGATAAATTAGAGTCTGAAATCAAATCTCTGGACTTGGCCCAGGCTCTCCACCCCAGCTTTGCTACTCTTGCTCGGCTTCGTGAAAAGCATTCGGAATTTGCAGAAGAGGCAGCTAGGGAGCTCTCTTTCCTCTGCCGAGAGGCCCATGCTTGGCGTTTTGGTGAGGGCGATTGGCCCGGTAAAACCTTGGCCAACCTCCTCCATCCCCCTCGTGCTGCTTCATATATCACGGTGCTTCAGGACGGCGACCCTACCCGCACTACCTCCCCTGAAGAAATTAGGGTGCGTTTTGCGGAGTACTATACGCAGCTTACACCAATTATTCGACACCCTCAAGCTTCTATGGCTCGAAAACTATCATCACAAATTTCTCGACGAGTCCTTCTCTAAAGAAGAAATATTAGCAGCCATCAATAGTATGCCTGGTGACAAGGCCCCTAGTTTGGACGGTATCCCCCTTTTCCCCATTTCATTTTATAAGACCTTCGATTCACTTTTTGGTGCCTCACCTGGCCAATATGTATAATGATTCTTTGGAAAGCGCCTCCTCCCTCCATCGCTCCATGAGGCCATGATAACGCTTCTTCTCAAGCCGGACAAACCCCCTGAATGCCGGGACTCCTACCGCCCTCTGTCCCTTATTAACATAGACAACAACATTTTTGCAAAGCTCATTGCCTCACTCCTCCTCCTCCTTATGCCACTCATTGCTCGCCCTGATCAGTCCAGCTTCATTGTCGGACGCGCTACCTCACACAATCTTCGGACCATCTTTTCCGTCCTGCATCAGATTAACCCCATCCTCCCCGCAGGGGCCGCCCTTCTCGACGCCACCAAGGCCTTTGACACCCTCGAGTGGCCCTTCTTATTTTATTTCCTCCCACGTCTCGGCCTCAGTCATAACTTCATTTGCAAAATATTACTCCTTTATACTCTCCCTGTCACGTTGCCGTTCACCGGTAGTCACTGTCGGCCACTGGAGTACGGAAGGGAACAGGCTGAACTACAGTTCCCAAAATGCTTGCGGGCCACGCATTACGTGGGCTGCATCATCTCCGAGGCTGCAATATCATAGTGGCGACCGGAGGAGAGAGTGACAATAATTCCGTGGTGCGCTTCATTGTTGGCGGATTCTGACCAGCGACTCTGTTAAAGTTTCCATAGAGGCGGTAAGGGTGTACCTGCACCAAGCAACCGATCGGTTCTTTCCGGGTTTATTTAAACTTGGTGTTTCAGGACCGCTCTGAGTTATCAGAGAGCGGTGATTCCTTTTGTCTTCAAATCCGAGTTCAGGATCGATTACCTCTGTTGGAGGAGACCGTGATTCTAACGGTCTCGTGCAGAGATGATCTGTGTTTTGAGTTCTTATTTACATTTATATTTGGCTTCTCTGTTGGTTGGGATTGTTATTACAGTCTCATGCTGAGAAGCTCTTTGGTGGCAAACTAACAGAAGATTCCTGCTAATTAAGGTTCAACAGGAAAACGTTTACGCTTGGGATTCTCCAAGACTTTTGATTATGATCATTTCTCTAACCTTGTCAACACTCTGGGTAGACTATTACATGCCTAGTGACTTCAACTGGGTGTGTACTTTACCTTGGAACTCATTTCTCCTTGTTGATCATTATTGCTTTGGATGCAAAGACCTCAGTATTTCTTTATTTTCTATTTTCAGGAGAGAGTAAGGGGGGCCAGTGCTCACGGAGTCTAAGGTTGAACACTACACCGCAATAACTATGGTATGCTCACATCACCTATAGTAGGATCTGATGTATTGTTTCATGTATATATGTTTATAGGTGACCTTATGTTCCTTTTGTCTTTTTTATTGCCTCAGTAGTGTGTGTAGCGGCCTTACTACTGCCCTCTTCTCTCTTCTATAGCTTAAGCACAACTTATTTTGCTTTTCAGGTGAGGGGAAGAAGAAAGATAGGGTGACAAAATTCAGGATGTGTATAATCGGTTCATAGTATTGTGGAACTTACGCTTATTTCACATTTTGTCTCCTTCAAGATCTCCCTCCCCGCTGTCCCCTTCCCTTCCTGCCCCTCGCTTGATTTCCTCTAAGTCTGTGTTGGTTTACGAACCAGATTTGGGGCAATCAAGAGGTGGGCTTCTTATACTACATCAGCACCATCCTGGGGATCGACCCGTGGAGCCTGACACTCCCCACTGCCCGCCTTCATATTAATGGTCAAATCTCCGAGGATGCTCGCTCTCCCCTTTGCTTTTTCGCCATCGCAATGGAGCCCCTGGCGTCTAGACTTCGGCAACACCATACCCAGAGGGGCATTGGTTTTGAGGCCCGAACTCTCTTGGTCTCCTTGTATGTCCCCCACCCCCAAGAAAATCTTATCCCCCTGGTACGAGAAATCATACAGTTTGGTGATGTCAGACCCTTTTGAACAGGAGTAACTCGGTCTTACTGACGCTACCACTCTTTTTGCGCCGAGTACCCTTTTGTTTGGGCATCTGGTCCCGCTCGCTATCTAGGTATCTGGTTAAGCAGGTTCGTAGATGACTTTTGGAGGGCTAACTTTAGCTGTGCAGTGGACTGGATTGAATCCAATATACCCCTATGGAATCGGCTCCCTTTGCAATTGACGGGCCGCATAGCCATCGCTAAGATGGTGGTCCTCCCGAGATTCCTTTATCTTTTCTTGAATATCCCTGTTCCCCTGACAGCCCACTTTTTTTGCAGGATCTGCTTACTTATCATTTCTCTTATCTGGACTGGTAGGCCACCCAGGATTACATACGACACCCGCACCCTCCCTATGTCTTGTGGTGGCATGGGCGCCCCTAACTTTAAGCTTTATGCTCTGTGTGCTCAGGCCAGTTTTTTGCACTTCTGGGTTTATCCCACTCCTTTCCGGCCACACGTGGCGGTAGAAGCTAAACTTGCAGCTCCTTGGCTGCTAGTCACTGCCCTGTTTGCTCCTGCCAAACTCCCATGCACTGAAATAGATATGGTCAAGACCATGCGCTGGGCCTGGGAGGGACCACATTGTATGCCCAATGCTCCTATGCTCTTGGCTGGTGCGATGCCTATTCTTCGTCATCCTACCATCCCTCCTCTCCAGCCCTCCGGCATGGCTAAACATGCCACCCATCTGGGGCTGACAACACTGGTGGATCTCTATCTTGGGAACACATTCTACTCTCTCCCTGCCGCTTCTGGTCCCATGGATACTTTGCTTTTTTTACCAGCTGCGGGTGATTTACCTGGAACTGTATCCTACGTTCCACCTCTCTCCTCCTTCGATGACCACTCTTGACGTCTTATATTTGTCCTCTACTCCTCGGTTATCAAGCTCTACTCCCTCACGCTGGCGGTTACCTCCATCTCTATTGACTGCGCTCCTGTGGCGTGGAGCGAGGACCAGCTCTACTGCTGCAACCAAACGAATCGCTTATCTCCAAACTATCGCCTGCGTCTTATACACTATAAATACCTACACAGACTTTATCACACCCCAGTTCAGCTACACAAATTGGGACTCATTTTCAGTGACAGATACCTGTGATGTTTGGCCCCGGCTGTGGACTTCTCTCGTCTAGCTTCGTTATGCCTTAAGGTCTCCGACTTCTGGCGGGAGGTCTGCATTGCAATTTCCGAGATCACCTTCTCTCCAGTCCAACCTGACCTCCCGCTCTGCCTCCTAGGCTTTGTTAAGTATTGCCCAGACGCCTCCCGCCACTTGACTGCTATACTCCTTGTCCTGGCGTGACGTAGGGTGTTCATGTGTTGGGGACGCAGACCTGCGCCTAAGTCCACCCAATGGCTTGAGGATGCATTGTGATGTCAGACCCTTTTAGCTGAATTCTGGGACCTTATGCCTGCAAGGTCCCGGCCGCTTGACATATGGGGTCCCCTCGTGACATCCCTTCATACCCGTTCACCTCTGGGCCAAACTGCCTCTCCCGCGCTCCCCACCGACATTCTGCCCGCAGTGGCAGCCGGTGTAGATCAGTAGCCACCTCCCCTCCCTGCCCCAGTGGTTTGCTTTACTTCTACAATTGTTTACTGTCCAACGGTGTCTGCTGTTGGGTTTTTGTAAATTTTTGCCTAATGCTGATTTGTATTTACTGACCCTCTTTGCAATCCGCACATGTATCATTGTGTGCAGTGCTCTGATCTAATGCAAAAATCTACTTTGTCTATGCAATTTTGACAATAATGGTTTTTGAAAAAAAAAATGCTCTGACCTTAATGACATCACAGGAAATTACCTTTGTCCAGAAGCTTCCCTAGAAGTGATGTCCCATGATCGCAACCTGGATAACAGCACCCTGCTCGAGTGATGTCAGGTCAAAAATGTGAATACCATCATTAGGTATGCTACTGGCGAGAATGCAGGTTGCAATACACTGGATGAAGCCCAGAGCCCTAGAGGAAGCGGTTTTCAAACGGGCAGAGGTGTATCCTGCTCAGTAAGACTGGGGGTTTGACCTCCAAATTTCCTAACAAGCATGCTGGCATATCCTGTCAGAATACATCATTTGAGAAGCAGATCATGAGGGGGCTTAAGGTGCGGTAGGTAGGGATTTCTGTGCGGATTGTTAGGGTTACTTAGGACCATGCCTTGTCGATTTCGCCGAGTTTCGCTACGTGGAATTCTGGGAAATGACCAAAAAAACTCTGCCACGCGACGCAGAGTTCCGCAAGCGGTGGAGTGTGTTAAGTTGCTGCATTCATGCTGATATTTAGTGCAGGTGTTTGTTCCACGCTGCAAAATCAGCATGAATGCCACCATGGGCAGCACAAGAGGGGGCTGCTTCTTTCTGCCACTCGAGTAGATTTTCTACTCGAGCGGAAGCTTCCTCAACATGATTGGCGGTTTCTCAACATGAGCAGTCGCGACCATCCGTGACCGCCAACGTTGAGAAATCTAGCTGTAAGTGGCTAGCATTGGATTTTCCTTACTCGTGCTCACCAAACTAACGTTGGTGAGAGTAAAAGAGGAAACACTCTGTTCATTGTTTTTGCAACTCTGTGTGCTCTGTGGAGTGCAGAAAACTCGGCAAACTCCAACAACAGAGTGGAGTTCACTGCCCCGGCCTACTTAAGAGAGAAATGGGCACATGTAAGGTAGGACTCTGAGAGTCCTTGATTGCGATTATTAAGGAATCGCAATTAAGGACTCGCAAAAGCCTATGCATGTAGGAATCGCTATTAAAATAGCAATTCTATACATTCCTTAATTGCGACTCTGAAAATTGCGAGTGGCAAATAAGAAATGGCTTCCCATTCATTGCATGTGCAAATTGGTACTCACAAATTGCGCATGCAATTTCAATGGTGCAAGGGTGTCAAAAGAACAACCTGTTGCACCCCTGAAATTGTACTGTGCAACCTTATTGCGCACACACATGCCCCAAGGGCATGTGTGTGTGACATGAAACTTTTGCAAAATACTGTTTTGTTTTATTTTACGGTAAATTGCGGCACCACATAGCGAAATCGCTATTTGAAAGTGCATCTTGCATTTAAGCAATACACATTTGGGAAATCGCTCAAAATTGCGCATGCCAAATTGTTTCATGCATCGCAAAAGCCAATTTTGCAATCGCAAGTGGCCCATTTTTGCTAATTGCACTGTTTGCGAATCACAAACAGCTTTGATGCATGTACCCCAAAGGGCCACAAGTAGGAAGCCTTTGGAGTTCGCAAACGGGTCGATTCGCAGAATCAGGCAATTTGCCAACATTAAAAAGGCTTTTCACATGCATCAAACACAAATTGTGATTCGGCACGCTATTGGTGATGGAATTGGTGGCGGTTGTATTAGTGGTATTGGTGGTGGTGGTATTGGTGGTGGTTGTATTAGTGGTGGTGGTATTGGTGGTGGTGGTGGTATTGGTGGTATCCATGGTGGTTGTAGTAGTGGTGGTGGGGGCATTGTTGGTGGTTGCAGTAGTGGTGTTGGTATTGGTGGTGGTGGTGGTATTGTTGTGGTGGTGGTGGTATTGGTGGTGGTATTGGTGATGGAGATAATGGTGGTGGTATTGCTGGTGGTGGTGGTATTGGTGGTGGTGGTATTGGTGGTAACAGTGGTAGTGGTATTGGTCGTAGTATTGGTGGTGGTATTGGGGGTGCTATTGAAATTAGCAGTGCTATTGGTAGTGGTGGTACTAGATTGGTGGTGGTATTGGTGGTATTTGTGGCATTGGAGGTGGTATTGATGGTGGTATTGGTGGGGGTGGTATTGATTGCGGTGGTGGTATTGGTGGTGGTGGTTTTGTTGTTGTTAATGAAACAGGCTTTTGAAAACAACCCGTCATGTTGCTTAGTGCAGATGACAAGTAACACAGATGTGCTGTTGTCAGCTTCAGCCCATTAACACAGGATTATGTGGGTAAACAGTCAAAATATCGAGTTTTTAATTTCGACCTACACTAATATCGAGTTGCTAATATCGATGGGACAGAATATCGATGTCCAGAATATCGATGGCCAGAATATCGACCCTAGGGTAAGTAATATCGAAATTACTAATATCGATAGCATATATATCGAAATTACTAATATCGATAGCATATATATCGATGTAAGTAATTTCGATTTACTAATATGTGTTAGAAAAATAAGTTAAGTATTTAAATTAATTGTTATAATATGTGTTTAATATGTTTTTATAATTTAAAAATATATAAGAGTAAATAATATGTTTTACTACCACAGCGGGTTGTGGGTTTATAGGGGAATAGGGTGGGAAGTAATTTATTTGTAATTAAATAATTATTTTTCAATGATTAATGTATTTTGCAATTAAATATTAATTGGCAATTATTTATTTTAATTGATTAATTGATTAAATAATTGATAATTTATGTATATTTTTAACTAAATTATGTTTTACTACCACAGCGGGTTGTGTGGTTTATAGGGGAATAGGGTGGGAAGTAATTTATTTGTGATTAAATAATTATTTTTCAATGATTAATTTATTTTGCAATTAAATATTAATTGGCAATTATTTATTTTAATTGATTAATTGAATAATTAATTGATAATTTATGTGTATTTTTAACTAAATTATATGTTTTACTACTGGAGCGGGTTGTGGGTTTATAGGGGAATAGGGTGGGAAGTAATTTATTTGTAATATTAATTAATTTTGGATAAAGGGGTATTTTTAGGGTTCAGGGTCAGTTTTCAGTTTTTGGGTAAAGGGGTATTTTTAGGGTTCAGGGTCAGTTCTCAGTTTTTGGGTAAAGGGGTATTTTTTGGGTTCAGGGTCAGTTTTCAGTTCTTTGGTAAAGGGGTATTTTTAGGGTTCAGGGTCAGTTTTCAGTTCTTTGGTAAAGGGGTATTTTTAGGGTTCAGGGTCAGTTTTCAGTTCTTTGCTAAAGGGGTATTTCTAGGGTTCAGGGTCAGTTTTCAGTTTATGGGTAAAGGGGTATTTTTAGGGTTCAGGGTCAGTTTTCAGTTTTTGGGTAAAGGGGTATTTTTTGAGTTCAGGGTCAGTTTTCAGTTCTTTGGTAAAGGGGTATTTTTAGGGTTCAGGGTCAGTTTTTGGGTAAAGGGGTATTTTTAGGGTTCAGGGTCAGTTTTCAGTTCTTTGGTAAAGGGGTATTTTTAGGGTTCAGGGTCAGTTTTCAGTTTATGGGTAAAGGGGTATTTTTAGGGTTCAGGGTCAGTTTTCAGTTTTTGGGTAAAGGGGTATTTTTTGAGTTCAGGGTCAGTTTTCAGTTCTTTGGTAAAGGGGTATTTTTAGGGTTCAGGGTCAGTTTTCAGTTTTTGGGTAAAGGGGTATTTTTAGGGTTCAGGGTCAGTTTTCAGTTTTTGGGTAAATGGGTATTTTTTGGGTTCAGGGTCAGTTTTCAGTTCTTTGGTAAAGGGGTATTTTTAGGGTTCAGGGTCAGTTTTCAGTTTATGGGTAAAGGGGTATTTTTAGGGTTCAGGGTCAGTTTTAGGTTTTTGGGTAAAGGGGTATTTTTAGTGTTCAGGATCAGTTTTCCCTACTGTTGCACCCACTGGAGTGGGAATAGTAATTATTGTTAAGTAATTATATATTATATATATATATATATATATATATTTTTTATTAAATATGTATTATTATTTTTTTTAACAATTATTACATATATTTAAATATGTTTAAGTAATTATTATGTATTATTTACAGTTTTTTTATGTTATTTTAAATTTTAAAAAATCGATATATTTAACAACGATATTTTTTACATCGATATTAATTTTTCGATATTTTGGTACTTACCATGTTGTACATAGGGCGTCGATATTTTTGCTATCGATATAATTACGCCGATATTTGTGTAGGTCGAAATTCTGTCTGTCGAAATTCTGTCATAGATCCGATTATGTGCTCACTCACGGTTACACTCACTGTTATTCATGCGCACACACACTCGCTTGCCTTCATACTCATTCTTACTTGTTCATTCTCACTCACTCTAACTCACTTGCAGTCACTTTTACTCTCTCAGTCTTACTCGCTATGGCTCACACATATTCGTTCACATCCACTATGTCTCACTCATTCCTACGCACAACCCCTGTCACTCACTCTGTCGCTTTCACTCACACATGTTCACACATACAGACACACATTCTCTCACACAGCCACCCCTTACCTGCACACACAACATTCATTTAAAAAAAATGTACTTACCTCAACTGCCAGTGAAGGTTGTTTCCCAGCTCCTGGTGCTCGTATTTAATTTGTTACACTAAAATTTATAATAGACTGTTATTCACTATCAGTATAATACAAAAGGGGCTGAAAACAAGAAGGCTGGAGCTCGCAGACCCACCAATACGGGCAAGGCACCCCTGTGTTCTTGGCTCAGATTTTGCCATTTTGGAGGCCTGCTTTTTAAAGACATCTCTCATACTCATTCACTCCATTATCATCATCATTCGGCAAGTCTGGTAAACGTTAGAAAATATCTTGCACTTCTGTACGAACGCATTGTAACAAAAGTGACGTTTACCTCTCGTTATTTAATGACGTTCCACACACCCTGGCATAGAGACTGAAAACCTTTTTCCACTTCTGCTACTCTCTGGTAGGTTCACCGGGTAAAGCTGGAAAAATGTGGTTGCTGTAACATTCTGCATGTTGGTCGCTGTGTGGCATGACATATAACACCACTCTCATCCTTCTCACACACCCTACCCCTGTATACAATCTAATACCTGAGCACCTATATTTTGAAAGAAAAAATGTATGTTAAATTAAACTCTTGTTCTCTGTCTATGCTGAATAAGGGTTACAGCTTTGCCTCAGTTTTAGTCTTGACCAAAAGCAGCCACCACATCAGACTTTTAATCACTCAGTTTCCGCAAATATCCTGAATTTCCTGAATCTAAGTCACTCATCGACCTTCCTCTTGCAGTAAATGGTATTTAGCACTATCAGCCAGATTCATCAAGCGAAATGCGCTCGTAAAAGGGCCAGATTCTGAGAATCTGGCCCTTTGCGAGCGCAATTATTGCATTTGGGATTCATCATCCCAAGCGCAAATTCGCTATTTAAGAACTCGCAAATTTGCGAGGAATAGCATTTAAGGAATCTCTATTAGAGAGTCCTTAAATGCTATTCATGAAACATTTAAAAATTGCGAATTCGCAATTTTGGGCCGCTATTTACCGCGAGGTCAAACCTCGTGATAAATAGCGAAAACTTCGAAAAATTCATTTAAATGCATTTTTCTAAGTTGCATGTTACACACACACATGTCCTTTGGACATGTGTATGTGTAACATCTGTGTGAATTTACATTTCAGGGGTGTTACAGGGTGTCCTTTGGACACCCCTGCACCCTTGAAATCGCAATCTCATTTGCGATTAGCTAATTGCTAATCTTTATGCCTTTAGGCCCATAGGAATGAATGGGGAGTCATTCCTTATTTGCGATTAGCAATTAGCTAATCGCAAATAAGGAACCTGTAGGAATCGCAAAAAATATTGCGATTCCTACATGAATCCCGTTTTGCGAGTCTGGAATAGCGATTCCTTATTAATCGCTATTTCAGACTCGCAAAACTTCACAATGATGAATCAGGCTGAAGGGCTCTTCTCGTGCATCACTGTAATTCGACATCCACTTTGTTTAAGTATATGTTGTGTAGCTGTAACTCCTACACAGATCACAAAAGATTCTCTCCCTGAGCGTCAAATGTGATGCAGCAGAAACCCAATTAAAAATGGCTTCTACCCTGAGTCACGCACTGTGACCCGATTCTCTTTAATAGGGATTGGATCACGTGCTTACTACGTAGTCATGACTGCGCTGCTTATGACACTCCTTCTAGAAGGTTCAGTGAGAAGAAGCTCGGACAAATACGTTGTAATGTGCCAGCAGATGCCTGCGCATTCTGTACAAAAGATAGAGAGGGCGTGTGCATCTCAAGAGTGCACATGAGGCCCACAGGTGAAGCACGCGCTGCATACAAATAAATGTAGTGAGCAGCACTGCTAAAGCGCCGCCCTCAAAGACACGGCAGGGCTAGAGTCAACGCAGAGCACCAAAGCTCATACCCTTATGCGAAGACTCTGCAATGACTCCACCTTTACCGATGACTCCGCTATTACTCAACCTCCTCCAAAGACTTTTGTTGTAAGGAATGTGTACTGCAAAACTCATAGGACACTTCAACAGAGTCCAAGGGGGATATTTACAAGAATTGTAGCTAACCAGTTTCAGCGGTAGTTAGCTGCCAATTTATTTGCACGGACTATCACCGAAAACTATCGCCCTGTTAGCACCGTATTTACAACCCGTCGCTAAATGGCGATAGTATCAGCTAGCTGCGACAACAACTGTGCAATGCTAGAAGTGCATCGCGCGGGTAGCGTGGCTATCCTTTGAATGTGTGGCTCACACGTGGCGCATCCGTTTCATGATAGTTCGAACGATATCAATCAGTTATCGTTCGCGCCTGACATGAAAGGGATGCTCCGTGCTGGGTGGAGTTGTAATTCAATAAACTCCTGCTTCAATCTTCTGTTTATTGCTTGCTACAAACTGCCACTAACAATAGCGTCAAGGCAATAAAAAGATGTGATGGTTCGAGAGAAAAGTGACAAAAGGCCCATTAGCAGCGAAAAAAATCTCGTTAGTCAGCCCAGCGTCACTTTTCAGCCTCTAGATGCAAAAATACAATAAATACACCTCTAATAAAACAATAAAATAAAAACAATCAAATGCTGAATAGAGCAGCCCGGGCCAAGTTAAGCACAGGTCAACAACCCCCCCAGACACCCAAAAGCCAGTATGACCAGCCAAAGTCCCGAGGAAAGTGGAAATGCAGAACCAGGGCCTCATACACAAAATAAAGTACATCACTGGGGACAAACAGTGATGAAGCAGTTTTCACAGCGCCATCCTTGCAACACCATGGCAGCCAATGCCTGGAGGTTCGGACAGTCTCCGGGGACCGGAGGACTCGCTGGGCCTGCGTCTTGGACCCAGAGTGAGAGGTGGCAGTTCTGTGGAGTCACTGCAGCCTAACGATGGAGGTGGTCCGCGTCGGGCCACAGCCTGTGTTCTGTGGTGGTTGAAATTGAGGCGTCGGTGATCGCCTTTACCTGGTGGCGAAGTATAGCAGGTCGCATGGAGACATGGTGCTGACCTGTGAGAGAAGACCGCCTAGGCCCCTTGGAGCTGTGATCCGTAGAGGCCCTCCTTGCCACTGACGTAAAGAGGTCTGCATTGCATAACACATGCCACCACTACACCAGGGTGCACAGAGGAGATTGCCAATGGTGGGCTGTGCCTCTCTGCATCACAGGTGCTGCCAAGACGCTGTGGAGGGTGAGGCCCATGAGCTGCGCTGAACTTCTGTGTCAGAAGCACTGCAACTCCATGCCTAAGGGGGCCCTGTTGGATCACCTGCATCGGAAGCTTCCCCAGCAGACTTTTCTGCGACAGCTGTACCCAGGCTTGTGAAATCCCCCCTGTCTGAGGCTCCTGCTGTCTTAGTCACAGGTTTGGAGAGAGTGCGGCTGATTGAGGCCCGGTGTCAATGTCCAGGTGAGTAGAAGGTGGGACGCGGAGCGGAGGAGGCCAGGGGGTCGAGTCAGGCCCAGACCACTGGGCGCAAGATCTGCCATCACTCCCTGGGGAACACAGAATCTGCTCGCCACATTCAGATCGGAGGAGGGGACCGGGTAGTGCTGCCTTTCCTTGGGAAACAATGGGAACACCACAGCTCCAGCCACACAGGCGTAACCAAGCTTGCCTTAACCACGCATATGCCTTAACCACGCATATGCGTGGTTAAAGCATAGGTGCGGTCTAGTTGCTGGCTGTAGCTTGTCGGAAGAGCAGGAAGACAAAAGATCGGGATGAGGCGGTGAGGTAAGTGGGGTTTTGGGGGAGTGAATGTGGTATGTACGGATAGTGAAGGACCGGGTTTTAGAACCCAGCGGCGTCAGGGAGAACGCCCGATGCCTTCAAGTTCCCCTGTCTTGGCAAACAGAGACACAGGATACTTCTTGATGACGTCAAAGACCAGAGTTTATTGGCTGCAACCAGGAACAGAGATCTACGAAGCACACACGGGTGGTTCGCTAGAGACTGCACAAATTCAATGAGCGGAGCATGGTCTTTTATGCCAAAAATCAAGCCTCTGGCAACATTTCAAATTAGCATTGGCTTCATACAAACTGACCAATGACAACGTGACATTTCAAAAGTAGCGTATCACGACAATCCATTTTCCGTTGTCCAGCCCACCAGAAATGACCAAGCACATTCCAGGTTTCTTGTCGGATCAGGCCGGACAAACCCATCATAAAATCATCAACCCAAATCAGTGATTATGTCGTAAAGGAAGGAGAAACAGATTGGAAGTGAGATAGAAAGGTGGGAGGAGTGTATCATAAACTCGGGCATGTCCTACTCTTTGATCTTTATCAGACCAGCTGCTTAACAAGGAACTGGCTCAGCGAGGTCAGCCTCAGGCAAGGGGTCAGTTCGACCAGGTCCTTCAGAAGTCAGCTAAGGCATACGTGTCTAAAGGACTTGTTCGGCCGCAGTTATTCGGCCTATGTGAGGGCAACCACTCAAAATGGCTGCCATACACAAAATGGAACCCGAAGGTCCAAACTAAATCCTTGAATACGGAGTGTTCTCATAGATCGATTCATGCGAAAACGCTCGGACACACTACACTCGTCATTTGCGGTCTGCTGACACCAAAATCGTCTATTTCCGACGACCTTTATTGAACGGGTTCAGAACCATCGAACCTCACTCACGAACCACGGAACTACAATAGGGGGTAGTTTTCAGGGCTTGGAGGGGATCAAACTTTTGGGGCACAGGCAGGGGACATGAAAGGGACAGTTAACAGGCTAAGAAGGCAGTTTGGGTTGGGGCGGGGGTATATTTTAGGGGTAAGGGCTGGCTTTAGGGCTCAGGGACGGGGGTTGGGGTCAGAGTAGGTTTTAGGGGGCTGAGTTATAGGGCTCAGGGCAGAGGGGCAGGAGTGTGATCTTTATCACACATATCCCTTTACCAATCATAACTTTACTACAAATTTGCATGGTAAAGGCATGCGTGGTTCCTTCATGCGTTGTTCAGGCAGGAGTTGTTCCACTACACAACCCTTTTCTTCAGCCCCTGGTGGTGAGCTCTTGGGTGTATGGAGGACTGCCAACAGTGCCACCCGAACTCATTTTCCTGGCTAGCGTACACTTGACTGGAGGAGAGGGGCCGGCTGGCCACACTGCACTGCACCGCATATCATACATAGTGCCTGGGCGTCAGGTACAACAATGGCCACCTGCATGCGAAGGCGTCATCAATATTTTGCCACTCCTCTGTGCCGGTGAGCCAAGCGGCTGGTGATCTCTGGCCATCGGGCCGGTGACAATAGACAGCCTGGACTCCAAACTAGACTCTGTACACACAGTGGATACCTCCCTCAAACAAATGGGCACTTCCTTTGAGGGCTGCATAGACAAAACCACAGTTGACTTCATCCAGGACCGCGCAGATCATCACAAGATGACTTACAAGGTACACAACATTGAGCCCTTATTGCCCAAAGTTCCCCCGAGTACCCTGAGCTCAGCGTTGGAGGGGCAGCAGCTAATCTCACATGTGAAGTCACTGACAAGAACAGCGGAGGATGTGGAGGGCCGTTCCCAGTGTAACAACACAAGGGTGTTGGAGCAGAACTGGCTGATGCAGTGGTATATACTGATACATGGTTGTGTGACCTCCTGCCAGCAGGTGCGCTCTCCCCATTCTTCATCGTGGAGCAGGTCCATCAAGTGCTGGTGAGCCACCCGCTGCCAGGAATAGGTACTAGACCCTTTCTCTTCTGCCTCCTACAGGGATTGTGGCGCTGTCCTGAGGAAGGTACGCAAGCAGAGGGGAGAGGAAACTTGTTAACGCCTCCGTTATTTTCTTCCCTGACTGGGGGTGCAGAGGGGCTCATCTCTAGTGGTTAAGCGATGCTTCAGAGAATTGGGCATCAAAAACTCTTTCCTCTACTAGAAAAGGCTGTGAGTGATTTCAGATGTTGACAAGCAATCATTAACACCAGTGAACAGGTCTGGACCAAGCTGTACTTCACTGGTGACCAGGTGCAGCGGCCAGGGAGTGAAGGGTCTGCACAACAGGCTGTTATTCGTGGATCCAGTCATACTGGGAGGCTTAGGAGGAGCAGGCATCCCCACCACAACAACAAACCAACCCAAATCTGCAGCAGGTTGTACAAGAGAGGCAAAGTTTCTCCATGCAGCGGTGACAATGTGCAATTGTATTCAGAGACAGGATCCCAACAAACGCTCCCCCAGTAACGTGGGCTCCATTTCAACATGGCCATATGGTGCAGAGTCCATGCAGCCCCCAGATGAGACTCCTCAGATGACAGATAACCTAATTTAATGTTGAATGGTTGTGAGTCTTTTCTTCTTCCACGGTTACAGACAGCTCTGGAGAGTCTCTGTTTTTCTGCAGTTCCTGGTCTTTAGCTAGCTGTTGCTGAAGTTCTGGTGTACAGAAGTCAGCACTTAGAGGGGATCAGGTCCAATTGTCACTCAAAGGGAACAGAGCTGTTGTTCAGGTGAGCGATGCTTGTCAGGGGTGGTGGTGGTGGTCTCCTTGATGCTCATTGCTGCAATGGCAGAAGGTCCATGGGGTCGGTGACCTTGCCAAATATGAATTGTGGGAGTTCTTGTAATATCCAAGGGCCCCATTTAGGAGGCCCTAGTGGCACTCTAGCAACTCTGTGATGGTACTGGTTTGACGATCTGGTTGTGCAATATGCTACAGCTTGTTCACAAGGCCACACAAATCCACTTTATGTGACTTTTCATGGACTTGTAAATATGCGCCCCTTTCACATTAAACAGTGTAAACGGGGCATTCAATGAGTGTTGCTGTTGGCGTTCCTACACCAAACCAATGGAATCTGAAGCATTCCCAGGTTTCCGAGAAACTGTAAACCTTCGGTATACATCAGATTCTAATACCACCTTATTTGTGATGTTTGGGAGGTGATACAAGGATACATGTTTTCATTTCTCCTCTTTTTTAACTTTTTCTACATGTGGAGCATTCTGCAGCACACATAGAAAGAGGAAATACCCTGGAAAGATAGGTTTTGTGCAGGTAGGTGTCCCTTCCTGCACAACATCAATCACCTCTGCAACACAGTCAACCTTGCACCATGGCGCAAAGGTGACTGCGTTAGTGCATGGCAGCCATTGTTCATCAATGCTTGTTCATTAGCCCCTTCCGACAGTTTGATGCCATCAGTGTGTCATTTCATTGATGTACTTGCAGCGTGAATTTTGCACCACATGGGCCATATTTACAAAGTGATGCATCGCTGTCCAGCACCCAGACATCTTATATGTAGCCCCAAGTGTTTGCATCAGTATTAAGACCAGCGATTTTCTGGCCTTAAAAAACGTACTCTAATTGGACGCAGCTGCAGTTTGTGGGGTTTATCGATGTATTGGGGTTTCCTTGTAAATGTTGTGTGTTTAGCAACAGTTTTTTCACGGGAATGCCTACCTTGCATTTAATTTTTGATAAGTCCAGCTAACAGAAGTGGCGATCTTTTGATGCAATAAGGGGGAGCATAACGGCCGGAAGCTAATGTCCATAGGAGGAGTCACGATGATGTGTGGTGCGCGCGCACTCTGCTGATGTTCCCTACGTGGTGGTGTCGGCGGACCGGCGTCTCTACACTCAGCTGAGTGTCCCTGTGTTTCCCCTTCGTCTTCCACCCTCCACCTTTGATTTAGCAAAAACGCTTCTCTTTCGTCGTTAGCCAGGGGCAGAGAGAGGCGCGGCGGGAGAGAGAGAGGTAATCCCCGATGGTGTGTACAATCGCGCCCCCCGCCTCTTCACCCGCATGGTCAACCGGGGAATTGCTGGGCTGCAGGATATTGGATGCAGTGAAGAAGTGGAAGCGGCTTAGCCCCTGCGTGTTTGGCGGGGCGGTGCGAGTTTTCCTGGCCCCTTTCACAACAGCGGGCATAACAGCTACAGCAACAGTTCCATCTCTCCGCGCCAATATTCTAAATATATACAGCTGCAAGGTAGGAGTGGGGGAAGCGGGGAAAGTGAGTGAGAGCGCGAGCGGGGACTGGAATGATACGAGGTGTCTGGCGCCATATGAACTGCCAAAGGCGCTTTAGGTAAGCAATAGTTGCAGTAGCCTGAGTAACTGCGGAGGGTCTTTAACAGCCCGTTGTGTAAGGAGAATAGGGAAGAGGCTGAGGAGGCAGAATGGGCTGAATCTGCAAACCGCCTGACAAAGTTTAAGTCTGATACTTAGAGTGACGCTTCGCCTAAAGCAAGGGTGGGGCGCTATACACTTTGGAATAGAGCCCTTGTTAGTTCCTCTGTACAGCTTGAGCCAACAAGAGGAGTACCACAGGTAGTGGCTGTGAAAGCAGGTATAAAACATACACAGCAGAATAGAGACCCACAAGGAGACCTAATAGACTCTTCTGGAGGGGGAAAGTGGAAGAACAAAAGGCAGAGAAAGACCAGCTTGACAACTAACTCTAAAATAACTCCATCGCTAAAATCCTATTATAAAATCTGTGGCACTGCCTCTTCTTCCTCTACCTCAACATCCTCTTCTTCTAAGCGGGATATGGCTACCAAAGAGGTATCAGTTTCAATTACCCCTCAGCCCCCCACCACAGCCCTTGCGGCATCAACGGCTCTGACTTCCCCCGCTGACTCACATTCGCAAGAGGCCACAGACCGGAGGGGCAGAGTAAGGGGGTCAGGGGGTTCGCCTCTATCTAACCCTGCAGCCACTACCACTGGTACTACAGGCATAACTGATACTGCCCTGGAACCCTTGCTGGCGGTTCCTTCGCCTAACCCACAGGAGGAGTACGTAGAAGTTCACCCATCAATTGAGCTCTCTAATAGCTTTTCAGCCCTTGATATAAGAGACCTAGATATAGAAAATCCACCTGGTACATTTGGTAAACCCGGCATTTCAATAGAGGAGGGGGCTAGACCAAAGGAACCAGGAATCAAAGGAAAGTACAACATATGGAAAGCCCTACAATTCAAAACTCCGGAGTATGTCCTGAGCCCCTTGATGCCTTTGATCACTCGAAGGATCTCGCGGTCCATGACATGCTCGAAAATCCTGCAGCATCCTCCTCACTCCAGCTTCCAATTCACATATCTACTCCTGGATCACTGGCTGGGATCTATGACAGAATTTCGACAGACAGAATTTCGACCTACACAAATATCGGCGTAATTATATCGATAGCAAAAATATCGACGCCCTATGTACAACATGGTAAGTACCAAAATATCGAAAAAATAATATCGATGGTAAAAATATCGTTGTCAAATATATCGCTTTTTTTAATTTAAAATAACATAAAAATACTGTAAATAATACTTATTAATTACTTAAACATATTTAAATATATGTAATAATGGTAAAAAAAATAATAATACATATTTAATTTAAAAAAATAATATTTAAAAATAATATATAATATATACTTACTTAACAATAATTACTATTCCCACTCCAGTGGGTGCAACAGTAGGTAAAACTGACCCTGAACCCTAAAAATACCCCTTTACCCAAAAACCTAAAACTGACCCTGAACCCTAAAAATACCCCTTTACCCAAAAACTGAAAACTGACCCTGAACCCAAAAAATACCCCTTTACCCAAGAACTGAAAACTGACCCTGAACCCAAAAAATACCCCTTTACCCAAAAACTGAAAACTGACCCTGAACCCTAAAAATACCCCTTTACCCAAAAACTGAAAACTGACCCTGAACCCTAAAAACACCCCTTTACCCAAAAACTGAAAACTGACCCTGAACCCTAAAAATACCCCTTTACCCAAAAACTGAAAACTGACCCTGAACCCTAAAAATACCCCTTTACCCAAAAACTGAAAACTGACCCTGAATCCTAAAAATACCCCTTTACCCCAAAAACCAAAACTGACCCAGAACCCTAAAAATACCCCTTTACCCAAAAACCCAAAACTGACCCTGAACCCTAAAAATACTCCTTTACCCAAAATTAATTAATATTACAATTAAATTACTTCCCACCCTATTCCCCTATAAACACACAACCCGCTCCAGTAGTAAAACATATAATTTAGTTAAAAATATACATAAATTATCAATTAATTATTATATTAATCAATTAAAATAATTCATTGCCAATTAATATTTAATAGCAAAATAAATTAATCATTAAAAAATAATTATTTAATTACAAATAAATTACTTCCCACCCTATTCCCCTATAAACCCACAACCCGCTCCAGTAGTAAAACATATAATTTACTGAAAAATATACATAAATTATCAATTAAATAATCAATTAATCAATTAAAATAATTCATTGCCAATTAATATTTAATTGCAAAATAAATTAATCATTAAAAAATAATTATTTAATTACAAATAAATTACTTCCCACCCTATTCCCCTAAAAACCCACAACCCGCTCTGGTAGTAAAACATATTATTTACTTTTATATATTTTTTATTTATAAAAACATATTAAACACATATTATAACAATTAATTTAAATACTTAACTAAAATTTCTAACACATATTAGTAAATCGAAATTACTTACATCGATATATATGCTATCGATATAAGTAATTTCGATATTACTTACCTTAGGGTCGATATTCTGGCCATCGATATTCTGGCCATCGATATTCTGGACATCGATATTCTGTCCCATCGATATTAGCAACTCGATATAAGTGTAAGTCAAAATTAAAAATTCGATATTTTGACTGTTTACCCACTGGCTGATATCTTGCTGAGCATACGAGAGGATATAGGAAAGAGATTTGATGACATCGGTAGGAGATTTTCCACTTCGGAAGCCAATCAGGAGGCGATTCGAGCTTCCTGCGACCTCTTGTCACAAAAGGTAGAGGCGGTTTCAAAGAGAACAAATGCGCTTGAAGCCGAAGTGCCTAAAATCAAGGAAAGTATAAACTCCTCCTCTATTTTGATTGAAAAGTTGACTCTGCAGAATCAGGAACTATACAATGAAAAAGAGAGATTGGAGAATCACTCCAGAAAAAATAACCTAAAGATACTCAATGTTCCGGAGGATATCGAGGGGAGCGATATAAAAAGCTTTGTGGTTTCCCTCTTGAGGTCATTAATTTCACCAGAGGAAGAAGAGCTGGATTTAAAAATCGAAATACAAAGGGTTCACCGCGATCCCCACAGAAGAACGCCAGGGAGGGAACGTCCGAGAAAAATACTAGTAAACTTTTTAACGTACTCTCTTAAAGAGAAACTCCTGTCTCTTGCATTAAAGTCCGGCCAATTGAAAAGTAACTTGACTTCCACCTCATTTACATTCTCTAATCGGTCGGACGTATCCCATCGGACCGCTACAAGACAGTGGGAACTGGGCAAAAGGATGGCCATACTGAACCAGCTGGGGGCCAAAACCCAACTCAGATTCCCTGCCTCCCTTCGTATTATGTGGGATAATCACATGTACAATATGCGCCATGTAGAGGAGGTGGATCTCCTAACAGACAAGATCAAAATGAGGGGGGAGCAGGAGGAGGAGGCAAACAGGATAGAGTGGGGGTGAGGTAGTCAGTAAAGAATGAATCATATGCTACTATGATGTGGATCCGAACAGGGAAAGAAAAAAATCCCCTTTTGATATTGATAAATTGTGGGCAAAATTAAAACTAAAAACGCCTACATCACTTGAACTTAGTTAAGCATCACTTTTTCTTTAAATAGCCACACATTATAGGGAGCTCCACCAAAGGGCATATGCCCAAGAAGAAAGGGATGGTTCCCCAGGGGGAACATCCTTTACAACGCAAATGTTACCCCGCAGTGCAGTTACGACGCGTCTTTTACAACGCAAGTCGTTACTACGACGTGCGCTGGATTGCGCTGTGGGATAAGGAATGTTTTCATTTTATAGTCCAACACCTTCCCTACTGTTACGGGGACTGGAGTTGGAATCTAAAATTTAAAAATTCCAAAATCCGCGCCCTCCAACGCAAGTCGTTGTAACGACTTGCGTTGTAAAACCTGCGATGTAAAGTACCGCGATCTAAAAGATCTCATTGTACTAACGTACATCCGTTCCCCAGGGGGGATAGAGGGATAGAGGGGTCACAGGGGGTTTGGAAGAGGGTAAGGGAGGTTATGGCAAGGGTGGGGTTGCAGTGGGAAAAAAACTAAAAAAATTGTCCTTAAACTTAGTTTTGCTAAAAACAAGCATGTTAGTCTGGATTATCAATTTAAGTTGGGAAATGGATTACTATAGACAAAATGGCTGAAGAAAGGCTAAAGTTTCTATTGTGGAACGTTAATGGTCTGAGGTGTAGTAGAAGACAGCGCCTGATTTTGAAATATCTTGAGCAGTCAACCGACAAGGTATTTCTTATTCAGGAAACCCATTTAAGCCGCCTAGAAACCAAAGAAGTCTTTGGTAGATATAAATGGATAGAGCATTCCATTTGCTCCCTAAATTCGACACATAACAAAGGGGTGGCGGTTCTAATAAGGAAAGGTGCTATCAACACAATCAAAAATGTATCAACGGATGGCTCTGGTAGGTGGATCTTGGTGCAGGCAAACCTGGGGGGGAGTGACTTCCCTATAGTATCCTACTACGGTCCAAACATAGATGACCCTGTTAGTCTCCTCAAAATACAAGCCAAACTAACAGAAGCTACAACTCCAATAATAATAGGAGGCTATTTGATTGTTCTCCTAGATCCCACCCGAGACAGGTCTAACTATAGCAAATATGTAGTAGCACCGCGCTCTAGGAGAACAATGATTAGTATGATTCAAGACCTCGGCTTGGTGGACGTGTGGGAAGCTAAGGGAGGAACAGGACCAAGGTTCACCTACTTCAGCAAAAAACACGGCCATTCCTCTAGATTAGATTACATTTTAACAGACGCAGCAGGAGTAGAAATCATAGAGGATATTTTTGTTCAGCCATCTATCCTCTCTGATCATGCACCTATAACATTTACACTTGTAGCTAGCAAAGTAAAATCCCCCTCCCCCATTGGACGTTAAATAGAAGTATATTGGCAGACCCAGAGTTGATCATTAACATCAAAGAATCAACAACTAATTTATTTTTAGACGACGTAGGGTCAACAACCCCGATATGATATGGGAGGCTTTTAAGGCCTATATTCGAGGGGTACTTCATAGCTTTGCCTCCTTTAAAAATAAGAAGAATAGGTTAGAATTCCATAACATGGAATTAGAGATATCTAGATTGGAGAACGTTAGGCTGCACTGTCAACCTGAGATCCTCCCTTCTACTCTAAAAGATTTAGAACGAATCCGCTCAGAATATAGAGCTAAGTTGGAGGAAAAAGTACAAGCTAAAGGGAATGCCCACAGAATGGAGCATTATGAATATGGGGAGAGAGCAAGTGCTACTCTAGCCTGGAAGTTAAAAGCGGAGAGGGTTAATAATAACATTAATAAACTAATAATAGATGACCTAGGCTCAACATCGAGTAAGCATGAAGATATGGAGCAATGCCTGGTTTCTCTGTTTTCAGAGTTATATAAAGAGGAGACAGTCCCTGGCATTGACTGCATCCAAGCGTGTCTTGCTAATAAAGATCTCCCGAGACTCCATAATGACGGTCAAGAGTCACTTGAAAGACCTATAACAGAGGAAGAGATAAAACTACATCTGGCCAAGATCAAAAACAAAAAGGCAGCGGGGACAGATGCACTTCCAGGGGAAGTCTATAAGATCCTCAATGAGGTAATTACATCTAGACTTCTTGAGTTATTTAATTACATTTACATAGGTGGGGGAAAATACCCCCGTTTTGGAAGCAAGCAACAATTGTTCTTATATTAAAGCCCAGTAAGAGCCCACTGAAGGCAGACTCCTATAGACCAATCTCCCTGCTAAATGCAGATTATAAAATCTTCACTAGCATTTTGGCGGGAGATTGGTCAAGGTGATTCCACAGGTAATAGGGGATGAGCAGAAGGGGTTTACGCCGGGTAGGTTTATACAAGAACAGACATTACAACTAATAGGCTACATTGATTTAGCGGTAGCAAGGTCAGAACCACTTTCAGTGGCAGCATATGACGCTGCCGAGGCGTTCAACCGCGTTAGCTGGACGTTCCTCTGGGAAACTCCTAAGGTTATGGGATTCGGTCCACTGTTTATACGATCATTAATAAATTTCTACGATTGCGCATCAGCTACTATTCTCCTAAATGGAAAATTAACATCTAGGTTCTAAATAAGGAGAGGTACCTGACAGGGGTGCCCTATTTTACCCCTACTATTCAATATTTACATGGAACCATTGGCGCAAATGCTCAGGCTAGACCCCCATATAACCCCCTTCCGAGTTCAAGATCTTAATATTAAACTCGCTCTTTACGCGGATGACCTGCTTATCTACACTAGCAACCCAGCTGAGGTCTTCCCAATGGTCGAGCACTCCTTAAGCGAGTTTGGAAGATTCTCTGGCTATGAAGTCAACCCCCTCAAGACCGAGATAATGTGCTGGGAGGTCGAAGGTTGGGATAGACGAGGGAGACCTGGTTTTAAATACCTGGGAATTATGATAGAGCAAGATTTGCTGAGTATCCCCCTGTCAAACCTAAATCGGGTAACAAAGGAAATTGACCAACTTTTCCTTAGATGGAGAAACCTTCAACTCACAATATATGGCCGAATAAATATAGTTAAGATGGTAATCTTACCCAAGCAAGCATACCTCTTCAGTGCCATCCCTCTCGAATTCCCCCCTAAGCTTCTTGGGAAAATCCAGAGTAAGATCAGTAGTTTAATATGGGCCAACAAGTGCTCCAGACTATCCTGGAAGAAGCTCAAGAGGAGACTACTTAAGGGGAGGCTTGCATTACCGGATATTATTTGCTATTGCCTTTCTTTTCAGTTCAAAAACATCCGGTGTCTAGTGTCCAGTCCTAGCGATAACAATTGGGGGAGGATTTTGAAGGCTATGGCAACACATGAGGGGGAGGGGGGAGATGGCTTTCTGTACAAATTTGGAGCGACAAGGTTTTTTAAGAAAGTCCGCCTTAAGGTGATTCGGGCGGCACTTACTTCATGGCAGAATCTGAAAACCAGGTGGGGTATAAGATATTACTCAGACTTTGCCCCAATCTGGGACTCTCCTCGGCTTCCTGACTGTCTAAAGGATAGTTTGGCGGTGCCGATTAAATCCGCTGGCATTGCCATTTGGTCTGAATTAATTTCTGCAGAAGGGATTCTCCCCTGGGAGGTGTTGAGAGTAAGGATTGAAGACTCATTCTCACGTTTTAAATTTCTACAACTACGCTCATGGTATATTGTAGAAAAGAATAATATTGCCGGAAACTGGGAAATAGAGTCTAAACTCCAAAACCCCACACCCCTTGAAAAAGGAAGTCGGGATATGGTACAGGAGCCTACTAGATAGAGAAGATATCGAACTCCCCCCACCTTTTCAGATTTGGAGAACATCAACATTAGAAAATGAAGCTGTGGAGTTTTATCTCCTATCTACTATAAACCTCTACAAGTTCGTAAAATCAGCTTCTTTGAAGAAAAAACACTTCTTTACTATCAATAGGATATATTATACCCCCTATAGAATTGCTAAGTTTGTCAGTAACCCAATCCCTAGGTGCCCTAAATGTGGTATGCTTAAGGCAGATGATTTGCATATGTTTTATGAATGTTCTCAATTAAAAAGATACTGGCAGAATGTGGAATTGGCATTAACGGGTATATTTGATTGCACGGTTAACTCAGATCCAGCATTGGTTATTTTTGGTTTAAACTCTTTATTGGAAAACTGCCTATCTAGAGCACAGACTGGCCTCTTTTTAAATCTGATTCTGTTGGCACGAAGGGAATTATGCATCCTATGGAAAGATCAAGCTGCCACTGAATATGAGAAATGGCTAAGGCTTGACTGTACAGAAGGCAAGATCTGGGCGCCCTTGGTGTGCTGGGGGAAGGCACTGAGGTTGATATAAGAATGTCCAAGGATTACACCAAGCCTCGTACAAAGAAGCAGGCCTGGCAGCCCATAGTGAATGCAGGAACATGGACCAGGGTGCCCAGGATCAAATGGGTCTAAGATGTTACGATTGCAGACGCTTACCGTGGTACGAGGACAATAAAAAATAAATTTAAAAAAAACAGAAGTGGCGATCTTTTAAATTCACGTTTACGCTGGAAAACTGTAGCTAACATGAGTTTGCTGCAGCCTGTAAATATGGCGATAAAAAAAAGATGCCGTAAAGTCAAAAAATGTATGCTACGACAGCATTAAGTTCTTGTAATTATGCCCACAAATTTTTTTATTCTTGAAACTGAAGCCAGTTCACACACAGGTCTCATTGAAGATCCAAGGTCATTCTTTCCTATGTTCGCTGGTTGTAATGTAGAAATCCCACGCTGATGTTGAGGCCTTATTGAGTTCTTTAACCCACTCATCGGCAATGTGAAAGTAAGACTCTCCACTTCAAATTTTGTTCAAAAGAGTTTATTAAGAAGTAGAGAATACACGACCCATTCATCAGCAATGACCATGACCTACTAAATGCTCAACTCCCAGGCATTCAAACATACACATTCTAATGCACATAGCAACCTCAAGCTGCTGCAGGGCTGGGTGATGATGCCATCACATGATGAATACCTAGGATAACCACACACCTTCTACAAGAAATGTTGTCCACCTAACTGCTGCTGATACCACCTTCTACAAGAAATTGCAACACTAAACTCTACCGAAGGCACTGCCAATCACCCTGGACTACATGGATACCTCATTTTCTCATCAACCCTGTGTTCCTGACCAGAGACACAGCATTGCTACCCCCCTCCCCCATCATCCTGTCATTCAGCCGAGTGCTGCAGAGCAGGGACCCTGCTTTAATGACTGGCCTCACACATCTAATGGTCCTAATGGGTCTGATACAGGCACTAGCAGCTCTGCTTGTCTCATTCAAAGTGAGGGGAACCCTTGTTCTTCGTGCACTATGATTTCCCCCCATTGAAAATATTTTACTCTGTGACGTGGTACCTTGCAAGAGACCCCAATCTCTTCCATGATGTTTCTTTACTCCATAGCAAATTCACCAAAACAAACAGTAAGTTTTATAAATAACAGTGGCACCACAAGGATTCTGTCAACAGGTTCCCTTTGGCACTCATGGTCTGTGTGGGGCCTGTACTGTGGGTCATGTGGCAGGACCTCTTTGGCACTGATATTGTGTGCGTGGCCTGTTCTGTGGGCCTTGTTGCAGGATCCCTTTAGCACTGATGTGTGTGCGGTCTGTTCTATGATCCCTGTGGCAGGACCCCTTTAGGACTGATATTGTGTGATTGGCTTGTTCTGTGGGCCGTGTGGCAAGATGCCTTTAGCATTGATATTGTGTGTGCGGCCTGTACTGTGGGCAGTGCGGCAGGATCCCTTTAGCACTGATGTTGTCCGTGTGGCCTGTTCTGTGGCCATGTGGCAGGCCTCTTTAGCACTGATATTGTGTGTGCAGCATGTACTGTGGGCTGTGTGACAGGATCCCTTTAGCACTGATGTTGTGTGTGCAGCCGGTAGTGTGGGCAGTGTGGCAGGATCCTTTTACGACTGATATTGTGTGTGCAGCCTGTTCCGTGGGCCCTGTGGCGGGCTCCCTTTAGCACTGATATTGTGTATGTGGCCTGTTCTGGGGGCTTTGTGGCAGGACCCCTTTAGCACTGACATTGTGTGTGAGGCCTGTACTGTGGGCAGTGTGGTGGATCCCTTTAGCACTGATGTTCTGTGTGCGGTCTGTTCTGTGGGCCCTGTGGCGGTCCCCCTTTAGCACTGACATTGTGTGTGAGGCCTGTAATGTGGGCAGTGTGGTGGATCCCTTTAGCACTGATGTTCTGTGTGCGGTCTGTTCTGTGGGCCCTGTGGCAGGCCCCCTTTAGCACTGACATTGTGTGTGAGGCCTGTACTGTGGTCAGTGTGGTGGATCCCTTTAGCACTGATGTTCTGTGTGCGGTCTGTTCTGTGGGCCCTGTGGCAGGCCCCCTTTAGCACTGACATTGTGTGTGAGGCCTGTACTGTGGGCAGTGTGGTGGATCCCTTTAGCACTGATGTTCTGTGTGTGGTCTGTTCTGTGGGCCCTGTGGGAGGCTCCCTTTAGCACTGACATTGTGTGTAAGGCCTGTACTGTGGTCATTATGGCAGGATCCCTTTAGGACTGACATTGTGAGTGTGGCCTGTTATGTGGGCCCTGTGGCAGGCTCCTTTAGCATTGATATTGTGTGTGTGGTCTGAACTGTGGGCCATGTGGCAGGCTCCCTTTAGCACTCATCTTGTGTATATGGCCTGTTCTGTGGGCCCTGTGGCAGGCTCACTTTGGCACTTATGTTGTGTGTGCAACCTGTTGTGTGGCCCCAGTGGCAAGCTCCCTTTAGGATGTTGCGGGGATTCTGCTCATACACAAAACCGTGCTCAGAGACCCAGGACCTCAGTGAATTGTGGTAGACCAAAAAACTCCTATAGCAAAGGTACCAATGATTAGACAACCCAGAACATGCAACTTAAAATACACTCAGGAATGGTGGGAATCAAGAACACTCTTTCGTTTTATTCTCATACCAGTCCACAACATGGGTAAAAAGAGACAAGAAAAAGTTTAAAATGTTTATTTTAATGACGTGCTCAAAGATGCAGTATATTTGCTAATATAAGCAGGCATATGATTAAAAATAATACAATCAGCATTGTTACAATTCCATAAAACACAAAGGGAGAAATCATATTATAATGATAGTGGAATCAGGTCCTATAGTGCCTTGTATGCCACCCTCTCTAGCTAGGAACTAGGTTTTATATAATAATAGAAGTTCTCTTAGGCTTGAATGGGGAATCCAACAGGGTATAGGCACAATACGTTGCAACCACTCCCAAAAGGAAGTCATTGTTCTCAGCAGTAAACATTTCAGCCATCCAATTAAGTAATGGGAAGGAACATACTTGTTCTTCGATAGTATGAGCTTCTAGCACCATCCGTGGACAGCTCGGGTATACTTCCATATAACTGTATGCCAGGAAGTCATGTGCCGCCGCACATATATTCCAATTACCTAGACCTAATGTGCCACTGCACAGGCTATAATCCTGATGCCAGAACATTCCAACTCATGAGTAACTAAGGTACTCATCAGCTGATCAGAATCCAGGTTAGGAGACTCCGTATTGCAGAGACAGAAATTCAGAGTCCATTCGAAACAGCAATCCAGGCAATGGAAAACAGGCTGCACAGATGTAAAATATGAAAACTGGAAAGATAATCCATACGCCACACTCAAGGTAGCTAAAGGTAGCGTTCCATAGTATTCAAGCATCCGGTTACGAAGTTGAAGCAGCTTGGGCAGGTCTTCGTGAGTCACAGGCTGTAATGCCATTTTGGAGCAAGCAAATTAACAGTAATACACCGGCAGCCAAGGCGAGAATTAACGGCAAATCGCTGAAGAGGCTGCAAGAAATGGAATGAGAAGATGCCGGAATGACACCAAATATAGTTTGGAATGAGGTCACAAGGCCAGAACATACTACTTTAAAGAAGTATAAGTACATCTTAGTTGCAGTGGATTCACGCACATGCTTTATTTGGGTCTGGCTACAAAGGAGTGTTGATGCCTGAACTGCCATCAGGGATTTGCGTGTCTTTGTGGGAATTTTTTAATGTGGCACCTATCATTCGGACCAGTGTCCAGCGTTTGCCTCTAAGGCGTACAAGGATGCCATGGATTAATTGGGGGTCCAATTCAATTTTTCGTCTCCATACAGGCCCGAGGGTAATTCAGTTGTGGAGCAGACAAACCGTGACTTAAAGCAATCCTTAACAGCTAGGGTTTTCGGAACTGGTTGGCCCATCTCTATTGCTTTCAACGTGCACTTAATAATCTCCCTAGAAGGTCTCTGGGTGGGCGAACCCCATACGAAATGCTCTTTCACATCAAAATGTTTGTCCGGACCTTGAGGGTCAAGACATGGCGGCGTCAGCCGCACCCTTTGACGTAGATGATCATTCTGCTGTATTACAGAATCTAAAAAGACCAGAGAGAGTCTTGCAAAGGAACATTTGGCCTCCACATCTGATGCTGCTCTTCAGATTCCGGTAGTTGGCTGGCTACCCGAGTCGGTGACCTGGTCTGTGAGACGGTGGAGAACAGGAAGGCGTTTGCTCCCTCATATCATGCACCAGTTCCTGTGCTTGGCGTGCAGGGTACGAGAATAGTCATTTTACCTCCACTTCCTGCTCGCAAGGAAAACAGGTACATCTCCATTGACAATGTCAAATTACAGCGAGTGGCCGATTCTTCTTAGTATGACTCCAGCAGTATCTTGTCCTGCTATGCTGAGAAATTCTGTTTTGGCTCCAGCAAGTACCAACAGGCCTGACGTTGCCATCAAGATGCCTACAGTTACTAATCCTTTATTGAATCCACCAGCTGGTGATCCACTTGATGATACTGAGTATACCTATCCCACAGTTGTGTTGTTGCCTGATGTGCAAACAAGTGCTGTCAATCAGTCACATTTTTCATTTGACACTGACTCTACAACATCTAAGTCCCCTTCAAAAGTTTCTATTTTTGCTGTTTGGTTTAAAATTCATTTTTTGATACCCCCTTGGACTTACATTTGGCTGGTGCTTTTTTTATTCATGTCAGTTGGATTTGTAGTTACGTTTTTTCATCTAGTGAATGGACATTATGTTATAGAAAGAACTTCAATTAGACTAATTGATGTAACTTTAGCACCCCACTCCTCATCACACAGAATAAAAAGGGACCAGACGTATGTGAACATCACGGCTTGGCCTGTTTTAGATGGGATTGTTTGGATGCTATTAAATTTCAAATCCATGGCCCTACAGAGGTTTTAAATGTCCCCAATGTACTTCGTGTTTCAATGGGGGATGTTGTAAGACAAAACATATGCTCCGATAATTGGAATGTCCAGGCCATAGAGGCATTTTATTCTGATTTGAAATATTATGCTGCTTTTGTTGCTGAAGTTTTATATTTGGACTCGGCTAACTATGCAGACTTGTTTTGCTACTAACACTATGGTAATCATTTCTTGCATAAGGCAAACTCATTCAGAAATGTAGGTATTTATATGCAAAGGGAACATTGTCCAGCGCCACATGAAGGAAGCTCTAAAACTCTTTTGAAAAAGTTTACTGATTTTACTGATTTTAATCAATCAAATCCTTACGCATTTTATTTTAAGATGACTGCTAAGTCCTCTTCGAAAGTTAGACTCACCCACGCCAAATTATTTTATTCAAAGCCCTTTATCGATCAATTAGCTGTAGGGGGCTATGAGCTGTGGAAAGATACTATTGATCTTAAATCTGTTTGGGGCTCTAAAAGTTGGCAAGTACAGGGCACTGAAGCTTTGCATCGTGCATGCCTCGTCCCGAAACATATGTTGTTTTTGAACTCGCCAATTTCACAAACCACTTGCTTTGGAATGGCTATGTCTAAAATATGAAATGCTCCTTCTCCTCCTGATCTGGGAGAATACCCCACATGATGAGTATATGCTGTTTACAAACTGTCTCAAATTGAAGCTGCTACTAGATTACGGGCTATCGATCAAGCCAATTCAGAAAAAGTGCTTGCAGTTGTTGACAATAGCATTAATACCCTTTCTTTTCGAATTTATACATTGGATAATATTGTTTCATCTGTTGCTGATATTGTTCAAGATTAACTATCTGTTTTGTACCATGGTCAAAATCAATTATGTTCAATTATGCAATTTGCTTGGACTTTGCAAGCTTTAAAGGCTGGTAAAGTGCCATAGGAGAATATGAACACATCTTCTCTATTTGTATCGTGTAATTTGACTGATAAACAGCAATTTATGTCAATGAAGGATGCTGCATATTCCCTTTTGCATATTGGAAAGTTGGAACCATTACCTTTTTTCTGTTGCCGAAAGTAATTCAGCTGTATGACTGATTCATGGGTTGAAAACGCTTCCTTTTACCCTGTTCAAATTCAGTTTGTGCCTGAAACATTATGCCATAGGCAGATATGAACCATTGGATAGTGCAAATCTCCATAAAGTATGGTCTCTGGCATTTATGTATAGATGCCTGAGGGAGGGTAGAGAGGTTTACTTAAAAGGAGAAGAATGCACTTCTTACACTGACCATTCACTGGTTTACAAGAACATACAATTGCACGCCTCGTGCAATTCGAACGCCCCTAATTTAGCATGCATTTTAAAGGGAAATCTGATCCCGGCTTTAACTCCAACTTTCACGTTACTGGCTAACGGTAGCTATTTGCTTTTGAATAATTGAGATTACTGTGGTAGGCTGGCAGGAATTCCATATATTGTGACCATCTCCCAACGTGTAGTCTGTTGTGTGAATGTGCTGTTCCCGCCTCCACATGGGAAGCTTGATGTGTCCAACTGGGCTTCGATTCCGTCCTTGAAAGTAGAGTTCAACAAGATGAGTAGAATAAGGGCTCTATTGTCTCTGAAAGGAGTTGCCCTAACTGCATTGCACAAAACATTTGTCCTTCACGTGGCTAACACCCGTAACGAGGTGCATGCCCTTTTGAATACTGATCTCCCCTGCATTTTGGTGCTTTGATTCGCACTACATTCAATGCTTCCTCGACCACGGGCTTGGCACACTTTTTTAAAGTAGTATGTTCTGGCCTTTTGACCTCATTCCAAACTGTATTTGGTTTGATACCGGCATCTTCTCATTCCATTTTTTCGAGCCTCTTCAGCGGCTTGCCGTTAATTCTCACCTTGGCGGCCGGTGTATTACTGTTAATTTGCTTGCTCCAAAATGGCTGCACGACCTGTGTCTCACAAAGTCCTGCCCAGGCTGCTTCAACTTCGTAACTGGATGCTTGAATACTACGGAATGCTACCTCTGGCTACCTTGAGTGTGGCGTGTGTATTATCTTTCCGGTTTTCATATTTTACATGTGTGCAGCCTGTCTTCCATTGCCAGGATTGCTGTTTGGAATGGGCTCTGGATTTGTGTCTCTGCAATATGGTGTCTCCTAACCCGGATTCTGATCAGCTGATGAGTTCCTTAGTTACTCATGAGTTGGAATGATCTGGCATCAGGATTATAGCTTGCGCAGCGGCACATGAGTTCCTGGCATACAGTTATATGGAAGTATCTGAGGAGAAAGGACCACTGTGATCTAAATCAACACACCAAAGTGGTTTATTAGATATGCACAACTGTGTCTGGGGCGGGCACGCAGAAGTTGAAAGTTTAATCTGCTGGCAAATGTAACAATGAAGGACATAATCATGCATCTGTTTGTACAATACACTCCACCAGTAACGCTGTTGTAAGAGAGATACACTAGCTGACATGCCGGTGTGTGCCGAGGCCATGCCCTCGTGAGCTGCTGTTATCAAATTCTGCCTGTGGTCCGCGTTGGGAATCAACCTGTCACCAATGTCATTAATTTTCACAAAGGGAACTTTATCAGGACTTAAAAGATAAAAGTTTTTAGAAGGGAAACCTCTAGGGTAATTACCTCCCTTCTCTGTTGCCGCAATAGCTGCCAAGATGTCATCATCAATCTTATTTTTGGAATATGTAACTGCTGCTACTACATATGTCACAACTGTTGTTTGGCTGCTTCATCAGCAAGACTGTTACCCACAGCATGTACCCCCATGCGTCGGTGACCAAGAGTATGAATTACAAACACGAGAGGCAGAGGTTCTTTAAGCTCTACAAATCGAACCCATAACATTTTGTGTTTGATCGTGCTATCTTTGGAATCTCGATATTCATTCCAAAAGAATACATTTTAATTGTAAGACTGAACACAGTAGTAAGAGTCACTCACAATAAGAGTAGTCACACAAGGGTCAGCGTACCCCAGTGCAAGCACCAGAGCGCATAGCTCTGCCAATTGGACGGAACAGTCGCCTAATGTCTGAGTATGCACGACATCGGACTTGAACTCTCCATTCCACCATCGTACCAACCACTATTGCGCAGGCCACCAAATAAGCATGCTTTGACCCCATCACCGGTTGCGCCGATCTGTCAGTGTAGATGATACAATGGAAATCCTCAATGGTTAGAGGCCGGATGAACAAATTCATACTGCAAGAACTCCTGAGTTTGCAAAGAGGAATGAAAGACAAACGTGACATTCAGAGACGTCAAGGACGTGGCCCATTGTATCCAACCTGGATGCAAAGCTTTTGAATTTGGTACACTTGCTTTCATCATTGCCTCCAAGGCAGGATACGGTGTAACAACCAACATGCGTTTCCCCTGCGATAGCGCTCGTTCCTTTAGAATCGCCATCTGCACTGCAGTCAAAACTTTTTCCACAGAAGAAAATTGCATTTCAGCCGAAGTATACAAGTGTAACTTGTAAGCAATAGGGAATGTGTCAACCTCATTAAAAGTCAGGTACGCGAAACCAACCGCCCCAGGCACAATTCTTATTACCAGGTTGGTGTGGTTGTCACAAGTTAGTAAGTATTTCGATTCAAGAAGATCAGACTGCAAAGATTGTACTATCGCAGAATGTTCAGGCAGCCTATAAGACTTGGTGAAAGTAGGTTGTACCAAGGCGTATAGAGGCTTGATACATGGCGATGATCGGAAATATAAGTATGCCCGAAATTCAAAAGACCCAGTAACGATTGTAGCTTTTTCAGAGTTGTAGAAGCGCGCAATTGTGCGAATTTCTCCAGGAAGTGAGGTGCCAAACCTCGACCTTCATTGTTGAGCTCATAGTCCAGGAACAACACTGTATACTCTGCAATGTGAGATTTAGCAAAGGTAAATTTGTAACCGAAGTCTGCAAACATACAAATGATGCTGTCAACGTGACACAGATGTGTCCATAATTTGTCGTCTGTGAGATAAATATCATCCACGTACGAGCACGCATCAGGGTTAAGTCCCTCTAAAAGAGAGACTATGAGAGCAGCAAAGACGCTTGGGCAGGTCCGACAATGAGAGTTCAAGTGCCGGTAATCCACTACCAAACGGTACGAGCCAGCAGGCTTCGTCACAGTAAAAAGAGGATTATTCATCGGAGACACACACGTTTCGATCACACCTTGATATTCCAATTGATCAAGGAGCTTTCGCTTTAAGTCACATCGGATATTGGGGTTGAGGCTGTGGGATAGACCGCAATGGTATCTCATGCCGGGGGAAGAAATGTGTCCCATCCACATTGAGTATGGGACAAAGCCGGTGCAAGCACCTTAGCCCACTCTTCCGCAATATTCTGCACCTTTTCCTTTGGCACAGTGTGGGCGAAACTAGGGAGGATTACCTCCTCCCCTCTCGGAGTGGTCAGAACGAAGGGTGGGGGCCAGTCGGCCTACACCAACAAAATGTCATGGTAGAGGTCATATTTTCCCCAAAAATCCCTTTTATAGTACCATGTATGTTACCCTCAATTAAAAGGACTATATCATAAAGTCTGTCAGGGGGAGCCACTATAGTGTCAGCAGTCTCAACAGCAACAAACGTGTCAGTTGCTGTCGCCTTCAGAAATCAACCCAATCCTTCCCACACCTTGTCAAGTTCCGAAGCTGTGTTCTCACTATCCGTGGCATACCTCTCTGTTAAAGTGGCAACGTTCTTCTTCTGAAACTGAGGTCTTTGACGCTGAAAGTCGTTTTGCTTGCCTTTGCCTTCTATCTTGCGGGGCTGCTCATGGCTTTGTTCGCAACCCGACCTCTGCCGCTGTTTCCCCCACCAGGTGGTGAGACCGATGTATCCTGCAAAGAGCAAGGAAAACGTTGATTATGAACCTGAAAACGATCACGTGACTTAATATTAGTGCGGTCGCGCAAATCACACAGGCGCTCATTCGACATATGTATTGGCGAAGCAGGGCATGACCCTTGTTTTTGTTGGTTTTTCCCCTGTTTCTTATTCTTATTCCAATTCTGCTTTGGAAAATTGGGGTGTTCATCTTTATTAGACACCGCCGCCTGTGTTTGCTTCTTTGCTGGTGCCTTAGCAAAATGCTTAACACCCAGACTATTGTGGCCGATGGTCTTATAAGCCTCTGCAATTATTTTTGGTAACTGCTGGGGTTTATCGGCATCGGGGGCAACACGTAAAGCATTAGACACCTTGAAGTACACCGCATCTCCCTTAACATTAGCAAGGGCGAGATTGGAAACCACCTCAAACACTCCAACGAGTCTCATTCCCAATTCAACTGCCTCCTCCGCACCGCGTTCATCTTGTACACGCTCATTGATGGAGGGGCTGTAATAGGAATCACAAGTGTCCTATAAGGGGTGTAGTTTAGAGGCACGGCTGTGGGAGTATAAATGTGAAATGTACCAGTAACCGTATTGACAGCAGGAAAGGTAACCCATGAGTAGAAGAGTTCAAGTAGGTACGCTGCTTCAGCACTCACCCCAAAAACAACTGCCATAACTTCCAAGGTGACGCCAAACGCCTGCAAATGATTGCAGACGGCCACCTTACTATGCGGTGGGATATCAACGTCAGCCATAAGGACACATTCGAGAAATAGGCACAACAAAAATGAAACGTAGCACAAACAAGAACCTTTTTGAAATATCCAGATTGAATAAACCTATATATAAATCATATAGGTAGGTTAATCTGTCACCACTGTCAACCGGAAACAGTAGTGAGGGTGTCGTGTTCTGTTACAAGCACTACTTGAGAGTCTAAAATATAAGACCACATCGTTAGGTGAGCCATGTTGCGGGGATTCTGCTCATGCACAGAACTGTGCTCAGAGACCCAGGACCTCAGTGCATTGTGAAAAACGCACGTCAGTACCTAGAACCCCTAACCGACTAGCATAAGTGTCTCATTAGCTCTTCATCCTATAGCAAAGGTACTACTGATTAGACAACCCAGAACATGCGACTTAGGATACACTCAGGAATGGTGGGAATCAAGAACACTCTTTAGTTTTATTCTCATACCAGTTCACAACATGGGTAAAAAGCGACACGATAAAGTTTAAAATGTTTACTTTAACGACATGCTCTAAGATTTATTTATTTATTTATTTATTTATTTTGTATACTTGTAGAGCGCAGACCTGTCACCCGGAGGGCATCCTGGCGCTTTGAACTTCGGGATGAATGCACTTCTCACTGCTCAAACAATTTTCGGAAAGATGCAGTATATTTGCTAACATAAGCAGGCATATGATTAAAAATAATACAATCAGCATTGTTACAATTCCATAAAACACAAAGGGAAAAATCATATTATAATGATAGTGGAAACAGGTCCTATAGTGCCTTGTATGCCACCCTCTCTAGCTAGGAACTAGGTTTTATATAATAATAGAAGGTCTCTTAGGCTTTAATGGGGAACTCCATGCCTCCAAGATCAGCAGGAGTGAATCACATCAGGATCTGCAAAAGCTGGAGAGGCAAGATGGCTGCCGTGGGGAAGGCTGTGTAGGCAGCTAGCTCCCTTGCTCCTGGCGTTTTGATGTGAAGGGAGGAGAAGGGAAGAGGGATATTCAGCTACTTCAGTTACTTCTTCTACCTAATCACTACTAGACTCGACTCTGAGATTCTACGCCGAATCTTCTAAAAATCAGCGGGGGCACCTTACCTGTATATCTGCGGTCAGCATGATCCTGGCCAGCCGGACGGAGCATTTACCGCTGTTTGCAGAGGCTGCCCCGGCGTTGTGCGGAGGTCGAGAGGCTGAGAAGCTGAGTGGCTGAAAGGCGTTGTCCACTTCCGCCCACTACCAACGGGACCTGATTCAGTGCTCTCAGCAGCAGAGAGGCGTTTGACTGATCCTCGACTAAGCACTGGAACAAAAGAATTTTAAACCGGCGAAGATTGGTGGAAGACAAGTGTATTACGCTGCATTGTACATAGTCCTAACAAACTGCTACAAACTGCTACAAACTATCACTTGCAACAAACTATCCTCGTGACAGGCGGTGTTCACGAATGCTACTAAATTTTTCTGAGCTCCGACGGCGGTCTCCGCTGTGGCGCGCTACACTCTGTCTCTGCTGGATACAGAGGAGCGTTTTTCCTGGCAGAGGGGGCTCACGAAAGAAAAAGAGGACGCCGCTTCCCCCCTCCATTGCAACACGTAGCAGTAAGAAAAACGACATTGGGTCTAAGCCGAAGGACGTGGAACAAGTGAGCGTGGAGGTCGCGATGGCAGAGGCAGCACCACTGATTTCTGGCAAGACTGCCACAAAACCGGGTAAGAGCTCCAATAAGGGGGTTGCTACTAAATCCAATGTATCACAAACATTGCCAGACTTGTTTGAGAAGCACGCCGCTAAAAAGAAAATTATAGACAATGGCACCGACAATTCAAGCATGGACAATCAAAGCACCGATTTAACAATTGCTCAGCTTTCTTGTCAACCATCTATTAGCAGCGGTATTCAGAATAAAACTAATATTTCTTCTACTGCGATAACGGCTCTGATACCGACTGACTCTTTGAGGAAGGGCATTATGGGAATTGCAGTTCCCGGTTGAGCCATTTCCAATCGGTCATGCTCACTTCCATCATTATCTCTGGTATCAAACGACCTATCTAATGATCTGCGAGCTGAAACAGAAACTATCACGCAGCAATATAATCAGGAACTTCCTGAAAACTTTTATTCTCTCTCAGATCTCTCATCTGATGAAGCAACAGGCGCAAATAAAGAGTGGGCAGACATCAGCTGCGAGAGCTTATCTTCTGCCGGAGAGAGTAGCCTCAGCCCTGACAATACAAATGCAGCTACCATCATTAAAAAGAGGCCGAAGAAGAAAAGATCCTCTCGCGCAGTGAGTAAAGAGACTATTCTCAGGCCACCAAACGATGTGAATTCTCTATCTCCCAATCTAGCAGCTACTGCTTCTGCTGCCGATGTTACTCTCGGTCCTAATCATAATGGCTTACCCGACCCAATTTCGCCATCAGATAATAATGAAGAGATAACATTGAAAACGATATTCGACACTATGATGACTCATCGGGCAGAAAGTAAGGCCGAGAATCAACGTACGCAAATGACATGTGCCAAAGTCAAAAATGCAGTACGCCGTGCAATTAAACTATGTTCAGAGACTGCGGATAGGGTCACTGAAGCAGAGGCCAGGATAGCCGTGCTGGAAGAGGAATGTATGGCTCAACGACAAGAAGCAGGAGACTTTAAAACACAAAAAAATGATTTATCTGATAAGCTAGCCAGCTTGGAAAACCAGGCCCGCAGAAGTAACTTGCGTTTCTTGGGAATCCCTGAAAACAAAGAAGGAGGTGACCCGAGGCGGTTTATTATTAATCTATTAGGTGATGCTTTCCCAGAAATCACCGACTGGGATTGGGCCCGGGAGATACAACGAGCTCACCGATTCCCTTTCACCGCAAGGAAACCGCGACAAGGCCAAGAAAGCTATCCCAGGGCCATCTTGGTTTCATTTAATAATTTTCTTGCTCGTGAAGCCATCTTTGCTAATGCAAGACCAGATAAGAAAGCGGATGGTCTTGGTGTTCAATTTTTCGTGCGACCCGACTACTGCCAAGCTACTGTGGCTCAACGCTGGCATTTGAAGCAACTAATTCCTGACTTCCAGAAGAAGGAAGTAGCAGTATTTCTTCAAGGCCCTGCAAAACTTAAAACTATATTCAAAGGCCAAACAAAATTCTTCATTTCTACAATTAAAGCTAAGGAGTATCTAGACTCTCTTTGATCGATTTTGATGAGCTCAGACGTGCTTTATGAAAATTTCAGAATATATGCTTAGGAACCATACTGAGTAATAATTCTTATCCTAATGTAGGACTCCTATGTATTTAGTTCCTAAACTTTCTTATACTCCTTCTTATTCTTTGTTTGAATCTGTCTGAATTCTGAGTACTCCTCTTCTCTTGTTTTCTTTTTCGTTCTCATTTTCTCTTTTCTTTGGTAAAGATGCTAGGAGCTAGGGACACGACATCCATATGTTTCAGGAACTGATGGTTCCTGTGCCTCCTATAGTGGGGAGGGTGGGGGGAGGGGTTTTGGGGTTCAGGGTGGGGGTGGGTATGGGCAACGGGTGGTGGCGGGGGTGTATGGCTGAGGTGTTCAATACAGGGATGGCTACTAAGGCCGAGGTGTTCAATACAGTGATGGCTATAAGGCATACAAAGTCTAATGTGGGGGAGCAAATGTTTATGATGATGATCAACAATCGTTTTTCTATATTGTTTTCGAAATGTATAAAAGGTTGAAAATATGCACTATCAATATTAATGGTCTTAATGATTTAAAGAAGATAGCTATGTTTCGTACAATGCTACAAACTCTGAATATTGACTTGTTATGTGTTCAGGAAACCCATATCTCATGGGATAAACGCTCTCTCCTGAATAATCTGGGATTAGAGGTTTTGATTACATCTAAGCAAATGGGTATCAAGAGAGGTGTTGCTATCTGTATGCGAAAGGGAGTAGGGAAGTGCGTTAAAACATCTTCCGACAAATGGGGGAGATGGGGGCTTGCGGAATTAAAAATTGGTAGCTGTAGATTTACTTTATGCTGTCTGTATGGCCCAAATTTGGATGATGCTGAATTATTTAACCTCATTAACACAGAGCTATCCACTTGGACACAACCGATAATAATGTGTGGGGACCT
Organism: Lissotriton vulgaris; assembly: GCF_964263255.1. Lineage (NCBI taxonomy): Eukaryota > Metazoa > Chordata > Amphibia > Caudata > Salamandridae > Lissotriton > Lissotriton vulgaris. The sequence goes on along the minus strand of NC_141696.1, from coordinate 41,595,135 downwards.
CAATATTCATATACCAGCCGATTGGGATATTAAACTAGGAAAGAGATATACGGGCCGTAAGATTCAAGCGTATAAAGCTCTAAGAGATCTGGTATTGTGTAACGGGTTAACCGATGTTTGGAATAAGCTTTATTACAATGACCCTGGTTATACTTTCTTCTCCACCCCCCACCGAAAATTTGTCCGTTTAGATTATTTTTTTGTTTCTTCGGTTTTTCTGGAGCAAATCCGCATTGAAATACTACCACGGGTTATTTCGGACCATAATCCCATCATCGCGGAGATTCAATTCCCTATTGATTGTCAAAGCTTTAATAGATCTTGGTCATTTCAGAGGAGCTTATTATTGGACGAAGAGTACCTCCAGTTCATGGTCACTATTATCAAAGATTATTTTTCTATAAATAATGATTCTGCCTCTCCACAGGTAGTCTGGGATTCTTTTAAATCCGTTGTACGGGGGGAGACTATTAGTTTCGCTAATTATAGAAGGCAAAAAAATCAAAAAGACTTCAAGGATAGGCTAAATAAGGTTAGGCTGGCAGAGCTCGAATTAACCACCGCCTGTAAAAATAATGTCAATATAGAGGATGCACAAATTCGACTAACTAGTGAACGTTCAGGACTCCGTACACATATTGCTGAAGAAGTAGCCGTAAAATTTAAACAATATAGAACAGAACGGTATGAACTTAGTGAACGTACGGGGAAAATCTTAGCACAGCGTTTACGCCAAAAATCCTCTTTTAATGAAATACAATGCATCAAAGATATTAATGGGGTCCTTCAAGGGAATAAGGCAGGGATATTAGACGCATTTCATGGTTTCTACAAGACGTTGTATAACGACTATAACAACGAAGTTGATAAGACTCTTAATCCTATAAACTATCTTCGAAACTCCAATCAACTGTCACTGCGTACAGATGATATCGATCTCTTTGCTAGGCCAATAAGCTGGGAAGAGATTGAAGAGGCTATCTTGAGTCTAGCTGCCGGCAAAGCCATGGGGTCCGATCAGATTCCCCTCGAATTTTATCGGACGTTCAGACATCTGCTGAAGACAGAATTACTAAAAATTTTTAATGCAGCATTTCAAGATAACCCTCCTGATTCCTGGTCGACTGCTATCATAGTTGTTTTTGTAAAAAAGAACAAGGACCCAAAGGAACTTGGTTCGTATCGCCCCATTTCCCTCATTACGGCAGACAGTAAGATATATTCCAAAATTCTTGCCAATAGGTTAAATGATGTCATGGCTGGTCTGGTCTCTCATATTCAACACGGGTTTATCAAACATAGGGATACTACAGATCACGTTAAACGTGTTATTGCACTGTTGGATTGGGCCCAAGCAAAGGAATCCCCAGTCGGAGTGATCCTACTCGATGCTGAAAAAGCGTTTGACAGAGTAGACTGGGGGTTCCTTTGGTCGGTGTTAGAATGGAAGGGTTTTCCATCACAATTTATTAAGGCTGTACAGTCACTTTATTTCAATGCAAAAGGAGTAATAAGACTAGGTACTGATATTTCCAGACCATTTTCTATCACTAGGGGGACCAGACAAGGGTGCCCCTGCTCTCCACTTTTATTTGCACTTTATTTAGAACCTTATTTGAACAGATTAATTGCAGAACCTGGCATTCCCCCAATTCGACTCCACGGAATAGATCACAAAGTCTTAGCATACGCAGACGACGTGGCCATCGTAACCCCTGACTCATCCATTGCTTTACCTAAAATAATCGAAGTTGCTAGCGAATTTGGCAAATTTTCTGGCTATAAATTGAATGTTTCAAAAACCCAAATCATACACTCTAAAACAGGTACACCGACTGATCTCCCAATTAATTCTACCGCTATATACCTTGGGGTAACTTTATCTCCCAAAATAGATGACATCGTTGGATTAAACTTGGACCCTTTACTTTTATCTACCAATAGGACCTTGGAACGGTTAAACAATTTACATTTATCTTTATTCGGACGGACCAATTTCATTAAGATGCTAATTTTCCCAAAATTTCTTTATTTTTTTCGTACTATTCCTTTATTTTTTTCTATGTCTCTTTTCAATAAAATAGATAGGATGTTGTCTAGATTCTTATGGGGGTATCGTCGATCTAGAAGATCTCTTAAGTGGTGTACTCTTCCGCAAGGACGTGCGGGGTTAGGATTTCCGAATTTCAGAATATATTATTGGGCCATTACTCTTAAAACTATTAAAGTTTTATTATTTCACGATCATGCCAACGAAACCTGTAAGGCCCCATCTATTTTTGAAATGCTTATGGGTGATCATGCGCGTCAATCACTACTGATTTTTACGGAGCCGAGCTATTATAAAAAAACGAAATTCAAGATCTTTTTCTCTGCTTTTCTGGCTTGGAGACAGATGAATAAAGTTTTACGGATTATTCCTAAATATAATTTCTACACACCTATATGTTGTAACATTCCAACTTCTGGGATTCCTCAAAGCACCCCTATTTCTCGACTTCGTCTGGGACCGATTCACTCAATAGGGCAAATGTACTTAGATGGGACTTTAATGTCATTCTCCGAACTACAAAACACATTTGGTCTTTCTAGAAATGATTTTTTTAAGTATCTACAAATTCGCAGTTTTTTGGAAAAAAAAAATCTTCTTTATAGTGATGTAATGGAGTCTAATGATGTCTTGGAGAGTGGTAGGAAGGATGCCCGTATTGGCACACTATATCAGTTAATGATTAACAGGCTGCACGATGACCTCGCTCAACAAGCCCAGAAGTGGGAGAGAAAATTGTCTATAGAAGGGATTGATTTGGCAAGGGCATTTGAGATTAGTAATACAGTATTAATTAATAGCTCTCTTAAAAGCCAACACTATATGGCCTCTTTGGATTTGTATTACACACCTGCTAAACTTGCTAAATGGAACGCTACGAAAGGTATCAACTGTAGCCGGTGTGGGATTTTAGCAGCTGACTCATGTCATATGTTTTTTAGTTGTCCTAAACTTACCGTATATAAAAATAAGATAGAACATTTTTTGACTAATTTGCTTGATGTCAATATCAAACTATGCCCTTCTGTCACTATTTTTGGTGTATATTTTCCATCCGAGAGTTTATCTGCTGATCAAGAGCTTTTTTTTTTCATTGGAATGTCTATCTATCGTTTCTGCATAACCTCAAGATGGCTAGACGCTGATCCACCATCATTTGAACAATGGTTAGGCAAGCTGCTAGATACGTACCGAATGGACAATGCAGTCTACAAATTAAAAGGACGAAGAAAAAAGTCATTTGCTAGGAAGTTATGGCTTCCTATCGATAATTGGATTTAATTTAACCATGATTATATCTTCAGGAGATAGTATTTGAGTTATATGTTTTGAATTTTGCTATTGTGTGTCATTGCCTTATTATTGCTGTATTTTGTTACATCCCTGTATTTGTTCTGCCTCAGCCACTGAAAAATAAAAAGAATATTAAAAAAAAAAAACAAAAAGGATCTGCAAAAGCTCTCTCTCTCTGGAAACTGATTTTCTCCAAGTGCTCTAATCATGCATGCAGTGCTATATTAAAGGTGCTGGAATTTCATTCAGCTGCAACTGTGGGCATGTTGTGTCTAAAGCGTGGGCCGAACACCCCAAATAACAACTAACATTGCTATGATAACCTTGGAGGCTTCCGCACTCACTGTACAGACTAAGGTTGGGATGTAAGTCTAGGGATGTGGAAAACAAGCCTTTCTCATGTGAAGTAATTCAAGCATCCTAACTCACTACAACAGTTTTATGCAGTGTTGCGTGCAAAAGCAGCAAAAAGGTAAAATGGCATTTAACTTCTAGTAAACCAATGCTAACATTGGTTGCCCGTAAGTGGTAGGGCGTAGAAGTAGCTTGTAATGCACATATTGTATGTCACAGAAATCACACAATGTCAAGTTAGATCAACATATGATAATGAGAATAGAGTATCATTTAATTATAACAAAGTCACAACAAAGAAATCCAGAACGTCCTAGTTGAGCTGAGTTATGTCCTAGCATAGGTTTATAGCGCTATAGCGCTTACATAGTAATGTGCTGGAGGCATACTAAAAAGTAAGGGTCAAATTAAAAGAATGTGATGAAATGCAGGACAGATTGTAACACTGGAAAAAATAATAGTTCTCAAGTAGAGAAAATGAAACATTGGAAAAAATGAGTTTTGCTGCACTGGAATAATTACAAATTTGAGAAAACATTAACCACACTGACCAGAATGCACTGGGAGGGATATTGATTCCTGTTTCACTTGAACTCCACAGCTGAAGGCTATTGTTGGGTGGAAGTCCTGTTGTAGGTGCTGCCAATGGTGGTTTTTGTTTTTTTGCATGAAATGGTTACTTGGCCAATGGCTGTGCACCAGAGGGAGGTGCCCCTTGTAGTAATATACTGTTTGATGAAGGTACTGGCCTTCAAATGTTATGTGGCAAATGCTTTTGGTGCTCAGTACTAGCTGTGCTCCACCTAACTGCTCATGAAGGGCGAAACAAATATGCCTGGGGCTAAACAAATTAAAGATTGGAATACATTAATTGTTATCAAGGTAAAAAAATTAAGCAGTGAAAGAAATAGTAGTTACCAAGATTTGCTTCACTGAAAGAAGTGCAACGTTGCAAAAGTTGGACCACATTGACCAGAATGCACTTGGGTCACTACTGAGTAACGTTTCACTTGAAACCCACAGATGAAGACTAATGATGAGTGACATTTCTGTTTTGAATGCTGCCAAATTTATTTTCTCTTTCTTTTATGAAATAAAACATTGTTTACACAGTAGCTGGGACAGTTAGAAACTTGCACTGCCTTTATCATCACCCGGAATGTGATCTGGGGGAGAGAGAGACAGGGGATTGCCTCAGAACCTGGAGAATCACTGAGTTCCATTGAAGAGCCAGGGATTGAGGTCCTTTAGGAACTTAGGGAGCGGTGCAGTCTGTTGGAGGTGGAGAAGGGAGGGAGTTCCATGCCTTGCCCGCGAGGAGGGAGAAGGGAGAAGGAGCGCCCTCATGTTCTGCTTTTGTGATCTGAGATACCGTTGTGAGGGAGAGCTGGGCCGAGCGGAGAGAGTCTTGGGGAGAATGGAACTGGAAATGGATGGCCTCCTGCTTTACATCGCAAAGTATCACAAGGCCTGTACTGGCAAGCGCACTCTCAGTCTCTGCTCCTAACCCATGGATTTCAATTCTAGTTCACCTGTGAGTGGTATGGAGCCTTCTCCAATTTATATATGGCATAAAAGCCTGGGGCCTGATTCATAAGGGTAAGCTGACACTTTTAGTGCAAGTTTACAGTGTGGAGTGTGGAGACTCTGCCCCGAGTGAGGAGACTCCACAGTGTTAAATGTACAAATCACAACTTAATATGCCTTTGTGAATGAGGCCCATGGTTATTTATGCAGACTTACAGTTAACTCGCCTGCCCCTTTATGCTTCAGAAGCACCTAGAGACTGTTGAAATATATGTATATATATTTTCATCATAAATTCCAACGTTCATCCAAATGTGAAAAACAAATGGGCATGTATATATATGCAAAAAAACATAAACCTCTGGGTAGTTCTCAAGTTTAGGTGGAAAACAGCTCCTGTATAGAGCACCCTCAACATGAGCAACACTCTAGATCCGCTCATCTCAAATATCTGCTTTTCTATCAAACTTTTTAAGCATAGGATTAACACATGCTGTTGTGAAAGAGTTGTCAAAGTAAACAATTTCTGGAAAAGTAGTAAGTTTATAAAGTGAAGATATTTATTTCCAAACTTTCACTAAAACTAAGAGAGATACACTGTTGAAGAATGTATAATGTATGCATGACTTACTTACAAGCATTTCAAATTGCAGTGTTTTTTGTGACCTTAATTTCAGGAGTATGTGTAAGGTACTTTTACATACAATGAAGGGTAGTACATAGGGCCTAATACTTGGCTAACATATAGAAGTCAAGCCCCTGACCATCAATTCTATATCTGATGAGGTAATAAACAGACATATCTCATTAGGGTCAATGATATCCAAACACTGTTTTTGAACAGCGTTCAACATGTAATAAATGACTGATCTCATTAATGTCTATGGACCCATTACATTTCTTAAGCACTTAGATGTCAGTAAAAAAAAGCAGAATATCTAGTTAATGCAGGTGATTTCACAGATGTGTTTCATGTTCTGGCCATTGAGAAAGGATGTGCCCATTAGTGCTACAGATGTTATGGAACCTGCTTGAAATGTTCTAGTTTGAAAAGCTTTGAGCAAACTATCCTATCAGTTGGAATGATGTGATCAGTGATCCCATCAATGATGACATTTGAGATTTCATCTGTGATGTAATATGTGAGGTCATATGCAGTCCATGGTGGGGGTGTAAGTTATAGTTAGCTGCGTAAATTATAACTGATGCATTTCAGTGGTTTTTATTTGTAAACTTCAGTTTTCATATTATTAGAAGAACTATTTATAATGTCATTTTACACTTGTTTTTTTCAGTGAATTTCTAGGGTTTCTCACATAACTATAACATCACTTTAACCTTTGCTTTTTCCAGTAAAGATCATATTCATACAAATCCCTCACTGAGAAAAGCTTAAGACCATGCACATCACCCAGCCCCCACAGGTGGCCAACCCCCTCCTGCACACGATAAATCAGATTGCTCTGGGTTTTTTTTGTATTTGTGGTCCTTTGGCAGTCCTGCGGTGCTCTTGCAGCACCAGCTGTTCCAATAGCACTATAATTCAAATGCTAATTCCTCAAAAATGGCTGAACGGATGTACACTAAATCACAAATAGAACACTTTCTGTGTAAATATTAAACCTTCTGTCGAAGTTGGTGTAATTTGGATAAGCCATTTTCTGTATCGCTTCCCATAATTTGTGTGCGCATTAACAGGAGAAACTGATGTTTTATGATCCCCTCCACCCATTTTCTCTGCCCCTGCTTCACAAACCAGCAAAAAACCTCCCAGGAAGGAGCTGAGTTGGATGAACTTTGTTTTGGAAAGTTTTGCGAAGATTCATCAAACTTCAGTTAGTAGCAAAACAGCTCTTCCTGTAAAAACTGTGACCTAATGTGTAACTACAGTAGTGGTGACATCCTTCAGGTTCTGTGCTCTGTCCTACAATAGTTTATTTTTGCTCTTTCTGCGGATTCCACACTCTGTCTTCCATTAATGATTTATTTTTGCTCCTCCTTCAGGTTTGGCACTCTGTCTTCAATTAATATTTTCATTGCTCTTCCTGCAGAATCCGCCCTTTGTCTTCCACTAAATTATCTTTTTTCACCTCCCTCAGGTTCCACCCTCCGTCTGCAGTGAGAGTTGTCCTCCCGGGTACAGAAAGGCTGCCAGACAGGGGGAGCCTGTGTGCTGCTTTGACTGTGTTCCTTGTTCACACGGAGAGGTCAGCAATGGCACAGGTATCAACTGATTTTAAGAATTATACACATTTTAATAAGCAGGCTTAGATACATAGGGGAATTTTCACAAAGGTCATTTCTGCCTAAAATTTACATTAAGGGCTAAAATATGCAGTTTTTTAGTGCCAGGAATTCATACTGGCATTCCTGGCAAAAGTAAATGAGTATATACCATAGCCTTATAGTCCGCTGCCAAAGGCTATACTGGTTGTTAAAGGCCCTTAATCCAAGTTACAGGGCTGAGCTGCACCAAACCAAGTTTTCTCTATGCAATTTCCCATAGGGAGATGAGACATGATTACAGACTGAACTGCTGAACGGAATTACACCAAATTTGTCAGAAAGCCAGATCATTGTCCAGGAAAGACTGCTGTGTTGAGTGAGTTCATTCTTGTCCTTTCCTGGTGAGAGCAGAGTCCATGGATATTCTTTTTAATTACTACAAGTATGCAAATGTGCAAAATCACCTGCCAGTAGAACTGCCAACTAGGGGCCGTATTATGGATAAGGCCACTTTCCCAGTGTGCGCCATGGCACACCTTAAAACAGGAGCGCTGGACTCAAACAGGGAAAGTGCATCCTACTTCATTGAATGTGCTGCCCCCAGGGCAGCTGCGAACTTGCGCTGCCCCAGGGCAGTGCGTTCAAGTGAACTACTGGGCAGCTTTTAAGCATTGATCCGTGTTTCATAGTGCAGGTGGCAATCCACCTGCCCTTTTAACAGGGTAGAGAGATCCACTTGCAGGGGGGTACAGTGAGTGACTGCACCTGCCTGCAAGGGAATGTCTAGGGACCCCCTTTCCCACCTCCAGTGGGCTGCGATCAGGGGATCAGGGGGTCTCACTGACTTGCATCTGTGCCCATGTCTATGATATGGTGTGGGTGCAGGAGCAAAGGGATTACTCATTTGCAGGGGCAATGCAACAGAGAGAAGACCCTATGGTGATAGTTCTAGTGCTATATGTGCTATATGTGCTCCAGTGCTATCTAATTTAAAGAAGGAACACAAGCATCTGCAACCCTTTCTGTAATACCAAAGTGCACCAGTGTCACGCAAAGCGGGCACTAAGATATTTTGCGCCCCCTGGGCACTTCCGTAATATGGCCCCTGGAAGATACAACCTTTTGACCCTGCCCTGCCCTACATAGTAGTATGCACAGGCCTTTCCGCCTTTTGCCAGGATGATGGACAGCTTACCAAAATGTCCCCAGTATGTTTCCTGCCAATTGTGGTTCTTGAAGGCGTAAAATACGAGGGCATCTCCACCAAATAAAGGAGTACTTACTTTATATAGTTGAGAGGATGCACCCTTGTTTGGTGGAGATTCACCTCTTTGTAGTCTTGTTGTCTTGTCTATATGAGGATTCTTGTTATCACAGAGTTACGGAAGAAGACACATGAAGAACAATCACATTGCCTAAATTAAACGCACAGAAGGTCACTAGAGATATTTCGATCAAGCGCATTACATAGTTGTAGTGTAGAATATGCACTTGACACTTACCCAACGAGATAGCACTTACTAATTAACCAGTAGAAAGTACTCCAGTTGGGTAGATATTTTGTGCAAACTGTGGACTTTTGTTGGATAAAGGGGCATGTGAGGTTCTGTTCTAGCCCACACAGCTAATGATAAACCCAAACAGGCACTTAGATACTCACTCACACACCCATTCTGCCACTCTCACGTCCACTCACAGACCAACACAGCCACTCACACCCCGACCCACACACCCATTCACTTACTAACGCACCCACTTAGACATCCACAAAACAACTCACAAACCCACTCACAGACTGATATGACCACTCACACACCCACTGTAAGAGCCTGACTGAATCCTAGAGCTTAACGAGGTCAGTTCTTAAATGTAGTTGTACACAAAAGCTAAAACCAGGCTAAGAAGAAACTAAAAGGAATCAGCTGGTTTTAAGGATGGAGTACTCGAAATTCAAAAATGGCCGCTAAAATTCTACTCTCGAGTCAGCGTTCTAGTGTTGCAGAGTGTGAGACAGTGAAGGCACAACCAGCCCGCTCAGCCTTGTTATAGCACACTTCTCCATAGGTAATTCCATTAGAGGCAGCATTTTCTGGGTGCGCCACAAAAATTAGTCAGGGTATTTTTAATATGCTAAATTTTGATGTTTTAGTTTCGCCACGAACATCACAAATATAGTCCTCGATTAGTGGCCAAGGTACAAGTCAACAATTACTTCAGTTCCAAAAACTGAGGGGGAGTTTGGTTATGTGACTAAACTATTGGAGTAATAGTGTCTCTGTTCTGTGCGCTCGGCGGAGTCAGCACTAGCAATTCAGAGGAAGTCTGCAGCAGTTATCAGAATAACTGCTTAAGGATTTCAAGAGGAGCTTCATGTAAAACAAGTACAAGAGAGAGAGAGAGAGACAGAGATAGAAATCCTTCTTACCTGAAGTCCGTAATGAAATCAGTTCTGTTGCGTCTTCCATGGTTCCCGCACATACCTGATAAGGAAAAGGGAAATATTATTGACTATTGACCAAAAGAATGTAAAGTTGTCATTAAGTGAATAAGAAGCTACTATACAGTTGTGAATAAGTGAACATGAAGATACTATTACACATATAGAAAGAAGAGGGGCGCTCAGTCAAAAAGCAATTGGCAAAGGTTTAAAGCAAAATACATAATTCTTAAAAATTCAGAGGGTAGTAGCGCACGATAGTCCCGGGGTCCTCAGAGGGACCGCAGCGGGTCGCGGTAGCAGCCGGAGTTTATGTGCCCGCCTCATGTGCCCCATCTGGACCAGGCCCTTACCAAGGCTCAGGCCGCACTGCCCAGGGCCTCCGCAGACTGTCCTCAGGGCTCAGGAGGCCAGCATCGGATGCCGCCGATCCACAGGGGCACAGTAGACGTTCATCGAGACAGGTAAAATTGCCAATTAAGAGGGATGCTCAGGATAAACAGGGAATTCAGCACGCAGCATTAGCAAGACTCGTCCGCCATCTTCGGGGCTTGGGCACGCTCCCCAAATAAAAGGTCATAATAATACATTTTTCAACAAACACATTTTATAGCAAAAATATTAAGCATGTGCGGGAAATCCGTTCCGCTCGCGGATTTCGCGTTTTTTTGGTTAATCCGTGAACTCCCGCGAACTTACTGAAAATCCGCGAAATTCGCGAGCGGTGGATTTGGGGGGCAAAAGTTCAAGCCTGTTGAACTTTTAACTATGTTAGGATTGCGCCGGCAAGCTGCCAGCGCCATCTTAAAATAGTTACTAAGTTAGCTTCAACAGGAAGCACTAATAGATAAAATAAAGCAGGTGCTCGAGCACCAGCTTTATTTTATCTATTAGTGCTTCCTGATTAAGCTAATTTAGTAACTATTTTAGAATGGCGCAGGCAGCTTGCCGGCGCCATCCTAAAATAGTTACAGCAGCCCATAAATGTGAGTTTTGTCGAGGTTGGGCAGGTGTGCGTTCTCCCCATATCTATCGTCGGAAATTACCTATGATGCTTGATGGAGGCCTTTGCATTATTGACTTTCACGAGCTCAATCCCTGTGCAGTTACTGTGACCACGAGCTTCTCTGATCCGTGCCTGTCCTTTTATGCACACAAGAGGCATGTGAACTCGAGGGACCCCGGTGCTCTTCGGTGGGATGGCAAAGTTAATCAGCCCCCCAAAAATGTGAGTTTTGTCGAGGCTGGGCAGGTGTGCGTTCTCCCCATATCTATCGTCGGAAATTACCTATGATGCTTGATGGAGGCCTTTGCATTATTGACTTTCACGAGCTCAATCCCTGTGCAGTTCCTGTGACCACGAGCCTCTCTGATCCGTGCCTGTCCTTTTATGCACACAAGAGGCATGTGAACTTGCATATAAGCCTCGCCCGTTTGGCCCTGCCCCTCACACTAGCGATATGCACCGTTTTCCCACCCGGCCTGCCCTTTACCCACACAATCCGCAAAATCCGCGAATCCGCAAATTCGCGGATTTTGCGGATCGCAAATTTGCAAATTTTCAAATTTGCGAATTGCGAATTCGCAAAATTCGCCCATGCTTCAAAAATATATATGCATGTGATTTTTCATTACCATACAAAATGTGTCAGGGTAAAATATGCAACTAAAATGCATTTTTATAAATACATCATAGTTAATCCACATTTACTATAATTTCATACATTAATTTTACTTAATTTGAATTCTTTTTTTCATTAAAGACTTTTTTAAAAAATGTATTAACAATGAAAGTGAAATATTCCAGATATTAACAAAAAATCCATTGAAAATAAAAATTGCTTAAAAATGTATAGCAACAATTTGTGTAGATAAACATATTTAACAAAATAAAAGGTACATAAATAATAACATTATACATTATAACATTTAAAACAATAATTTTCAAAATGTTTTTTAATTTAATTGGAAAAATATTTCCAAATGTACATTTACATTTTTTAACCTTTTTTTATCAATCCATTTAAATTAATGATTACATGTTTATAAATTAATTAACTAATTTAAATATTACTGTTTCAAAATGTTACAATATTAATTTGCATGTCTTCAAAAATGTAACATGAAATTAAAATAAAAAATGTTCACATTTTACAAATGTCCCCACCTTATCCCCTAAAAACCCAGTATCCTGCTACTATAAAACAGTATCTAATACAACATGTGGTTCAAATCCATCTAGGTTCATGTTGTTTAGCCAGATTTGGAGTATTTGTTCCTTATTGTTCTTGGTAAATGGATGAAATTAGCTTTTCGTAGCCTTAAGCTTCAGGCCGGTGGAGTAAATGGCATCTTGTTCTCCTTTGCATGACAACAGAGAACATCTGTTTTTCCGTGCTTCTTTCCTGGCCTAAATGTAATTAAATACTTGAATCAGAAGAAGACATGCTGTTATTGTCAGTAACTCTCTGGCATAATTATTTTTCTTTTTTTAAGTTTGAAAAGCTTTATTAATATGAAACAAGGTAAAAAATATTCCAGCAATACGCATAAAAGAAGGTATACATAAGGCAAATAAGTAAGCTGATATGAGCAGGAGAAGAAAATAAAAGCATTTTCGAGATTGTATCTAGAAGGGAGGGAGGGAGAAGGGGGAAGGAGGGAGATGAAAAGGAAGGGAAGAAAATATGGGGTAATAATCTCACATTAAAGAAGCATAAAAGACAAGGCAAAGAAATGCATACAAGAAACATATCATATATAAGGCAATATTAATTTGTCAAGGAAATCCAACTTACATGATAAATAAAAGGATAAAATACAAAAATGATGAAAAATCAGGGACAAAGGTTTTCAAGGGGGTTTAATATTCTCAGAATTTAAATGTGAAACATTCTTCAGTACAGCTCGAGCTAAATAGGAAGTGAGAGGCAACCATAATACATCTCTGTTAAATCTTGGTGTACAAGTCGAAGCAAAAGATACATCCAATCTATGAAATTGACAAAGTGTTCCAACAATGTTGTATGGAAAGATTTGTAAAAGTCTTCCAATTGAAGGAAATATGTTGAAAAGCAAGAGCAAGCATGAGATCAAAAAGACCATGAGTATGTGGGGAAAGATCAATTAAGTCAGAGAGACTACCAGCAAAGAGTATTGGAATAGAATAGGGGACAGAGAAAGTAAGGATACGAGAAATATATGACCAGACTTTCTCCCAAAAAGCAAAAACCAGAGGGCAGAGAAAAAGAAGGTGAAAAAGGTCAGCGTTGGAGGAAGTACAATCCCAACAATTAGCAGTAGTAGAAGAAGAGAAGCGAGCTAAAGAAACAGGGGAAAGGTAAAGTCTGTGATAGAGAAAGAACAAATGATTGAGTAAGGGAAGCCAAGCGAGAGTTTTTGAAGGACCTGATCCAAAGTTTGTCCCAAAAAGCTATAGACCAATCACATCCTAAATCTGATTCCCAAACGCGTTCTAATTTAGATTTAATACGATATGGGTCTGGGTCCAGGAAAAATGTATTTATAAGGGAGGCCTTGGGAAAAGTATTGAGTATTGTGAGAAGGGAATTAGGTGAGTCAACGAAGGGGAAGAGGGAAGAGAGTAATATGTGTCAGTGACGATTTCCATAAGAATAGTAAACTGGTGAAAAAAAGAGCGAGGGCAATGGAATAAGGATTGGAATTGGGGAAAGGAACAAGGGGAAAGACCGTCAAAGAGATGATTAACCCATATAATACCTTTTAACCTCCATGACTTCCAAAAAATGGGCCTGTTGTTGAAGAGGATAAGCGAATTATACCATAGAGGGTTTATAAAAAAGATTCACGGGAGTTAACAACAGGAAACACATGAGGTTTCAATAAGGAACAAGTGTGTTTAAACAAGGGAAGGGTGGTTAGGGAAGATTTGGCAGAAAAACTGATAAGATTGTCAAAGGAGTGAGGTAGCAATAAGGAATGTTCAATAAGGAGCCATAGGGGAGTAAGGGCAGAACATTGGGAAAATGAATGCCCCCATTAGACTTAGGTTTGCGGAGAAAGGATAAAGCTATTCCGGATTTCCTACCCTTCCAAAGAAAGGAAGAAAGACAGGAATCAATCCGTTTAAAATAAAGAGCAGGAATATGAACAGGAAGCATAAAAATATTATAAATTAAAATCGGAGCAATCGTCATTTTAATAAAATCCAGACGACCCCACCAGGAAAGAAAAAAATGATTCCAAGAGGAATTTAGTTTCTCGATTCGACATACGGCTGCAGATAAATTTAATTTAATAGAAGAGATGGAATTGGAAAACCAAATACTTAAGTACTTAATTTTTGTGATATTCCACGCGAATCCAGTGTCAGCGAAAGAGTGAGGAAGACAAAATTTGGTAAGAGGGAGAATTTCAGTTTTATAGGAGTTGATTTTATAACCAGAAACAAAGGAAAATGATTGGAATTCAGAAAGCAAAGGGGTAATAGAGATCTCAGGGGAAGAAATAAATGAAAGAATGTTATCTGCATATGCAGAAAGCTTAAGCTGTTGGGAACCGCAAGGAAATCCGGAAATGGAATCATTGCTACGAATTGAAGTTAAAAAAGGTTCAAGAGCTAAGACAAAAAGAAGAGGGGATAGAGGACAGCCTTGTCAAACACCACGTTGAAGAGGGAAATAGGAGGAAATGCGGCCGTTGACTAAGACGGACGCCTTTGGAGCAGAATTAAGTAGTGAAATAAGTGATATGAATTTGGGACCAAAGCCATGCCAGCGTAATGACGCGAACAAAAAAGACCAATCCACTCTGTCGAAAGCTTTTTCAGCATCAACTGAAATAGTGGCCAAGGAAGAGGAAAGTGAGGAAGATTTATTCAATACATTAAGAAAGAGACGAGAATTGTCGGAAGTCAACCTCCCTTTAACAAAACCACACTGCTCTTTTCCGATAAGATGGGGCATTAGGAGATCTAAACGTTATACAAGCATCTTAGCAAAGAGCTTGTAATCAACATTAACAAGGGAAATTGGGCGGTAGTTTTTACAAAATTGAGGATCACAACCGTCTTTGGGAATAAGGCAAATAGTGGCTTCCTGGAAAGTCTTGTCTGTTTTGCCATTGGAAAAAAATGATTGAAAGAGTGTTAAAAGTCTGGGGAGTAGTAGATCGGAGAAATGTAGATAAAACTCAACAGAGAATCCATCAGTACCAGGTGATTTCCCTTTAGTAAGGGAAGTTAAAGCTGAAGAAAGCTCTTTAAGCAAGAGATCTTTTGCAAGATCAAGGAAGTTAAGATGTGAATTAGAAGGAGAAGGAAGCTTGTCAAGATAGATTCGAATAAGAGAAGAGGAAGGAGGAGATTCTGGTGTATAAAGATTTTGATAGAATAATTTAAACTTGTCAAGAATATCTAGATCCTTATATAGAAGGGATTTATCAGAAGAGTAAATAGAATCAATAAGAGTGCTCTCTTTATGCGATTAGAGATAATTTGCTAATAATTTACCTGCCTTATTACGACCACCATAATAACGATCACTACTGCGCAGGAGTATTGATGACGCGATATCCGTAGTAGATTTGTTGAATTCAATCTTAGCTCAAATCAATTCAGGGGAAATGGAAGATCATGAGGAGGTATAGAAAACGTGCTCTTAATGTTTAATGTGTGCTAAAATAGATTTCCTTTTTTGAAGAAAGCGTTTCTTCTTTTTTGGATACAAAATCTATGATGAATCTCCTAGCCGTGGCTTTAAATGAATCCCATATGATGTGTGGAGCTGAAGCAGAATCGGAGTTGAGATCAAGGAATTCCCTAGTAAAAGACCGAAACAAAGAGGAAAAAAGAAGGTCACTAAGTAAAGAATTATTAAAACGCCAGCAAGAGGATTTTGGGCAAGAGGGAGTAAATCAAGATCAGTAATAATTGGGGCATGATCAGAAATGACAATAGGCTCAATAGAAGAGGTCAGTACATTTTGGCACAAAGATTGATAGAGAAAAATGTAGTCTAGGCGAGAGAGAGAAGTGTGAGGAGGAGAAAAGAAAGAGTAATCAAGGGTGTCAAGGTGAGAAAGTCTCCAGGAGTCAATGAGATTTATCTGAGAAATGGTATCAAGGAACTGCCTGTGAGCCTTATGCGGAGTAAAGCGGACTGTAGATTTGCGATAAAAAAATGAATCAACAATTTGGTTGTAATCACCACCTAAAATGAGGAAATCATCTCGATATTGTATTTACTTTTCTGTAATCAGGGGCCAAAAAGTACCATCAGGTTGTGTAGGGCCATAAACATTTAAAACGGTAAGAGGGACAGAGTTAATTGATAACTTTGCTAGGACCCATATACCATCTGTGTCATTCTCCTGTGATAGGATTGTACATTTCAACTTTTTGTGACATAAGATGACTACATCATTCTTTTTGTTTGTAGATGGCAAAAATAAAACTGTGCCCACCCAGCTTCTTTGTAATTTGAGTGACTCAGATTCTGTTGGATGAGTTTCCTGTAGGAAAACTATTTCTGGATTATACGAGGCAAGGTGGGAAAGGATTCTCTGCCTTTTAATCGGATTTATAAAACCCTTCACATTCCAGGAGAGAACTCGGAAAGAGACAGGATTAAAAATTGAAAAAACGTATACACAACCAATAATGCATTATTATTCAATAGAAAAAGAAGAAAAACCAAAAAAGAAATATGGAATAAAACGTAAACATAGATATAAAAAGAAGGCGAGTTGACAACAAAAACAGAAGAGAAAATAATATATGTAGAAGAGGACAGAGTAAATATACATAAGAGATATGCAGGTGAGATAAAATCAGGAAGAGGGTGCCAAGGGGAAAAGGAAAGAGAGGGAAAGAAGAAAAGGATAGAAGAAGACAAAAAGACATAAAAGCAGAGACAGTACATATCCAAAGGACGACTGAAATAACATACCTGAAGGGGAGACAAAAAAGGACAATGGGACAATGGCGACGCACAACAAGACAAACTAGCCAAAACTGGGACACCAAACCCCATCGGGACTAAGATGTTATACCAGAAGGCACAACATGTGGAATGAGTTGAGGGGAGCATAGAGAAATCTATAAGAAAAATCAAGAAAAAAGTTAGCATAAGAATACTGGCAGGAGGAAAAAATAAAAGGATGACTAAATAAGATGAACCAGAAACATGCTAGACCTGAGGAACATATTAAGCGATTTTAGGCAAACACCTACTCAAGAAGTGATCAGAGATATAACAACAATACTACAAACAATCAATGAACAACATCAAAAATCAATCACTGTGCAACAGATAAAGAAAATAGGATGTGAAATATCATGAAGAAAACTGTAAGAAAAAAAAAAGAAGAGTTAAACAGTCAACCATTAGAAGAATTAGTAGCGTCCATGCTAATAGAAGTGTGAATCAGGATAAAGTTCTTGAGTCCGCTGGGTCTTGGAAGGTCCATGTTTTATTTTGGTAAGTGACTTTAAAAATACAGGGATGGAATAAACCATATGTGGCATCAAGAGATTGGAGGGGAGCACGGAGATGCAAGAATTATTTTCTTCTGGACGCTGTAGCAGTGGGAGCATCTTGAGACAGAAAACTCTCTGACCCAGCCACGAAACTTGTCTCTTAGCTCTTGCTGCAGACAAAACTGAAAGGAGATCAGTGAATTTCAAAAAAAGTATAATGACACCTCGAGGTTCAGATGGAACAGTTGATGAAGAAAGTCTAGGACCCAGCCGATGAGCTCTTTGGATGCTGAGGGAAGTAGTTGAGGTCATCTCCAGGAGTTTCGGGAGGAAAGAACGACACAGTGTCATCACCTTCCAAAGATTCTGGTAAGCCATATATATGTAGATTATTTCTCCCATTTCTGTTTTCCAAGTCTTCCGTGTGTTGCTGGAGGCGGAGGACCGTTTTCTCAAGAGAAGAGATCCGCCGAGAATGAACCTGAATTTCTGAGGATTGTTGCTCCAAAGAAGTCATTCTATTATCTAAGATAGACCATTTTTCCTCAAGAAATTGCATCTTGTTGTTTGTTTCCTCCACAAACGGTCTCAAAGCACATATTTCTTTTAAAAAGAACTCCATAGACATGGTGGATGGTCAGGTGAAAAAGGGTCATGTTTCAATCATTTAGTTGAGGAAATGGGAGGGAAATATTTGCTTGGAGCAGCTTGCGCAGTCAAGTTACTCCAGCCATTTTGCTCGAAATTGTTGAAGAAGTCAGATCCGGCAATGAAGAAGCTGAAGAAGATGCCAAGACTGCGCTATTTGATGGAACAAAAACAAATTTAGGCTTGCGCAATTTTGCCATAAGTGTCAAGGGTATAGTGTCAAAAAGAATCATATATTGATGAACTTTGGGTAACAAAATAAAGCATTAGTGAGGCAAAGCGACATTGCATAGGAACAATAAAGACGTAAAAGCTTAAATGCTGTTCAGAGAGCAGAAGGCCACGATGTAAGTGGCAATTTGACAAAAACAAAAATCGTGGTTATGCAGGAAAATGTTGAATCAAAGCCTGTAGAGGAAGACAAATTAAATTAGTCACAACAGCAACCAATTACCACAGCGGAATGTTGAAGAAATCCTGTAGCAGATGAAACAAAGCGACATTAATAAGCACACTTGGAATGGGATAAACAGGCTAATGAAAGAGAAGCTGCAAAAATTATTGGCGATGAGAGGTACTCCAGTAGTTGTATGAAAGAGCCAATTTTTTTTCAGAACGCTCCCCCAAAATGGCGGACGTCGTGAAGAAGAGACAGCCTTACAGAAAAAAGAAATACAGGAATAAACTTCAATTGTGTCTCCTATGCACATGCTTCCGGTGACATGGAAGCAGTTAGGGCTCTTGAAGGGAAGAACAACTCAGTTAGGTCAATGGAGCAAAACTCATGATGGAAGAAGCCCTTCAGTCAAATATAAGCACACAAAGCAGCTGCAACAGGATACATTAGCCGCTAAGAAGGAGGTTTAAAAAAATAAAAAACAGCTGGCGGGAGGAATGTGGGGACTGCATGAGCCAGTAAACCGGGGCATTTGTGGTGAAGCGCTGAGGTACAGGGCGCTGAACAGGCTTCGAAGGGCGCGCGCATAAAATGGCGGGTGCCGTGAGGAGCTGAACGCTGATGAAAGGAAAGGATGAAGCGCGTCGCACTGAAATATAAAAAACACCTCACTGAGGTCTCTGCATGATCGTATGAGCAATGCGACCAGTTTCCAGCAATTAGTACAGCGGAAAACGCGTCGACAGGCTTCAAAGCAGTCCCAATGCGGAGAGCGGAATCCCTAGGCGGCCATCTTAGTCGACACCATAACCACGCCCATCTGGCAATATTATTTTTCTAATTCTTAGAGGGTATGTTAAAAGAATGTCACAGGATGCAGGGCTTGTGTCTCATGATCTGGTTGCAATAGTGAGAACAAAAAACTGTGCCCCCTCTCTCAATGACTTATTGCTGGGACTAAATGAACAACGACGTTAGATTTGATCCGGTATATTTATTTATACCTTTTTCTTTAGATCATTATTTCAAAAGTAAATTTGTTTGGCAGAAAAGGATACAACAAACACAATTACATACACAATTATTGACAATACACTCAGAAATACATTAACAAAATGATACTAACACACTCTGTGAAAAGAAGGAAAATGTTTCAAGTGTAACATCCCACAAATAACTGCTAAACTATAAACGTTGCAATTAAACAATTTAGTGCGGACGAATCATAAAATACACGACAAAAGAGCCAATTCGAAAACAAAAGCAAAAACAGCGTAAGGCAGATATATTCTTGAAACACAATAAATGTCTATAATTAGCTCTTGCTGGATTGCCGACGCGTTTCAAGTTTGGACATGAAGTTTCCAAACTCTCACCAGGGCTCTTGTTATTATTCTGGGTATTAGTGTTAGGTTGGCCTGCTCGAGATTCTAAAAATGGACCAAATCCTTTATTCAGGACACAACCAGGATGGCTTCAATGACAACACCAACCTTAAAGAGATCGATTTAATGGCCAAAATAGGGTCTGGGGGCGGAGGATTGTCTTTTCATAGATTCCTTTCAAATTCTTCTGCTGGGAGATGGCAGACACTTCTGCCCTGTGCCTTTGACTTTTGCTGCTAGCAGCACTCCTCGCCCCCACTCTGCGGCCCCAGACGGGGCTGTTCGCAGTCACTCTGTTGTCCTCGGCGCTTCGTAGTCAATTACCGTTGTAGTCTTTAGGCTTCTCAGTTGGCGCGACTTGGATGCAATACCCTCTCTCTCTCGGTGGGGCCGCAGAGTGGGGGCGAGGAGTGCTGCTAGCAGCAAAAGTCAAAGGCACAGGGCAGAAGTGTCTGCCATCTCCCAGCAGAAGAATTTGAAAGGAATCTATGAAAAGACAATCCTCCGCCCCCAGACCCTATTTTGGCCATTAAATCGATCTCTTTAAGGTTGGTGATGTCATTGAAGCCATCCTGGCTGTGTCCTGAATAAAGGATTTGGTCCATTTTTAGAAACTCGAGCAGGCCAACCTAACACTAATACCCAGAATAATAACAAGAGCCCTGATGAGAGTTTGGAAACTTCATGTCCAAACTTGAAACGCGTCGGCAATCCAGCAAGAGCTAATTATAGACATTTATTGTGTTTCAAGAATATATCTGCCTTACGCTGTTTTTGCTTTTGTTTTCGAATTGGCTCTTTTGTCGTGTATTTTATGATTCGTCCGCACTAATTATTTGTGGGATGTTACACTTGAAAAATTTTCCTTCTTTTCACAGAGTGTGTTAGTATCATTTTGTTAATGTATTTCTGAGTGTATTGTCAATAATTGTGTATGTAATTGTGTTTGTTGTATCCTTTTCTGCCAAACAAAATTACTTTAGAAATAATGATCTAAAGAAAAAGGTATAAATAAATATACCGGATCAAATCTTACGTCGTTGTTCATTTGGTCCCAGCAATAAGTCATTGAGAGAGGGGGCACAGTTTTTTGTTCTCGCTTATATAGGGTCCAGCCCTCCCTCAGCCCCGCCAAGGACCTACCTCCTTATTGTGTGCTGGTTGCAATAGTAGCACTCCAATGGCAAATTATGATATGTCAGGTTCTGCCACGAAGGGCGAATATACATCTGGTTTCTCAGTATGACGGCTGATAAGAAAGATGCCTTTACTTTTCGGATAACTTGATTTTGTCCCTCTTTCCAAACAGAGTTCACCTTTTTCAGTTAACTGAATGATTGGTTAAATGATGTAGGAAAAATCTGTATATACTGTTGGTAAAAGTTAACAAAGGTAAAGAACCGTTTCCCTGCTTTTACTATCTAGGCCATTCCAGCTTTGACCTTTCAAGAGCCTTTGCTGATGCCCTAACTTGAGCCTTAAGAGGAGCTCTGTGGTTACTCGAACAAGCATTTCTGAAGCTTTGTGTACAAGCTGTGCTGGACCTGGCCCTCACTGAAAGGACACCCCCAACCGTTTTGCTTTTAACCCCCAACACACTTTTTGCTGATCTTCTTTTTGTTGGCCTTGGGACTCTTTACAGCTGCTAACCAATGATAACGTGCATGTGCTCCCTCCTTAGGAAAATCCACCTATAAAACCCATAGCATTCTTTACAAGTATGTGTCACAGAAATGTGCATATTATACATCCAAAAGTTTATCATGAGCACACTAGTATTGTAAAGTTTGAATTGTTCTTGCAAAATACTGTCACCAGCGTTTCACAGTTTGCAGCAGAAATAGAGCGTTTATGCACGGTAATTTACTACTAATGTTTGTACAAAGGAAGTTACAGAACAATGCAGTAATACATCAGTAAACATACACCATATTCGTAGTGGTGGTGACCGAGTAAACAATCATCAATACTGTAGTTCTAACCTCTAAAGTGGCAGATGCCTGACTTTGCACATTGGACATTCAGAACCTGCCTCTGCCGGTGAAGGTCACCCACATGGTGGATAGTTTCATCCATGTCAGATGCAGCCATGGGCTAATGTTGGTGATATTGATAGTTGCGGCCCAAGGGCTGCGTTGGGCTATGCTGATAACTGTGTATGTGGCTTACATGTACACCGCGGTTTGAAAAATAATCACTTGCCTCTTGACACTGCTACTATAAATATCTCCTCCACTTTAGCAGCTGTTTGTTACCTCTGGAAGCAATCATGCCTGGCCAAGCAGGTGAAAGAGCCCCTGCCTTCTCTCCAGAGGAGCTAGAGAAAATTAAGAGGCACTTCCCCTGAAAGCCCTGCTTTATGGCTCACCAGAGGAACAGTTAACTATTTCACATACATGTTTTACTCTGTTCAACTCTGTGCTTTCTATTCCCACAGGCTACAACGTGCCTCTGATGCTCAGAGTGAGTTCAAATTACTATTTGAACATTGTGTGGTCCCTACATAGGAGAATCATGTAATGGGTTGTGGAGAACTGTACTTTGTGCACTTAACATCACCATTGTGATGTGTGACGTGTGATAAGCCCTAGATCCTACTTGTGTTGAATGCACATATCTATGCATGTATACATTTCATGGTACCTATGTTATATTTCCCTGTCGGATCATGGTAAATGTGAAAAGACATGTATTGGCTTTACAGCTTGAGCTGTGTATGTATACTGTTTATTTATTTATTATGTATTTATTATTATACTGTAAGAAGCAGTTGAGGATGATGTTAGCTATGTGTACAGTCCCACATATCACTCAGCCCACACCAGACCTGTTGTCTGAGAGCTAGCTATACCTCACAGACCCCTTCAGAGTGCCACACAACCTTGAGGTCGTATATTGAGTACCCACACAATGTACTTTTATATATTGTAGAGGTGGAAATGTGATGTTCATCTGGGATAAGTGTACTCAGCCTGCAGAGAGCAAGGCCTGATAATGAGTTGCTGTTATGGGTACGACCACACCTGCACCTATTCCATCCTGAAGTAGAAAATAATGTTTGCACAGTTGTTTACAGTAATGTGAAATGTGCAATATACATGAACAATTTAAGTGCTGTACAACTTTCAGCCAAGAGAAATGCTCACTATACTCTGGTTATTCTTTTTCATGTTTTCATGCTGTACAACTCTAAACCAAGAACAATGCTCAGTATACGCTGTAGACATGAGTATGCTAATGAAATGCTTACCGGCAGACCTCCTTCACGTGTAAAATGTCAAGTGTGTAACACGTGTTGGGAAATCACCAGCGGAACGGCATGAGTATTTAAACTCATCCCGCATGCAGTCTCCGTTTAACCTTGTTTGCTCGTTGCACTTACCTGACTCCATTTCCTCATCGGGCGGATGCCTCCTCAGGTGTTACTTCTCCTGGCTTCGACATCTCTGGCTGGCTTCCCTTCCCGTCACTCCTTCCTCTGCTCCAGTGGGTGGTCTTCCTTCCTGTTTGTCCATCTATTGCTACCAGGAACCCTGTAGACAAATCACAAGAGAAAAAGATCAGTGAAGATAAAGCAATGATACAAGGTAAAATGAACAGTCTTTAGATATACCAGTGAGTCAACTTTTTTCTAAGTGTGCAATCGGAGCAAAAACTATTTTGGCGGCTCCGTAAACTTATATGCACACATGAGAGACGACAAAAAATGTATAGAGGATCTTTCTAATATTGGAGTGAAGGCAAAACCGTAATGTCTGCAAAATTGGATCAAGACACAATCTGACAATGGCAAGCTGACTTTCCAGTGAAGGACAATTATTGACATTTCGCATAGTGTACAATTCCTCACTCTGTTTGGTTTCTTATTTTATTTTTATACAATTTAGTTTTGCTGAACAAATAGAAAACAGAAGTCGGCTAAAAAAAACTTAGGTACGAAACCTGTGAAATATGTGCACTAGGCAAAACCATTACAAACAAGTAAATGTCTGCTGATAGATATAAAGATAAATGTTAATTCTGTTACACAGGATGTTCGTATTCTCATTAGAATCTGTTTCACTGGCATGTGGCTAAAGAAGCCTAATTCAGGGACACCATCTCTCTGTTGTGCAATATCAGTTTCACAAAGTTAGGTAGGATATGTAATGTGTTCTAGAAGACATTCAGCATATGCTGGGTATCTCTTGTGATTGATAATACATATGTTTTTCTTTGACTATCCTGTATTATAATGAAGAACAAGACTCGTACACATCCAGAAGCCCCAGAATCCAGAGTATCAAGGTCTTTCCAGGCATTCAGAGAGGTGTCTTCCTTCTGTTCAGTGAAGACTTCTGGTATCTTCGTTGTTTTGTCTCTCTTCTCTCAGCCCAATTCCCTTTCCCCCTTGGGGGCTTCCAGATTGGCAGTGTGTTGTTTCTACTTACTGCTGTTCTGTTAGTTCCCAGGGGACTTGGGGAACTATTGTCGCCAATGCAGAAAAACCTGGAGTACAGGTGAGTGGCTTGTCATAATAGTTGTGCCCAGTCTGGGCCATGGGCCAGGCTGGGGCAGAGTTACTGTGGCAATACAACTGATGCACAGAGTAATCTCCCTATAGACCTGCTGAACCTTAGATGTTCCAAAAATGGGTTTTCTGAACCAATTTTAGCACTGATTCCTTTTACATGGGCTACATTTGGAATGGTGACTGAGGTAACTCCCGGACCTCATACTTCTTTTCACGGACCAACATTGCCAATGTGTCTCATTTACTTATTTCAAGCCCCCTACTCCCACAGGTCTGTTGTCATTTTTCCAGAAGTTATGCTTGCATTGTACGGGCTTGTTGCACATGTGACACATTTAATAGTGTAAGTAGTTGGTTACATCTGAACTGATTTTGATATGTGAATCATGAGATTTGTTAAATTCAACCAATCAAACAAGACATACAATGGTATGTTGAATGTCATCCCTGTAATAGTGCCACTTATGACAAAAGGTGTGTCCTATGATGGCAGTGCATACCACACAAACTCAATCCGAGGCAGTATGATATCCTGTTGAGTAGTCCAAATGTCCACAGATCCCTAGACTCTCAGTGACACATACCAGTCTTTGCCTTGTGACTAAAGTCTTAGGACATAGTCTATACTATGGTACCAGCCTGTATGGACTGTATGCATCAAGTCAATGGGCCTGGCTGTAAAGGTGTCTGTACTGACATGCACAAGTAGTTTACCCTTCAGAAGGTCACAATGGTGCGTTTTGCTTCATGGAATCTCACATCACAGTGGATGTAGGATGATCCTGGGCTACCTGATGTAAGTGGGCTGGCTTAGCCAGTGAAGGTCATGACCAGGGTTGATAGTCAGCAGATGACTACAAAAGGGTGTATCCATGTATTTGTAGTGCTTAGCACGTGAGAATTACACATGTAGTGTGTTAACTATTGAATAATGCTTGTGCTAGGTGTATACAAAATGTGTGCCAACCAAACAAATATCCTAAATCTTGCCGGTGTAATCTGTTTCATCATCTATTGCATCCATACAGGTCAATGCCCATCAGAAGTAAGCCATTTGGAGAGCCATTGCTCAGAAGGTGCTGTCTCTGGGGATCCATCGCTGATGCAGCAATGGTGGGAGGACCTGAGGCCTGGACCCGGAAGATCACAGAGGTCCAGCTGGGCATGTCCTTCCAATATGGACGGGACATGCGCCAGCCTCTGACCCTCCTAATGGCCCACATACTGGTGGTGGCCTAACTGGAGCTTGTTAAGCAGTTGAGGGCCCAAAAGCAGTTATAAGGGAATTCGTCCCAGCTAGAGTCCTACATGTTACATTGCCAACTTTTTCTGTTACTGGCAGTCATTTCCCCATCAATATTGGGGGTGGCCTATATGCGATGCACAATAAAAGTTATTGTTTGTTTAGGTCTGGTAGTAGGTGCATGCTGTTGTGCTTTGCCTATTGTATTTCTGACCAGGAACACAGCAGAGTCAAGTCCGCTACCAATTTACTGTCTTAAGCAGACACATGACTGAGTAAAGTGATTAATCAGCTCATGTTTTTTTATACTTATGGGTGACAATAGAACCACACAGGCCACTTGTCTGCATTGTGTCAGGAGTAATGCCCCCTCACTATTGTGTCTCATGTGATGGTGGCCCTATTGCATGTGACATAGCATATATTGCACTTTGGAGGCAGTCACTGAGCAATACTTACCCTTGGTAAGTGGTGAATCTGCAGTGACATGTAATTGCAAACATCATTAGTGCCATCAGTATATTTGTCTACATTTAGGCATATATCCCTTTCCTCATTGTAGTATCATCTGTATTACTGTTTCATACATGATCTACGTGTCTTCATAGGTCGATGTCTGTTACCATCATAAATGTTAGTGTAGGCCAATCTGCATTTGCAAGTAGTTATTTGTGATGGGTATATATGTGTTACCACAGACAGTGTGTAGATGTTGGTGGGTGAGTCACACATCCATGCCACTGATGTGGGAGTATTCAGTTATGTAAACTGCACATGTTGATTTGCCAAGGTTCATTCACTGACTGGTGACATGTGTCAGAGAGGGACATGCAGAAATGTAGGTATCATATGCTCACCCAGGTACTGGTGGGGGGGAAACAACCCCTCGAGATAAATGGAAATTAACTAACCTGCTCCCTTTGGGAACCATCCTTGTCCTAAATCAGAAGTAAAAAGCCTTGGTTTCTGGATAGATGCTAAAATGACGATGGCGACCGGAGCCAAGAAATTAGCATTTACTTGCTTTGGAATATGAAGAACTCTCAAAAAACAGCTTAGATGGCTTCCTGAAACATTACGCGAATTAGTAATAAAAGGTTTAGTCATTTCCAGACTTGCCTGCAGGAACTCTTTGTAGTAGGCAGCCCTAGGTCCACTCCAAGTTGTTCAAAATGCCACTGCATGGATACTTTTGAAAATCCCCAAATGTCACTCTGCCACAACTGTTCAAGCTAGTCTTCACTGGATGCCTGTATCTAAGAGGAATCCAATTCATGGTACTATGCATGGCCCACAAAGCAATATATATAAGAGGTCCTAAATTGATCCAAAATATTCTTACCCCATGTATCCCTGCAAGAATTCTGCTTTCTGATTCTGAAAATCTTCTCGTAGTTACCATGATAAGGAGGACCAGGAGTGGTGGCAGATCCTTTGCCTTTCTGGCACCTATTCTTTGGAACACACTCCCTCTGTAACTAAGACAAACTAATTCTGAAGCAAATTTTAGGGAACTGTGAAAACCTTCCTGTTCTAATAGTACCTTCAACTAGAAAATATCAAGTAGTTACAGTGCTGGAACCCTCCGGGTAGCCAGGCGCTTAAGAAATCCTTGTGAATACAATAGAATATGTTGGTGTCTACTCTCAGTAATACAGTGGAATTTATGTTTGCGAGATAAACAGGTACTGTGATGTCCCTTCCCATTAGCTCACAGGATAAACCACTTCTTTATGTAATGGAGATTCCCTGAGCCTCATCTCCTTGTGCTTGCCCTAAGTTGGCAGGGTCTGCCCGACGTGGGTTACTTGCTCATTTTGCCACTGGATTGAAGCTAGCCTGGCTGGTGAGGGGTGTTACCTCGAAACTGGTCCCTGGATGCTTGTTTCCGGTCCAGGGAAGACCTGGCCTGGCATTTCGGTCTGGTCTTTTCCCATTAAGCACAGGTTCACAACTAATTTGCATACGGCTGGGTCTGAACTGGGGTGGCAGAGTGAGCTAAAGAATGATGATGGATTCAACCCACATCTGAGATTTGGGGTGAGTGTCTGAAAAGGTTTGGCACTCTGTCCATCATCACCTTGTGTTTGCTTTGTTCACCCTAAGTCAGCAGGGTATACCCATACATGGGTCCCTTGCTCACTAAATTACTGTTTTCAAACTAGCCTGGCTGATGAGGGGTGTTTCCCTGAGACCGGTCCCAGGAGGCTTGTTTCCAGTTCAGGGAAGACCTGGCCTGGCAGTTCCGTCTGGACTGTTCCCATGAGGCACAGTGTCAAGACTGATTTGCATATGGCTGGGTTTGAACTAGGGTGGCAGAGTGAGCTAAAGAACAATGATGGGTGCAACCCAGATCTGTGACTGTGGGTGAGTGTCTGAAAAGGTTTGGTGCTCTGTCCATCATCTGTTTGTGTTTGCTTTGATCAGACAACTTCACTCATGAAACTGGAGCTGTCTGTTGTTATGAATTCACTGTGAACATCTGTTTACAGGTCATGTAGCAGGCCATGTGCAATGGTAATTAAGAAGCCACTATTGTGGACCTTGTAGTTGGAGTCTTCTGTACTGTAAAGTGTGTTCTGGCACATGCAATAAACTTATTTTAAATGTAATTTCGCAGCATCCCAGGCAAGTGGAGGAAACAGGGCCAACATTGTTGGGGAAGCAGCTTGCCACAGGGGCTCCAATCGTGACACCATGAACACAGAGGGAGCAACTGGCACAGAGGGGGAGGGGAGTGCCACGGAGGACACAGACTCAATATCATCATCTTCAAAGTCAACCTCCAGGAGACACTCCCTAGTGGTAGCGGAACACACAGGACCTGTACCCACATCACCCTTGTCTGCCACCCCCTTCCATCTCAGCCCACCCTGTTGCTACCTACCCAGTTGGCCTAGCCCACTCCCTTAAGAGGGGAGCCATCTCCTTCGCTCCATGCACCTTAACCCCTGTCCCTGTTTCCCCACCTGCCCTAAGTGAGGCCACCCCCTGAGAAATATATCTGTGGGTGAGACAGCACTACTGAGTGCCATCCAGAGGTAAGGTAGCCATCTGCAACAGATGGGGGCCTACCTGAAAGGCACCCACAGTGCTATGACTGGCCCACAGAGATCTTTTTAGGCTCTGGCCTTCTTCCTCACTGCAGCCTTCCACCCATCTCAAGGTTCCAGCCATGCCTCTTTACCAGCCATATTCCCTATTCCCAGTCGTGTCCCAAGCACACTCACACATACACACACACACACACACACACACACACACACACAAACACTTCAACAGCCTGAGAAACACACTAGCACACAACCACTAACCTGACACTAACCCACCTCACCACCACCTCCAACATACCCTCAGAAACCACACCCATACCCACAGACCCATCCCCAAAAGCCAGAATTCCCCCAGACACAACACTCCTACCCACAGACCCATCCACCACCCCCAGCATTATCCCAGACACCACCAAACCCACCCACCACCCCACGATTTCCCCAACACCCTGTCTGCATCACCAGACCCATGCACTCACTCCAGCGTTACACCAGACACCCCATTTGCACCACCAGACTCAACAACCACACCCAGTATTCCCCCTGACACCACACCTGCACCACCAGACCGATCGACAACACCCAGCATACCCAGCACATCCACATCTTTCACCCCCCAAAAATGCAAACGCATACTCACACACACACACATGCAAAACACAAACATGATACATCACATACACCAACACCTGCACCAACAACACACCCACCCACAAGTGACACTTCCAGTCCCTCTACCTCCCAACCCCTTTTACCTCCCGCACATCCTGTCCATTTTCCCTGTGACAGTGTGTTATTTGTGCTTGCCCTTAGCCCTGTCAAACCCAACATACCCTCCGAAATCTTAAGAACCTCTTCCACATCCGAATACATCCCTGAAAAACCTAATCCCCTCCACCACTAAACCTAGGCTTACCCCTCAGAAGACCAAAACCACTCCCAAAATCAAAGAGACCCCTCCGAAAGTCAGGACCACACCTCCCAAAACCAAACCCAACCCTCCCAATACCGAGCTCAGGCCTCCCAAGTGACATAATTGAGGTGCCTGGACTACCCACTAGATGCTCCTATTTGTGAGGAGGTTCCCTGGCAGTGTCACAAAGGGCAAGTCTAGTGGCACAGCAGTGTGCTGACCCCCACAGTGTGAGAATGGACTGGCCATTGGCATTTCCTTTACTGCATTTAATTGTTTTTTGCAAAATAAAGATTACTTCATTTAATTGTTTTTTACAAAATAAACATCTTCTTTGTTTAGAACACATTAGTCTGAACAATTTGATGTTATTAAATACTTTGTGATGTGTGACTACAGTTGTGTTTCTTTCATCCCTGATTGCTGATCCATTTTAAGTGGTAAGTATGATCTGACTTTCAACCAGTGCTGAAGTTTCACCGGCCACAGGGGCATGTTCAATGGGAGGATATGTGGGATTAATTCCATTTGGGGCTAACATTGCATTTGGTGGTATTTCATATGGAAAGTATTTCAGCTTGGCCTGGCCAATGTCAACATAATTAAGCTTGCACTTCTCCCTATGATGTAGGCTGGATATGTGTTTGATGTGTTCAAGTAAGATATTTATATATCCACACATGGAGGGTGTTAAATTGTCTTACATTTTGCAGACATTTTGTGAGAAATACTGTCACTGCTGTGTTTGCTTTCATGACTTGCACTTACACATTTCCCACATATTCAGGGCACTTGATTATGCTATTGGTTGTCCCTGATATAGTTAAATTCACAGGTCCTGTGCACATGGTGGTTTGAAGGGAAGTGCAAAGTGGTCTGTGGCCCAGGGCCTCATTCTTTCAAGGGTCAGACTGGTTGAGGCATACCTAGTCCACAAAGTCTTCACATTGTGACCTTTAAATGCTTCTCACACTGACATTTTTTTATTCTATTTACCTGACGTTACCTATAAATGTGGGTGATGTGTGAGAGTCCATTACAGAGATGTAGAAGTGAAGGTGTGTTTCAGTTTCATGACAAATCCATACAGATGTATCTTGTTTTTAAAACTTTATTTACTCAATTTTTCAAACATTAACTGAGCGGTTATACAGAGTCTTCAAACACATATCTCCATCCATTTGTTTCCAGTTGGTGGCAGAGTCCAAGTACACATCAATATTGCATGTTTATCTATGACCTGGTGGGGGAGTAACAGCATACATAATTACGGCAACACACAATTCTCAACATTACGTTTTGCTGTTACTAACTATCAGAACCATTGTTCTGGCCATTTCCATTTCCGATTGGGTTTGGAAGCTCTCCCCCATAACTCTCTCCAGAGTGCAATGTCCTCCGCTAGTTTTTCATCCTTCCGACAGGCTTTCATGTGCAATTCTTCTACAAGAGACCATTCCCCCATATCCTTTAACCAGCTCTCTAATGTCGGGCCCATGTGCTCATCCAGAATATAGCTACCCTCCGTTTGGCAAGTACTAGGGTTAATTGTAGCAATTTATTAGCCATTCCCTGTTTCTTGGGTTTTGGAACCAGCCCCAGGAGGCAGTGCTCTGGTTTGGCCCCCTGGCTGACCCTTGCTAATACAGATGTATCTTTGATATCACAACAGGACCTAGTATGTGAGCAATGTGAGGGTGTCACATAGATCAACACCTGTGATATTGATGAGGAGATGCCGTTGTATGACACAATTTAATGCACACATCACTGTCCCTGATTATGAGATGTGAACACATGTTGATTTTGTATAGTGTGCCTGTGCAGGCTCAGTGACATGGCCAAAGAGGGCATCATAGAGCTGTAATTTGATCATACATTGAAAACAATTCTGTACAGTGGCCCACAAAATATGTTTGCCTGAGGGACCCCAAATCCTTTGCCAGGTCCATGTTGGGGCATCTATTTGCTGAGGAGTCTCTGGAAATGGGTAAGAGCATAGCTTACTGTCAGTTGCATCCATGACAGTGTTGGTTTGGATGTTATCAAGTAGGAACAGCAGCAGAGAGACGTATATGATCAGTTGCATGGTGGCACAGCATGTGTGAAGATGAGTACAGGTGAGATCCAGTCTTCCCTTTCCGCCATCTCAGATGTTTTGGTTGGACCACCACAGTCATGCCAGAAGGGAAAGCACATTGTAATTGGGCAGGTGGTAACACTGGCAGTCCTCCCTCCAACAGATACATTGGCTTAGTTTACTGCCGCCTCAGTCGAGATTTGCTGGCGGCAGTGGAGGGACTGTGGTGGTCTTTCATTTATGGAACAGCATGCATCATAATAGGGTGGTCAGACCGCCATTGGTGCAGAGGTGATTCTGATGCTGTTTCAACGGTGGTACCATGACCACCAAACTAGTCATCAGGCCCTTAAAATAAATTTTTACAATTTTCAGAAACTAATGAATTATTTTATTAACTACACTAATTAGAAAACACATAAAAATAAAATGCACTGCAATAAAATACTTATAAAATAACACTTAAAAATTACAATCTATGCAACAATAGATACTACAATATTTTTTATAACAATGGGCCTGTTTAGGATGGCGGTCAGACAGCTACCGAATGGCTGTTGGTGGCAGTCTAACCGACATCCAGCAGAGCTGTCCAACCGCTGCATTTTGATGCGGTCAGTCAGACCACATCGGTCGGAGAGACGGACCGATGCTTCTGATGGACTCAAGGAGCCAAACAGGCCATAGGTTGGACATATTCCCGACAATGGTAGTGGTGCCTGCGCAGGCACCGCCGTAGGGATTACAATGCCCATTACCAACATCCTTTCCATGGTGGTCTGACCTTCGTGGAAAGGCTTTTGGAAATGGACTTTGGCCCCCAGCCCCCCGGGGCTCCGCTCTGAGGCCTGGGTGCTCCTGTGGTGCCCCCCCAAAAAATCCATACCCCATGTGCCAGGCAACACATGGTTCCTGACACATAGTCATGGATGTTTAAAACAATCTCTTTTTCCATTGCGCTTGTGCTGCAGCTCTTTTCGGGCCACACCGCAAGCCGCAATGGAAAAAGCCACGATTCTGACCACCCACATGGAGGTGGCATCATAATTTGGCGGGTGGGCATGCCGACTGCTTGTGGGTCAGTCCAAATCCCGCTGCGATGGCAGTCGTACGCTCGTCCAACCGTCATCGTAATTGAGCTCTCTTTTCTTTTCTTCAATTAATCCTGCCCTCAATATTTTTGACTTCCCAATATTTTTAACATTACATTTTGATATCACAATACCTTTTATTTGCTATTTTTTCCAAACACCCTTTCCAGGCTTACTACCAAGAATCTTTGTGAGAAAAAAAACAGAACTACGTTCAGGCAAAGATGTAAATCTCTGCCTTCTTTTTTTAAAATGATTTTCCTTAAAAGAGCCAGATGTAAGAATGACAAAATATTTTGCAGTGCTTAAGAAAGAATGTCTTTCTTCTTCTCCCTGAAGGGATTGCTTCTAGGTGTTTCCACCTTTCATAAATTCTGAGGCTTGTTTTCATGGCCATCGCCATTCCCTAAGTGTGGGCCTCCCTTGGACCATAGCTGAGGTCCATGGGAAGTGAAAATGTGGAGCATATTTTGTCAAAAGAAAAGGTGCCCAATATGGAAAGACGCACAGCGACCGTGTGATTTGAGCTTATTGAGGCGAGTTTAATGACAAAGAGCACAATGCTGCTCCATAAAGATATTGAAGAGACAGCAGAATAAAGTAAAACTAGCTGCCAACTCTAGTCAGAATATAACGCTATCCAAAAGATGAAATATGTTGTTTCCCAAATGTTCAACTTTACCTAGCCAGCTTTTTCTGCTCCACATGTGTCCTCAACTAACCAGGAATCTCTGAGAAAAAAGGAAACCTGTGAGTCTCCTCCACCAGGTAGCACAACAAATGTATCAAGCATTGGTGTCAATACTGCATGGGAGCATAGAAGCCACTTCTCCTTTCACTGTGTCAGTACTGTCTTTGTTCTTAATTGTTGCAGAGGTGTGTACATGGTGTCTGGCATAGGATTTCTACTAGAAGCATGTCCATTATGACACAAAATGTTTGGAGAAATAACTATTCTCCAAGTTAGTGTTTGCTTCAAAGAGGCATTCATTGGTGCAAATCCTGGTCTGGCTATCACAGTAGAATGGGTTGGCATCAAAAACGATGGGTGCATGCGCTGAGCCACCTGAGGTCATGTATCCTGTACGGTGAAAGTCAGTGCAACAAATGATTTCTACTAATAAACTGCACCTACTCAATGCACAATAACTCTTGCACTGGTCAATAAACACCCTTCCAAGACTTTCTAGCACTTTGTGTGCTTTGCACTGGTGCAAGGTCTTGGTAGCTCCGCCCCGCGTATGTCAAACCGCACAGCAGGTGTTTTTATCGAGTTCCAAAACACTCAAAGATGGAATGGCACCAGAATATCATTATCAGAATATTGTGTCCTCAATATTGCTTACAAAGATATTGCCCCATTGAAGTTCATAACAAAGATTCAGAGCCTAAATTGTTTTGTAATAGATATTCAAGAAACCATATTTTTGTTATATTACATTTTTTATGTACATAATTATAACATTAAAACTCAAGTACACCATGGTGCCAGGACAGTCTTAACACTCAATCCAAAACAGGCAAGGATGAAATATACCATGAAGGTCATAAATTAACAGGTATGGTTTCAACCTTTTTTGAAAATTCATATAGTCATGGATTATTCTAAGACAAACAGGAAAATAATCCTGAGCATAGAGCCAAGATTCCTAGTGGTTATCCCTCTACAGTGGGCTTTTTTTCAAGTGAATCTTTAGCAAGTGTAACTAGCCTGAGTCGGAAGTGTTGTGAGAATATGATATGAGAGGGCGATTCACAGGAATATTACACCACTGTGATGAGAGGCCTCCGGCACATTGCACAGTACTTTAGATGATATCGCTGCTTAACGGAAGCCATTGTAAGACTGGTGAGCCATTGAGCCATTGAGACATAATCATATATTCTGAGCCCACAGAGAAGCAGTACAGCCTTATTCTGGATTCTATGAGGTTTTCTAACCTGTATCTACCTTGAGACATTAGTACTCTTAGAACATCAGTAAGGTAGTCAGGTCAGTCCACTTGTGTGCAATGTCTGGCATGCAAGGCACTTTTATTGATTAAATGAAGGGCCTTTTGTCTCAATCTTAGTTTAATGCAGGGCAGTGCATGCCTAGGTTAAGGCTTTAGTAAGTTGGAAGTAATGATAGTC
The DNA here is from genome assembly GCF_964263255.1 of Lissotriton vulgaris. Taxonomy (NCBI): domain Eukaryota; kingdom Metazoa; phylum Chordata; class Amphibia; order Caudata; family Salamandridae; genus Lissotriton; species Lissotriton vulgaris. The sequence continues at coordinate 41,560,334 of NC_141696.1, read as the reverse complement.
GACTAATTAGACACCCTACCTAAAACATTAGTTATGTGCTAAGGATTCTGAGCCTTCTACAGGAACCTGTGCTTTTTGGCAGCCTAGAGCTATTGGGCTTGTCAATGTTTGCAAGAGCCCAGAAGACCTTTCAGGACAAACACTAAAACATACAGGATCTGCTTCCGTCATGATCCAGACACACTTCTGCAGTGAGGTGCTATTCAGTCCTCTAGAACCACGAGAATGACTCCTTGGTCATCGTGGGGTACCTCACCCCATCAAGAGGTGTATGAAGAGTTTGGGATACAAATTGTTAGTCTATGTAAGTGCACCACAAACTTCTGAGTTTATGTCAAAAGATGTTGTCTAAAATATGGGGAAGCAATGTTTTATCACCAACTGTTGTGCCATGATGTGTTACGTTGTTTGGTTGATATGGTGCACATGTGTGAGGTTGTACTGGTTTGTATTCATGAGTTGGTGTACTGTGTGACTGATTTGTTGTACTTTTTATATACACTGCTCTCCATCTGCTTAAGGATATACCAACACCCGCCTTAAATCCTCTTTCATGTTATAGTGGTGAAAGTGTTTTCACAAGTCACTCAATATTTGGCCACAGATGACATGTAATGGCAACCCAACCTTTCTTTATGTTCCAGCACTTTGTTCCAGCCTTACTTTTTCCTTGCCTCTTAATGTTTTTTCTTTTACAGGAACTGTCAAATGTTTAAAGTGTCCAGAGAGCCAGTGGCCCAATGATAGGCATGATCAATGCATCCAAAAAGTTACTGAGTATCTAAATTATGACGAACCCCTGGGACAAACACTCACCATTGCTGCCACCCTCCTGACCTTCTTCACTGCTTCTGTCTTGGGAATCTTTATCAAGTACAGACACACTCCAATCGTGAAAGCCAACAACCGAGGTCTCAGTTACCTGCTCCTCCTTGCGCTCATATTCTGTTTCCTCTGCTCTTTCCTTTTCTTTGGCAGTCCCATGACGCTCACCTGCATGCTCCGACAAACCATATTTGGGATTATTTTTTCCATCAGTGTCTCTAGTGTTCTTGCCAAAACTATTCTTGTTGTTCTTGCCTTTAAAACAACAAATCCCAGCAGCTCTGCAAGGAAGTGGCTGGGATCAAAGACACCAATCCTCATAGTGTTCTTGTGTTCATCCATCCAAATCCTGATCTGCGGTGTTTGGCTGATGAAGTCTCCTCCATTTCCAGAACTGAACATGAAGTCTTACAATGAGAAGATCATATTTGAGTGTAATGAAGGAGACACCATCTTTTTCTACTGCATGCTGGGATACATGGGCCTCCTCGCCACAGTCAGCTTTATTGTGGCCTTTGTTTCAAGGAATCTGCCTGGAACCTTCAATGAGGCCAAGCTGATCACCTTCAGTATGCTGGTGTTTGTCAGTGTGTGGATCTCTTTCATCCCGGCGTATTTGAGCACACGGGGGAAGTACATGGTAGCCGTGGAGGTGTTTGCTATCCTGTGCTCCAGCACTGGACTTCTCGGATGTGTATTCTTCCCCAAGTGTTATATCATTCTATTGAGACCCAATAGCAGTACTCGAAAACTCCTGGTAGGAAAAACACATCTAGCTAATAAAAAAAATATGACATAAGTATTGATTTGTTAAACTGTACGAATCTGAAATGAAAAGAGGTAGATTATGAATGCAATACCCCCTTGAAAAGAAGAATGCTTGCCGTCATTCCCCTTTGTTGAGTGAAGCTGGAGTTTTGTCAAAACAGCATTTTTTTCCAACATTCAAATTCTAACATCCTCTTCAAGCCCTTTCTTCTTCAGCCATTACATGTGTGGTTGTCCTTGCCACCAGGAAGGCTTTCTTTAGATGCAGTTGATTTTCTGTTTTGACCTGTTCTTTTATCTCCAGAGTTGGAATACCCTTTCTGCATATTTCAGACTATAAACGCGTCACTTGAAGACTGGGAGGGTCCAAAACCTGGGTATGACCATGTGCAGCCCGCATTAAGCTGAAATTATGTATTTCAACAAGAACAACAAGATGTGCCTGAGTGTGTAGCTGAGCTGACTAAATTCTGCTGACCCAGCATAGCAATAAGCATTGATTATTGCTTAACTTTAATAGCTAACACTGATCTGCAGCTCATACGTTTGTATGCGGCATCTTCATACCTCCTCACAACGAGGCTCTGCACAAGTCAACCATCCACAAGCCTGCCTCTCCGCTTCACACATAATATGATTTTGCATCTCAGGTTAGGTAGAATGTTATCCTTTTACAACACTTGTGTAACAGTTTTAATAGCTTGGTATTGCATTAGACCCCATGACTGTCCTGAAGGTAATTCACAGTTCAGGAACATCAACATGTTCTAAGTGATAATTGTATGAAATGATTACAGAGCTGAAATTTATTAAAAAAACACCAAGAAACATTTTTGCCTGGATCGAATAATGATGTCACAATCCCCAATTGTATCACTATCAAAGCTCACATAGTCTGTAGAGGGAAATACACACATACTGTGAGATTTATGGAAAACCGGCCAACTAGAGGGAGGAAGTTAGTGATCCTGCCTTTCAAGCAGGGAAAAAATGACTGCTATGAAATGAGACCCTCATAGAAAAGAGGCACTAGCCGCATGCATTAAACTGGCCCTCGAGGACGGATGGAGGATTGTCAAAACTCAGTTCCAAATAGGAGGTGAATTTGAAAGGCACACTAGTATATTAGGGTGGAATTCCGTGTGCTTTCCTTGGGTCTCTTTGGTTTGGAATGTGAAATAATAATAATACTGAGTGATAAGGCTGGTGTATCCATTCCGCATAACGGCCTTTATTTGGAAGAGTGGATTTGAGAATGTCCAGTTAGCTAGTAACCAGGCCTCTCTAACTTGGGTATTTTTGATGGGCAATTCTACACACTGCCTCCATATCACAGATATGTTGGCTGACTATTGTGGTGAAGGTCTTTGAAAGATTATCTGAGTCAGCCTCTGAAGAAGAGATGGGATATTGACCATATCTATGCAGGTTTACTTCATTCACATGTCTAATGATCATGTAACTTGAAACCTGGCTCTAGTGTGTTCTAGGGGTAAAATATCAGTCCTGATCCTCCTTTTTGGCTTTCCTATCTTTGCTCCTCCCAGTTTTCTACTTACTTTAACTTCCCTCTAAGTGCTCCAGTCAGGGAGTCTAGGTGAGGGGCGGAAAGGTTAAGGGTGTCCTCCATGTTTGGGGCTGATATGGCTAAGAAAAGGACACGTACCAGCACCCATGCCCTCATCTAGAACGTTGCCTAGTTGTCTTTCCCTCCATCTCACCTTTGTCTGGACACCTTCACACACCTTCTTCCTGTTGTCCTTAAGCAGCCCACAAAGATGTATTGCATGGAAATACGCAGATTTTCTCTTTGGTAGGAACCAAGAGCTTAATAGTGACAGGATAAGTCAGAGAACACCCAATAGATTCTGATAGCAACAATCAACCACCCACAACCCATCTCACTCAATACTAAAAGGAAATACAAGCGGTGCATGAGCAAACCTGTCATCTTTTACTACGACAGGATGCTTAAAACATTGTAAATTCTTGACATGACTTACAGTAACAATTTATACCTTGATTTTCTTTAATATTGTCCATCCAATCAGGTCACACTAGTATATATTACGGTCTCATGACTGGATACTTTAAAACATTATACATTCTCTTGTTTGAAAACAATATATGGTTTGCTTTGGGAATCCAGACCAACTCCATGAATCCCTGTCCCTGCCCTCCTCTTCAGTTATTCAAAACCCACAACATGCTCACAGACAGGACCACTACCAAAAACAGCATCTACCCAAATAATAAAGTAACCTTGGTTTACCCAGTGATTCATCACTCACCTCAATAGATTAACCCTTATACAGTGTCTCCGGTGGTTAAGCTCTGCCTCCAGGATTTGCCCTCAGTCCCTCTGGGAGAACTCCATATGGTATGTGCTGGGGTATGATCAGCCCCCATTTGCCTCTTCCTCTTTCAAATTAACTGTGACCAGAACACACTTTTATGTCATAGGTTTCTGGTGGTTTAACAGTTCCTCCAATTAGTTACTCGCCTGTCACTCCTAGGTAACTACAACACAATACTCCTTGTTGGTTTCACTGTGCCCTATTGGGACCTCCATCTCTTGCTCCCAGGTAGAATTCATTGAGAACATTTTGGCAGTAGATTTCCCACTTCTTTCTACTGGGTAAACTCCATGTAATACTACTGATGAGCACTGTAAGAAAATCCCTTTTGCATGGTCAACCCTCACATTTTGCTGAATTTTGCTGACCACTAGGGCGCTGCTATCTAGCACCCAGTAAATATATATATATATAAATATATAAATATAAATATTAAAAAAATATAGAATTGGTAAGCTCTGATTGACATATTTAACTTACGTATACCATCCTAGCATATGGTCCTCTTTGCACCCAGAGGGTGTAATTTAAATGTCACTTGTGGACTGCAATACCTATTGTTCCTCCACTAAAGTGACAAAGAAAAGCGTTTCTGTAGCTCAGGGTTCTGTTTTAAAACGGCAAATTCAACTTAGCCAACCAAAACTTTTACCAGGCTTAAACCTTCATTTTTAATACTTATATGTCACCCCTATCCTTAAGGTATGCCTTAAATGCCCAAAGGTCAGAGCGCATAGTATTTAAAAAGTGGGGCATGTCTATTTACATTTTATATGCCCTATCAGTGAAAAATCTCCAAAGTCGTTTTTCACTGTGGCAAATCTGGCTAGTCCAAACAAAAGCACTGTGCTACATGATAACACCTTATGATGCCTGATCTCAGTATAAGAATAAGTAGGCATATGATTCAAGGACTCAAATTATTAGTAATTTAAAATCCAATCTAATGGTCAAGTCAGAGTTTTAAATTACTAGTTTCAAACAGTCACTTTTAGAAAGTTAGCATTTTCCTGATTAACCACTTGGCTGCTAGGCGTTTTCCCCCCTGTGCTGGAAATTGCCATTTTAGTGGCACCATGACGTGCTCAGCTCGTCATCAGCACACGACACCCGTGGATGATGATGAGCTGAGCTCGTCATCAGCATCGAAGGGGTTAAAGCCTCCATTAATCTTTTCAGAGTGAATGCCCAACTGTGACCTGCAAACCTGCTGGGAGGTGTGAATGGCTCTCATGCAAGGGAACAATAAATCTTGGCTAGGAGGAGGTGTGATCTCATCCTGACAGGGTAGCCTGGGGAATGTGCCCTCCAAATGCACAAGCTTCAAAGGGGCATCTCCTGTCACAGGTAGATGTAACTCACACCTAGGCTTTTCCCTGCCATTGTCTGTCCAAGTAACCAGACTGACACCAATCCCAGTGAGGGAAAACCTGTTCTAGAACAGGTTTGCAGGGAGAGTTCCCCATTTCCCTATGGCACACCTTAGGGTCCGGCACACGGGAAAAAAGGCTCTGCCATATTGGTCTTAGATAGAGAGGGGTATTGTGGGATAGTTTACAATAGAACACAAGGAAAGTTATGCAAAAGTCAGTCGAGGCACCCCTGGGTACTTTTAGACAAATGGTTTGGCAGTGGCCAGTAGCCTTCCCCACCCACAACGTACTAGGCAAGAATGTAGCAAGCACCCTCGGTACCCTATTCAGATCATCTCTGGACCTGTGAAAGACAGAAGGACTGTCCCTGCTGTTGAACCTGTGGAGAGAAACCCCAAGGGCTGGGCCTGATCTCCACTTGTACCCAGGGCAGAACAGTATACTCCAAGGGCTAGCTAGCTAGCCTCCAGTGAAGCTCCAGCAACACAAAATCTGTAAGAAGCCCTCAACTTCAAGAGCCCATTTGACAAGTTCCAGCTGGGTTTGCCCTAGACCTTGTTGGTGCTTTCTGGAATATTGAGCTATTGAGCCCTAACTCCATGTGGTGCTGCTCAAAAGGTCCTGAATCCTTGCTGGTGTTAGAGTGTACTTGTGGCCCCTTAACAATGGCAGGACTGCACACTTAGAATATTTTTTTGAACTTTATGCAAAAAGAAGCAGAGGCTACCACCAGAACACTGCCAAGACACAGCAGCCAAAGTCGAACTGACGGTGGGATTCAACTTTCTGGTTTTCCCTGTTGGTCCTGACTTCAAGAATGCTTCTAAATCTTAACAGTGAGGATTTCACTGAGACCGACACCACGAAGCACCGTGATGAAGCCTTCCTGTGTAGAGACTTCGTGCTACACCTGCTCAAGATATTCCTGCCTTGGACATTGAGAGCCTTGAACTTCCCACAGGAGCCGAGGCTCCCACCGAGGTCCCATGCTTCACCTGACCCATATCGATGAGCTCCTGTTTGGATCCAGCTGGGATCCCAACCCAACACCAACTTCACTGACAAGGTTTTTTTTTAAGAATAACAACTAAGTTGAATGGTAAACTTTCTACTTCGATGAATCCGGTCCCTGTATTCGACTCTTGCGCCATTGTGGTTAGCCTTAACGTTTGACTTTCACCGAGTCTAGTGCAACCATGTGCAGGCGGTTGGCACTTTTTGCTTTTTGGGGCTAGAAACAACTAAGAATTTGAAAAATCATATATATAGTTTCCTACATCACATTTTTGTTTTTTGGTTGTCTATTTGTTCATTAACCTTTCCCTATTTTTGTAAATTGGAGTATGATTTGTATTGTGTTATTTTCTCCTACTTTTTAACTGACCTACCCTTCCCCCTAGTGCCTGCAGCCTCAGACCTGCACCTCTTCTCGGTGCCTCCGGCCTCAGACCTGCACCTCCTTCTGGTGCCTCAAACCTCAGGCCTGCACCTCTTCCTGGTGCCTCCAACCTCAGACCTGCTCCTCCTCCTGGTGCCCCCAGCCAGGCCTGCAAGTCCTCCTGGTGCCTCTAGCCTCAGACCTGCACCTGCTCCTGGTGCCTCCAGCCTCAGACATGCACCTTCTACTGATGCCTCCGGCCTCAGACCTGCACCTCCTCCTGGTCCCTCCAACCTCAGACCTGAACCTCTTCCTGGTGCCTCCACCCTCAGACCTGCACCTCTTCCTGGTGCCTCCAACCTCAGACCTGCACCTGCTCCTGGTGCCTCCAGCCTCAGACATGCACCTTCTACCGATGCCTCCAGCCTCAGACCTGCCTCTCTTCCGGGTGCCTCCAACCTCGACCTGCACCTCTTTCTGGTGCCTCCAGCCTCAGACCGGCACCTGCTCCTGGTGCCTCCAGCCTCAGACATGCACCTCCTACTGATGCCTCCAGCCTCAGACCTGCCTCTCTCCCTGGTGCCTCCAGCCTCAGACCTGCACCTCCTCCTGGTGCCTCAAACCTCGGACCTGCACCTGCTCCTGGTGCCTCCAGCCTCAGACATGCACCTTCTACTGATACCTCCAGCCTCAGACCTGCCTCTCTTCTGGGTGCCTCCAACCTCTAATGCACCTCTTCCTGGTGCCCCCAGCCTCAGACCTGCACCTGCTCCTGGTGCCTCCAGCCTCAGACTTGCACCTTCTTCTGATGCCTCCAGCCTCAAACCTGCCTCTCTCCCGGGTGCCTCCAGCCTCCAGCCTCAGACCTGCACCTGCTCCTGGTGCCTCCAGCCTCAGACATGCACCTTCTACTGATGCCTCCAGACTCAGACCTGCCTCTCTCCCGGATGCCTCCAGCCTCCAGCCTCAGACCTGCACCTGCTCCTGGTGCCTCCAACCTCAGACATACACCTTCTACTGATGCCTCCAGCCTCAGACCTGCCTCTCTCCCAGGTGCCTCCAGCCTCCAGCCACAGACCTGCACCTGCTCCTGGTGCCTCCAGCCTCAGACCTGCATCTCCTACTGATGCCTCCAGCCTCCAGTCTCAGACCTGCACCTCCTCCTGGTGCCTCCAACTTCAGATCTGACCTCCTCCTGGTGCCTCCAACCTCAGACCTGCACCTCTTCCTGGTGCCCCCAGCCTCAGACCTGCACCTCTTCCTGGTGCCTCCAGGCTCAGACATGCACCTTCTACTGATGCCTCCAGCCTCAGACCTGCCTCTCTCCCGGGTGCCTCCAGCCTCCAGCCTCAGACATGCACCTGCTCCCGGTTCCTCCAGCCTTAGACATGCATCTCCTACTGATGCCTCCAGCCTAAGACCTGCCTCTCTCCCGGGTGCCTCCAGCCTCCAGCCTCAGACCTGCACCTCCTCCTGGTGCCTCCAACCTCACATCTGACCTCCTCCTGGTGCCTCCAACCTCAGACCTGCACCTGCTCCTGGTGCCTCCAGCCTCAAACCTGCCTCTCTTCCGGGTGCCTCCAACCTCAGACCTGCACCTGCTCCTGGTGCCTCCAGCCTCAGACATGCACCTTCTACCGATGCCTCCAGCCTCAGACCTGCCTCTCTTCCGGGTGCCTCCAACCTCGACCTGCACCTCTTTCTGGTGCCTCCAGCCTCAGACCTGCGCCTGCTCCTGGTGCCTCCAGCCTCAGACATGCACCTCCTACTGATGCCTCCAGCCTCAGACCTGCCTCTCTACCTGGTGCCTCCAGCCTCAGACCTGCACCTCCTCCTGGTCCCTCCAACCTCAGACCTGCACCTCTTCCTGGTGCCTCTAACCTCGACCTGCACCTCTTTCTGGTGCCTCCAGCCTCAGACCTGCACCTGCTCCTGGTGCCTCCAGCCTCAGACCTGCCACTCTCCCGGGTGCCTCCAGCCTCAGACCTGCACCTGCTCCTGGTGCCTCCACCCTCAGACCTGCACCTCTTCCTGGTGCCTCCAACCTCAGACCTGCACCTGCATCTGGTGCCTCCAGCCTCAGACATGCACCTTATACTGATGCCTCCAGCCTCAGACCTGCCTCTCTCCCGGGTGCCTCCAACCTCAGACCTGCACCTCCTCCTGATGCCTCCAACCTCAGACCTGCACCTCTTCCTGGTGCCTCCAACCTCAGACCTGCTCCTCCTCCTGGTGCCCCCAGCAAGTCCTGCAAGTCCTCCTGGTGCCTCTAGCCTCAGACCTGCACCTGCTCCTGGTGCCTCCAGCCTCAGACATGCACCTTCTACTGATGCCTCCGGCCTCAGACCTGCCTCTCTTCCGGGTGCCTCCTACCTCAGACCTGCACCTCCTCCTGATGCCTCCAACCTCAGACCTGCACCTGCTCCTGGTGCCTCCAGCCTCAGACATGCACCTTCTACTGATGCCTCCAGCCTCAGACCTGCCTCTCTCCCGGGTGCCTCCAGCCTCCAGCCTCAGACCTGCACCTCCTCCTGGTCCCTCCAACCTCAGACCTGCACCTCTTCCTGGTGCCTTCACCCTCAGACCTGCACCTCTTCCTGGTGCCTCCAACCTCAGACCTGCACCTGCTCCTGGTGTCTCCAGCCTCAGACATGCACCTTCTACCGATGCCTCCAGCCTCAGACCTGCCTCTCTTCCGGGTGCCTCCAACCTCGACCTGCACCTCTTTCTGGTGCCTCCAGCCTCAGACCTGCACCTGCTCCTGGTGCCTCCAGCCTCAGACATGCACCTCCTACTGATGCCTCCAGCCTTAGACCTGCCTCTCTCCCTGGTGCCTCCAGCCTCAGACCTGCACCTCCTCCTGGTGCCTCAAACCTCAGACCTGCACCTGCTCCTGGTGCCTCCAGCCTCAGACATGCACCTTCTACTGATGCCTCCAGCCTCAGACCTGCCTCTCTTCCGGGTGCCTCCAACCTCGAACTGCACCTCTTCCTGGTGCCCCCAGCCTCAGACCTGCACCTGCTCCTGGTGCCTCCAGCCTCAGACATGCACCTTCTACTGATGCCTCCAGCCTCAGACCTGCCTCTCTCCCGGGTGCCTCCAGCCTCCAGCCTCAGATTTGCACCTGCTCCTGGTGCCTCCAGCCTCAGACATGCACCTTCTACTGATGCCTCCAGCCTCAGACCTGCCTCTCTCCCGGGTGCCTCCAGCCTCCAGCCTCAAACCTGCACCTGGTGCCTCCAGCCTCAGACATGCACCTTCTCCTGATGCCTCCAGCCTCAGACCTGCCTCTCTCCCAGGTGCCTCCAGCTTCCAGCCTCAGACCTGCACCTGCTCCTGGTGCCTCCAGCCTCAGACATGCATCTCCTACTGATGCCTCCAGCCTCAGACCTGCCTCTCTCCCGGGTGCCTCCAGCCTCCAGTCTCAGACCTGCACCTCCTCCTGGTGCCTCCAACCTCAGATCTGACCTCCTCCTGGTGCCTCCAACCTCAGACCTGCACCTCTTCCTGGTGCCCCCAGCCTCAGACCTGCACCTTCTTCTACTGATGCCTCCAGCCTCAGACCTGCCTCTCTCCCGGGTGCCTCCAGCCTCCAGCCTCCAGCCTCAGACCTGCACCTGCTCCCGGTGCCTCCAGCCTCAGACATGCATCTCCTACTGATGCCTCCAGCCTCAGACCTGCCTCTCTTCCAGGTGCCTCCAACCTCAGACCTGCACCAGCTCCTGGTGCCTCCAGCCTCAGACATGCACCTTCTACCGATGCCTCCAGCCTCAGACCTGCCTCTCTTCCGGGTGCCTCCAACCTCGACCTGCACCTCTTTCTGGTCCCTCCAACCTCAGACCTGCACCTCTTCCTGGTTCCTCCAACCTCGACCTGCACCTTTTTCTGGTGCCTCCAGCCTCAGACATGCACCTCCTACTGATGCCTCCAGCCTCCAGCCTCAGACCTGCACCTGCTCCTGGTGCCTCCACCCTCAGACCTGCACCTCCTCCTGGCCCCTCCAACCTCAGACCTGCACCTCTTCCTGGTTCCTCCAACCTCGACCTGCACCTCTTTCTGGTGCCTCCAGCCTCAGACCTGCACCTGCTCCTGGTGCCTCCAGCCTCAGACCTGCCACTCTCCCGGGTGCCTCCAGCCTCAGACCTGCACCTGCTCCTGGTGCCTCCACCCTCAGACCTGCACCTCTTCCTGGTGCCTCCAACCTCAGACCTGCACCTGCATCTGGTGCCTCCAACCTCAGACCTGCACCTGCTCCTGGTGCCTCCAACCTCATATCTGACCTCCTCCTGGTGCCTCCAACCTCAGACCTGCACCTCTTCCTGGTGCCTCCAACCTCAGACCTGCACCTCTTCCTGGTGCCTCCAACCTCGACCTGCACCTCTTTCTGGTGCCTCCAGCCTCAGACCTGCACCTGCTCCTGGTGCCTCCAGCCTCAGACCTGCCACTCTCCCGGGTGCCTCCAGCCTCAGACCTGCACCTGCTCCTGGTGCCTCCACCCTCAGACCTGCACCTCTTCCTGGTGCCTCCAACCTCAGACCTGCACCTGCTCCTGGTGCCTCCAGCCTCAGACATGCACCTTCTACTGATGCCTCCAGCCTCAGACCTGCCTCTCTTCCGGGTGCCTCCAACCTCAGACCTGCACCTCCTCCTGATGCCTCCAACCTCAGACCTGCACCTCTTCCCGGTGCCTCCAACCTCAGACCTGCACCTCTTCCTGGTGCCTCCAAACTCAGACCTGCACCTCCTCCGGATGCCTCCAACCTCAGACCTGCACCTCTTCCTGGTGCCTCCAGCCTCAGACCTGCTCCTCCTTCTGGTGCCTCCAACCTCGACCTGCACCTCCTACTGATGCCTCCAGCCTCAGACCTGCCTCTCTCCCGGGTGCCTTCAACCTCGACCTGCACCTCCTCCTGGTGCCTCAAACCTCAGACCAGCACCTCTTCCTGGTGCCTCCAGCCTCAGACCTGCACCTGCTCCTGGTGCCTCCAGCCTCAGACCTGCCTCTCTCCCGGGTGCCTTCAACCTCGACCTGCACCTCCTCCTGGTGCCTCAAACCTCAGACCAGCACCTCTTCCTGGTGCCTCCAGCCTCAGACCTGCACCTGCTCCTGGTGCCTCCAACCTCAGACCTGCACCTGCTCCTGATGCCTCCAACCTCAGACCTGCACCTCCTTCTGGTGCCTCCAACCTCAGACCTGCACCTCCTACTGATGCCTCCAGCCTCAGACCTGCCTCTCTTCCGAGTGCCTCCAACCTCAGACCTGCACCTCCTCCTGATGCCTCCAACCTCAGACCTGCACCTCCTTCTGGTGCCTCCAGCCTCAGACCTGCACTTGCTCCTGGTGCCTCCTGCCTCAGACCTGCACCTGCTCCTGGTGCCTCCACCCTCAGACCTGCACCTGCTCCTGGTGCCTCCAACCTCATATCTGACCTCCTCCTGGTGCCTCCAACCTCAGACCTGCACCTCTTCCTGGTGCCTCCAACCTCAGACCTGCACCTCCTCCTGATGCCTCCAACCTCAGACCTGCACCTCCTTCTGGTGCCTCCAGCCTCAGACCTGCAGCTGCTCCTGGTGCCTCCTGCCTCAGACCTGCACCTGCTCCTGGTGCCTCCACCCTCAGACCTGCACCTCCTCCTGGTGTCTCCAGCCTCAGACCTGCACCTGCTCCTGGTGCCTCCAACCTCATATCTGGCCTCCTCCTGGTGCCTCCAACCTCAGACCTGCACCTCTTCCTGGTGCCTCTAACCTCAGACCTGCCTCTCTTCCTGGTGCTCCAGCCTCAGACCTGGACCCAACCTTTTTGCCTTGTTTTTCTAATCGACAAAGATCCATCTGCGGCTCAACACGTGACTTCCTTTGTAGCCATTTGCTTAGATCTCCTAAATATGCTGAATAAAGTTTTTGTCCATCTTCGGCCACTCAACTAAAAAAACTCTGCAGCCGCATGATTTTCAACCTTGCAGGGAAGGCGAGCCTTTCAGGACACCTTTCAAGTATTCACTGCATCCCTATTTAAAGTCCTGTCCTCTGAATGGGCCTTAATGCTCTCAATAATCTCGGTCCCTTTCATCTCAAGTCATAAGTTCTCGTTCTAGCTCAGTTCTCGTGCTCTTCTCTCCTCCAGGCGACTCTTGCTGCCGTCCCTCGCATCCATCGCACAGAATCGGGGCTCTCTTTCCTATTCAGCAGCGATCAGCTGGGATCTTCCTTCTTCGCTCCTCCATCAACCATCAAAACTTCACTCTTTAAAATAAACTCCTAGGACCTGACTATTCCAGCCTCCCTGATCATCACATGTTGTTTCTGCCTGTGAGTCCTGCCGCAAGTGCCGGCATCGCCTTTCTTAGGGTAACAATCTAACAGTTATAATAAATAAATAATGACAAAAATAATAAATAAATACATAAATAGTCAGAAGTGAGCTCGGCAGACCCCATGCTAGAGTCTGCAAAGGCTAAAGATATCACTCACTGTCTTTACCCACCTGCTCACAGAGGGGCAGATTTACAATTACTGGCGCATCCCTGCATTTCGGCAGGGATGCGCCAGTTATTGTGCGCCGCTGCTCCGCCACCCTGGATTCGCCGCATTTACAATGCAGCGCACCATGGGGCAAAAACGGCACAGATGCGTCAGGCTCTGTGCCGTAAAAGCGACACATTGCTGGAGTTGCGTCACAAGCGCGACGCAGCTCCAGCAATGCTCTGGGGTACCCTATCTCCACAATGCTGCCTCAATCCTTACGCCTGCTTCAAGCAGGCACAGGGTTTTGACACAGCATGGGCACAAAAGTGACTGAGGGAAATCTTGTAGATTTCACTCAGCCACTTTTGGGAGGCGTTTCTGCGTCGGAACGCCCTCCCCTGCGATGGAACGCCTCCTTCTGGCGCAGGGCTTTACAACCTGACGCATCTGAGAGATACGTCACGTTGTAAATACCCCGCACCATGGCGCATCTTTTGTGCCACCGCTGCCTCACAAAGTGACGCAACTGCGGCGTAAAAGAGGCGCAAGGGGCTTGTAAATCTGCCCCAGAGTTTTTGGAAGGCACTGAACCTCTCTTAGCCGTTCAAACGCTGACCAGTCTGACTGAAGTCAGATGTCTTCTCCAGTTAAATCTTCAAAGCCCTAACAACATCCAAACAAGCATTTACAATGCAATGGTTTTGCCTTTGTTAAAGTTAGATCAATTGGCATTGCTCTTGACATTAATTTTATTTATGTTTTTTTTAACATAAATAAATGGCATTGTCATTTACAATGCCACTAGCTTTATCTATCGCAAATGACACACACAAACACACACAGAGCCCCCCCACACACACCCCCACACAGAGCCCCGCACACACAGCCACACAGAGCCCCCCACACACACAGCCACACAGAGCCCCCCACACACACAGCCACACAGAGCCCCCCACACACACAGCCACACAGAGCCCTCCACACACACAGCCACACAAAGCTTCCTACACACACAGCCACACAGAGCCCTCCACACACACCAACACAGCACAAGCAGGCAACAGGGGCACACGGAGGCACAAGCAGGCAACAGGGGCACACAGAGGCACAAGCAGGCAACAGGGGCACACAGAGGCAGACAGCAGGCAACAGGGGCACACAGAGGCACAAGCAGGCAAAAGGGGCACACAGAGGCACAAGCAGACAACAGGGGCACACAGAGGCACAAGCAGGCAACAGGGGCACACGCAACAGGGGCACGAAAACGGAGGCACAAGCAGGCAACAGGGGCACGAAAACGGGGGCACAAGCAGGCAACAGGGGCACGAAAACGGAGGCACAAGCAGGCAACAGGGGCACACGGAGGCAAAAGCAGGCAACAGGGGCACACGGAGGCACAAGCAGGCAACAGGGGCACACGGAGGCACAAGCAGGCAATAGGGGCACACGGAGGCACAAGCAGGCAACAGGGGCACACGGAAGCACAAGCAGGCAACAGGGGCACGAAAACAGGCACAAGCAGGCAACAGGGGCACGAAAACAGGCACAAGCAGGCAACAGGGGCACGAAAACTGAGGCACAAGCAGGCGACAGGGGCACAAGGAGGCACCAGCAGGCAACAGGGGCACACGGAGGCACCAGCAGGCAACAGGGGCACACGGAGGCACAAGCAGGCAACAGGGGCACACGGAGGCACAAGCAGGCAACAGGGGCACACGGAGGCACAAGCAGGCAACAGGGGCACACGGAGGCACAAGCAGGCAACAGGGGCACACGGAGGCACAAGCAGGCAACAGGGGCACACGGAGGCACAAGCAGGCAACAGGGGCACACAGAGGCACAAACAGGAAACAGGGGCACACAGAGGCACAAGCAGGCAACATGGGCACACGGAGGCACAAGCAGGCAACAGGGTCATGAAAACAAGCACAAGCAGGCAAAAGGGTCACAAGCATGAATTGTAAGTTAGACGGGGCTGAAGTGGAGAAAGGTCAGTAGGGAAGTAGTGCGGTTGGTGCAGTGGTACCAGGCCGAAAGGTGAGAGGGGCTGTCTGCACCCCAGTTTGGACAGTTTCCACTACCTAACAGGGATTGGTGGGAGGGGGGGCGTACTTCTTGCTTGCTTTAGGGCTGTTACTTTGGGGACGCAGTGCACGCTCCTGCCTGCTGCCGCCGGGACACAACAACAGGCAGGGAGAGGACAGGCTGGGAGAGGGCAGGGAGGAGACAGGCTGGGAGAGGGCAGGCTGGGAGAGGGAGGGGACAAGCTGGGAGAGGGCAGGCTGGGAGAGGGCAGGGAGGGGACAGGCTGGGAGAGGGCAGGTTGGGAGAGGGCAGGCTGGAAGTGGACAGGCTGGGAGAGGACAGACTGGGAGAGGACAGGCTGGAAAAGGGCAGGCTGGAAGTGGACAGGCTGGGAAAGGGCAGGGAGAGAACAGGCTGGAAGTGGGCAGGCTGCGAGAGGACAGGCTGCGAGAGGACAGGCTGGGAAAGGGCAGGGAGAGGACAGGCTGGGAGAGAACAGGCTGGGAGTGGGCAGGCCGGGAGAGGACAGGCTGCGAGAGGACAGGCTGCGAGAGGGCAGGCTGCGAGAGGGCAGGCTGCGAGAGGGCAGGCTGCGAGAGGGCAGGCTGCGAGAGGGCAGGCTGTGAGAGGGCAGGCTGTGAGAGGGCAGGCTGGGAGAGTGCAGCAAACAGCTGGCCTGGGAAAACAGCACAGGGATCCTTGAAACCAACGCCCGTACTTCATAACTGTAACCAGTCCCTATAAGACCAGGGAAGCAGTGCTTGGATCCCTGAAACCAGAGGCAATTCTCTGTGTCTGAAGCCTGTCCGGTAGCTCTAAAAAATATATTCCTTCCATTTTTTCCATTATTGGATCCCACATTTACTCCTGTATGGATTGTTTGGAACTGTAGTTACATACCGCCTATAACCCACGTACTGTAGATCACCTGCTTGTAATCCTTCCTAGGTTGTATCTGTAATGTGCTCATACGACTGTTTGGGGACTGTTTTCTTGTAAAGTGCTCTGATGCCTCCAGGCCATATCCACACTATATAAAATCAATGCCAACATTCGTAATGGCCGAAGGAAAGTTCTCAATCTACTGTGGTTGTTGCCTGCCTCAAAAAGTAACTTATAAAAAGGTAAGTTACATCTTTCATTTTTCCAATAACTAAATACTATAAGGATAGTGAAAGCAATCATAACATTCTTCACCGAATGTAATAAATACACCAATGGAATTTTGTTTTTGCAGTTATGCATGTAAAAATCAAACAGTATACTTTCTGAACGTAAATGCAAAAATGTGAGCATAACATGCTCTACTGAAAATGTGTTTGCAAGATTGATAACATTTCAAGAGTCGATCTTATAACACAAAGATAAAGAAAACCAAGAAGCTAAATGTAAAATCTGGCTTCCAACAGTGGAATGCTGCGGGTATGAAAAACAAGGAAGCGGAAAGGGGAATGCCGCGAGAAACGTTTAAGACTAGATCTAAAGATTTTTTTTTTTACTGTTCCGGAGGTGGAGAAAACACAATTTTCAACAGCCCACTTGGCTCTGCAACAGTTGCCTTTGAAAAGCAATACGGCGTAATAGGCATGAACGTACAAATCCCGGCCCCTGCAAAAAAAAACAACAGCCTGAGGCGACTGCTAACACAGATGTAGTACAAGGCATTACAAGGCAAGGGTGCTGCTGCCGGCAATTATCCTGGTATTTAAACAAATCTCTCTCTCTCATCAGGAAAGCGTTTAGTGAAGAAGGTGGAGAGAGACAGGCTGACATGGAGCACAGCTACTTATCTGTCCCCTCCAGCAACTGCACTTTCTGAACCCGAGTCGTGTCAAATTAAACAACTGCACATTGACTTTTCACTTCTATAAACATTATGGCGTGATTGACAACTCTGGGAAGCAGTCGCTGTAATCATCTCGCCTCCTGCTAGGGTAGATGTGGACTGTAGGAAGGGGGAGACTCTAGTTGGCGCAGTGGAACACTAGCGACAAGCAGGGACTCCCGCTTCCTCGTCAGGGCTGAGGGTTACCTTCCAGACAACCTCTGCTTACCCTCTAGGTAGTGTGGCTTAAGCAGTCGTAGGCTAATCTTTGGGGCACATAGGGTTAAACACTTGCAATATTACACCGTCACAACCAACCCACCACACAATGAGACCAGACTGTATTCTGTAAAAATATACATCTTTGTATAGATTTTAAGCAGGCTTGTGAATACAGTTATCAGACTTTCAAATAGCGGTTCCAAGTTACTTAGTTCAGGTTGCCGCAGTTCGTTCTAGCAATAAGAGTTCTTTAGGGCCTCCTGCCCAGTTCAACAAAGTTCTTGTGGAGCAGGCGGCTTCCAGGGGATCTGTCCCACGTCGCGTTGCCTTCCCGGGGTCGCTGTTCGTTGCGGCTCTCAGCCGAGCAGTTCACGGGTCATCCGGGGCAGCGGAGTTCTGTGGCGGCAGGGTCCTCTCCTCGTCGTCCGCTCCGACCTTGGAGGCGGCGGCTGCGTGGTGGCGGCAAGTGGCAGTACGGTCCTCAAGTGCAGGACGTACCCAGCCAAGTGCCGGTCCAGCTGTGTGCTCACAGCTGGGCTGTCGGGCAAGGTACCGACCTAGGGGACTCTCACAGGGCAACTGTCCGTCTTTGCAAGTGGATTGACTGCTCATGGCGCAGTCAACTCGAGAGCTCGGACCGGACGGGTCCTACTTCGCTTTGCTCTCGGGCTCCCGGTGCAGTTGCAGTCACGGTGTTCGGGCCAGCAGCGGCTGGTCCTCACTTTGCTTTCGCTGTTGCTTTGGGTCCCGGTCACGGTGGTCAGGTGGATGTCGTTGCCTTGGAGGAGATTCCTCCGTCAGTACTGCAGCGATAAGCAGCACACGCAGTCGCTTTCTTCAGGGTGTAGCGCCCACTGGTCCTGGGGCGCTGGTCAGGGGGCAAGTTCAGTTGCAAGCCCTCGGAGATCTTTTAGCAGAGTTTGGCACAAAGTCTTGTAAAGCAAAAGTCTTCTCGTAGTCTTTCCTTTTTCCTCTCCTTCGGCAGCAACGCACCAGACACAGGCAAGAGACAGCACTCTTCCTTGTCCTTCCCGGTCCTTCTCGTTGGGCAGAGTTCCTTCTGTAGCCCAAACAGGATCTAATTTTCAAGGAGCAGGGCTCCTTCTTTTATTTGGCATTTCTTTTGTTCTCGCCGGCCAGGGGGGCCTTTGCATAGCCACTCTCAGTCCTTGAGTACCCTGGTGGGTGTACTCCGGCTTCTGCTTTCAGTGTGAGGGGCAGGCGCATCAGACGCCCCACAGGAGGTGGAGCCAGCATTGTGCGGACAGGGGCGGCCAGAGTACCTTGTTGATGGGGGCTTCGCCCTTCCTAGGCCAGGTGCCGGCTGAGTCATCAGTCGCTCCCCAGGAGGGTGGAGCCAGCATTGTGGTGGCAGAGCACAGCTACAGTTCGAGTCAAGAGGCACTCCTACCTCCCACTAAGGTGTAATCTGCGCATTCACCACCTGTCATCCTCCCAGCCCTGTCACTCACACGTCCCAGACAGTCAGATACACATACCAGCAGAGGCGGGCTGAAATGGTTAGGCAAGCAAATGCTAACTTTCTAAAAGTAGTATTTGCAAACCCAGGATACTAAAATAAACTTTACTAAAAGAAATACTTTATCATCCTGAGTTCAGGCATACTAAACACGACGCGCTACCATGCTCCTTGAGCCTGCTGGGATTATAGGGTGTAATAATTCCAGCAGCTCAGTCTGGCCTAATGGAGCAGGTAGCCTTCAATAGTGAAATACGGTTTTGGTTGTAAGTCACTACTAGGACATGCCACACACATCAGGGCTTGTCCTACCTTACACCTACAACGCACCCTGCCCGCAGGCCTACCATAGGGGTGACTAATATGTAGTCAAGGGAAGGTTCGGGGACTGGCAAGTGGGTGCACTTGCCCAGCTATCGTGACAGTACGAGACCGCACGCGGGTTCTGCGATCGCAGTTCCCAGACACATCTTTACGGCTGCTTCGGTGGGTGGCGCAACCAGCGCTGCAGGCCCACCAGCAGTACTGGCATCTACAAGCCCCGGCACTCCTAGTGCACTTTACTAGGGACTAACAGTAAATCCAATGAACCAATCATGGATACCAATCGCATGTACAATTTACAGTAGGGAGCACTTGCACTGCGGCACGGGTCAGCCGTGGCGCAGTGCCCTGAGTATCGGAAAACCAGCAAAACATCGGAGGCACATCAGCAAAAAGTGGAATGGAGACTCACGCCAAGGTGCCAGGTCTAACATGTGTCCCCTCCAGCTGAAATGTGGGGGAACTACCCTTCCCCAGGGAGTTCCACATCACTAAGGCGGAAAAATCTGGACAGACCGTCAGCGTTGGCGTGATCGGTGCCAGGGCGGTGTTCCACCGTAAAGTCCATACTCTGTAGAGAAATGGACCACCTCAACAGTTTTGGGTTCTCACCCCTCATTTGCATCAACCATCTGAGGGGCCTGTGGTCCGTCTGAACTCGGAAGTGAGACCCAAACAGGTAGGGTCTTAGCTTCTTCAGCGCCCAGACCACAGCAAATGCTTCACGCTCTATTGCACTCCACCTACTTTCCCGTGGAAGTAACCTCCTACTTATGAAGGCTACGGGTTGGTCAAAGCCCTCCTCAGTCATCTGTGAAAGAACAGCCCCTACACCATGCTCTGAAGCGTCTGTTTGCACTATGAATTCCTTGGAGAAATCGGGAGCCAGGAGCACGGGCGCCGTGCACATGGCCGTCTTCAGGGTGTCAAAAGCCTTCTGACAGGTGTCAGTCCAAATCACATTCCTGGGCTGCTTCTTCGAAGTCAGGTCTGTCAAGGGGGTCACGATCGTGCCATAGCCCTTGACAAACCTCCTGTAATACCCAGTGAGCCCCAGGAAGGCTCGTACTGCAGTCTGGGTCTTGGGGGGTTCCCAAGCCAGGATGGTCTCAATCTTGGGTTGCAAGGGTGCTACCTTGCCACTCCCAACTTGGTGTCCCAAGTACACCACTGAACCCTGCCCAATCTGGCACTTGCTTGCCTTGATTGTGAGGCCTGCTCTGCGCAGGGCCATCAACACTTCCCAGAGGTGTCGCAGGTGTTCTGGCCAGGTGCCACTGAACACCGCGATGTCATCCAGGTAGGCGGCACTGAACTCGTCCAGCCCAGCCAACACCTGGTTGACCAATCTCTGAAAGGTGGCAGGGGCATTCTTCATCCCAAATGGCATAACCCGGAACTGGAAATGCCCATCTGGTGTAGAGAATGCTGACCTCTCCTTTGCCCCATCGGTCAAGGCGATCTGCCAGTACCCAGACGTCAAATCAAACGTACTGAGGAACCGGGCAGCCCCTAGCCGATCAATGAGCTCATCAGCTCTGGGGATGGGGTGCGCGTCAGTCTTCGTGACTGAATTGAGTCCTCTGTAGTCCACACAGAACCGGAGTTCGGGTGTGGCTCCCGGCGCAGCAGCCTTCGGAACCAAGACCACGGGGCTGGACCAAGGACTGCTGGAAGACTCAACCACCCCCAGGGCAAGCATCTTGGAGACCTCCTCCTTGATGCAAGCCCGGACCCTGTCAGTCACTCTGTAAGCCTTATGCTTCACAGGTAAGCTGTCTCCAGTGTCCACATCATCGACGCACCAATCTGTGACACTCGGAACCAGGGAGAACAGATCTGGAAACTGCCCCAGCAACTGGCGGCAGTCTTCCTGTTGTTCGGGGGTCAGGGTGGGTGAGAGGTTAACTCCATCCACTGACCCGTCCTTCTCACGGGCCACTAAGAGGTCAGGGAGAGGTTCCGACTCCTCCTCCATTCCGTCATCAGTTGCCAACAACATGCCCACTTCAGACCTTCGCAAGTGGGGCTTGAGGCGGTTGACATGTAGGACCCTCAAAGGGTTCCTGGGCGTCTTCATGTCCACCAAGTATGTCACTGGGCTCTTGCGCTCCACAACCTCAAATGGGCCTGTCCACTTATCCTGAAGGGCACAGGGCTCCACTGGGGCCAGGACATACACCTCTTGTCCAGGCTGAAGCTCGACCAGAGTGGCATTCTGGTCGTACCACCGCTTCATCTCCTCCTGGCTCGCTTCCAGATTTGCCTCAGCAAGTTGTCTGAAGCGTCTGGTCTGGTTTCTGAAGGCCAGCATGTAGCTATATACATTCTGGGGAGGTTTCCTGGGAGATTGCTCCCAGCCTTCCTTTACCAAACTCAGTGGTCCTCTCACGGGGTGACCGTACAGTAGCTCAAAGGGGCTGAACCCTAGGGACTTCTGTGGTACCTCGCGATATGCAAAGAGTAGGCATGGTAAGAGGACGTCCCACTTACGCCTCATCGGACCTTCTAGGCCCATGATCATGCCCTTCAGGGTTCGGTTGAATCTTTCAACCAAACCGTTACCTTGGGGATGGTAAGGCGTGGTGAACTTATACGTTACGCCACACTCTTGCCAAAGGGACTTCATATACTTGGATATGAAGTTGGTCCCCCTGTCGCTCACCACCTCTAGAGGGAATCCTACTCGTGAGAAAATTCCAATCAGTGCACGTCCCACCACGGGGGCCGTCACTGTCCTCAGAGGGATGGCTTCAGGGTACCGTGTGGCATGATCCACCAAGACCAGGATGAACCTGTTGCCCATGGCTGTCTTGGGGTCCAGAGGCCCAACGATGTCAATACCCACTCGCTGGAATGGCGTACCGACCACAGGGAAGGGTTGGAGGGGAGCCTTGTTCTTCCCTCCGGTCTTCCCACTTGCCTGGCAAGTCGGACAGGTTCTGCAATGAGCGTCTGAACTCTTATGCATTTGGGGCCAGTAAAAGTGGGTGACAAGCCTGTCATAGGTCTTGTCCATCCCCAAGTGTCCTGCTAAAGGCACATCATGAGCCAGACCCAGTAGGAAGGCTCTGAACTTCTGGGGTACCACCAGCACACGGGCTGACCCAGGTTCAGCAGCCTTAGGCTCTGAATACAGGAGGTCGTTCTCCCAGTACACGTATTGTGTTTTGGCCTGAACACCATTGGCCTGGTCTGCAGCCTGCTGCCGCATACCCACGAGAGAAGGGCATTCTTTCTGCTCCTTGCAGAATTCCTCCCTGGAGGGTCCTCCTTCTTGCTGCCAATGGGTCAGCTCAGGCAGGTCCCCCAGTTCGGCGACCTGTTCCCCTGTAGGCTCCAGGGCATCCCCCTCAAGGTCTGCTTC
Organism: Lissotriton vulgaris; assembly: GCF_964263255.1. Classification (NCBI taxonomy): domain Eukaryota; kingdom Metazoa; phylum Chordata; class Amphibia; order Caudata; family Salamandridae; genus Lissotriton; species Lissotriton vulgaris. Next base: position 41,537,925 of record NC_141696.1, on the reverse strand, counting down.
CTCCTGGACCGTGGGAACTTCAGGGGCCGGTTTCCCGCGCCCCCTGCGCCTTCTCCCTAACGCCGGTTCCTGGGCCTCTCCTTCAGGCCCCAGGACCTCTTGATCACCCCTACTGGCTGCCATGGACCGGGTGGTCACGCACACCCAGTCAGGCAGACCCACCATCCGCAGGTGAGTCGTCTTCTCCACCTTTTCCCAAGGGGAGTGCTCCAAGTCATTCCCTAGCAAACAGTCAACAGGCATGGTTTTCCTTACACAGACCTGCAGAGTACCAGAGACCCCCCCACACTCTAAGGGAACTTGAGCCATCGGACACTGACTCTCAGAATTATCAGCGTTGATAACCCTACAGTAGGCATGGGGTACAACCTGCTCTTGAGACACCAGGTGCTGCCTCACTGCAGTCACACTGGCTCCTGTGTCTCGAAGAGCCTCAGCTTCCTTGCCATTGATGATCACCACCTGCCCATATTTCTTAGTGTTAGAGGGCAGGTAGTTCGTAGGGATCATCTCACTGTCTCCTAGCGAGACCAGGGTCATGTGAACGGGATCTCCACCCCCCGGGACCATCACTTCTTCTCCTAAGTGAACACTAGTCACTTGACGGGGCGGAGCACCAGTGGGTGCGGGTTTTCCAAACAGGCAACACTTGGGGTCACTGGATATGTGCCCAGGCTCGCCACATTTGTAACAATTGAAGGGCCCCTTTGGAACAGGCTTACCTGTCGGGCCCCATTCTGCTTTGGGGGTGGGGGAGGCTGAGAACCTTGCTGCGGGTTCCCCTGGGAACTACTTTGGGGGCCTTTTTGGAACCCTTTCTGTTTTCCCCCCTTGTCCCCCCCACTCTTCTGCTGGGGACCCTGCCCACTCTTGGCGGAGTCTCCCACGGGACCCTTGTGGACCCTGGTGCTGAGCCAGCGGTCCGCCTCCTCAGCAAGCTTCCTCGGGTTGGACAGCTTGCTATCAATCAGGTGTTGGCGTAACTCAGGAAAACAGTGATCAGACAAGTGCTCCCATGCAATTAAATCAAAGAGACCTTGAAAATCATCCACTCTGCTACCCTTCACCCAACCATCCAGTGCTCTGCAAAAATAAGTCACATACTCCACATACGTATTCCCAGGCCGCTTAGTACATCCCCTAAACTTCTGTCTATACATTTCAGGGGTAAGCCCGTACCTGTTCATTAAAGCTTCTTTCATGTGGGAATAGGATCTCTGATTTTCAACGGGCAAATCTAGCAAGGTATCTCGCCCTTCGCTAAGGAACCTTCCCCACAACCCCGCTCCCCAATCCTTGTCAGGGACCCGGTGGGAGGACATGGCTACCTCGTATGCCCTAAACCACTGTCCTATGTCATCCCCCTTAAAGAACTCTTTAACTACGTCATTCGGGATGTGCACTCTTGACTTTACCTGCACTGGCGATGTGCTGCCACCAGAGGGAGGACGATCCAAGTCTCTCTCCTTGAGACTTATCTCCCTCATTTTCACTTCATAATCCATTTGGTGCTTTCGCTCTTCCAGCGCCATTCTTTTGGTTTCAAGCTCCAGTTGGATTTTCAATTCTGCCAGCTTTCTTTCGTGATTCCTTGTTTCTTTCCTGTCTGCCAGCTCCTCTGGCGACAGGCCTTTACCAAAGCTGTGCACGCTGTCTTGCCTTTCGAGATCCACCAGATCCCCAAGTGCATTCTGCTCCTCCGGTGCATCTTGTTCCGCGAGGGCGTCTTGATCCTCCGGGGCCTTTCTGGACTCTACCCAGGCTTTCAGGGCCTTGTAGAATTCTGGCTTATTCTTGCAACCAGCGTGCGGAACCTTGAGTTTCTTACAGAAAAACTTCAGCTCAGTCTTTGAGTATTTGTCCGGCGTCCCACTCGACCTCCAACACCTCAGAGGTCGTGGACTCCGCTCCATCCAGGCTCTTCGTGCCCGGCATGGTTCTCACACTCGGAATCTTCTTTCGGCAAAATTCAGAAAGCAACGTCTGTGGCTACGTAACTGGACTGTAATCACTGTGCAATGGTCAGAAGTCAAGGTATAGATACTGCAAGCGTAAATTCGAAAATCCTCACCGCTGCGTCCAATGTAGGAAGGGGGAGACTCTAGTTGGCGCAGTGGAACACTAGCGACAAGCAGGGACTCCCGCTTCCTCGTCAGGGCTGAGGGTTACCTTCCAGACAACCTCTGCTTACCCTCTAGGTAGTGTGGCTTAAGCAGTCGTAGGCTAATCTTTGGGGCACATAGGGTTAAACACTTGCAATATTTTACCGTCACAACCAACCCACCACACAATGAGACCAGACTGTATTCTGTAAAAATATACATCTTTATATAGATTTTAAGCAGGCTTGTGAATACAGTTATCAGACTTTCAAATAGCGGTTCCAAGTTACTTAGTTCAGGTTGCCACAGTTCGTTCTAGCAATAAGAGTTCTTTAGGGCCTCCTGCCCAGTTCAACAAAGTTCTTGTGGAGCAGGCGGCTTCCAGGGGATCTGTCCCACGTCGCGTTGCCTTCCCGGGGTCGCTGTTCGTTGCGGCTCCCAGCCGAGCAGTTCACGGGTCATCCGGGGCAGCGGTGTTCTGTGGCGGCAGGGTCCTCTCCTCGTCGTCCGCTCCGACCTTGGAGGCGGCGGCTGCGTGGTGGCGGCAAGTGGCAGTACGGTCCTCAAGTGCAGGACGTACCCAGCCAAGTGCCGGTGCAGCTGTGCGCTCACAGCTGGGCTGTCGGGCAAGGTACCGACCTAGGGGACTCTCACAGGGCAACTGTCCGTCTTTGCAAGTGGATTGACTGCTCGTGGCGCAGTCAACTCGAGAGCTCGGACCGGACGGGTCCTCCTTCGCTTTGCTCTCGGGCTCCCGGTGCAGTTGCGGTCACGGTGTTCGGGCCAGCAGCGGCTGGTCCTCACTTTGCTTTCGCTGTTGCTTTGGGTCCCGGTCACGGTGGTCAGGTGGATGTCGTTGCCTTGGAGGAGATTCCTCCGTCGGTACTGCAGCGATAAGCAGCACACGCAGTCGCTTTCTTCAGGGTGTAGCGCCCACTGGTCCTGGGGCGCTGGTCAGGGGGCAAGTTCAGTTGCAAGCCCTCGGAGATCTTTTAGCAGAGTTTGGCACAAAGTCTTGTAAAGCAAAAGTCTTCTCGTAGTCTTTCCTTTTTCCTCTCCTTCGGCAGCAAGGCACCAGACACAGGCAAGAGACAGCACTCTTCCTTGTCCTTCCCGGTCCTTCTCGTCGGGCAGAGTTCCTTCTGTAGCCCAAACAGGATCTAATTTTCAAGGAGCAGGGCTCCTTCTTTTATATGGCATTTCTTTTGTTCTCGCCGGCCAGGGGGGCCTTTGCATAGCCACTCTCAGTCCTTGAGTACCCTGGTGGGTGTACTCCGGCTTCTGCTTTCAGTGTGAGGGGCAGGCGCATCAGACGCCCCACAGGAGGTGGAGCCAGCATTGTGCGGACAGGGGCGGCCAGAGTACCTTGTTGATGGGGGCTTCGCCCTTCCTAGGCCAGGTGCCGGCTGAGTCATCAGTCGCTCCCCAGGAGGGTGGAGCCAGCATTGTGGTGGCAGAGCACAGCTACAGTTCGAGTCAAGAGGCACTCCTACCTCCCACTAAGGTGTAATCTGCGCATTCACCACCTGTCATCCTCCCAGCCCTGTCCCTCACACGTCCCAGACAGTCAGATACACATACCATCAGAGGCGGGCTGAAATGGTTAGGCAAGCAAATGCTAACTTTCTAAAAGTAGTATTTGCAAACCCAGGATACTAAAATAAACTTTACTAAAAGAAATACTTTATCATCCTGAGTTCAGGCATACTAAACACGACGCGCTACCATGCTCCTTGAGCCTGCTGGGATTATAGGGTGTAATAATTCCAGCAGCTCAGTCTGGCCTAATGGAGCAGGTAGCCTTCAATAGTGAAATACGGTTTTGGTTGTAAGTCACTACTAGGACATGCCACACACATCAGGGCTTGTCCTACCTTTCACCTACAACGCACCCTGCCCGCAGGCCTACCATAGGGGTGACTAATATGTAGTCAAGGGAAGGTTCGGGGGCTGGCAAGTGGGTGCACTTGCCCAGCTATCGTGACAGTACGAGACCGCACGCGGGTTCTGCGATCGCAGTTCCCAGACACATCTTTACGGCTGCTTCGGTGGGTGGCGCAACCAGCGCTGCAGGCCCACCAGCAGTACTGGCATCTACAAGCCCCGGCACTCCTAGTGCACTTTACTAGGGACTAACAGTAAATCAAATGAACCAATCATGGATACCAATCGCATGTACTATTTACAGTAGGGAGCACTTGCACTGCGGCACGGGTCAGCCGTGGCGCAGTGCCCTGAGTATCTGAAAACCAGCAAAACATCGGAGGCACATCAGCAAAAAGTGGAAGGGAGACTCACGCCAAGGTGCCAGGTCTAACATGGACGTGTATTTTACATCAGCGCCTCGTCGGGAGTAGTAAGCGCTATATAAATACAAGTCACTCGCAGCCACTCCAACCCCACGTACATATTACATAACGCGCCATTAAAATACATCTACTGCTCCAAGGCAAGTCACGCATGCTCACTCCAGGAAATCACAGGATCGAATCACCACCAGACCTAGTACTAAGAATGTGGAAACTGATGAAAACGACTCTCTTTGATGTTTTAAATTGTTTGATATTCTCTCACGCTAAATACATTTTCTCTTTGGAAATACTCACTTTTAATTTATTAGCAGCAGAGCGGGACGAGGAGGGAAGGCACGGAAAGCGGCGGGCACGGAAACAGCGCGGGACTGTCAGTGGGATCACGAGAAACAGGGGGACACACGCAACACGGGACTCTCCACACCTCTGCGGCTGCCGGTAGTGAGCGCTCTGCAGTCCCCCAACCACCACCACGCAGTGTACCCGATGGGGCAGAGGGTCTGAAAACCGTCAGCGTCTCCTGTCTATGCCCGGGTAGAGCCGAGCCCCCAGGGACATAAGAGAGTCAGACCTCCCTCCCCACCCAGAAGAATGGCAGCAGCCTCGCACGGCCCCGCAGCAGAGCGGGACGAGGAGGGAAGGCACGGAAAGCGGCGGGCACGGAAACAGCACGGGACTGTCAGTGGGAGCACGAGAAACAGGGGGACACACACAACACGGGACTCTCCACACCTCTGCGGCTGCCGGTAGTGAGCGCTCTGCAGTCCCCCAACCACCACCACGCAGTGTGCCCGATGGGGCAGAGGGTCTGAAAACCGTCAGCGTCTCCTGTCTATGCCCGAGTAGAGCCGAGCCCCCAGGGACATAAGAGAGTCAGACCTCCCTCTCCACCCAGGAGAGCGGCAGCAGCCTCGCACGGCCCCAGCATGGAGAGCACGCACACCAAGACCGTGGAGGAGGTGCTGTCACACTTCAACGTCAACGAGAGCACCGGGCTGGGCCTGGAGCAGGTCAAGAAGCTGAAGGAGCGATGGGGGCCCAACGAATTACCAGCTGAGGAAGGGAAGACTCTATGGGAACTTGTTGTTGAATTCATTAGCACAGACAGTGGGAAGGGGGGCGGGAACGGGTACACACTTACCTGCTCGGCAACACCGAAGGCGGGTGGCGGCTCAATGCCGGACCAGATTCGGGGGCGTTCCCGAGGGCTTTTGGCTGACGTAGCGTGACGTCGTCAAAAGCCAAAAATTCTCGGGAACGCCCCCGAATCTGGTCCGAGATTGACGGACGCCCCCTCCTGCCAATGGCTAGCCTCCATTTATGGAGCTAGCCAATGGGAGGAGAGGGCGTATTCCAGACCCCACACACACACATCAAAAGTTTTTTTGGCGCATGCGTACTGAAGTACGCATCGCCAGTCAAAACCTAAAAATGAATCAAGTTCTCAGACTCCGCTGATGAGCTGCACACAAGGAAGGAAGAACAGCCCACTGGCCCATGGAGAGCAGAGCTCATCTTGGAGGGGACAAGAGCCCCCAAGGTTCAAACAATTCACTCAGCAAAGACCCTTCAGACTGAGACCCCAGCTGTCCAATCCCCTCACTGTGGAAAAGGCCACAAAGAACCCATCTGCAGAGCTGGACATGTTTACAGAACCTCCTTTAGAGGCTTAACCCCTTCGCTGCGGCAGCTATTCCGCCGCAGCACTAAGGGGGAGGGGGTGGGGCGGTCGCGGGGCGGTCTCGTGCTTGTGACGGAACCGCTCCGTCACGGCTCGCGGGTGAGCTGTGCTTGTGACGGAACGGTTCCGTCACAAACCCGCCCGCCCATTAATTAGTCAGCGCAGGCGCGGAATTCGCGCCATGCAGGCGCGGCGAGCGGGCCGTGACCGAACCGTTCCGTTACAAGCACAGCTCACCTGTGGCTTGTGACGGAGCGGTTCCGTCACAAGCATGCAACGGGTTAAAGGAGCGAACAATAGGAAGGATAAACACAAGGCAGGGAATACAACTCGAGGCATTTTTTCCCAACAAATCAAATCGATTAAGAAGTTTGGAGCGAATGAGCTAGATGTACAAAGTGTTATAGATTCAGTAATAGGACACAAACTGGTAAACTATCGCTAAAGTAGGCATTTTGTATGTACGAACAGCCTTTTTATCACTCTTTTTGCAAAGCATTAGCAGTCGGAATCACCAATTCTGCTACGTTGAAAAGCATTTTTTTCTTAGTGATTTGGTAACAGAGATTTGGTATTTCTAAAAAAATGAAGCAGTCTCAGTTTGTGACTACTCCCAGAATAATGAATTTACACGTGCAATTTAGCATCTAGGCCCAGACACAACCGTTTTTTGCGGTTGCAAAGGGGGTTTAGGCCGGTCTGCAACTACAAAAGAGTGTGGCCCATATACCATCCCTATTTTGCAAGTCGCTAATTAATTAGCGACTCGCAACATAGGTTTAGAGTCTCGCTATTAAGAAGGGGCGTCCCAAGGGTGTCCCTTCCTAATAGTGACTCCAAAACCTATTTAGGAATTTTTTGCGTCCGCAACTGCGGATGCAAAACACTCGCAGTTTACCACCTTTCTCAGAAGGGTGGTATGGCACTCGTAAACGGGAAGGGGTCCCCAAGGGACCACTTCCCCTTTGGGAATGCATTCACAATTATTTTTTAAGGGCAGGCAGTGGTCCCGGAGACCACTACCTGCCTTCAGATAATTAAACATAAATGTTTCATTTCTATTTTTTTTAAATGCATCCCATTTTCCTCTAAGGAAAACGGGCTGCATGAAAAAAAATACTTGTTTATTTAAAGCAGTCCCAAACATGGAGGTCATGACCCCAGCATGCGACCATCCCTAGGAGTACCAGCCATGCCCAATGGGGTCGCAAATTGCAACAGCCTCATAAATGTTCATGAGGCATGGAATTTGCACACCCATTGGGAATTGTAGACAGTGTCCAGACACTCTTGTACATGGCATTTTGTGACTCAAAAATTGAAACTTGCAAAATGCTATAGTAGTACATCTGGCCATAATGCCTAATGGAATCAGGTACTAATCAGGTCCAACCTGTGTACACAGCCCCAGAATGCATCAGGCTCTGTCACAATGGCTGCTTTGTGTGTGATGGTGGGAGGATGCAAATACTGGCTGGTCTGCAGAGAAGAGGAAGGAGGGAGGAATAGATTTTTAGAGTCAGGATTACCCATTTTTCAGCAAACTGAAGAACATGTCTTTGATTGATCCTGGGTTAGTAGTCCCGTTATTTTAGGGCCACTAAGCTGAAGCCCCTCTTTTTCTTAACTCATGTTAAACTACTCTGTTACTTGTACCCGTTAGCTTCTGGAAGTTTTTGCGTTTGTCACCCCGAGCGAGACGGGTATGCTCAGACGTGAGTCCCATGCTCTCCACACCACTGGAGTCAAGCTATCCTGGCTGAAGACGGCTGATAGCCAGAAAGGATGCTTGATTCTGGTCCAGGGAAGACATGGCTTGTCAGTTCGGGCTGGACTGTTCCCATGAGGCACAGGGTCAGACTGAGTTGCATATGGCTTGGTCCAACCTGGAATGGCACGGTGAGCAAAATTATGATGGATTTAGGCCCAGATCTCTGTACTGGGGTGAATGTATGACATTGTTCTGCATTCTGTCCATCAATTGTTCTTTTTGCGTTCAGAAGTTACCAGGCAGTTATTGCAGTTGCCTCAAGGGATCTGGATAAGTTCAGGATCTGTGGGGGCGTGCATGACAGTGCACAATAGAGTGCCCTGGAGTTGAGGCTGAAGTCAGTGGACGTTTCTCATGGTACCTATCAATGGGACAATATGTTGTTTTGACTACATGCTCATTCACTCCTCACCCTTCTACTAAGAATGATTGTCAACGAGAGCGAAAGTGCACATGTGCTGGCCTGTGCATCTGTGGGTTCATGGTGAAGGGAGTACCACGAGGAAATAATCCAGAAAAGCAGTGAAAAGACAGTGGTGAAGAGGAAGAGGATGGCCTATGAGATGTGCAGATGCAGCATCCCTGAAACGAGAAGCTACACATGTAAGTGGAGTGAAGGAAAGGCCGGAGTGATTGAGGCACCCTGCAGACCAATATTCACCGCCTAATATTCTTAGAATTAAATATTTGTAATTCTATTTATTTACAATTGTTACTACATATTGATCTGATACTGCTAACAAGCATTAGTAAAACCAGTAGGATTGAATAGTTTGGCCAAATGGTCATTGCTGTGTGATGTTTGGATAAAGAAGCCAAAAATTTACAGGGGAGATTTACAAGCCCCCTGTGCCACCAGTACTTCACTCTTTGTGATGTACTTGTGGTGCAAGGGGCTCCTCCAGATTTACAAGGACAGGAAAAGCCACCCTGCATGACTTTTCCTCTCCTTGTAAATACGGCCCTTTCACACGCAGCACTTTTGGTTGAAGGGGTGTTTCATGGGTGTTGCTGTGGGTGTTCCCACGCAACACCCATGTAACAAGAAACATCTCCACATTTACGAGAAATCGTAAATCCGGAGATGCATCTGAATGCTACGCCACCCTAGAGGTGGAGTAGCGAGGCAAAATGAGGAGAAATGTTTTCATTTCTCCTTGTTTTTTCCTCTTTCAATGCGTGCTGCATACTACAGCACGCATTGAGAGAGGAAAACTCCTGTAGTTATTGTTTTTGAGCAGGGTGGTGCCCCTTCCTGAACAAAAACAATCTCCCCACCATGGTGCAAGGGTGCCTGCGCCGGCGCATGGCTGCAGTTTGTGTGCCAGTGCTGGGGGACGCACGGAGATGCAGCATATTCTTGTTAATGTGTCGCATCCCTGTGCTTCGGAAGTGCAGCAGCGTGGCACAGCCAAAGGGCTTGCAGTGCCATGCTGTGGCACTTCCTTGTAGATCTGCCCCACAGTCTCTCACATATTTAGTATTGTTTTGATTTACTCCAAAGAAAGTGTCACTCGAAGTGTTACACATTTGAAATTAGAATGTCACTCATATCCATATTGAAACCATAAAAATACCACACATGGGGAATCTGAAATATTGACAGCTCTGGAAGTTTGCGGAAGAGTGAATCTTGAGTTAAAGTCACACAATGGACGGCGTTGACTCAGAACTGCACGCTGGACTGGACTGAAGCATACAGCACCCGGAGTCAAGGAGGAAACATCCGGCGATCAGAGGAGGACTGCGCAGCCATCTGCCAACTATTCACAAGTCACAGGATCCATACCAGGGAGGCAGGCATATTATATTATGTTATGTGAATTTGTAAAGCACACTATCAACCCAAGGGTGTCCAGGCGCTGAGCAGATGTGTGTGCCTCGCCCTGTCTATATAGGTTGATTCATTGAAAAGCCAGGTCTACAGCTTCTTGTGAAACACAACAGAGGGGACTCTCATGTGAAGTGGGAGGCCGTCCACACTTCAGGGGCGATGCAAGAGAATGCCCGGCCACCTGATCTGGTTCCGTGCAGGCCTGGGATGTGTGTGAGCAGGAGTCCTGCTGAGCGGAGGGGACTGGGTGGTTTGTGGAAGGAGATGCCACTAATTGTGTAGAGCCTTGAATGTGTGTGTGAGGAATTTGACATGAGCATGTTTGTGTATCGGTTGTCATTGGTGATCCCTGAGGTGTGGTGGGAGTTTTGTGTGAGAGGTTGAGGATGAGTCTGCAATCTCTAGATGATTTGTGTCAGCATGCCAACCTGCCTTAGTTTTACTTTTCTAAACACACTGGCGATGTTCTGACCAGGAGCAGTATGGGCCCATCAGATGTTGGTGCTCTCCATTGGACCAGGAGCAGTATGGGCCCATCAGATGTTAGTGCTCTCCATTGGACCTGTCTCTCTCGTAGTCAAATCTCAAAGCTTTGAACATTGACTGAAAACATCGCTGCTCACAAAACGACACACAAGGAGCTATCATTTAAGGCTTCACTTGAAGTACTGTAGTAACAGAAGTACTTAAGCCAGGCCATCAGTTCCTAATATCAATGGCAGACAACTTCGGTAATGCGCAGAACAGTTAAAATTACTCAGTAGTTCCAGCAATAGCAAATCTGGCAAAAATTCACTTTCATCCAATGGGGGCTGGGTCTTCTCCTTATGTGGATAAATCTCACTCTTTTATAGGATTTCATGCATTCATTAGAGTAATACATGTCTAGGAGGCTTTTAACCAATGAGAAGCAAGCAAAGAAAACATTTGATATGAATTCCCTCAGTGGTACACTCATCATTCTTCTTCATTGGGTCCTGGTGTTTCGCGGCTTCTGCACAGAGAACCTGAAATGTTACACAGTGTGTTCTGCAGTCTGCGATAGCTAGCTTGTCCTTGGAAAGGTACATTTCATCGATTTGGCTGGGAAAATATCTTTCTTATTACTGCGAAGCCTATGAGTCCTTTGATATAACAGAGAATAAACAGAAGCAACATGTCGCGGTGTATACTGTGGTTCACATTTAAAATGGAGGACTGAGCCTAGTTGTCCTAATAACTCCCAATTTTTTTATCTTCTAGTGAGGTCCTTGGTAATCCTATAGACCACCTTGCTGGTGACGACTGTGCGAGGCACGGTCTATTGTATGTATTTTTATTTATTTCTAAAGCGCAACACTTATCCCCTATGGGTTATCATGGAACTGAGTTGTTGCCTTACCTAGCCACTGAGTGATTACATTAAACAAGATACATCTTAACATCCATTAGTCCGGAAACAACCAAGTTTAAAAACAATTCTGAACCTGGTATGGTTGTCAATGAGTCGAATCTCCAAAGACAGCTGATTCCATTACAAGCCCCTTGCACAGCTTTTGCGCCGCCGTTTCGTCACTTTTGTGACGCAGTGGCGGTGCAAAAGATGCACCATGGTGCAGGATAATTACAACGTGGCGCATCTGGGAGATGCGTCACGTTGTAAAGCTCTGAGCCAGAAGGGGGCGTTCCGGCGCAGGGGGGGGGGGGGGGGGCGATCCGGCACAGGAACGTCTTCTGAAAGTGGCTGAGTGAAATCTACAAGATTGACGCAGCATTGGAATAATAGGGCCCGAGCATTGCTGGAGCTGCGTCGTGCTTGGGACGCAACTCCAGCAATGCAACACTTTTACAGCACAGATGCGTCACGCATCTGTGCCATTTTTGCCCCATGGTGCGCTGCATTGTAAATGCAGCGCAACCATGTTGGCATAGGCATGGCACACAATAAGTGGCGCATCCCTGCTGATATGCAGGGATGCGCCACTTATTGTAAATGTGCCCCTTGATTTTAGTTAGTGTCGCATTTCAAGATATCAAGGCCCGGTTAGGTTGATACAATTCCACTCTGGTTTCCATATCTCAGGGCCTTCATTGTGCAAAACGCTATGCGCAACGCAGAATAGTTTAAGATGTGCCTGCTTTTGCATCAGCAGCCACTGCAGAGCGGCTAGGGAGCTGCAGCGGAACCAAACCTGTCCATGGTGCAGGTTAACTTGGCTGCAGCATTTTGAATCACCTACGTTCTTGTGAAGCGGTAATCAGCCAGCCCAAGGAATGCTTTGCCATAGTCCAGTCTACGCGTGATTAGGACCTGTATGATGGTTTTTCGTCAAGCTATTGGATTCCATTTAAACATTCTTCTCAGCAGCTCAAGCATGCCAAAGCATTTACTGCACGTAGCCCTGACGTACTTTGCATGGGAAGTTGTTCACCAGTGACGACCCCTGTGCTTCTTCCCATGCGCTCCTCCGAAGAGCAGAATCTCTTTTCTCTGCATTGAACTTTAAACAATGCTTCATCATCCGACCTGCTACAGAAATAACGTAAATCAGTCAATTACACTGGGCCCGATTCACAGAACTAACTTTAGACAAAATCCAAAACTTTTGGTATTCACAGAAGTTAGGATTTTGTCTTAAGTTTGTCTTAAGAGAGACTTAAGACAAAAATCCTAACTTCTGTGAATACCAAAAGTAGTAAGTTTAGGATTTTGTAATAATAATAATAATAATAAATCATTTGTAAAGCGCCTGGCTACACAGAAAACAGTGTGTCCCCGCGCTAACTGCTGATAGATTACCCAAGGGGCCGATAATGCCAGGCCGAAGGACTTACAGAGTGGGAAATAAGTGTGTTTTTAATTTCCTCCGGAATCTAATTTCAGACGGCTCCATCCTAAAATGCAGAGGGAGTGCATCTGTCTTAAGTTAGTTCTGTGAATCGGGCCCTACGAGTCTCATTGTGCTCCTCCCTCAGTGATATCAGCAACTGAGTATCGCCTGCATAGGAGGCAGTCGCAAAACCCCAGTTCCTGATCATTTTTGCCGTTGGGGCTACATAAATATTGAGTGGGGTCCAATGAGGGACTCCAGACTGAGACATAAGAGAGAGGGATCTGCAAGCACCCAGGTACACTCTCTGTATCCTCTTCAATGAAAAGGTGCTTCGCTACTTGAGAGCATAAGAACGCGAGCCGATCTCGTGAAGTCTGACGATCAGCAACCTATGAGAGACAGTCTCGAATGCTGCAGACAGGTCCAGTAGAATCAGGGCTGCGGCCCCGCCTGATCAACGACTGACCTGATATCATCTAACACCGCTAACAGCGTGGATTCAGTACCGTTGTTACTTCGGAAGCCTGTCTGAGACGTGCCCACCGCATTATTAGTCTCCAAGAAATTGGTCAATTCTTTATTCATTAATTTCTAACCAGTTTTGGGCACAAAGGGAAGAAGAGATATTGGCCAGTCATTGGAGAAGATGGATGCACTCATGTCTTCACTTTTAACCAGGGGTAAGAGTGACACATCCCTCCGGTCTGGATAAGTTTCTGCTACCAAAGATCGGCTAAAAGTAACAGCGGATTGTGTCTTTATAATCCTAAACACTTTGCATGCTGGGACTAGTAGTTTCTGTTTCTCATCATTCAGTGTGGGCATACAAAGCCCAGCACACAAAGTGCACCTAGTTGTAAAAAACAAACAAGACTTGTGAATATTAGTGACCTTTCAATTCAGGTGCTCAGCAGCAGTTTCAAGATCATTTTAGAGCTTCTTGAAACTAAAAAGGATGTAATTCCTTATATGTATATATATATATCAATTCCCCTGGACTCTATTTCTGGGTTTTACTCGCAAGAAAGTGTCATTCTTAGTGTCCCACATTTCGTCACTTAATGTCACAAAGATGTCCACTGAAACCATGAGAATGTCCCACATGAGCCATCTGAAAACTTGGCAGCAGTGCAAGCAGACTCACAAACCTACTCTTTCTGGGATTTTTAACTGTTCTGTGGGAGTTATAACCCCATGCGGCGTGTTAAGGATGCAAGGTCAAGGAGAGGAAAGTGTTAATATGGCCTGCTACACACTGTGCATGAAATCACTTCTAGAAACCACCGTTGACTCAATGAACCTGCACATTGACAGAGCAGACAGGGAAATTCACGTAATATCCCTTTGCCCCTAAAAAAATAAAAGTGACTTTGTGTAATGTAACCGGTGCTCATGTAAAGTGCTATGGGTTGAGTTCACACTGTATGAAAACTGTAGAAAATTTCACAAACAGGTAAAAACAAAGCATTAACAAAAAAAGGAAAGAAAAATAGATACCCATTTATTGGTACACCGTAAAACCAGAAAAGTCAGAAAAATGTGCTGCTTCCCCTCTCAAACTGTGTGATTTTGCTGTATAATACACAAGTGCCTCTTTGGTTCAGGCCCTAAATACCTGGTTGAAAAATTCAACCTCTATAGTCCTGGTCGTTCCCTGCGTTCGAGCAACCAATTGCTGCTCCAGGTCCCCAGGATTAAGAGGGCTAGGCAGGGAGGTCGAGCCCCGTCCTATAAGGGCCCAACACTCTGGAACTCACTCCCTCTCTCACTGAGACAAAATATCAATTTCCAGACCTTTAGGAAATCCCTTAAAACATACTTATTTTCAATTTCCTAAGCACATCACAGTCTATAATCCTGATTGGGCACCCTTAAGCAGTAGCGCAAGCGTGGAGATACCCCTTCGGGGGTCGAGTCCTGCGCTATATAAGAATATAAATAAATAAATAAATTGGGCAAATACTTTATTCGACCCAAACTCCTTTTTCTTCATTATCATGTATGAAAGAACATTGAAATATGTGAGTTTGATTTAACTCCTAATGATAAGGCTCTGTAATAATCTGGTCCTGGCACAGGGTTTACAGGACAACAGTTTGGCCTTGTTAGTTCACTAAAGGCTCACATATAAAAACTATCACTTTTAATAAGTACTGCTTATCTCAGTGCTGTAATGTGTCATATAAATGTCAGAGCTTTGACATGTTAAAAAAATTAATTTTTCAATTTTGAAGAGACTTTATCATATTTCATGTGATCGTTGCTGTGTGGTTTACATTGCAAACATGTTCAGGGCTCGGCTCGTGCATGGGCTCTATGAGCCAAGCAGACACTGGCTCGGTTTTCCCAGTTAATTTGATGGTCACCCACCTCTATTCATAATGCTTCTCCCTGGATGCCTAACAGACTTTACATTCATCTCCAGGATCAAGGGATATGGTATCTCCTTGCAGTGATGGGGGCTTGCCACCAAGCAGGAAGGGAAAGGTAGCCTGCTAAGGTTAGAAAAAGGTTTTATTTTTATTTTGTTTGCCTCTTTTCTAAGCTGTGAGCGATACCTGTGATGATACAGATGAAAGAACACCCATTTAACAGAAGATTGCCCCATTGGTTGGTCATCTTTCTGGGTAATGAGACATGTTCTAGAATAAGACGTGGCTTTACCACACCATATGACTCATCACCTCCTCAGTCTCCTGCCTTCAGGAATAAGATTACATCCTTGTGGGTGGTACCTCCTGCTCAGCTGCCATTTGGTGACTTTCCCCGTGGTGGCGTTCTGTCCGGTAAGGCTCCTCTCCTGGGGCCTTGTTTTTGGCCTCAGGCTGTGCTGGCCCCTCCCTGCGAGTTCTTTTCAGGGGTGTTCCTAGCATTATTTAATATTTAGACATTGACTCTTGTTAGACCTGGCACCATTGGCATGGGTCTCCCTTCCATTTTTGCTGCTGCCTCATGTATTTATGCTGGTGTTAGATGCTTTGGGCACTGTGCCGCTGCTGTCCAGTGCCACAGTGCAAGTGCTCCCTATTGTAAATTGATGTATTAATCAGTGGTTCTATGTTTGGCTATTTGGCTTACTTGTCAGACCCTAGTACAGTGCACTAAGGGCCTCATTTATGAAGGCCTTGCGCCTCCGATGCGTCACTTTTTCCCATGTTAAAAGGGACGCACCGGCGGCGCAAGGCCTTCATAAATAAGGCCCTAAGTGTGCCCGGGGCCCGGGGCTTGTAAATCCAAATGCTGCTGGTGGGCTTGCTGCACTGGTTGTGCCACCCACAGAAGCAGTCTTGTAAAATGTGTCTGAGGTCTGCCATTGCAGAGCCTGTGTGCAGTCTGGTACTGTCGTGCTGACTGGGCAAGTGCACCCACTTGCCAGCCCCTAAACCTTCCCTTTTCTTCAGACACCCCTATGGTAGGCCAAAGGGCCGGGTGCATTGTAAGTATAAGGTAGGACAAGCCCTGATGTGTGTGGCATGTCCTAACAGTGAATTACAGCCATTTTAGTTTTTTCACTTTTGCAAGGCTACTTGTTCTCCGTAGGCCAGAATGGGCTGTGGATTAATACATTTTTATAATCCTAACTGACTCAGAGAACATGGTAGAAATTCGAGTTTAGTATGCCTGGACTCAGAAGGATAAAATACATGTTTTAGTGAAGTTGGTTTTAAAATTCTGTGTTTGAAAATACCACTTTTAGAAAGCAGGTATTTTTTTGCCTAACCTTTAAAGCCTGCCTCTGCCAAGTTGTGCATTCCTTTGTCTAGTTCTGTGAGTGACAGGGCTGGGGGATTCAAAGAGACAGGATGAGTCAGCCCAGTGGTGAATAGAGAGATCTGCATCTAGATGGGACGGAGGAGTTGCACCTGAACCTTGAATAGGGCTGTGCCTGCCTTCTACAATGCTGGCTCCACCTCCTGGGGAGCGGCTGATGTCTCTGCCCTGCACACTGAAAGGAAAGAAGGAGTCCTGTAAACAGAGTGCTCAGGTACTGGTTTGGACTGGGCAAAGGCCCCTCTCCCCTCAGAGAACAAAGGAATTGGGGGTATAAATATTGGGTATCTTGTACCCTAGTTGCTAGGTGAAAGACAGTGCAGAATTCATAAAAACAAGCATTGGCAATGTAATAAGTCTCACATTTGCGAGAGTAGAAGCTATTGGCATTGTAAATGACCAAGGGCCAGATGTATGTGAATCTTATTTACTGATTCATAAATACCGAATTTTACCGATTCGGTATTTATGAATCTGTAAATAAGATGTAGATAAAATTTCGGTAATTTTTACCAAATCGGTAGGATTCGTTATTTACCGATTCGGTAATTACCGAATCGGTATTGCCCATTGATTCCTATGGGCCTTGAAGCCCATAGGAATCAATGAGCGATACTGATTCGGTATTTACCGAATCGGTAAATACCGAATCCTGCAAGGGTGCAGGGGATGTCACTTTGACACCCTCTAGCACCCCAAGTACAGGCTTGTGTGCCATGTGGCACACAGACATGCCCTAAGGGCATGTCTGTGTGTCACATGGCACAGGTGTACATGCACAGATGTGCATGTACACCTGAATTCGGTATTTTACCACCCAATTGTATTGGGTGGTAAAATACCTAATTCTGAAGGCCTATAGCACTGTCAACAGTGCTACCTATGTAGCAAATGACAGATTCAGTATTTTTAACGATTGGTAATTTTACCAAATCGGTAAAATGTACAGAATTGGTAAATTTACTGATTCTGTAATTTTACTAATTCGATAAAATTACCGATTCGGTAAAATTACCGAATCTGTAAGTTTTTCTATCCCCTACATACCAATGTCCAAATACCGATCGGAAACGGCCAAAAATCGGTATTTTCGGCCGTTTCCTACCGGTATTTGGACACCTACATCTGGCCCAAAGCCTTTTATTTATGTGTTTTGATAATTGACACATACATAAGAGGCATTGTCATTTATAATGGCAATAGCTCAAACTCCCGTAAATTCAAGACATATTTTATTTCAAAGAAGAGGCCGTCATTGTCAGGGGTGCACTGAATGTTGCAGGAAAGCAAGTTTTGTCGGCTGTTGGAGAACCTCATTAAAGAAAATATTGCTTACAGACTAAAAAGACATACGTGTAACAACAGAAGTAAAATAGCAAGTCCTCTTGGGATGTTACTAATGAAGAGAAGGTGGTACCAAGGAGGGACTAACAAGCTGTTTAATAAATCAGAGCCAGTATTTACAAAGGACAATGACACAAGACAATAAAAAAGGTGGATGGAGAGTGTGCAGAGCTTCAAGTACCCACCTGAATACAGCATGCCTCGCAGAGCAGCACATGCCCTTCCCAGGCTCGACCTAAAATGGGCGGTGTTAATAATAATAGGGCACTATCATGGTACAGATGTGGCCCTTAGGCCCAATGAGCATTTGTGCCACTTGTAACATTGCTGAAATACTTGCCTAATACAGAACAAAGAGTCCATACTGTAAATCCAATTACATGGGTGCACATTTTTCATTTGTACAATCTCAAAGTGATGTTCCTTTTTCTGCCTCAAATTGTGACCCCACGCAAATAAGAGAACTAATTTGTCCCATCTCCTTACTTTGTATTACTGATGCAGACACAGCTGCTCTTGAGGCCTACTGAGAGTGTGCCACATAGGATGTCACGTACAGTTAGTTCTCCTGAATGTACGTTTTGCGGGTGGCCAGTGGTCCAAGGGATCTTTCAGGCAGATGGGTGAAAGTCACACAATGCACCCATCTGGAAAGGAAGACCGTCCCCCTATTACAGTAAGAGCAGTTCCACTTCCTTGAAAGATGTGGAGTTGTGGCAAATGGCTGCCTTCTGACTACAGAAGTCTTATGTTTAGCACCAATCCTGAAGAAACACCACAATGCACTGCCCTTGATTCGGCTCCCTGCTTGGGAGCTCCGGCAATTGTAGCCAGTCGACCTCAGCAGGGTAGCCTTCTCCCTCTTCCTGTGGAGCCAGCTCTCAGTCTGGGAGCTCCGGCGAGCGAGGCCAGTCGACCCCAGCTGAGTGGCCCCTCTGTCCCCACTTTGGATCAGGCTCTCTGCTTGGGAGCTCCGGAGACCGTAGCCAGTCGACCCCAGCAGAAGAGTCCCTTTTCTCCTTCCTTGGAGCCGGCCCTCAGTTTGGGAGCTCCGGCGAGCGAGGCCAGTCGACCCCAGCTGAGTAGCTTCCCCCTTCCATCCCTGAAGGAGTTTGGTGACTTAGCCCTGACGATTTCTTCGGGTTTGCCTCTGGATCCTCTCCCTCCAAGATTATGGAAGGCGTTTCAAGAGGTCCTCTTCCAGCCCCTGCACGCCATCTGCTGTCAGTCATTCGAGACAGCTACTGTTCCAAGCTGCTGGAAGAAGGCAGTGGTTTCCCCGCTTTTAAAAAAACCTACGCTCGACCCTGCCTGCCTCTCTAACTACCGGCCAATTTCCCTGCTCCCTTTTCCGGTTAAAATTATGGAAAAGCTGGTTACCCGTGCTCTGTCCAGTTTCCTAGAAGGGAACAGCTGGTTGGACGAGACGCAATTCGGCTTTCGTCCAGCGCATGGGACGGAATCCGCGTTGGTGACCGTGCTAGACAATCTGCGGGCGCGAGTCGACAGTGGTCGGGCAGCATTTTTGGTGTGCTCGACATGTCGGCCGCGTTCGACACGGTCAGCCATCCCACCCTGATTTCTAGGCTGGAGGAATGCGGGGTCAGTGATAAGGCCAGGGATTGGTTAATCTCCTATTTGGACTGCCGTCAGCAACGGGTTTCGTTACCCCCCTTCAGTTCAGAGGAGCGGAGAGTGGGACAAGGAGTACCTCAGGGCTCGGCCATCAGCCCCATACTCTTTAATGTCTACCTCCGCCCCCTAGTCCAGCTCATTAAAACCTTCGGTATCTCCGCATTTAATTATGCGGATGATACCCAGCTGGTCTTTTCTCTGGAGGGACAGGATGCAGTCACACTGGAGACTTTTCACCGGTGCATGCAGGCGACAGCGGAATGGCTCCGGTTGAACTCGTTACAGTTCAACGGAACAAAGACGGAGGTCTTACACTGTTCCACTGATCGAGTTCCTCGTGATCTCCCAGTGGACTTCTGGCCTCCGTCCTTCTCAGAAACAGTGTCTGCGGCACAATCAGCGCGTAATTTAGGCGTCACTTTTGGGCCTAACCTGCAGTTGGATCTACATGTGAATAAGATCTCTTCAACATGTATGATGCTGATTCGTATGCTGCGCAAGGTCCTTCCTCTCCTCCCTGCGCAAGCCAGACCAGAAGTAGTGCGTTGTACCATCCTAAGTCGACTTGACTATTGTAACGCACTACTTCTGGAGGCCCCGGTAACACTCTTGGGCAAGTTGCAAAGGGTGCAAAATATCGCTGCCAAACTCGCCCTTTCTCGCCCCTACCACAGTTCTTCTACGGCAGCACTGCGAGAACTTCATTGGCTGCCAGTTCATCTATGGGTGCGCTATAAAGCAGAGTGTGTTGTGTTTAGGGCTATTCATGACCTGGGCCCCATTCCTTTGCGGCGAATGTTTGCCTGGTATTGCCCATCTAGAGCTCTACGCTCCTCGTTATCCAGGCTACTGGTAGTCCCACGATTCCAGAGAGTGAGGATGGGGGGCCGCTCTTTCAGAGTAGCGGCAGCCAAACTCTGGAACTCTCTGCCTATATCCTTGAGAAGCCTTGGAGATCTCTCATCTTTTAGAAAGGCTCTAAAAACTCACCTTTTTCCCAGGATAGGCTGAGCTACTGTTTTCATTGAGTACGGGTCAAAGCGCCAGGATGCCCCTGGTGGTGACAGGTTGCGCTATATAAGTATGCCACAATACAATACACAAGAATGCAGGCACCCTTTTAAAGGAACTAAGGGAAACATTATCAAGAACGGCGTTAAAATTATCGCCGGTTTAGCGGCAGAAAACTGCCGCTAAAGCGTGACAATAAGCTTGATAATATGCCCTTGTGAATTCCCATAGTAGCCAAGGTTAACATCAGAACACCGGCTTTTATTGCAATTCTCCAAGGCATATTACAAAAGCCCCTTATCTCTGTTTTAGCGGCAGTTTCCTGCCGCAAAACCGCCGATAATTTGTAACGTCGTTCTTGATAATCTGCCCCCAACAAACTGGGCAACATGATATAAGAAGAGCCCTGCAAAGGCTAATGTAAGACACGGGGATATATCACATAAAGGGATCTGGGCAAAAGGAGATAAACCTTGATAATAGCAAGGCTCCTAAGCGATAAAAATCGGCGCCACTCAGCGATATTAATATTGCCGCTAAACCAACATAGCGATAATCATCGCTAGTTGTTGGTAATATGCCCCTTAATTTCCACAACGGATCCCAGTGCCTTGAGACCCGTAAGGTGAGTAGTTTGCACTTTACAAATACGGATTTACATATTTACATCCCAAGGAACATTCTTTTGAGGCAGTCTCTGCTACAGTCTTGGGGTGACTGGTATCTTACCTAGTGATAAAGCTCGACCGGTGCTATTTCATTACTTAAGACACGGGCATATGGTTGTTTGTTGAAGGCTCTTTAAAGGCATGTACTGAGTATGCCTTAAAATGGAACAGTGTTTGTTGACAAACATAAAGTAAAAAACAGAACATCCCACAACATACACAACACACACAATAAAAACATAACAGGGCACAACGCAGCACAAATCAAAACAGAATGCAAGATAATAACCACAGTACAACACATTGTATTGCAAAATGTAGCAAAACATCACACACTAGTATCTTTAGAAATCGACTTTCATGATTTGGTGATAAAAGATGCTTCACACTCTGCCTTCACTCAACATAAAATAGGGCCAGCCAAACATGTTTTCAGCTCCTGCCCTCTGACTCGGATCCCGGCACCATGGTTTTCGAACCCTGCTTCATACATGTACCAAGTTACATGTGCAAAAGTGACGTAGGGCTCTTGAAAATAAGCTGAGATTCGGGCGCTCAGCCTCCTACCGTGTGTACTGCTGTAACCAAAGATCAGAGTGCGGAATAAAGGTAATGGCATCAAACAGCCTGACTGAGGCTATTCCCTACTGGGCCACTAGAGGGCAGCCGGACCTCACTAATCCCCGGTGCCCCTTTCAGAACGGACGGCTCCTGCACCTTTCGAGTGAGCCAAGCTTTCTCTTCTGGGTCAAACTCTTCCATACAGGACATTTCAAGAAATCTTTCTGATGAATGCTGTCTGTATTTGCCCCATTGCAGACCCGCATGTATCTTCCACGTCATGCATAATTGTTTCTTTTGTGCCATCAATGTTTTCTTTCCGTGCTTAATTTGTAAAAAAATAAAAAATACGTGCGGGCCCTCATCAGGAGCCTCATTTATGACTTTTTGCCATAGGGAAGCGTAGCTGGCCTTCCTGCTGCGCTTCCCTACGGCAAAAGAAAAGGGCAGAAATGCGCCGTATCTATAAGATACGGCGCATTCCTGTCCTTTTCCCCTGCGCTGGTGCACAATGTGCTGCCTGCGCCAGCACAGGCACCCTTGCACAATGGTGCAAGGGTGGCTGCGTTGTGGGGAAGATTATTTTTGTACAGGAAGGGAAACCTTTCTGTACAAAAATAAGCACAAGAGCCTTTTCCTCTTTCTATGTGTGCTGCAGAATGCAGCACACATGGAAAAAGGAAATACGAGGAGAAATAATGACATTTCTCCCTGTTGCGCCTCCCTTACGCCTCCCCTGGGGAGGCGTAAGATTTTGGCACTGCTTCAGAGTTCTCGTAAATCTGGGGCAGTGTCAAAAGGCCATGGATGTTGCTGGGAACGCCCCCAGCAACACCCATTGCACGCCCCTTTAACGCAGAACACTGCGTTAAAGGGACTGATATTTATCAGGCAGCAGTACGCCACCAAGACTGGCGTACTGCTGCCTGATAAATACCACGCAGGCTTCTGAGCCACGGAACTTCATGAAAAGTGAAGTTCCGATGGCGCAAGGGGCCTCATAAATGAGGCCCCTGGTGACCACCGCAGTTTGGACCACACATTGGCACTCTCCTTAAACAACTACTAACCACTACATTGCTACAAGTGTGACAATTCGGACTGTTCGAGGCCGCCAAGGGTTTAAGGGCCTCATTTGTGAGGCCTTGCTTCAGTTTTGCGCTTCCGATGCGTCACTTTTTGTGACGCATCGCCGGCTTAAAACATGCCTCATGTTGCGCACTATTTACAAAGTGATGCATCTAAGCAGGTGCATCTCTTTGTAAACACCTGCGCTACATTATACCAGTGCCAACTATAATGTATGTAAGGGGGGCGTTCCCCCGCAAAAAGCCTCGTAGAAGTGACGCAGTGAAATCTATGAGATTTCACTGCGCCACTTCTAGGGTGACAATGCATCAAAATCTTGCGCCTGCCTCACAGCAGGCGTAAGACTGACGCAAGCCCTTTCACATGGGGCTTGCCCATGTAAAAGGACACATTGCTGGAGTTGCGTCACTTTTGTGACACAGTCCAGCAACGCGTCACTTTTGCACTTACAGATACGTCAGAAAGACTGACGTATCTGTAACTCCTTGTGACGTGATGCGTCATATTATAAATATGATGCATCAAGTATGTTGCAAGGAGGGCGCAGTGAGAAGTGACACATCGCTGCTTTCACGCAGCGATGCGTCATTTCTCATAAATGAGGCCCCAAGAATGGCTTGAGTGGCAGGTATCAGTTGTTTTTAATGTATGCTAAATTAACAAACAACCATTTTTCTGCATATCTTTGAATTAAACAAACAACGCCATCCTGTGGCAGCTGTCATAAGTGTGGTTTCTGAAATTTGGGGGCAGATTTATGAAGGGCTTGCGCCACCTTTACGCTGCCGTTGCGTGACGCAACAGCACGGAAACGTGGCGCATCCCTCCGCCCTATTTACAACGTGACGCATCTAGGAGATGCGTCACGTTGTACAGCACTGCGCCATGAGGAGGCGTTCCTGCGCAGGGGGGGCGTTCCTGCACAGGAACGCCTCCTGAAAGTGGCTGAGTGAAATCTATGAGATTTCACTCAGTTGCTTTCAGGGCAATGCTGCGTCAAAACCCTGCGCCTGCTTGAAGCAGGTGTAAGGCTTGAGGCAGCATTGAAAGAATAGGCCCCCCCAGAGCATTGCTGGAGCTGCATCGCGCTTGCGACGCAACTCTAGCAATGCGCCACATTTCTGGCACAGATGCGTCTTTGCCCCATGGTGCGCCATGATGCGGCGCACCATGGGTGGCGTAGCTGTGGCGCACTGTGGCGCATGTTAACTGGCGCATCCCTTGGGATTGAAAAACTAGCAGTGACGGGCAGAAGGTGGCGGTCGGACGTCACAGCATAGGGAGAGAAGAGCACAGCACGGAGTAGGGCACAGCACGAAGTGTAGCTGCATGTATGTCGAGAAAAGCATTCTTTTTAAAACAGCAATATGAGGTAATGCCTGGGGGAGGGCCCCACATGGAGTAGGACAATGCACGGATTGCAGCGGGTAGCTCCATCTATGTAGATAGAAGCATTTAAAAACAAGCAGTGACGGGCGGAAGGTGGCGGTCAGATGTCCCAGCAGAGGGAGAGATGAGCACAGCACGGAGTAAGGCATAGCATGAAGTACAGAGCGTGGCTGTATGCATGTTGAGAAATACAAGGCTACCCCTGGTGAGAGGTAGACCCCCCAGTGCACTGCGTTGAAAAGACACACAGGTCTAATGATTTAAAGCACGCTCCTAGAGCTGGTGGCTGAGGCGACATCCTCCTGAATCATGCCATAGATTTTATCGGCATCCCCCGCCGTGAAGGCGAAGGTGTCAGCCTTGAGATCAGTCATGTTCGATACCACGTCGTAATTCATTATTGATGTTGAAGTAGCGTGCTAAATCCTCGGTACAGAACAGTAATGGACTCACAAAGTATGATAAAGAGGTATTTGCACAGCTGTTAGTGATAAAGTTTCCGTCAGGGTTGAGCAGTGAAGCGTGCAACCAGGGGTGAACGCTGTCTGGACCGGTCAGCGTGAGGTCAAAGACTAATACAAGGCTACCCCTGGTGAGAGGTAGACCCCCCAGTGCACTGCGTTGAAAAGACACACAGGTCTAATGATTTAGAGCAAACTTCGTAAATGTTCAATCCAAATGATTTACTGGTTCATTGGTTTAGTACATATACATTGAGTTCCATGTATAAGACATCATGATCCAAATGCAAGTGAAGTTTATCATCAACAAAATAACAGTCCGAAAATTATAAATCCCAATGCATTTCGGGCTAAAACAAAGCCCTTCCTCAGGGGATCGCTCTACAAACAAAAGAAATGCCATAATCAAATCGAATTCAAGTATCATCAACAACCTACACAAGTAGCCATAAAACGTATAAGGTGCAAACAAAAGGAAACAAGAAGTGTGCTCACTAGGACAGCCAAGTTTCCCACAGTGCATGTAATGGAAGGCAATAGAAAAATGAATGACAAACTGAACTTAGTTAAAAACGGAAAGCCAAGTAAAATCCAAGAATAGAAGGCATGAACAACCCTCGTGACGACAGTAGGATAAACCCAGTGAATCACCGTGCAAATACAGAGCGGTGACTAATAATGCGACGCGAATGTGCCACAGAATGCTAAAGAACCCGCTAACCAGAGTGTTAGAGAAAGATGCAGCCAGACTTTCTCACGCGCGGGCAGAAAGACCGTCAGTAAGTTAGTAACAATAGATAGGTCCCCCAACCAGAGGTACTCACAGTGTGCGCTGAAAACACGAACAACATTCAAAAAGCCGGCTCACGAAGCAAACGCGCCGGGGCGATGTCGGTATATGAGAAAGTGTGTAGACATAAAAGATGGACTACAATACACCCCAGTGTGAGCGCCATCTTGGACTGGTGTAACAACAATCAATACATAAGTAGCAGGAACATGTCCCACGTCATATTCCAAGGTGCACCATGACAAAAAATATATAAGAAAATAAAACACAAAACGAAACGACAGGAGAGACATGCAAGTGTAAACAAGGAAAAGACACACAATAATCAAGAGAATGACAGGCATATGCAGTGTGACACACAAGAACAGACATGATAATTCACAGATAACATGAAAATTCCATGCGATCATTGAGCCCGTGCGGCTGCGTGGTCGCCATGTAACGAATCCAGAAGTTTTCCCACTTCAATAAAGTTTTCTTGTTGTCGTGTGTCACTGGTACTTGCTCCAGGATAAGGTATTTCAATTGAGCAATAGTGTGGTTGTGTTCTGAAAAGTGAGTAGCAACAGTAGATCTCATGTTGCCTGTCCTTGTGTTGCTCTTGTGTTCCAACAAACGTGTCCTGATTTTACGTTCAGTGAGTCCCACATAACACTTGCCACAGGGACACTTCAAAAGGTAGATGACATTCATGGAATTGCACGTGGCATTCACCTGTAATTTTATGGGGTACCCCTTCATGGGGTGGTTGACAACATTCCCCAGGATGCAATTGTGGCAGTTACTGCAGTTGTGACAAGGGCGCAGACCCTTGTAAGTGACCGGTTGACTTACGGATTTGGGTTTACATAGCATTTCTTTTAAGTTTCTTCCCCTTGTGTAAGCAAACATGGGTTGTTGTGCAAAGGCTCCCTGGAAATCAGGTTCTAGGCTCAGTAATGCCCAGTGCTTGGAAATGATATTTTTGAACTGTTTGCTCAAAACCGTGTACTTGGATACAACTACCATTCTGGAATTTTCAGATTTGGTGCGAACCTGTAGTAGTTCATCACGGGTTATGTTCCCACACCGGGTAACTGCCTTTTGTAAAGTTTGTGGCGGGTAGCCACGAGCCTTGAACCTTTCAACCATGTTGTTCATTTCAACCTGACAGGTTTCTTCGGAAGTAACGATGCGTTTGACACGCATCAGTTGAGACAAAGGGAGATTCTGTTTCAAACCCACTCGATGAAAGCTTTGGTAGTGCAACATTGAGTTCCGGTCCGTCGGTTTTCGGAAAATGGTGGTAATTATTTTGCCAGCTTGTCTTTCCACCTTGACATCGAGGAAATGAATGCTTGTCCTGTCAAAGTTCCAGGTGAATTGTATACGCTCACTGATGATATTCCATGTGTTCAAAAAATCCACAAGGGCTTGTTCAGTGCCTGACCATAACATGAAAATGTCATGAATGAATCTCAGATAGAGTTTCCCACTGTCGCTCCAAGCTGTTTGATTTAATATGTGGGTTTCCTCAAAAGATTTCATAAAGGTATTAGCGTACGACGGCGCCGTACAGTTGCCCATGGCCGTCCCGCAGAGCTGATGGAACCATTTGTCAGATACTGAGAAGTAACTATGGTATGGCGGTAAGAGTTGGTGGCAGCTACTCCCCGCTGGGCGCTGAGCACTGAATTATTTGAATGCAGCCCGTGTTCAGAGGCTGAGAATAATTTTTAGTCCTTTTAACGCACTTCGCGCTGTTTAATGAGCTGAAGCTCGAATTTTTTAAAACCTGACAGAATTGTAGCAGTAAATTGTTGGATTTAATAATTGCACTTTTGTTATCACAAGCACTCACTCGCATTCATTTGGGATCCTAATTGTTGCCCGAGGACTGTTTTCCGCCTTGTTGCAAGGCAACCGGCACTCCAGCCAATCACGGTTGTCTAGGGCGGGACAGGGGCGGCACCTCACGGAGCGTCGAGCGGTTAGCGCTCTAGACCTCCGCTTCCTGAGGGTATTTAGCTACTCGTCGGCCCCAGCGCGCAGCGATGGCGCGCAGGGTAGGCGCCATCGACTGCGCCGAAGACGAGCCAAAGACCAGCCCGTCTGTGCCCGTCCGGGCCAGGTCGGGGCATGGGGCAGGAAACGCTGTCAGAGGTACGCTCTCGGCGGGTCATCTAAGGGCTCTGCGCCCTAGTACAAATAGTAATTGTTCCATTCTAAACCCTGCATTAGCAGGTTCCCAAATTTGTCATCACTGTGCTTTTGCATTATCTAATGTTCAGCCCCACCCAGACGTTACACACAAACTTAAGATACCTACTCCAACCGCGGCTCAAAACACCCGTTCCTTTACATTCTACACTGTTAATTGCAGATCACTGCCTCAACATAAAGCAGATATTTACCATCTTTTAGCAGAGGAAAAACCATGTGCGGTTTTCCTTACGGAGACCTGGTTGCATGATGGTGCTGGTCCCGATGTAGCGGCCGCACTGCCCTCTAATTACGCTATCGCTAGAGTTGATAGAGAAAGACAGGTTGGAGAGGGGATTGCTGTGATTTTTAATAGGGAATTTAATTGTGATTTCCAAACGGTCAATATCCCAGGATGCGAAGCAGCATTTTTTAAAATTGCACTGAACCCTAACTTTACCTTTTCTGGTTTTTTAATTTATCGCCCTCCTGGAGGCAGTAATGTCTGGGCTGCGAATTTGGCCAACGTCATTTCACCTTATTTTCTGAATGCCCAAAATTTGACCATACTGGGTGATTTAAATCTCCATTTGGAGGACAAATCAAATAGCACGGTTGTCAACCTTCTGGAAGATTTGACTACTCTTAGCATGACATTGCGGAATGAGGGTCCTACTCACCAAGCTGGCCATTTGCTGGACCCCATTATATCCAACATACAGGAATTAAAATGGTTGAAAACCGACCCCATTTGTTGGTCGGACCATTTTTTAACCCTTTTTAGCATTACCCTTACTGACTCTAAGCCGTCACTTTCTGCTCGGCCCCCAATTCTTATGAGAAATTGGAAAAGGTTAGACCTGTCCGAGTTGCAGAATGCACTAAAAATTCACCCCCCCATCTTGGGCACCGAAATGGAAACGATTGCGCGTGAAGCCCATACCTGGCTGGAGAGAGCAGTCGATATCTGTTTGCCCGTTACTAAGTGCAGAGGTAATGTTCATCGCCCTCCAGCCCCTTGGTACAACGATGAATTAAAGCTAGAAAAAATCAAGTGTAAGGCATTAGAGCGGAAGTGGCGCAAACATTACGATCCTTTAAAAAAGGAAATTTATCGTAGTGCCAGAAACCTCTACCACAGAGCCTGCACTAGAGCCAAGGCATGCTACATAACTGAGACTATCAACACAGCCGCAAACAAAGCACGGACTCTTTTTAACACTGTTAAGGAACTGGCCGGAGCAAATTCTATGGCGGCCGCACCTCCCCTGACCCCTCAAAAATGTCAAAATCTTGCCACGTATTTTGTGGAAAAGATAGAGAATATTATTGCCAATATTAATCCTCTGGTGAGGGATGACGGGGAAGTTCCGTCCCCACCTTTGGTAAATCAAATAGGACCACGGCTTGACTCTTGGCCACCTATCTCCTTGGACATTCTGAAATCCTTAGCTGCGTCCATTAAATCAGGCTCTCCCTGTGATCCTCTCCCCATTAACATCCTGAGGCAGCTGGACGACTCAGCCCTGGGGACTATTGCTGAGACATTAAATGCCTCCATTCATCTGGCAACTGTCCCAGCGGCTTGGAAGCATGCCATGGTCAGCCCTCTATTGAAAAAGCCGGCGGCTGATCCTGAGGTGCTGGCCAATTACCGCCCAATTTCCCTGTTACCTGCGTTCTCTAAGATCTTAGAGAAGCACATTCACGGTGTACTCTCAATATACACGGAGAACAATAATCTACTCCATTTTACTCAGTCAGGTTTTAGGGCAGGCCATTCCACCGAGTCCGCCCTCTTGGGAGTCACCGAGAAGATCAGGGGACTTTTGGATGAGGGGCAAACGGTTGCTCTTGTCTTACTTGATCTAAGTGCGGCCTTCGACACCATCTCACACAACAGACTACTTGCTAGGCTGAGTGATGATGGTGTCGGAGGGAAAGCGCTTGACTGGATCGCGTCCTACTTGAGCAACCGGACGTTTCAGATCTCGTCCTCGCAAGCTCAGTCAGACACCTTTCTGTCTCCACATGGCGTGCCTCAGGGCTCAATCTTGAGCCCGTTGTTTTTTAATCTGTATCTCCGCCCACTCGCCGATCTAGCTGAGCGAGTTGGCCTAGAACTTATGACTTATGCGGATGATTCGCAGATTATTTTTTCTCTCACCAACTCAAAGCCTTCATCCCCCTCTGCGTTGAAAACAGGCCTTCAGGAAGTCTTCAGCTGGATGTCAACTAATCAGCTGAGGCTTAACGGGGAGAAGACGGAGATTCTTCTCCTAGGGAAAAAGAGAGATCTATGGCAGGATACCCATAGGCCGCCTTCCCTGGGTGCTTTCCCCTGCCCGGCCACTCAAGTCAGAAACTTAGGGGTATGCATTGATGACTCTTTATCAATGAAACAGCAGGTAAACAAAGTAGCTGGTACGTGCTTCACCATTCTGAAAGGGTTACGGAAGATCATCTGGATGCTGCCTATGGATACCCAGAAGACCGTAGTCAATGCACTGATTACATCTAGGCTTGACTACGGTAACATCTTATATCTGGGCTCCAATTTAGCTGTGATTAGGCGGCTCCAACTGGTCCAAAATTCCGCCGCCAGGCTGCTATGTAAGATCCCTAGGACAGCTAGGATCTCAAAGCACCTAAAGGACCTGCACTGGCTTAGAGTTGAGAACCGGGTCCGGTTCAAAGCATTGACCTACATGTTTAGGATCAAGGCAGGGACCGCACCAAAGTACCTGCAGAATCTGGTTAGGCCCTACGTTCCTGAACGAAACCTCCGCTCTTCAAATGGAGCCAACTTTGTGGTTCCTAGATTTAAACTGGCCCGTATGGGGGGAAAGTCTTTCTCCCATCTGGGACCAGTTCTTTGGAACTCTTTGCCTTTAGCCCTGCGTAAGGAGGTAAATCTCGCCAGTTTTAAGAAAGGTGTAAAAACCTGGCTCTTTGATAAATAATTGCAGGCTTCTAATAGGTTGTTCTTCTGCGCTTTCAGTGTTCTCAGCTCTCATATCTTTTGCGCCGGGAAACCCTTTGTGGGTATCTGCGCGCATTATAAGTGCAAAAAATAAAATAAATACAAATAATAAATACAAAGTGAAGACCAATAGCTCCATCAACAGTACCTGTAAGTCAGAATCGAGGTTAGAGTGAGACAGTTCATGTTCGACAGCCATTAAACCCAAGTCATGAGGTATGGACGTGTATAGCGAACACACGTCCACCGTACAAAGTATCAGTTCTTGGTCTTGAAGACTGCTGGTGGCCTGTTGCAGTTTAATCAAGAAATCTGTCGTGTCTCTGACATAAGATCTCATGTTCAACACAAATGGCTGTAGATATTTGTCTAAAAACTTTCCGGTGTTCTCGTGGATGCTTCCTCTGGTTGAGACAATCGGTCTCATGGGTGGTTTGGAGGTGTGCTTGTGCACCTTCGGTAACATGTATAGCACAGGTGGTTTGGGGTTGATCGGAGTGAGATACCGACGTGCTCGGTCATTGATGGTGCCATTATCAAATGCCTGCTTGATGATTTTCATGAGTATAGCTAGAAACTCGTTGGTCGGATCAGAAGGTAAAGGAGCATATGTATTGAGATCAGATGTGTGTATCTCAATCTGTTCGGCATAATATGTCGAGTCCATGATCACTAGGGCACCGCCCTTGTCAGCAGTTTGGCAGACTATGGAGGAATTGTTGGCAATTTTCAGTATGATGTTTTTTTCAGCTCTAGTCAAGTTCTCACGTTTCACCTTGGATTGAAAAGGTAATTTGGCTATGTCACTTTTCACAAGATTTTCGAATGTATCTATTATTTTGTGGCTCACGGGAGCCATAAAGGTGCTGTGGGGACGTAGTCCTCTTAACATGTCGTCATCTCGTGAAGGGGTAGTGATAACATTTTGGAAGTAATGTCTCAAGCGTACATTGCGTAGAAGTTTGAAGGTACTCACTTCGAGTTCCAAAGTGTTGGTTTTTGTAGTGGGAACAAATGACTGTCCTTTTTGTAGAACGCGAACTTCTTCCTCATTGAGTTGGGTAGATGAAATGTTAATCACCAAGTTTTCGTGATCGTTCATCTGCGTCTGTTGCCTTTCTTTGTTTTGACCTGTTCTTTTTCGGCCTCTGCGGGTTTTGCCCCGCCTGGGTCGGTGGTTTGATCCTGATCCTGTTCTAAAAAATGAACCGCAGAGCTTGAGGTACCAGGTTGTTGTGCTGCTTGTTCAGAAGTTGGCCTAGTCGCTTTGCGTGTTGTTGTGTCACCATCAGATGACGAAGTTTCAGTTGCAGAGTACGGATTATAAGGGCGATTTGGGCGTCGGCGGGCGTACACTTCTGCCCAAGTGTACACCTCGCCGAGCTTATAATCTATGGTGTCTCTCTTATACTTCCGGAATTTACGTTCCTGTGTCTCACGTGTGTGTTTGTCTAATTGAGCATTCACGTCCTCCAGCATTTTAGTCAGCTCCGCTGGGTCGATGGCATTGTCCAGCTCGGTACGTACAGCTTTGACTTCTTGTGCCAGGTCTTCCAGTGTTTTGGACAATTCTTCCACTATAAGTAGGATTAAGTCCAACGAGTATTTGTTGAGTATGGCGAACCACCTCTCAACAAATCTCGTGTTGTTTTTGTATAGTAAGGGTTTGAGGGGGACCCGTAGGCCCCTGGGGATCCGTTGGGCGCGGTGGTACCGCACGAGGGTGCTTGCGTGTAATTTTTGATTAGTTTCCCTCTTGAGTAAGTAGAGCAATTGCTTGATGTTACTCTCCACGCTCCTAGAGCTGGTGGCTGAGGCGACATCCTCCTGAATCATGCCATAGATTTTATCGGCATCCCCCGCCGTGAAGGCGAAGGTGTCAGCCTTGAGATCAGTCATGTTCGATACCACGTCGTAATTCATTATTGATGTTGAAGTAGCGTGCTAAATCCTCGGTACAGAACAGTAGTGGACTCACAAAGTATGATAAAGAGGTATTTGCACAGCTGTTAGTGATAAAGTTTCCGTCAGGGTTGAGCAGTGAAGCGTGCAACCAGGGGTGAACGCTGTCTGGACCGGTCAGCGTGAGGTCAAAGACTAATACAAGGCTACCCCTGGTGAGAGGTAGACCCCCCCAGTGCACTGCGTTGAAAAGACACACAGGTCTAATGATTTAAAGCAAACTTCGTAAATGTTCAATCCAAATGATTTACTGGTTCATTGGTTTAGTACATATACATTGAGTTCCATGTATAAGACATCATGATCCAAATGCAAGTGAAGTTTATCATCAACAAAATAACAGTCCGAAAATTATAAATCCCAATGCATTTCGGGCTAAAACAAAGCCCTTCCTCAGGGGATCGCTCTACAAACAAAAGAAATGCCATAATCAAATCGAATTCAAGTATCATCAACAACCTACACAAGTAGCCATAAAACGTATAAGGTGCAAACAAAAGGAAACAAGAAGTGTGCTCACTAGGACAGCCAAGTTTCCCACAGTGCATGTAATGGAAGGCAATAGAAAAATGAATGACAAACTGAACTTAGTTAAAAACGGAAAGCCAAGTAAAATCCAAGAATAGAAGGCATGAACAACCCTCGTGACGACAGTAGGATAAACCCAGTGAATCACCGTGCAAATACAGAGCGGTGACTAATAATGCGACGCGAATGTGCCACAGAATGCTAAAGAACCCGCTAACCAGAGTGTTAGAGAAAGATGCAGCCAGACTTTTTCACGCGCGGGCAGAAAGACCGTCAGTAAGTTAGTAACAATAGATAGGTCCCCCAACCAGAGGTACTCACAGTGTGCGCTGAAAACGCGAACAACATTCAAAAAGCCGGCTCACGAAGCAAACGCGCCGGGGCGATGTCGGTATATGAGAAAGTGTGTAGACATAAAAGATGGACTACAATACACCCCAGTGTAAGCGCCATCTTGGACTGGTGTAACAACAATCAATACATAAGTAGCAGGAACATGTCCCACGTCATATTCCAAGGTGCACCATGACAAAAAATATATAAGAAAATAAAACACAAAACGAAACGACAGGAGAGACATGCAAGTGTAAACAAGGAAAAGACACACAATAATCAAGAGAATGACAGGCATATGCAGTGTGACACACAAGAACAGACATGATAATTCACAGATAACATGAAAATTCCATGCGATCATTTAGCCCGTGCGGCTGCGTGGTCGCCATGTAACGAATCCAGAAGTTTTCCCTCTTCAATAAAGTTTTCTTGTTGTCATGTGTCACTGGTACTTGCTCCAGGATAAGGTATTTCAATTGAGCAATAGTGTGGTTGTGTTCTGAAAAGTGAGTAGCAACAGTAGATCTCATGTTGCCTGTCCTTATGTTGCTCTTGTGTTCCAACAAACGTGTCCTGATTTTACGTTCAGTGAGTCCCACATAACACTTGCCACAGGGACACTTCAAAAGGTAGATGACATTCATGGAATTGCACGTGGCATTCACCTGTAATTTTATGGGGTACCCCTTCATGGGGTGGTTGACAACATTCCCCAGGATGCAATTGTGGCAGTTACTGCAGTTGTGACAAGGGCGCAGACCCTTGTAAGTGACCGGTTGACTTACGGATTTGGGTTTACATAGCATTTCTTTTAAGTTTCTTCCCCTTGTGTAAGCAAACATGGGTTGTTTGTGCAAAGGCTCCCTGGAAATCAGGTTCTAGGCTCAGTAATGCCCAGTGCTTGGAAATGATATTTTTGAACTGTTTGCTCAAAACCGTGTACTTGGATACAACTACCATTCTGGAATTTTCAGATTTGGTGCGAACCTGTAGTAGTTCATCACGGGTTATGTTCCCACACCGGGTAACTGCCTTTTGTAAAGTTTGTGGCGGGTAGCCACGAGCCTTGAACCTTTCAACCATGTTGTTCATTTCAACCTGACAGGTTTCTTCGGAAGTAACGATGCGTTTGACACGCATCAGTTGAGACAAAGGGAGATTCTGTTTCAAACCCACTCGATGAAAGCTTTGGTAGTGCAACATTGAGTTCCGGTCCGTCGGTTTTCGGAAAATGGTGGTAATTATTTTGCCAGCTTGTCTTTCCACCTTGACATCGAGGAAATTAATGCTTGTCCTGTCAAAGTTCCAGGTGAATTGTATACGCTCACTGATGATATTCCATGTGTTCAAAAAATCCACAAGGGCTTACGGGTCCCCCTCAAACCCTTACTATGCAAAAACAACACGAGATTTGTTGAGAGGTGGTTCGCCATACTCAACAAATGCTCGTTGGACTTAATCCTACTTATAGTGGAAGAATTGTCCAAAACACTGGAAGACCTGGCACAAGAAATCAAAGCTGTACGTACCGAGCTGGACAATGCCATCGACCCAGCGGAGCTGACTAAAATGCTGGAGGACGTGAATGCTCAATTAGACAAACACACACGTGAGACACAGGAACGTAAATTCCGGAAGTATAAGAGAGACACCATAGATTATAAGCTCGGCGAGGTGTACA
Source organism: Lissotriton vulgaris (assembly GCF_964263255.1). NCBI lineage: Eukaryota > Metazoa > Chordata > Amphibia > Caudata > Salamandridae > Lissotriton > Lissotriton vulgaris. The sequence continues at coordinate 41,503,022 of NC_141696.1, read as the reverse complement.
CTTGGGCAGAAGTGTACGCCCGCCGACGCCCAAATCGCCCTTATAATCCGTACTCTGCAACTGAAACTTCGTCATCTGATGGTGACACAACAACACGCAAAGCGACTAGGCCAACTTCTGAACAAGCAGCACAACAACCTGGTACCTCAAGCTCTGCGGTTCATTTTTTAGAACAGGATCAGGATCAAACCACCGACCCAGGCGGGGCAAAACCCGCAGAGGCCGAAAAAGAACAGGTCAAAACAAAGAAAGGCAACAGACGCAGATGAACGATCACGAAAACTTGGTGATTAACATTTCATCTACCCAACTCAATGAGGAAGAAGTTCGCGTTCTACAAAAAGGACAGTCATTTGTTCCCACTACAAAAACCAACACTTTGGAACTCGAAGTGAGTACCTTCAAACTTCTACGCAATGCACGCTTGAGACATTACTTCCAAAATGTTATCACTACCCCTTCACGAGATGACGACATGTTAAGAGGACTACGTCCCCACAGCACCTTTATGGCTCCCGTGAGCCACAAAATAATAGGTACATTCGAAAATCTTGTGAAAAGTGACATAGCCAAATTACCTTTTCAATCCAAGGTGAAACGTGAGAACTTGACTAGAGCTGAAAAAAACATCATACTGAAAATTGCCAACCATTCCTCCATAGTCTGCCAAACTGCTGACAAGGGAGGTGCCCTAGTGATCATGGACTCGACATATTATGCCGAACAGATTGAGATACACACATCTGATCTCAATACATATGCTCCTTTACCTTCTGATCCGACCAACGAGTTTCTAGCTATACTCATGAAAATCATCAAGCAGGCATTTGATAATGGCACCATCAATGACCGAGCACGTCGGTATCTCACTCCGATCAACCCCAAACCACCTGTGCTATACATGTTACCGAAGGTGCACAAGCACCCCTCCAAACCACCCATGAGACCGATTGTCTCAACCAGAGGAAGCATCCACGAGAACACCGGAAAGTTTTTAGACAAATATCTACAGCCATTTGTGTTGAACACGAGATCTTATGTCAGAGACACGACAGATTTCTTGATTAAACTGCAACAGGCCACCAGCAGTCTTCAAGACCAAGAACTGATACTTTGTAGGGTGGACGTGTGTTCGCTATACACGTCCATACCTCATGACTTGGGTTTAATGGCTGTCGAACATGAACTGTCTCACTCTAACCTCGATTCTGACTTACAGGTACTGTTGATGGAGCTATTGGTCTTCACTTTGTACCATAGTTACTTCTCAGTATCTGACAAATGGTTCCATCAGCTCTGCGGGACGGCCATGGGCAACTGTACGGCGCCGTCGTACGCTAATACCTTTATGAAATCTTTTGAGGAAACCCACATATTAAATCAAACAGCTTGGAGCGACAGTGGGAAACTCTATCTGAGATTCATTGATGACATTTTCATGTTATGGTCAGGCACTGAACAAGCCCTTGTGGATTTTTTGAACACATGGAATATCATCAGTGAGCGTATACAATTCACCTGGAACTTTGACAGGACAAGCATTAATTTCCTCGATGTCAAGGTGGAAAGACAAGCTGGCAAAATAATTACCACCATTTTCCGAAAACCGACGGACCGGAACTCAATGTTGCACTACCAAAGCTTTCATCGAGTGGGTTTGAAACAGAATCTCCCTTTGTCTCAACTGATGCGTGTCAAACGCATCGTTACTTCCGAAGAAACCTGTCAGGTTGAAATGAACAACATGGTTGAAAGGTTCAAGGCTCGTGGCTACCCGCCACAAACTTTACAAAAGGCAGTTACCCGGTGTGGGAACATAACCCGTGATGAACTACTACAGGTTCGCACCAAATCTGAAAATTCCAGAATGGTAGTTGTATCCAAGTACACGGTTTTGAGCAAACAGTTCAAAAATATCATTTCCAAGCACTGGGCATTACTGAGCCTAGAACCTGATTTCCAGGGAGCCTTTGCACAACAACCCATGTTTGCTTACACAAGGGGAAGAAACTTAAAAGAAATGCTATGTAAACCCAAATCCGTAAGTCAACCGGTCACTTACAAGGGTCTGCGCCCTTGTCACAACTGCAGTAACTGCCACAATTGCATCCTGGGGAATGTTGTCAACCACCCCATGAAGGGGTACCCCATAAAATTACAGGTGAATGCCACGTGCAATTCCATGAATGTCATCTACCTTTTGAAGTGTCCCTGTGGCAAGTGTTATGTGGGACTCACTGAACGTAAAATCAGGACACGTTTGTTGGAACACAAGAGCAACACAAGGACAGGCAACATGAGATCTACTGTTGCTACTCACTTTTCAGAACACAACCACACTATTGCTCAATTGAAATACCTTATCCTGGAGCAAGTACCAGTGACACACGACAACAAGAAAACTTTATTGAAGAGGGAAAACTTCTGGATTCGTTACATGGCGACCATGCAGCCGCACGGGCTCAATGATCGCATGGAATTTTCATGTTATCTGTGAATTATCATGTCTGTTCTTGTGTGTCACACTGCATATGCCTGTCATTCTCTTGATTATTGTGTGTCTTTTCCTTGTTTACACTTGCATGTCTCTCCTGTCGTTTCGTTTTGTGTTTTATTTTCTTATATATTTTTTGTCATGGTGCACCTTGGAATATGACGTGGGACATGTTCCTGCTACTTATGTATTGATTGTTGTTACACCAGTCCAAGATGGCGCTTACACTGGGGTGTATTGTAGTCCATCTTTTATGTCTACACACTTTCTCATATACCGACATCGCCCCGGCGCGTTTGCTTCGTGAGCCGGCTTTTTGAATGTTGTTCGCGTTTTCAGCGCACACTGTGAGTACCTCTGGTTGGGGGACCTATATATTGTTACTAACTTACTGACGGTCTTTCTGCCCGCGCGTGAGAAAGTCTGGCTGCATCTTTCTCTAACACTCTGGTTAGCGGGTTCTTTAGCATTCTGTGGCACATTCGCGTCGCATTATTAGTCACCGCTCTGTATTTGCACGGTGATTCACTGGGTTTATCCTACTGTCGTCACGAGGGTTGTTCATGCCTTCTATTCTTGGATTTTACTTGGCTTTCCGTTTTTAACTAAGTTCAGTTTGTCATTCATTTTTCTATTGCCTTCCATTACATGCACTGTGGGAAACTTGGCTGTCCTAGTGAGCACACTTCTTGTTTCCTTTTGTTTGCACCTTATACGTTTTATGGCTACTTGTGTAGGTTGTTGATGATACTTGAATTCGATTTGATTATGGCATTTCTTTTGTTTGTAGAGCGATCCCCTGAGGAAGGGCTTTGTTTTAGCCCGAAATGCATTGGGATTTATAATTTTCGGACTGTTATTTTGTTGATGATAAACTTCACTTGCATTTGGATCATGATGTCTTATACATGGAACTCAATGTATATGTACTAAACCAATGAACCAGTAAATCATTTGGATTGAACATTTACGAAGTTTGCTTTAAATCATTAGACCTGTGTGTCTTTTCAACGCAGTGCACTGGGGGGTCTACCTCTCACCAGGGGTAGCCTTGTATTAGTCTTTGACCTCACGCTGACCGGTCCAGACAGCGTTCACCCCTGGTTGCACGCTTCACTGCTCAACCCTGACGGAAACTTTATCACTAACAGCTGTGCAAATACCTCTTTATCATACTTTGCATGTTGAGAAAAGCATTTTTTTTTAAAAACAGCAACAAGAGGTAATGCCTTGGGGAGGGCCCCGCACGGAGTAGGGCAACGCACGGATTGCAGCGTGTAGCTGCATTTAAGTCGATAGAACCATTTAAAAACAAAAAGAGCATTTTTTGGCTTAGAATAACGTATTTATGCAAGCCTAAACACAAAATGTAGCTTTGCAGTATATAAATCTTACTGTATTTTTTAGTAACAGAATTTGCGGCGCTTCCAGCTTTGGCGAGGTATAGGTATGGTTATGGCTCAACAAATGTCTGCCAAACCTTGTTCAGTTCCATTTTAGTAAACAATAGGGTAATAAACAAAGATTAAAGCATAACAAGCTCTTGGCGTTGCGTGGCGGGGGAGCGGCTTACATACTTTAGTGAGGCAGCGCTGCTTAGCAAAACAAGCTCTGGCATTGCGCGGAGGGGGGAGAGGGAGAGGCTTCCTTTGAAGTCTTATGCAGAGGCTCAGACAAATGGTGTGGGATGTGGCTGGCGATGTGCACGCGCCTGGCTCACATGAACTGTACTCGATCCGCAGTTTGGGTAGACTTTTGAAAGCCTTACTATAATCTTGACAAACAAGCATTGCCAAAGCAATGCTTTAGTCGAGACCTAAAAATAAGTTTTTTGATATAGACTTAACACAAGACCCAAACGACAAAAATCCACAATACGGTACTCAAAAATAGACTTCAAAATCGTTGAAAACAGCTAAGTTCTCTCAAGTCGTAAAAGCGACACTGTACTCTCAATGTACCTTTGGATGCGTAATGCACAACACACAAAAGGGTCGCAGGGAAGGTGATGCTTCGATTCCTTACATGCAAGAACGAGGATGCCTTGGTTCCGTACTCCGGGGGAGGTGATGCGTCGGTTCCCGGCTGCGTTGCAGGGACGTGTATGCATCGGTTCCTTACTGCATTGGAGATGATGCGACAGTTCTTCACCGCATAGGGAGGTGAAGCGTTGGTGTCTTACTGCGGCGCAGTTGCTGTGCACCAGGATGGCACCTCGATGCAATGATGATCTGGTGCGATGTGCATAGTGTTACTTAATTTATGGGGGCCAGGGATAACTGTTGTTTCTCTGCACTCCCATTTCCCACCGCCCCAAACCTTCCCTCTAATTGTACAGGTGTTCTAAGTTGTAGAGGAGAGGGGATGTGTGGCATCTCCCAAGAGAGGTGTTCCCTCTCCCTTTCCTTCCCCTACCGTTCCCACTTTGTCCTGATGGTACTGTCACCTCACCCATTCTTCAAAGGGCATGATGATGTAATTGGAATGTTGTTGCCAGGGAATTCTATGTTGCGCTTCTGTGAGGCACGAGTGCAGTGACGGGTGGTGAAGGTACAGCTGTGGCATATTCTGATGTATATAATAAGGTACTACTTAAGACAACCAGGATCTCCTGTGAGTTTTTTCTGTTAAATCCAACATAAAGGCACCCCATACTCTGGGCTCTGCAAGTTATTAGCTGAAGGGATCTGAAATGAAATAATTCAGGATTCATTTTACATTCTGTGAACCACTGGTTAATCTCACTAAGGACATCCATAATAACTAAATTCACAGTAACAGTACCAACATGCACTGTCTACCAGTGTACGTGGAACATATTGCCATATCTACCTTGGGCTTCAAGTGAAATGCCCTTTTAATCATTGACCCCTCTCTTGAGACTATTCTACTCCTGAACCGGACTAACAGGACAGCCTAGGTCCCCAACCTGGTGTCCCCTCATGAAACCACCCAGGTTCTGAGATAGGGCTTTGGGCATCTGGGGACTCTCAGCCACCCACTGACTCCTGCTCCACTGAGCCAGGTAGTAAGCCTCTACACCCCTCTTGCTACTCTGGGACCTAGCTGGGCTACAATGAGCCTCTTCAACCACGCTGGGCTGGAAGATACCTGAACCACTACTTTTGGAATCACTCACTAATGACTCCTTAGAACCTCCAGCACTTTCCCAGCGGTCTGCTTCATCTGCAAGCTCACATGCCTAAGACCATCCGCACCCCAACAGGTGTTGGCGCAACCCTAGCAAACAACAACTGAGCACCTGCTCTTTGAGAACTATATTAAGCAGTTTGTCAAAATCAGAGTCAGTGTGAACCTCTACCCAAGCCCACAGTGCTCCATGACATTCATACTCAAACTCATCCCAAGACTGGTGAGACAGTTTCCTAAGGTTCCTAAACTTCAACCTGTTCTCCTCCTCTTGGGAAACAGGTTCCATACTCGGGGAACTAGGAATGGGACTGCTCACATGGGACTCTGTATTGCTGCCACCACTGGACTCAACCCGCCCTGGGGAGTCCAGAAAATTAAAACTGCGCACAGGGGATAGTCTACCCTCCAGAGGTAATCTCTCCCCGGTGAAGGCCCTCCCAGCCTCCTCTATCCTCTCCTGCGCTAAGACCCTCTAAGGCTCTAGCTGTTGCTTCTTAACACCCAGCTGCGCCATAGCCTGGGCATGTTCTAACCTGACCTTTTCTAAAGCCAGCTGGTGCCCCCTTTTTTTCCTCCTATCTTCCCACTCCTCTGGGGACAGGGAAAGGGATGAGGCACTGCCTTTTACACTGGACCCAGCAAGGGACTCCCTATCCATGGGGTCTTCTCTATCTGCTGGTATCCATGCACTGTCATCTTCTCCCTCCTTTTCAGAATCTTCAGGGCTCCTCACACACCCACCACCCTCATGGCATGAGGCCCGGGCCCTTTCCTCACTGCGCTCAAGATCCCATTGACTCTTTTGCCATATGATCAGGCTGTTCCTAAGTGTCTGCCTTATCCACTCCTATGTCTCTCTCTTCACAGAACCTTACCAACTCCCACATACTGAATCTAAATATATCACAGAAATCAAAAGCAGGTTCCATTTTGGCGGACGTGCTTGAAAAAAGTTTTACCCAGGGAACCTAGGGGTCTGAGCTTAAAACAGGAGTGCAAAATTCACAAAGGATTCAGCAAGCTCCCTATCCCAGAGAACTCACACTCACTTGTTTAGTGCCACACACCATTCATCCACACACAACCCCCCCCCCTCGGACTGGTAAGGCAGTTTCTACCACCCCGATTTCTCAACCTGACCACACTTGAAACAGGTATCAAACTCTGGGAGCGGGGTGGGGGCCAAATGTACTGGACACTATTTGAAAATGACACTCTTAGGAAAAGAAATAATGGAACTTTAAAAACAATAATCCCCAAAATGTGGTCATCTAAAATGCAGTGTTTTGTAGTGCGGCCAGTTGCCACTGCGGTACAGCGCAAACGAAAATCCTTATCTTCACCACTGCCGCCAATGTTAGAAATGGCATCTCTGGCTGGCCAAGGCTTGCGCCAAAGTCAGTCAGAGACCACCACTCTAAGTCAGGGCAATGGACTTACACGCCAAGATAACCCCTGCTCACCCCCTTGGTAACGTGACATGAGCAGTAAGGCTAAACTCGGAGGCTATGTAAGTTAAGCGTTTGCGCGTGCACCCACAAACAACACCGAAGGCCCACCACAAAGGAAACTCCACACAAGGTTATGTCAAAAAATAGCCTTTGCATTATACCAAACTCATTAGATAAAAATAAACACTTTCAATGTGCCAACAGGCACGTGCAGAATTTACAGGGGATTGTGTACAGGACAGGGCCACATGGCCCACTGTTAGGGATATGCAATTTTAGACTTAGAATACTTGTAGAAATAGCATGTTGTAGAACATAGAATGACAATTATTGTAGCACAAGAATAGAAAATAGAGCACACAACCAGTAATCACTGGTAACAGGTAAGTACCACCTACGCAACCCTAACCACCTTAGGAGAATACTATGCAGGGTACCTGGACTTCACTAGCACCACCTGTACTAGAAAGAACAACCACCTAAGTATCACTATACATTTAGAGGTATAGGCATGAACACATAACACATGATGCATAAACATACATTCAGCAGTGTAGGAAAAAGCACATGACGCATAAAAACACATTCAGAGGTGCAGCACAGAACAATTGCCCTGAAATCACATAGACACAAACTCATAAACTGTCCTCAGGCCAACTGAATTCTCTCGGGCTAGGATGCCCTGTGTCCCAATTTCCGGGGCCTAAACAGAGCAGCTGCCCACTAAGTGCTGGGCAGCTGTAGAGATGGGGTGGCCAACACGGCGGAGCCTCGCAGGCTCTGGCCAAATACACTCGTGTCCCCGTGAGCCTCGCTGGGCTCGTGAGCAACTGTGGGGCAAAGTGGAAGCCTTGTGGGCTGGTAGCAATGTTCCCCCACTGGTAGAGCAGCCCGCTGCCAGCCGGAGCCGCTCTACCCTTGAAATGTGCCCCCACGACGTCAAGGTCCCTTTCGGGGGACTCGAGAATGACTGCGGCACTCACAAGCCTCTCAGGGCTCGCCAAACAAATAAGCCACCACGAGCCTCTGCGGCTCGAATTATTAATGCCCTTGAGCCTCTCTGGGCTCGAGAAGCAACTTGCCGCCTAGGTGGAGCCCCTCCTCTGGGGGACTCAAGAACAAAATATGCCCCCGGACACTGGAGTCCCGCTCGGGGGACTCTGAGGCAGGAAATGCCCTGGGAGGAAGCCTACACCACTGGGGGGGGGAGAGGGGAGGCACCAACAATGTGCCCCGACGCCCCCTTCTCTCCCAAGGAGCACACCAGAGGTTGCGGAGTCCTGCTGCCTCCTCTGTGCTGCGGCTGGAATCTGCTTCTCCCCGGAGCTCTGCTCTTCTTCTCTCGGCAATTTCAGGCAGGACTTGGCAGCAGGTGGGGCTCTACCGGGCCCGGGACCCCCGCGGACCTCACCTGCTCAGTCCCAGCCTCCTCTATTCAGCGGAGCGCGGGTAGGCTCCCGTCCGCTTTGGGTTTTGGAGGCAAGCACTTCCAGGTCGCCGCGGGCAGCACAGCGGCCCTTCCAGGCACTGCAGGCTGGGGGATCAATCAACCGAGGGGTAGGCTCCCTCGAGTTAAATAATAAACAGGGCCACACGAGGGGTAGGCTCCCTCGTTAATTCAAATATAAAGCGGGCTGGCCACCAGCTAGCTAAATTATGCCACGAGTGGCACCAATGCGAGGTGGGCACTCGCTTGGGGGCACAAAGGGGGATCCCCACGCCGGGGAATCCCTTGAGGAATGGAGGATCACAACTCCGGGTGCTAGGAGGCAAATCCAGCGCTCCCCGGCGCTGTAGGGTTTTAGCAAGTAAAAGTAAAGCACTTTTCATGCGCTAATGCCCCCAAAGTCCAGCAACAAGTCCTTCAGGAGGTGGGAGGGGCTGGGCTGGGCCCAGAGCCAGCTCACAGGGTCCTCCTAGGCAGGAAGGCAATCCCCAGTGGCGGTCCTCCGGGCACCCAGCAGCAGCAGCCCCCCTCTGGAAAGGATTCAAGAAGAGAACATTTTGTAAGAGGTCACAGCCTCTTGTTATACAGTAAATGCCTTTGTCTCAGGGTGCAGGGTGGGGTAAAAACTAGTCGCAGCTAGTTTTGGGCCACTTTGTTTTCCTCAGCCACCTTTTCCCTTCACTAAGCAGGCTAGGGGCATTAGACGCACCACAGGGGGCGGAGCCAGCATTGTGTGGGGAAAGCCCAGCACTATTCGGGTCCCAGGTGTACTCCTCCCTCCCATCACTCATGCTAATCTCAACACTCACCACCGGTACAGAGCCATCATGACTCATGGAGCCAAGCTCACCAGCCAGCTTGAGTCAATCACAAGACAGACACAAATTGCACAAACATGCCAACTTCTAGAAGTGGCATTTCCACACTAGACACAATCACGCTGCACACATTATTGCGCAGCATTTAATCACACAAGTCCGCACATACCAAACTCGAGCTTGCACTCCCCACGCAACAGGAACTACCAGGGACACATACATTCCCCATGCATTCCTATGGGAGGGCAGTCCAATGTCACCACACGCACCACACTGGGACACAGTGAAAGTGCGCAGAAGCCAATAATCACTACCACTAGGTCACCTTAACAAGCAAAAGGTTTAGGAGTGAACCTGCCAGAAGGGCCAAGTCCAACAGTGGCACAGTGGTTCTGATGCTTTTTTGATTGTTGGTCTCTGTGCTGACATCCTTTACTCGTATGGATGAGAATTCAGTTGAGACGTCAACACCATCTCACCCCAATCCTTTCATCTGTGTATGAACGTCTGGCATTTTTTAATGTTGAACGAAAAAAATTTCAAGTCCCTACTTTTTGACTTTGAGGACTGGATTGAATTGAAGAGGATCACACTGACCTTTGGAAGGGGGCATCCACAGCGGAGAATATGGCCTCTCTGGATGTGATGTATCCTAAAACTGTGACTGCCAGCAGAAGCCACCCTGTTGTTTTAATCTAGCTCTGGTGAGGACTTTAGGTACAATTATTCTGGAGTGTGAGAAGAATCTTGCTACTCGACGGAAATCAGCCCTCTGGTACACAGGTGACTTGAAAATTAATAAGTCATTGTGTAAGGCTTTAGAAAGACGATGGAGAAGATCGATAAAAGATGCTAATAAACAAAGCTATAAATTAGCCTTATCTCATTACCATCAAAAAATTAAAACTGCTAGATGTTCGTATATTCATACTCAAATAGAACAAGCCAGCAATTCCTCTAAAGCACTGTTTAGTATTGTCAAGGATTTTGCATCTCCTCAATCGTGTAAACTGTCGTCATTAGAAACACAGGAGCTCTCTGATGCATTAGCGAACTTCTTTCAAAATAAAATTTCTCTGATCTATCCCAATTTCCCTATCATGAGTATAAATCACAATATATCTATCAAGGATCAAGATGTTTCTATGACTGACAGTGCCTCTCTGTCATCTTAAGCACTTTGAACCTATTTCGCTGGAGGATATAAATAATCCATTATTGGCAGCAAAATCTGGATCGCCGGGTGACATATGTTCTCCTAATATTATGGCACTCTTTTCCCCTGCCTGTGCTCTGAAAACTCAGAAGATTTTCAATTCCTCAATTCTAACGGGTTCCATTCCGGTTGATTGGAAAGAAGCATATGTCCGGCCAATTCTCAAAATACCTACAGCAGATCCTCAGGTTTTAAGCAATTATAGACCGATATCCCTGCTGCCTCTGCTGGGTAAAATACTGGAAACCGTTATAAATAAACAACTTAGCCATTATCGAGAATCGAATGGTATTCTTGAACCCTCGCAGTCAGGTTTCCGTCCGGGTTTTAGTACCGAGACCACCATATTGGTGGTCACAGATTTGATAAGACAAACTCTTGATGATGGCAGGTCCGCAATACTTATCCTCCTGGACCTCTCCGCAGCATTCATTACCATTTCTCATCGACTGCTTGTGGAGAGGTTACGAGAGTGTGGTGTCTAGGATCTCGCTCTGGAATGGTAAAAAAACTTCCTGTCAGATAGAGGGCAAATGATTACCCTGGGTCCCTTCAGGTCTCAAAAAGTTTTGTTAGACAAGGGAGTACCGCAGGGCTCATGTTTGAGCCCTACCCTTTTAATATGTATATGGCTCCCTTGGCCAAGATTGTTCAAACTTTTGGGGTTGAGATAGTATCGTGTGCAGATGATATCCAGCTGATATTTCCAATAGGGTCCAACCCAATAGGTGGGGGACTGCGATTTTTGGCGGGAATGCTTGCCATTTCAAAAGGGATGACAGAATGTTGCCTTCAACTCAACCCTGAAAAAACAGAGCTTATGCTCCTTGGAAGAGCTACTAATATTTGTATGGTCGACTGGTGGCCTTCTCGGTTGGGGGTGGCCCCCAGTCCCTCCTCCTCAGTGAAAAGCTTGGGAATACATTTGGATGATAAGTTGACCATGAAGGACAATGTCAAAAACATCGTTGGTTCTTGCTGTAATAACCTTCGCCTATTATGAAGGATACTTCCCTACCTGCCAGTGGAACATCGCAGAACAGTGGTCCAGGCGACGGTTGTGAGCTGCCTGGACTACGGGAATGCACTACTCGCAGAAGTGGGTGAAACTCTGTTAGCCAAGCTTCAAGTCATACAAAATACTGCAGCGAGGATGGTCCTCAATCGTCCCCCAGGATCTCCATCACTCCCTTTGCTCAGAGAGCTGCATTGGCTTTCAGTGAAAAAGAGATCATTTTTTAAGATCTGTTGCCTTACCTTTAAAGCTATCAATGGAACTGGTCCTGGCTATTTGCAAAATAAGCTCTGTAAGCAGATATCCAGTTGTAATCCTAGATCAAACTCGTTGGCACTTTTGAAGATCCCCCGCATTCGGCGTAGCCGCACGGGGGGCAAAGCATTCTTGTATATTGCTCCCAAGAGGCTTTGCGCAAATCTACTTCTTATTTGGTTTTTAGAAAACAACTAAAAGCTTCCTTGTTTTAATGCTGTGTTTCTGTTCCTGTTACTTGTTATCTGACCTTCTCTCTGGTTATTCTCTAGGTTAGCGCTGAGATGCCCCTGGGTGAGTCATGCACTATACAAGAGGTCACTAACATAACATAACATTGATGCCAGGGTTGCTTTTAGACAGGTAGACTGGCCAATACTCTGGGAAAAGTGCAGGGGCAGCCTGAGCACAAAGGGCCAATAACTAACAAAATTAGTACAGCTAATGACGGAAGCAAGACAGCAAACCTGCTGATTGACTTCTCAGTCTCCACATTGCTGACCCTGTCAACCATTGAGGCACCATTAGATGTTTGCTTCCATGTCTTAGTAGCACAGACATTTCTAGGCCTTCCAGTGCCATCAATATAATACTAATTGACTAGACAAGGGCTGGGTTACACATGGTATTGTATTATCAGTCATATTATTAACACATGAAGACAAAGGGAACAGCCTAAGGATAAAGACATGATCGACTCTCTTCCCTAATTCAACAATCGATGGGTAGAAAGGAAAATCCTTAACTTTTATGCTCAGAAAACAGTAAGAAAACTTTCACAGCAAGGCTTTTCTTGTTCTCAGTATTTGTAGATGTTTTTAAATATTATAGCATCAATAGAAAGCAAATTTAGATACTTAAGGGAATTAGCATACACAGGGGTCATAATAAAAACAATAATGTAATATGCCTTTAGGACAGTAAACAGACAGTGCACATTTGTTAAATAATCAAATTAATAAGCAAAGTTACAAAGGACCATTTGCATCTAACTCACTCTAAGCAACAAGCAGAATGTCAGAAATACCTGGCTCCTGCCCAGTGGCGGCTGGCAGGGAATGGGGTGGTGAGCCGAGACGGGGGGGGTCGGGTTGAGAGAAGTGGGGCAACACTCCTCCCCAAATACCACGTCTTTTATAATGTCCTGGATGAAGAAAACACACAAATTCATAGCATGATATTACCTAGAGGCGGCACTAAAATGTTACTTGCACATAAAACCAATCATCCTATTAAACTTACATTAATCGTTGCACTGTTAAATGTGTGTCGTTTAGTAATGCAAAAACACGAGAGAAAACAATGAACTGGTTTTCCACTTTCATAACTTATTGGGGCTTTGGGGGCTGGAGGGTTGCACAAGACTAAGCACCTTGTAACGTTGCAACACCCCTTCCTGGAGAAACTAGAGAAATGTCACTGTTGCTCGCGGGGACCAAGCCCATGGTTTTCAACTGAATTGAGATGATTTTCTCAAAGTGGAGGAGCATGTGCAGTTCAGGCACAGCAAATAAACATGAACTGTCCTGCAGCATGACAAGTACTCTTATTACTGATGTTGGAAACTCAGTCTCTGTACAGTGCACTAAATTGAAGTACTCTGTTTAGAAAGTGCAAGAAATCCCCAAAGGGCAGACGGAGGTTAAAGTAGTTAGGATTAACTCTCTTTTTGTGGTAGTGTGGGCGAGCAATTAGGCTCATCAAAGAATAGTGTTAAACATTTGTTGTACTCACAGAGGCAATAAATGAGAATAAATACTATAAGATTTCACGGCGCCACTTCTAGGACATCAATGCGTTAAAACCTTTCACCTGTCTCATGGCAGGCGTAAGGGTGACGCAGACCCTTTCACATGGGGCTTATGTGAAAGGACACATTTGCGGTGTTCCGTCTGTTTTCAGACATATCCCAGCAATACTCCACTTTTGCTCCAACTGATACATCAGTATTGCAGACGTATCTGTCATTCCTTGCGGCATGATGCATCATACAGTAAATATGACGCATCCATCATGTCGCAAGGAGGGCGCACTGAGAAGAGTCACATTGTTGCTTTCACGCAGCAATGCAAAACTTCTCATAAATGAGGCCCACAATGCATCTACCCCTATGTTATAAATAATACATAACAAAAATATAAAATAAACATCTGTTTTGTTGACTCGCTGGCACTATGCTAGCATTTCTCTACTAGGATACAAAACCTGGACATTTATAAATTTTTTAAACTAAAATCATCCGTAACCATAGCTCCAAGTAGGAGAAATCTGAATCTTCAACCCAGTAGCAATGCACCTTGGTTGGACCAGTTTTTGCAAGTTTGTCCTGGACCTCCAGAAATCTTAAGAGCCTAAACAGTTCATATGATCAATGTTTTCTGAGTTGGTATGAGAATTCATGCCAGTCATAGCCAAGGGCTCCAAGACCTCAGGAACAGCAGTTGTGGGTCACGACTCACTCGAAGGGACGCCACTAGCAGGATCCAAGGCAGCTGAAGAAATTCATTTTGTAGCTTGTTGTATCAATGTAGCTTGTTGTATCAATGTAGATTGGAACAGGAGGTCCGCCAACTGACATTTGGAGTCACTTCTTAGTCCTGGGTAGAAGAGAGAGCAGGTGCAGTTTTACTGGACTTTTCTCAGATCACAGACGCCCAGTCCAGTCTTCTGTTAATCCTCAGACCCAGAAAGTGTTCAGAGGAGGTGACTGGGGATGCAACATTTATGCCTGGTATGAGCTAGTGGGTGGAGTGACTCCTAACCCCTCCCTATCCAGTGGGGTAAAAGTACCCAGGAGTTACCCTACTTAATTTTGGAGCATTTCCTGTATGTCCTACTGCAGAGAATCCCACTGTGCCACTCTCTGCCTGAATCCATGATGGTGAAACAGTTCTACATTGTGAGGAGCATGTGAGCCCTACCCAGAGGTGTGGCAGGAGAATTAGTAGTCCCTCCTCTAACCAGTCCTGCAGACAGTCCCCTTCCACTGTGGTTAGAGTCTGACTGGCTGGGGGGACACAGGGTTGTTGTAGGAAGTTTGCTCTCTAAATAGTGTACTAAAAAAAAGTACACTGCACAGAGAGTCCAGTGGGTCCCCAATTGGTTCACAAATGCAAACGTAGTTAATACTAATGCTCTATTTTTGTGGCAGGGTAGTCCTAAGCATATGTTGTACTCACAGAGGCAATAAATAAGACACACACTCAAGGAATAAATCTGAGACTAGTTTAGAAAAATCACACTTCTTTTTTATATATATTTTTGAACCATGAATTACGTTCAAAGGTAAGTGCTGAATTTCTTATGAAGCTTCAGAGATAAGCAAATGGTCCGAAGTTATGAACAATTATGCAACATGCACTCCTATGGGAGAAAAATGTAGGTAGGAAAATACACAGTATATATAACAAAGGAGAGAGTTAGGGAAATTTGCACAGACTATGTGTGGTGGGAACTCCTGGTCCCCGGGGTTAAATGTAGCAACAATGGAGGAGTACCCCCTGGAAAGAAAAACAGAAAATAATTTTTTCTGTATCTAGAGCACGAAGCTCAGGTTAGCACAGTTTGCCCCAACCCGTTACCGGACAGTGCATGTCCTTGAAGAAGACCCCTCACTCACCAACCTAGTTGGTGACATGCTTCATCATCGGGGTCCCACCCCATAGGCCGAGTGCTATTCTCTAGTCACCATACTCTGGTGAACCCACTAAGCACAATAACTGTTAAGTGTATACCCTTGTTTTGTCTTCCCCAGTATGTAATCCCAACTCTGTACAAATCTTTCTCTTACAGGTTTTCTCCTGAACCAGGAAAAGACACATTTTTGCACCAGATCACAATTTGTGGTCTTAAATTGAGCGAGGGCAGGATGCACCTTAGCGTGTGCGGACCAGCCCGTCCAATCTTCACGGTCCTGACGAAAACCAAGAATTTTTAAATGGTTGAAACATGCAGACCTAATTTTTCTAAATCACATAGCACACTTCGCTATTTTTAACCTATCACACTTCTTAAGACACCAAAGCCTTCCTAGTTAGGCACAGGTGCCACACTGGCTTTATAAGGGTTCAAGCACTCAAGAATAAAGTCTTGAAGTGAGTAGTCTTGGCCCTTTTTTAACACACGTATCACTGTAATTTGTGTACATATAAAAGAATAAGAAACCCGCTCCACTGTAGTCAGGTGTCGCAGCACACCCTATGGGCACTCGGCCTATGGGGTGGGACCCCGATGATGAAGCATGTCACCAACTAGGTTGGTGAGTGAGGGGTCTTCTTCAAGGACATGCACTGTCCGGTAACGGGTTGGGGCAAACTGTGCTAACCTGAGCTTCGTGCTCTAGATACAGAAAAAATTATTTTCTGTTTTTCCTTCCAGGGGGTACTCCTCCATTGCTGCTACAGGAAAATACACAGCACAGACAGTTTCAGGGGTTCACCCTTCGGGTTTGGAGTAGTAGGAAGCCAAGGTCTGATATTCTACCAAAAGTGTCCCGAATTTGGCCAGGAGCAGGGTGTTGGTGGAGTTGGTAGCCGGCATAACGTAAAAGGGAGACCCTCTAAAGACAGGCTGCACAAGGGGACTTGTAGGCACATTTTTATCCGTCGCGCGGGCTGGGTGCAGAGCAGGTAAGTTGACTGGGCCCGGTGCGTGAAGGTGCTCCTTGTTGTCAATGGCCAACAACTGGCAGGTGAAAATGTAGGAGTGCTGGGCCACTCTCAAAGTTGGTCTCGGGGGTTCTGATGTCCCTCAGTAGCTGCAGGCTCTAGTACAGTTGGGGTCCCAACTGGACTCTTCGTTGTTGGTGGTTGTTTCAGGGATGGCTGGTTTATGGCTCTGGTAGGCCCTGATCCCTCCATACTTGGTGGAGAGACCGAACTGACCTCCCAGATCATGGGTACCTCTTCATGGTTGGTTGCTGTGCCAGTCGGACTGGGGAGTTGCAAGTCGGTGGACTGGACTGTGAGATTTTAGCAGTCCTATTGGGTTCTTAGAGGCCACACAGCAGCAGGACAAGAGACAGTTCACCTTGAATGTCGAGTCTTGAAGCTGCAGGCAGGGTTTCGCGCCAAAAGTTCTCAGCAGGCCCTTCGTTCTTGGGTTTAGCAGCTCTTCTTTGTTCTCTTCTTCTTTAGGTCCATCGAATCTGAGGTTCTGGGTCAAGGGGTGCCTTCTAAATACTCAATTTAGGGGCATTAGGGGAGTATCAGGTAGTAACCAATGGACTTCCTACATTTAGGGTGACAACACCCTCTATTGTAATGTGTTTTGGTTTTACCTTTGCACTGTGTTATGTTAGCATGAGCGTGTTAGAAGTTTAAATGCCATTTTCCTTTTCTGCAGCCTCTGCATACAACACATTTTGTTATTAAAGCTTTTCGCCTAGTTGAATATTTTGTTACACACAAGAATAATATGTTTGCTTATAATATCAGCCTTGCTTGGTAAGCTATGTCTGTACAGTGAGTGCCGAGGCCTTCAAGGTTATTTCAACACAGCGCTTGTTGTTCAGTTTGATCAGCGCACTGGCTAGACATAATATATATGCAGTTGTGGCCAACTTTGGGTTTTAGCCGCGATAAATACTGCACTGCACAGAGCATGAGTTAAACACTTGATGAATATTCGCATGCAGAGAGTTGGTGCAGAAGATGATGTGATCCATTTCTGCTGAACCCAAAGGTATGGGCCTGCCCTTCTGAACCCAAAAAGACCTTCTGTAGATATAATATAATATACTAGCAAGGGAGGGTAAACTGAGGTTCTATTCAGACCTTTTCGCTTTAGCATTTTAACATGCTTTCTCCCTTTGTATTTTATGGAATAGTAACTATGCTGCTAACCTTGTTCCTTATAATATGTTTGCTTGTATTAATTAAGATACTGCGCTTGAGAACACTGCATTAGGAATAAACATTTCAAACTTGCACGTGTCTTCATTTACTCCTCGTTCTGGATTGATATGTTAGTATAACGAAAGAGTGTTCATGTGCTCCACGTTACCTGAGGTGTTCTAAGTCCATGTTCTGGGTTGTCTAAACATTGGTGGTTTGTAAGAACCAATGAGACACTGATTGCTAGTCTGGTAGGGGATTTTGGATACTAAGGTGAGTTTTGTCACACCCTAATTCACTGAGGTTCTAAGTCTCTAAGCCCAGTTCTGTGTAGGAGCAGAATCCCTGCTACATGGCGCCCGATCGTTGGTGGTCTTATTACATGACACTTGAGTAGTACTTGTATCGTTCCTTCACTATTGTTTCCGGAAGACAGTGGTGTCGGACAAACCTACCTATACTTGCATATGTCTTTTCAAGCTAGTATATTTCTAAACGGTTTCCTTGAATTACTACCCAGTTGTGCTACATAGTTTTTATTGTACCTTTTCCTTTCTGTCACTATGGCCGCAGTGGGCATTCCGCAACATAGTCGCATTGCGGTGCGCAATCACTTGCAGACGTATAATGTCCCCGTGGATAGCATGGCTGTAATTATGGTAGTGAGTGCGGAAGTTGCTTACCCATACAAATTTTTTTATTCGTGGGTGACATTCCCGGCTGTGAACGCAAATACTACTGTCTTCGACACGTTTACTCCCACGGCTGTGCCACAGGAATATGCTCCGTACAGGACACAGGAGGTTCCGATTAACACTTGGCAGCACAGAGTTTGGTTTAATAGCGCCCTACCCCACTCCTTGATGGCACCGAGGTTAGGTACTTTGTCCATTCCAGGCGCTACATGGACTGTTATGGCTGGATTTACACCGCATCCTCGACATGGAGCGGTTGCCGTTGCTGATTTGCAGCTGTTACATACAGTTGCAATTAATGTAATTAGGTCGTTAGTGCAATACATTACCCGCAATCTCCCAGGCAGGGGCCCCAGGTGGTGTGGCGCTTCCTGCCAGACAGGGCCGAATGAAGCTTGGTCCTGTGATGGTCAACGCTGTGATGGGCAAGCGCCCCCAGAATAAGGATGATTTTCCCTTCTGGCTTGCCGAGAAGTTTGACCAGCTAGAAGCGGTATTTCCTAACACGACTCCTGGTGAAAAACACAGGATTCTGACAATTAGCATGCCTAAAGACTTGATCCCAGGAGCTGGTGACTGTGAGTTATGGGGTAAGATCTTTGTGGCAGTATATACGAGGTGCTTCGGCACACCGTCAATGACTGTCCTTCCAACGGTCGTTAAGCGTGTTCAAGATGAGCACGGACCTGAGGCAGCGGTTGAATTGGGTATGTTTCTCTGTGGCAGTTTTGATGTAGTTTCCGATCTCGTTCTTGCAAATGTCAAGGGTGATGCTGTGAGCTTTCAGGTGCCTAATGCTTTGCAGGCTGTACCCAATGCCGACAAACCCCGGCAGTTACCAAGAATTATTGTGGCGGCTTATAAGACCGTGGGCCGCAATAGTTTGGGAGTCAAGCCATTTTCCACTAAAGAGAAAAAGCAAGCCCAAGGGCCGAAGTCAGAGACTGACGAACAGCCCAAGGCTAAAAAGAAAAATTGGCAGAAAAAAAAAAAACAGGGTAAACAACAACATCAGAAACAGGAGTCTCGTCCTGCATCTCCAGTGCCTGCGCCTACAGAACGTATTTATGACTTGCACGATCGCGCAACGATAAAATCACCTGATCATTTTCAGGTTTCTGAACAACGCTCTCCTCGTTCTTTTCAGGACTCATCGGCCTCATCGACCGGTGGTGGAGGAGGCGGCAGACGTCGGGGTGACCAGCAGGGACGTGACCAGCCCCACCTGAAAGACAGTAAAGTCAAGCAGGACGAATCTACACTGAAAAGACCCCAGTTTCAGAAAAAGAAAGCTTTAACAGCGAGGTATGCCACAGATAGTGAGAACGGAGCTTCGGAATCAGACATGGGCTCTGACCTTGCTGGACAGCGCGGCGGAGATTACCATAGTGCGAGAGGCCCTGCGTCCGCTACTGAAAGTGACAGCGACTGACCGATATGTTTTTGTGGAGACAGCTGATACTAGAGTAGCTCCCCCTGATAGACTTCATAACATAGTCCTTTTAATTGAAGGTGACATACAGCGTAACATCAAAGGGGTATTTTGGGAAAATCTTACGACTACATATGACATTTTGTTAGCGGAGGCTGACTGGCCCCCACCTTTTGTGCTCGCAGCTCTAAGAGGGGAGGAGGTAATCCTCCCTAGTTTCACGCACAGGGTCTCGAAAGAGCATGCGCTGAATTTTGCAGAAGAATGTGCTAAGGCTCTTGTGCTGGCTCTGTACCGTACACAGTGTGGTTGGGATAAATTTTCCCCACACCGCGAGATTCCTTTGCGGTCTATGCTACAGCCTCAACCTCAATATCCCATCCGACATGAAGCTAAGGCTTCCATCGCGGAAATCCTTGAACAATTGGAATAAGTTATTGAAACTTGTATGTTACCAATGAATAACCCTCTTTTTACTGTGACCAAGCCTGACGGCTCGTACCGTTTGGTATTGGATTACCGGCATTTGAACTCGCATTGCCGTACCTGTGCAGTACAGAATACTCACAGCTCTGAATAATCACGGCTCTGCTCTTGTGGATGGTCTTGTGCGTAAACGGTTTAAAACCACCTGTGGTGGCAACAAACGCCAGTATAAACGATTACCTATGGGCTATAAAAATAGTCCAGGCGTGTTTGCTGCCCGTATTGTCTCTCTCTTAGAGAGAATAGACACAGATGCGTGTACGTATGTGGATGACATTTATCTCACAGAGCAGCTTTGTTCACGGCCAGTAAGAGTGAAAGCTCTCACCCCAGAAGACCAACAACATGTCTAGTGGTGGCAGACTGGCTGAGCGTAATCACTAACCTCACTAGTGGTCAATAGGTTTTATGGGGGCCTCTGGGTGAATTTATTAATATATCCGACACTGGCATCAGTGCAGGATTATTAAGATGAGATGTTTGGTACAAAATATCTTGGGGTACAGTGCAGCCATCATGGAGCTGGGGAACTCCTAATAAGGAGTGTCCAGCCCATTTACTCTTTATGGCTTGAACGTTCACTTACAATTATAATGCCGACAGATATGCCCATTCATGGGATATAGTGCACCCTGCTGAGGGGTGGCTTACCTATATCTCATGCAGTATCTGAAGGCATTGCACATAGTGATGTGTGCCATGTCGACTCATCGGTTTTGTCTGCACTGAGATATGCAGCCTGCAATGGCAGTTTGCATGATCAAGGTGATGTGTTGCCTGGGGGGGCACAATTTATGCTACAGCAGTAGAGGACCCTCTTCAGTTCCAGTGCCCTAGGTACCAGGGGTACCATCAATTAGGGATTTACAGGGGGCTGGAGATATGCCAATTGTGAAACAAGGATACAATTTTACAGATAGAACACTGGTGCTAGGGACCTGGTTAGCAGGGACCCAGCACACTTTCAGTCAAAGTTGCATCAGATACCAGTCAAAAAGTGTGGGGTGTTGGTACTGCACCAACAACCCAGTTTCCTACAGTTGTGCCCAGGTGTCATCTAACACTTGACTGTGACAGGGGAAGTGTGTTTGAATTGAATCAATTTCCTAGATCCAATCCCACCGGCCACAATGTATTGAGAACAACATCGCCTCACCCCCAGGCCTTTGTTCTATGATCAGGAGCAGTTTTCACAACTCTTCAAGGCTTAAGCATTCAGAGGGCTGAAGCTGGCAGCCAATTTGGGTTCAAAGGCTTTAGTCAGAGCAAAGCAACTTTCTAAAAGTACTGTTTCCTTAATAATTATTAAATATTAAATTCACATTTGAATTGGATTTTTAATAATAATTTAAATGAGTCTTTAAATGATTTTCTAGCTGTTTTCTGATTGTAGATAACATTATTAAAAGAGATAGTGATTAGTGGATAGGAGTTGGCCTAAAGGCTAGGGCCGTTGACCTCGAGTCTGGGAACTGGGTTCAAGACTCAGCAATGACGCTGAACATCCTGTGATTCTGGGGCAAATCACTTAATCTCCCTGTGCCCAACAAAAAATGTAAATGAATGTGTCCTCATGTAATGCAACTGGTGCTATATAAAGTACTCTGGTACCCGATTCGGGTCAAGTTTGCACTATATAAACATCTGAAAAAAAAGGTGCATCTAAAAGTTTCTCGATGAACAACTAGACTCACTACATTGGAAATAGCATTTGGTGGTAAGTCACTGTGAGGACATGCTTTACACTAAATCCCTGCATGTCCTACTTTTAAATACCATAAACTCTGCCTCACGGGCTCTGATGATTACATATGGGTGACTTATGAGGATTTAAAAGAAAAGTTTTGACCAATTGCAACCTACAATAGTCCGCCTACAATAGTAGGCCTAAAGCCATATTTTACACTGTCACTGTAGCAGATAGCAGTATGGGCGCAAAATCCGTTCCGCTCGCGGATTTTGCGGATTTTCAGCAAATTCGCAATCCGCAAATTCCCGCGAATTTGCCGAAAATTTGCAAATCCGCAAGCGGAACGGATCCGGGGGCAAAAGTTTAAGCTTCAAGCTTATAACTATTTTAGAATGGCGCCGTCAAGCTGAAAGTGCCATTCTAAAATAGTTACTGAGTTAGCTTCAACAGGAAGCACTAATAGAAGCAGGTGCTCGAGTTTAACTGAATTCGAGCACCTGCTTTATTTTATCTATTAGTGCTTCCTGATGAAGCTAACTTAGTAACTATTTTAGAATGGCGCTGGCAGCTTGCCGGCGCCATTCTAAAATAAAACAGGAGAGGTGCAGAGGGCAGAAGGGCACAACAACGAGTGGGGCAGAGGGCAGAAGGGCACAACAACAAGTGGGGCAGAGGGCAGAAGGGCACAACAACGAGTGGGGCAGAGGGCAGAATGGCACAACAACGAGTGGGGCAGAGGGCAGAATGGCACAAAAATGAGTGGGGCAGAGGGCAGAAGGGCACAAAAACGAGTGGGGCAGAGGGCAGAATGGCACAAAAACGAGTGGGGCAGAGGGGAAATGGCACTTAAACGAGTGGGGCAGAGGGCAGAATGGCACAACAACAAGTGGGGCAGAGGGCAGAAGGGCACAACAATGAGTGGGGCAGAGGGCAGAAGGGCAGAAAAACGAGTGGGCAGAGGGCAGAAGGGCACAACAACGAGCGGTCTCGCACAAAAAAAAACCCCGCGAACACGCAAAGCGCCTCGCGAACAAGCAAATCGCCCCGCGAACAGGCAAAAAAGATCCGCAAATTAGCGAATCACGAGTTCGCAAAATTCGCCCATACTTAACAATAGGTGCTTCAGTCCTTTAATAGCAATTAAATTGTGCCCCTGGGTAAAGTTTGTACCATATACTAGGGGCTTATAGGCAAGTTAAATATTCCAATTACAACATACCAAATATAGCATGTTTAAAGAAAGCGCACAGTTACTTTGTCACTGACTAGCAGGGGTAAAGTGTATGGAGTTCTACAGTGAGATAGGGCAAAGATTTGGGGGTACACTGCGCAAAAGATGGTCATTTCCCACAGGCTTTTTATGAGCTTATTTTAAGGGGAGTTGTGCTTACTTTCCATTTCCAAGCTCTGATGAAACCTATGGGTTCTGTGTTTACACTGTTAATCACACTCAATGATTGGAAATGTATGCAAAACACCCACACACAATACTGAGATAGCAGATGACATTGTGATGCTTATTTTTGCCATTACTAATATACAAAACTATATGTGCTGCCAGTGTGCGGTGCTTACTATACCAGGGCAAGGCATGTGGGTCGGGAAAACATACCATTGAAGTTGTGCTGACCCATGATGAGCATTGGATTCAGCCACTGTCCCTTTGCACCAATTCCAGAGAGAGAGAATTCGGAGCGAGCTTCACACTGCCAGAACCAAGTCATCCAGATACGTAGGGACTTTTCTAATAGTTTATCTTTATTCACAGAATTGTTATTATGCTTTTGGCTTACAGCCTTGCAATATATATAACTGTTCTGCTACAATTTAAAAAGCATTGCAAATAAAGGTGCTTGCGCTATTGATTTCATTAAAGGCATATTGTATCAGCTACGCGTGTTGCTCCTTACTGAGTGTCCTTATTGATTTATATCTGATTAATATTGCTTGGGTTGGTGGCGTGCACCTGGTCCAACACAACTCCTTTCGCCTATCTTTGAGTAGACAGATTGCGCCTTAGAGACACTAAAACCAGATGGCTAGCAAGGACAAAACCTGTTTACTTTAGTGGGAAAGTTGATTCATTTTTAGGTCTCGCCTAGCAGTGCGCATGCGCTGCTTAGGAAAAAAGACCTTTAGCCATGGATTGTCTTTTTCAGGCAAAAACGTGCATGTGTTGCATTGCTTTTAATGGCAACACGTGCACATTTGACAAATCCCTTGCAGGAACGTGCTTTAAAACCATCTGTTAGTAATTAACAGATGGGTTCAAAGCTGGCTCCCGCAAGGGAAACAGCCGCTGGCCCCCTCCTCTTTCCCCTCCCTCTGCTGCCTCCTCCTCTCCTCATCAGTGCGAGGAGCGCGAGCTTGTATTTTTGGGATCCATTTCACAGTGAAGCAACTAAATGAAAGGAAACTACTCGGAATGGAAACATAAAGCCGGACTTAAGATAGTTGAATAGCTGCACGGTTTCCTTTTTGCGGCCTGCGCGCTCACATCTACTCTCCCTTCCACCCATGATGAGTGTGAACTGTGTGGCACTACCGTTACTACAGTAACGTGTAATGAGTATTCACTGAGTAACTCTGACCTATTTTAAAAAGACTGGCTACGGTTGCTGCTGGTTATTAATGGTTTCTACTGAGACCGGTTTAATTGTGTGTGTGTGTTCGTGAGGTGGTGGGGTGTGGGGGTGGCTGCCTCTGCTGCTTGTGCCATCTGAAGGAGAACAGCAGAGTCTCGTGCTTGTATACATCTGCCAGCTGAATGTTGGCAGTATCTGTCCGACACCTTTGCATGTCTGTATAAACACAACAGGGGGGTGTGTGTGTGTGTGAGGGGGATATGTTACATACTGTCTTGTCACATTGCAGCGCACCCACACGTGCACAGCGAGAGAGCGTTCCAAAGTCTGGACTCCTTTCCAAGACACAGCTCCTTATCTGGCAACGCTGGTATCTTGCATCTGTCCTGTGAGGAGAGATTAAAATATTTTTGTGATGCTGCTCGGGTCTGGTTATTAAATGTGAAGTTGCCCTCCCTATAGAGGTGGAAGCACGCCTTGCCACAGTAGATGTTCAATAAAGGCTGGCACTGGAGTGAATCAGTGTTCCCCCTGGTGGAAAAAGCTAACCAACAGCAGAGCTCACCAAGCCCTGGACACGTCGCTGTGCATCATGCACATTCCAAGTGCGCAAAACCACTCCAGCGAGCGACACTTAACCCCTTCGCCGCGCTGCTAATTCCCCCCGTGGAACAGGGGGAGGGTGTTTGCACCGTGGCGCTGTGCTCATGACGAACTGATCTCATCATGACCACGCCCGCTCAATTGAACGCCCAGCACAGCAGGGGAATTATCCCTGCATGGGCGTTCCGCGGCGGTTATGACGAGCTGAGCTCGTCATGAGCACAGCGCCACTGTGCCTCATGACGAGCTGAGTTCGTCATGAGCTCTGAACATGTTAATGTAATAACACAACACCTCCCCTCTCTTTTTTTTATTTAAAAACGTTTCTAAGGTTGGCAGCTCTGGCCATTACACCATGGCTTCTCCACTTGAAAGCTGCACCTCTTCACAGTTTATATCACCATCCTGTCATTATTTTTGTTGTTATTTTTGTTATCACTATTACATGTTTGGCTTTTGTTATCGCCTAATCAATACAGGTTTCAAAACTCATTTTAGACAGTTTATTGCTTCTCCTATTGTTAGTGTCATTGTAAATATTACTAGCTGTAGTATCGTTTTTATCTGCAATACGTTCGCTGGCATTTTATGTTTTCTTCGTTCGGTATTTTTTCAAGTACTATTTTTAGAAGTATTGGAGATGTTATTATTATAATATGCCTGTTGCAGGTAACCCAGGGCACAGTGTTACCATTAGCGTATTCCTATTAGTAAAGCTTTGCGGCGCTGTTCAAGCTTTCATCTCCACCATGCTTTCTTTCTATAATGTATTTCAGCAATCCACCTTTAACGTTTTGGCCCCAATTCACAGAAAAAATGCGTAAAAGTACATTTGCACATTTCCTCTCCCGCTCTAACAATCCATAACATTTTCCAAAAGTATGTCTGGGAAGCTGAGTCAGTCGCAGGCTTCCAGCCACACTCCCCGGAAAGTCATGTGACTTTTGAGTGGTATTGAACAATGTAATGGATTTTATTAATCACGATACAGTTATTTAGAGCTCTTACATGATAAAAACAATGGGTTTAAAAACAAATAGGTAACATCAGTAGACAAAAACCATGTAGATAGTCTAAGGGGACCTTTTGAAATCCTTTTTGATCAAGTCTCTACTAACTGTGCTAACTGCCAACTGATTGAGAGTACTGGCCTTAAGGGTACCGAAGGGTCAGTTGATGATAACTACTGTATCAGCTGGTTGTTTGTTCAGGCAGTGGGCAGTCGCCACTGTTGCCCGTCACAGGATTGTCCAATGATGGTGCAACGCCACACAATTAAAGCGCCAGTGCTAAAAAGTGTAGCAGGGCTGACAGCTTACATTTTAAAGTCCACGTGTACAGAGCATGTAAACATTAAAAGCCCCAGCCTACTGCATGCCAAGTCTATAGAAGCCCTTTGCAGCACAGACTGGTGTATCCCAACCTTGGTACAGGGTCTGTATGCAGCACAAGCGAAAGTGGTGCAGAAAAAGTAAAGTTTCATTAATGATCTTCCCTCACTAGTTTGTAGTAGAAGGTGTTTCTCATTCACTAAAATGATTTATTTGGCACTTGCTGCAAGCATCTCAGCTATACACATTCAGAGGTATACCTTGTCTTGTTGTCTTAACCATTCTAGGTTGTTACTTTGGCACAACGGAGGAACATAGGAAAGGCAGTTGTAAGAGCTCTGGCCGTCCTTAAACGAACACTCAGACACTTTCTCTAAGAACAGAAAGTAACAGTGGGCCCGATTCACAGAATGAATTTAAGACTCAGTCTAAACTGACTACTACTTTGGTATTCACAGAAAGCACTTACTACTTTTGGCATTCACAGAATGCACTTACTACTTTTGGTATTCACAGAAGTTAGGATTTTGTCTTAAGTTTGTCTTAAGACAAACTTCAGACAGACTTAAGACAGACTGAAGACAGACTTAAGACAAACTTAAGACAAACTTAAGACAGACTTAAGACAGACTTAAGACAAAATCCTAACTTAAGTCTGTCTTAAGTCTGTCTTCAGATTGTCTTAAGACAAAATCCTAACTTCTGTGATTACCAAAAGTAGTAAATTCATTCTGTGAATAATAACTTCTCAGCATGCTGCACAGCAGTCACACTTCTCTCAGCATAGATTAAAGGCATAGGCAAAGTCAATATATCTAGCTAAACACTTATTCTGTCCCAAAGGCGAGACCTATTGGCTATGCCAATGCTTGTTTAAAAGTGTTGCACAGGAAGACCCAGTGGATTGGTGTACAGTCTTCCACTTTGGGACGATTGGTCTATAGATCTGGTTGTGCCTTTATCTGTATTTTTGATACACAAACCCAGATTGCACGTTTTTGTGTCTTGAAAAACATTGCTGAATAATGGTCTCTGTGCTTTAATATTCTATTTACTGCCAGTGAGATGCCCTTCTCTTTGAACCCAGCATTTGGGTTCAGACGAAGTCACATCTGTGGCATGTTTTTTGCATCTCAGCTGATACTGCTTGCAAGGGACAGTGCAATACTACAACCCTCCAAGCATTCACTTCTACATGCGTACACTCACCCATTTACATTTCCACCCTATACACCCCTTCTTCCACTCAGCATCCTACACTACCTTTTCATTTATGAACTCATCAGACAATAAATGCATCCATCCATCCATCCATTCATTCACTATTCACCATCTATCATTCATTTATCCAAGCATTCATTAATAACTCTTTTGCTTCCACACCGGTCTCCATTCGCTGGAAGCATGCCTCAGTTGGGCTGCTCCTGAAGAAGACTCCACTGGCCCCTTCTAAAGCTGAGAACTACACACCCATTTCATTGCTTCCTTTTCCCATGAAAGGTACAGAAAATGTGTTAACCAAAAACTCTCAATGTTCATTGAGATCAAGGATCTACTGCATAGAGCACAGTCTGGCTTTCACCGTAGATACAACACAGAATCGGTTCTGTTGCTGGCCTCTGAGTCTATGCACCAGATCCTGGACAGAGGTGACACAGCAGTATTATTGCTGCTGGATCTGAATGCTGCCTTCGACACCATGTCCTGCAACATTCTATTAGAGCGGATGTGGAGCTACAGTGTCAGTAACAAAGCCCTGCTGTGGCTTGTGACCTTTCTACAGGGCTGCCCTTTTCCGGTCCTGCAAAAACCTTTTCAATCTGAGGTCTTGCCACTGTAGCAGGGAGTGACACATGGCTCATCCTTGAGCCCTACTTCGTTCAATATCTATATTTGTCCTCTGGTGGATATCAAGAAGGAAACTTTTCTGGAATATAATGTAGTGTCCGGCAACACCCTTTTTCCTGCCCAAACTAATTTTTATGACTTCCTCTACCATTTATTACACATTCATAATGTTTCCTTTTGTAAAACTTGTATTCTGGCCCATTGCTTACACTTTATCCAGCCTGAGCCGGAGATTACAGCTCGAGCCGGATAGTACGGCACTACCAGGAGAGTACGGTCCGGGTGCAGAGAGTACCGTCCGGGTGTGGAAATTCTGGCCCGAGTGTGGACGTAAAGATATGACTCGTAAATGACCTCTGTGAATACCAGAAGCCATAAGTGACTTCTGTGAATACCAAAACTCATAAAGTTATACTTTTGTCTCAGGTGACCTTTGTGAATCGGCCCCACAGATTTTATTCCAGAATAATCTCAAAAAGTGTTTGTTTGGATAGTTCACCGGTTTCATTCAGGATTTCTGTGTCTCTTTTCGGAAGCTAGACCTTTCCAGCACTGGGACACTTCTTCTGAAGTGACTGTGACCTTCCGCTTTATACATTGTGTTATTAATATTAATATTATTATTATTATTAAGCACTCACTCGTCGTTCATCTGCACTCGCCATAGAGGTGTCAAACCGACTGGTCTTGCCAAAGCTTGTTTATATGTTAATATCACAAATACATATGGCCTTCAATGAAGTTCATATTTTCGTTCTTTCAAAGAATACATCTCACAGTAAAATATGATTGATAAGGCTGAAGTAACTAGAAAGAAGTGACAAAATGGGGAAAAGAAAGGCAATTGTGGTACTCTTGACACCAGGTAATATTCTCATTCCATAGCCTGAATATAGATATGAATATTATTTAAAAATTGAGAAAATTATAGAGGAAGAGTGTGTTCTATAATCTTCACCTTACAGAAAATAATGTACATTGGTATTATCTAAATTATGGTTATTATCCAACACATGAAGGCGTGCATTACTGTTCACTGCTCTCCTCCTGCTAATCCCCGAGGACTCTCTGGCTCTATAAAACACTGAAATTACTTCAGCAGAGAAGAAAAATTAAGAAAAAGGAATGATTGCCCACTCGATACAGCACATGACCTACAACAGATGATGCCTGCTCTACACTAAACAAAATGTGGCAAAGATGGCGCTGTTACATACAGCTAAGAATCAAAATTTTAGTGACTGCCCCTTCAATCGATCAGTAGACTTGCAAAGCGTTTCTTGTCACCCATGAGGGCATCCAGGTTCCTTACTCTCCGTTCCATGCTTCTGTTTCTTGTTTGGGTTCGAGAGGCACGTGTATGGTCGATGCTGAAAAGGGTGAATTCTACATCTGTGTTAAGTCTGGCTGGTCTCATTGGTGAATTAGGAATCCACTTGATCATCTATGGCTCTGTGGATCCGGCCAGCTTTTTTCCTGACCTCTATTATTGGAGGAGGATGGGGCTTGCAGTCGGGGTGTACGGTCCAAGGGTGGACACTGGACTCCTACTCCTCGGACGGAGACATTCTGATTGGGGGAGTCTGTGTGGTGCACTCAGGATTCGCTGTACCTCAACAGACCCTCAAAGACGAGCCGAAGCAGATCACATGTGAAGGGTAGGTGTGCTACTTGTTACTTGAGATAAAAGGCAACTGTCAGTTATCTGCCAAGGTAGGACAAACTGTGTCAATAATTAAAGAACACTCAAAAATGGGAAACAACAGCTTATTACAGGACTCATATGTTACTGTTATCGTTTGTTGATATTTATAAAGAACAACATCAGACAATGCTGACTCATGAAGGCTGACTCCCATGACTAATTAACCGGAGTATGTTCTTTTCCTTCTCCTTTTTGTTATCCTAGTTTTCATCTCTCTCTGCTCTTGAGTTTGTGACACTCTGTAATAGCATTGGTGTCTGTGTCCACCTTTCATAGTTTCCATGTTTGTATCTCCTTGTCCAACTGCCTACTAGGATTGCATCATAGAAAGACCCATATAAATACATACATAAGTACGTGCATACATACATACTATACATATACATACATACCCACATACATATATACCCACATACCTACATAGATACATACATGCATAGATACTACATTAATACATGCATGCACACATACCTGCATACATACATTCCCACATACACATATACATACAGGTCTCATTAGCAGTTCTGCTTTCCTTCCTGGTCCCCAGGATCACCACCTTCTAAGTACATCTCTCCTCCTCGCCCCTGGCCCCAGCATTACTCCCTCCTAAGCACATCTCTCCTCCTCACCCCAGGCTCCCAGCATTACTCCCTCCTAAGGACATCTCTCCTCCTGGCCCCAGCATTACTCCCTCTTAAGCACATCTCTCGTCCTCACCCCTGGCTCCGAGCATTACTCCCTCCTAAGTACATTTCTCTTTTATCACCCTTGACTCCCAGAATTACTCCTGCCTAAGCACATCTCTCCTCCTTGCCCCCTGCATCACCACCTTCTAAGCACATCTCTGCTCCTTGCCCCTGGCCCCCAGCATCACACCCTTTTAAGCACATCTCTCCTCCTCCCCTTTGGCTCCCAGCATTACTCCCTACTAACCACATCTCTCCTCCTCGCCCCTGGCCCCAGCATTACTCCCTTCTAAGCACATTTCTCTTTCATCGCCCCTGGCTCCCAGCATTACTCCCTCCTAAGCACATCTCTCCTCCTCGCCCCCTGCATCACCACCTTCTAAGCACATCTCTACTCCTTGCCCCTGGCCCCAGCATTACTCCCTCCTAAGCGCATCTCTCCTCCTCCCATTTGGCTCCCAGCATTACACCCTCCTAAGCACATCTCTCCTCCTCACCCCTGGCCCCCAGCATTACTCCCTCCTAAGCACATCTCTCCTCCTGGCCCCTGGCCCCAGGCCCCAGCATTACTCCCTCCTAAGCACACCTCTCCTCCTCACCCCTGGCCCCCAGCATTACTCCCTTCTAAGCACATCTCTCCTCCTGGCCCCGGGCCCCCAGCAATACTCCCTTCTAAGCACATCTCTCCTCCTCACCTCTGGCTCCCACCATTACTCCCTTCTAAGTGCATCTCTCCTCCTGGCCCCCAGCATTTCTCCCTCCTAAGCACATCTCTGCTCCTTGCCCCTGGCCCCAGCATTACTCTCTCCTAAGCACATCTCTCCTCCTGGCCCCTGTTCCCCAGCATTACTCCCTCTTAGGCACATCTCTCCTCCTGGACCCTGCCCCACAGCATTACTCCATCCTAAGTACATCTCTCCTCACCACTGCCCCCCAGCATCACGCCCTTCTAAGCACATCTCTCCTCCTTGTCCCTGGCCCCAGCATTACTCCCTTCTAAGCACATCTCTCCTCCTCGTCCCTCGCCCCAGCATTACTCCCTTCTAAGCACATCTCTCCTCCTCACCCCTGGCCCCAGCATTACTCCCTTCTAAGTACATCTCTCCTCCTCACCCCTGGCCCCAGAATTACTCCCTTCTAAGCACATCTCTCCTCCTCACCCCTGGCCCCAGCATTACTCCCTTCTAAGTACATCTCTCCTCCTCATCCCTGGCCCCAGCATTACTCCCTTCTAAGCACATCTCCCCTCCTTGCCCCTGGCCCCCAGTATTTCTCCCTCCTGAGTACATCTCTCTTTCTCACCCCTGGCCCCCAGTATTTCTCCCTCCTGAGTACATCTCTCCTCCTTGCCCCTGGCTCCCAGCATCACTCCCTTCTAAGCACATCTCCTCTCCTGGCCCCTGGCCCCCTACATCACCACCGTCTAAGCACATCTCTTCTCCTTGCCCCTGGCTCCCAGCATTGCTCCCTTCTAAGTACATCTCTCCTCCTCACCCCTGTCCCAAGCATCCTGCCCTTCTAAGCACATCTCTCCTCCTTACCCAATTCAATTCAATCTTTATTATGCTTTGGAACTCGTTAGAGGTCCACATAAAGAAAAAGTACAATACAAAATACCATTCACAGCGAAAGTAGGCAAATCATAGCAATGACAATTACTGGAACACAAAGTGACACATTATTAAGCATGCCAATCTTCAAAAAATTTCTAAAAAACATTTTAAAAAGTTAAAAATATGAAAACAAAATCTCTCATTGGGGGGATTATATAAAGCATACATAAAAGAATTCACATTTAGAATACCCATTTGCAAACAAACTTGTCTTAACCACTTGCTGCGATGAGAACGCAACGCTGGGCATATCAAAAGTACATGTATTCGGTCTTGGGTAGAGTGATGACAAAAGTTGCAAATTGCAGATACTCCGTGCCATTTAGACAAAAGATTATTTAGGGGTAACAAATCTTGTCTCAATAAAAACCAAAATCTCCTAATACCATGAGGTAAGTTCCAAGTGGCGTAAGGTTGGGCGGATTTTCTTGCAAATGAATCAGTAAGAAGATTGACACCCTTCTTATCAAAAATAGCAGTAAAGTCTAGTCTATAACTAAGGTCCCAAGTGGCTTCCTTCAGGACAGACTTTAACTGGGATGCAGATAAAGAAAAGAGAGTACTCTCTTCCAATTGCAAGAGGGATACAGCCTTTCTAAAGTTGCTAACAATCAAGGAGTGTTCCCCTAAACCTCCCAATAATTCAGTCTTTAGGAGGAACCTCATAGTCCCCTCTTCTCCTCTGGCTATGCTTGCGACCCAGCGCACCACAGCTGCCAAGCCTTGCACCCAGCTGCTGCGCAGACCGAACTCAAGTCTGCAGGCTGCCACGGAGCAGGCGGAACTGACTGAAGAAATACTTCTTAGCAATTTCCCCTCCACCTTATTTAAGAAATCCCAGTGCTTTATATCAATTAATTCTAAACCATATAGAAGGGTGGATGGGACCTTTGCCCTGAAGACCTCCAGTAAATGAGAAAAATGCCTTTTTCCCAGTGCCGAGTACAGTGAATTTAAACTTCTTCCTTGAGCTAATGCTTACCCCTGTTTCCCAGCATTTCTCCCTCCTAAGCACATCTCTGCTCCTGGCCCCTGGCCCCAGCATTACTATCTCCTAAGCACATCTCTCCTCCTGGCCCCTCTTCCCCAGCATTACTCCCTCTTAAGCACATCTCTCCTCCTGCCCCTGCCCCAGAGCATTACTCCATCCTAAGTACATCTCTCCTCACCCCTGCCCCCCAGCATCACGCCGTTCTAAGCACATCTCCCCTCCTCGTCCCTGGCCCCAGCAATACTCCCTTCTAAGCACATCTCTCCTCCTCACCCCTGGCCCCAGCATTACTCCCTTCTAAGCAGATCTCTCCTCCTCACCCTGGCCCCCAGTATTTCTCCCTCCTGAGTACATCTCTCCTCCTTGCCCCTGTTTCCCAGCATTGCTCCCTTCTAAGCACATCTCTTCTCTTGGCCCCTGGCCCCCTACATCACCACCGTCTAAGCACATCTCTTCTCCTTGCCCCTAGCTCCCAGCATTGCTCCCTTCTAAGCGCCTCTCATTGAACCTAAAATCCCTGTTTTGATGCAGCCACATGGTCCTGCTGGGGACAGTGGAGTGGTGTGGCTCACTGGTTAGAGGTGGCAGACCTGGAAGCAGAGGACGGCCCGGGACCGGGGTTGAATTCCCGACGCGGCAGGGTTGTGAACCAGGGTCAGCGGACTCGATAATTCTCGCCTCAGTGCCTACTCTAACCAGAGATCACACTCTGCAACTCTTGGCATTAGCTTTCCTCATCTCTACAACGGCCTCCCACATACGCCGGGGATGCCTGGTTTCACCTTGGAGATACCCAGTAGGGACCATCTCACCAGAAAAGCCAGGACGGGTTCCCCAGCGGTCTACAGTGCGGTGATACCCCATGTGGGGTGATTCAGGCGCTTTACAAGACATCATTACATTACATTACAAGGCTCAGTCATCTGCGGTCTAGAGATCCAAAGCCCCCATGGGCCATACTCAATACAAAAGTACAATATCCAGATGTTCGTGATATACTGTTTTTATAATTTTAAAGGCTCTTGGTGTTCTTCAAGCATCTTTAGTATAGTACAAAAATGTCTGAGCCGCTACCAGCCGACACGTGTTTCGCCCTCTGCGGTACACAAATTTGCTGGCTTTTTCAGGGCTATGTATACAATATTTGCAATGATATGCAATATTTCATTAATGAACCACGTATTCAATGAGTCAACCAAAAATAGATATTTTAACACACATAATACATCCATATTGTTAAAAGAAAGATCAAGGAAAAAAGAAAAAGAAAAAAACAAAAGGCATACAAACTTTTACATAGAAAATAAAAGCCCAGGTAGTTAGTGATGTTACAGAAGGACAGCCATACAATAGATAGATACAATAGAAGTACAAATTTCAAATAAAATAAAAAAATAAAAAATTTGCAAGCATAGAATGCCTAAAAAATCTTATTCTCTTTACATTTATTAAAAGTATGGAGTATAGTGGGTATATTTAATTGATGTCAATGTACGTCAAAAGAATGTTGGCACTACACACATGTGAATGGTCTTACCAGGGGAATAGTGCACATGGATGTAAGGCTATAGAACACAGGCGCCTTGATGCCTTCAGGTTTTAGTTGCTCGGTATAAATTTTCTTTCATTCATTCATTCATGCATGTGGGGCCACAGAAGACTTACATGCAGGGCATAGAAAACATGCATGTGGAGCCACAGAAAAAATTTGTGTGGAGCTACAGAAAACATGCGAGTGAGTCATAGAAAGCATGCATGCAAACCTTTTTTTTAAAAAAAATGCCATGAGGTGCTGGGAGCAGCTATGTTTAAAATGGATCGGTATTCGGGTGATAAAGAAGAGTTAGAGATAAAAAACGGATAGGCGAGACGTAATGTAACGCTGAAATGCTTGTCTCTCCCGTGCATAAAACGCGTGGTCAAGCTAAGGCAGCCAACGATAAATCAGTCTTGTTAGAAGCCAAATTACAGTCTAAAATGCAAATAGGCATAATAGTGGGCCCGTCACTTTGCTACTCCTAAATGCCCTTTGTGAATACCGAAAGTCGTAAAGTTTGGATTTTGTCTCAGAATACTTTTGTGAATCGGGTCCATAGACTGTGGATTTAAGGCCTGTAATAAGGAGGCTCATATGTCAGTGGAATAACTCACTCAGAAGATGACACTGTGCCCAAGGCCTTGTAGTGAATGGTGGTGCAAAGTGAGATAAAGGAGGCTTTACTTTATTTGTGGCCAGACACGAAAGGAGGAGGGGCCTGGGGTCACCTTATGTGAATGCGCCAAGCAGCTCACACATCTCTGTACAATACTAATGATGCCTGAAAGACACCAAGATTCTGCAAAACAATAAACACAATAAAAAACAAATATCAGGATATTAGATTGATGTACAAGAATAACCCATTTGGATCTTAACCGCTTATGACTAACCTTTATTTCTGGTCACTTCATATTGTTGCATTGTGGGCTTTCAGGGGTGCACCTCTGAACCATGAGCAGCTCTCCCCATGCCTGGACCACGAGCAGC
Source organism: Lissotriton vulgaris (assembly GCF_964263255.1). Lineage (NCBI taxonomy): Eukaryota > Metazoa > Chordata > Amphibia > Caudata > Salamandridae > Lissotriton > Lissotriton vulgaris. The sequence goes on along the minus strand of NC_141696.1, from coordinate 41,467,147 downwards.
TCTCTCCATGCCTGCACCATGAGCAGCTCTCCCCATGCCTGCACCATGAGTAGCTCTCCCCATGCCTGGACCATGCGCAGCTCTCCCCATGCCTGGACCATGAGCAGCTCTCCCCATGCCTGGATCATGAGCAGCTCTCTCCATGCCTGCACCATGAGCAGCTCTTCCCATGCCTGCACCATGAGTAGCTCTCCCCATGCCTGGACCATGAGCAGCTCTCCCCATGCCTGCACCATGAGTAGCTCTCCCCATGCCTGCACCATGAGTAGCTCTCCCCATGCCTGGACCATGAGCAGCTCTCCCCATGCCTGCACCATGAGCAGCTCTCCCCATGCCTGCACCATGAGTAGCTCTCCCCATGCCTGGACCATGAGCAGCTCTCCCCATGCCTGGACCATGAGCAGCTCTCTCCATGCCTGGATCACGAGCAGCTCTAGCTTTGCCTGGACCTTGAGCAGCTCTCCCCATGCCTGAACCCTGAGCAGCTATCCCCATGTCTGGACCACGAGCAGCTCTCCCCATGTCCGAACAACCAGCAGCATTGTACAATTGTTTGCTTCTAGGGAGAGACTGAGGTTTTTAAAGTAGGACCTATATCCCAATGTACCATAATTGATATTAATCTGATCTTGATGTAAGACCAACAGCCATCTCTTTGTCCCACAGGTTCAATAATCGGTATTATCGGGATGTGCTGGTCATGGTTTTTGCCATAAGAGAAATCAACGAGACCCCAGATCTGCTGTCAAACACCACCCTGGGCTTCCGGATTCTTGATTCCTGCACGTCAGAGATCAGAGCCCTTCAAGGGGTGCTGGATCTACTCTCTGGGGAACAGAGCCAGGTTCCGGGGTACCAGTGCCCCCCACGCCCTCTGATGGCTGGCATCATTGGCGACCAGTTGTCATCATTGAGTGTCCCAATGGCCCGGATCATGGGGGTTCTTCACTACCCGCAGGTAAGGTACAGAAAAGACCACAAAACAGATCTTACCTAGATTTCAGATAGATCTTTAGTATCGAGAATCTGTGGCAAAACTATTGAACCTTCCTCATGTAGAAATGTAGCTCATTTTGTTTCAAGCTGTTGGAAATGTCCCTTTCTGCAGGGTCACCCCAAACCTGTTCCTTCCTCCTCCCCTTTTTGCTGAATTAGTTTTTGTTGCCACTTTACTAATGCAACCAGTGCTAAAGCGCATGTGCTCTCTCCTTTAAACATGGTGACATTGGTTTATCCACAATTGGCATATTTAAGTTAATTATAGGTCCTAGTAGAGTGTATTTCATCTGCCCAGGACCTGTAAATTAAATGCTACTAGTAGACCTGCGGGGGAACAAACAAGTGTGCCTCTCACTATTCGATGAAAGCCAAAAATCAGGGCGTTTGAAGACGCTATTTGTCGTATTCAACACGGTATTTTTATTTTAACCATTAACTTATGTAGTTTATCAAAGATTTGTCGCAAACAACATATGATCAGCAGAAAAGACCTGTATAACACAACAGTTTTTACCCAAAATTTGAATCAATCATTGCAACACATTGTCAAACTTAAACATAGACCTAAATGCGGTAACAGATAAAGACATTAAACATATATGACAAAGTACATAGTGCAACACATAATATTTGTATCAGTGCAAAATTTGGTTAAAGCAAAAGCATAGTGAATGAAAGAAAAGATTGGAAAAAATTAGAAAAAGGAACGCAAGTGAATTCAAAACTCTATATTATCATCAGCATTGGCTTAGGTTTGAATTGTCCTTTTCTAATTCGCCGACGCGTTTCGAATCCGGAAATTAACTGTCGGGATTCTCATCAGGGCATAGTATATCTATCTGTAAATTTAAGCAAAGGGGGAGGTTTCAGTGTCATGTTTTGACGTAAGGACAACTCTCCTTATATTGTGACATTCGCAGTGACCTACCGCATTTTAGAGGAAGCTGATTCCAGCCTGGGATTACGAGTGCAGACTCGAGAGTGGGTCCAAAATTAAGGCGCCTACAATTAAAATGAGTGTGTGTTTTAGCGCGAGTGGTACATTAGATTGTTACACTTAATAAACAAATCCCCACAGAGCGTACCGTTGTTGGGTTTGAAGTTGATCAAAACGGCTGCTTGATGCGGGACGAGGGCTCCGCAACGTGTTCGCTGCCTGTGGCTGGGCAGAAGCACTGTGTACAAAAAAGGGTTTGTATATTGGTACTGGGTAAGTTACAAACCGGGTTTAAAAACAATTCTAGACCGGCTAGCGGTGAATGGTACCTTTAGCGTTTGCCGCTGCTGTGGTCCGAAAAGGGATCCTATTTTCTGAAGGGCGCAGTCACCGTTTTAACATTTAATTGGTGTGCTCCAACTCCGCTGGGGAAGAAGGGAGTTGTTATTAGTCAACAGTCAGAAAAAATCCTGGCGAGCGCGCTGGAGCGCGTTGCTTTGCCTACAGGAGCGTTGCTTACCTCGAAGTGGTTCAGTTGGCGGCTCATAGCATACTGTTTGGTTTCCCAAGATGGATGCTGCTGCAGTTACTATGGTGATGAATCATTGGGGTGCCGCTTTGCATTATGGGATTTGTAGTTTGTGAATTATTAAGTAGGGAAGGAATCGCAATGTATTGAAAAAACGTACCGAGACGCGACCAAGTCGACCAGTTAGAACACCAAGGCGCCATTGAATTAGAGTCTGGCAACTTCAGATAAAGTATTCAGGCCCCTCTGCACACTATTGAATTTCAATATCAGATAAGCCTCTGTTTTTAAGAGCGACCTATCGATATCCACATTCCTTTGTGCCGGGCGTAATGTGTACAACACTGTCCATTTAAGGTGATTGACATCATGGTTTGCATTTATAAAGTGCTCCACCATGGGGGCGGTCATGATTCTGTTCTTGATCCTGGATCGATGTTGGCAAATGCGTGTGTTCACTTGTTGTGTGGTTTTGCCAATATAGATTAGATCACAGGGGCACTGGACCAGGTAAACGACATTCTTAGTCTTGCAATTAGAAAAGTCCGCATGCTTCCATCTGGTGGTTCCATGTTGGAACTCATCGCCTTCAATAGTGTTTGGGCATACAACACAGGTGCCGCACTTATGGTGCCCTGTGATTGGTTTGAGGTTCCATTGACTAAGAAGGTCACTTTTCTTTTTTGGTAGAGTTACATCCGCCCTCATAAGTTGTTGGCCTACATTTTGATTCCTCCTGTAGGCGAACAGGGGGTTGGATAGTGGGCATTCTAAATTCGCCAATAGGTGCCAATTGCTCAGCACCGTTTTTCTCAGTTGTGGGTGTCTGGTCCAAAGGTGGTAACACAGACCAACCTATCAAGTGTGGGTTTGGGCCGTACTTGCAGTAAAGTTTCACAGGGGGTGAAGCGCGCTCTTGTTAGGGAGTGCTTGAGTAGTTTTTTAGGATACCCCCTTTCCTGCATTTCTTGGCAACACGTGTCTGCGTGAGACGTGAAGTCCCTCAGGTTCGAACAATTCCTCCTTATGCGCAATAGTTGCCCATATGGAAGGTTTGACTTCAAGTTCCTGGGGTGGGCACTCTTATGGTGCAAAATAGTGTTCCTGTCTGTGTCTTTTTTATGGAGAGAGGATTTCAATACTCCATTGATGTTGATAATTTCAACGTCAAGAAAAGTCATCCTTTCGTTGCTTTGTGTCATCGAGAATTTAATGTCGGCATGCCGGTTGTTAAGCCAGTCATGGAATGCTACAAGGTCAGTCTGGCTCCCCTGCCACAGGAGCCAGACGTCATCTATGTAGCGGAGCCATTGCAGGATATGCTGTTTGAAGGGGTTGTTGTTATCAATAAACATCTGTTCATACTGTGCCATGAACAACACGGCCATCTCTGGGGCATAAGGGCACCCCATGGCGGTGCCCTTGACCTGCATAAAGAACTCCCCATTGAATGAAAAGTAGTTCTTTTTTAGAGCAATCTCGGCCAGTTTTAAGATAAACCTTGTGGGTACTTGGTGGGGCCTATCTCTCTGATTCAGGTAGATTTCCATCACCTCAAGTGCTTCCTCTTGCGGGATCTGTGTATACAGGGAGGTGACGTCCATTGTGACAAGCAGTTGGGTCTCAGAGTTGAAGGCTGTGTCTTCAACCTTGAGGAGAAAATCAGTCGTATCTCGTAAGTACGATTTGACCGTTTTTAGAAAGGGTTTCAAGAAGAAATCCACGTACTGGGACAAGGGCTCAAGACAAGAATCGCACCCGGACACGATTGGACGTCCTGGGGGATCTTGTAGGCTCTTGTGGATTTTTGGCAGGAGATATAGCACCGGAGTTCTTGGGTGCTTCTTTAGTAAATAGTCATACTCTTTTTTGCCCAGAAACCCACCGTCAAACGCCCTGATTTTTGGCTTTCATCGAATAGTGAGAGGCACACTTGTTTGTTCCCTAAATTCAGGCCCAGCCTTCTCACTTGTCCCCCAAGGGCCAAGCTCCCCTTGTTCCACTAGTAGACCTGCAGCACTAAATATGCCTCCCACTTAAGTAGCCCTTTAAACATGTCTCAGGCCTACCACTGCAAAGCATGCATGATCAGTTTTACTCCCACATGAGCTTGCTATTTAAAAACCCATGCCATTGTATATAAGTCACCCCTAAGGTAGGCCATCACTAGCCCATGGGGCAGGGAGCTGGGTAATCAAAAGGTAGGGCATGTACATTTAAGTTTTGCATGTCCTGGTAATGAAACAAAACCAAATTTGTTTTTCACTGCTGTGAGGCAAACCTCTCCTGTAGGTTAACATTGGAGATTCCTTGATAAATCTAATAATCTAAAAGCACTGTCATGTTTAGGAATTGTCATCATAAATCCTCCCTAATGGTAAAGTTGAATTTATCATTAAGCTTACAAAAATGTCACTTTTAGAAAGTTGACATTTTTCTTCTCTAAGTTCAGTGTGTCTCCTGACCACCTCAAATACAGATCTGGGGTGGGTGACAGCTGGGTTTGGTGCATTCTCTCTAAAAAGCCACACATATTGGGCAATCAGATGTGACTTGATGGGCATTAATGGGCCATTAACTGGCTTAATAGGGGCAGAGGTGAGCACTGACTCACTTACACCTGAATAGGCTGAGCCTTTCCCCACAAAAAGGGTTGCATGCCCCCCTGTCGTGAGTTTGGAGCCATGGCAGGAAGTCTCCCCCACTTCAAAGTTACAACTTGGTATAGGTACTTGACCTCTGACACCACCAACTAAGTACACTTTTGGACCTGTGAAGATTCTGCCAGGATGAAGGATTGCCATGCTGCTAAAGAACTGCCACCCTGCTGGACTTCTGCTCTGGTAGAACTGATTTTTAGCTGTGCTGTGGATTTTCTCCACTTGCCTGATTGGACAAGACATACGTCAATTGAATTCTGGGTTGTTTAAAGGGTTGTTCTCCTTGCCTCCTGTTGGAAGTTTCAGGGATATCAAAGACTTCACTCTACTACCAACAGCTTCTGGTCTCTGCCGTAATTGAGTTCTGTCCTGCCAAGTTGAATCCATCAAGCTAAAACACTGGAAGTGGGCCTAAACTGCTGCATCTGCCAAAATCCACGCATCAATGATGTAGCTCAGGTCAGACCAACACATCTCCCTCGATGCAATGCATTACTGCTACCACAAGGTCTGAGGACCATCTGCACGCCTCTTTGCCTCCAGTCTCGATGCTACAGTCTACGACTTGACGATGACACATCCCTGCTTTGCATAGCTCAATGTAGACATATTGCCTACGAATCCTGTACTTCAGCATAGATTCATCCTCTCCTGCTTTACGCATCTCAGGTCCGTTAACAGCACAACCAAAGTACGGTTCAGCTGGACCAACTTGGCTCCTGCATCCGACCCGCACTTCATCGCAGTCGGCCTGAACTTTTGGAGTTGACCGAGGCTAGGACTACCAGATAGCCTTGGTTCGCACTTTATGCTTTTAAGCACTGTATTTCAAAATATTTCCTAAAAATGTATAACTCCGGTCCTACTTATTGGATTATTTTCATTTTTGGTCTTGTTTTGTTACTAAAAATATACTATAGAGTCTTTTTTGGTGCTTTCATTGTGTTACTGTTTGAAGTGTTGTACAAATACTTTAAACATTGCCTCTCAAGTTAAGCCTGACTGTTCTGTGCCAAGGTACCAGAGGGTGAGCACAGGTTAATTTAAGGTGTGCATCTGACTTACCGAGACTAGGAATGTGGTTCATGCTTGGACAAGATGCATACCTCTGCCAACCAAAACTCAATTTCTAACAGAAGCTCAAACACAACAACAGCATTTCAGCCACACAAAAAGTATATTTAAAAATTAGAGGCTTCCTGGTACCCTTCACTACTGTTAAAATGACACAAATACACAAATCAGACATGGGTTCTCAGTGCTGCACTTTGAGCTTTGGCCAGCAGATTCTTTACTTAGGGCCCCATTAGGATGGCGGCGGATCACCCCCACAGGCTGGCGGTAGCCACTGCCGACCTGGCGGGGGTCATCCGCCCGCCATCCTTGCTGCAAAGACCCCCTCCATATTAACATGGCTGACCGAGGCGGAAAAGGGTTTATATGGTGGCAGTGTCTATCAGACACCGCCAGCCATATTACAATGGGCATTTACAAATGCCTTTCCGTGGCTGCAATGCCGCCACAGAAAGGCATGCAGAGTCTGCTTTGGGGGCCTGTTGTGGGCCCCCATGGTCTCCTGGGGGTGCACATGGGGGGTACCTATGGTACCCCCCTGCAATTCAAAGTACAACGTGGCAGGCACAGCGCGGTTCCTGTCACATTGTGCTTTGAAATGCCAAAATGTATTTTTAGCATTGCGGCGGGCGGTGCTGAAATATGGGATGCACCTGCCACTGTAGAGGGGGCATCCTAATGTCAACCATGGGAACCCCGCCCTAATGGCGGGCGGTCCCTTTCACCGGTAGGATGCCGCCCGTCATCCTAATGGGGGCCTAAGTCTGCATGATGGCTGTTGTCAAAAGAAAGTAATAGACAGAAGTACAAAAGACATACACAAAATGCTCCTTACTGCGCAGATCTGGTCTGGACACCGGGGCAGAAGCAGGACCCAGAGCAATCGGGCAAGTGTTGAGGATACAGCTAGAGCTGCAGTCATACATGAAGATCACAACATGTTCAGGATACAGCTAGAGCTGCAGTCATACATGAAGATCATGACATGTTCAGGATACAGCTAGAGCTGCAGTCATACATGAAGATCATGACATGTTCACGATACAGCTAGAGCTACAGTCATACATGAAGATCATGACATGTTCAGGATACAGCTAGAGCTGCAGTCATACATGAAGATCACAACATGTTCAGGATACAGCTAGAGCTGCAGTCATACATGAAGATCATGACATGTTCAGGATACAGCTAGAGCTGCAGTCATACATGAAGATAATGACATGTTCACGATACAGCTAGAGCTACAGTCATACATGAAGATCATGACATGTTCAGGATACAGCTAGAGCTGCAGTCATACATGAAGATCACAACATGTTCAGGATACAGCTAGAGCTGCAGTCATACATGAAGATCACAACATGTTCAGGATACAGCTAGAGCTGCAGTCATACATGAAGATCATGACATGTTCAGGATACAGCTAGAGCTGCAGTCATACATGAAGATCATGACATGTTCACGATACAGCTAGAGCTACAGTCATACATGAAGATCATGACATGTTCAGGATACAGCTAGAGGGGCAGTCATACATGAAGATCATGACATGTTCAGGATACAGCTAGAAGGGCAGTCATACATGAAGATCATGACATGTTCAGGATACAGCTAGAGCTGCAGTCATACATGAAGATCATGACATGTTCAGGATACAGCTAGAGCTACAGTCATACATTAAGATCATGACATGTTCAGGATACAGCTAGAGCTGCAGTCATACATGAAGATCATGACATGTTCACGATACAGCTAGAGCTGCAGTCATACATGAAGATCATGACATGTTCAGGATACAGCTAGAGGGGCAGTCATACATGAAGATCATGACATGTTCAGGATACAGCTAGAGCTGCAGTCATACATGAAGATCATGACATGTTCAGGATACAGCTAGAGCTACAGTCATACATGAAGATCATGACATGTTCAGGATACAGCTAGAGGAGCAGTCATACATGAAGATCATGACATGTTCACGATACAGCTAGAGCTGCAGTCATACATGAAGATCATGACATGTTCAGGATACAGCTAGAGGGGCAGTCATACATGAAGATCATGACATGTTCAGGATACAGCTAGAGCTGCAGTCATACATGAAGATCATGACATGTTCAGGATACAGCTAGAGCTACAGTCATACATGAAGATCATGACATGTTCAGGATACAGCTAGAGGGGCAGTCATACATGAAGATCATGACATGTTCAGGATACAGCTAGAGCTGCAGTCATACATGAAGATCATGACATGTTCACGATACAGCTAGAGCTGCAGTCATACATGAAGATCATGACATGTTCAGGATACAGCTAGAGGGGCAGTCATACATGAAGATCATGACATGTTCAGGATACAGCTAGAGGAGCAGTCATACATGAAGATCATGACATGTTCACGATACAGCTAGAGCTGCAGTCATACATGAAGATCATGACATGTTCAGGATACAGCTAGAGGGGCAGTCATACATGAAGATCATGACATGTTCAGGATACAGCTAGAGCTGCAGTCATACATGAAGATCATGACATGTTCAGGATACAGCTAGAGCTGCAGTCATACATGAAGATCATGACATGTTCAGGATACAGCTAGAGGGGCAGTCATACATGAAGATCATGACATGTTCAGGATACAGCTAGAGGGGCAGTCATACATGAAGATCATGACATGTTCAGGATACAGCTAGAGGGGCAGTCATACATGAAGATCATGACATGTTCAGGATACAGCTAGAGCTGCAGTCATACATGAAGATCATGACATGTTCACGATACAGCTAGAGCTGCAGTCATACATGAAGATCATGACATGTTCAGGATACAGCTAGAGCTACAGTCATACATGAAGATCATGACATGTTCAGGATACAGCTAGAGGGGCAGATATAGATGAAGCTGTGTATAATATCACAACATGTTGGTACACACATCCAATCAGAATTGGGAATGGCATAAGTGCCACCCTAGGAAGGGTTGGCAGGGGTTGTGACACTGATATGGCCTTAGCACTCGAAATTACCACTGTATTGAAATAACGTGCTGGACCCTGTACATGATAGTCCAATCTATGTACCCAGACTCAAAGTATATGCTCTGCTGGGGGCGGCGCATCCACAGACAATCCCGTTACCTTCGAAAGGAGAGAAAATGATGTCCACAGCTCCACCCACCTCAACGCAAGCATGGGCAGCAGGGGTGGGAACCAGGGACCAGATTTGAAAAGCGTCTCTTTAAGACCTGGCAGGTCAGGAATGAAGAGAACAGCAGCCCCCGTCCACGGCTCTGCGGCATATCATGAACAAAATGGGCCCCTTCTTTTCATATTTATCGACAAAATTGAGGAACTCTCTTGCCCATGGGGGGATTTACTATTAATTAACAAATTATGTTTACTATTAATTCACGAGCACTTTATGCTACTATGCAATTAGGAACCATGCAAAGCCTTGCATAAAATGCCAACTATTATGTTGCGTAAGAGCTGTGCCACAAAACTGATGCAGCCCTGATGCATAATCATGGTAAATGTGGGCCTGAAGGAGCAGCACTGCGCCGCTTAAAACGGGCCACCTGGGGATGCAGGATACGAGAGGACGATAGGTAACCCGAGGGCTGGACTATTGGGGTGCACCCTGAGTATGGGGAGCGAGAATAGGGATGGTATTGCCTAGGTAACCATTTACAGCAACATGCCAGTCTGAGGAGTTAGGCAAGATCATGTATCTACTAAACAAATGTAACAAACATTTCAAGATGAGCAGTACAGGCCAAAAACTTGAAAGATCAACTGTAAACTTATTTTTCCAAATATTGCCTTTTCTACCCACAAATGAAGACTAGTTTGTACATTTCCAGTTCCAATAAGGAATATTAGAATATTGTGGGTCAGGGATATATCATTTAATAAACTGACGCAACAGAAGTCTTTAGAAAGGTCCATCAAGCATGTTGCTTCAGTTCCCCTACCTGCTGTGCTCGCTGTTATGTCCTGCGAGACATGTTCTAGTGTCTTGGCAGGCATGGAGTTTATAGCCACTCCACTATGGGAGTGGGTACACTGGCAGCCCCACACGCATCCCTCACAGGTGTCACAAGTGAAGTGAGCATGCTAATAAAAGGGCCCGGGTGCACGTGCTCGTGGCCAGTTCCATTAACCATATACACTGCATCTGTGTGCATCTGTGTCCTCCTTCATTATCGTTTCGGCCTAGGGCCCACGATACAACACTCGCCTTAGGGGTGCTCGCCATAAGGGTGCTCACCTTAGGGGTGCTCGCCTCACTTCCATCCAGCATCAGGGGTCGTGGAATCCAGAAAGGACCCGTCAAAGAAGAGAAGGGAAACCTTGATCCCCAGAGAAGACTTGTTGGAAAAACTTCTGTCAGCGACACCACGGTCCTCCACATCCAAGAACTGTTCCAAAGAATGCGCATTATAGAAGCGTAAACTGGTATTATGGAAATAGTGCTCAGATCTATCAAGATTTGATCTAAAGCAGGATGACAACTTGCTGTGCTAAACTGCATCACATGGATAGAGCACGAATGTGCCATATTTACTAAGCTGTAACCTGATTGTGTGCTGCCTGCAGTCTTTTCTTGTGCCACGAACCCTTTGTTGCCTGAAAGAATCCACCGCGGACCCGCCCGCCTGTCTCCCGCTGCCCGACTGCTCTCCTACCATCTAGAGCAGGGGCGCCGAGAGGAGACCTGCGAGGGGCTGACTTCAACTCCCACCAGCCCTTGCGGTGCTCCGCGTCATCAGGAAGCGCCAGGCGGCGCTTTAAATCGGCACCAGCCCCATTGAGAGGGGGAACTTTCCTTGACCGTGCCTGACTGTGTGCTGCCTGCAGTCTTTTCTTGTGCCACGAACCCTTTGTTGCCTGAAAGAATCCACCGCCGACCCGCCCCCCTGTCTCCCACCGCCCGACTGCTCTCCTACCAACTAGAGCGGGGCCGCCGAGAGGAGACCGGCGAGGGGCGGACTTCAACTCCCACCAGCCCTTGCGGTGCTCCGTGTCATCGGGAAGCACCAGGAGGCGCTTTAAATCGGCACCAGCCCCGTCTCGCGGGACGCCGGGCGAAGCCCGGGCCAAGGGCGGGCCCATTTAAGCCCGTTCAAGACCGGGTAAAACTGGACTGGGCCATGTTATTTGCATTTTTATCAAACATATGCTCATTTGCCCTATTGTTATTAAAAATTTGTCTGCTTTTTCCCTTGTTCCTCTTTACCATCGGGAAATGACACCTACTAGAGGGACAAGAAGTAAAACTGCCCAGAATGCCGCCCAAATAACTGGACCTATAGATCTTTTTATCACCAGAACAAATGATGTGATAGATCAGAGCATAATTATGCTTGAGCGTAGGGTTTCACATGTGCTGGCTATAGCGAGGAGGTCCTCTATGGGCCCTCTCGCCTCTGCTCAAAGGCCGAAACAGTCAGGGCCAAGTATTCCCTCCGAAACGCGAACGGAAACCACTGCAGAGATACATACCGTTCCGAGTACGGTTGATCTCTCTGTCTCCCAGTTGTCTCTTAACTCACACCTATCCGATGATTTGGAAAAAACACCTGACCTAGAACATTGTTCAACTCATGTTGCATCATCGGAAAAACAGGACAAAGGGAAGAGGGAAGGTGCCATTGCAAAACGGTTAAAGAAGACAAAAGTGACTAAGTCCAACCCAAGTCATCTTATACCTTTTTCAAATATGAATAACATTGGTTCAAGTCACTCCATACAGTCACACAAAAAGATAGTAATACACCCGTGTGTAACATCACGGAAACTACTGAAAATTTAAATAATATGGGGTTAGCTGGGGGCTCCTGTAGTACTTGTAACTCATGTGCATCAAACGCCCTACTATTAAATAGCGTGGGAGAGCTCTTTAAATGCTACTTACCCCCAGTAGAGAAAAGCCTAATAAACATCGAAAGACAGCTAGCAAAGCTAAATACATCACCTTTCAATCAGAAAACTCTGGGTCCCACGAATGCAGGGGGGTTAAAACCAAAGCCCACGTTATACCACCAAAACCAGCCTAAAATGATCCCCAAAAAACAGCAGCTCAAGCTTTAAAATCTGCTGTTGCGGAACCTGTAGGGAAACCTGCACAAGACACTACCTGCATCATTCAAGGGGTAGAGAAGACTAAGTCCAACACATCCACAGACACCCCTAAGGCCACCCCAGGGCCATCAAAAGGCCCGATAAGTCAGCCAAGTCGAAATCTACACCACCCCACCTCCTAAAACATCGGTTCAACAACCCATAGGAGTTGATAAGAAGGGAACAAGGGTCAGGCGTCCTGTACATCTTCCTCCCGAGGCGACCCCATATACACTCATCCTTACTGGGGTCCCTGAGTTGCTGGAAAATGCGGACGAACCCCTTGGTCCCTTCGAAATAAGGTGTTGCAGTGGTTAAGTATAAATAGACCCCTTCAATCCCCAAACTCTAGCAGAATCACCTCAGTCCGTAGAGTAGCCTGGATTGGGGATTCTAGAAAAAATATACAGGGCGATTGCGTCATAGTTAGCTGTGGTGATTCTGCCACGGTTGACTATATTTGTTCCTGGCCTGATTTGTAAAAAAAAGGGGGGATTGACGCTCATCGCCTCTCCTTTTTTTCCCCACCAATGAATTTCTATAATAACGCTGAACATCAAAATTGGGAGGAGGTTCCAGACTGGTCTTGGAACCATGTAGATCGCTGGAATAGCAACAGATATAGATCTAGAGAATGGGAAACACAGCCTTGGCTGCCAAGAAGAGATCAGTATAACTTGGATGGATGGAGGGGCATTCCCGTGAGAAACAGATACGAATGTCTTGATATGGTCGACTGACCATCAGGGCATTCATCATGGCCAAAAAAGGAATGCATCGCTCCGCATGCCCCTACAAATTTAGGCAACACATCTGATATGTCTAATCTAAAACTTTCCCTCGCTTATACTAGTCCTAATATGATACCTATAAATATAGACCGATTCTGCCCACCTGTTACCTTGTCATCCCCTAAAATAACTCAAATAACTAAATTTGTCACAGCCTCCTCGCCCACATCGTATGCTGATAATACATCTTATGAGGCTCATGATATTTCCTCACACGACAAGACCAACAATAGTTTCTTAGATCCGGTAGGGGTAAATGTGGGCATAACTATCAGCCCACAACTTCCCGAATTACTGTCGTCACAAACAGCGAGGACAATAAGTCTGGGTTTAACCTCATGGAATATCGTGGGCCTATCTAAGAAATTAAACAACCAGACATTCTTATCTTTTGTAAATAAATTTGATATCATCTGCCTACAAGAATGCTGGGACCAAGAGGAGTCACATATAGAGGGTTTTACTACTTTTTTTACACCATTTACTCAGGGTCCCCGAGGCAGGGGATCTGGTGGGCTCTGTACATACGTTTCTAATCTGGTAAAAGTGACAATGAAGAAACTAACATGGGAGGGGGAAAATAACAGACAGTGTACATCTCTGCAAGGTTTCTCTGTAAATTGGGAAGGGATGAATTTCCTTTTGATTAATTTATATAATAACACCTTGAAAGTAGAGCCTAAAGACATCATAGAGGACTTAACCCATACCTTAAACTCGGGTATGGGAAAAGCTGATTGTATTCTTGTTATGGGGGACTTTAATTGCCATTTATGTCCGCATAGTGGTATGGATATCTGTGGCATAACCGATCTCAAAGGGGAACCTAGTACACATTTTGAACACACCAGTCTAGGTAACATGCTAAATCAATTTATGCATGACTGGGATCTAGGCTACGGGAATGAACTCTGCAAGCCTATGGTCGACTTTCAAACAACGTTTCATGGGCATGGGACAGGCACTATCATTGACTTTGTGCTGTTATCTAACAACAGACAGGGACTAGCACAGGGTTTTAATACTGAAAATTTAGCAATGAGTGATCACTTCCCAACCAGTATAAGTCTGCATATGGACCACCAAAACAGCCATGCCCCGAGTTTATCTGACAAATTATATCGCCACTCCATCTCCTTGTCTAAAAGAAATGGCTACGCCATCAAGTGGGCTAAGGTTGATCCAAAGAATTTTCTAAAAGAGATAATTACGATAGATCAGAAGCACTTCATGACGTGTCTGGAACATAACCCCACTCCTGACATGATTAAGTTGGCTTATAGTAAGATAGTGGCCACTATAAATGAAAAACTAACTAGAAAACGCAAAGAAGGGGAAAGGACTATACTGAACCGTTGGTTCAATTCTGCCTGCACCAAAGCGCACACATCCTTACTGCTGGCTGTAAAGACTCTCCCGAAGGATGTCAAGGCAGTTAGAGCAGCGAGGCTAGCCTACAAGAAGGCACTCTCAAACAGAAAAAAATGAACTTAAAAAACATGCCTGGGAAGCATTAATCAAAGCGAGTGCTCTTCGAGATAACATCTCCTTTTGGAGAGAAGTTAATGCACCGTTCTTTGTAGAAAGTAAGTCTGACACTTTGGAAATAGCCATAGCCGAGGATGTCTGGGTAAATCATTTCACGGCATTATACAAACAAGATGAATCACTGGAGATAAATCACAGTGAAACTTTATTAAATAACCCTACTGGCCTACAATCCGAGGTAACACACCTTACAGAAACGTTTCCTTTGAATATAATTTTTTCTCTAATAGAAGTCGAGCACAAATTCAAAAGCCCCAGGCCCAGATGGCATCCCTATTGATTTATTCAAAGACAACATGGATCTATGGGCCCCGCTTCTCACAAATGTCTTAAACACTTACAGCCAAATAAGTTTTCCTGATACATGGCAAAAAGCAACTGTAATTCCAATTTTTGAAAAAGGCGACAGGCAGGACCCTAAATGCTACAGGCCAATCTCCCTGCTCGATTCATTGATGAAAGTAGCAGGGAGAGTCTTACTCACCAAATTACAATCTTGGACTAAATCTAAAAATATCCTTTCTAAATTCCAATATGAGTTTAAGAGTGGTCTGGGTACAGTTGAGCAGGGCCTGAACCTATCTTTAATAACTAGTAAATATATGACGGCCAGAAATGGAAACCTATATATGACATTTGTCGATTTAAGCTCGGCTTTTGACTGCTTGAATCACAAATTGCTATGGTCCATTCTAACCAAGTTAGTGATAGATCCCCCCATATTGAATTTTATTAAGGAACTCTATTGAGGTGCTGGAGCAACGGTGCGGTATGGTAAAAACGGTGAATGCACCAGGAAATTCCCCATAGAAAAGAGCGTCCGGCAAGGATGTATCCTTGCACCCTTTCTTTTTAATTTATATATCAATGAAGTGGCAGACTTTTTAACTATCCTGGCAGTTGACTACCCTAAAATAAACAGCTCATCGGTACCAATACTTTTATATGCCGACGATGCCGTAATTATGTCTCGAACACAGGTGGGTCTTCAAAAGGCATTAACTGGATTTTCAACTTTCATGGGGTCCAAAGGTCTGAAGATAAACGTGGGAAAAACCTTCGTCAATCAGTCCAAGAAAGATGTGACCAAAACATTTTCATACTTAGGCATCACTTTTAATAATAGAGGAACATGGACAACAGCTATAGCTACACGTAATCTGGCTTTCTCCCGTACCATTGGCGCTGTAAAACAATTTGCCAAACGCCTGGGAGGGAAACCCATAGATACTCTGATAAAAATCTATGCAGCCAAACGTGTTTCAACCGCGACATATGGCGCTGGCATATGGGGGACGGCTGATTGCACGCAAATCCAATTGGTGGAAAATGCATTTTTTAGATACTTATTGGATGTCCCAAGATCTATCTCCACTACCATATGCCATAAAGAACTAAACCGAGTGCATATCATAGATCTAATCAAGATAACACCTGTTATACTCTGGCACAAGATATGGACCTCTGATGAGACAGCTTTTAGTAGGGAAGTGATTCAGGATTGCATGAACCAATCAGCGGCCAAGAAGATTATCTGGCTCCAATACGTTAAAAAATTCATGAATTCTATTGGCCACCCAGAATTGTTTGCAACCCCAAGCTCATGTTCATCAATATTGAAAAAAACCCTAAAAGAATCATGCCTTGAGTTGCTAGAAGACAGACGGTGGTACCTGGATGGAAACAAGTCAACAATCATCTCTCACCGTCGCATTCTTCATGGCCCAGGTTTACACCCATACCTGGCCCCGGAAATATCTAGCTATGCAAGAATGCTTCTAACCAGGATGAGAACCGACTGTTTTTTCAGGTTGATTACATTCCCTACTCCAAATGATTGGTCTGTGTTATTAACTAAATGTCCTTGTGATGATGCTTCCAATCAGTCAAATATCCACAGCATCTTTTTCTGTAAATATTATGAGTGGGGGAGAAAGAAGTTTTTGCTACCCCTTTTACATGTTACAAGATGATTTGACAGTGGATGTAGCTGCTAAATATTTGAAATATGTGGTTATACCGGATAACATAAACTTGTAGCTAATTTTACATTTAATTATTCAGATACTACTGATGCTTTTTTATACGGATTTTAAATTTCCTAACATTTTTAATGCTTTCTTTCATTGTAACACAGAAATATCTAATTGAATTATCTAATGTGATACGTATTTTTTATTGTGCTTTTATGGTCTTTTTAAAATACCGAATAAAGCTATCTTGACTTGACTTGACTTGACTAAGCTGTAACGCAAACCTGCTCTCTGCACTGGCACACTTGTGGCTGCCAAGAACCAACGCGCATCCACTACCCTGGGCATCGGGGGACACTCTTTGACACAGGGAGAGGTACACTGTGAGGTGGTGAATGCCCAATGGGATGGTGGCTTATGTCGGCGGCATTACACTCACTGACCCGAGGTCCTGAATGACCTGTGAGTGGCACCCCTCAGGGTGACGCGCAACACCTGTGAACTCTCTGTAAATCAATCAAAGCTGCCTTTGAAAGGTGGGATGTCTGCAATTGACTGTGACCACCATAGTCTGCAAGAAGGCACCATGCCCTCCTGCCTGTGACTGTCCTCATGGTTAGTGCGACTCCGACTGTAGCCTTCTCATGTGACCATACCCTCCACCCTATTCAGCTTATGCGTCTACCACAGGACCAACACAGGCCATCTGACACCGAACTATCCACCTTTAACCGCTGACATATGCATCTCCTGCCTCTGAAGACCCAGAGAACTTCAAACACCACAGCCAGCTTGAACATCTGGGAGATCGCCAAACTTCTGCGAGAGATTACAAATGTCAGAGGTGCACCAACATCAGTGCAACCTTAGACTGAGCACTTGGCTAATCAAACATTGCATTTTGAAAATTATAACTTTACTTCCTTACAAGTCTTCTCCACACTGCTTAGTAAAAAATGTAGTAGTTCTTTTTTGTGTATCATTACCGTGGGGTCTCTGTCCTCCACAGTCTTTACATCAGGAGTCCTTATATTGCAGGTAAGTTTCAAGTCCTTTACTACATTTGTCTTTACTTCACAGGTTAAATTAGATGTACGTCTCAAACTTAGCAATATATCTATAGGCACTCATATTCAAGTGACATTATATATTTAGGTGAAAATATCAATTAAAGAAAACCATTTTAACCTAAAAACACCGAAATTCGCCGGATACTGAGCTCAGCAAACTATAAATTTCGCCCCTGACATGCACTGCTTATGACCTCACACATTATATCCCTCAAGACATATTGAATGACATCTCTGATGACATGTCAAATGATATCATTGATGACGTAGCTGATGACATCATTCAATAAGTGTGACAGTTTCTATACGCTGTTGACACTGAAAAGGTATTTAGTGACCTACATCTAGAGCAATTTTTATATAGATCTTGTACTGTTCTATATGTTCTAAAGATCCTGTTTCTGCAACTTCTGTACTGCTAATGAGTCCTGGATTTTGCACTGTGTTCGGCCTCCCAAATCGGCACGATTGTGTGGAAAGTGTGACCGCTCCCTGAAAAGATGTTCACAGGATAAACTCTGTGGGCCTGATTCAGAAAGAACCTCCACACTCATGGAGGAGACCCTGCAAGCGAGGTGGGGGCCTGGCACTATTTGGGGAGGTCCCGCACTTGTTGCGGGGGCAGCGCACTCGTGGTGGCGGATTGCACTCATAGCGGGGGCCTCACACTCATGGTGGAATCACAGCACTGCAGTTTCTCATTGTAGAGGCCTTTCCACAAGTGCAGGCCCCCCACCATGACTACGGGTCTGACTCCACAAGTGTGGAGGTCCTTTGTGAAGCGGGCCCTGTGTGCAGTAGAGTATTGGGCAT
Organism: Lissotriton vulgaris; assembly: GCF_964263255.1. Classification (NCBI taxonomy): domain Eukaryota; kingdom Metazoa; phylum Chordata; class Amphibia; order Caudata; family Salamandridae; genus Lissotriton; species Lissotriton vulgaris. Next base: position 41,448,629 of record NC_141696.1, on the reverse strand, counting down.
CTAACAGTTTGAGAGTCTGTAGGCCGTCGACTCTCTGAGAAACATTGTGTCCAGGGCTGAGGCTGAGCCTAGTAGGAGTTTGCAACTAAATTGGGCTTGGGTGGCTGAAAGGAGTGGTCTGGTCTCTCCACAATGAGATGTGCACAGGGTGAAGGCTATGTGTAGTTGGGGTTTGGCAACCTAACAGGCGTGGGTCTTTTTGGAGGGAGTGGGCTCTCCATGAAGTGCTGTGCACAGGCTGAAAGCTGTGTGTAGTAGGTTATGGATGTGCATGGTAAGCGGTTTGTGTGTCAAGAGGGACATATATGTATGCTTTACATTCTTCTCAGCCATTTAGCTAACATTTTCACCTATCTGTAATCCGACTTTAATGTGTGTGATTTTTTTTTACTGAATCGTTGTTTTTTACTTTGTTGAGGGGGACATTTTTACATATTTTTTAGGTGAAGAATGTGAAGATTATGACCTCTGACAGTTCTGTTTATATGTGGATTTAAGTCAAAGTTCTGACTGCACTTTTTCAGAATATAGGACATTTTGTTGCACTTTAAACTCTTCTTTTGATTGATTCATGGAAACAAATACATTCCTCCATGGAGACACCCATTCCCAAATTGCAAAACATTTTGGAAGGTTTCCCTCCCCGTTCCCTTCCTGTTACGGACCTACACCTCCCATGATCACAAGCAAATCTTTAACATCACTCAGTTGGGCTTTTCCCTGTCAGAGCTTTGGGTTTTCACCGACTTAGCTCCCTGCACTTGTGGATTTTCAAGCATGAGCATATCCATTCAAGAGCAACAATCCACATTTTGTGAATGACTAGTGTGAATTTGTATATGTAAGTTATAGTATTTTACTTCTAAGTAGCAGTTGTATGTGCCCATGCACCTGTGAACCATAATAAGAGACAAGAGATGTTTGTGGTGATACATTTACTCCACTTCAGTTGTTGTCTTTGATATTTTCTGTCCCAAACAGGTGCTTGCAAGGGCTGGAAAATATGTGAGACTCTTGGACAATCTGTTGTTACCCCCTCCTGTCCCCGCCCTCCCAGTTCCTCCTCCCCAAAAACTTATCACAGACTTTTTCGCCCTCTGTCCTAGTATCCCTGTACCAAATTATTGTATCCTTGGCTCTGGAAACCAGTCACGTGATTATAATAGTAACTACAAAACTGCCTTGCCAGTAATTTGTTTATGAACTTAAATTTGAGGGTTTTCTTTATTTCTGCTTTTAACGTGGTAACATCGCTATGATTACATTTACGGCAATGGTTTTATTTAACTGTGGTAATTTAATAAATAAACTGTCCCAAACAGATCAGCCAGGGCTCGGTGCTCTCGGCCCTCAGCGACAAGATCCAGTTCCCATCGTTCCTGCGCACGGTGCCAGCCTCTACCTTCCAGAACGTGGTCCTAGGTCAGCTAGTAAGGCACTTCAATTGGACTTGGGTGGGGATGGTCGTGACCAACGATGAGTTGGGATTACAGGGAGGACAGGGTATAAAGAGAGGGATCGAAGACGTAGGCGGCTGCGTGGCCTTCATGGAGCAGGTCAACCTTCGGTTCTCCAAGAAGAAGGTCCTCCATCTGGCTGAAATGATCCAGAGACACACAGTGAAGGTGGTCATTTTTCATAGCCCATCAGTGCATCTCAAGGCCCTTCTACAAACCCTTTACACACTGAACGTTAGCAGAAAGGTCTGGGTCTTCTCTGCCTCCTTTGAAATAACCCCAGGATTGCTGGGCAGCCAGGCCTGGAGAATACTCAACGGAGCTCTGGGAATTGTACCTCACTCGGATCTCATGCTGGACTTTGCAGAGTTCTTGCGCAATTTGCAGCCATCAAGGTATCCTGAAGATATATTTATAAAACTCCTGTGGGAGAAGGCCTTTCATTGTCATTTTCTTCTCGCCAATGGGACGGGAGAGGTGTCTGTGGATGGACAAGAAGGCAGAGGACTGTCTTGTTCAGGAGCAGAGACACTGCATGAACAGGCCACGACTTTATTTGAGCTGAATGACCTGAGCTACACTTACCAAGGTTACACCGCAGTGTACGCCTTCGCTCACGCCTTGCACAGTCTAAAAACCTGCACTCCAGGCCAAGGACCCTTTGTAAATGACTCTTGTGCTGATATCAAGGACATCCGGCCCTGGCAGGTAAGAGGGTCCTTGCTTATTCGGTATTTTCAGAGCGGAACATGTCAGGCCCCTTAGGGACAAGCTCGTGTATACCACATGGTGATGTGCCCCCTGGGGTTCAGATCACATAAACTACATGGTGATGTGCCCCTTTGGGACCTGATTACATACACAACTTGGTGATCTGCCCCCTATGGATCAGATCACATGGTGATGTGCCCCCTAGGGATCAGATCACACACACCACATGGTGATGTGCCCCCGGGGACCAGATCACATACACCACATAGTGATAAGCCCAGAGAGAGCAGATTACATACACCACATGATGCTGTGCCCCCTAGAGAGCAGATCACATTTACCACATGGTGATTTGCGCCCTCCGTCCTCAGCCAATCCTGGCACTGGAACAGGATTGACACAGGGCATGGTTGTTTTCTGCCCGCCTGCCCATTAGAAGAGCGAGGTTTCCCTCTTCTAATGGGCATGCGCAGACACAAGTGCGCATGCATGGGCAAGGCTGAAAAATGTGCCTCCGTCCCCACTCATGCGCACCTGTTTGCTGCTGCCTGCCTGCAACCATGTCCTGTGTCAATCCTGGTGCTGTTCCAGTGCCAGGATTGGCTGAGGACGGAGGGCGGGGTTTCCTCTCCAGTGAAGGCGCCAAGGACAAGTCCTGGAAGATGCGGCGCTGACCGGCGGTCAGGTAAGTTTTCTTAAATTCTCTCTTCCTTCTTAATTTTAATTCCCCGGCGGTACAGTGTGTATTGGAGGGGGGGTGGGGTCTCATGCTTCGTATCACTGGCCTGGTTCATAGAGATGCTGGCCTGTAACACAAGTTGAAGGTGAAGCCGGTTCTCGAGGAAGTTGAACAGAAGCAGAGGGGTGGTGGTCTCAAGAGTGTTTTGTATTCTTGATGCTCTCGGGGAGTCTCCGGCTAGTTATCACTCGCCACCTAGGTGGCGCAGCGGCATCGTGAGGCGTGGAGGAGGCGTGGAGGAGGATAAACTCAAACCAGCTACCGGTGACAAGGGATAGGCCGCTGTAGTCTAGATGTAAAGATGGGAAGAGGTGATAGCACTGGGATACGTCTGTGGTCACAACAGGCTGGCAGAGAGAGAGCACAGCAGCGCTGGGAGCCACTGTCAGCGGTCGGAATTCGCAAGTGGTGCGGTCAGGATAATAAAGTGATTTATTGCTAGAACTGAGCATCCCACTGGAACGGGCTACAGAAGCCTGAGGAGGGTCTTTAGGAGAGATACAATTAAGGGTCTTTAAATTGAACCAGATATATTGTAGAGGAATCCGATTGCGCTGCATTTTCTTTTACTTTGCGTTTCTTATAGTTAAGCAGCTGAGTACCTAATTATTATACTTAACTAATTGTCTTATAAGTGACAATTTGAAGTTGTGCATTGACGATAGTCTATGGTTTGAGCACGTTCTGCACGTGAGAAACTCCACTCCCTTCACAATAAAATGCAGACCTGTCAGTCGTGCCCTGCTTTGAACACCCATCCACAACCTGTTGTCACGCAGACACCGAGAGGCCACTTCTGCGCAATTAAGACCGACTGTTGCGTGAAAAACAGTGCTATGGAAACGCACTCTGGGAAAAGGAAAGAAGCAACATGCTCATCGCTTGGTAAAATTTGTTTTATATATTGCACTTTTGCCATCTCCCGAGTGTGTGAGGGCTTTGTTATGTTATGATATGTTATTTTGGCTCTTTTATAGCGCACGGCTACTCCATGGAGTGTCCCGGCGCTTTGACAAAGAACCGAAGGAGAGACAATCCAGGGCAGATGCAGAGCATCAGTGCGCCTAGGGCTGTCACAGTGGCCCCTTTTGTTAGTGTGCATGGGGTCAGTAACTGTCCTTACTGTATGTGTTGCTCAGCTGTAGGCGGACGATTAAGGCTGGAGGGTACGGACTGAGAGGTATGCGAATGTGTGTTTATGAATAGGTGTGAGTTATGTATGAGTGAGTGTGTGTATGAATAGGTGTGAGTTATGTATGAGTGAGTGTGTGTATGAATAGGTGTGAGTTATGTATGAGTGAGTGTGTGTTTATGAATAGGTGTGAGTTATGTATGAGTGAGTGTGTGTATGAATAGGTGTGAGTTATGTATGAGTGAGTGTGTGTATGAATAGGTGTGAGTTATGTATGAGTGAGTGTGTTTATGAATAGGTGTGAGTTATGTATGAGTGAGTGTGTGTATGAATAGGTGTGAGTTATGTATGAGTGAGTGTGTGTATGAATAGGTGTGAGTTATGTATGAGTGAGTGTGTTTATGAATAGGTGTGAGTTATGTATGAGTGAGTGTGTTTATGAATAGGTGTGAGTTAGCTTGGTCGGGTGTGTGCATGTGACTTTTATTAATTGGTTGTGTGTAGGCTTGTGCATGATTGTTTTATGACTCAGAGGGTATGTGGAACTGGTAGGAGATTATCAGCAAGACAGTGAAACCTTCTTAAAGCTATCTGTGGGACAATACACATATGTGCAAGTTGTCTAATTAATTTTGAGGGTGTTTACAGGTGTTTTGTGACAAGTGAAGGGACCATGGTATCAGTGGAAACAAAACCAGCAAGTAGAGAATTGGGTGATGTTTACTCATGTTATGCATGAGGCAGGCCCTAAATGTGATAACTGCTAATGGAGGCCTGGGTAACTCAAATGTGTTGTAAAATGCACCAACTGGCACTTATTTTGAAGTTAGCGTTTCCTCAAAAGCAAAAACACGCCTGGATCCTCTGAAAGTAAGGTGAAAGTAAGGCACTTTTGCTCGGTCTAATTTGAGGAAGAAAATTACGCCACACCTCTTTCAAAGTTCAGCAGCAGCCACTGCTACAGGTGTTAAGCTCAGCTCTGTTTGGCACATAAAGCAGGGCATGATTGGAAGCTGCCAGCAGTCTATGAACAAGCACATGTTCTACCTGTTGAATTGACCCGGGCCTTTATAGCCCCAGAACCCTGCACCATACATAGGTCGACACACAGGCACATTTACTCCAATAAATCTCCATCAGTTCTTTGACCTGTTTGTGACCGAAACTTCAGCAGCGCTGGATTGAAGTAGGCTCTGCCAGGCTAGGGTTTGATCAAACGAGAGGCCCAGATAATTAAAATACTTTACTCCATGGATTTCTGTTCTCCCCAAAATAAAACCATATTTTTTTTTATTTCTAGGGCCTAAGCTCATTATGAATGATGGTTGTAAGTTTGTTTTAAGATTGAGATCCCCATAAAATAATAAAATCCATCTAAGAGAAGCTGGAGACCATTAGCGGTCCTTGACATTAATGCAGCGTCGTCTGCATACAACAGCACAGGCAGGGCTCTTGTCTTAATTCTAGGGAGATCCTTCCCTATCCTTGTTAGGCGGGGTTCCAAATCATTGATGTAGATGAGAAACAGGAGTGAGCCCACAACACACTCATGTATCACCCTGAAGTGTGACCTAATGTTTCCTTTAAGTCCTGGATTTTTACTAAATCTAACTGAAAATTGTGGCCCAATGCATTCTTTGTAGGAGCATCCACCTTGGGAATCCCAGCTTGTGGCTCTTCCAGCCCCTCCCCCTCTGAGGCGCCGTAGCCAATTCCCCGGATATTTTTCATTGTTGCCAGTCCGTACATGTATTGTGAGTCTTACATGAGCTACCTGAACTATACGTTCTACCCTACACTACTCTCTTAGAAGTCACTTTCTGGAAAAAACTGTTTCACTTTCTTTTGCAGATAGAGCTGCTATCACGCTGCCTTTTTTTTGCCAGTGTGCTCCTTGAAGGTGAAGTTGGTTTAGGGAGAATACCAGTAACTTTGCATTCAGGGAAAATTGGAGTTTGAAGCCATCAATTATCATGTCATTGAGCCCAGTTTGCACTGTATCTTCTCTGTTGTTCTTGGAAAATCTTGGTTGAGTTTAGCTTCAGTCAGGTGCTGGACGCCAAGGTCTTTATGTTGTGCTGCAGGATTTTGAAGCATTGGGTACTTGATACAGACTTTCAACTAGAATTGTGTATCATCAACATATTGCTGGATCTTGATGCTGTTCTCTGTGAATGGATCAGTACACAGCTCCTTGTAGAGGCTGAAGATGACAGGAGAATGAACAGAACCCTAGGGGACTCCACCGGTGATAGGGATCTTTTGAGACCTGAAGCTGCGTATGCCAACAAATTTATGTGGAGTGGAGAGGACGAAGGAGAACCAGTGAAGTACATTCCCGGCAAATCTCATTTGAGACTCCAGGGTGAGTATCAGGGTGGAATGGTCGACTGTGTCGGAGGCAGCTGAGAGGTCCAGCAGCATCAGTAGGTAGATGTCATCTTCATCTGCGGTCAGGTGTCTACTGTGTATAAGGTGGTGGTATACATGCAGCAGCGGGGTCTGAAGCCAGACTGGTAGTCATGTAGGATATCTCTTCGGACATAAGGTGATAGTGTCATGACACCGCTCTTTCTACTAACCTGCATTGTGTGTATTGTAGCTGTTATAGAAAGTATAGATTATAGTGCATTCACCCCTGCTGCAATTCTGTGCACCTGCTGTTATTCTTTCTTGTGCTACATGTCCCAGGAGTGGTTTCTAAAAGGAAAATATAATCATTAGAATCTATGAAATCTAGAAAATTAATTGAATGTAACCAACTAAGAGATTATATGCTATTTACTAAGAGTATTGTTGGGGTCATCCTTTGCATTGTATTGCTATATGTGATTATTTTATTGATGATTTTAATTGAATACAACTATCTAAATGGATTCCCTTGGTGAAACACAGGAAAAGAAGCAAGTATGTGGTACTGAGGATCTCAGGGGCAGAGTCTGTGTCCTTTCTGCTGATATTCTATGGATTCATAAGATGGTTTGGATGTCAACTCCTGGGTCTAATAATATTTTCTCATTCCAGATCCTCCACTACCTGAAAAACCTTCACTTTAAGACTCGCAGTGGGGAAGAAATATTCTTTGATGCAAATGGAGATGCCCCTGCCACCTACGACATTCTGAATGTGCAGATATCCCAGGACGAGGAATTTCGGGTAGTAAAAGTGGGCAGGGTAGACCCAACTGCAGCTGAAGGCAGAGATATCATTGTTGATGCTGGTGCAATCCTGTGGAGTAGTGGGCAGTCTCAGGTACGAGGAGGTTCATTACAGGCTTATTTTGTATGACCTGTAAAGATCCTCACAGCACAGCGTCCTTTCATCAGTTGAAAGAACAGAGAGTTGCATCCTCTTAGGCTACTCAGTAAAAAGAAAGTGGTGGGTGGAATGCTTGACTGAATCTCTGCTACTCGTGCTTCCTTCTCATTCATGTTTTTTGCTCACTCTGGCACCAAGCATGTTCAAATCAGTTTTGATATCGCTCAAAATGGCACGGTCGAGTCTGAACATTAGGCTATGTCCACCCTAGAAGGGAACAAAAATTACACAACCTTCAGCTCTGTTAGGGCCTCATTGGGGAGGTGAAGCTTGAGGTCTACGTCAAGTGACTACAAGGTAGATTGTGTTCCCTACGTTGGATGTAGGGGTTGAGGGTTAGAGAAAGGGAAGTGGAGTAGAGGTGTCTGGTGGGCTGATGCAAGTTCAGATGCTGGTTCAAGAAGATGGATCCGCAGTTGTGTAGCGCCATAAATGCGTGGTTTGCAAGCTTGACTGGAATAGTTTCTGCACAGGGAGTCAGTGGATTTCCCTGAGGTAGGGGGTGATGTGGGTTTCTATAGGGAGATCCAGAACGATGCTGGATTTGGCATTCTGTATGATTTGTAGTCTTTGGAAGAGGTGAGCTGCGATCCCTGCAATGAGAGCATTGCCATAGTCCAGTTGGCTAGAGATGAGGGCGTGGGTGATGGTATGCTCGAGTGTTAGGATAGCCATATGAATATAATAAGAATCATGTGGAGGATGAAGAAGTAGAAGACGGAGACAGAGTTGACCTGAGTCGTCATGTTTAACGTGTTGTCCAGAATGCTGCCTAGGTTTCTAGCATGATCAGTGGGGGTAGGAGTAGGACCAAGTTCTGAGGGCCAACAGGATGCATTCAATGGGGAGGTTTTGTTTCTGAAAATCAGTACCTCTGTCTTGTCTGAGTTGAGCTTTAGGCAGTTGTCTTACATCCAGTTGGTAATGTCTGTCATGCAGTTATGAAATCTCTTCTTGGTGTTGGGCGTGTCTTTAAAGAGTGAGAGGGTGAGTTGTCTGTCATCGGAGTAGGGAAAGAGGATGAGTTTGTAAGTTTTGGCAATGCTGGCCAGAGGTGTCATATGAGAGTTGAAGAGGGTGGGGCTGAGTGAGGAACCTTGGGGCACTCCCTAGAATATTTCATTGGGTTTGGAGGTGAATGGGAAAGGCACACCTTTTGCATTCCCCGAATGAGGAAATATGTGATTTTTCTGAGAGTGGCTCCTTGGATGCCTATGTTCTGCAGCTTTGTGAGAAATGTGTGGGGGTAGGCCGTATTGAAGGCTGCCAAGAGTTCTAGGAGGATCAGTCCCTCAGTCTCTCCTCAGGCAAGTAGGGTTTGGCTGTCAGCGGTAGCTGTAAGGAGGGCTGTCTCAGTGATGTGGTTGGCGCAGAATCACAGTTGTGAGGATGCGAGTAAGAGGTTCCATTCCAGATGTGAGGATAGTTGTTGGTTAATGAAGTTTGCCAATCCTTCGGCCAGTAATGGGAGCAGGGAGATTGCTCAATAGTTGTTGAGTTTGCTTAGGTCTCCCGATAGTTTCTTTAGTTTGTGCTGACTCCTGCATGTTTCCAGTGTTGTATACTTTCCATAAATCAGTCCAAACTGCGCATTTGCAGACAACATAATCTTAGATTGGTGCCAGACTGATTCCATGGACCCCTGCTGGATATGTTGTCCATTGGACCAGCTAGCTGACAGTGTCACTGTTAGCCCCCATAGAATTGGACAGGGAGCGTACAGTTCTGGCAATTACGAACATGACAAACCTGTTCTCTCAGGAATCGTGGTGACAGACTAAGGATGTTTGGCTCAGTTGCTCATGCTCTCTTTTGTTCAGAAAATATAAAAAGAATGCAGAAAGGGATATTTTCAATATTTTTTTAACCATAGTGATTCTTGTATAGTATGGTATAGTATTCTTGTATATGTGCTGCAATGATTAATAGGCAAATACAGACAAAGGTTATAATGAGTGTCAAAACTGTGAATAAAACAATGATGTTCACCATCCTGTTGAGACAGCTTATATATGCATACATATACAGTATTATAACAATCTAACATACTCCTACGATGCAAACCCTAACCTACATGTCTAGGGTGTGACTGTATTGTCAGCTAAGAAATCCCCCTCTGGATGATCGAACCCCTTTACCTGGTGGGTAAGAATGTAGGACCCCGACTTGGTTACGAACTGAACACTCCTCCTGGAGATGACAGTCAAGGGCTTAGGCGAAAGCTTCAACATGCACATACCCTTCACAGTCAGCAAAAGTGTCTCCTCCGATTGTATTCAGAAACAAAAGGTTATATTTAGAAAAGGGCATCCTTGCCTCGGGCCGTGATTGTGATAAGCTGCCTATTGTTTGTTTTCCACAGATATCTGCGTCACCATAACGTAATAATACACACATATTTGTATCAAGCACGTGAAGACCTTGCAAATAATGCCAAGGTCGTATGATAGTGTTCTCATAAAGGTATTTTGTGTCAGCAGGGTTGGTGTTTCTTAGAAACTTACCCAAGCATAGTAAATGCAAATGTGTGTCAAAGGTCGATGTGACAAAGGGAAGGCAACTTTAGGAAAGATTGAGATTCGGATAGATGCACAGCTAGTTTATTGAAGTGCGGTTGTGCTGAGCTTTATTGAAATTTTATGGTGCACCGAAAGGTGACGTCGAGGGTCCGACGGCGTCGTGAACATAAGTTGAGAAGTGAGACTAGAGGTTCTCTAGAATCATCCCTTTACAGGCACACATGTTATTGTCTTCCCATAAAAAAGACTTCCACTCCGTTGATTCTGTTATTTGCTTGTTTTTTATTTCATTAGAATTTTAATTTGTGGTTTCAAACATGATTTCTTGTCCTCTAAAATTTTCGAACACTTTATACTTCAGGCAATGTCATTACAACGTGTCCAATGCATTTCGGGCATTTAGGTCATGCCCTTCATCAGGGAATCGACACTGTAAACATAATATAATACCATTACTGTGGTGTCAATCAATATGTAAAACAAACAATGTCATTACATCGTACCATCATTAAAATAAACATTAGAGTGTGAACAGAGAGCTAAAAACTAAAGAACGGTCCTGAAAATGTCCTGTCTAAGTGTACGATAATGGTATACATAAAAGGTGATCAATAATGATAAGAACGAGGCGTCACTTACATGCCTTTCTCTGAGCGGTTGCTAAGATCTGTAAGGAAGAAACGGTAGGACTCGGTTAGGGTATGGTTAACGAGTATTTAGGTGGGGCACTCAAAAATGTAATCCTGTCCCATATCACAAACTAACCTGAAAAGAGAGTTTGGGCGTGCTCGGGTCCGTTACTCGTCTTCGGAAGCGACGGCACAGAGATTTCCGGCCGCGCTTTACTATTTTGAAATGCTGCCGGTCATGTGATGTGTCACGTGGCTGTTAACAAGGAAGATAGACTATGGGGGTCTATAGTTGATGACCGGAGGATCGGAGTGGGGTGAGCAAATCACCAATGTGTGAAAATGTTAGGGGATAAACGCATGTGTATTGCGATATTAGGTGGTAGTATTCATGGAATGAGAAAAAGATATAGTAGTAAAAACTGTCTCAAAAAGTAATAAAAAATGATCAGGGAAGTAATATATGTGTACACATCCGGGTGAGAACACCTGGTGTGTGTGTTTACAAGCAGTCTTGCTCGAAGGGTAGGGCCACTGTCATGTACTTAAAAAGTGCGTGAAACATAAGGATACGGTAAACATGGTACAATGAGTGTCAGATGTAATTATGAACAAACACAGTATTAACAAGATACAGTCTTCGGAGCAATTAATTACAGATAACAGGAAAATTCAATTCTTTCATTCAAGCCCATCGGCTTTTGGGTAGAAAGTTTTTGAATCCAGTAATTCTCTCTTCTAAGGAGATGTTTGGAATTATCTCTCCCTTCGATTTTCTGGACAGTTTCTAGTATAACAAACTTGATTTGGGAAACATTGTGGTGTTCCTCTACGAAGTGTGATGATTTTATTAGTCATCTCTAGAGGTTATCCCCAAACTTTAGTGGAAGAATCTAAAGGGAGGATTGACAAAATTGACAGAACAAAACTTTTGACTCCCAAAGTGAAATCAGACCAAACACGCACTGTGGTGGTGGCAAAATATTCCACAGTCAGCAAGAAGTACAAACAAATCATCTTGAAACATTGGTCAATACTTAGGATTTTCCTCAGTTTAGTAGTAGTAAAGTTGAGAAAAATCCTAATGTTAGGAGTCCTAACTTTAGGACTCCTAAATGCCTTCTGTTAATACCAAAAGTCTTAAAATTAGGATTTTTCTCAGTTTAGTAGTAGTAAAGTTAGGTCTCCTAACTTTAGGTCTCCTAAATGCCTTCTGTGAATACCAAAAGTCTTAAAATTAGGATTTTCCTCAGTTTAGTAGTAGTAAAGTTGAGAAAAATCCTAATGTTAAGACTTTTGGTATTCACAGAAGGCCTTTAGGAGTCCTAAAGTTAGGATTCCTAACTTTACTACTACTAAATTGAGAAAAAGCCTAATTTTAAGACTTTCGGTATTCACAGAAGGCATTTAGGAGTCCTAAAGTTAGGACTCCTAACTTCTGTGAATACCGAAATGAGTAAGTGCCTTCTGTGTATACCAAAATGAGTAAATGCCTTCTGTGAATACCAAACTGGTAGTAAGTTTAGGATTTTGTCTTAAGTTAGTTCTTTGAATCGGGGCCCCAAATGCCTGACACTAACCCTATCACTGTGCCCTGACCTTCTGACTAATGCTAACCGTAAACCCTGAACCTAACCATGATATGAACCTCAAGCCTAAGGAAAATCCTAGACCTGAGTCTGCGACCAATGATAACCCTAACTGTAACCCAAGGACAGTGCCATGGCCTTATGACTGATGCTAACTCTATGCCCTAAGCCTAAGCATAATATAAACCTCATACCTAAGGCCATCCTCAGACCACAGTCTAATACTAATCCTACTCTTGAAAAAATTCTATCCGTGTACGACCTTATGACTAATGCTAACCCTGAGCCGTGAACCTAGCACACTACAAACTTCAGCCTGAGGCAAACCCTAGACCTGATCCTAACACTAATACAAAGACTAAATGTAACACTTTGCCAGTGACCTGAACTTATGACTAAAATGTACATGAATCCCTGTACCTAAGCATAATATGAACCTCAAGCATGAGAACAACCCAAGACTTGAGAATAAATTAAACTCTATCCCTGTGCCATGACCTTATAGCTAAAGCTAATGGTAAGACTTGAACATAAATGTAAGACAAAAAATAAGCCTAAACTCAACACTAGACCTGAGCCTACAACTAATGTTATGCTTAAAACTATTACGAGCCCTTTAAGTTGCCTTCAAATGAATGTAAATCAAAAACCTAAACATAGGTTAATCTCCTCTGCAGGTTCTGTTCTCTCTCTTTACATTAATATTCACACTTTGCTCCTCCTGCAGTGTCAACATGCTACCTTACATTAATAGTGTCTAGCTGATCCTCCTGCACCTTTCCTGCTCACTTATCCCATTAATATTCACAATTTGCTTCTTCGGCAGGTTCCATTTTGTACCTCCTGAAGGTTCTGTGCCCCCTCTCCTATTCATAGTTTATTTGTGCTCCCCCTGCAGGTGCCACGCTTCATCTTCCATTAATAGTTAGGGGCATATTTAAAAGAAAGTCACACAGCGCAGTGCAGCAAGTCACCTTGCTGCGGTGCGTGACATGGACAGGGCTGGAATATGCTGTAATTAAAAGAATACAGCACATTGCAGCCTTTGTCCCTGGGTTGGCGCTGTTTTGGCTGCCTAGCACCAACGCAGGCACCCTTGCACCATGGTACAAGGGTACCTGTTTTGCATTCACTATTGTTTTTGTGGAGGAAAGAGAACCTTCCTGCACAAAAACAATCCCCTGAGGTATATTCCTCTGCAGCACACATAGAAAGAGGAAGGAGCAAGGAGAAATAAAGATATATCTCCTTGTTAAGCCTCCTCTGAGAAGGCTTATCTTTCTGTCAGTAGGTAGCTTCCTACACCCCACAGCAATGCCTGGTAGCTGTTACCCCGTAACTCTTCCAGATCCTGAGTAACCCCAGGCAGAAAACTCCCCTCTGCCCGCTGAGTGTGCTGAAATTTTCCTTCTCCGCGTTCCACGGAGAAGGCAAATGTCTGCACACTCCAGAGGGGAGCGGAGTTGGCCAACCCCTGCCTTCACTCCCCATTAACAAGTAATTAAACATTAATTAAAAATACATTTAAAACCACTTGCCTGTACTGTGGCATCCCCAGGCTGACCTCCTTCTCTTCCTTGCCGTCTCGCTAATCTGTCTGATAACTTGCTCTGTGTTGCATTGCTCTGTTTTTGTGAAGTCACTCAGGTCATGCAAGGTGACCTTGCATGGCTTCATGAATTGTGTTTTGGGCTTGAATCTCACATGCACCACCTTGCATGGTGCAAGGGTGATCCAACCTCACTCATAAACATGCCCCTTAGTTTTTGCTCCACATACAGGTTCTCCGCTGTCTTCCATTGCCAGTTTATTTTTACTCTTCCTGCAGTTTCTGTACACTGTCTTCCATTAGTTAATTTTCGCTTCCCCAGCAGGTTTGGCACTCTGCCTTCCATTAATAGTTTATTTTTGCTCCTCCCACAGGTATTGCGCTCTGTCTTCCATTATTAGTTTCTTTTTGCTCCCACAGGTTCTCCATCCTATCTTCCATTAATAGCCCTTTTTGCTCCTCCTGCAGGTTCTGCGCTCTGTCTGCAGTGAGAGTTGCCCTCCTGGGTACAGAAGGGCCACCAGAGAAGGGGAGCCCGTGTGCTGCTTTGACTGTGTTCCCTGTTCACAAGGAGAGGTCAGCAATGACACAGGTAAAGGATGCTGAAGGAAATTTCTTCAGATGTCTAATATCCAGTTTCACGAAGGACACACGCTTGTAAAATACCTTATAACAGGGGTCTCAAAACTGGTCCTGAAGCTGTAATATATCAAATATAAACTCAATTGATCACTCTCAAATGTAGACATTCAATGTCAGCCAAATGTGATATAGTAACCTAAACCCGGTCTCACTTATAGTAAGTACCACAAAACAAAGTATATTATAAAAAAAGATTTGTTAAAACGGATGACAATAGTGATTTTTTAGCCAATTAAAGAACGAACAATACATATAAGTGAATTGTCGTATGTCTTTTCTCTCTCTTTTTCTTTTGTATTCCTTTATCTTTCACCTAGGAATTATTTCTGTTACAATGATGTAAAAAACCTATTGATGATTTATTTTAAAGTGGTCGAGTCATTCTATGGGGGATGTGTTATTTCTTCTCTTGATTATATACTCCCCTCAAATATGCCGGTTACTGAAGAAGCCTCTTGAATAGCACATTTTATATTATATGTTTTGCTCTCTTTTATACATGGTGTTTTTTAGGTCGAGCCTAGCGGCAGCACGCATGCACTACTCGCTCTGCGAGACTGCTGTAGTAGTGTATGGGAGAGAACCCAGTGCCTACTCTCTGCCGATATTTTTTATTGACTTGTGTCATTGTCTTTCGTAAATGCTGCATTCGGTTTTGTTAACAGGCTTATTAGTTCCTTCTTAGTACGGCCTTGTCTCAATTTGTAACCTCCTATGACTACTGGGCCCTTTACTTCGGTTGGTACATGGGACCTGTTATGTAGTCTGTAAGCACTATTTACTTTATTGAGTTTCTCTTACTGCAGGCCGGACATATGCAGCTTCAGCGGAAACCGCTTGTGTTTCTCAAGCAGCATGGCCGCCCCCATAACACGGGCATCTGCTTTATATCACTTTAACCCAGCATTATCTTGTGTCTCTTTTAACCCCACAAGTAAAATGGGTTTAGAAATGATTAGCGAATTAAGTCATGTGAATTCCAAGTAGCACATAATCCTGTGCTAATGGGCTAAAGCTGACAACAGCACATCTGTGTTACATGTCATCTGTACTAAAGCCACCTGACAGATTGTTTTCAAAAGTCTGTTTTATTAACAACAACCCCACCACTACCAATACCACCACCACCAATACCACCCTCATCAATACAACCACCACCACCAATACCATCACCACCAATACCACTACCAACAATACCATCACCACCAATGACACCACCACCACCAATACCACCACCACCAATACCGTCACCACCAATGACACCACCACCACCAATACCACCACCACCAATATCACTACCACCACCAATACCAATACCACCGCCAATACTAATACTACCACCACCACCAACCCACCACCCCCACCAAAACCACCAATACAACCACCACCTCCAATCGCAAAACCACCAAT
Source organism: Lissotriton vulgaris (assembly GCF_964263255.1). Taxonomy (NCBI): domain Eukaryota; kingdom Metazoa; phylum Chordata; class Amphibia; order Caudata; family Salamandridae; genus Lissotriton; species Lissotriton vulgaris. The sequence goes on along the minus strand of NC_141696.1, from coordinate 41,432,934 downwards.
ACCACCACCAACCCCACAAATGCCACCACCACCAATACCACCACGACCACCAATACCAATACCACCACCTGAAATACCAATACCACCAATGCCAATACCACCACCACCAACACCATCAATTCCACAAGCACCACCAGCAATACCCGCACCACCAATACCATCACCAGCAATACCACCACCAATACCACCAATATCACCATCAATACTAATACCACCATCACCAATACCACCACCACAGCCAGTACCACCACCACCAATACCACCAACAACACAGCCACCAATTCCACCACCACCAATACCCCCCACCAGTATCACCACCAATACCACCACCTTCACCACCAATACCATCACCATTACCACCACCAATACCACCACCCTCACCACCACCAGTACCACCACAACCAATACCACCACCCCAAGAATACCACCAATACTACCACCACCAATACCACCACCACCAACAATACCAATACCACACCAATACCAATACCACCACCACCACCAATACAACTAAAACCAATACCACCACCACTAATTCCACCAGCAATACCACCACCACCGATACTACCACCACTAGCACCACCACCACCACCAACACCACCACCACCAATAGCATCCATACCACCACCACCAATACCACCACAACCAATACCGCTGTCACCACCAAATCAACCATCCTCACCACCAATACCACCACCAATACTATCACCAATACCACCACCAATGCAACCACCACCAATACCACAACTCCACCAATACCATCAATACTACCACAACCAATACCACAACCACCACCGATACCAATACCACTGCCAATGTCAATACCACTACCAATACCATCACCACAGCCAATATCACCACCACCAAAACCAATAACATCACCACTAAAACCACCACCAATATCACCAGGCAACACCACAACTACCAAATCTCACCACCATTACCGCCACCACTACCACCACCACCAATACCACCACCACCACCAATACCACCACCAACACATTACCACCACCACCAATACCAACACCAATACCACCAATACTGCCACCAACGCCAATACCACCACCACAGCCAATATCACCACTATATTGCCACCACCACCACCACTAATACCACTACAATCACCAATCCCACCATCCATCACCAACAATACCACTACCAATCCCACCAATACCACCACCAGCACCAATACAATCAATACCACCACCACCATCACCACCACCAATACCACCACCCCCACCAATGCCATCTATACTACCACCACCAATACCATGACCACCACCAATACCACCACCAATGCCATCACCTCCAATACCACCACCACCAATAGCAGCACCAATACCACCACCACCACCACCAATACGATCACCATTATCACCAACCTTTAATACCACCATACCACCACCACCAATACCACTAATACTACCACCAATACAATACCACCACCACCAATACCACTAGTACTCCCACCACCAATACTAATACCACCATTACTAATACCACCACCACCAATACCACCACCAATACCTCCACCAATACCACCACCACCACCAATACCACAACCACCAATACCAGCTCCACCAAAACCAGGACCAACAATACTACCACCACCACCACCAATAACCATACCACCACCAATACCACCAAAACCAATACCACCACCACCAATACCACTAGTACCACTAATACAAATACCACCGCCACCACCACCGTCAAGACCAATACCACCACCTCAGTGCCTCTCGCTCATTAGTAATAGCAGGAGCACTGTACGAGGCCGGAGCTGCAGCCAAGACCATCTTTTCCTCCCTTTATGCCTGATGCAATGTGATAGGTATTGCATTTGCAGGAGTTTAAGCTATTAGTATTTAAAAACCAAAGCATAAATAAAACGTATTGTCATTTACAATGCCAATAACTCTGACTCACTTGAATGCAAGACCTATTGCACTGCAAATGCTTGTTGTGAGTTGGGGTGCTTTCGTTTTTTACTGATGACCGTGTGACTTCTCTTAGTCTGGGCAGTTTTGGAACTGTATGAGGACGCACTTGTCGAGCTCCTCCAAGAGCTCCTGCCGTCCCCATGGCACGTCGCTTCTCCTCAAACAAGAGGGTGGAGCTTCACATTGAGGTAAGGTTTCCTTCATGGTTTTCAGTGCACGTTTCACACCAAGTTTAACGTGAACCGCTCGATGACTGTGACAGCTGTCCTCCCTTTGTTGAAGTGTTTCTGGTCATAATGCTCCATAAACATGACGCAAGCAGTCTTTTGTGGTTTCAACAGATGAATGGAGCTCAGTCACCTCATGGTTGTTGTTCTTAGTCTTTTCAAAAATGTAGTTTGAGCCAGCTGTCGCCTTTCTTTTCATTTTTCCATATTTTTTATAAATTGAATTATGTAAAATAGTTTAAAATTAAATAAAAATTTAAATGTATTACTATGCCAAAAATTAAAAATAGGGGAAAGAAAGAAAATAGTATTAAACTGAGGACACAAGGTAAAAGGGTCCTTTAGATTTTTTTCAGGCACTATTTTGGACAGACAGTGGTCCTTTGAGGGGGTATAAAAGGCCACCCTTGACACAGTCTCGGTGTTTGCAACATGGAGCACAAGAAACCTGCTTTTAAGAGTCATCATTGCACAAAGTATAATGATGGTAATGGAAAGAGTTGCAAGGGTGATGGAACTGACCCTGTTCCTCCATCTGGTGGTTTTGAGCTCTTGGAAGAGCAGAAGCAAATGTTGAGTTCCTCTTTAGCAGATGCTTTCCAGAAATCAAAGGATAGTACTGGTAGCCGCTATTCTAATTCCTGTCCCACTTCTTCAATTTCATCTCTAAATGTTTTTCCCCATCTTCTCTATCTTCCTGGCCTTTCCCTAAGCATGAGAAAGAAGAAGTTCAGGTTCATGAGTCTGTTCATAGGAGTACTTTTTTTTAGCAAAATCTTCAGATCCCTTTTCAAGACAAGAGACTGAGTACTGGTTCCGGGTTATTTAAACACTTGCAATTCAATCCTCTTCTTGTTTACAGACCAAGTGACATCATGGACTTGCTTCAAGGAGAATGTAAAAAGCCAGATCTTCCAACAATTGGGATTTGTCTGAATCTTTTGGCGAAAGGTGTCATGGAAATTCCTGCATCGCTAAAGGCTGATTCAATGTTGTCTCACCTAGCTTCTTGGTCCAATGTTCTAATTCAGGGGAGGAGGGATTTTGTAGACCGTAAGGTAGACGCATCCTGGATGAATAGTTACTCTGTGCGACAGTATATGCAGTTTATGTTTCTCATTCCCTAGGTAAAGATTTGTAAGTTCTGCTTTATGATGTTCAAGAGGGATTGGTTTGCCTGATGTATCCTGTGATATAGAAACATCCTCTTTTTCTAAGGCTTCACATGTGGCAGTCCAGCAACACACTTATTTAACCCCTTTGTAATTCCCCCGCTGTGCTGGGGGGCGGGGGCGGGGGAGCGCACTGCGCACTGGTGCTCGTGACGGGCTCAGCTCGTCATGAGCCACGGTGCTCTTGTGCTCAAGACGAATCTGAGCTCGTCACAGCCACACCTGTTTTCGTAGAACGCTCGGCATAGCGGGGTAATTATCCCCACGTGCAAGTGTTAAAGCTGTTATGACGAGCTGAGCTTGTCATGAGCACACTGGCACCATGGCTCATGACGAGGTGAGCCCGTCATGAGCACCGACGAGGTTAGGAGATTGGAATGCAGATGGTGCTCAGAAGGCTGGGTTGTTACATGTGCCTTTTTCTGGTATTAGAGTATTTGGAAATTAACTTAAAGATATGTCTCTGGGGGCTTTAAAAAACCAGAAGCTTGAGCAGGTATTCAGAGCCCAATTTAGATTTGACCACTCCTGAAAGAACATTAAGAAGAAGGCATCAGAAGGGTTTCAATTCAAATTACAGGTGGGAATAAGCAGCTCCAATTTCCATTTTTCGGTAAGAATTCTGAACTCTAAATAAACCCCCTCCTGCTCCACAGAAACACAAAAGGTATGCCTGACTCTGCTGAGCATCCTGTTGAATGGTGCCTTTCATTCTTTCTGCAGAGATGGCAAGAAGCAGTTTCAGACACATGGGTTTTATTGCAAATAGAAGAAGGTTATGGCGTGGATTTCACACCTACACAAATGACTCAATAGAGTCTGAAAGAACCCAAGTCACTAATAAAGAATGCAGTCTGCTCAGTTCCAGAAGATCAGACGGGAAAGGGATTTCATTCCAGAGTTTTCCTGGTCTGAACATCTTCAGGGGATTACAAATAATGGTCAATTGGATGGTGAATATGTTTCTTAGTAAGATATGCATTCTGCAGCACGCATACAAAGATGAAAATGACTTTCAGAATAGTTTTTGTGAACAAAGGTGTTCTTTCTTGCACAAGAACAATCCTGCCAGTAATGCAGGTACCCTTGCATACTGATGCAAGGGTGTCTGCGTTGGAGATAGATAGCAACAAGTGCCCCAACCCAATGAAACAGCAGAAATGTGCCTTATCTTTGTATATATGGCACATTTCTTCTTTCTCCCTTTCACGTAACACAGTGCAACAAGTTGTTTTGCTGCTCTGCATTACATGAAGAATAGTGAAGCTGCCCCAAGGTGAGTGGGCGTAAGCACTCTTTCTTCCCATAATGAAAGGATGGAGGGTGGGGCGTGGCTTAGGTGCCGATGGGGACGGCGGCGTGAGCCGATAGCTCCGCGTCCGATCTCGATTCTAATCCTGAATTACTATCCTGATTGTGGTTTGCGATAGCGGAGCTTCAATCTGAACACCGGGGGCACGCTCTGGGATCATTATCGCGGCTAAAGTGGGCCCCTGAGCGAAGTGCAGGGAGAGCGGTGACCCAGCGAGCAAAATGGCGGCATCAGCCTGAGGACTGCAGTGACCCGCGCTGAGTGAACTGTTGCGGGCTTTGGAGGGGGCATGCTTTGAGACGCAACAGAGGTGCGGAGCGGTGTACAGCCTGCGACCGGACTCCCTAGGCCGAACGGTCCGTGGCGATAGTCGGGCGAGAACGGCATCAGCCCTGGGAACAAAGACCTGCGAGGAGAGTCAAAATGGCGGCCATCGGACGGACCAATTGAGGGGGCAGCCTACACAGATCCGCGACTGGAGGGTCCCTGTACAGCTCGTAGCACCTGGGACAAATGAGCAGAACGGGGCTGGACTTGGCCAGCGCTCCGAATGAGTCTTGACCCCTGAGGTGATTGTGTGGCATAAGGAGTGCAGGCAGGGGACCGCTGCTTGCTGGACATCTGGGCGGTCTGAGTGCCCAGTGGAGAGTGGGAGTCTGCGGAGAACGAAGTCGGCGGCAGGGAGCACGGCTGGCGGACGGCTCATCCCAGCGGCTTTGGTGAGTGTGGGGCTGCGGACCTAACCCCGTCCCCCAGGGCAGCGGGGGCGGGGGTGGGGGGATCGGTTGGACCGGCGGTGCCGCACGGAGTGCGGAGGCGGGCAGCAGTGGCCGGCATCGTAGCAAAGATATCCAGTGGAGATGTGTCCGTCAACCTGCTCTCACCCTCGGTCCAAATACAATGTTGAAAGTCCTGAGGGTTGTGGGCTGATGAGCGCACGAGGTGCCTGGAATTATCGACCTGAAAGTCCGCTGTGCCCTCCCCTTTGAATTAGCTTGGACACTCCCGCAACAGGATCGAACTGAGGTAGCAGGGTGTGAGGCCAGCATACTGAGGAAGTCCAGTAAACACGTTATGTCAGATGTGGTCGGTTGGCACGGAGCACAGAGTTGGGAAATACACATGCACCCAGTGCTCCCTTGCCCCCAGAGGTGACTTAAGGATGCCTTACTAGGGGTGCTTGGTGTTTCGCAGAATACCTGAGCGGGGCAGTGGACGACTGGAGAGCGCAAGACAGTGAGCCAGGGCCTTACCTGGCGGCACACCCATTACACAGTAGCACGGGCACTCATTGCGGGAAGCAACATTGTGCGGGCGACTGTCGCCCTACGGGCTAAGGAGTGCCTTGTTCACCGCAATGAAGCCGAAGAATAGGGCGGAGGGTGCAACACAGCAAGATGTCACCAGTGTTGACAGGGAGGATACCGAGGGTACGGCGTCGGAAAGAATGTTGAATGATCGCCTGGACAAAATACTAGAGGCCATCACAGCAACAAAGGAATCCTTACACAACAACATCTCGCGGGGCTGGGACTCCTAAAAGCAGACCACTCGAAGCTGGTTGACAGGGTGAAAGACACTGAACTGGTAGTTCAAGAACTAAAACCGGCGGTGGTAACAGTAGAACGTAAGCTGGAAAATGAGCTACAGCACCTGGCAACCCTAGAAAAGAAGGGCGAGGATGCGGAAAGTCAAAATCGGCGCAACAATGTCAGGGTGGTCGACCTGCCTGAAAAAGTGGAGGGGACGGACATGGTAGCATATTTGGAAGGCTGGTTCAGATCACAGGTTGCCCCCGAGGGCCTCTCCTCCTTCTTCACACTTGAGCGGGCGCATAGAGCACCAGCCAAACCACCCTTGCCAGGCGGTCCGCCTCACCCTGTGGTCGCTAGAGTCCTTCACTTCAAGGACAGGGACTTATTGATTCAAAATGCACGCACAAATGGGCCCTTTAAAGTGGAGAATGGCACAGTCACACTCTTCCCGGATTATACGCAAGAGATACAGAGACGCAGGGCCTCCTATCTGTCCATCAGAAAGGAGCTCAGAGATGAGGGGATCCAATATTCGCTGTTGTTCCCAGCCAAACTGAGAGTCATTCTGGATGGCCCAACCCAATTCTTCCTGACGCCCGAGGAAGCCTGGACGTGGCTGGAATCATACAGGGTAGGCACAGACCGAAGAGGCTGGGGAGACCAAGGACAACCAAAACCACTGCGGGTGCGCCAATCTCAACGTATCTAGAAGAGGAACAGGACCCAACAGGGCCTCCTGCTCACACAATTGGCAGTTGATAAACAGGATGCACTAGCGGCGACGGCGGCGATAAAAGGGTCACAGAAGGAGGAGTTGAACAGAGGGTTGGGACTCTGGCGACAACAAATGACAATCGGGTACTGAACTGTCGGATGCAGACAGCGCTCAGGGCCCGGAAGTGACACCTAGGTCGGCGGACGATGTGTAGACGGTATACTTTTCTCTGTGGGTCCCCGTCGATGGACTACACTTGGAGGGGTTGGAGCCCCTGGTAATATTCCTGATCAGTATGATTGTATCTGCCACTGTGTGGGATTGGGGATGGGAGCTGGGGTGGAAGTCGCCACCTGTCGGAGCTGAACCACATTCCCTTTGCCCTTAAGGCACCCTGTAGTGACTACTACAGGATTATACTGTGTGAGTTGGAATGGTAGTTTGGATGGGGGCTGATAATTTGTTATTGGGTCCTGTTCTGGGGGGAAGGGTCAGGGGGGTTTTCTGGGGTGTTCAGGCTGGGGTGGGCTGGCGAAGAATGGAGAGGGAGCTGTTGAGGAACTATTGCAATGGGGACGTTACCTGAACTGAAATGTATTACATGGAACGTGCGTGGATTGCACACTTTGTCCAGGCGCCACAAGGTGCATGCATATTTGGTGCGCCGTGGAATCCAAATAGCGCTGCTTCAGGAGACACACCTTACCAAGCAAGAATGTGCTGCATTGCAGAAGCGATGGTGGGGCAAGTATTTGGCACCGCCTATTCTGCGTTTGCCAGGGGAGTTCTGATATGGGTGAGGACGGGGATTCTATTTCAGGTCATGAATAGTGTAATTGACCCGGAGGGCAGATATGTGGCGGTGGAAGGGAGATTGTTTGGATGGGATGTGGTGCTCTGCAGTATCTATGTACCGAACACGGAACAGCCACGATTCTTGCAAAAACTATCGAGGACATTAGCGCATTGTCTGGCGGGCCAGGTCATACTAGGAGGAGATTTCAACTCGATAACGAATACCACATTAGACAGATCGCATCCACCATTGGCTGATTCACAGGTCCGCAGAATAGCGAAGCAGAGGGTAGAGTGGCAGGATAGGTGGGGATTGGTCGACGTGTGGCGGGGACATCACCCAGCAGAAAGGGACTACTCGTTCTTTTCGGCACTGCACGAAGTACATGTTAGGATTGACACCATCTTATGTAGCAACTCAGTGGCGCAGCTGACCACGCACTCGGAGTATCTGGCTAGGACCATATCATATCATAATCCCCAATTGGTGTCCCTCCAATGGCAGCATGAGAGGGCGGCGATCCCCACTTGGCGATTGCAGCCAGACACTCTGGAGGATCAGGTCTTTAGTTCTGAAATTAGAAACGGCATTGAACGCTATTTCGCGGAGAATAGGGATACAGCGTTCACCAGGGCTGTAGAATGGGAAGCGTTTAAGGTGGTGGTGAGAGGGTTGTGCATAAGTAAGCACTCTGGGAAAGGCTAGTGGTACTGGCGGATGTAAAAAAAGCAAAGGAGGCGCTGTGGGAAATGGAGAGGCAGAGACCAGAACGGCAGACACTGCAAGAACAGCTACTAGCGGCTAAAGAACTGGTAGCAGCGGAAACAGAGAAGCTTCGGATCTATGATTACAAACAATACCTGGAAAAAGTTCATAACGAGGGGGCCAAGGTGGGTACACTACTAGCGAGGATGGCGAACCCGAGGATGGGTGGGTGCCCAGTTTTGAGCGTACGTACGGAGACAGGAGAAATGGTCTATTCCCAGAAGGCGATTATCTCGCGTTTCTTGGGCTACTATGAGAAGCTCTACCAGAGTCACCAGGAGGCGGGCAAACTGGACATGGAGGACTATTTGGCGGGAATCCAACTCCCGTATTTGGATGTAGAAAAAGCAGAGAGTCTGGGCCAGGCCATCTCCTTGACGGAAGTTCGGGGAGCGATTAAGCAAATGGCTAGGAACAAGACACCAGGAGTGGATGGCCTGCCGATAGAATTCTATGTAAAATACATCAACCTCCTGGCACCACACCTGGTGGAGATATATAATGAGGCGGTAGAGTTGGGTCTTTTGCCGGAATCTATGAGGGAGGCGCTGATCATCCCCTTATTGAAACCGGGGAGGGAGAGTAGTGATGTGACACCTATAGACCCCTGTCTATGCTGACGGTGGACTATAAAATCTTAAGCCGCATACTGGCCTCAAGACTGCTGCCCCACGTGGCTGCGCTAATTCATGAGGATCAAGCTGGGTTTATTCCCACTAGAAATACCTCGAACAACATCCGACGTCTGATACGAGTGATGGGGAGTGCCTTAGATGTGGATATGTTGCTGGATGTGTTATCTGTCGACATAGAAAAGGCGTTTGATAACCTGGAGTGGGATTACCTCGATAAGGTGTTGGAAAATGTTGGTTTAGGAGAGCGCTTTCGATGTTGGACGAGGGTCTTGTATTCCCTCGCCTCTGCTAGGGTGCTCTTTGGTCCTGTGGTATCTGCGGGGTACCCGGTGAGGAGGGGAACTAGGCAGGGATGTTCGCTTTCGCCCCTGCTGTTTGCGCTCGCAATCGAGCTTTTTGGCGTCCCGTGCGCGTATGGGGACGGCCTTCACGGGCTTTATGTGTGGTGGTACGTTGCACCACATTTCACTATATGCAGATGACCTGCTGTTGTTTCTGGAGAACGCAACGGAAGCATTACAGGGGGCGGTAGACTTGCTTTCGGACTTTGGAAAGCTGTCGGGCCTTAGAGTGAACTGGGCCAAGACATGCATTTTCCCGCTACGTGCGGATATGCCCCAGCCACCATTGACGCTGATCTGTTGTGGGAACCATCCTGTTTCACCTATTTGGTTGTCCGGATTTACCATAGTGTTGCAGACATGTTGGAGGAGACGCTGTATACGTGCCCTGAAGGGCTGTATGGGGTTTTGGGTGACTCTCCCCCTCTCGGTAGTAGGGAGAGTGGCTCTGCTAAAAATGGTAGCTTTACCCCGGCTGCTTTATTACTTCCGTACGCTGACAATATGGGTACCTCCGCGTTTCTTCAAGGAATTTCTGACGCTAACCATCGACTTCCTGTGGGGGCATGGACGGCGAAGTGAGGCACTAAATACTGTGTTGAGGCCAAAGTCGGAGGGGGAACTGGCAGTTCCTAACTTCGAACTTTACTACATAGCGGCGCAGCTGCAGATCCTAACACAGAATGTTGCTAGGGAATTTAGGGGCCCATACCATGCCCGAGGGGAAGGAGTGCAGAGGCATGTTCTCTCGTATATCATCATGCAACAACAGTAGCCCCCGAGCTTAGAAGGTAGTACACATGGGTATGTTTCTATGAGGCAGTTACGCAAGGAGGCAAGTAGGCGGGAGGTGAGCCACATGCTTCTCATAGTACTACTCACCTTGTCGTTCGAGCATTAGAGCCATTTAAGTGTTGGGATTAGGGGTTGGGAAGAAAAAGGTGAGCAGATGCAGGATAATTTTGCCGAGCAAATGTCATGGTCTCCTTTTGTGAGTTCTAGTTTGGCACTCTGTAGTTATTGCCGCCCGGCCCCCGGGATGTGGGCTAAAAGGCTGTGTGAAGTTTACTTTACGAATGGTGCGGACCATACCTGAGAGCCATGGCACACGGAACAAATGTTTATATGTCATCTATTTGTCTGCAATAAAAACACATTTAAAAAAAAAAAAATGAAAGGATGGAGGGTTGTATCAGTTGAGTAGTTTTCTAATCGTAAAATGCATTTTGACTTTGTGGTTATCTTGTCAAAAATGCTCCATTGTTCTTTAGAAAATAATCACCAAAAGGAACTCTTGCCTTTTGGAATCTTCAAGAACAATAAACTCCTAGAAAATATAACCTTTCGAGTATCTAGATAAGTCTCCAAAAACCTAAAACATTATGAAACATTACCCTTAACTTATCCAAGGATCTTCTTTCTTTTTCAGACACACTCATGTGCTTAAAATGTCCTGACAGCCAATGGCCCAATGAAAGGCGTGATCAATGTGTCCACAAAGTGATTGAGTATCTGAGTTATGACGAACCCCTGGGGCAAACTCTCACCTCCTCTGCAACCATCCTGACCTTCTTCACTGCTTCTGTCTTGGGAATCTTTATCAAGTACAGACACACTCCTGTTGTGAAAGCCAACAACCGCGGCCTCAGTTACCTGCTCCTCCTTGCACTCATATTTTGCTTCCTCTGTACTTTCCTCTTTATCGGCAGTCCCAGGACACTCACCTGCATGTTTCGACAAATTATGTTTGGGGTAATTTTTTCCATTAGTGTCTCTTGCGTTCTTGCAAAGACTGTTCTTGTTGTTCTTGTCTTCAAGGCAACTAATCCCAGCAGCTCTGCGAGGAAGTGGCTGGGATCAAAGACCCCAATCTGCATTGTTTTCTTCTGCTCACTGGTCCAGACTGTAATCTGCACTGCTTGGCTAGTGAAGTCTCCCCCATTTCCAGAACTGAACATGAAGACTTACAATGAGAAGATCATCTTTGAGTGCAATGAAGGAAACACCATTTTCTTCTACTGCATGCTGGGATACATGGGCCTCCTGGCCACAGTCAGCTTTATAGTGGCCTTTCTCTCAAGGAATCTGCCTGGAAGCTTCAACGAGGCCAAGCTGATCACCTTCAGTATGCTGGTGTTTGTCAGTGTGTGGATCTCCTTCATCCCAGCGTACCTGAGCACACGGGGCAAATACATGGCAGCCGTGGAGGTGTTTGCCATCCTGTGCTCCAGTGCTGGACTGCTCGGGTGCATATTCTTTCCAAAGTGCTATATCATTCTAGTGAGGCCTGAGAGTAATACTAGGCAACATCTGGTAGGAAAGACACATCACACTGATAATAAAAAAGAATGTTAATAAGACTGCACTTACAACTCTCCCCTATTGATTTCAATCAGAGAAAAAGGGTAAACGAGTATGAGGAACCAGCCACTATAAGCCCTTTGTCAGGGAATCATCCTAAACACAATTCTAATTAAGTTTTACTCAGCACTCTAAACCATAACACTGAAGCCAAATTATATTGTAGACTATGCAATGCCAATCAATGACCATCTCTGAATAAATGTGAAAAAGGATCTTGCATGCCGCGTATTTTTGATTCTTTATTGTCTCATTCTTCTCCTAAAACATCTCAATTGTAGCCAGGGCGATATACAGAATGGAAAGCCAACACGTTTCATCCCACTTGGGACTTCTTCAGGACCTGGAGGTTCCAATCAAATGTATTAATGAAAATAAAGTATTAATCATGTTATCCATATAATCAACAGCCTGTTGGCAACCCAAAACCTTATTCTAGTTTGGAGAGGTAATGTCAAAGCAGTATTCCTCTGTTTCCAATTAAAGCCAAAATGGCAGCAGGCATGCTCCCCGGAATGGTGCCTAGGTTCTTTTGAATAGTACCATGCAACAATGTCTCAATGGGAGTCATTGAGGGAGGTTACAATTTGTTGATAGTAAAGTGTTGTTGTTTATTTGGAGTAAAGCTAACACAGTGTGCTCCTGCAAGGTTTAAACAGCGCAAGTGAAAGGTGATAAAGGTAAAACAGCGTAATCTTGGAGGTATTTGAGAAGCAATATTATACATGAACATTTTCTTTATATCACAAATAAAAAATCATGTTATAATTAACAATCCCAATTTAGCTGATACAAGTCAACAGCATTTTGACCTTCATGCCCTGAGGTCATCATCAGCACAAAGGAACACAAAAAGGATGACTGCTTCCTAAATGAGTTTATAAACACGTGGTAGCTAGTGCTTGGACCTGGGCCAGTCCAGCTGGTCACCGGCAAAGAGGCTCATCTGGAATTTGAATTGAAATTGAAGGTCCTAAAGCGATCCCTGATGAATCTGCTCTTCTTGCGGTCTTCATTTATACCCAAAATGGCGCAGCTGAGCCAAGCATGTTCCTCGCTCATGTTAAACCTTGCACAAGCGCAATGTGTTCACTTTGCACTTAATACAGAACCTAAAAAGCATTGGTGTTGCTGCATTATAACCCTTGTAAGTTTAAATCTATGTTGTTTCTGATAATATATATCTTTTTTTAATGGAATTCTATATAGTGTGAACTTTACCTAACGGTATCAGAGCACTTTACATGAGCACCAATTACGAAACAGATGGACACATTCATTTTTTTTATGCACGGGGAGATTAAGGGCTAGGGCCCAGATGTAGGTAAATCCCATTTTACCATTCGGTATTTCAAAATCGGTAAATGGGATGTAGGTACCAACATCTGGATTTTTTACCGATACCTTGAAATTCGGTATTTACCGATTCGGTAAATACCGAATCTGTATTTGGTAATAAATCCTATGGGCCTTGAAGCCCATAGGATTCAATTCAAATACCGATTCGGTATTTACCGAATCGGTAAATACCGAATTTGTCAAGGGTGCAGGGGGTGTCACTTTGACACCCTCTAGCACCCCCAAAACGGGCATGTGTGCAATGTGGCACACAGACATGCCCTAAGGGCACATCTGTCTGTCACATGGCACATGTGTACATGCACAGATGTGCATGTACACAGGAATCGGTATTTTACCATGGATTTGTATTCCATGGTAAAATACCGATTCTGAAAGCCATGTGCCAATGAAAAATTGGCTACCCACATTGCATTTTCGGCAATGTTACTGAATCGGTAAATATTACCGAATCGGTAAATTTACCGATTCGGTAATAATAACGATTCGGTAAAATTACCGAATATGTGCCCCTACATCTCCATAGCCCTTTACCGATTGGAAACGGCCGAAAATCGGTATTTTCGGCCGATTCCGATCGGTAAAGGGCTACCTACATCTGGCCCTAGATGTGGGTAAATTAGATTTACTGATTCTAAAATACCGAATTTTACCGATTCAGTATTTTAGAATCGGTAAATCTGATGTAGGCAATTATTCTGTATTTTTTACCGAATCGTTAAGATTCGGTATTTACCGATTCGGTAAATACTGAATCGGTATTTGCTATTGAATCCTATGGGCCACGAAGCCCATAGGATTCATCAGCAAATACTGATGCGGTATTTACCGAATCAGTAAAAATACCGAATTGCCAAGGGGGACAGGGTGTCACTTTGACACCCTGTTACACCCCTGTTTTTGGCTTGTGTGCCATGTGGCACACACATACATGCCCTAAGGGCATGTATGTGTGTGCCACATGGCACAGGTGTACATGCACAGATGTGCATGTACGCAAGAATTCGTTATTTACCATGCAATTGTATTACATGGTAAATAACTAATTCTAAAGGCCCTGTAGCACTGTTAGAAGTGCTACCTACATAGGAAAATACAGATTCGGTAATTTTACCGATCTGTAAATTTACAGAATCGGTAAAATTTACCGATTCTGTAATTTTACAGAATCGGTAATTTTACAGATTCAGTAAAATTAACGATTCTATAAAATTACCGAATCTGTAGGATTTTCAATGCCCTACATACTAATGTCGAAATACCGGTCAGAAACGGCCGAAAATCGGTATTTTCGGCCGTTTCCGACCGGTATTTTGACACCTACATCGGGCTCAAAGTGATTTGCCCAGAATCACAGAATTTGAGCCTCTCTGCTGAGGCTCAAACCTGGTTCCCCAGCTCCGAGGTTCACCGCCCTAGCCTTTAGGCCACATTCTTTCCCCTACATGGAAACAAAATGTTGAGATTGCGTGTGTTTTTAAAATTAATTTACTATCAAAAAGTTGTACCCTCCCATTGAGACATTGTTGCATGATACTGTACCCACCCAGCTCTCAACTGGGGATACAAGTTTCTCCTGTAGTTTTGAACAAGGTTCTCTTGAAGGCATCTAGTGCAAGGTGCTCATAGCATACAGCTGTAAACTATGAGCATGCTGCACAGAACCCCTTCCAGAGAACGTTGAATCTATGGACAACATGATGAAAACTTTATTTTCACTAACACATTTGAATGGAATCTCCAAGCCCTTAAGAAGTCCCAGGAAGGACAAAACACATTGGCTTTCCATTTCTCTTCCTGGATCCATACGCTGCTTGAAAGCCATCTCTGGTTAATGTGAAACTGATCATTATAAGGCACCAGGAATGTTTAGTTAGGGGTAATGGTCTCCTTTCAAATGTAATCTTCTACTAGTGACAACTATAAACGCTTTGCTACTGGAGATGTAATATAGGTTCATTTGAGACACTTTGCAGCTCAAAGGTGGGGGGTGAAGGGGTTGGGTAGCAAAGGGACCACATGAGCAGCTGGTCATTAAGGTTGGTTAAGGCCAGAATTTAGACAGTCCTAGCTTAACCAGCCACAATTTAACGTGGGCTATCCACTGGATCCTAATGGCCAGGTGGCGAGCTGAAATTTCCTCTAGACCTGCTCTGTATGGCTCTAGTTGCTTGTATTTCCATATCCCTCGGCACAATAAAATAGGATTCGGATGGGCTGCGTCTAAACGTTGTTTGACAATTAAGTCAGACCCTAATGAAAGTGGTGGTTTGTCTTTTGGTAACGTCAGTAGAGATCTTAAAAAGGTAGTTTCTCCTTTATCTAGCACATCAAGATTACAACATCCTGACAAATCAGAGCCATGTAGGGCGGCACTGCATGCTTGTGCCCTATACATTTTGTGTGCCGGTGAGATGGGACAAGTAGAGGCTTCATTTGTGAATCTAAACAAAGATCCAACTTTATGTTTAAGAGACAGAGAGCGTTTGCCTATATGCAATGACCAGCTAGTGGAGTCTGTCAACCTCACCCCAAAATAATCAAATTATGTCACCTTGTTCATCTTGGCTCAATTTAGGACCACATTCCCTTTCGCTTTCTTTCTGTGTGTGAATATCATATAATTTTTATGGGACTCATTCTCTTGAAGGCCATGGTCTTTGCCAAATTTGTTGAACTTCCCCAGGAGGGCAGTAATGCCCACAAGCATCAAGATTAAGGTAAATTGCATTGGCAAACGGTGCGAATCGCAAAATTCGGCCGTTTGCAAATGCAATTTCCTTTTTTGGGATGCATGGTGTTTTTTTATTTTTTCGCAATTTAAGGAATTGCAATTATGTTGCGATTTCTTAAATTGTAATTGCATTTAAGAAATCGCAATTTGTGATTTCTTAAATGCAATGCATGAATATTTTTTTTTTGCGAATTCGCAAATAGGAAGAGGTAAATTACCATGAAGTTGAACTTCATGGTAATTTGCTAAAACTTTAAAAAATGCACAAAAAGTGCATTTTTGAAAGTTTCATTGTACACACACACATGCCCTTAGGGGCATGTGTGTGTGAAAAATGTTCTTAAAGATAAATTTCAGGGGTGCAGGGGGGGTGGGGGGGCTGCACCCTTATAATAGCATACTCATTTTGCGATTCCTTAATTGCGAATCGCAAAATGAGAATGGCTTCCCATTCATTCCTATGGGCCTCTAGGCCCATAGGAATCAATGGGAAGGGATTCCTTAATTGTGATTCGCAAATTGTGAATCACAATTAAGGAAAATTAAGGAATCGCAAAAAATATTGAGATTTCTTAATGCATAGCATTTTGCGATTTCTTAATTGCAATTCCTTAATTTTCGCAATTAAGAAATCGCAAAATGTAACAATGATGCATGTGTGTAAGACAACAGCAGTTCTGGATATGAGTAGTGCATCGTCTGCGAATAGCATACTTGGAATTTTAGAACCGTCAATTTTGGGAGCATCGTTCACACATGTATAAAATAGAATATGGTTTCATGAATGCATTACAAGCCCTGGGACAAGGTCAAATGCTGCACGAAGTTCAACGAATGTGACACACATTGTGCTCCGTTCAAAGTCGACAACTTTTCATTTCAGGGTCAAGAGCCGAAAAATGTGCTCCACCGTGATTGTTTTAGGAATGAAGCCAGCATGAAGGTGAGACAGGGCCTTTTTAGATCTTATATGATCCCAGAGTCTTACCAGAAGTTGTTTGGTGTATACTTTTTGGATGTTATCATTTTCCAATATTAGGCAAAAATTGCCAGGTTCTTGCCTTGAGCCCTTTTTATAGATGGATATTATTTTGGCCCCTCTGCATGAGTTGGTGATCGGGGAACCACAACAATTGCATTGGTCTGGATATTAATTTGGGGAGCCCATATCAGGGGTTGGCACAGAACAAGTCTGAAGGAGTCCCGCCAATGCCTGGAGCTTTCCTCACTTTCTGCTCCTCCACTGCATTCATAGATTTTTCTGTGGTAAAATGCACTACTTCCTCTATTTCGTTCCTTCTAGTGGGAAGTGTTTCACTCCATTAGGGGAGGATTATGATAGGTCTGCATGGAGAGTCGTAATATGCACCAACCAGTCAGCCTTAGGGAGGTGGCATTCAGAGACGGCATTAGCTTTACGACCATTATGAGTAACCAGATGCCAGACCAACCTGGGGTCCCTCTACTTACCTTCTTCCAACAGATCCTCCCAAACCCTGTCTTCCCAATGGGACTTACTGGATTTGATAATTGGGCATAATTCCATCTGTCTTGCACAATAGCTGGCCTTGTGTTGGCTTTTAAGGCTTTAATCAGGGCTGTTTTGGCCCCTCTAAATTGTTTGTCAAACCATTCTTGTATTCTAGGTACCACTTTGCGATGTGGGATTTTTTTTCGAAAAAAAGGGTTTCAATTTTCCAAGCAATGATTTGTGTGTGTCCAATGTCTAGGAAGGAGAGCATGCATGAGCTATACAATTACTAATGTGAAATAAACAGCACCATACAACTCATCCAATATAGCCTTGTTGCTTATAATATCCACCCACTTTACTTTCCATCTATTACTGCTCAGCACCATGGAGTTATGGGATGATATCCCCAAGCAAGCTTGATCCTCAATGTGGGTCCCTTTTAGTGTCAGGGCAAGAAGAAAGTAGTCGCTCTCTAGGCAATCGATCATCTCCATATCAACCAGCTCGTACCAGATAGCGAAGCTGAGTACTATGTAGTCAATGTTAATGAAATCGTTTCCCCTCTTAAAGGTTGGCGTGGCAGAGAGCTCCAAAGAGGTACACCCATTACAAGCTCTTAGGCCATGATTGATGGTGATGTCTGTGATCTGTGTGGCAGTTGCACTCATCTTTGGACTCTTTTTGGTTGGAGATTAAATGGGAACCCTGAAGTACTGGGTTTTTAAGAACCCAGCGGTGCCAGGGACACACCCGAAGACTTTGAGTACTTCCTGTTTCAGACTACAGAAACACAAAGTCTTCTAGGTAAAGTCAAAGATTGTATTTATTGGCTGCAGCCAGTAACAGGTATCCTAGAAGTACAACACAGTGTATGTTCTCAGGAGACTGCTCAATCTTACAAAGCCAGCCTTCTCTTTTTATACAAAATATTATGCTTCGGACAAACATTCCTTATTTTACAGTTGACCATTCACATATTTTCACTACAAAGAAAAAGGAGAGTCATGATGACAAGCCCATATTTCAGTTTGTTCAGCCCACAATCAATTACTTGGTAAGGCCCAGTACTTTCATCAGATATCGACGGACCCCTAATAAAAACGGGCACCTCCTCCTCGTAAAGCAAGTCATAAAGAAAGAAACAGGGACAGGTGTGTGCAAGATTAGGCATAGTTTGTGTGCGATGAAAGGTTTATGACATGTTGTGCTTTGATGTTAATCTCATTCGGCCACTGGGAAAGGAACCGGCCGAACAGGTTTGGCTTCAGGCAGTGGACTCAGCTCGCCCA
The DNA here is from genome assembly GCF_964263255.1 of Lissotriton vulgaris. Taxonomy (NCBI): domain Eukaryota; kingdom Metazoa; phylum Chordata; class Amphibia; order Caudata; family Salamandridae; genus Lissotriton; species Lissotriton vulgaris. Next base: position 41,414,276 of record NC_141696.1, on the reverse strand, counting down.
GGTCACAGAGGAGTCAGCAAAGGTATACGTGTCCTTCTGACTCGATTTCGGCTTTAGTCATTTAGCCTAGGTGAGGGCAATCACAAAATGGCTGCCGTTCACAAAATGGACCCCGAGGGTTCAGGACGGAAACTCTGATTTCAGGGTGATTTCGTCACTCGAATATGACAGAAATGCTTGTACATAGATTCTCAATCATTACCGGTCTGCTGATACCAAAATCGCCATGATACGACGATGTTTATAACACGGGTCCAGAATTTTCAGTACCACAGATCCTCCTTTTGCCCTTACATAGTCAATAACCTATACTCACGCTAATCTGAGTCCAGGTCTATATTCATAAAGTCATTGAGATGTTGCTGTAGCATCATCCTATTACTTAGCTCGTTTCTTGATACAGGTTTCCATACATACGATGTAGCACAGAGGCCACATATTGCAGGAGCACACTGTACACACAGACAGAACAGGAAAAGAATGGCTAAGATCATCCCAATGACTATCAGAATCTTCCATCCCCAGGCAGATATCAGTTCCCAGAACCACCCCATCAATGACCAATCTCCTTTATCCACGTGGATAGATTCAGAGAACTTATGCAGTTTGGAAATGGCCTGGTAAACTGTCGGAGCGTTATCAAGGATGAAAATGCATCAACTTGATTGGATCAGTTTACATACCCCACCTCGGTCTGCAAGTATGACATCTAATGTGACCCTAATCTGGAGAGTCATAAGGCGATCTGGCTGGAGCTCAGCCGTCAAATTACTAAGGGCACCGGCAGTTTCAACTACGGTGGATTCAACCACCCTTGTCAATTGCCTTATGCTCCTGCTGTTAACCATAGGTCCCCAAAACGGCGGAAAACCCTTTACAAAATCTCCAAATTCTTGTCCTGCAGTGTCTTCTTTACTGATGACACCTCTAACTATCCTTGTATTATGGTAATCTGCCGCGGCCGTGTAGGTGGGAGGCAACAGGAACGAAACAAAACATGTGCCCAAGAAGTTAGGGGGCAACCACGTATAGGCTCTATCATGGCAGATGAAATAGGTACCCTTAGCTGTTAGAAACGGAGGGGAAGTCTGAGATGAAAAAACGTATGTTTCAGTGCAGATACTTTTCCCTAGCTGAGCTCTGGGATTCTTGCCATTACCTTGCAGACATAGGTGACCCTGATGGGGTACGATCCAAATCAAGGAGGATCTCTTTGCTCGCTGGTTCTCACTCAGAGTAACTCCATATCTTGTTACATTCCATCTATCGTAAGCTTGCAACTCATCTCTGGGAATCGTTCTATACGAGTCAATTGCTCTGCTCATATTTGTAATTCCTACTACCAATGCCTTATTGCTCGAGTTACTTCTCATGGAACGCGGGGGATATGGTTCGATGGCATATATGAACATCGTCTGAAACGCCCACAAAGAACCATTGTAGCTAAATGTTAAGACCAAGTATGGGATACCCTTATCTGTTGTATGTGGCATAAGACCACACATCCAACAATTAGTTGTGTTCACTACTAATTGGTGTTGGAGTAAAAGCTGGATGAAGGAGTTATTGATAAACTCTAATCTTCTAGTGGACTCATGCTCTGGCAGAGAGTTAAAAAAATGCGAAGAAACAGTAGAAGGAGGTATGGGCTGTGTAGTGGGTGCAAAGGTCACTTGAAAAGAGAATAAAACATATCCTATTAAAAACGTCATTACACTAAGCAACATGAAAATACATAATATCAAAAATCGTTTCTTTGTCATCAATGTACACATTTTGGCTTTAACCCTTTGCATGCTGATGACGGAACCGCTCCGTCATCAGCTGCGGGTGCGCTGTGCTGATGACGGAGCGGTTCCGTCATGGCCCAGCCGCCGCGCCTGCGCGGCGCTGATTTCGCGCCTGCGCGGCGCTGATTTCGCGCCTGCGTGGGCGTTCTAATGAGCGGGGCGGGCCATGACGGAACCGCTCCGTCACCAGCATAGCTCAACCGCGGCTGGTGACGGAGCGGCTCCGTCACCAGCATGCGGCCGCCGCGTGGCCGCCCCGCCCCTTTAGCGCTGCGGGGGAATAGCCGCTGCAGCGAAGGGGTTAAAGTTAATTTGTTTGGCAGGTCTCTCCATCTCGAAAAACTCCATCCTCTCTAAATTGCTGCCCGCGGCGGTAGGGTGTTCTATGCTAAGGAATGCTTCTGTCAGTTCAGGGCAACTCCCTTAGACCAACCAGAACTGTCGACCTAACGTCTTCAGCTGCACTCCAAAGACTTAAGCAACAGCGACCCTAGCAGCTGAACCCGGATGGCAGTTCGAAAAACAAAAATAAGCAAGTTTCTCAGATGGGAGAGCTGCACTTTCAAAAATAGCAAAAAGAATTTTTATTTGTCCATAGTTCTCGGTCTCAAATTATAACGACTTTTTCCAGGTACTGTCTGGTTCTGAAACAAGAGTTCAGGCTCTGTAGTGTTCAATCGAATTGACGGTGGCACAGCTTCTTGCAAGATATTGTCGCTTTCTTGTTCAGAAATTGTTCCTTTTACACGTGCATCGCTAAAAGGCAAAAAACGAGGCACAGTCTCAGTTTCAGAGTCAGCGATACCCTCCTGGACCCTACGGTCGTACGGAAGAGGCAGAGGGACCCTCTTACAGTGTACGCCAGTGCTTTTTCCTTTCTACTCGAACAGCTGATCTTGTTGAGAGAAGGACAAGGTGAGGTCCGGTCCAACGGGGCTGGTCATTCTTTGTCCGCTGGAAGTTCCTGATCAGCACCCACGATCCAGGATCGATAGGATGTCCTGGAGCTTCAGAGACCGGAGGCAGGGTATCGTGAACCTGTTGGTGTAAAACACGCAATTTAGCCGTCAATTCATACAAATAATCAAGCAGTACAGGGTGTTTGAGTTCACTGTATTTTTTTGGCCTTGGCACTCCCTATATGTTGGCCGGACGGCCAAACACAATTTCATAGGGACTAAGTCCCACTCACGAGTGCACAGTCATTCTCATTGATAGGAGTGCTAAAGGCAGAGCGTCAGGCCATTTAAGACCAGAACTCGCTTGGATCTTGGCCAATTTCAGTTTTAGTGTGCCATTATAGCACTCTACTAGTCCAGCTGATTGGGGGTGATTTGCAGCGTGGAATTTTTGTTGGATGCCTAGCCCCTCACATACTTTCTTCATCACTCGACCCACAAATTCACTTCCATTGTCACTCCAGACCATTCTTGGCATTCCGAATCTAGGGAAGAATTCCTTGACAAGGGCTTTAGCTGTGGATACGGCAGTGTTGTCTTTTAAAGGATATGCTTCTACCCATATCGAAAAGGCACAAACAACAACGAGTACGTATTTCAAATTGTTGCAACTTTCCATGTGGATGAAATCTAGCTGCAAAACCTCGAACGGATAAGTTGAAGGCGCAAAATGACCAGCTGGAGTTGGTGTTTCCCTACCAGGATTGTATTTCAAACACACCATACAGTTCTTCACCAAGTTCTCTGCACACTTTGGAATTCCCGCATTCTGCCAAACCGGAGCCAACAACTTGCAAATCCCTTTCACGCTAATATGTGCCATTCCATGAGCCATTGTCACCACTGCAAGCACATACGCATCGGGTAACAATTTGTAATTTGTAATTTGTAACTGAGTTTTGTATCGCGCCAACTCACCTACAGGTCTCAAAGCGCTTCTGACAAAGTACAGCGACAAGAGGACGAAGTGAAGAAAAGATGTTAACTTAACTACGGAGATGTAAATGCGTCCTTGAAGAGTAAAGTTTTCAGGGTTTTCCTAAACCGGAGAAGGTTGGCCTCTGTCCGGAGCACCTCCGGTAGCTTGTTCCAGATGGTGGGTGCTTGAACTGAAAAAGCTCTGGCTCCTTTTGTTGCCAGTTTGAAACGTGGGCAGGATAGCAGGAGGGAATCGGAGGATCTGAGGGCGCGCTTAGGTTCGTAGATTCTGAGCCTATCTTTTATGTAGGCTGGCGCCTGGCCATGGATTGCTTTATGGCAAATGCACATGCTCTTGAATTCGACTCTTTGTTTCAAGGGGAGCCAGTGCAGCCTATAAAGTAAGAGAGAGGCATGAGTCCGCCATCTCTGATGCTCTGACAAATCAGTCCAACAACCATTCGAATCCAATCTACCCTTACTTTCTCTCCATTCATTCAACTCTTTCTCTGTAGCTTCAGCTTGAATGGATTTCACACTCTCAATCTTCACACATTCCAACGTCACCAATCCATCTTGCAGGGCCTGCAACATGCATTCGATTTGTTACATCTTTTGCTGTTTCTTTTGCGATTTCATCAGCAAATGCATTTCCACGACCAACATCATCAATAACCTTTTTGTGTGCACTGCATTTCACAATCGCAACTTGTAACGGTAAAGTCAGTGACTCAAGAAGCTCATTCACCAACTGTCCATGCTGGATCTTCGTCCCATGCGAAGTTAAAAATCCACGTTCACGCCACAGACGTCCAAAGCTATGAGCCACGCCAAAAGCATATTGGCTGTCAGTATATATGGTCACTCTCATTCCTTTCAACAACACGCACGCTCTCGTAAGTGCAATCATCTGCTGCTTGTGCTGAATTATGTGGAATACGTGCAGTTTCAACAATCGTATGCAAAGTCGTACCAGCATATGCCACAGTCGTATCACCATTCGGCAACTTAAAGCACGAACCATCAACCCACAAAGTACCATCACATTCAGGAAGAGGAGTATCCCTAAGATCTATTCTCCCTTTCGTTTCTTCTTCAGTTCTCAGAAAACAGTCATGCTGTTCTTCACTATCATCATCTGTCTCAACTGAAATCGGCAACAACGTGGCTGGATTCAACGTGTTGCATTGTTTAATGTGCACATGACTCGCTAACAACGTTAACTCATAACCCGACAACCGAGCACTGGTTAAATGCTGTGTCTTCGTACGGTTCAACAAGGTATCCACTGCATGTGGAACCATGACAACTAACGTGTTATCCATAAACAAACCAGCAGACTGTTGAATTGAAACAGCCGCTGCCGCCGTAGCTCTCAAGCAACTCGGCAATGCTCTAGCTACCGGATCTAAAGTCGACGAAAAGTACGCACATGGACGTTGCTTATCGCTAAACTGCTGAGTCAAAACTGACAATGCACATCCCTCTCTCTCGTGGACATACAATGTGAAAGGCTTACTGTAGTCGGGAGTACTCAACACAGGAGCCGAACACAACGCATTGCGTAATTCAGAAAAGCTTATTTGACATTCGTCAGTCCAAGGAATAGGATTTGGAGTATCCTTAACAGTAAGAGCTATCAAAGGATTCGCTAACAAAGAAAAATTAGGAATCCACTGTCTACAGTACGACGTAATACCCAAAAACGCACATACTTCTCTCTGTGTCGTAGGCACACTCATTTTCGCAATAGCTTGAATTCTTTCTGGGGTCAGTTTCCTTCCCTCCTTCGATAAGAGGTGACCTAAGTAGGGTACTTCTTGTCGACAAAATTGCAACTTGGAAAGAGAAACTTTATGATGACAATCAGACAAGTGGTGTAGTAACGACAAAGTGGCTTCCCTACAAATCTCCTCAGTATCAGCGGCAACTAGCAAATCATCAACGTTTTGAATAAGGGCTGCACCATCAGGTAGAATCAACAGATCAAGTTGTGTCTTCAAAGCTTGGCTATAGCTCGATGAACTCTCACAATAGCCTTGAGGAGCACGTTTAAAGCGAAAACTGCGACCTCCTAAAGAGAATCCAAAAATGTCCCTACTCTCCATGGCAATCGGGATGCTGAAGAAAGCATTCTTCAAGTCGATCACCGAAAACCAGGTGGCAGTAGCCGGAATCAGAGTCATCAAGGCTGTAATATCAGGCACAACAGGAAATTGTGGAACAACAATCTTGTTCACTTCGCGAAGATCGATGACAAACCTATATACAGTAGGCATGGAAGGATCAGTTCTCTTCAAAACAGGCAAAACAGGACTATTGCACACATTACCTCTCGTTTCCTCAATGACACCCTTTTCGATCAGATCATAAATAATCGCTAAAAGTGCACGCATACCAACTCAGGAGACTCCAGCTGATCCAAAATCAAGCTGCTCGCTTGATCTACCATCAACCTAGAGATCAGCATGTCCAACCTCTCCTAAAAAGTCTCCACTGGCTCCCGGTCTCTGCCCGCTGTAAATTTAAGCTCGGTTGCATCATTTTCAAATCTCTCACTGGTCTTGGCCCCTCCTTCATTTCTTCCTTGCTTCATCCTTATGTCCCTTCCCGTACCCTTCGGTCTTCCCAATTGGCTTTACTTTCTGTCCCCAGATTCAAGCGGAAGAAACACGGTGGTCTTAGGTTTTCTTTCTCAGCCCCGTCTTTTTGGAATTCCTTACCTCTTTCTCTTAGGTTGCTCTCCCCCTACTCCACGTTCAGATCCTCCCTCAAAACGCATCTGTTTACGGTAGCCTACCACTAGTCTCTTCCTCTGTTATGTTATTTTCTGTCTCTCCTCCCGACTCCCTCTGTACAGCGCCAAGAAACCTAATGGTGTTAGCGCGCTTAACAAACTGATTTAACATAACATAACATTTAACATAACTCGAGATACGATATTGTGGAATGCGCGGTAACTTAGCATTCGCCTTCAGTGTCACGACGGATGGGGGAATGTCCAATAGACCCACATCATTTGGACCAGTAGCCCACAATGAATCTGGTAAGAGAGACAATTCAGATGGAAGACTATCTTTCGACACGTACATCGGAGAGATCCCTCTCTTACCCAAAGTAAGATGTACTCCTGATGGAGAACAATACAATGTCGCATACAATCTCTTCAACAAATCCAATCCCAACAAATTCTCATTACAACCTGTAGTCAAAAGAAGGGGTGCTTCGAACTTACGAGGACCAACAGAAAGAGACAATGGAGCAGAAATCGGATACGTAACGGGGGCGCCAGAAAAACCTACAGAAACATTATCAAGGCCAGACAAAGGTGCGCCAGGGAGCTTAGAATGCAGAATAGAACTCTGTGTAGCACCAGTATCCAACAGAAAAGGTTCTGACACACCTGATGCAATCACTTCAACATAAGGTCCACTCTGATCTACTGGAACTGAAACAACTCCCTCTCTTTGTCCATGGCTGTCCTAACAATCATTACCATTTGCTACGTCACCTTCAACATAGTAATCATCCACGTAGTACTGTGCTGTCCTACCAGACGAACTCTGCTGTTGTTCAAAACTATTCATCGAGTTCTGCGGAGGCAAAGGACGTACATTCTGTCCGCGACCTCTACCTCTAGGCACTTGTTGAGCACCTCTGCCTCGCACACCAGAAGCACCATTCGTGCGTTGTAACAGAACCGGACAACTATTCTTGTAATGACCCTCTTCTTTGCAATACGCACACTGATTAGGCCCATATGGAAAACGCTGTTGAGAAGACTCATTTCCTTGCGAGTTTCTCGAATACTGCTGAGGTTGCTGATAATCGCGCTGACTAGTAATACCGGGTGGATAAGCTTGCTGTAGAAGAACTTTAGTCTTCAATTCCTTAGTCTTCCTATCCACTTTCTCTAACTCATCTTTGCGCCTATTTTCATAGTACTGGGCAGTAGCCAAAATTTGTGCTGACGTGGAAACAGCCCAAGCACTTTCAGAATCCTTCAACTTATTGCACAATTCAGGAAGCAAATTATGTACAAATTTGACAACAAACAATCTCTGGCCACCCTCCGTAGCCATATCCTGGCCACTATGATCGACGAAGGTCTCTTCGAACCTCGTGAAAAAGTCAGACACCGTTTGGTCTTTCTTCTGCTTACATGCAGACAACTTGTCCCAATTGACACGCAATTCGGGCATTTAAATCTTCATAAACGTAATAATTTTATCAGGAAGTTCCGTAATCAAATCCTCAGGCTTAGCACCGCCTACTTGTCTATTGTCGGCGTCTCTAAGATTAACCCATGTATCACCTAATTCAACCGCATGATCCGCAAGACGGATCTTACTCTAAATAGGTTGTGGAACAACATTGCCAAACAACATGTCGATGTCCGCCAAATTCATAATACACGAACTCACAGTCTGAGACAACTCTTTATAGTACCCTGCTGGATTTTTGCATGGATCTGGCAAAGACTGCTTAATAGCTAAAACTTCAGCACGTTTCCATGGAACATGTACACAGGCACGCTGAAAATGAGCCGGTACAGCTGGCGGATTATTCCCTGGACCAGCAACTACTTCTTCCTTCCACACAGGAGGAACTTCTCTCATCAGATATTGTCGTGCCTTTCTCCCACCGAAGAATCAGGGCCAAACAATTGTCGAGAAGGGGACTCACTCCTAAATGACAACAACGTCGCAACCGCTTTCTCAACATCAGATGGACTCACAATCGTTCCCTTCGCAAATTCGGAACGTATGCTATACAACTTATCAGGAGCTTGCCCTACTTCCTCATCCCATTTCTCAACAAGAAAAGCACAATTCGTATCGAAAATGTACCGTTGCTTCGGTGCTTCCCATTGAAGTAAAACATGCATAACACCCTCAAGATCATATCGCCTATCGTACATAATCCATTTATGCGCCATATGGTCCAAAATCGTACGCTCATCCATATTTGGCAACTGACTACGTGACTGTCTACGCTCAGTAACAGGGGACATACCCAACTGTCCAAACAAAGGAGAAAAGAAACCAGTAACTGCAGCAGTCATTTGTTGTCTAGCAGAAGGAGAAGGTGAAAGAATAAGAGAAGACGGAACAGTAACAGAAGAATTCAAAGTCGGAATGGAGGAAACATTAAGAACATGCGTAGAAGTAGCAGCCAAAGTGGGAGGCAAAGGTGGCGGCCCCTGAGGAGGCTGCGCCAATGGAGTAGTAGCCAACGGAAAAGGAGCTGGCTGTGGTGGAATCACAGGTGGCACAACAACTGGGGGTTGTGCAATCACAGCTGGTGGCGGTGGTGCCGTAGCACTCTGTGCATAAGGGGGTGGCAAACTCAAGAGATGTGACATTAAAGGATCTTTCTCAAGATCTTTCCTTTCTTTCAGTTCTTTACGCAGCAAAGCTGGGTAGCATCTATCTACCGCTAACTTCTTCACCCTAAGCATCTGTTCGCTTTCTTGCTCTTCCTCATTATCCCTAAAAGCAACAGCAGCTTGTACCATTGACATTCCTCGTTCTCGTTTACTTTTCTTCGCTAATTTCATTTCTCTCTGTTTGGCTTCTTTGCGCCATATGCAAAAAGAGTCAAACATTGCCGGCCAGGCTTTCTTCTTAAAAAGTTTAACCTCTAGATTATCCAAAATCTCCGTGTCAAAACTACCATATTGGGGCCATTTTAAAACAGCATCTTTCCTGGTGTATCGGATCCATACTTCATTATATGCGATGGGGCCTACTCCATGTTTCACATAGAGTTCATAGGTTGGAGTTCCAATCGGAGGAACCGGACACGAGTCCTCCAATCGGGAATCCCTATTACAACCAAGACAAAACATATTTCCAAGTCTGCTAAGACCAGGCATCTTCGCTCTCTAGTCTAGCTTCAAACTTCAAAGGATTATCGAATACGATAGTCTCGTGAATACACGAGTCCCTCGGCTTTGGCACTTGCAAGTTCCAAATCAAAGCGATCCCAAGGGGGTACCCAAACTAAGAACCAAACTAAGGACTGGGAGACGCTCCACTCATACTTAACTGAGGTATTGATGACGTCACCAGAAGACTCGTCTAACGTTTCGCTCTACCAATCATCAAGGGTCCAAAACAGGGCGATAGTCAGGGCAGCAGTCCTTCGTAGCCGTCGGGAAGTGGGGAACCTCGCAGCAAAGACTTTCGGACCACGCCGACATACAGGGGTCGATGAAGTGGCGGCCTTCCTCCAGAATTTTCACACGAAGCTCCTCACGAACCTCTGGCTTGGACCGGTACCTCTGAAATCGCCCGACGTTGGGCGCCAACTGAAGTACAGGGTTTTTAAGAACCCAGCGGTGCCAGGGACACACCCGAAGACTTTGAGCCCTTCCTGTTTCAGACTACAGAAACACAGAGTCTTCTAGGTGAAGTCAAAGATCGTATTTATTGGCTGCAGCCAGTAACAGGTATCCTAGAAGTACAACACAGTGTATGTTCTCAGGAGACTGCTCAATCTTACAAAGCCAGCCTTCTCTTTTTATACAAAATATTATGCTTCGGGCAAATATTCCTTATTTTACAGTTGACCATTCACATATTTTCACTACAAAGAAAAAGCAGAGTCATGATGACAAGCCCATATTTCAGTTTGTTCAGCCCACAATCAATTACTCGGTAAGGCCCAGTATTTTCATCAGATATCGACGGACCCCTAATAAAAACGGGCACCTCCTCCTCGTAAAGCAAGTCATAAAGAAAGAAACAGGGACAGGTGTGTGTAAGATTAGGCATAGTTTGTGTGCAATGAAAGGTTTATGACATGTTGTGCTTTGATGTTAATCTCATTCGGCCACTGGGAAAGGAACCGGGCGAACAGGTTTGGCTTCAGGCAGTGGACTCAGCTCGCCCAGGTCACAGAGGAGTCAGCAAAGGTATACGTGTCCTTCTGACTCGATTTCGGCTTTAGTCATTTAGCCTAGGTGAGGGCAATCACAAAATGGCTGCCGTTCACAAAATGGAACCCAAGGGTTCAGGACGGAAACTCTGATTTCAAGGTGATTTCGTCACTCGAATATGAAGGAAATGCTTGTACATAGTATCTCAATCATTACCGGTCTGCTGATACCAAAATCGTCATGATACGACGATGTTTATAACACGGGTCCAGAATTTTCAGTACCACAACCCCCAAAAGTTATCCTCCAGCCGTATAAAAACTAGCAAGGGTTGTTAAGGCTCAAAACAGCAATATCCATTGTGTGTGACAACTTATTGAAGGGATAGGACTTGTTGTACACATTCATCAAGAGGAAGGGAATACCCTGCTTTGGGGGCAGCTCAATTGAAAGGAGGTCGGGAGAATCAAGATCAATGACCTTGATTGAACATTCTAGGGAACTTTATTCCAAATAAGAGGACCACCGGACGGTCTATCTGCTATAGAAGGAAGAGTGTCAATACTGGATGTGGAATAGCTATACTTGCAATGCTCTTCTACTGCCCAGGTTTCTTAGAACATGCAAATCTGAAATCCCTCCATAAAATGACCCCAATTTGCATCTGACAGGTGGATTTGATGCCTGCTATATTCCAACTCACAAGCCGGATACCCACAGGTCCACTGTGAGGGATCATGGTTGCAGAAATGGGAGAGCTCAAGTCGCTGAGGGTGCTGCAGCCTTTTATCAATTTGCCAGATGCATGGTCATCTGGAGAAGAAAACTCATCAAGTGTAAGAACCTCTCCACAAGCTGTGGGACCCAAGTGGTAGCGCTCAGCAATCTCAAGAAATTGGAGTGTAGGATCTGGTTGTGACACTGTGGGAGAAGTAATTGAAAGACTAAGAGTAGGCTCACAATGTGGGTTAATTTGGGCCCCTGTTTTAACAATCTGGATGGTGAGGTTTGCCCTGCTCCCTCTCCCTGTGAAAGAGACCCTTTCACGATGAAGCAGAGATCAGTAGCCTCTACTGTAGGACTACTGCTCCGGTGGCCAACTCCATCAGTTAGTCAACCGACTCTATCCATGGCATTGAAATGATTAAAAACTGGTAGATTGTATATCCTATTCAAGCTGTATTAGTCATTGAGAAAGACAGTGGGGGGAGGAAGCAAGGGCAAAGGCAGTGGCCTATGGAGGTAATATCCTAGGTAGGGGCTGGGATTGCAGAAATAACCCAGGGGTCGAAGCACAATGTTTGACCCCTGTGCATATCTTTGTACATCTTTAGATAATAGTCTATGAACCACATTGGGATTTTTAAAGTTTTAATATTAGAATCCCCTGGATGATCTACCCGGCCCTGCCCAATCCACCCAACTGTGCGTGTTAGAAGAATGCTAATGAGACCTTCGCTGGCCACCACATGGTAGCTTCGAGGCCCCGATCTTAGATAATCTAGAGGTTAAATTGTTCGCGAAAAAGTCAAGGCCGGCCATGTTTGATGCCTTTCGGTTGTGGCGTAAAGAAGCCCGACAGAAAGAAATCAGACAGACTAAGCGAAATCAGAGAGATAGTGCTGGTACCATTGTAAAGAAAGCAGAGCAGTTCCAGCATGATAAGGAGGTTAGGGAAAAGGAAGTGTTTGACAGATTACAGCGTATGACTATAGATAAATGCTATCCTACTTTGCCTACGGAGCCGGAAAAGAAGGATGAGTCAGTTGAGGATCCTTTAATGTCCTATCTTATGAAGTCGCCACCTCCGTACGTACAGGGTACCACAGCCCCTGTGATTCCCCCTGTACCTGCTCCTGCACCTATTCTTCCTTTGCCTGTTCCTCAACCTGCACCCGTCCTTCCGACTGTTCCTGCTCCTACATCTGTTTCTATTCCTACTGCTCCTCCGCTTCCACATACTCCTGCTCACGCTACTGCTCCTGCTCTGTTAACCCCTGCTGTTGTTTCTGTTTCTACTCCTTCACTTGTTAGTCCTGTGTCCTATACTTCTCCCTCTACTCGTAGTCGTAATTCTCCTCTTGTGGCTAGTTTCTTTCATTCGCTCGGACCTGTCCTTGGGTCCGCTGGTTCGGATGGTCCTCAGAGACGTAGTCAGCTTCCAGGTAATAGGGAACGTGCTTCGCTATATAATATGGCGATGGGTTGGATGACGCACCCCCTTAGAAATCCACCACGTGTTATACTCGACACATTTTGTCAGTTCAATATACCAACCCAGAGATTTGTGTTCGAGGAAATGTGTAAGGTCCTTCGTGATCAGATATCGGCCGACGCACCTGACGAGGTGCTGACTGCGTTGTCTGATCTACAGCTTCAGTTTTCGGCTGGACTGATAGTGGATACCAACGTTCGACGCGCTGTTGAACGGTTGTTATCCTTTCGTCCCACTCCTATACCTCAAGCCTTGTTTGTCGAGGATGTCGAAAGACAGACAGATGGGTCTGGTCAATTTCCTATGCGTGAGGTTCCACCAGTGTGGATGCCAGGCGATCCTACTGCTAACCCCATTATTCCTCCATACATCCAGAGAGTGTGGATACATCTCCCGTGGAAACGCTCGGAAGTGTTACAGGTGAAGCAATCTTTGCCTGACCCTCGCAAAAATCCTGCAGGGTATTATAAGGAATTATCGCAGCTTGTAGATGCTACGATAATGAATCTTGCCGATATTGACATGCTGTTTGGCAATGTTGTACCGCAACCGGTATGGGCTAAGATTCGTCAGGAAAATCATCCGAATGAACTAGGTGGTGATTGGGCTGCCATTGTAGCGTCTGATGCTTTACAAACTGGTGGAGCTAAACCCGAGCAGATGATTACTGCTCTCCCTCAAAGAATAATAGCGTTAATGAAAACTCTTATGCCAGCTATGAAGGTGAACTGGGATAAATTGTCGGCCTGTAAGCAAAAGAAGGACGAGAGTGTTTCCGACTTCTTCACGAGGTTTGAGGAGGCATTCGTTGATCATAGTGGACAGGATATGGGCACCGAGGGTGGTCAAAGGTTGTTCGTGGATAAATTTGTTTCGAACTTACTGCCCGATTTGAGCAACAAATTGAGGAATTCAGAAAGTGCATGGGCCGTTTCTACTTCAGCTCAGATATTGGCTACGGCACAATATTATGAGAACAGAGAGAAAGAAGAGAGCGACCGTGCTGATAAAAAGACCAAAGAGCTAAAAACTAAAGTGTTGCTTCAGCAAGCGTATCCTCCACGCTCAAATCAGAATACTTCGCAACAGAATAGATCGCAGCCGCAATCGAACCGATCTCAAACTCGTAATGACTCCTCCTCCCAAAGATCTTCGTTAGGGTACAATCAATGTGCTTATTGTAGACAAGAGGGTCACATTAAATTCAATTGTCCTGTTTTAAATGAACGTAATAGTGGTAACTCATCTAGAGGAGGTCGTGGTGGTTCACAGCAGGCTCCACGTGGTAGCGGTCGTGGTGCTCAGAACGATCGCTCAGATAACTCATCAAATTCCGACAATTGTTTTGATCAACGTGGACCGTCGCAAGGACGATCTGCGCAATACAATGTAGACGATTATTACGTTGATCAGGGAACTGACGACAGTAATTACTAGGACAGCCTTAGACAAGGAGAGGGAGTGGTATCAGTTCCGGTTGATCAGAGAGGGCCTTACGTCGCAGTTGCTACATCGGGCGTCGTTGAGCCTTTTCTGTTGGACACTGGTGCAGCGAAAAGTTCCATTAAGCATTCGAAACTCCCTGGCGCACCTTTGTCTGGCTTAACAAATGTTTCCGTCGGATTCTCTGGCGCCCCCGTTAGCAATCCAGTTTCGTGCCCTTTGCCCCTTAAAATTGGGCCTCGTGAACTCCAAGCTCCGTTGATTTTAACCACGGGTTGTGGTGAAAATCTTTTGGGCCTGGATTTGCTTAAACGTTTGTATGCAACTTTGTATTGTTCGCCTGCGGGTGTACAGCTTACGTTAGGAGAGAGGGTTGTCTCTCCCATGTACTTGTCCCTCGATAAGCTCCCACCGGAATTGAGTTCTCTTCCTGCGTCTTTGTGGGCAACGGGTCCAAATGATGTGGGCCTACTTGATATCTCCCCTTATGTTGTTCAGTTGAAATCTAATGTGCGATTGCCACGTATTCCCCAATATCGTATCTCCCTTGATGGTGAACGAGCACTGTTAGCGATCATCTATGATTTGATCGAGAAAGATGTTATTGAAGAGACTCGGGGAAACGTGTGCAATAGTCCTGTACTGCCCATTCTTAAACGGACTGATCCTTCAAAACCGCCTGTTTATCGTTTTGTTATCGATTTACGGGAGGTGAATAAAATTGTGGTTCCTCAATTCCCCGTTGTGCCTGACATCACGGCGCTACTGACTCTGATTCCAGCTTCTGCATCATGGTTTTCGGTGATTGACTTGAAAAATGCGTTTTTCAGCATCCCGATTGCCGAGGAGAGCAGAGACCTGTTCGGTTTCTCTCTCGGTGGACGCAGCTTCCGGTTCAAGCGCGCTCCTCAGGGCTACTGTGAAAGTCCATCGATTTACAGTCAAGCCTTGAAGGGTCAACTGGATGCGTTTAGGTTGCCGGCTGGTGCGGCTTTAATCCAATACGTCGATGACCTATTGGTAGCTGCAGATACTCAGGACATTTGCAAAATTGCTACGGTGTCGTTGCTGCAACATCTCTGTGAGTTGAATCACAAGGTGTCACCTTCTAAACTACAATATTGTTGTCAAGAAGTAACCTATCTAGGTCACTTATTGTCCAAGGAGGGAAGGAGGTTGACCCCAGAGAGAATTGCAGCAATTGCACGCATGGCTGTGCCAACAACCCAAAGAGATGTGCGTGCCTTTCTAGGGATTACGTCGTACTGCAGGCAATGGATTCCGAATTTTTCATTGCTAGCGAAACCATTAGTGGCTCTTACGTGCAAGGATGTTACGACTCCTTTACCATGGACGGAAGAATGTCAGAAAAGTTTTTCTGAACTACGTGATTCATTGTGTTCGGCTCCTGTGTTGGGTACTCCCGACTACAGCAAGCCGTTTACATTATATGTTCACGAGAGAGAAGGTTGTGCTTTGAGTGTCTTAACGCAACCTTTTGGCGGTAAGCAACGTCCATGTGCATATTTTTCCTCGACCTTGGACCCGGTAGCTAGAGCATTGCCGAGTTGTTTACGAGCAACAGCGGCACCCGCGGTCTCCATCCGACAATCAGCAGGACTGGTCATGGATAATATGCTTACGGTGATGGTTCCGCATGCAGTCGATACTCTTTTGAATCGGACGAAAACTCAGCACTTGACGAGTGCGAGGTTGTCTGGGTACGAGTTGACGCTGTTGGCAAGCCACATTCAAATAAAACGTTGTAATGTTCTGAACCCGGCAACTTTGTTACCAATTAGCACAGAGTCAAATGAAGTAGCAGAACATGATTGCTACTTGAGGACAGAGGAAGAAACAAAAGGTCGAGTGGACCTTAAAAACACCCCATTGGAAGATCCGGATGGTACATTGTATGTGGATGGGTCATGCTTTAAGTTGCCGAATGGTGATGTGACTACTGCTTATGCTGTTGTAACGTTGAATACTGTTGTTGAGACTGCAAGATTAAATCAGAATTCTGCCCAAGCTGCAGAGCTGATTGCTCTTACTAGAGCGTGTGTGTTAGCGAGAGGGAAACGTGTGAATGTGTTTACCGACAGCCAATACGCATTTGGCGTCGCACATAGTTTTGGACGATTGTGGAGAGAGAGAGGTTTCTTGACGTCGCATGGTACGAAGATTCAGCATGGCCAGCTTGTGAATGATCTCTTGGATGCACTGACGTTGCCTAAGCAAGTTGCGATTGTTAAATGTAGTGCGCATCGTAAGGTCACAGATGATGTTGGTCGTGGTAATGCGTTTGCGGACGAGATTGCTAAGGAGACTGCCCGGAACCTTAGCACTCGAATGTATGTGACGAGTTCGGTTAGGTGGCCTACAGAATCGAGCATGTGTGAAGACACTATCGAAAGTGTGAAAGAAATTCAGAATGAGGCCACCGAGACTGAAAAGGCGAAGTGGAAAGAAAGTACGGGAAAGTTGGATGCGAATGGTTGTTGGATTGATTTGTCGGATCAGAAAAGATGGATGTTACCGGATGCGTATGTGCTGGCCGTTGTGACAATGGCGCATGGGTTAGCACATATTAGCGCGAAAGGTATTTGCAAATTATTGTCTCCTGTGTGGAAGAATGATGGTATCACGAAATGTGCTGAACGTCTGGTAAAGAATTGTATGGTGTGCATGATGTACAATCCTGGCAAAGGAACCCCAACTCCTCCTGGCAGTTTTGCTCCCCCTTCATGTCCCTTTGAGGTGATTCAATTGGACTTTATCCATATGGAGCGATGCAATAACCTGAAATACGTTTTAGTTGTGGTTTGCGCATTCTCCCGATGGATTGAGGCTTATCCTCTCAAAGACAGTACTGCTTTGTCTACTGCGAAAATCCTACTGAAGGAATATTTTCCTCGGTATGGAATGCCTAGAGTAGGTGGTCAGATAACGGAAGTGAGTTTGTGGGTAGTGTGATGAAGAGTGTGTGTAAGGGCCTTGGAATTAATCAGAAATTCCACAGCGCCAATCATCCCCAGTCAGCTGGCCTGGTGGAAGGGTATAACGGCACCCTTAAACTAAAGCTAGCGAAGATTCAGGCTACGACTGGTCTTTCGTGGCCTGACGCTTTACCTTTAGCATTACTTTCAACTAGGGCGACTGTACACTCCCGAGTAGGGCTTAGTCCCTATGAAATAGTGTTCGGTCGTCCTGCGAATGTGTGGGGGGTTCCTAGGCCAGGTATTTTCTGTGATCTTGAGTACCCAATGTTGATCGATTATCTTCATGACTTGACTGCTAAACTGAGGTTAATTCACCAACAGGTTCACGAAGCATTGCCGACGCGGACGGAGGGTCCAGGCCACCAGCTCCAGCCCGGAGATTGGGTGGTGACGCGGAACTTTTCGCGCAAGAACAACTTGGACCCGAGGTTCATCGGACCCTATCAGGTCCTCCTTGCCACGAGAACTGCAGTTCGTCTTGAGGGGCGGAAGAATTGGGTGCATGCCACCCATACAAAGAAAGTCCCCATTCCGTTGCCAGCAGACTCGTGGGTGAGGAAAGGCATTGCATCAACTGAAATCGAAGGATTGCCGGCGTTTGTACCTTTTAGCGACGCACAACCTGTCGGAGAATCCTCAGTGCAGCAGAGAGACACTGTTGAACAATTGTCAGAGAAGAACTCAAGACCAAAACATTCAGCTGATCAACAGGACGCTGTCCTTTCAACAGATCCTTTGTTCGACGAACAGACACGTCCTGGGAAAACTCGATACTTTTTGCGATCTAGCACTAAAGACTAATAAAAGATCCTGCTTTGCTGTATTGATAATTGCATTATCCCGTTTTCCACGATCAGTTTAAACATTCGTACCATTGTAATTATTTTGTACATATATATTGAGTTTCATTCCTTATACTTTTTGCTTTCGCAGCTGAGAGACTTTGTTTTTGCATATATACATATTGTGTATTAAAGGCCGTAGGGCCGCGCGCGTACTTCCTTCTGGATAGTAGGTCTTGACGCTAGGTTAAAGGCCGTCGGTTCCTGGGAACTCCTAGGGATTGACTATTGCTACACAGAACGAAGTGCGTCAAGAAACGTTGCGGACGGTCGTAGGGAATGGCATTCTCGAAGCTGAAGGATTTGGAAGGAGCTCAGGCTCATAGATTCAAGCTGCAGCAACTCGGTCGTACCAAATGTTTTATATTCCAACTATTTGTATTGTTTTTGACTGCTTCTGCATTATTGGCGGGTGGGGTGTATTATACGATGTCTTACTTCTTACCTACTGCTACACCTACTCCTGCCCCTGACCCTAAACTTACCTCCACTGTTTCTCCTCATTCCTTTCATATCTTACCCGAACACGAACAGGCTAGACGTGTAGAATTCCGCAATAATTCCTTTATTCAGCTCCTTCATCAGCATCAGTTAGTGGTTAACACTACTAATTGTTGGGTGTATGGGTTGATGCCACATACTACGGATAAGGGAATTCCATATCTGGTGTTACCGTATAGTTCCCAAGGGTCAGCTCGAGCATTTCAGACAATGTTTCAAAGCGCACTGGGTTTCCACCCCATTCGAGAACCACGTTCCCCCTACTCTGGTCCTACCTCGTATCAAAAACCTTTGTCGATAGCAATAGAGGATTTAGATAGCGATATCTATGATCCCTCGCTTATTCCCGAAGAAGAGGTACAGGCCTATAGGGTCCTAAGTAGAGGTGAATATAGTGTGTTCACTAGCGAAAAGCAGCTTAAAAGCTCGCCTCCGATATGGGTCGTACCCCACACTGGTAATTTTTGTCTCATGGGTCGTGGCCGAAGATCGCAAGCCCGACTTGGAGCAAGTGCTTGCACTGAAAATTACATACTGCCGATGGTCTCGTCCCCTGTATTCCTGGCCGCCAAGGGTACATACTTTATCTGTTATGATCGTGCATATGCATGGTTGCCCGCTGACTTCATGGGCTCATGTTTCATTGCAAATTTGTTGCCTCCGACGTTCACTGTAGATGCCGATTATCATAAGACTAGAGTTGTGCGAGGCGTAATTAGCGAAGAGGATACTGCCGGTCAAGAGGCAGGAGACTTTTTCAAGGGTTTCCTCCCGTTTTGGGGACCTATGGTTAATAGTAGGAACCTGAGACAGTTGACTCGAGTGGTAGAATCGACAGCTAATATTACAGCCAGTGCCCTTGGTAATATCACCACAGAACTTCAGGCGGAGAGACTTATGACGTTACAAAACCATATGGTTTTAGATGTCATCTTAGCAGATCGAGGTGGGGTATGTAAGGTGATCCATTCGAGCTGCTGCATTTTTATTCCAGATAATGCTCCTACTGTCTATCAAGCCATCTCGAGGTTGCATAAGATCTCCGAATCCATACACGTGGATGTAGGGGATTGGACGCTACTTGGGTGGTTTTGGGGCCGGATGTCGACTTGGGGTTGGAAGATTCTGATGATCATCGGAGTCGTTGTAGTGTTCCTGTTCACGTGTTGCCTTTGTGTGCAGTGTGGTCCTGCCTTGTGTGGCCTCTGTGCTGCAACGTGTATGAGACAACCACCTGTTACCAAGGGGACTCGGTTGGACAGAGCTATGCTACAGCAACATCTAGATGGTCTGATGAATATCGAATATGATTCCGACTAGTGCTTGCCTACATGAGGGCAAAAGGAGCGTCTGAGGTTCCGTGACAATTGTAAGTGGTGTTTTCGACTCGCACGAATATGGTGGAGTCTGGTATCTATGAACCGCAAATGACGAGTTTAGTAAGTGTGCGCGGTTTCGCTGTGCTAACTTAAACCGTTCGTTTGTTATGCGGGTTTTTCATCTGTACCCACGGGTTCCATCTTAGATACGGCATCCATTTTGTCTCTTGCCCTCAAGTAGCCAGCGAACGGACGCTGTCCGCTTCGCGACCCTGGGACTCCCCAGATATTTGCGGAAGACACATGTTCATCGTAGGTGTCTTTATGACGAGGGGGATGATACTGAAGGCAGATGGCCCCGCTCGAGGCTCATCTTGCCGTACCGGTTTATTGTCTCAGCCGTGCATCTCATTAGGCACGTCCCTTTGATGCCTGTATCTCGTGTTTCCCGATACCTCCCCTTTTACACCCTTTCCGATCTCCCCACTGTCTCCGTCTTCCTCTGCACCTGTCCTTGTTCCTATTACGATCTGTTTTACTGCTGATTGGAATTCGCTAATAATGGGAAGATGGTTTTTACAGTTGGGAACCACCAAATGTTTCCGCACTTATGTTCCGGACCTCATGTGTATCAAAGTGACCAAAGCGACCCCTCTGGGGGATAATGGTGGGAACCGGGTTGTAAACTTTTGTGTACCATGTTGTCCTATGGGTAAAAACTGTATAAAAGGAGCGATCCACAGAACCAATTTGAAGCAGTCTCCCCGAACTACACTCGATGTACTTCCTGTGATTTCTGTGTTCCCTGCAGCAAATAAACCTTGAATCTTTGACGCCGAAGGAAGTGTCCCGTGTCTCTGTCATTCGTACGCCGGAGCAGGTTACCCACGAAGGTTTCAGGTGTTGTGCCCTGGCACCGCTGGGTCTTAAAGAACCCAGTCCTTCAAAGGAGAATAAGATTGCCAAGAACAGGTGAAAGTAAAAAAAATGGAAAAACAACCATGGCAATAGCAGGGCCCATGCAGCTCATCTGCGCAGGTTAGGATATCAGGCGATGAAACACGCAGATTATCAAAAGAACACAGACGGTTGAGAAGATCCAGCGGCTCCTATGATAGCAACAGTAACAACAGACATCCACTTACCTCATCCCCCAAATCTTGCAAGAGTCACCGTCACCACATGCACACAAAAGGAGTCAAGAGAGACCAGGCAGGCCCAATAAAAGTCTTTGGTCTCAGAGATGGCAACCCACCTTGCCATCAAACTTCCCAGTATTGCTTGGTTAGATGGCTAGTCTGCTGGTTAGTTAGTGTACCATCTAGCCTCCTTGGCTGTGAGCCCAATTGAAGATTGGAGAGCAGCCATTTACCCTCGGTCATGGGAGTCCATTATAGAAAAACCAAGGGTGCCAGGAGAGTTGCACCGCAGCCGTACTGCAACTTAGAGCAGCACGGCCACCACCCCACAGCCCCCTGCCCTGCCATACACCTATGCCCACCCATCTCCACAAGTGGGCCAGGTGCAGTAGCAGTAGGCAGGAGTGGCAGCAGTTCTGGTAGCTTTTGGCGGCACCTTCCAGTATGTAGAAAATCACAAGGAGGCTGGGCCGAGTGCAGAGGAAAATAGCTTTGAAGGCGTAGGTCACAATCCGGTTGTGTGCCCAATCGAGGCTCAGAAAAGTCTTAGGGGAACTTGAGGAGCTTGGACAACGGACTCCTGAATTGCCTTCTTACATCAATGCTCATGGTGCATGTGACTTGTGAGGGCGGGCACAAGCATGGCTACGTAGGGAAGGGGCAGTACTCATACAATCAATTATGCACCCTGTCACTCTCCCATACTGACATTTATGTACCTAATGAGTAGTTATAATTAGTACCTAGTTTCCAGAGGAAAATAATTTTTGACTTACCTTTAACTTTAATGTCATTTGACCAATCTGCATGAAATTTTTCCAAAAAGTGTAAAAGTAGGTTCTCTGTGTCATGGACAGTTTGGGGGCATCTGAAATAGGGGCATGAAATAAGGGTGCAATTTTGATTTTTGTTTTTGTTTTTTAAAATGTTTATTTTTGGATTTTTTGAAGAAGAACAGACATTGCAAAAACATTACATGTAGGATTGAAAAAAATCAAGCAAGTGAGGAATTTATGGCACACGGAAACGTACTATCTATTTGTGCTTCAATGTAAAACAAAGAGCAAATACAGTGATGGACATGTATAGTGATAAATAGTTGTAGTGAGGAGAGAATGTGGGGCAGGAAGCTGACCAATTACATGGGGGACACACAGCACCCACACAAGAGGGGCAAACATCCAGAAAGTAAAACTCGTTCGAGGGGGCTGTTGCAATGGGTCTCATGCCAAACATGCTATTGTGGGATTATGTAGCCATTTTGTGTGATTAGGAGTACGCGTCTTGGATCCGAGTGTGCCTCAGGCATGGGCAAGCACCCCGTCAACAGCCGAGAAAAGCGGTAAAAAGTTGCAAAGTGGTTGTCATACATTTTTAGGCCTGGAAGTGGGAGGGTGTAAAGTGCCGTAAGTATCACTTAAAGTATCGCAGCACACTAGGTCTTGGACCCATCCCTTGACCATGGGAACTGATGTGTCACCCCAGTTTAAAGATACCCGGGGCTTCGCCAACAAAAGTGCAATAGCGGCATAACACTGAACTCCAGGAGGGAGTGGTTTAAAATATCCCAACAGTGGCATAAGCATAGACGGAACTAGTTACATTTCGAAAATTGTGAAAAAGTATGGAAACCTCTTCCCAAAAGGAAAGTATTGGCGCAGAGTTCCACGCTAGATGCGAGAAATCAGCGTGTTCTATGGTGCATCTGGTAAAGCAGTGTGACTTAGTGGGACCAAATGTGGCTAATAAATGAGGGGTAGTATAGATGCGTTGTAGATATTTGAAATGTAGGAGTTTATGCCAGTGATTGTTTGGAAGTAGTCTGGTCTGTTCACAGCAGAAGTATCATGTCACATCAGGTATTGGGCTTCCCAGGACTCTTTCCCATACCACACCTGCGGCCCTATCTGCTACAGGTTTCATTGAGAGCAGCATGATATAACCAGGGGACTAAATGAGAACTATTCGTAGCTGTGATGACCAGTGACAATAATGGAAAATCAGGAATCGTGGTGAGTACTGTATTGTATAGGCAATGTAGTATGAATCTGTCCATGTACGACACATTATGCCCTTCCACTAGTGATGTGACAGAGCGTATTTGTGTATTTACAAAGAGGTCGCCCAGCCATAGTAATCCACAACCGAATAAGGTGCGTTTGGTAAGAGCTGCAGTTGTTATCGGTAGACTGGGATTACCATTGGTGTCTAGTCCAAGCCCCGCACGTGCTTGGGAGCGTTTGTATTTCAGAAGCGTTTCTGGGTAGGCCCCGTGGTATGATTGTGGAAAGTAGGTACGGATGGGTCTGCGACCATTCCGGCTTCAGGAATTGCAGGCGTGCATCATAATGAAACCAGTGGTATGCAAAGTGTGCAGGCACCACTAAAGAATAGAGGTGAAAATCAGGGGTGCCAAACCCACTGCGTTCATATGGTAAGGTCAGTGTTTGCCAAATGACCCTGGGTTGTTTGCCGCCCATACCAAGCACATTAGCATGCCTCATAGAGGGTCAAAAAAGGAATTAGTCAACTATCAGAATGTTGAGGGATAAGTATAAAACTTTGGGCAGTACTACCATCTTAATGATTGTGATTAGGCCCTCAATGGATAATGGAAATTGAATTCATTGATGTACTTGGGATGTTATTCTATCCATTGCGGGACCATAGTTCAAGTGTACAACCTCGGTACTTTGACGATGGAGATAGATGCTGAGATATATGGGTGGGTCATGACACAATTTTAAATGGGATTCCAGGGGATAAGAGACTGTGGTGTCTGTCAAGTGAATGATTTTAGACTTGTTCCAATTCAGCGCAAGGCCACAGAGCACTCCAAAATGGACTTACACAGAGTAAGGGTGGTAGGTTGGTATCTGGGTCCCTGACAAGCAGCATTATGTCATCTGCGTGTAGGGAGGCAACAAGGAGGCCTCAGTGGAACTGGAGGCTCCTCATTAATTGATGCTCCTGGAAATGTTGTACAAGGGGGTCCAAGAGATAAAAAATAGAATGGGGGACAGAGGACATCACTGCCTGGTACCCCAGTCAGTATAAATTGGTCAGTTAAGGTGCCATTTACTTTTAAAAACTTTATAAACATTATCTTTTATTACACACATAGTTCCATATCACACAAATAAACTCAACATATTTTCATTACACCACATACTTCAACAAAAGTACACATAACACTAATCAACACAATTACATAAAACACCACAGACATACAATCCACACCACATAATTAACATGACACCACAAAATTACAACTGCACACCACATGATAAAACTCCAATACCTAACAACTCCATAGTACAAAATAACATACCACATAATTACTCTGCATAACACACAATCACATTCCACATAATTCCTATACACTAAATACCATCACATTTCTATTTACATGATTCATCTGCACAACATTCCACATATTTCCATAACACACTACAAACATCCATTCCACTCCAAAACACATAAAGAAAAACTATTACATTTACAACATCAATAGCTCTAACTCTTGCAAATGCGAGACACATTGCATTGCAAATGCTTGCTTGAGTAGTAGTCATGCATGCAGAGTGGTAGAGAAAGGGGACTGGGTCTCCGACCAGCCCTCAGGAATTCCGCTCTGTAGGACTTACTGGGGGTACCAAAGAGAGTGGGTTTGCTGAGATGTTTTCTGTGACCATGCCCCCTTTTTCCTCCAATTTGCAAATGCACATCCTGGTGCACTACTAGTTGGGCGCTAAAGTTTCCTAGGCTTTTGAGGTTCCTTGGGGCCCAACTAGTCCTCCTATTAGCTCCGGTAAGGCCCACACAGCTGGAATGCTTAGAGGTGGTCAGAGGCCACGCCCCTTTCTCCACCTCTGATCACCTCTCAGCAATCCTGCTGTGTCATACCTACTGAAGGTACCAGGAGGAGTAGTTGGGCCCCAATTTGTCCTTGGGGGCCAACCATTCCTCCTGTTACCTCCAGTAAGTCCCACACCGTGGGATTGGTAAGAAGTGTTTGGAGGACACGCCCCTTTTTTCTATATTTTGCAAACATGGCTCATGGTGCACTACTGAATGGGGATGAAGTCCACTTTACTCCTGGGGACCTTGGGGGCCAAATAGACCTTCTGGTACCTCCGGTAAGTAGTACCCAGTGAGATTTTTAAAAGCTGGTTCCAGGCCCAGTCCCCTTTCTTTACGAATCTACAAATGCAATTACTAGTTAAACAAGCATTTGCAATGCAATAGGTCTCGCATTACTGAAAGTTTGAGCTATTGGCACTGCATTATTATTTGCAACACCAATAGCTCAAACTTTCAATAGTGCAAGACCTATTGCATTGCAAATGCTTGTTTTTTTATTGATATCAACACATAGATTTAGAGCAAAATACAGGCTACACAGCATCAAGTACAGCAGAAATTTACGAATACAAAAAGCATTTACGTTTGTTTAGAAACTCTGCACTCTTCCAGAACATGTCTTCAACCCATTTTATATATATCCTTTTTTTTTTTTAAGTTCAAGTAGAATTTTATTAGGGTAAACAAAATTGTCATTACAAAGAGCGACATGAAATACAACAGCATCAATAAGGATAATAAACTAGGGTACCACAGTAAATATCATAAAATTAAAGAATGCAGGGGGAGAAAGAGGAAAAAGGAAAATGAAAAATAAATGAGGCTTGGAATGAAAAGTGTACACTCGAAGAGGCTTTGTACCACGGGAGACAATGCACATATATGCGGGAAGTTAAATATTAAAGAAAAAGAAGGAACAAAAAGTAATTCATGGGGGTTTCGAAACCTCTTGCTGAAATGGGCTTAGGTGAGATGAGCGTTTGGCACAAACATCCAAGTAGAGGGTAACAGGAAGCCACAATGCATGTCTTTTCGGAGCCAGGGTAATGGGATAAACAAATGCAGTGTCTAGTCTATGATTATAACATACATTGAACCACCAGGCTTTAAAAGTAATACCCTCAGAGTTCTTCGAGTTAACAGTAATCTGTTGAAACGCAACAGCTAATAACAAATCAATAATATGAACATTCGTTTCAACTTCGGTCCAGGAAGGGTAGAGTGAGCCAAGGAAAATGTCAGTGATAGAGAAGGGGATAGAAGTTTGGAAGATAGAATTGATTTGATCCCATACTTTGGTCCAGAATGCTTGCGTGAGAGGACAAAGGAAAAGCATATGAAAAAGCGTGGCATTGGGGGCGGAGCAAGACCAGCAAAGGTCCGGGGTTGTAGGGAATCTTTTGTGGAGGAGAGATGGCGTGTAAAGGAGTCGATTGTAAAGAAAGAAAAGTGTTTGTGTAAGAGAGGCAGCTCTGGAAGACTTGTGAAGCTTAATCCAAATGTTATCCCATAAAGAGGTGGACCAAGAGACGGCGAGATCAGATTCCCACTGCTCCTCCACCGTAGTTTTAGGCCGAGGTGATGGAGGATTGTGGAAGGAGTGATAAATGGAAGATGCTGAAGAGTTGGAGCGCAATTGGGAGTGTAGAGAGGAAATCGGAGAAGTAGAAATCGTAGGTGGAGAAGAATGAGAAAGGGAGTCATATGCGGACATGACTGCAGTCTTGAGTAAGATGTATTTGTGGACAAAGGAGGAGGGGAGAGAGAAGTTCCGACTTAGAACAGGGAAAGGTGTGAAGACAGATCCAGTAAAAAGTTGGGAGACCCAGATTAAACCACGTTGCCTCCAAGTTTTCCAGTAGAAAGGTTTTAGTTTGATAAGAATGCTACTATTATACCAAATCGTGGTGGTGAGAAGTTCAGCGGTAGAGGAGGGAGGAGGTGGAGCAAAGGCTAAAAGTAGTTTCGCAGTGTATTTGTGAATTGGAGTGGATACGAATTGGGGTTTACGGGAGAAGGAGAGATACTCGGCAAAGGAGAAGGGAGAATGAGAAAGGTGTTCAAGTTTAGCCCAAAGGGGAAGAGGTTCAGTAGGATCTTTAAGCCAGATAGCGGCCTGTTTTAGGAGGAAGGCTTTATGATAAGCGGGAAAGTTTGGAAAATTAACCCCTCCTTCCGATTTGGGGAGACGTAGTCTTGATAGAGACATGCGCGGTTTCTTTCCAGACCATAAAAAGGAGGATAAGGTGGTATTGATTTTGGCAAAAAAATTTGCAGGGATGGAAACAGGAATATTGGAAATGGTATAAAGGACAATTGGGGAGAGCATCATCTTAATGGTATCAAGGCGGCCCCACCAGGAAAGATATAAGGGATGCCACCTAGAGGTGCGGTCAGATAACTTCTGAGTACACTTGGTAAGGCATAATGAGATAGTATCCGAGATAGAAGGAGTAATATGCAAACCGAGGTATTTTATATGGGATGGGCTCCATTTGAAGTTAGATGCCGCAAAATCAGGCTTAAAGGTGAACTTGGTGAGGGGTAAAATTTCGCACTTAACGTTGACTTCAGCGAGGAAAGCTGGGATGGATACCGATGGGTTCGAAATGAAGAGTAGAATGTCGTCAGCATAGGTAGCTAGCTTGATTTGCGAATGAGATAGAGGGAATCCGTGAATGTTTGGGTTTTGACGTAATTTAGATAGAAAAGGTTCTAGAGCAAGATTGAAGAGAAAGGGGGAGAGAGGGCATCCTTGTCTAACGCCTCTGCCAAGGCTGAAAAAGGAGGAGATCAGACCATTAGCACAGACCGCTGCTCTAGGGTTTGCGTAGAGAAAGGAGATGAGGGAAATAAAATTAGGGCCAAACCCAAACCATTTTAATGCGGAGAACAGGAATGACCATTCAACTCTGTCGAATGCCTTCTCGGCATCAAGAGCGATTGCGGCTAGGGAATTACTGAAGCGTGATGACTTAGACAAAACATTAAAGAGGAGTCTAGTGTTGTCTGAAATGAAGTGACCCTTAACAAATCCTGATTGTTCAGGGCCAAGGAGTTCTGGGAGAAAGGAATCCAATCTAATGGCAAAAGATTTGGCATATATTTTGTAATCAATATTGACAAGTGATATAGGTCTGTAATTCTTACAGTGTTGAGTGTCTTTCCCCTCTTTTGGTATAATACAAATATAAGCATCAGAAAAAGTGCCTGAGGAAGCCCCGCTGGTTTTGAAAGACTCCAAAAGGTGAAGTAGTTTCGGCAACAAAAGAGTGACAAAATGTTGATAAAATTCGACAGTGGAGCCATCTGGACCAGGGGCTTTGTCTTTCTTGAGGGAGTGAAGTGCCGTATGTAGTTCCCGAACGGTGAGGGGAGTTTCAAGGGAGGCTAGGTCAACAGGAAAGTTGGGAGGAGGTTGAATGCTTGTAAAGAAAGTGGAAAGAGAGTGATCAGAGGGTTGAGTGCCAGAAGAGTAAAGTGTAGAGTAGAAGCGAGAGAATTCCTCCAGAATATCCGCATCTTTATGTTGCAGAACTAAATTAGCATCAAAAACAGACTCAATATTCAGTTTGTTTTGTTTAACCTTCAAATAGTTAGCAAGAACTCTCCCCGCCTTATTCTTCCCACCATAAAATTTCGAGCTGGATTTCAATAAGTACAATGATGCATCATCAGTAGACTGTTTGTTATAGTTCATTTTCGCATTAACAAGAGCTGTTAAACTTTCCTGGGTGCAAGAGGTATAAAAGGCATGTTCCAGAGCTTTAATCTGAGACAAAAGATCACTGGTACGCTTACAGGCAAGGCTACGCTTTGTAGCAACGTGTCTGAGGATAAAATCTCTGGCTGCAGCTTTATAAGCATCCCATATAGTGTGAGTAGCTAAGGAGGGGGTATCATTAATAACAAAAAATTCGGTAGTAAACTCAATAAAGAAGGCCGTAAATTTGGGGTCGAGAAGGAGGGCATTGTTGAAACGCCATCTTTTGGGACCAGTAGATCTGGGTAGAATGTCAATGTTGATTAGAACTGGGGCATGATCAGAGAATACAATAGGGCCGATCTCAGCTTGGGTATGAGTTTGGGACAAATGGTGAGAGAGAAAAATATAGTCAATACGTGACTGGGAGTGATGGGCCGGGGAATAGAATGTAAATTCTTTACTGGTTGGGTTGCATAGTCGCCAGGCGTCTGTCAGTTTATGTTGAGAAATGGCGTGCTTGAAGAGTTTATGGGATTTATTAGGGACAAAAAAAGATTTGGAGTTCCTGTCCAAAAAGGGATCCAGTGGTAGGTTGCAATCGCCTGCTAAAATAAAGTTGTCATCAGTACATTGAGTAATACGAGAGGCAAACGCACTCCAAAAAGTAGGATTCCCACCTGTGGGGGCATAGACATTAAGCAAGGAAAAAGGGACACCTTTAGAGGAGAGTTTAACAAATAACCATCTGCCTTCGGGATCAGATTCGGAGTGCAATACAGAGTGAGAAAAGGACTTTCGAATTAACAAAACAACACCATTTCTCTTGCCATCACCAGGAGCTGAAAAAACCGTTCCCACCCAACCTCTTTGGAGCTTAGCAGCCTCAGTATCAGATAGATGGGTTTCTTGAAGAAAGGCAACATCTACATTCAATTTAGCTAAATGGGAAAGGATCTTTTGCCTCTTGATAGGTGAATTTAAACCTTTAACGTTCCAAGAAACAATGCGCACTGACATCAAGAACAATTAGAAAGGGAGAGTGTAAACAAGAAATGCAAGAAAGCCTCATGGAAATCGAGAAAGGAGGGACAAGAGAGAAAAGAATAAGAATGTTCGAAAAAGAAAAGAACAGATAGAAGAGAGTGAGAGAAGGCCCCAAAACGTTGTGAGATAATAAGGAAGTCGTGATAGGAGGATAATAGCAATCTGGGCAAGAGAGAAAGCAATAAAGGAGAAAAAGCATAGGAGACAGATAAAACAAGCATTGGAAATGCAATAGGTCTCGCATTAGGAAAGTTTGAGCTATTGGTATTGTAAATGACACTTTTTTTTATTAATGTGTTGGTTTTGAAAGTAGCACAATTAATAGCTTTGTCAGTTACAATGTCAATAGTTTTAACTTTTGCAAATGTGACACCTATAGCATTTGTAATGCAATGTGTGTTGTATTTACGTGACTTAAATGTATTGATATTACAAATAACAATGGCTTTTAATTTTGTAAATAATTAATACTTAAATAAAAGTTATGGTAATTTATAATGACAATAGCTTAAACGTTTGTAAATAACTTTTGTGAAGATTATGTTCAGTGTATTTTATTGTGACGAAAATCCAAGAACATTGCATTTGCACCTACACACACACAGAGCCACACACATATAGATGTGGTGGTGGTGGATCTGGGGGATATGGTGGTGGTGGATGTGGTGGTGATGGTGGATATGGTGGTGGTGATGGTGGTGGATGTGGGGGTGGATGTGGTGGTGGATGTGGTGGTGGTGGAGGTGGTGGATGTAGTGGTGGTGGATGTGGTGGATGTGGTGGATGTGGTGGTGGTGGATGTGGTTGTGGTGAAAGTGGTGGTGGATGTGGTGGTGGATGTGGTGGTGGAAGTGATGGTGGTGGGTATGGTGGATGTGGTGGTGGTGGATGCGGTGGTGGATGAGGTGGTGGATGTGGTGGTGATGGTGGATGCGGTGGATGTGGTGGTGGTGGATGCGGTGGTGGTGGTAGTGGTGGATGGGGTGGTGGTTGTAGTGGATGTGGGGGTGGATGTAGTGGTGGTGGGTGTGGTGGTGGTGGACGTCATGGTGGATGTGGAGGTGATGGTGGATGAGGTGGTGGTAGTGGTGGTGGAGGTGATGGTGGATGTGATGGTGGATATGGTGGTGATGGTGGATGTGGTGGTGGATGCGGTGGTGGTGTATGCTGTGGATGTGGTGGTGGATGCGGTGTTGGTGGTGGATGCGGTGGTGGTGGTGGATGGGGTGGTGGATGTGGTGGTGGATGTAGTGGTGGTGGTGATGGATGCTGTGGTGATGGTGGATGTGGTGGTGGTGGTGGTGGTGGATGCGGTGGTGATGGTGGATGTGGTGGTGGTGGTGGATGGGGTGGTGGTTGTGGTGGATGTGGTGGTGGATGTAGTGGTGGTGGGTGTGGTGGTGGATGCGGTGGTGTTGGATGTGGTGGTGGTGGATGTGGTGGTGGATGTCATGGTGGATGTGGAGGTGATGGTGGATGTGGTAGTGGTGGTGGATGTGATGGTGGATGTGGTGGTGGTGGTGGATGGGCTGGTGGATGTGGTGGTGGATGTAGTGGTGGTGGGTGTGGTGGTGGTGGTGGATGAGGTGGTGGTGGTGGATGCGGTGGTGGTGGTGGATGCGGTGGTGGTGGTGGATGCGGTGGTGGTGGTGGATGTGGTGGTGGTGGTGGATGTGGCGGTGGATGTCATGGATGTGGAGGTGATGGTGGATGTGGTGGTGGTGGTGGTGGATGTGGTGGTGATGGTGGATGTGGTGGATGCGGTGGTGGTGGTGGATGCGGTGGTGGATGGGGTGGTGGTTGTGGTGTATGTTGTGGTGGATGTGGTGGTGGTGGTGGTGGTTGTGGTGGTGGATGTGGTGGTGGATGTGGTGGTGGAAGTGGTGGTGGATGTGGCGGTGGTGGATGTGATGGTGGTGGATGTGGCGGTGGATGTCATGGTGGTGGATATGGCGGTGGATGTCATGGTGGATGTGGAGGTGATGGTGGATGTGGTGGTGGATGTGGTGGTGGTGGTGGATGTGATGGTGGATGTGGTGGTGATGGTGGATGATGCGGTGGATGTGGTGGATGCGGTGGTGGTGGTAGTGGTGGATGGGGTGGTGGTTGTAGTGGATGTGTTGGTGCATGTAGTGGTGGTGGGGGTGGTGGTGGTGGTGGATGTGGTGGATGCGGTGGTGGTGGATGTGGTGGTGGTGGATGTCATGGTGGATGTGGAGGTGATGGTGGATGTGGTGGTGGTGGATGTGATGGTGGATGCGGTGGTGGTGGATGCGGTGGATGTGGTGATGGTGGATGCTGTGGTGGATGTGGTGGTGGTGGATGGGGTGGTGGTTGTGTTGGATGTGGTGGTGGATGTAGTGGTGGTGGGTGTGGTGATGGATGCGGTGGTGGTGGATCCGGTGGTGGTGGATGTCATGGTGGATGTGGAAGTGATGGTGGATGTGGAGGTGGTGGTGGATGTGGTGGTGGTGGTGGTGGAGGTGATGGTGGATGTGGTGGATGTGATGGTGGATGCAGTGGATGTGGTGGTGGATGTGGTGGTGGTGGTGGATGCGGTGGTGGTTGTGGTGGATGGGGTGGTGGTTGTGGTGGATGTGGTGGTGGATGTAGTGGTGGTGGGGGTGGTGGTGGTGGAAGCGGTGGTGGTGGTGGATGCAGTGGTGATGGTGGAAGTGGTGGTGGATGTGGTGGTGGTGGTGGATGTGGCGGTGGTGGATGTGGCGGTGGTGGATGTGATGGTGGTGGATGTGGAGGTGGTGGTGGATGTGGAGGTGGTGGTGGATGTGGAGGTGGTGGTGGATGTGGTGGTGGATGTGGTGGTGGTGGATGTGGTGGTGGTGGATGTGGTGGTGGTGGATGTGGTGGTGGATGGGGTGGTGGATGTGGAGGTGATGGTGGATGTGGTGGTGGATGTGGTGGTGATGGTGGATGTGGTGGTGGATGCGGTGGTGGTGTATGCGTGGATGTGGTGATGGTGGATGCGTGGATGTGGTGATGGTGGATGCGGTGGTGGTGGTGGATGCGGTGGTGGTGGATGTAGTGGTGGTGGTGGTGGATGTGGTGGTGGTGGATGCGGTGGTGGTGGAAGTGGTGGTGGATGTGGTGGATGCAGTGGAAGTGGTGGTGGATGTGGTGGTGGATGTGGCGGTGGTGGATCTGGTGGTGGATGTGGCGGTGGATGTCATGGTGGATGTGGAGGTGATGGTGGATGTGGTGGTGGTGGTGGATGTGATGGTGGATGTGGTGGATGTGGTGGTGGATGCGGTGGTGGTGGTAGTGGTGGATGGGATGGTGGTTGTAGTGGATGTGGTGGTGGATGTAGTGGTGGTGGGTGTGGTGGTGGTGGTGGATGCGGTGGTGGTGGATGTGGTGGATGTCATGTTTTTGTAGGCTCACAGCCAATTGATGAATATATCTACTCGGCAATAACTGCTTTAAATGGGTCTGGCACTCTTTTCTCATTAAAGAGAAAAATGATTGGCCGGCCGGCCGTAAATAATTAGGGGATGAGCGCACGCTGAGAAGCTGCCTTTGATGTGGTAATGCGAGGCAGGCAGGCGGCTGGTGGCATTGTGCACGCGCTTTTTAGGGCTTGCGCTTGCGCAATGACCTAAAAAGCACATGCACTCAAAGAAATCGACAGTGGAATCGCCATGCGCACAGCAGGCGAGCCCTAAAAAGGGCTGGCTGCAAGGGAAACGAAACTTATAGGAAACAAAACTTACCAGAGGTATTTAAGGCTGTGATCCAGGGGTTTCGTTTTCTTTGTCCCCTCGGACCACAGCCTGGCTTTGTGTAGGGCAATATGCTATTATTTTTACATACTTAGATTGTTCGCGCTTTGTGTAGCTTTGAAGGGTGAGGCACCTCACAGAAATATGTGACTTGTGGTGCGAGCGTCCCGCTGCCATATGCAGGGGACGCGCCTTTGTTCTGTCTGCACAGCGGGGGTCGTCAGTTTAGGAGAAGGGCTCCGGTTCACGTTAGTGACTTGAAGATCCGGAGAGGTCGCCGTGAGATGAAGGGGGCATCGGGACCGCGGATGTTGGGCTGTGCCTGCCTCCACGCAGTTGTTTGTCAATGTTTGGCAGTGCAAATGAAAGTAGCTTACCTGTAGGAGTCAATGGGCCGTCCAAATGCATTGAGAGGCTGCGCAAGGGTAGGGTAGAGCGCAAGTCGGTGCCATTTGGGTGTTATGCTCGAGGAGTGATTTTCAGTTTGATTTTACGCGGGAGCGAGGCCGTGCCCGAGTGTTGTGGGGACATGGCCCTCTGAGCAGGGCGCTCGTTTTCGGCACCAGGGAATCCGGCTTCGTGCCGGGGGGCGCCTGGCAATATTGCAATTCCTTGCTTACTGAATTTCTGAGAATGCCTTTCAGGCAATTTTAAACATGTATCGGCGCACTTGTCTTTAAACCACGCTCTTCTGTTGTTCCCGTTATTCAGTATTCACACATTAGAGTTAACATTTCCGAAAATGATAGAGCGATATTCAGTTCTCTGCTCATGTACTGATGCAAACATAGTTTAGGGTAGGTGAGCTAGCGAAGGACTCGGGAACATTGGTTACAAAGTCGCAACATAAAATAAAAAGTACCCATATTACAATATCGACTTTGCACAATGTCCGGCGTATGTAATATTCTTTCTCACTGGATCGTATGTTCAACGTTGAAAAGCGGGCCTACTTTGGAAACCAGAATTCAAATCTGATGGCTGTTTGGTGCTCCTGTGAATGGCTTGTATCACCTGAAAGTTGCGTGGATTTCTGCAACATGCCGTCTACGCCGCTGAGCTAACGATGTTGAACGGCGGTGATTTGTATTTTAGGCACAGATTGTAGTTGCGTTGTTTCTCGATAACGACCGGTAAAAAAAAAAAAAAAAAAACTTTACATATCACTGAGCGAGGTTTCCCAGAAATCGGAGCTGTTGTCAGTAAATTCCTTTCTAATGTGGAGTAGAGGTAGTGGTCTCACGGCTAAAGTGATCGACTTCAAAGCGGGGGAGGGAAGTGGAGAACGGAGCGTATTCGAAATTTAAAGCGCAATGTTCAGATAAAAAAGCACGTTGGTACTAAATAAATAAGACGGAGGGAAGAGAGAGAAGGGGAGGGGGAGGAGAAATGCGACACGGCGGGCAGGGGAGGGAGCGCAGCGGGGAGA
This sequence comes from Lissotriton vulgaris, assembly GCF_964263255.1. NCBI lineage: Eukaryota > Metazoa > Chordata > Amphibia > Caudata > Salamandridae > Lissotriton > Lissotriton vulgaris. The sequence continues at coordinate 41,379,488 of NC_141696.1, read as the reverse complement.
GGGAACAGACGGAGGGAAGGCAGATAAGGGGAGGGGGGAGGAGAAATGCGACACGGCGGGCAGGGGAGGAGGCGGAGCGGGGGCCTGGAGTGCGGCTGAGGGAACTGATGTGCACGCGCTTTTAAGCTCAATGCGCATGCGCATTGAGCTTAAAAGTCACGGGCACTGCAAGGAATCGCCACGATTCCTTACAAGTCAGTTAAAGAGTGGTTAAGCCCCCATAGTCTTGCAAGCTCGATGCGCATGCGCATCGACAGGCAAGACCTAAATACGTTGGAGAGATGATTAGAGAAGGGATGCAGAGTAAGTCGAGAAGGTGAACGATGTAAAATGGTGAGAAAAGACAGAGAAGAAATGTGAGGGACAATACAATACCATATAAGTAAAAGGGCCGTAAAGATAGAAGATAGGAAGAATGCAGTATAAAAAGGCATTAGAGGAGAGAAGAATTGGAGTAAAGAGAAGAAGTCATGCATAAGGCAAGAAGAGAAGCAGGGAATAAGAATTGGAAATACAAGAGAAATTGGAGAGAGCCGTAGAATATTACATAAGAGTAAATAAGAATTGAAGGAAGAGGGAAGGAAAGATGGTGTAGAAGAAAATTGCAGAGTAAAACTAGAAAAAGGGAGAAGGAGCAGAATAGCAGTAAGAGAGTGAAATAGTAAGATCAAAATGAAGAACAAGAGCAACCTGAATAAGAGTGATACCAAAGGATCCAACAATAACCAAGTAAAAATCAAGACGAGAACATGTAAAACAATAGGGAGTATGTCAACAATGGAAGAGGAAAAAAACAGGGCGGTACTTACAAAGGATGATGGGGAATGGATACGTTCAGATAGCAGGACACAAGGGGGAAAATTGGAGATGAGAGGAGGGGGGGAAGACCAACCAACGGCGGACAGGTATACGGGGCCACAAGACGTCCAACCGGAGAGACGTGACGGAACACAGGGAAATAATCTGTGAAAGATAAGGAAAACAATAGTATTAGAAACAGGCGAACGACGCAATTGCAGGTATATAAAGAAAAGGAGAAAAAAAAACAACAACAAAAAAACAAGATTAAACAGTTGAGTAACAAGAAATGAACCAGCACAGGCAGTGAACGTAAAAGTTATGCAATAGCTGAGGAACCTGTGGAAATAAGAACATAACAATATATCAAAAACTAGGAACCATGAGTATCAAGGTAATCCGAAAATATTAGTGACAAAAGTCAGGGTGGAAATCAAGAGGAAGGGCCAGAAAACTCAATGTCAGCCGTACCACAGGAATTCAGAAAACTTCGAAGTCGAAGAGGATCTTCAAAAGTCATAGTCTTGTTGTTATGAGTGACTTTGAATAAGCATGGATGAAAAAGTCCATATCTGGCTCCAATGGAACGTAGTTCCGGTCTCATATCAAGAAATGCTTTGGGACGTGAAGCAGTAGCCTTGGCATAATCCTGGGCGAAGAATAAGGTGGAATCCGACCATTTAAGATGAGGTATAGCTTTGGCCGCTAGTAGAACCTTCAGCAAATCTGTGTATTCAAGAAAATACATAATTACACCTCTAGGCTTTGTCGCAGGGGAGATAGTGGAAGGAGCTCGGCCAAGCCTATGTGCTTGTTGAATATTGAGAGAGGTGCCCTCAGGAAGGTGCAAAAGCTTGGGAAGGAAGGATGTAAAGAAGGCGATGGCATCATTCCCCTCGCAACCTTCCTTCAGGCCGTAGAGGCGTAGGTTGTTGCGCCTATTTCTATTTTCAAGGTCCTCCACCTGCTTCTGGAGTGACGAGATTTGCGTTTCCATGTGGACAACCTTGGTGGTAGCTTCCTGGAGAGATGAGACAGTATTTTCCACCTTGGATACTCTGGTATCCATTAAGGACCAATTGTCAGTCAAAGTTTGCAGCTTGGAATTTGCCTCCTCCATGAATGGACGTAGTGCTCTTATTTCCTCAAGGAGTAACTCTATGGAAATGGCTGATGTTGACTTTGGGGGAGACAGTGGATTTTGTTTCAGCCTCTTGGTAGTGTTTTTCGACTCTGGTTGAGGAGGAACATCCATGGTGAGAGATGGTTCACCAATGGAGGAATCTGCAGAAGCGTCTAAATTAGCCAACGCAGTAAAAAGTTTTGAATTTTTAATAAAATTTCGTTTGGGGGTTTTACCAGGGCCCTCCGCCATGAGAACGCAGAGAAAACGAGTCGCCAATAAAGTATGAGCCAGTGAGCACTACAGGTGTTAGGAGGACACAGCAGAGTCAATAGTAGGAGGAGCCAACACCATATCCAACAAGAGCTTGAGAGAATCGGTAGATTATGGCAATAAAACTGAGGAAAGTCAGGTTGTAGCAAAAGCAGTACACAGTTGGAGTAATAGGAAACCTAAAATGGCTGCCAAAGCTGAGGAGGAGGCAGCAATCCAAGTGAAAAGAGAAAAGAAAAACGATTCCAAAAAGAGAATAAAGTCACCTGTGAAGATTCTGGTGGTTTGTCCTCATTTCCTATTAAATTGCGACATTTCTAGTGAAGCGCCGGTGTCAGGAGGCTGCAGCTGTCGCAGACTCGCTCCTCAGACGAGCGCCGTCTGAATGGACAAAATGGCGGTCGCGGATGAAGTAAAGCCGCGACCGGAAGAAAACGGGAGCTGCTGGGCGAGGTCGAGGGAGTCTGGAGGCGGCATGCAGCTTAAAGGGAGCACGGAGTGTTCTGACGTCGTCCGCTGCAAGCATTGTTATCGCCGAAGGGTAGAACCGCCAAGAATCTCCGGTGTGGACGGAGCTCTACCCCGGGCCCTCCATCCGTCTCGGGCGCTAAGCCACGCCATTTTATATATATCCTAACAACAACGAAATGGGTAAACCTGGAAGGTCTCATAAGTTACTCCATTGTTGGTTTAGCAGTGCTCCAATAGTTTCAGTCTTTAATACTCCTGAAAAAACTTGGATTCACCTAGCGAACCCAGGGACTTACATCAACAGCATTTGATGTGTATAATACTGTCCATCCTTTTTTGTTAGTGCACGTTTTCTTCCACACACCATACACCAATTCAGCAACACAATGCAGTTCACCCCCTCATAGTTCATGTAGGTAGGGCAAATGGAATTTTGCACTCCATGTATTTTTTCAAATTTATGAGTTTACCATGTTTTTCACATAATCTGCCATCCGCTTTATAATGTGCAGATTTCAGCAAATGGTTCAAAAGTTACTAAAATGGCACAAATTATGAAGTTGTACAGTAATAGGGCTTTTGTTAAAGTTAACTTGGTCACATTTCAGATTCTAAGAAAAGGCCTGCTCCCAGACAGTATCAATATGCATTAAAATGACAAAATAGTGAAATGATACTGCTTCAGACTGTATGACATTATGCAACATAATTTTCCTTTTTTGCCAGTAGGAATTATAGTCAGAACCTTAGTTTCCACAGCAAAAGCATTTTTTGATTTGCTAATAACTTTGGTTTCGTTTGGCGAATCTTCCTGAAATTCTCCCAAGAAGTCTATCCAGGTCAGCTCCTATCCTCAGAATTTAGGGGTGATACATCAAGCGGGGGCTGAGAAAAAAGGGGGGGTCCCAAAAGTAATTTTCTCCATGTTAATTTCCCTAATAAATTTTGCTACGAACTACAGCTTGAACTGCAGAACGGAATTACCCCATGTTTGGCAGAAAGGTAGAGCTTGGTTCAGAAAGTGACATTTTTTTAAATTGTGTAAATCCGTTCAGCAGTGTTTGAGAAATTATAAAAATAAGAGTCAAAAAATCAATTTCCCATGATAAATTTTATGCAAGGCTACAGCGAAAACTACTGAACGGAATTACTCCAAATTTAGTAGAAAGGTAGTGCTTGGGTCAGAAAGCGACCTTTTTCAAAAGGGTGTAACTCTGTTCAGTAGTTGCTGAGAAATTAGAAAAATAAAAGTTTTTATATCTGGGCGGAGCCTAAGTCCCGTACGCGAGCTTCATTGTATTGGCCGCCAGCACTCTAAACCAGGAAGTGTTGGCAGCCATCTTATGACTTGGTAGAAGCGAGTCACACAAAAACAGAAAAACAAAGGTATAAAACAAGAGAAGGGGGCATGGTAGAAACACCCTGACCCCCTAGGCCTGCTCAGAGGGTCCCAGAGGGACCACCAGGGCCAAAAAAAGCATTAAAAAATCGGCGCAATTGCCGCAGGGGTCATGGGTTCCTGCGTTTCATTTTAATGAGGCCCCTAGGTGGCTAGGTCTCAGGGGTCTTTGTTAAAAAAATAATAGTGGGGGCTCGCTGGGGCCCCGCAGTCCCGGGGCTTTACTTATGTTTAGAGGAGCATTCAGTAGGCTGTGAAAATAGGTCCAAGGGGTATTTGTTAAAAAAACATAACAGGGACTCGCTGGGGCCCCCGCAAACCCGGGACTTCACTGATGTTGGAAGGGGGGTGCAGTAGGCTGTGGAAATTATATTGGGAAAACAACAATGTGCCGTATTGTAGCATTTCCTTAATGTAATATGGAATAATGTTTATTTATTATGCAGTGTTCACTTTTGTTACAGATAGAGTCACTTCGTTACAGGAAATGTATTAATATGTGGGAGTGTGTGTTCTGTATGTGTGCGTGGGACAAAATTAACATTTAATTGGCTGAGGTGTTCAAACAACAAGCTCAAAGTTCATTGGTTGCGAACCATCAAAAGTAGAAGTGTTTTCTGCCATTCACTTCTCCTCCACAGAGTAGCAAGGACATCTAATTGGCTCACATGTAGTAAGGAGGACCTTCCTGAGCTTAATGTTGATTGGTTGCGAACTATTAAAAGTAGAAGTGTTGCTAGGTATTGCCTTCTCCTCCGCAGAGTAGGAGGGACATCTGATTGGCTTACGTGTCCAAAGGAGGAGCTTCCAGAGCTTCATGTTGGTTGGTTGCGAAATATTGAAAGTAGAAGTGATGCCAGCCATTCACTTCCTCTCCGCAGAGCAGAAGGACATCTGATTGGCTGACGTGCTCTAAGGAGGAGCTTCTACAGCTTAATATTGATTGGTTGCGACCTCTTAAAGTAGAAATATTGGCAGACATTCTCGTCCGCTCCGCGGAGTGGGAGAAACATCTGATTGGCTGACGCGTTCCAAGGAGGACTTTCCCAAGCTTAATGTTGATTGGCTGTAAACCATTGAAAGTAGAAGTGTTGTCAGCGATTCCTTCCCTCTCTGCGGAGTGTTAGGGACATTTCATTGTGTAACCTGTTCCAAGCTGGACCTTCCGAAGCTTAATGTTCATTGGCTTTCAAGCATTAAAAGTGGAAGTGTTGGCAGCCATTCTCTCCTCCTCTGTGGAACAACATGGACATTTTATTGGCTAAAGTGTTCCGAGCACAAGTTTGCTCCTTATTGGGTGGGAACGATTCACTGTTGTCAGCCATTTTGTGACGCACTTCCAAAGGAGTAAGGGGAAACAAAGTAGTAGAGGGGAGGGTAGGAACACTATTAACTCTGTACAGTGGTCACAAGGTGGTGGACAGGGATTGTGAAGGTAAAAATTGTTTTTAATATATTTTAAGGGCCATTTATATAATTGCCGTGGGGTGTACGAATCAAGGCGGAAACATACCAGTGTCTTGCGGTGTTCCTTTTATCAAGTTTGAGGGTGGGATGATTCACAGGAGCACTATTTTCTTATAATGTGGTGTTTACCTTTCTGATGGGGAGGTGTGGTTGTGCAGCAAAAATGTAAGTCTAGGTTTGAAACAGTTTTATTTAGCAATTACAAATAAACTTTCTTCGGAAACTGACGCTGTATATATCAAAGGGGTGACAAATAAAAAAGGCATTTCATAAAATATCAGTTAAGCGTGGCGACACCCTCTTTTTTCTGCTATAGTTTGTAAAAGTGTTGCCTCATATTCTTGTTAATATAAGAGGGCATCAGTTACTTTTAGATAAAGTAAAATAGAAGTGCTACAACAAACACTCCCACACTACATTATCTGAGGTCAGAAGAACAAGTAAAAAGCAGTTAAACACAAATGACTTCATATTAGATAGAAATGTATGCATTATCATTTTTCAAATTTGTATTTTGTAGAATTCAGGAAGGTTCTGTTATAGTGCTTAGAGGTCGCACACTGTTCCGCTAACAAATCAAATATAATATACAGTACTGGTCCTCTATATTCTTTAGGGAGAACGTGAATAGGAACCGCAACTAACAAGAATAGAAATTAGAAAATAACATTCATAAATGTAGGGTTTATCAAATATTTAAAGTAACAAAGTATGTATGAAAGCTACATTTTTTCATACTGCAATTTTGTAAAATGTGCGCACTGAAAAAATATTCAATCAAGTACATCCTAATGTTTCGTAAAATGTATTACAGATGGCGCCGACAAATCTCCAATTCCTCTTCTGTAACAATAGGACAGACTATTACAATATAGAATGACACCATTGTTACACAAAAAAGAAAAGGAAAATAAAGTTATCTATGGAACAGAATTCTTTCGATCGGTAATTATTTTCTGAGCTTTTCTCCAGGACTTCGAAAAGTTTGATCTTCATGGCGACAGGTCATAAACTCCTCTGAGATCAATATACTGTGAACATTATAAGATACATATTCACAGTATATGATCAAAAGGGGGGAACAGACTAAAAACCAGAAGCTGGTGACGTTGGTTATATATCTTTACTCTTTGTGCCGACGGGTCATGAACTCCTCTGAGATCAACATGACTGTTCATATTATGATATACATATTAACAGTGTGTGATCCCTAGGGGAAAACAGACTAATAACTGGAAGGTGGTGACGTTCATTGTAAATGTTTAGGGTTTTCGCCGACGGGTCACCATCACCTCAGAGGTCAAGTATGGTGTCAATATTATAATAATAATAATAATAATAATAATAATAAGCGCCATTTTATATAGCGCGCACAGCTACCTCACAAGGAGGTGTCCCGGCGCTGAAAGAACACAGTCAACCAAGAGGACCGAAGTGAAGATGCCTAGTGCGGTTGGGTACAGAGCCAGGTTTTTAGTAGTCGCTTGAAGCAGATTTCAGAGGGGGCTTGCTGAATTTTCTGGGGGCAATGTGTTCCACAGTGTCGCAACATTTGCCAAAAAAGTTCGACCCCCCAGTCTCGCCCTTTTCACTCTAGGGGCAGCAAGCTGAACGCAGCAGTTGGAGCGTAGCGCACGGGCCTGGAAGTATCTCGGTAGCCCAGCTTTCAGATATTTAGGACAGGTGCCAAACAAAGATCTGGATCGAAGATGCGGAGAGACTGAGTGCTTAAAGGGAATCCTCATTAGCAGTCTTGCAGCCGCATTTTCAAACAACTGGAGTTTTTGTATTAAGTATTTAGGTAAGCCCAGATAGAGGCCATTGGCGTAGTCCAGCCTAGATGTCACTGTGGCATGGACTACTGTTTTACGACAGCTCTCTGGTAGTAGTCTCAGAATCTTGCGAAGATTCCTCAGTTTACTCAAGCAGCAGCCGACTACTTGTTGGATGTGTGTGGTAAAAGACATACTGTCATCCCATCGCACACCCAGGTTTTTTGCCGTCAGGCTGGGCGAGGGGGCTTGTCCTATTTCCGCTGGCCACCATTGCTCTGGGGGTGGAGGAGGGCCCTTCCCCAAAAAAATCACTTCCGTTTTATTGGCGTTGAGCTTCAATTTATTCGTATTCATCCAACATGCCACATCCCGGAGACATACCTTGAAGCTCGAGAAGGACTCCTCCGACGTCTCCGAATACGGAAATACCAATTGGGTGTCGTCGGCATAAGAAATTGCCTTAACACCCCAATTGGCAATCAACGTAAAGAGTGGGGCGAGGTAGATGTTGAACAAGAGGGGGCTGAGGGCCGACCCTTGAGGGATGCCACAACTAAGAACTTTGGGTGTTGAGGATGCAGATCCCAGCGCCACCTTCTGTGTTCTTTGGGATAGATATGAATGTATCCAATCCAGTGCCTGGTCACAAATGCCTGTCTCAGCCAGTCGCATCAAGTATATGCAAAGTCACAGTATATGAGCTAAAAGGAGCCAGAGAAGGAGCAATGTTTGCGGTAATCTGTCTGTTTCTGAAAACAAGCTGATGAAGCTACAGAAAAAAAGGCAAAAACATGGAATAACACTTTTTTCTACATAGAAATGTTTAAATATTGACAAATATCTATGTATTATAAATATCTACTATGCCATAATCAAACAACTTACAACTCCGGAATATGTTTTGTTGACGCAAAACGAGAATTTGTGGCTGGAAAACAGAACCTGCATCATAGAATGGGCATGGAGAAATAACTTGCGAGAACGAAACTAATCGCACAACGGTGTGGTTTATATAGTTTTTGGGTATTGAGTAGTCTATGGAAGGAAGATGTGGCTCTGCCCATCAGTAATGTCATCAGTGATGTCACTGACCATGTCATGAGTGATGAAATATGACGTTATCAGCAGTGCATTGCTGGCGCGCGCGTTATAGTTAACTCAACTAACTATACCTGGAAAATTTCTCTGGTTTTATATGAGTTAAATGTCCAACTAACTATAACGTCCCTGAAACCTATGGTTTTTTCAGTGAATTTCACAGGTTTTTTAAATGTCAGTTTCATATTTTAATATTTATAAAATCTATATTTTTTCTAATTGTTTTTTAATATTTTGGAACTCTATTACCCTTTTTTTAACTTAAAAAAGTATGTAATGTTTTATATCTTCCCCCAAAAATATGTATATTATTTTTTGGGGGGGCGAAAACTACAGTCCCGTACCGCTAGTCTACCAAACTCGATCAGCACGTGAATCCTATCCACCTCATTTAAATGATGCGCATTTCGTATCCAACAGGTTTGTGACAACGAGTCCCGCGTAACAACATATACGTATGAGATCACGCCAGCTACTACTGTGGGATGCAACAGGTATGCACTACCAAGCGGAGCATTATGTCATGTACGTATGTGGTGGCACCCGCTGCGCATTCCAAATGTGATGAATGCACACTGCAACACCCTTTGTTACGTCATAGACGTACAATATCATTACGCATACGCCATTCCCTCATTTTTTTTGTCTCAAAATTATATCTAAATAACTTTAAATTGTACTTGAGAGCAAGCAATAATTAAAAATATTTTAAACAGTTATATTTTTCTAACTGTAATAAACTTATATTATAGTAAATATATTTTCTCAAAATCACATCGGGTGCAATCTCATTGCGCACTAGCTGCGCGATTGACATGTCACCATAAAAAAAAACATTTCATTAGTTCATAACATTTCCCATTGTAACAGTTCGAAAACACCACCCATTGTAGTCAATATCTGTACTGCATTTCATGAAACACATATCTTCTGCTTAGGGAGCTTTATTCTAAACTTTTTGCAATATACACATATCTTACACTAAACACAACATGCAACCATCATTTTCATAAATATGCATGCTCTGTAAAGTAGCCTTCCATCTGTGATAGCCATACACCTAAAAGTTACATCACCAACATTTTCCCCAATACCAGAGGTAACATGGTTGCATACATTTTCCACAGCGTAACTTAATATAGTATGGCCCAGAGACAGTATCATGCATACATATTGAACCATCGTACACAGATAGATAGTGCAAATGGATATGGCCACGTGCGCTCTACTCCTTTTTATTGCCAGGGTCACATATCCAGTGACATCTGTGCTGGATGCGTGTGGGGTGAGTGTAAACCAGCCCTCAGGGAATAGTTGCTGCTAGCATCATCTACAACAGTAATCATTGCATCACACACGGATATTCAATATTAAAAAATCAATAAATTGTGCTGCAGTAAGGTAGGGACAGTACATGTGAAATAATATAGAAATAATTCTATCGTACAAGAACCACAACTTGTGGTATACTGACACACAATTAATAGATCTAAAATAATACATAAAAAGATTATATCATAAACACTCCATCAGTTCGAGTGCACTCACATAGCCACATCAAAAGCATTCAGCATGTGCACAGCCAGCAATAATACGTGCTATAGACAGACCGTACTAGGAGCAATATGTGTTGCCATCAACACTGCATCATCTACAATAGCAACTCAATCTGAATTGTGAGCACTGCTGTCTGCAGTTTTGGCCTCAGAGAGTGGTCAGCAGCGACCCACACCTACATAAGGTGACTTTAGCTGCCCAGTGTGTCGTAAGGAAGCAATAAAAAAGTGTGTGCGGAGCCTGCAATGATACATATGCATAGTGCAGACAGTACGCACTGGTGCAATGTCTTTTCCTACAGGACTAACTCATCTACAATAAGGACTCAATCTCCATTGTGAACACTGCTGTCTGCAGTGTAGGCCACAGAGAGCAGTCAGCAAGGGCCCACAGCCACGCGGCATTGACTTGAGCTATACAGTTTGCAATACACAAAGCAGACAAAACATGTGCCGAGCCTGCAATGATGCATATAAGTTATGCATACAGAGCAAACTACAGCAATCTCTTCTCTTACAGGACTGCATCAGCTACAATAGCGACTCAACCTGAATTGCAAACACTACTGTCTTCATTGTTATCTGAGGGCAGTACTCACACACACAACCATCAATACTTTTTCTCACTCACTCTTTTCAAAATCCAACAACATGAATTACATATAACTCTATAATAAATAAATTAAAACAATTCTTATTGGGATTTCATCTGTCCACTGTTTCTTTTGATTTGCAAGATGAATTTGGTCATTGTACTAAACCTATAACTGATGTAAAACTTTTTCAACTAAGTATACTATACCCTTATAGCCCGCCGTAGCAGGCTATACCAGCTATTAAAGGCCTTCTCCAGCATTAAAGGCCCAAGCTGAAGGTGAGGGCCTTTAACAATGTGATAAACTTTAATAGCCACTATAGCCCAGCTACAAAGACCAGTAAGGCTATTTGAACATTCTGCCACTAGAGGATACAACCTTCTAACAAATAGAGCAAAGCCTTAAGAGAGTGCAAGGGTATTGAAATCCCTTCAGCCTCCCTGAAGCATTTGTTCACAGCCAGAGCTGTGAACAAAAAGACTTTGCAATGTTGCAGCTCCTGGCTTATACAAGACATTATAAGAACACAGCTACTCCATTGTTTTCAATGGAGCTCCCAACATTCCAATGTTCTAATAAAACAATATTGTGTATGTTTCAATAGACTTTCTAATTACTTAACTACTGGATTCTGTAATTAAACAATCACCACTCAATCTAAATTGTGAACCCTGCGAACCGCAGTGTAGAACAGATGCACTGGTCATTAACACCTCACAGCCACATACCGTCCGATTCAAAAGCACGGAGTTGATTACACCTGATCACAGAGAGTACACAGAAATCATCACAAACTATAACTTATGACATCCTCAATCATACAATCAAGACCGCCTTTCTCTGTTCGCACCTGCTGTTCCACAGTATACTCCACCAACCACTATCAACCAAGCCCAATAATCATGTCCAGCAGTTAGCTATGGAAGCACAGAGTGTGATGCACCTCAACACACAAACTTCTGATAAAAGCAAGCAGCAAGTAATATCGGACATCGTCCATTGTGGGTTCAAGACACCGTTCCACTGTTGGGACCTAGAGTTATTTGCAGCTGGTTGAATGGACTACCTTCGTCTCCACTCTCAGATGCAGTTCTAACATCTTCCATTGTGGGATCAAGACACTGTTCCACTGTTAGGACATACATCTGATTGTACCTGGTCAAATGGAGTACCTCCATCTCCACTCTCAGCCACAATTCTAACATCGTCCATTGTGGGATCAAGACACCGTTCCACTGTTGGGACCTAGAGTTGGTTGCAGCTGGTCAAAGGGAGTACCTCCATCTCCACTCTCAGATACAGTTCTAACATCGTCCATTGTGGGATCAAGTCACGGTTCCACTGTTGGGATTTAGAGTTGGTTGCAGCTGGTCGAAGGGATTACCTCCATCTCCACTCTTAGATACAGTTCTAACATCGCCCATTGTGAGATCAAAACACCGTTCCAGTGTTGGGACCTAGAGTTTCTTACACCTAGTCGAAGGGAGTACCTTCATCTTCAGTCTCAGATGTACTTCTACCATCATCCATTGTAGGATCAAGACACTGTTCCACTATTGAGACCTACAGCTGTTTCCACCTGGTCGAAGGGACTACCTCCATTTCCACTCTCAGATACAGTTCTAACATCGTCCATTATGGGTTCAAGACACTGTTCCACTGTTAGGACCTAGAGTTGGCTGCAGCTAGTTGAAGGGAGTACCTTCATCTCCACTCTCAGATACAGTTCTAACATCATTCATTATGGGATCAAGACAGCGTTCCGCTGTTTGGACCTACAGTTGCTTGCACCTCATCGGACATGGTACACATAAATCATCACAAAATTTAACTTGTGACATTCTCATTCATATATTTAAGACCCCGTTTTACTGTTTGGACCTGCTGTACCATGGTGTAGTCCAGCAACTGCAGTCAACCAAGTCCAATAATCATATTCAACTGTTAACTACGGAATCACAGAGTCTGATGCAACTCAACGGAGGGAGCTCTGTGAAAAGCAACCACCAGGTAATATCGGACATCCTCCATTGTGGGATCAAGACACCATTCCACTGTTGGGACGTAGAGTTGGTTGCACTTGTTGAAGGGAGTACCTTTATCTCCAATCTCAGATACAGCTCTAGCATTGCCCACTATGGTCTCAAAAACACGTTCCACTGTCGGTACCTGTCAGACTACTGTGTTAGTAGTATACAGAGCACTCCACGTTCATGGGCCTCAGGCTGGGCACTGTGTGCCTGTGTTGCAGTAGCCAGCGTTAATCTCAGGAGCCTTCCGAGCTTGCCGACCTCGGCCCATGACCTTCCACCGGCACGTGGTGGGCCCTTTTTCACATACGGCGGTTTCGAAAGGTGAACTGTGGAGCATATATGCGTCACAGCGGCCATTACGCTTTCTAGATACCAGCACGCTAAAAGCATCATTCATGCAGCCACCTTCGCTCATGGTGTCAGCCTTGGTGGCGGTGTAAACTGTGCAGACCTGGCAGACACGTTCACCAATCTGGAGGAGAACCACACCCAGAGAAACGTGTCTCTTCTTCAAAACCCTACGCTAGCCTTGGATACGTCGAGCTAGCCTACTACCCTAAACATTTAGGGGATGGGAGGCACGTACGCGCTACCTTTCCGTAATCTTCCCTACTGACTGTAGTATCAGGGTGGCATCCACTATCCACTTCACTCAATAGACCATCAGTGTATGTTGACATGTACATGTCTGTGCTCTGCATACTCAACTGTATCTGGCACAACCCCTTAAGACTTTACATTATATACTTTTATAATCGATAATTACTTACCACCTTTGCACATACTTTCCTTCCATCCCTCCCTGCATTCTGCATTGTAAGGTAGTGTTGTTGTGTCTGCTAGGTGCACATGTTGTTTTCAATGTTGTATGTGATTATATAAGGTAGCGCCTTTATCCCCATCGCCGTGGGGCTAATACCCCTGTGGCACGGGGGGAGGGCGGCCGTGCGTGGCGCCGTGGTGCTGATGACGAGCTCGGCTCGTCATGCAGCACAGTGGCCGTGTGTCGATGACGAGCTGAGCTCGTCATGGCCACGTCCGCTCAATGGAACGCCCAGCACAGCAGGGTAATTATCCCCGCGTGGGCGTTCCACGGAGGCCATGACGACCTCAGCTTGTTACCAGCACACGGCCACCGTGCTGCATGATGAGCTGAGCTCATCATCAGCATGCATGGAGTTAATCACGAAAAGTGGTTTCTCCCAATTACATATCGCTGTCTTAAAGAGCATATAGAAATTTTTCCCACAGGTGAAAAGTGCAACCACAATGACAGTCATTCATTACTATCCACGAATGTCCAACTACACAGCGTTTCTAAGCTTACAGCCCACAGCCTTTCGTCCTTTATTAAAAGCACTCCAACTCCCACAATCCGACTACCATTCACACCGCTTTCTAACAGCAGTTATCTGCTTCTCAATAACAAGCACTCCTAAGGAATGTGAGCTGGCAAACCGCATTTCCTTACTGTTTCAAACAGAGTAACTTCCTGTGGCAATGTCTATTCCCAACCACACAAAGTAACTCCCAAACTTCAACTTGGCCTTCAATTCTTAGTTTGAAAACAGATTTCAAGAAACAAACCAACTAAAAGCCCTGTTGTTTAGAACAGTAGTTGCCTTCAAGTCTGCAAAAGAAAATTATCGACTACAGATACCACAAGCTTCAAGTAAAATACACACCCTTTTAAATACGAACCTCCTATTACATTTTGTGAATTGTTACAGCTCGCAGCAGCTTTGTGTTTACCTGGATTATCGCCGTTTGCAGTAGTTCACCGGGGACTGCGAGGACCAGCAGCCCACTTCAACACCCAGCTGTGTCCTCTTCCCTTCGTGACCCGCCCCCTGCCTGTTTGTAATCCTGGAAAAAGAAATAGCCTTCACAGAAAAACGTCTGTCCATAGACCTTTTAACTGGGAAGCGTTCTGCTCTGGGTGCTATTGGGTCAGAAGCCACTCCAGAACATAGTAGACCAACAGATCCCTTGGTCATCCCGAGTTCGCGCTAGTGTTCATTGTTTGAGGGGCCTGATGATTTAACAGCTTGTTCAATCTTAAGCCCTACCCCAAACAGTATTGATTCAAGTGCCACGACGAGCTGCATAGTTTCTAAATGTTTATCACCACAGAGATCCCCTCCAAAAGTTCAAGACCAGGTGTTGGGAGTGAGTAAAAAACCTACAACCATATTAACAACTAGCAAAAGGAAAAGAGGTGGAGGACATCGGAAGGGTGGTTGTGCAAAAATATCAAAAACACAAAATGTGAACCAGGCCCCACCTACTGTAGTTCAATCCCCTAGCTTGACTAAGGTATCCCTTGTCTCTACCCAACAACCAATTCAACATAGTGCAAAGGAGCGGTTACTGGGTAAAATAGAAAAACTCGTTAAATCATTGATGCTACCCTTACTGGAAAGGTCAAAAGTAATAATTTAAAACTTGACCAATTGAAAAAGCTAGTAAGCGCAAACAGATCCATGTTGGATGTGTTGACAAAGGGTATGGAGAGAGAAGGAGAAAAAGCCTTGGCTTCCCCATCCCTAGGGCCTAGTAAATCCACCAAATCCAGTAGGGCCGTTCAATTACCCACCGCTGTAAGATCTAAAAAATCAAATCTATAATTATGTGTAGAGAAAAATCCGGTAGTGAGTAATTCCCCAAGCACTATTAGTGATAGGGGTACAGGGGCAGACAGGGCGGCTAGTTTGCAGCCCGCATCGCTTGCAAAACCACTGGGAAGACAGCCAAAGGGACAACAATCATTGGGCAAAGATGATTCTACACAGCATCTGCCTTGTGTAAACCTCCCCCCTGTATCAGCACCATATTCAATCATATTGACGGGCATCCCCGGTATTAGGCCAAACCCAGTAGAATCACATAGGGAGCTGAAAAATAAAGTGATTTTTTGGCTGAATAAAAATAGAACGCTCCCCCCTTATTCTAATACAGAGATTTTAAGTGTTAGAAGGATGAGCTGGTTGGGTTGCAGTAAGAAGGACCTTGAGGGTGATTGCGTTATCGTCAACTTTAGAGATCCCTGGGTAGTTGATCATATTTGCCAAGAACCAAGGTTTGGTAGAGTGGGAGACATTCAATCCATAGGTTTAAGTTATTTTTATCCCTATGTGAATCGCAGCCCATATCGTCCAACATATAATTATTGCAGGGGGAGACCCCACGGTGAGAACCAATTTGATTGGGCGGCCCAGTATCTCCCTTTGAGAAATCGATTCGAGCCACTAAGAGGGCTGGAGGGGGTGGACTGACTCGTGAATGCCTCAAGTGGGGATATTGTGGCTATAAAACCTGGCGAGGTACCTCCTGGAAGCCCAATTAGATTGTCAGTGGAAAGATCAGCAGTTGCAGAAATGGTCGTTGGTAGCGATATTGATCCAAGTATGGAACATGTGTGCCTAGTTACATTAAGTAACCAACTAGATGGGAGCACTTTCCGCCTAATCCCATGGAATATAGCAGGTCTTTCTCGTAGGTTACAGGATGAGGCATGGTCCAAATATATAGCAAGTTTCAACATTATCTGTCTCCAGGAAACTTGGAGCAGAAATGATCGAGACTTGGATGGATATCAATCCTTCAATGTACACGCTGAACCTTCACAGGCAGGAAGGGCAAAGGGTGGATTAATGACTGATGTTTCTGTAAAATATAACACCGTAAAAACACTTAAAGTAGTGGATTCCCCTTGGTACCAACTGCTTTTGATTACGAATCTGTTTTCAGTTCCTTTGCTTTTGATTAATTGGTATTATAACATCTTTGATTCTAACTCCATATCTGTTATTGATATGTTGCAAGAGGAGATAGCTAAGGTGACGAATCGCTTATCTTCTCTGTTCATTATGTGGGTAGGGGACTTCAATTGTTCGCTGTGCAAACTTAGTGGGTCCAGGGCCTGTGGCTTGGTTGACACAAATGAGCAACCACTTGCGCATTTTAAGCATACGTCACAAGGAATGGCATTGAATAACATCATTCGGATAAATGACCTTTGTATTTTAGATATGGCATCCATTTGTGAATCTTTGTCATTACCATCTTTCCAAGGGACGAGGGGCCAAATGAGCGTAATTGATTTTGCTATGGTTTCTAGTAAGTATACTCACTTTGTTGATGAATTTAAAATAGAAGCAAATCCTGCTAGTGACCATGACCCCCTTGTTTTGAAATTGTGCCCTGTGATTGAGAAAAGCCAGTTCACTGAGCAACCAATGAAATATAGCCAAAATCAAGGCCTAACCCTAAAATGGGACAGGTTTGATGTGAGAAAGTTGGAGGAAATGATTTTTAAGGCAAATAATCTGGAGATAGATAATTGTTTAACGTCAACATCCAAGCCAGAAATGATAATTCAGAACTTTGAAGCCCTTTGCGGAAATGTGGCCACTCACCTTGTTAAACCGATAGGAAAGGGAGATTCAAGGGAGCACAAATGGTTTGATGCTGAGTGTTCGGCAGCACAAACATTATTGAAAAAGGCGTTACGCCAAGTACCTCGGGACAAGGAATTGATTAAAAGTGCAAGGAAATCATATAAGGATACTATTATGAAGCGGAAATTGGAATTAAAAAATAAATCTTGGGATGATCTGGAGAAAGCCTCAGATTTGAGGGATAGTAGGCTGTTTTGGGAGATAATAAACCGCCCTTTCCTCAATAGTGAGGAAAAAGGTAGTATGGTTACCCATTTAGCGGAAGAAACTTGGGAAGTTCATTATGCCAAAATTTTTTATCCAAATGGTGTTTGTTTGCCTACACATAGTGAGAGGCATATTGACTCTCATTATGAAACAGCATTAGCACTTAGTCTCTCACTTTCCCTCCCTGAAGTTGAGGAGGCCTTAAGGAAAGGTATTTTATTAAAAGCCCCAGGTCCAGATGCAGTGCCTTTAGACTTATTTAAAAGTAACCTTGACGTGTGGGCACTATTACTACTTAATGTTTTTAGGGCGATCGTGGTCGGGCGCATTCCTCTGTCATGGAAAGAGGCGGTGTTTGTACTGATTTTTAAAATGTGTTTTTATCTAAAAGTATACTTTTATGATTCCTTGGATGAATCGAAATAAAGTTATGAGAGAGTGAATTGTTACACAATTTACAACACATGTCACAGTCAAGGCCTGGCACACTTTTTTAACACGCTCTCCTACAGCCTTCTAACACGCTTTCAAACTGTTCTTCTTTTAATAGCAGACTACATTCATTCGATCATCTCTGGAATAACAGGAACAGTGCCCACAATTCTCTCTCTCTTTGCGGCCATCCTACTACTAATTCTACTTCTAGAAATGGCTACGCTCTCTGTGGTAATAAATATGTCCGACAGAATACGCCTCTATGGCAAGCTACATCAATAATGTAAAAAAACTTTACAACTTTTCGGCTACCTGCCTCTATCTATTATCGGAGCTAGCTATGACATAACATTTATCTACACTTATGCATTATGAGTACAACCATTGTTTAATTGCAAAACTTGCCCATTTGACTGGCAAATGGATGTATGTCTTTCCAACATCTCAACAATCGCTCCCAATATCCAGCAGGTAATGCATTATCTTGAAAACCATGAACGGGATTGTTCTGGCAGTGGAGCAATGTCAAACGCATTGCAAAAAGGAATCGTAGTGGAACGGGATTTCATGCGCAGCCGCGAAAGATCTCCTGCAATGTGCGACCTTTCACAACATCGCAAGATATGAATTGGATTGATTCACTTTTCTCAGACTATAGCAACAATTGCCTCTTGGAAAATTATGCATCTCAAGCCACTGAACAACTTCTGGACTGGAATCTCCAAGACTTGTAAGAAACTCAAGTTATTCTTGAATGGATTTTTTTCCATATTGTTTTTACTTTTTCCTTTATATTTTTTATAATACACTTCAATCCTACTACTTTCATATACCAACTTTCTAAGTATACTCAGACATTTGAACTCTATCTTTATTATTGCCTATTACGTCTCCTTTTCTACCATGGATCGGTGATGTATGGCCTATGCAAATACGCTATTTACTTCCTAAATTAGCATTAACCCGACACCCATTTTGAAACCACGTCTATTCTTTGTGCACAAGCCTCTCTGCCTCCCTGTTATTCACAAAGCCCTTTCAAACAAATTCACTGAAAGTCAACTTCTGCTCAGAACCTCACAATAAATTCAAAAAAGACGACTTTGTGTTTACTGTGTATAATAGCTAGTGAATGTGTGAGTGGCTGCATGGATCATTGAAAACTTGTATCAGTGATTGTATAAGAGAGTAAATATGTGTTAGAATAAGTTTCAATAAGTAAGATGTGTATAACTGTATAGTTGAGGAAATGGAGGTGTGATTGATTCTTTGCATGACTGACTAGGTGTATGAGTAACTCTATGGATAAGTGACAATCTGTGAGTGTCTGTTTACACTGAGTGTATCTAAGGTTATATTAGAGTCTGAACAGATTCATCGTATTATCACATGAATGACGTCATCAGTGATGTTGTCAGTGATGTCATTTGAGTTGTCATCAGTGATGTCATCAGTGATGTCACTGACCATGTCAAGAATGATGTAATATGTGACATCATCAGCAGTGGATTGCGGGTGCGCGATATATAGTTAGAGCATCTAACTATATATGCGAATTTCAATGGTTTTGTGCGAGTAAAATAAGGTTTTCCAAATGCTAATCCCTAACTATATATGGTCTATAACCTATGGTTTTTTCAGTGAATTTTCAAGGTTTTGTAAATGCTAATTCCTAACTATATATGGTCTATAACCTATGGTTTTTTCAGTGAATTTCAATGGTTTTTTAATAGCAAATATCAAAAGCTGTAAAATGTATTCTTTTTTTGTTCTCCGAAGTACGCTCCCCGGTTCGCTTACTGGTGCGCGTACCGGGCGCTCCCCCGCGAAATACATTTTTTTTTCTCTTTATTTTTGCATGTATCAGCATCCTAATCCTCCCTCCGAAAACCTAGAGGGTCACAAAGTGTCTACCGGGCCCCCTTCTACCCATTCCGAACATTCTTTGTCCTCCATTTTGTGTCTCAATTCTACCAATACTCAAAATGGAGGACTCCCGTAACGCTGCCGGTTCGCGTACCGGGGAGCGCACCGGTAAGCGCTCGATAAAAAAAGGTGGGAATGTAATTTATAGAAAAACCACTACAGACACTTTCATCAAATATAGAATAGCCCCTACTACATAGCAGTCCCTACCATTTCCCCAAATTTGATGGAATTTCATTATGAAAATTATGCTGTAAGCCTAATTAAATATCCAGAGGTAAATTACCTAACCAAAACACCTATGAAGTGTTAGAATTGACAACCAATCAAAATGCTACTTTCAATATCTTCTATTATTTCATGACATTTGATTGGTTATGTACCTGAATATATATAAAGAAAGAGAGAGAAACACAGCCATTTTGACTACTACTTCTTGAAGTACATATCAAGTACATTTCAACTGATAACTTAAAGTTCTATTTGAAAGGTAAGATGTTATTTTAAAAACTGAAGTATGTTCTGTACTGTAAGTTAATAAGGTAAACATTTTCTGATAGTTATATACTATCCCTCTGTAATACTTATAGAATAAAATAGACTTCTCTGTTTTAGTTATGGATGGAGTTAGACTTGTCTTGTATAATTAAGAATTGACTTAGAGTTTATTTCATACATTTTTTGATATTTCTACTTCCAGTTTGATACCATACACTGCCCAACGAAAAAATCACTGTTTAAAGAACCAAACTACCTGTCTGTACTTAAACCGAACAGTGCCCTATCTGTACTGATATATTTTTTTAAAATTCATTTTACAGCATACAAAATGAATGGAAGGAGAGCAGAAAAATAACATGGAAATTGTTGCAGAATGCAACCAAGACACAGAAAAGGATTCAGAATTCTTTGATGAATCAATGGACATAGAACTTCTGCAATATGTTGAAGCTGTGGATTTCTTAATTGAAAATGAGTCAAAATCTGACCAAGAATTATTAGAAGTTCTTTTTAATTTTGAAAATAAATCAGAATAATAAATTTATATATAATAATTCAAAAATTGTTTGAGACATTATTCATTTTTATATGTATTTTTTAAACTAGTAGCAAATTGATTTTAATCTAAAATCAGACTTTAAATATACTGTGCAACTTTAAGTTTGCTCATAGTTACTTCCTTTCTTCCACTATATCATCTCCAATGTGTATTTAACTTCTCTTTATCATCTCCTGCCTCCATGGTGTTTCTGCTTTCCTGACAGACTACGCTATAAATTCCATATACCTCAATAACTTCTGAAACAACCTGCAAGATATCTACAAAGGAAACAATGTATTTTTATTTTTAGACTCTGCATTGTTACCTACATGTTGGTACTTAAATAAAATAAATTAAAAAAAACAAAAATAACAATCAATAAACATACAATATTTGAACATTCTTTCATCCTATTTTCCCAATATTACACTTTCCGGACCGCTTACCGGTGCGCGTACCGAGCGCTCGCCCCGCAAAAAAACGATATAAAAATTATTATTTTTTAACCCCACGAAGGCCCTTTTAAAGCCCCCTCATCAAACCTAGGGGGTCAGGGAGGATGTACTCTGCCCCCTTATGCTCATTTCCCACTTTGTTTTTCCCACCTCTTGTGTCTCGATCCTACCGAGACACAAGATGGTGGCCACTCTTGACTGTTTAGAATGTTTACAGACACCGGAAAGCCAATCAGCTTCGCTTCGTGAAGTTCCGTTACGCGTCAGGTACGCGAACAGGAGCGCTAACCGGAGCGCTGTCACAGATATATCTGTTTTTTTAAACGTTAATTTCTCAAAATCCACTGGAGCACATATATTGAGACATAGCAAAGGCACGTCGGGCAAACCATATCTACAATTTTGCCAAGTTTCGTGTAAATCCATTCAGCCGTTCGAGCTAAAAGTGAGTCCAACCGCCCTATGGAAAACTCAATGTTAAAAACGCGTTTTGGGACCCCCCTTTTTTCTCGGCCTCCCTTGACGAAACCCCCCCAAATTTTTAAGGGCTGCTCAGAAACAAAATGTGCCATTTTCCTGAAATTTTCAGCCAATTACGTCCACAAACGCCAAAGTTATTAGATATAGAATTTTCTAAAATCCCATAGGAAAAAAATCCTAACTATATATACCTACTGGCGACCGCCAGTAGGTAATATATATATTCACTGAAAAATCCATAGGTTTCACACCAGTTATAGTTAGCTAGAAATTTTACTGACATAAAACGATTGAAATTCCACGTTATAGTTAGTTGGACTCACTATAACTTGCGCGTGTAATGCACTGCTGATGACGTCACATATTACAACACTCATGACATGGTCAGTGACATCACTCATGACATCACTGATGACACCATCCAGTGAATGTGTGTCTTTCTGAAAAATAAATATGGTTTATATATGTATATGTAAAGGTCGATGGAAGAATAAATGTTTAAATAAGTGTCTAAATGGATGTTTTTTTTTAAAAAAAATTGATTGATTAACTGGCTTATTAAGTGTATCTTAGTGAATACATATATTAGCGAGTAATGTTTAAATATTTAAATATATGTATCAGTGTTTCACTTTGTGTATAATTGGCTACATGGGTTGGTGAGTAGCTACATGTGTGTGTATATGGGTTATTAGATTTTATTTAGTATCAGTATGAGTGTCTGTATGGTTTGGTGGGGCTATTACTTTGCACATAGATGCATCAATGACTGACTCACTGTTTGTATGTGTTTTGAAGACAGCATAGGTGCAGGACTATATGGGTGGATGAGTGTATATATGTGTGTGTTAGTGAGTGAATGACTGTCTCACTAGTGTGTTTATCAGTAACGACATATGTTTTAATCTAATATATGTGAGTATTGATGTTTATAAGTGAGTATATGTGAGATTGTAAGAGTTCCTGTTTAAATAAGTATGTGTTTCTATAAGTGATTGTTTAAGGGAGTAAGTATGTCTAAGTTTCCTTAGAAGTAAGGTGGTGGTGTGTGTATAGTTGTATATGCAAATAAATGGATGTTCAATAGTTTATTTGCATATGTGAGTATGTGTGTGAGTAACTTTTGGATGACTGTCAGTGTGTAACAGGATGTATTGGTGTATCACTACATATGATGAGTGAGTATATGTATAAGTGACTATATAGAACTGTTGGTGAATGAGTGGGTGTGTATATAGATAGTGGAATTACTGAATTGGTTGTTGTAACTGGTATGGATATCCCCATTTTTTTGAAAATGTTAATTTCTATTTTTGAATATGTGTTTCAAGGGTTACATTACACTGAAAGGAGGTCTGTCACTCTGTCACAAAGATGGTGTCATCAGTGATGTCATGAGTGATGTCACTGACCATGTCATGAGTGATGTAATATGTGACGTCCTCAGCAGTGCATTACACGCGCAAGTTATAGTGAGTCCAACTAACTATAACGTGGAATTTCAATGGTTTTATGTCAGTAAAATTTCCAGCTAACTATAACTGGTGTGAAACCTATGGTTTTTTCAGTGAATTTAATAGGTTTTTTATATGCTAATTCCTAACTATAACTGGTGTGAAACCTATGTTTTTTTCAGTGAATTTCATAGGTTTTTTAAATGCTAATTCCTAACTATATATAAGGCCCCAAACCTATGTTTTTTTCTTTGAAGTTCAAAATTTGGTTAATAGCAAATGTCTATAGCTATGAAATGTAATATTTTTGAAAATGAATGAATCCTATATTTTGTTTGTATTTTAAACAATTTTTTTTTTTTTTTTTTTTACCCTGGAGCGCTCCCGGGGCGCACCCCGGTGAGCGCCCCGGAGAGCGTAGTCGTATGAAGCGCCCCAGTGCGCGAACCGGGAAGTGTTCCGTTAGTGCCAATGTCGCGAACGAAAACATGATCGTGACGTATCGCGTAGCCGCGTCCGCGTGATACGCACGGCGTAAGCTCACCCGGAAGCAGTCGAGCGAATACGATCGTGCGACGTAAACCTCCGACGCGCTTACGCGACGCGACCCGGGGCGCGCCCCTGGTCTCGCCCGTGGGCGCGTCGCGTAAGCGCATCGGTCATGTGACCTGAAAATAACACTTTTAATTGGTGGAGAACAGTTTTACTTTCATAATGATGAAATCCCTGGTCTTGTGACCTGAAAATAACACTTCTCATTGGTTCAGGCCTTTTTTTTTCCAAATGATGAAAGACCCCACCTTTTTTCCTTATTCTGACTTTGTCCTTTGACTGAGGAAGACCTCTTTTTACCTCTCTCTACCTTTTTGATCTCCATAATGGCTTCAGTAGCAGCAGCAGCTGGTGCATCTGCACCACCACCACCACCACAACCACCAAGAGGACCACCACAAGATTTCATTGGTATTCAACAAGAGGAGGAAGAGGAGGAGGAGGGGAGGAGAAGATGGCTTGAAGAACACAATACCCCATACCAGCCAAGACCACACATTATCTGGGAGTTTTTTTCAATGCCAGAGGGGAAGAAAAAAGTAAATGCAGCCAAAGTGACTTGCCTGATATGTGGCATGGAACTTTCTAGGGGGAACCCTAATAAAAAATATTCATTTGGAAACAACACAATGATACGCCACATGCAGCGCAAGCATCTAATAAACTATTCTGCTGCAGAGATGAGGGGACTGGCCAGAAACCCTCCCCAAAGTACAAGCACCACCTCTAAAAGAAAGCAACGCACTCCGCCGGGACAAGAGGCAAGAGAGACGATGCCTTGCATTCAGCCACGGTTTGCAGATTTCTGTATAACCTGCAGACATTGTGGGTAGGCCATCTCCTACGGAGAACAGAGCGTAAAGCTCATCGTCCTTGCTGGGGACAACCACAAATGCCCCAATAAACCCTAATTTTTTTTTTGCTCCAGTTGAGCCATTTTCAATGCCCTGTTTTTTCGTTTCTCCCCATGAATAATACAAAAAAAATATAAAACTGTTCAGAAAACCAAAAAAAGTTAAAAATGTTCAAAAAAACAATAAAAAAATATAAAACAACAAAAAGAAGAAAAAAACCAGTTCTTTTTAGAACTACCTCCAATTTATAAAAAAAGGCTTCATTTTTTGAAAAATCTGTCATTCTTTTTTCCCCATGGTCCGCTCCCCGGTCCGCTCCCCAGTGCGCGTACCGGGCGCTCCCCCCGCGCAAATAAAAAAAAATGTATTTGCCCCACGGGGCCCTTTTATGGCCCCCACATCAAACCTAGGGGGTCAGGAGGGGTCTATCCCTGCCCCCTTATGGTCATTTCCCTCTTTTTTTTTCCACTTTTTTTTCCACCTCTTGTGTCTCTTTCCTACCGAGACACCAGATGGCGGCCGGTCCAGACTGTTTCGAATGTTTACAGACACCCGAGAGCCAATCAGCTTTCCGTGCGCACCTCGCGTGTCGCGCCCGGACCGCTCCCTGGTGCGCGTACCAGGACGCTGCCATAGATATATATATTTTTTTGAACCTAAATTACTCAAAACCCACTGGAGCACATATCTTGAGACATAGCAAAGGCACATCGGGCTACCAGTCCCTACAATTTTGTCAACTTTGGTGGAAATCCATTCAGCCGTTCGGGCTAAAAGTGAGTTCGACCGCCCTATGGAAATTAACATGGGGAAAACACGTTTTGGGACCCCCCTTTTATCTCGGCCCCCGCTTGACGAATCCCCCCCACATTTTCAGGGAAGGAGCGGAGCGGGCCACGAACTTTGAGAAATTTGCGAAGATTCGTCCACCGGCGCCAAAGTTATTCCCAATAGAATGTTGCAGATTTCCTATGGAAAGTAGATCCTAACTATAACTACCTACTGGCGACCGCCAGTAGGTAATATATATATATATATATATATATATATATATATATATATATATATATATATATATATATATATATATATATTACCTACTGGCGGTCGCCAGTAGGTATATATAGTTAGGATTTTTTCTCTATGGGATTTTTGAAAATTCTATGTCTAATAACTTTGGCGTTTGTGGACGGAATTGGCTGACATTTTCAGGAAAATGGAACATTTTGTCTCTGAGCAGCCCCTGACAATTTGGGGGGGTTTCATCAAGGGGGGGCCGAGAAAAAAGGGGGGTCCCAAAACGCGTTTTTCCCATGTTAATTTCCATAGGGCGGTTGGCCTCACTTTTAGCTCGAACGGCTGAATGGATTTGCACGAAACTTGGCAAAATTGTAGGGACTGTTAGCCCGATGTGCCTTTGCTAGGTCTCAATATATGTGCTCCAGTGGATTTTGAGTAATTTAGGTTCAAAAAAAGATATATATCTGGGCGGAGCCTAACCACACATCTGATCTGATTGGCTGTCAGCACTTCATCCAAGAAGTGTTGGCAGCCATCTTGGGACCAATATACATGATAGCACCTCATTAAAAAGCATTGTAGTTAATAGAGGGTTTTAGGACTTTAGTTACATTATAAATCATTTGTTGATGGTACCATACTCGTTTTAGGAATTGTGGTGGGTTCTAAGGTGATTTTACCATGTGAAAAAACCTTCTGCTGTGATATCATGAATATTGTTTGAAAGAAAACTAATATATCATGATTTTCCCACAGTGGTTTGGAAGGGGATCTATAAGCTAAACTGAAAGCATATTTTCTGTAAATTCACATTATCTTTCTCAGTCATGTGAAAATGAAGTCTGACATTCTCAGTAAAACATGTACATCCAACAAGGACAGAGACTGTCAGTTGATTCCTTTGTGTTCTACTGCAGCCTCCAAGAGTGTTCTAAAGAACAACTAGAGCGCTAACAGTCCTACTTATTACAAAGGTATGGCACACCTGAAGCCATTTTGATTGGAATAAAGTGGTAACTCTTAAAACATTTAATTTAAAAAGAAACAACATGAGGGGGTATATTTTGCCATAGAAAGTATTATTAGTGCTGCAGAATGAAAAATTAGGGCACATTTTGAGTGACTTCTCAAATCCTTTTCTATTTCATTAAAACATTCTGACATGCAGTCGCCCAAAATGGCCACCAGAGACAAAAGAGCCCAAATGTAGCCCAAATATCACCCAGATGTAGCCCAAGTATAGCCCAATGACAGAATGTCCCAGAGTGTTCTAAAGAACAACTAGAGCGCTAACAGTCCTACTTATTACAAAGGTATGGCACACCTGAAGCCATCTTGATTGGAATAAAGTGGTAACTCTTAAAACATTTAATTTAAAAAGAAACAACATGAGGGGGTATATTTTGCCATAGAAAGTATGATTAGTGCTGCAGAATGAAAAATTAGGGCACATTTTGAGTGACTTCTCAAATCCTTTTCTATTTCATTAAAACATTCTGACATGCAGTCTCCCAAAATGGCCACCAGAGACAAAAGAGCCCAAATGTAGCCCAAATATCACCCAGATGTAGCCCAAGTATAGCCCAATGACAGAATGTCCCAGAGTGTTCTAAAGAACAACTAGAGCGCTAACAGTCCTACTTATTACAAAGGTATAGCACACCTGGAGCCATCGTGATGGGAATAAAGTGGTAACTCCTAAAACATTTAATTTAAAAAGGAACAAAATGAGGGGGTAAATTATGCAATAGAAGGTATTATTAGTGCTGCAGAAAGAAAAATTAGGGCACATTTTGAGTGACTTTTCAAATCCTCTTCTATTTCATTAAAACATTCTGACATGCAGTCTCCCAAAATGGCCACCAGAGACAAAAGAGCCCAAATGTAGCCCAAATATCACCCAGATGTAGCCCAAGTATAGCCCAATGACAGAATGTCCCAGAGTGTTCTAAAGAACAACTAGAGCGCTAACAGTCCTACTTATTACAAAGGTATGGCACACCTGAAGCCATCTTGATTGGAATAAAGTGGTAACTCTTAAAACATTTAATTTAAAAAGGAACAAAATGAGGGGGTATATTTTGCCATATGAATTATGATTAGTGCTGCAGAAAGAAAAATTAGGGCACATTTTGAGTGACTTCTCAAACCCTCTTCAATTTCATTAAAACAATTCTGACATACAGTCTCCCAAGATGGCCACCAGAGACAAAAGAGCCTAAATGTAGCCCAAATATCACCCAGATGTACCCCAAGTATAGCCCAATCACAGAATGTCCCAGAGTGTTCTAAAGAACAACTAGAGCGCTAACAGTCTTACTTATGACAAACGTATGGCACACCAGAAGCCTTCTTGATTGGAATGAAATGGTAAGTCTGAAAACACTCAATTTAAAAAGGAACAACATGAGGGGGTTAATTTTGCCATAGAAAGTATGATTAGTGCTTCAGAAAGAAAAATTAGGGATCATTTTGAGTGACTTCTCAAATCCTCTTCTATTTCATTAAAAAAATTCTGACATGCAGACTGAAACATGCACTTTGAATACCAGCAGCAGACGTCCCTGGTGAGCAGTAGCTTTACCACAGTGATCTAATGTGCAACTAGAGTGCTAACATTCAGAATTTATGGCAAATGTGTGACACATCTGAATGCCTTCTTGATGGAACCAAAGTAAACAAGCATTGAAAATGCAATAGATCTCGCCCTTGTTTAAGTTAAAGCCATTCTGTTTGTAATGAGGTGGCTTTTTAGCTTTGCTTTTATTAGTGTTTTTTCAACTTTCATGTAAATAACATGCATCTGTATGCATATAAGTATATGTATGCATGCATTTATGTTTGTATTTATATAGATATACAGATGATATATGTTTATATATGTATGTATATATATATATATTCACTGAAAAAACCATAGGCTATAGACCATATATAGTTAGGAATTAGCATTTACAAAACCTTGAAAATTCACTGAAAAAACCATAGGTTATAGACCATATATAGTTAGGAATTAGCATTTACAAAACCTTGAAAATTCACTGAAAAGACCATGGGTTATAAACCATACATAGTTAGGAATTCGCATTTACAAAACCTTATTTTACTCACACAAAACCATTGAAATTCCATATATAGTTAGTTGCACTAACTATATATCGCGCACCCGCAATCCACTGCTGATGATGTCACATATTACATCATTCATGACATGGTCAGTGACATCACTGATGACATCACTGATGACATCTCAAATGACATCACTGATGACATCACTGATGACAACATCCAGTGACTGCATGTTTCTGTAAAGTTAAAATATGTCTTACATATTGAAGAATGAGTGGATGTATAAGTGTCTGGATGAAGGATTTAGTAGGTGCATGACTGACTGTATGAGTGAGTGATTAAATGTGTCTCACTGAGTGCATGGGTTAGTGACTAAACTGTCTTAATTTGTGCATCATTATGTCTGTTGTTCTGTAAACTGTTGCATGTGTTGATAAGTAGCTATATGAGTAACTATATGGGTTATTGATTGGTTGCCCAAGTATTTGTATGGGAGAGAGTGTGTGTGTGGGTGGCTGGGAGGTGTATGACTCTGTGCATAGATGTGTGAGCAGTTGATTCACTAGATGTATGGTTTCAAAAGTGCATGTGGAAACAGCTGTATGGGCGGTTGACTGTGTGCATGAGTGTATTGGTGAGTGAATGGATATCTCAGTGCTACATGTCAAAGTAAGTACATATGTAAAACACAGTACGTGTGAGAGTTGACATATATAAATAACTATGCATAAGAGCCAGTGAATGTGTGAGTGACTGTATGGATCATTGTGAACTTGTATCAGGGATTGTATAAGAGATAAATATGTGTTAGTATATGTTTGAATAAGTAAAGTTTGTATAACTGTATAGTTGAGGAAATGGAGGTGTGATTGATTCTTTGCATGACTGACTAGGTGTGTGAGTAACTCCATGGATGAGTGACAGTCTGTGAGTGTCTGTTTACACTGATTGTATCTAAGGTTATATTAGAGTCTGAAGAGGTTCATCGAATTATCACATGAATGATATCATCACTGATGTGATCAGTAATGTCAAATGAGATGTCATCAGTGATGTCATCAGTGATGTCATTTGAGATGTCATCAGTGATGTCATTTGAGATGTCATCAGTGATGTCATCAGTGATGTCACTGACCATGTCATGAATGATGTAATATGTGACATCATCAGCAGTGGATTGCGGGTGCGCGATATATAGTTAGTGCAACTAACTATATATGGAATTTCAATGGTTTTGTGTGAGTAAAATAAGGTTTTGTAAATGCGAATTCCTAACTATATATGGTCTATAACCTATGGTTTTTTCAGTGAATATATATATATATATTACCTACTGGCGGTCGCCAGTAGGTATATATAGTTAGGATTTTTTCTCTATGGAACTTTTGAAAATTCTATGTCTAATAACTTTGGCGTTTGTGGATGGAATCGGCTGAAATTTTCAGGAAAATGGCACATTATGTTTCTGAGCAGCCCCTGAAAATTTGGGGGGGTTCCGTCAAGGGGGGGCTGAGAAAAAAGGGGGTCCCAAAACGCATTTTTCCCAATAATTTTTCCATAGGGCCTTTGGCCTCACTTTTAGCTCGAACGGCTGAATGGATTTACACGAAACTTGGCAAAATTATAGGGACTCTTAGCCCGATGTGCCTTTGCTGGGTCTCAATATATGTTCTCCAGTGGATTTTGAGAAATTAACGTTTTAAAAACAGATATATCCGTGACAGCATCCCAGATAGCGCACCAGATCGCGTACTTTTCGCGTAACGGAGCTTTGCGTAGCGAAGCTTATTGGCTCTCCGGTGTCTGTCAACATTCTAAACAGTCCGGTGCGGCCGCCATCTTGTCTCTCGGTAGAATCGAGAGACAAGAGGAGGAGAAAAACGAAGGGGGAATTTAATGAAAGGGGGCAAGGTAGATCCTTCTTGACCCCCTAGGAATGATGTTGGGGTTATTAAAGGGTCCCGTGGGGCAAATAATAAAAATTTGATTTTTCTCGGTAGAAGCGCTTCTCGGTTCGCGAACCGGGTCGCAAACTGGTAGCGAAACGTGAATTCGCCATTTGTGTTTCGATTTAATTAAATTACTAGGTATAAGGGGGTACGGGAGACGTATCCTGACCCCTTATGTTTTCTGAGGGTGGCTGAGGAGGCTCATATATGTTGATACATGTCTTCCAGCGGCTGTGCGTGAGTGTTTTTTTTTGCTGCGTGACGTCTGTTAACGTTCGATTCGATGGAAATCAGGAACTGTTGACCGCCATTTTGTCCTTGCGAGTAAATATTTTGTTAAAAATAATTGTTATAAATTAATCCTTATTGATAAACATTGTCTGCGCCATCTTGCCTTTTTTGCAATGCCACACTTTTGTTGAGCACGGCAGCCATTTTAGATGCCTTGACCAGACCTACTCTCTGAACGCCGCCGATCCTCAGCATGGCTCCCCACCCTTGCAAGCATCTCCCCCACGCACTGGTCACCCCCGCTCTCTCTCTCATGCATGGGCCATAAACCTCCCCCCATTTGCGCTGCTCTTCCCTGAGAATCACACCCTGTGCTCGCCCGACACCTCCCTTTCACCCTATTCACTACCGCACCCTCTGACACTCCTCTTCCTCTGTGTCCGATTGTCCAGGCTTGTCCCAGGCTATCACCTAGCCCTGCAGATGTAGTTTATGGCCCCAGCTGTAGAGAATCACCCCTCTTCAAAGGAGTTACAGTAGATCAAGGCCCCCACCCAATGAGATCCGTCACACCACACGCGTTCCTACTATCTGATAATCATCCTGTATTGTGCTTGGGGAGGGGATTCTCACTGTGAGGGTGTGGGTCCGAGCCTGAAGCGGAAGATACCAGGGATGCCTTTTTGTACATCAAAGTCTTCACAATTATGTGTCACATTAAAAATATATAGCACTCCAACAAAGTTGTAGGATTATAACACTTTAATAACTTATAAATATATAGAACGCTCCAACAAAGTAAACACGTTAAAAAAAACTTTTTAAACAACTATTTACATGACATTGCTTTAACCAGGATAGACAAAGAAATGACACAGTGATGTAAAAGTTTCTGAAAGAAATGCCAAGAACGTCCCATGTGAAAGTGAATTTTATCTGGCAATTTTTTTCTTTTCCTTCTCATGAAAAGAAAGTTAATGCCAGGTTCGTTACCTGCCTCATCTGCAAAAAAAAAACTCTCGAGAGGGACCGAAAAAAAATATAGCTATGGTAATCATACCATGCATCGGCACATGGAGAGGTGGCACTCTCCTAATTATTCTAAAGCACAACTTCGAGATTTGGTGGATAATCCCCGACCGGCAAAAACATCCACCAATGACTTAGCAATAAGTGAGTCAGAGGCAAGGGAAACGGTCCCAAATCTGTAAAAGAACTTTAGGCAGATGAGATTGACTTGTGTAGCATGTGGAAAATTAATTTCATGCGGAGAGATGAGTATTACTTTAATAAATAGATCATATGAAAATCATCAATGTCCAAAACGCCCTAGAAAGTAATTTTTGTCATTTTTTAGGAAGAGAGATAACCTACAGTGGTACGGGGTCGTTTTCATTCATACTAGGGGGGGGGCAGGTGACATTCGTTCGGGGTGGCTTAGGGGCATTTAAAACAACTTCCCTGATACAGGTAGCATATAAAGTAGAGGCTAAATACCAGGATCTTTATCGATTGCTTTATGCTGTAGAAAAATGAAAAACACACAACAAACCTGGACCATTCATATTTTCAATGTTTCTGCGTACTATACTTTTTAACCCTTAACTAATTGAGCTGCTTCATTTCAACTGCTTTTTAAAAAAAAAAAAAACAACTCGGAAACAGTGGCCATTTCTTCGAAACCTACCAATCTACGCGTTACAACTACGTTTGCTTTTTCAAAAACCTTTAATAAAAATGTTGGTGCCCAAATACGGGCTTACAACCCAGTGGGCCGGCCACGGAGCAGGCTGGAACTGAAAATGGGGGGGGGGGGGATTTATTTGTGGAAAACATAACAGAGAGTCAGTGGTCGTTGATTTCATAGTAAAAAGTGCGACAAGTGCAACAAAATCATATCGATAATTCATTGTGAGCAAGTACCAAAAGTGTCGACAATTCGAACCTTCAATACTAAATACAGTAATCGATGATGCATTAGAAGTTAATATCAATTCATTGTTCGAACGTGTAATCAGTACCCGTCCCATGTCAATTCATTGTTCGAACGTATAATCAATACCCATCCTGGATCAATTCATTGTCCGAACATATAATCAGTCTTATCCCATATCAATTCATGTGCTAAAAACTGCATACATATCTCATGATATCCAGGCTGAGCAATCGGGGCACAACAAGGAGTTGAGAGTTTCATTTGTACCGGCGCCATTTTGGGTGAGGTCAGGAAGGTCCAAGTATAGTCAAAATGTCTCCATCAACTCGTGGTTGGACCGGGACCTCTTTCGGCAGTCCAAAAGTTTTCGTTGAAGGGTAGCAGAGGGGACTGGTGAAATGAACCATCAGTGAAAGTGGGGTGGGAGGAAACAATCTCTCCTACCGGGTCATACTGGTGTCCCACCGGAACTGATCAAGTTGGTAGTCTTGCAGGATTTTGGTGATTTCAAGACTGAGGCCGGCGCCGGCATGAGCGCGCCGACGTCCCGCGGCTACGTCGTGGTCGTTCTGTGGGTGATCATGGCAGTCATTCCCCATCGGGGGTCGGGGGCCCCCGTGGCTCTTATAGAATCTTCAAAGTTGAGGAGAAGGTTTCTGGACGCAGGAAACTAGAAGCGTCGTTGCACCGCAACAGTGAACGAGACCCCCGCTGGGTGAGCGGAGCATCATTGCCTTGCAATAATGGACGAGACCTT
This sequence comes from Lissotriton vulgaris, assembly GCF_964263255.1. Lineage (NCBI taxonomy): Eukaryota > Metazoa > Chordata > Amphibia > Caudata > Salamandridae > Lissotriton > Lissotriton vulgaris. Next base: position 41,346,072 of record NC_141696.1, on the reverse strand, counting down.
TTGTCGGGTGAGTGCAGCGCCGCTGCATCGCAAGAGTGGAGGAACCCTTTTGTTGGGTGAGTGGAGCGCTAGGGGTGCAGCTGAGGGCCCCCCACATGTGGGGGTGGGAGAGGCTCGTTCGCGCCGCCTCTCCCTCCCAGCACACCCCATGCCGACACCTGGCATTGATATCCGTGATGTCCGGACCAGGCGATAAGAGGCGGGGGGTTGGAGGCAGAGGCAAGACATCCCCGCCCGTGGCCTGCAGGGCGTCGCTTCAGGCCCGAACGGGGAGCTCATATCAAGCCCACGTGGGAAGCAGGTCAGCGAGCCAGTCTAGAAGAACACCCTCCGGCCTTGTTGACTGAAACTTCATGGACTCACGCCAGGAATTCAAGGCAGCGAGCACGTCGCCAAGTGTAGGAAAACCTTTACAGTATTCAGCAAACGTGCCGACACCTGGCGTTGATATCCGTGATGTCCGGACCAGGCGATAAGAGGGGGTGGTCGGAGGCAGAGGCAAGACATCCCCCCCCGTGGCCTGCAAGGCGGCAGAAGAAGGGAATCGGGAGACCAGTACATTTTGGGCCATCCACCCCACGGCTGATGGCGGTTAGCCGGGCCCCGCCCTGCACGTGTCGAGGCCTCATCTTCCGGATGGGCGTAACCGTGGTCCTGTTGCACTTCGGGAGTTTCCGGAATGGGGTAGGTATCTGCTGATTTGTATCTATTTCATGTTACCGTTAATGGGCGTGGCGGGCGGTGGGACAGACATGCTTGGAGCAGTGGGGGGGTGGCGGAGCCTAGCTACCTCGTGGCTGTCGTAACGTCAAGCTTGGCTTTTTTCACCACTTCCATGTTTCTTAAGGTATTGGTGAAATTGTTTTTGATGGTAAAATGATGTGACTCCTGCAATGTGTCGCTTTTGCGGAACAGATATATGATGTAATTGTGTTGTTAATATTACGGTGTACATGTAAAAAATGATGCATAAGTGTTGCACGGGCATTGTAGATACTCTCCTATGTGTGCTTAGCAATTTAAAGTCACTTCCCCCAGGTTCAAGGGCCTTGTAAATACGTCCCCATGTGTGTCTGGTCATTTGAAGTCATTTTCCTTGTAGTGTAAGGCCCTTGTAAATACGCCCCCATGTGTAAAATTAATTAATTTGCCCTTAAATGTTGCGTTTTCAGTAATTTTACCGAATCGGTAATTTTACTGATTCGGTAATTTTACCGAAAATGCAAGATTGAAATGTGGGTAGCCAATTTTCCATTGGCACATGGCTTACAGAATCAGTATTTTACCATGGAATACAAATCCATGGTAAAATACCGATTCCTGTGTACATGAACATCTGTGCATGTACACATATGCCATGTGACAGACAGACGTGTCCTTAGGGCATGTCTGTGTGCCACATTGCACACATGCCCGTTTTGGGGGTGCTAGATGGTGTCAAAGTGATACCCCCTGCACCCTTGACAAATTCGGTATTTACCGATTCGGTAAATACTGAATCGGTATTTGAATTGAATCCTATGGGCTTCAAGGCCCATAGGATTCAATAGCAAATACCGATTCGGTATTTACCGAATCGGTAAATACTGAATTTTTAAGGAATCGGTAATAAATCAGATGTTGGTACTTACATCCCATTTACCGATTTTGAAATACTGAATCTGTAAAATTCGGTAATATTCGGTATTTCAAAATCGGTAAATGTGATTTACCTCCATCTGGCCCTAGGTGTATTATTGTTTTACATAAAATGTTTTAAAACTTTGTTTGAAATCAAATGCATGCACACTTAGGGCCAGATGTAGGTGGTCGTTTCAGGCCATTTACCGACCAGTTACGGCCGTTTTCGGCCGTTTCCGATCGTTAAATGGCAAATCGGTATGTAGGGGCTTAAATCCAAGGCCACGTGTAGGTAAATCTACATTTACAGAATCGTAAAAATTATTTGTTCGGTAAAATACCGAATCGGTAATTTTACCGATTCTGTTAATTTGTTATGTAGAGGGGAGTCTTCTGAGTCCCAAAGGCCGTAACGAATCGGTATTTTAGCATGAAATCAAACTTCATGGTAAAATACCGATTCCGGTGTGCATGCACATGTGTGCTCGCACACCTATGTCATGTGAAAGGCAGACCTGCTCTTAGGGCTGGTTTGCTTGCCACATGGCACCTGTGCCTGTTTTGAAGGTGTCAGAGGGTGTCAAAGTGATACCCCCTGTACCCTTGTGCATACTTTTTTTTTTTTATAGCATTGTCGAATCTAGTTCTTACTGTTATTGATTTACTGTTTGGTAATAGTGGTTAATAACATTTTTTATTATATTTCACCACAGATTCAACTGCAGATTATTTGGGAATTAGACAATGCCGTCTAAGGATAGAATTCGAAAGGCTACAAAACGTCAAAGACAGCTTGACCCCGGGAGCCGGCCGCCTATGTCGGGTGCGATCTCAGGCTACACCAGGGCTATAAGACTTGGGGAGGGGGTCGGAGCCAAGCGTCTTCTCCGAGTCCGTGCCATCACACCGCCCCTCGGGGGCCTCCGTCAAGCGGTTTAGGGAGGGACCGTATCACATTGTTTTCAAATGCAGTCAGGTCCACAAACGGCCCCCACTTACTTTGAGAATAGTGAAGCTGCAGCAGGTGCAAATAAGGTTTAGACAGTGTTACAAGCGCTGCTCAGAACTCTGAAGTATGGCACCCAACATCCAGGACTTATGCCATTTGTGCAAGGCAGTGACATCGAAGCAACTCAGGGACCAAAACCATGAACGAACACTCATGTATTAAAATTTTACTATTGATGCTTGACTGAGGCCAAGGAGATCAGAGTGCATGAGTCTCATGCTCGATCGATTGAGCTAGCCGGATCGGGCAACTAAAAGTATAAAATAGTTATGTAAATAGTTATTTAATAAAATGTTTTACCCTGTTACTTTGCTGGTGTGTTGTATATATTTATAATATTTGCATAGGGTTTGTCGTTATTTTGGGTGGGGTGGGTGGCGGAGCCGAGCTGTCTTGCAGCCATCATCGTGTGGAGCTCAGTTCATCTCACTAGTTTCGTATTTCTCATGAGGGGTTGTTCTTAATGTTTCTATTTTAGCTAGGTCAAAAAGAGATCCCATTAGTGGCCTACTGATTTTGCTCGATTCCTTTTGTTTTTTAAAACGATTTTTCACTATCTGCAAAGACTAAACAGAGTATTGCGACTCTGTGCTTGTTTGTAAATAGAGAATGAACCAAAGAGAACCAATTCTAAAACAGTAAATGCTTGGATAACAATCAATCAAATGGAGAGAGAAGCAGACACGACGGATTAGAATGGGGGCAAAGGCCTGCGTTAACTACCCTTCACTATCTGCAAAGAGAGAGTACTGCTAAGAGAAAAGCGAGGGGGGGTGATGGGGGGGGGCAGCGTTCAAAGTACATCAGCGTGCATAAATACGAAAATGTTTTTACCTATCACGTACTTCACATTTGACAGCTTTTGGTATTTGCTATTAAAAAACCATTGAAATTCACTGAAAAAAACATAGGTTTTAGGCCATATATAGTTAGGGATTAGCATTTACAAAACCTTAATTTACTTGCACAAAACCATAGAAATTCGCATATATAGTTAGATGCAATAACTATATATCGCGCACCCGCAATCCACTGCTGATGATGTCACATATTACATCATTCATGACATGGTCAGTGACATCACTGATGACATCACTGATGACATCTCAAATGACATCACTGATGACATCACTGATGACATCTCAAATGATATCACTGATGACATCACTGATGACATCTCATTTGACGTTACTGATCACATCACTGATGATATCATTTATGTGATAATACAATGAACATCTTCAGACTCTAATATAACCTTAGATACAATCAGTGTAAACAGACACTCACAGACTGTCACTTATCCATGGAGTTACTCACACACCTAGTCAGTCATGCAAAGAATCAATCACACCTCCATTTTCTCAACTATACAGTTATACACACCTTACTTATTCAAACATATACTAGCTCTCTTATACAATCCCTGATACATGTTCACAATGATCCATACATTCACTGGCTCTTATGCACAGTTATTTATATATGTCAACTCTCACATGTACTGTGTTTTACATATGTACTTACTTTAACATGTAGCACTGAGAAATCCATTCAATCACCAATACACTTATGCAGACAGTCAACCGCCCATACAGCTGTTTCCACATGCTCTTTTGAACCCATACATCTAGTGAATCAACTACTCACACATCTATGCACAGAGTCAAACACCTCACCGCCACCCACACACACACTCAGTCTCCCATACAAATACTTGGGCAAACAATCAATAACCCTTTTAGTTACTCATATAGCTACTGATTAACACATGCAGCAGTTTACAGAACAACAGACATAATGATGCAGAAATTAAGAGAGTTTAGTCACTTACCCATGCACTCAGTGAGACACATTTAATCACTCACTCATACAGTCAGTCATGCACCTACTAAATCCTTCATCCAGACACTTATACATCCACTCATTCTTCAATATGTAAGACATATTTTAACACACAGTCACTAGATGATGTCATCAGTGATGTCACTGACCATGTCATGAATGATGTAATATGTGACATCATCCGCAGTGGATTGCGGTTGCGCGATATATAGTTATTGCATCTAACTATATATGCGAATTTCTATGGTTTTGTGCGAGTAAATTAAGGTTTTGTAAATGCTAATCCCTAACTATATATGGCCTAAAACCTATGGTTTTTTCAGTGAATATATATATATATATATATATATATTCAGTCAGTTGCAGGCACTCCAAGTGAAGAAGACCAACACGGAGCTGATGAATACAGGATTTATTGGCAGCCTGCCAGCACAGGAAAAACAGCAGAAACCCCTTCAATGTTTTTAAAACGCCGGACGCGTTTCGGGAATGGCTTCCCTTCATCTGCGGCGAGTGTCAAATGGAAGCTGCTTGCACTAAATCGCGCACCGGTGTTCCAGAAGCCTGCCTCCCGGGCGTGGCTTCATGCAAGGCCTCCTGGCTCTTGTAGTGCGCGTGTAGTTTTACCTCAGTGGGCGTGCAAGTAGTCCAAAAATAAGTGAGTTCTTTCCCCAGTGGGTAGAGGGGAAAACGTGCTGCCAACCCGTGCCCCGCTCTGTGGTCACCTTCCTGGTCAGCGGGCCTCATCCTGCATGAGTACCCGCTCACACTCCGTTCCTGTTCGTCCAAACACCACCAGCGTAAGGACAGGACCTGCATGTAATGCGGTGGGTCTCCCTCGCGACCGAAGCTGGCCGCAAAAATTCAGTCAGTTGCAGGCACTCCAAGTGAAGAAGACCAACACGGAGCTGATGAATACAGGATTTATTGGCAGCCTGCCAGCACAGGAAAAACAGCAGAAACCCCTTCAATGTTTTTAAAACGCCGGACGCGTTTCGGGAATGGCTTCCCTTCATCTGCGGCGAGTGTCAAATGGAAGCTGCTTGCACTAAATCGCGCACCGGTGTTCCAGAAGCCTGCCTCCCGGGCGTGGCTTCATGCAAGGCCTCCTGGCTCTTGTAGTGCGCGTGTAGTTTTACCTCAGTGGGCGTGCAAGTAGTCCAAAAATAAGTGAGTTCTTTCCCCAGTGGGTAGAGGGGAAAACGTGCTGCCAACCCGTGCCCCGCTCTGTGGTCACCTTCCTGGTCAGCGGGCCTCATCCTGCATGAGTACCCGCTCACACTCCGTTCCTGTTCGTCCAAACACCACCAGCGTAAGGACAGGACCTGCATGTAATGCGGTGGGTCTCCCTCGCGACCGAAGCTGGCCGCAAAAATTCAGTCAGTTGCAGGCACTCCAAGTGAAGAAGACCAACACGGAGCTGATGAATACAGGATTTATTGGCAGCCTGCCAGCACAGGAAAAACAGCAGAAACCCCTTCAATGTTTTTAAAACGCCGGACGCGTTTCGGGAATGGCTTCCCTTCATCTGCGGCGAGTGTCAAATGGAAGCTGCTTGCACTAAATCGCGCACCGGTGTTCCAGAAGCCTGCCTCCCGGGCGTGGCTTCATGCAAGGCCTCCTGGCTCTTGTAGTGCGCGTGTAGTTTTACCTCAGTGGGCGTGCAAGTAGTCCAAAAATAAGTGAGTTCTTTCCCCAGTGGGTAGAGGGGAAAACGTGCTGCCAACCCGTGCCCCGCTCTGTGGTCACCTTCCTGGTCAGCGGGCCTCATCCTGCATGAGTACCCGCTCACACTCCGTTCCTGTTCGTCCAAACACCACCAGCGGAAGGACAGGACCTGCATGTAATGCGGTGGGTCTCCCTCGCGACCGAAGCTGGCCGCAAAAATTCAGTCAGTTGCAGGCACTCCAAGTGAAGAAGACCAACACGGAGCTGATGAATACAGGATTTATTGGCAGCCTGCCAGCACAGGAAAAACAGCAGAAACCCCTTCAATGTTTTTAAAACGCCGGACGCGTTTCGGGAATGGCTTCCCTTCATCTGCGGCGAGTGTCAAATGGAAGCTGCTTGCACTAAATCGCGCACCGGTGTTCCAGAAGCCTGCCTCCCGGGCGTGGCTTCATGCAAGGCCTCCTGGCTCTTGTAGTGCGCGTGTAGTTTTACCTCAGTGGGCGTGCAAGTAGTCCAAAAATAAGTGAGTTCTTTCCCCAGTGGGTAGAGGGGAAAACGTGCTGCCAACCCGTGCCCCGCTCTGTGGTCACCTTCCTGGTCAGCGGGCCTCATCCTGCATGAGTACCCGCTCACACTCCGTTCCTGTTCGTCCAAACACCACCAGCGTAAGGACAGGACCTGCATGTAATGCGGTGGGTCTCCCTCGCGACCGAAGCTGGCCGCAAAAATTCAGTCAGTTGCAGGCACTCCAAGTGAAGAAGACCAACACGGAGCTGATGAATACAGGATTTATTGGCAGCCTGCCAGCACAGGAAAAACAGCAGAAACCCCTTCAATGTTTTTAAAACGCCGGACGCGTTTCGGGAATGGCTTCCCTTCATCTGCGGCGAGTGTCAAATGGAAGCTGCTTGCACTAAATCGCGCACCGGTGTTCCAGAAGCCTGCCTCCCGGGCGTGGCTTCATGCAAGGCCTCCTGGCTCTTGTAGTGCGCGTGTAGTTTTACCTCAGTGGGCGTGCAAGTAGTCCAAAAATAAGTGAGTTCTTTCCCCAGTGGGTAGAGGGGAAAACGTGCTGCCAACCCGTGCCCCGCTCTGTGGTCACCTTCCTGGTCAGCGGGCCTCATCCTGCATGAGTACCCGCTCACACTCCGTTCCTGTTCGTCCAAACACCACCAGCGTAAGGACAGGACCTGCATGTAATGCGGTGGGTCTCCCTCGCGACCGAAGCTGGCCGCAAAAATTCAGTCAGTTGCAGGCACTCCAAGTGAAGAAGACCAACACGGAGCTGATGAATACAGGATTTATTGGCAGCCTGCCAGCACAGGAAAAACAGCAGAAACCCCTTCAATGTTTTTAAAACGCCGGACGCGTTTCGGGAATGGCTTCCCTTCATCTGCGGCGAGTGTCAAATGGAAGCTGCTTGCACTAAATCGCGCACCGGTGTTCCAGAAGCCTGCCTCCCGGGCGTGGCTTCATGCAAGGCCTCCTGGCTCTTGTAGTGCGCGTGTAGTTTTACCTCAGTGGGCGTGCAAGTAGTCCAAAAATAAGTGAGTTCTTTCCCCAGTGGGTAGAGGGGAAAACGTGCTGCCAACCCGTGCCCCGCTCTGTGGTCACCTTCCTGGTCAGCGGGCCTCATCCTGCATGAGTACCCGCTCACACTCCGTTCCTGTTCGTCCAAACACCACCAGCGTAAGGACAGGACCTGCATGTAATGCGGTGGGTCTCCCTCGCGACCGAAGCTGGCCGCAAAAATTCAGTCAGTTGCAGGCACTCCAAGTGAAGAAGACCAACACGGAGCTGATGAATACAGGATTTATTGGCAGCCTGCCAGCACAGGAAAAACAGCAGAAACCCCTTCAATGTTTTTAAAACGCCGGACGCGTTTCGGGAATGGCTTCCCTTCATCTGCGGCGAGTGTCAAATGGAAGCTGCTTGCACTAAATCGCGCACCGGTGTTCCAGAAGCCTGCCTCCCGGGCGTGGCTTCATGCAAGGCCTCCTGGCTCTTGTAGTGCGCGTGTAGTTTTACCTCAGTGGGCGTGCAAGTAGTCCAAAAATAAGTGAGTTCTTTCCCCAGTGGGTAGAGGGGAAAACGTGCTGCCAACCCGTGCCCCGCTCTGTGGTCACCTTCCTGGTCAGCGGGCCTCATCCTGCATGAGTACCCGCTCACACTCCGTTCCTGTTCGTCCAAACACCACCAGCGTAAGGACAGGACCTGCATGTAATGCGGTGGGTCTCCCTCGCGACCGAAGCTGGCCGCAAAAATTCAGTCAGTTGCAGGCACTCCAAGTGAAGAAGACCAACACGGAGCTGATGAATACAGGATTTATTGGCAGCCTGCCAGCACAGGAAAAACAGCAGAAACCCCTTCAATGTTTTTAAAACGCCGGACGCGTTTCGGGAATGGCTTCCCTTCATCTGCGGCGAGTGTCAAATGGAAGCTGCTTGCACTAAATCGCGCACCGGTGTTCCAGAAGCCTGCCTCCCGGGCGTGGCTTCATGCAAGGCCTCCTGGCTCTTGTAGTGCGCGTGTAGTTTTACCTCAGTGGGCGTGCAAGTAGTCCAAAAATAAGTGAGTTCTTTCCCCAGTGGGTAGAGGGGAAAACGTGCTGCCAACCCGTGCCCCGCTCTGTGGTCACCTTCCTGGTCAGCGGGCCTCATCCTGCATGAGTACCCGCTCACACTCCGTTCCTGTTCGTCCAAACACCACCAGCGTAAGGACAGGACCTGCATGTAATGCGGTGGGTCTCCCTCGCGACCGAAGCTGGCCGCAAAAATTCAGTCAGTTGCAGGCACTCCAAGTGAAGAAGACCAACACGGAGCTGATGAATACAGGATTTATTGGCAGCCTGCCAGCACAGGAAAAACAGCAGAAACCCCTTCAATGTTTTTAAAACGCCGGACGCGTTTCGGGAATGGCTTCCCTTCATCTGCGGCGAGTGTCAAATGGAAGCTGCTTGCACTAAATCGCGCACCGGTGTTCCAGAAGCCTGCCTCCCGGGCGTGGCTTCATGCAAGGCCTCCTGGCTCTTGTAGTGCGCGTGTAGTTTTACCTCAGTGGGCGTGCAAGTAGTAAAACTACACGCGCACTACAAGAGCCAGGAGGCCTTGCATGAAGCCACGCCCGGGAGGCAGGCTTCTGGAACACCGGTGCGCGATTTAGTGCAAGCAGCTTCCATTTGACACTCGCCGCAGATGAAGGGAAGCCATTCCCGAAACGCGTCCGGCGTTTTAAAAACATTGAAGGGGTTTCTGCAGTTTTTCCTGTGCTGGCAGGCTGCCAATAAATCCTGTATTCATCAGCTCCGTGTTGGTCTTCTTCACTTGGAGTGCCTGCAACTGACTGAATTTTTGCGGCCAGCTTCGGTCGCGAGGGAGACCCACCGCATTACATGCAGGTCCTGTCCTTACGCTGGTGGTGTTTGGACGAACAGGAACGGAGTGTGAGCGGGTACTCATGCAGGATGAGGCCCGCTGACCAGGAAGGTGACCACAGAGCGGGGCACGGGTTGGCAGCACGTTTTCCCCTCTACCCACTGGGGAAAGAACTCACTTATTTTTGGACTACTTGCACGCCCACTGAGGTAAAACTACACGCGCACTACAAGAGCCAGGAGGCCTTGCATGAAGCCACGCCCGGGAGGCAGGCTTCTGGAACACCGGTGCGCGATTTAGTGCAAGCAGCTTCCATTTGACACTCGCCGCAGATGAAGGGAAGCCATTCCCGAAACGCGTCCGGCGTTTTAAAAACATTGAAGGGGTTTCTGCAGTTTTTCCTGTGCTGGCAGGCTGCCAATAAATCCTGTATTCATCAGCTCCGTGTTGGTCTTCTTCACTTGGAGTGCCTGCAACTGACTGAATTTTTGCGGCCAGCTTCGGTCGCGAGGGAGACCCACCGCATTACATGCAGGTCCTGTCCTTACGCTGGTGGTGTTTGGACGAACAGGAACGGAGTGTGAGCGGGTACTCATGCAGGATGAGGCCCGCTGACCAGGAAGGTGACCACAGAGCGGGGCACGGGTTGGCAGCACGTTTTCCCCTCTACCCACTGGGGAAAGAACTCACTTATTTTTGGACTACTTGCACGCCCACTGAGGTAAAACTACACGCGCACTACAAGAGCCAGGAGGCCTTGCATGAAGCCACGCCCGGGAGGCAGGCTTCTGGAACACCGGTGCGCGATTTAGTGCAAGCAGCTTCCATTTGACACTCGCCGCAGATGAAGGGAAGCCATTCCCGAAACGCGTCCGGCGTTTTAAAAACATTGAAGGGGTTTCTGCTGTTTTTCCTGTGCTGGCAGGCTGCCAATAAATCCTGTATTCATCAGCTCCGTGTTGGTCTTCTTCACTTGGAGTGCCTGCAACTGACTGAATTTTTGCGGCCAGCTTCGGTCGCGAGGGAGACCCACCGCATTACATGCAGGTCCTGTCCTTACGCTGGTGGTGTTTGGACGAACAGGAACGGAGTGTGAGCGGGTACTCATGCAGGATGAGGCCCGCTGACCAGGAAGGTGACCACAGAGCGGGGCACGGGTTGGCAGCACGTTTTCCCCTCTACCCACTGGGGAAAGAACTCACTTATTTTTGGACTACTTGCACGCCCACTGAGGTAAAACTACACGCGCACTACAAGAGCCAGGAGGCCTTGCATGAAGCCACGCCCGGGAGGCAGGCTTCTGGAACACCGGTGCGCGATTTAGTGCAAGCAGCTTCCATTTGACACTCGCCGCAGATGAAGGGAAGCCATTCCCGAAACGCGTCCGGCGTTTTAAAAACATTGAAGGGGTTTCTGCTGTTTTTCCTGTGCTGGCAGGCTGCCAATAAATCCTGTATTCATCAGCTCCGTGTTGGTCTTCTTCACTTGGAGTGCCTGCAACTGACTGAATTTTTGCGGCCAGCTTCGGTCGCGAGGGAGACCCACCGCATTACATGCAGGTCCTGTCCTTACGCTGGTGGTGTTTGGACGAACAGGAACGGAGTGTGAGCGGGTACTCATGCAGGATGAGGCCCGCTGACCAGGAAGGTGACCACAGAGCGGGGCACGGGTTGGCAGCACGTTTTCCCCTCTACCCACTGGGGAAAGAACTCACTTATTTTTGGACTACTTGCACGCCCACTGAGGTAAAACTACACGCGCACTACAAGAGCCAGGAGGCCTTGCATGAAGCCACGCCCGGGAGGCAGGCTTCTGGAACACCGGTGCGCGATTTAGTGCAAGCAGCTTCCATTTGACACTCGCCGCAGATGAAGGGAAGCCATTCCCGAAACGCGTCCGGCGTTTTAAAAACATTGAAGGGGTTTCTGCTGTTTTTCCTGTGCTGGCAGGCTGCCAATAAATCCTGTATTCATCAGCTCCGTGTTGGTCTTCTTCACTTGGAGTGCCTGCAACTGACTGAATTTTTGCGGCCAGCTTCGGTCGCGAGGGAGACCCACCGCATTACATGCAGGTCCTGTCCTTACGCTGGTGGTGTTTGGACGAACAGGAACGGAGTGTGAGCGGGTACTCATGCAGGATGAGGCCCGCTGACCAGGAAGGTGACCACAGAGCGGGGCACGGGTTGGCAGCACGTTTTCCCCTCTACCCACTGGGGAAAGAACTCACTTATTTTTGGACTACTTGCACGCCCACTGAGGTAAAACTACACGCGCACTACAAGAGCCAGGAGGCCTTGCATGAAGCCACGCCCGGGAGGCAGGCTTCTGGAACACCGGTGCGCGATTTAGTGCAAGCAGCTTCCATTTGACACTCGCCGCAGATGAAGGGAAGCCATTCCCGAAACGCGTCCGGCGTTTTAAAAACATTGAAGGGGTTTCTGCTGTTTTTCCTGTGCTGGCAGGCTGCCAATAAATCCTGTATTCATCAGCTCCGTGTTGGTCTTCTTCACTTGGAGTGCCTGCAACTGACTGAATTTTTGCGGCCAGCTTCGGTCGCGAGGGAGACCCACCGCATTACATGCAGGTCCTGTCCTTACGCTGGTGGTGTTTGGACGAACAGGAACGGAGTGTGAGCGGGTACTCATGCAGGATGAGGCCCGCTGACCAGGAAGGTGACCACAGAGCGGGGCACGGGTTGGCAGCACGTTTTCCCCTCTACCCACTGGGGAAAGAACTCACTTATTTTTGGACTACTTGCACGCCCACTGAGGTAAAACTACACGCGCACTACAAGAGCCAGGAGGCCTTGCATGAAGCCACGCCCGGGAGGCAGGCTTCTGGAACACCGGTGCGCGATTTAGTGCAAGCAGCTTCCATTTGACACTCGCCGCAGATGAAGGGAAGCCATTCCCGAAACGCGTCCGGCGTTTTAAAAACATTGAAGGGGTTTCTGCTGTTTTTCCTGTGCTGGCAGGCTGCCAATAAATCCTGTATTCATCAGCTCCGTGTTGGTCTTCTTCACTTGGAGTGCCTGCAACTGACTGAATTTTTGCGGCCAGCTTCGGTCGCGAGGGAGACCCACCGCATTACATGCAGGTCCTGTCCTTACGCTGGTGGTGTTTGGACGAACAGGAACGGAGTGTGAGCGGGTACTCATGCAGGATGAGGCCCGCTGACCAGGAAGGTGACCACAGAGCGGGGCACGGGTTGGCAGCACGTTTTCCCCTCTACCCACTGGGGAAAGAACTCACTTATTTTTGGACTACTTGCACGCCCACTGAGGTAAAACTACACGCGCACTACAAGAGCCAGGAGGCCTTGCATGAAGCCACGCCCGGGAGGCAGGCTTCTGGAACACCGGTGCGCGATTTAGTGCAAGCAGCTTCCATTTGACACTCGCCGCAGATGAAGGGAAGCCATTCCCGAAACGCGTCCGGCGTTTTAAAAACATTGAAGGGGTTTCTGCTGTTTTTCCTGTGCTGGCAGGCTGCCAATAAATCCTGTATTCATCAGCTCCGTGTTGGTCTTCTTCACTTGGAGTGCCTGCAACTGACTGAATTTTTGCGGCCAGCTTCGGTCGCGAGGGAGACCCACCGCATTACATGCAGGTCCTGTCCTTACGCTGGTGGTGTTTGGACGAACAGGAACGGAGTGTGAGCGGGTACTCATGCAGGATGAGGCCCGCTGACCAGGAAGGTGACCACAGAGCGGGGCACGGGTTGGCAGCACGTTTTCCCCTCTACCCACTGGGGAAAGAACTCACTTATTTTTGGACTACTTGCACGCCCACTGAGGTAAAACTACACGCGCACTACAAGAGCCAGGAGGCCTTGCATGAAGCCACGCCCGGGAGGCAGGCTTCTGGAACACCGGTGCGCGATTTAGTGCAAGCAGCTTCCATTTGACACTCGCCGCAGATGAAGGGAAGCCATTCCCGAAACGCGTCCGGCGTTTTAAAAACATTGAAGGGGTTTCTGCTGTTTTTCCTGTGCTGGCAGGCTGCCAATAAATCCTGTATTCATCAGCTCCGTGTTGGTCTTCTTCACTTGGAGTGCCTGCAACTGACTGAATTTTTGCGGCCAGCTTCGGTCGCGAGGGAGACCCACCGCATTACATGCAGGTCCTGTCCTTACGCTGGTGGTGTTTGGACGAACAGGAACGGAGTGTGAGCGGGTACTCATGCAGGATGAGGCCCGCTGACCAGGAAGGTGACCACAGAGCGGGGCACGGGTTGGCAGCACGTTTTCCCCTCTACCCACTGGGGAAAGAACTCACTTATTTTTGGACTACTTGCACGCCCACTGAGGTAAAACTACACGCGCACTACAAGAGCCAGGAGGCCTTGCATGAAGCCACGCCCGGGAGGCAGGCTTCTGGAACACCGGTGCGCGATTTAGTGCAAGCAGCTTCCATTTGACACTCGCCGCAGATGAAGGGAAGCCATTCCCGAAACGCGTCCGGCGTTTTAAAAACATTGAAGGGGTTTCTGCTGTTTTTCCTGTGCTGGCAGGCTGCCAATAAATCCTGTATTCATCAGCTCCGTGTTGGTCTTCTTCACTTGGAGTGCCTGCAACTGACTGAATTTTTGCGGCCAGCTTCGGTCGCGAGGGAGACCCACCGCATTACATGCAGGTCCTGTCCTTACGCTGGTGGTGTTTGGACGAACAGGAACGGAGTGTGAGCGGGTACTCATGCAGGATGAGGCCCGCTGACCAGGAAGGTGACCACAGAGCGGGGCACGGGTTGGCAGCACGTTTTCCCCTCTACCCACTGGGGAAAGAACTCACTTATTTTTGGACTACTTGCACGCCCACTGAGGTAAAACTACACGCGCACTACAAGAGCCAGGAGGCCTTGCATGAAGCCACGCCCGGGAGGCAGGCTTCTGGAACACCGGTGCGCGATTTAGTGCAAGCAGCTTCCATTTGACACTCGCCGCAGATGAAGGGAAGCCATTCCCGAAACGCGTCCGGCGTTTTAAAAACATTGAAGGGGTTTCTGCTGTTTTTCCTGTGCTGGCAGGCTGCCAATAAATCCTGTATTCATCAGCTCCGTGTTGGTCTTCTTCACTTGGAGTGCCTGCAACTGACTGAATATATATATATATATATATATAATATATATATATATGTATATATAGAGAGAGAGAGAGAGACAGAGAGAGACAGAGAGAGAGAGAGGGAGCAAGCGAGAGAGGGAGAGAGAGAGAGAGAGCAAGCGAGAGATGGGGAGAGAGAGAGAGAGATAGGTAGATAGATAGATAGATAGATAGATAGATAGATAGATAGACAGACAGACAGACAGACAGACAGACAGACAGACAGACAGACAGACAGACAGACAGACAGACAGACAGACAGATAGATAGATAGATAGATAGATAGATAGATAGATAGATAGATAGATAGATAGATAGATAGATAGATAGATAGATAGATAGATAGATAGATAGATAGATAGATAGATAGATAGATAGATAGATAGATAGATAGATAGATTGATATATTAGTCTCATAACTGGTGTATTTGGTCCGTATCATTGGCATAAAGAAAGTTTACGCAAGACTGCTTGTCGGGCTCTGCAGCTCTTTGTTCCGATCAGTCTTTCTGCCGGAACAAGTCACAGCTTATAGGACAATAATAATTGTGTTCGAAGACTGCAGCTGTACTAAAGTGTTTTTGTGTATTTGTCATGATCTTCTTACTTCTACAAGATACATTCCCAAATCCATACATGACTGAAGAAGATGAGTCTGAAGGCTCAGTCAGTAACCAGAGTTAGGACGTTGTGGGCTCTGGACGCAGCATCAGAATCTCAGGTGTTATCCTAACACTATGCTCAACCCCTTGAGAACAAAAGAGGATATGACATTAATGAGGCGTTCTACAGCCCGCCTAGTTATTATCATGTACACTGTGATTATCTTGTTATCCATTCACCACCGGGGGTGGGTGTCCTGAGAGTTTTTGGTTCTCCCAGCACCATCCTTGGGGGCCGTCCTGACACTACAAAACTGACACTATTGCAGCTGAAGTTAGAGGAGACAGGGGATGAGTTAGAGGCCCCTCGGATATTTAATTTATATTAGGCAGCGAGCGACCTGCCACAGGGTCAATACTCTGAACTTTGGAGACCCCATTCACATCTCTTGGTTTTCTCCTGACGGAGCCTCCTGCCAGGGGCTCAGCTTGCATTGGTGCAGCGGGTGCAGTGGCACCAGGGTCCGTAAAACCCAATTATTGCTGTATTTTACAAATCAAAGAGCAGCCAGTGGCCCATTTCCTTCCTTGCACTAGGTCCCATGACAAAGTGCTCACACTACTGCCTCCTGTGGTGGATGCCAGGGACTGACTTGACCCTTCATGGCTCGATGGATGTCTGCGGTGTCCCTCCTGACCTCTGTTGTGGTCCTTGGCAGAGGAGCGGGGGTCCTGCAGCCGGGGTGTGACCTTCAAGGCCAGACACAACACTCCTACTTCTCGGAGGGAGACCTCCTCATTGGCGGGGTCTTTGTGGTGCATTTAGGATTCTTGTCCCCCGCACGCCCCCTTGAAGAAGCGCCGGCACAGATCTCATGCGAGGTGTACGTAACCAGTTCTTGTGTTTTATTGCTGTTTGTAAAGTACAGCCTCTACACATGTCTTGCGCATTCTTTGTGAGAGCTCTCTGGTTGTGGTGTACTAGGTGGCGTGTTCCCATGCTTGAAGTGGGCCGGTACTCGCCGGTACGGAGCAGTAGCGCTTCTATTATGTACCTTTGAAGTGCCAATCAAGGTCAGGACAACATGGGCACAGCTGGAAACCTAAGGGACTGGGGGCATTTCTGAAGCCTGAAAATCTCACTGATATGTGGGCACTACTCACTGCAGCTGAGAAGGGTATGACTGAAATATTTTGCAACTGACAAAGACCACTCTTACTTCCTTCTTGGTGGAGTAAAATCCAGCCAATCATATTTCACCATATAGGTGTTCAGAGCACAAGGACAATTCTACTTTTAGCCAAAATCCAGTCAGGCTTAACTTAATTTAACTACCTTGGACCCACTTATATACAAGTAGGAATATCTTAATACCAGAATTGAACCATTTTTAATCGCTCACAGGTTTCACAGATTAGTGAGGTGAAGGTTGGGCAGATAAGACATGTTGTTCAAGATCACAAAAAATGATCAACCAGAAAAGTGACAGTTAGTTTCAAGGTATCACAGATCTGCAGTCAACACCTTTCCATATGGCTCCTTTTCCTGCTCATAAGCATCATCACATGTTATTCTGAGGCTCATAGAGCACAGCTGGCCAATGCCTAATCCATTCTTCAGTCTTTTGTCACCAGAAGGATCTCAGGCTCAACTAATCCTGCTAATTTCACTACAGTTCTTGAAGAGACCAGTATTTGGACATTCAAGGGGAAGATTTAGGCCCTTCCAAAATACTTCTTAAAAAAAATGTATTTATTAACAGTTTGGAAAGGTCTTCATGCACAGCAAATTGTAGACCACCTTTTGCATCTCACAGGCCATATTTTTAGTAGTTAACGTGCGATTTCTCAGAAAAGCTTGAGGTTTAGAGGCAGATATGCAGCACCAGTAGATACAAGACCTGGGCAGTGCACCCTACCCACTACTTTTAAACATCACTAGCTGCTTTGGTTCCATATCAAGGAAAGTTAGATTCCATTAAAGGCCCACTTCCAAACCACACCTTAAACCTGCCAACTCCCTCCACCTCACTCAGTTTGGTGAGTACCCATATAAATAATTTGTGTGTTCACAAACTATTCTGTCTTTTGTCCCCCACTTCTCTATATGATTTCAGGATACCTGCCTCTTTGTCCATGACTTTTTGTCCTTCCACATTATTGTTCCTGTCAGAATCTCTTTGCTCCAGTCCCAATGAGCGAGTCTCCTTGTCTACCTGCACTTCTCAGTGTTTCGGTCATTGATTTCTGGACTATTTATAATTTAAACGCCTATATTTTCGAGGGCCTTTATTCTTACTTTCTTTTTAATGTGTTTTTGTTTTTTGTTTTAGTGTGTGTATTTCTGGCTTCTGTGTGTGTGGTTCTTATTTCAGAATCTGTGTTGCTTGTTTCAGTGTCTGTGTTGGTTCTTGTTTCAGCATCTGTGTTTTGCTGGCTTCAGTGTCTGTGTTTCTTGTTTCAGAGATGTGTGTTTATTGTTTCAGGACCTGTGTTTCTGGCTTCATTATTTGTGTTTCTTGTTTCAGCGTCTGTGTTTCTGGCTTGATTGTTTGTGCTTCTTCTTTCAGTGTGTGTGTTTCTTATTTCAGTGTGTGTGTTTCCTGTTTCAGTGTGTGTGTCTTGCTCCATTGTGTGTGTTTCTTGCTTCAGTGTCTGTGTTTTTTGTTTTAGTGTCTGTGTTTCCTGTTTTAATGTTTGCGTTCCTTTTTTTAGTGTGTGTGTTTCTGGTTTCAGTGTATGTGTTTCTTGTTTCAGCGTCTGTGTTTCTGTCTTCAGTGTTTGTATTTCCTGTTTCAGTGGTTGTGTTTCTTATGTCAGTGCCTATGTTTCTGGTTTCATTGTTTGTGTCTCTTGTTTCAGTGGATGTGTTTCTTGTTTTCGTGTATTTGTTTCTTGCTCATTGTTTGAATCTTGTTTTGTCTGTTTTCGCTGTCCTGGTGTCAGTGTATCTGTGTTCTCATCTTCTTGTTTCCGTTTTTTCTTTTCCCTGTCTAGTGGCATCCAGTGCCATGTATCCGTGTTCCAATGTCCTTATTTCCCTATTACTTTGTAGCTTTCCCTGCACCCACGCATAAATATCTGTGTTCCATTATTCTTGTTTCCTTGCCCGTTTGTCTCTTTTTCCTGACCTAATGTCCTTGTATTTGTATTCAAGTGTCCTTGTTTTGTTGTCCCTTCTCCTTGACCATGTGTCTCTGTATTTCAATGTCCTTGTTCCCTTTAGCTTTGCTTCGTTTTCCTGTGTATGCTTCTATGTGTTCCAATGATCTTGTTTCTTTGCCTCTTTTTCCGATGTCTCTGTATCTGTGTTCTAATTATCTTGTTTATTTGTTTCTTTTCCCTGTGTCTGTGTATCTGTGTTCCAATTAATTTGTTTCCTTGTTTCTTTGCCACTTTTCCCTGAATCATTGAATCTGTGTTCCACTTTCTTTGTTTCCCTTTAGATTTGCCACATTTCCCTTGTTTGTTTGTCTCTTTTCCCTGTCCCAGTGTACCTGTTTGTCTTTCTCCACATCTGTGCCAGGTGACCCAGTGACAGTGCCTCTCCGTCCCAGTGCCTGTGTCAATGAACTCTTGCCCCATTTTCATGCATTGCGGTGATTCCTTCTTCATCCTCTTCCCAATCCTATGCTTCTGTGTCTTCCTGTCCCAGTGTCTGCACCTTGTTCATCCTATCTCCCTGCCCAGGGTTTAGTCTCTCAATCTCTCTCTGTCCCAGTGTTAATCTGTATCTTTACTAGTTTTCATATCACTGTGTGTTCATCCTTTATATCCTATTCTCCTAACTCCCTCTTGGCTGGTGTCTTTCTCTGTTGTGGTCTCTTTGCCTCATTCTCCATGTTCTCCTACCCTAATCTGCATCCTTTCCTGTCAATATATCCTTGTCTGGCCTCCTTGCCCCCTTTGCTGTCTTTTCCTGTCCTAGTCTGGTTGCCTCCTTGTCATTGCTTCTTTTGTAGTTGAAGGCAGGGTCTTCATACAACAGTCTGGAGTCCCTCAAGAAGGAGGTAAGTGTTTTTTTTTTATTCCGCGTTAGGCCCCTGGGTTACACTCCATCCTCCCTCCAACGTGACCCGTCTCCAAGTTTACCCTCTACATCCCACACACACATTCTAGTACATCAATCACTCTCAGCATTCCGGACATCAGATCAGACACAGAGGGGATGGGACACACAGATACTACACCCCCCTTCTTACAAACACACACAGGATACTACAAGCCCCTTCTTGCAAGCAACAAACTAAAAATCAGCTGTTCCCTTGTATATAAAGGACAGTCGCTCAATCTCTAACATGTCAAGCTTACACATTCACACATTCACTCAACAGAAACCTACTACATTGTAATGCCTACACAAATAGACAAAAACAACAAATAGCAGTAATAGAAACTTGGTGAAAGGTCAAGATTTAAGGTCGAACAAAGAAACCAGACAACAACTAGTTATGACCACCGCTGAACAATGATTCAAAATGTACAAATTATGTAACTTCCTCTGACATGAGGCCCTAGCGCCACGTCTGCACATGCACAATGACACAATACTACATTTATCCACGCATGACATGTAGTCACAGATGCAGGGTCACACAAAAGTCAGGGCACAGAACCTACTAACTTCCTTCAACATCAGATTTCATCATAAAAAGTGGGTTGGGAGCACACTGCCTCACATCCCCGCACAGTTCGCCCCTGTGCATCCTGATAAATTAAGTACAAAATGAGTGCCTACTTAAAATTTAACAGCACTTCCTGCACCAACTTTGGTGAAAAACTACAGCGACTTTGAAGTAGGCGTACTGCATTTAGCAGAATGCAGTGGAGAGAACTATGCTGGGAGGAGAGGCAGTATGCTTTCCCCTACCCCACCTTGTATCAGATGTCTTCATCATCCCTAAGTCTACACATTCAGGGCACAAACAAAACAAAACAGAAAGTTTAACCATATATTACCTTAACTCAGAACTCCCTTGACCAGACTCTAACACCAAACTAGTCGCCAGAACCACACTCATATACAATGTCCTCAGACATCCACATCACATTATTAATTACTCAGGTGACACAGACACAAAATTCTCACAATTTCTCCAACTTCCAATAGCTGCATACACATCCCCAAAAGACAACACTGCACCAAATACTTACACACAAAGGTGCAGCCTAGTACTCCCACACAGCCCACACTTAGTGACACATGCTGAACAGATCAATATGACCACTTGCTAGGCTAAAGATAACACTAATGTGCCTATTTGAGAGCATGGTGCAATGGTGTTTGCGTTGGTGCTATACTGCCAAAGGTGCACCAGTGCTGAAGAAAAGGCAGGAAAGAAAAGTTTTGCCTGAAATACACTGCATTCCTGTCCTTTCTCTGACATGCAGTGCAGCGCAGCGCAGCACAGCAAGGTGAACTGCTGTACTGCACTGCATGAGAAGTTCGTAAATAGGTCCCTTAGTGTGCAGCTAGCACCACAACACAATTTCAAACATATTCTATCTCCTGTGCGTCACTCATGATAAATCTTCCAACTTTGATAGAATGATTACTGGTCTCAGAACACACAAAAATAAAACTTGTGACCGCCAGCCGCAACACCACGGAGTACTACACTTCCCCATGTTGTCTCTTGTGTAAGGTGCTACACAACCCTGCTTACTCACATCTTAGCGTACTCTGCCACACAACCTTACAAGACAGGGTACTACTCTTCAATTTCACACACAATTTGGTACACCTCCATGCAACCTTGTGCTCCATTTTCAGGTCTCACCTAGGGAGCGCATGCATGCGCTGTCTCTCAGAGACATCAAGTAATTAGTGTATGTGGTGAAACTCCACCTACTCCACCTATTGGCTTTTTTATTGAATTCTTTGCTTGTCTGCTTCAATCTCTTCGTCTTCACAGGCTAATTAACTTTTTAGTTCCTCCTTTATTTCTTTGGGATCGCCTAAGCAGCACCGCCTAACTACTGTAAACATGCTGCTAGTGGAATGAAGCGTTTGTCTTGGAACTCGTTTTTTTTCCGTTGCTTGCTTATTCTGCATTGCAGTGCTCGTGCACGACTGTTGTGCACCCACCATCATCACACCTACTGCCACCCTCCCTTGGTGTCACCCATCGCTACCCGCTGCTCCACCTTGTTAATTGATGCTCCTGCCTTGATCATTGCTTGCGTAACTTGAATTTTCAGCGTACATTTATTTATTTAGTACATTTATTGAATGGCCAGTGCCGTATCTCTGTTTGCCTGCCTCGGCTCCTTCATACTTCGCTTCACCTTTCTTCACAGCTGCCCGTCGCGCACACCTATCATGGCCGGCTGTCATGCTAAAGCAGACTGTACCATGTACACGCATGGGGAGACTGCAAACACTTTGAGCGAGAGGAAAAGGCACAACTGTGCTTCTTCAATAAATAAGCAACGCTTATGATCACAGTGCCTGCGAGTTAAAGTGCACTATAAAAACAACTGTGTGTATGTAAAGCTCTCTGATTCCTACGGGTCAAGCTAGCGCTATATGAAACTTTTAAAATAAATAAATACATTTAAAAAAGTAAACATTCCAGGATTGGATAGCATGTACCTGTGTGTGCTTACGTCCCTGTGAAAGGTGGTTAATGCATGATCTGGTTAAAATAAGCCAGATGACAGCTTTTACTTTTGTACAGAAAGCAAGCTGTGAACTTTAGCAGTGACCTACAGTTCGTTTTACGAGCTTGGTATCCTGCTGTTTGCTTATTTGCACCTCACAGATGCTGCACATCAAAAGATTACAATCTTTACTATCAAGCTTATTTGCACTTAATTAGCTTGTCTTGGTTTCGTTTTGCAAATGGCGAAAACATGCTAAAGTTTATCCCACAGCAGACTTTTAGGCTCTGTTTTTTTCTGAACAAATGTTACACAGTTACAAATCCAACTAGGAAGCATTTTTTATTAAACAAAATTTAAAGCGGATTCATAAAAATACATTGTTTTCCTTTTGCACACTACTAATTGTATTTGTGTGTAGCTTTGAACATGTAAGGCCCCTCCTCTTCAGCTCAGCTCTAGCTCAGAAAGTGGCAGGCAGCTGCACAGGGTAGGGTGACAGTGTCGGTTTCTAGCAAGGCCGGGCTGTTTTACCGCTGGGCTGGACTGGCATGGTGGAGGTTACTTATGCAGTTAGTGGGGGCCGACTTTATTACTGGGGAACGGGCTGGCCACATTTCCTGCTTGTTATTTTTCCACAATGCAGTGTTGTGTGGTATGTTAGTATCAGGGCCGGACTGGCAATAGCGGGCACCGGGCAATCCCCCGGTGCGCAGCACGGGTGGGGGTCGGTTTTGGGCCTATGAGGGCTGTTTTTGTTACAGGGCCCTGTTACGTAGCTGCAAAATCGTCCCTCTAACAAAATCCGCAGAAAACCTGCCCTGACAAGGAGCTCGGTGGCACCCCTACCCCCCACGAGGGAAAGGGGGCTGACGAGCACTTTGCCAGGGCTGATTTTATTTTGGTTCCAAGTCCGTCCCTGGTTAGTATCCCTCGAATGCACAAGCCAGACTCTGCAGAAAGGACACAGCATCACTGTACAACTAGATATGTGTAACTGTACATCTGTTCAAATAGTATCAATAAATGCTTTGTCTTAAAGTGTCCCACTCCATAATTGTCAGCTGTGGCTTTTGTAAGTCGAGTGATCACCATTCAGGTGCAGGGAGGAGCCATCCTGTGCTTGTGCATTTTGTATGAACATCTTTATGTTGCAAGTGCCTTATGCTGCTAACATAATGTAAAACTATTTTTGCAAGCTGAAGAGGAGCTGTTATAATGGCTCGATGTTAGCATCTTTATTGCTGCCATTACTGAAGAGATGTGTGATGTCTGTTTGACCCAGCATTCCTTTCAGATCTGCCAGAACACTGAACAGAAATACTCAAAGCTAGCCCGTACTTGCTTCTTATGTGGCTGTTGGAAGTTTCAGTAGCAAACTAGATATCTGGTCTTACCTTTGTCTTTTAAAGATACAGTGGGACGGTAATTCAAAAAAAGCACACAAAAAACAAGGGAAAGGTGAAGGGCTGCCATCTTCAACGACTGTTGAATATTGTTTTCTTTTTCTTACTTTTTTAAAGAGAACAAATATGGAGTTTTTTCTTTATTCTATGTCTGCAGCTAGTTGTTTTACTTACTTACACATTTGATGCTATTTTGTATTTGAATGCATTTCAAAGTGAAGCTTCTTTTACCTGAGGTCCTTTGCTGGAGTATAAATGCACTGCCTCACTTTTTCCCTCACTCTCCTTCCTTCTGCCTCACACTTCTTTCCTCCTCACTCTCTCTCCTTGTGCCTCACGCTGCTCTTCACTTCCTCACTTTCCAGTCTTGTGCCTAACACTGCTCTTCACTTCCTCACTTTCCAGTCTTGTGCCTCACGCTCTTCACTTCCTCACTTTCCATTCTTGTGCCTCACGCTGCTCTTCTTTTTATTCTCCTTCTTTGTGCCTTACGCTGCTCTTCTCTTCATTCTCCTTCCTTGTGCCTCATGCTGCTCTTCTCCTCACTCTCCATCCTTGTGCCTTACGCTGCTCTTGTCTTCATTCTCCGCACTTGTGCCTCATGTTGCTCTTCTCCTCACTCTCCTTCCTTTTTTTACTTCCTTCTGCCTCACACTGCTATTCTCATCACTCTCTGCCCTTGTGCCTCAGGCTGCTCTTCTCTTCACTCACCTTCCTTGTACCTCACGCTGCTCTTCTTATCACTCCTTGCCCTTTTGCCTCACACTGCTCTTCTCATCACTTTCCGTCCTTGTGCCTCACACTGCTCTTCACATTACTCTCCTTCCTTCTGCCTCACGCTGCTCTTCTCATCACTCTCTGCCCTTGTGCCTCATGCTGCTCTTCACTTCCTCACTTTCCAGTCTTGTGCCTAACGCTGCTCTTCACTTCCTCACTTTCAAGTCTTGTGCCTCATGCTGCTCTTCACTTCCTCACTTTCCATTCTTGTGCCTTACGCTGCTCTTCACTTCCTCACTTTCCATTCTTGTGCCTCACGCTGCTCTTCTTTTTATTCTCCTTCTTTGTGCCTCACGCTGCTCTTCTATTCATTCTCCTTCCTTGTGCCTCATGCTGCTCTTCTCCTCACTCTCCATCCTTGTGCCTCACGCTGCTCTTCTCTTCATTCTCCGCACTTGTGCCTCATGTTGCTCTTCTCCTCACTCTCCTTCCTTTTTTTACTTCCTTCTGCCTCACACTGTGCCTCACACTGCTCTTCTCTTCACTCACCTTCCTTGTACCTCACGCTGCTCTTCTTATCACTCCTTGCCCTTTTGCCTCACACTGCTCTTCTCATCACTTTCCGTCCTTGTGCCTCACGCTGCTCTTCTCCTCACTCTCCTTCCTTCTACCTCACGCTGCTCTTCTCATCACTCTCTGCCCTTGTGCCTCAAGCTGCTCTTCTCCTCACTCTCCTTCCTTCTGCCTCACACTGCTCTTCTCATCACTCTCTGCCCTTGTGCCTCACGCTGCTCTTCTCCTCACTCTCCTTCCTTGTGCCTTACGCTGCTCTTCTCCTCACTCTCCTTCCTTGTACCTCACACTGCTATTCTCATCACTTTCCATCCTTGTGCCTCACACTGCTCTTCTCCTACTCACTCTCCGTCCTTGTGCCTCACACTGCTCTTCTCATCACTTTCCGTTCTTGTGCCTCACACTGCTCTTCTCTTCTCTCTCCTTCCTTGTGCCTCATGCTGCTCTTCTCCTCACTCTCCATCCTTGTGCCTCACGCTGCTCTTCTCCTCACTCTCCTTCCTTCTGCCTCATGCTGCTCTTCTCATCACTCTCTGCCCTTGTGCCTCACGCTGCTCTTCTCCTCACTCTCCTTCCTTGTGCCTCACACTGCTCTTCTCATCACTTTCCGTCCTTGTGCCTCACACTGCTCTTCTCTTCACTCTCCTTCCTTGTGCCTCACGCTGCTCTTCTCCTCACTCTCCATCCTTGTGCCTAACGCTGCTCTTCTCTTCACTCTCCTTCCTTGTGCCTCACACTGCTCTTCCCATCACTCTCCGCCCGTGTGCCTTGCGCTGCTCTTCTCTTAACTTACCTTGCTTGTGCCTCACGCTGCACTTCTCTTCACTCACCCTCCTTGTGCATCAAGCCGCTCTTCTCCTCACTCTCCTTCCTTGTGCCTAACACTGCTCTTCTCATCACTCTTTGCCCTTGTTTCTCACGCGAGTTGGGTCCATATTTATGAGGCCACTTTTGTCGCTCTTGCACCACACAATGTGGTGCAAGAGCGACGTAACTCAAAAATGAGATTCATGAAGCTTCATAAATCTGGAGTTAAAAACAAAGCTAAAAATGCTGCATTGTGTTACTCTGCCCTGGGAAGGCATTCCATGAGCATTGCGTGGGTGTTCCTACCCAACCCCCATGGTTTTGACGCATTCCCAGATTCACCAAAAGTGGTAGACCTGTGACTGTGCAAAAAAGAAATATGGCTTCTAAGGGGAGGTGTAATGAGGAGAAATATCTTTATTTCCCCTAGTTACTTCCTCATTCTATGTGTGCTGCAATCTGAAGCACACATAGAAAGAGTAATATGCCTTGGGGGATTGTTTTTGTGCAGGAAGGTGACCCATCCTACACAAGAACAATCCTGCATGCAACGCAGGCACCTTTACACCATGGTGCATCATTGGTGCTAGGCAGCTAGTGTGCGCTAGCGCTGGAGAAAGGACAGGAATGAGCTGTATTGTAATGAATAGGATGCATTCCTGTCCTTTCCTGTAATGCAGCACAGCAAGGTGAATTGCTGTGCTGCGTTGCCTTACAAATCCATAAATATTCCCTTTGCTTTATAGTAATTACCCACTTGCCACAGTGTGTAAATCCTGCTGGGTACCAGCCTTGAACGTAAACCTTACTAGGGAAGTAGTTCAATTTTCACAAGATTTATGGGTTCAGATTTACTAATTTCAAGAACAGATAAATTTGCTGATTTGATGTTCTTTTGCGGTTGTTGTTGTCTCCTGAACTGGCACTCCAACAAGGCCACCGTGAGTGCCGCACAGATGCAGACAATGGTGCAGAAGTGCGTGTATTCTATCTAGCATATAATTTATACTGAGGCGCACCCTTCCAGTACAAACTCCTGCCCCTAGACAAATGCAGTAGGATCCAGGCATTGGATGTGTCCTGTCCCTGCAAGGCTCCATTATGTTGAGAAATAAGGTCTGCTTTAAGAAGAGTTAGTGTACCATGGAAAGCCTGGCAGGCTACCTTAAAAATTCAGGCTTTGTGATGAAACTTCTGGGTCTTTGTGTTGATCCACCACAGTAACACCCAGTTGACTCAAAGTAAATGGAAGCAATGCAAAGCATATTCTTTTACCTTAAGAAAAGTGGAGCTTTCCAGCACAAAGCACCTTCCCCGCTGCACTGTAAGTGCTCTGCGCCACTTTGTGCTACCTTGCATCAATCGCCATCATTTTGCATCAGCATAAAACTCAGCAGCACTAGGTTATGTAAGTTGGTGGTAAAGGCACCTATTCACAAAGGTAAATTTAAACATGAGTAAATCTCCACAATGTACGTTTACACTATTTCTACACATAAATTTGATACTTTTCATAATTCACAATTTCAGAGTGTAAATTCCCTACAAAGTGTAGACTTAGATATCTCCATCCCCTAAAACTAGGAGGTGGAGCTAAATTAACTACTCTAAAGTTACGATATGTAACTGTTACCACGGATTTTTTAGCACGCAGTACCGTTACCACGGATCCATTACCACGCAGGATCCATTACCACGGATACCTTTACCACGCATTTTTTTACAACGCAGGTACTATTACAACGCATACCATTACATCGTAAGTTTAGGTAAGTTTAAAGGTAAGTATTGGGGTATTGGGTTTGGTTTATGGGGTACAGGGGTATTTTTCGGTTTTAGGGCTGGGTTTGGGTTATGGGGTACAGGGGTATTTTTCGGTTTTAGGGCTGGGTTTGGGTTTTGGGGTACAGGGGTATTTTTAGGTTTTAGGGCTGGGTTTGGCTTTTGGGGTACAGGGGTATTTTTAGGTTTTAGGGCTGGGTTTGGGTTTTGGGGTACAGGGGTATTTTTAGGTTTTAGGGCTGGGTTTGGGTTTTGGGGTACAGGGGTATTTTTAGGTTTTAGGGCTGGGTTTGGGTTTTGGGGTACAGGGGTATTTTTAGGTTTTAGGGCTGGGTTTGGGTTTTGGGGTACAGGGGTATTTTTAGGTTTTAGGGTTGGGTTTGGGTTTTGGGGTACAGGGGTATTTTTAGGTTTTAGGGCTGGGTTTGGGTTTTGGGGTACAGGGGTATTTTTAGGTTTTAGGGCTGGGTATGGGTTTTGGGGTACAGGGGTATTTTTAGGTTTTAGGGTTGGGTTTGGGTTTTGGGGTACAGGGGTATTTTTAGGTTTTAGGGCTGGGTTTGGGTTTTGGGGTACAGGGGTATTTTTAGGTTTTAGGGCTGGGTTTGGGTTTTGGGGTACAGGGGTATTTTTAATATATATTTAAAAAATTACAATTAAAAATAATTACATTAATATAATTATTTAATGTTTAAATAATGAATAATTAAATTAAATATTTAAAAAATAATTATTTTAAATATAATAATGAATTATTAAATTAAATATTGCAAAAATATTTTTTTAAAAAATATATATACTTACCTATACTTACGTTGTAATGGTATGCGTTGTAATAGTATGTGCGTTGTAGTGTATTGCGTTGTAAGGGTATCCGTTGTAACATGACCTGCGTTGTAATAAATCTGTGGTAATGGTATGCGTGCTAAAAGTACGCGTGGTAACGTGGTACATCCTAAAGTTACTACTTGTAACTTTTCACACATTGGCAGACATCTCCGCCAAGGTGGTGGGGATCTACCTCTTGTTAGGAAAGAAAATATGTAAAAAGGTTATTAAACCTAAAATGATGAGTAGAATATATTTAGGTTAAATTTTTATATGATTTACATTTATATGAAAAATACTGCATTATTAACTTAATTTTGAATTCGGTATTTAATTATTAAAATACATTAAGTGAAATGTAAACTATTTTTTAAAGATTGTTAAAACAAAATCCCACTTAAATTTCTTTGTTAATATTTAGTATGTAGTAATAATTACTACAGAATTTATTTCAATTAACATAATTTTTCTAAACTACTTTAATTTTTAAATTAACCTCATCAGAGCGTCGAACGTTCAGCACCCAGTGCTGAACGTTCGAAGAACGAATGCTGGCCCGTCGGCCAACGGTCGTGCGCAGCACTGGGGAGGTAGTGCTCGTGACGACCGTTGGCCGACGGCAGCAGTTAAGGGGTTAAAATAATCATTAAAATATCCTATATTAAAATATATATTTCTAATTCATATGTAATTGCTTTAACATTAAATGACATGCATACGTATTTTTAAAAAGTAAAAAAAAATTAATTAAATTTAACATTATTGCTGATGGGGTGTTATTTAAGTACCCGTTTCTGAATTTTCTACCGGTGGTTGGCCATGTGTTGTTGCCTAAATACTCCAAGTGTGAGCTGAAGTACATTTACTACTGTTGCGGTATCTCTAAATCCCTCCCAATTAGTAGCAAGTATTCTCCATTTTCCAGCCACGTCACCCTGTGCCTCCCACATTTACTCCTAAATCTTAGGACTACGTGTGTGGAGATCTCTGCAGCTGGGGGAGAGATCTCTGCAAAGACACGTTGGAGAGGCGGAGACTAAGACGGAGGCAAAGTGCTATGCATGTAGGTTTGAGATTCATATTTTGTTACGTGCGAGCAGTACTATTGTAGTACAACTAAACGAGCTACAAAATAATTTTTGTGGATAGCACCCAAAGTATACTACAAGTGTTCTTCGCCGCTGGGGCATTAAAGCTGCTTTTAGCAGCTTTATTACAGATATCAGCGAAGAAGAATCGTTCAGCGATAAACAAGGCAGGAAGAGTTGTCCTGTTCTGTATGAACTGAAAGGAGAACCAGGAGCCTCTTCTACTGTCGAGTCTGCCAGCAGCATAAGACAAACCTGCAGAGCAAGCCTGAGAACTGTAAAAAGAACTTCAGCTGAGATCCGTAAATGCAAGAAAAGCCTCAGTAATGATTCAAGTCATAAGTAGGTATCTAGACATCAGTTAGACTACTCCCTCGGAGGGAAAGGAGGGGCCTACTATTTGTCCGCTTAAAATGTTCTTCTTTGCCAAAGACAGGAAAACCCCATTTCAAAGCGAGCTAAGGAGGTGTTAAAATCACCAAATTTAAAGCTCTTGGAAGATGATATGAGCCGTATGATCCACAAGCTTCAGGTTGGTGATCTTGAGGTGTCTGCGTGATCTACAGCTCTCATTATTGCCTCTAACCATTAGGCACCGCAGATCTCCTAGCAAGCCACAGCACCCCTCATGGAGGGGGCCCCAAAAGTGGCGATACTGATTCTTGATGAATTCATTACCACTTGAGCTCCGTGAGCCAGGGATGGGAAAGGATTATGAAGCCTACTACCCTGGTGTGTTTTCACTACCTATGAGGTTTTCTCTTCCCATAGGTTAACATGCGGGAATGGTTGAAATTCCCTCACACTGTAATAGTGGATTGCAGTGGAGCAGCCTCAAAATGTTTCCTATCATTGGATTCACAATGTCAATCCCTTTCCTGTGGTAAAGGTGGTTCTGTCATTACTAGCCTGGAAATGCCCCTTTTAGAAAGTTGGCCTTCCTTGCTCTGAAATTCTTTGTGTACCTTTTGGCTTGTCTACAATCCACACTGTAGGCTGGGGGAACACATCTGTGCCTTCCCCAGCGACAGCTATAAACATTGGGCATTCAGCTGGAATGACAGACCTTTGCCATTTGAGGGCCTAGCTGGAAAGATTAGAAGGAGAGGTTTTGACACTTGGACTCTGGGAGCCACATCATGGCTCCGCTAAAGAATAAGATATGCATTGCACTGACTCATGGCAGACAGGCCTGACATTTAGGTGAGACTTCTCTGGTTTAAAGGTAAACCCTCTGGACCACCCCCAACTTCGAAGGCACACTGCAGTATAACTACTGGTGCCATACTTCAGCAGTGCAGAGATACACTTATGGGGTCGCTGGCCCAGAGATCCTGGACTGTGTGGTGCACAGGGAGGATTACTGTTATTGGGAGGGACATTGCCCTCTTCCTGAATAGTGGCTGGCCTGGGCTGAGTACCTGCTGCTGCATGGCACCCTGAAGTGTGCTCTCCAAGGGCATGTTGGCTTGCCCACTATTCTTTCGGAGGTCTCAGGGACATAAAAGACCTTACATGAGGGACCCACATGTCTACAAGTGACACCTGGAGAGCGGTGACCTCTTAAGTGCCCAAATCATCTGCTGGATCCCAACTGGTAGGGTGGCATGAGCTTGGAGCTACGAACTATGCCTGGAGACTGAATTGCCTTGTGTGGAACCCTAAAACTCTTGCCTGCATTGCAGGCATGTGCCTCTGCATTGTGGGCACCCCAACACAATTAAGAGTCTTGATGGCGGTGAGTGGATTCACCAGTTGAGAGATCCAGCGTGGCTCTCTTAGTTGGAATGACGCATTGCTCTAGTACGACACGCCGACTGCATGCTCATTGTGTGTGGTGTCTGATTCACAGGGTACAACCCACAGAGGGGAGTTCGTACCTTTAGTAGTGCTTCATTCTACCTCTTTCAACTCTGCTGAATTTGGGTCTGTGTGTGTTACTGAAATTGTCTGGTGTGACCCGTATCAACGTGCACTAGGAGTTGTGCCTCATTACCAGGAAAGTACGAATTTGCAACTCTCCATTGTCTACGACCGGCATTGTCTGGTGTGACTCAGCTCAGTGAACACCAGACGTTGTGCCTCCTTTCCAGAGAGGCAATGAGAGTGCAACTCTTCATTGTTTGTGATCGGAATTTTCTAGTGAGGCTGGAATCCATGTGCACCACACGTTGTGCCTCATATGAAGGGGGGTACTGATTGCGAGTCTTCAGTGTGTGAAGCCGGAATTGTCTGGTGTGCTTTGTATTACCGCACACCAGACATTGTCCCTGGATTGCCTGTGTGTGACTGATTGACGTGTATCTGACGGGGTGCCTCGTTCTTTTGAGAGGCTCCCCTGCTTCATTTCCCATTCATCAATTGCTCCTTTTGGGTCCTCATTGCAGACGGCCAACTGACCTCTCCTCATCCAGCACTCAATGACATTGTGATGCCAGTTAGTGTTGCCCGTATCAGGCCTGGGTAGTGAGAGTGATTGACTGAGCTAAAGGAATGATTCAGAGAGCAATCAGAAGCAGGCCAAGAGACTGCGTGACCCCACTCTGTGCTTTGCAGAACTGGACTGGTGCCAGAAGGCATATTTTGAACCCTGTTGAGTGCCCGATAATTGCCCGCAGACTTGCTTCTACAACTCATTGTGTGGGTGAACTTTCTGGGTGGTGGCCAAACCTGTATTTGAAGACTAACTCCTAATTAGTCCCGCTATGTACCCCTACCTTTTTCCCTGGGACCCTGACTAAGTGTGACTTTGGCAGTAAGCGGCCTAGTATCGGGGGGAGCTAGTAATCTTCGCCCTTTGGGTGTAGGGTAGTCAGTGATTTGTAGGGTAGATGGAGGCTTGGGCCACGGGGTCTGCATCGTGTTATCAATTTATCTGCCAGATTTCAATTGCATCGCATTCCGTTGCTGTGTGCACATGTGTGTAAGTGCATCCTATGAGAGCCTGGCTGATATCCATTGCACAGCATAGTGATGCTGAGTGACTGTGTGTGTGCGGGATTGACTGCCTGTAGAACGCAGGTGATTCAACACATGACTAAGTTGCGTGTTTTGGCTGAGAACTTTTTCTGGAAAGACTTATTTTGGATATAATTGCCCAGTCCTTATTTTCGTTGATGGTCTGGTCATTCTTTGGCTTTTCACTCACACAACTATTTTTGTCTTGATGAGGACCCTTTGACTCTTGGGGTCGAAACACCGTTGGCACTTTAATGGCCTTTAGGAGCAGATTGATACACATACGTTTTCCATTTATATTTAAGAAGTATTTGATTAAGCTGTAGACAGATTGCTATCTTTCGCTCCCTACAACGGAGCCTCCATAAGGGTGATCGTCCTACCCTAGGATACCCTTCTCTAACGCATTCTGTCCAGCCCTTGGTCCTTGGCCTGCTCCCTGTCACTCTTGGAATGCCCTGCTAGGCTGCAGACTTCCTGTTTAGTCCCAGGAGCGTTTTCCTCACTGCCGAGCCCGGCATTTCTGTGGACCTCATTGGCGGTCCCCCTAAAGTAGGGATCAACGCTGCTCGAACCACTCCTGCAACCTCCCTCAGCTCCTTCTTGTCCCTAAGTTTCCCAACTCTTGTTAGCATGGCAGGGCCCTGCCTGTCCTCTACTGGTGACGATTCCTATTCTGTTGCCTATCTCCTAATCTCTCCAAACCGCCACTAAATCCTTTAAACGCTCCATCCTGAAAAGTCACCCCGAGACCCTGATCTCTGACCTATGATTCAGCACAGACTAGGGCACAGTAATCACTGACCATATCTTCTACTCCAGAAAAACATCTCTAAGGCGCAAAGCCATCTCGAACCTCCTTAACATACGCAACACCAGGAATGTCCCGTACGGCACTAAGCTCACAATCGCACCATCCTCAAACCTGCGAGCTGACCTCACCATCACATTATACACAAATGGCATTGTCCTGATCCAAGCTCCACCCAAAGACCTCAATAAATATGTGGACCTCTTCACCCTCCTCAAAAAATATGTGCACGACCCTCATTCGTCTACCCTCCCCTCGCACCATCCCTTGACCTCTCAGCCACTCACAAACCACCCCTCCAAGGGCTCATGACTCAGGTCGGCCTAGCCCCACTACCAAGCCACCAGTGCATGTCAACAGAATCATGCATAAACCACTGACCTCTGGTCTACAAGCTCTTCCCACCTACCTGGCTATTGAATCTCTTGTAAGGACTCATGACACTGGTCGAACAAGCCTTCTTCCATGCTACCAGCACATGCCAACAGAATTGCCCCCAAACCTTTGACCTACATGGCTTTTGAATCCTATCTACAGGCTCACGACACTGGTCGACTTGAACCTCCTCCAAGGGTTCACACCGGTCGACCTAGCCTCACTACCTTGCTACCAGCGCATGCTACATCAGGATTGTTCCCAAACCATCGGCCTCCTGTATGCAAGAGCAATCCCTCCTCTCAGAATATTGAAACTCTCCACCACAGACCAACCGAACTAACTCAGAGCATGCATAACTCCATCCTGGACCTAAAGAATATCCTTCATCTCACCGAACACTCCTTCTAAAATCTCAAGCTCCCAGCCTTGTCTCCTCTCGGAGGAGGAAATTCTGGCCCTCCTCCTTACCGACAAATCTGTACCTCTAACTCCTAGTCCACTAGACCTCACGGAGCGAGAAGTTCTAGACCTCCTCATTAGCTACAAATCTGCCCTGGTAACCCCATGCCCTTTAGTCTTGAGTGACAAACAATCTATCCGCAAGATAGCAATCAACCTCAATAGGTCAGCTACCCCCGCAACAGAGGAGTCGTTGATAGCAACCTAGTGCTAGTACCCATCTCTGCCCCTCCTCACGACCCTCACTCCGACCTTCCACTCTCCGGCTTCCGAATTAACTGCCGCTCTGCAATAAAGCATGCCATTGATGTCGCTGATCTCATCCTGAGCCTAAAATCTGACTTAATGAGTCCTCATCGCCATGCCTAGACATCTTAGTCCCTCCAAACTATTACATTGTTAGGCTGGCTAGGCAGTTAAAAACAAGCATTTACAATGCAATGGTATTGTCTTTGTTAAAGTTAGAGCTATTGGCATTGCAAATGGCATTCTTTTCATTTTTTTTAAACATAAATAAATGGTCCACACACACACAGAGCCCAACACACAAACATAGAGCCCCCCCCACACACACACAGAGCCACACACACACACACAGCCACACACACACACAGAGCCACACACAGAGACATAGCCACACACAAAGACAGACACACACACACACACAGAGCCACACACACACAGAGCCACACACACAGAGCCACACACACACAGAGCCACACACACACAGAGCCACACACACACACAGAGCCACACACACACAGAACCACACACACACACACACACACAGAGCCACACACACAGAGCCACACACACACAGTGCCACAGGTCAGCCGGTGCGCTGGCGTCCATGCCCTCAACACCCACTGCCCCTCACCACACGCCCACCTCTGCCCAGTAGTGCCCCTGGGAACCGAGGCAAGAAAAAAAGATCACAACCAGGGAAGAGAGGCAAGAAAAAACGATCACAACCAGGGAAGAGAGGCAAGAAAAGCAAGCACGACCAGGGAACATAGGCAAGAAAAACAATCACAACCAGGGAACATAGGCAAGAAAATACGTAGGCCATGTATACAGCAAATGTCAAATATATACTAGCCAGGAAGAACGTGCAGCACAAGGTAGATATACACTAGCCAGGCAGAATGTGCAGCGGGAAGTAAAAATACACTATCCAGGCAGAATGTGCAGCAGGAAGTAAAAATACACTAGCGAGACAGACTGTGCAGCAAGAGGTATAATTACACTAGCCAAGCAGAATCTGCAGCAAATTATAGATATACACTAGATAGACAGGATGTGCAGCAGGAGGTAAACATACACTGACCAGGCTGAGTGTTCAGAAAATGTAAGCTATGCACTCACCAGGCAGGATGTTCAGCAAGGGGTACAATTACACTAGCCAGGCGGAATAGGCAGCAAATGGCAATATACACTAACCTGGAAGAATGCACAGCAAATGATCCATATACATTAGCCAGGCAGAATGTGCAGCAGGAGGTAAAAACACACTAGCCAGGAAGACTGTGTAGCAAGGTTAATAATACAATAGGTGTGTAGACAGTGAAGCATAGAGAAAAAATACAGTAGCCACGCAAAATAAGCAGGTAGTGGTAAAAATACACTCGCCGGGCACATTGGGCAACAAGAGGTAAAAATACACTCATCAGGCAGAGCGTAGTGCAAATGATAAATACACACTGGCCAGCCAGACTGCAACAAGAGTTAAACTAGGTGCACAGACTGTGCTACAAAGAGAAACAAGTTTCAGGTTACAGCTTAATAAAACAAATCTAGCCATCCTCTGCAATTCTCGAAGATGGGGGCTACAACAAGGGTGGAGGTACATATAAAAAGGAGCTAGAACTTCAGCACTGGTGTTGAATAGCCTCGGGTTATCTAACTTCGAAAGACAGACAAATAGGGCAGACTCAACGAATCTCCTTACCTTGGTGCCAACGCTCTAAATGAGAAGCCCCCTCCACCTGTGGAGGTGCCTCCTGTGGTCGCCCCCAGGGTGGCGGTACTGGCCCCGAACGAGAAGCCGGTGGCCATTCTCCTGCCTCAGCCAACGTACGACGCAGGGCAATCCAGGCTCATGCGGGCCATGAAAAGACAGGGGCAGCTGATGACTAGTCGCAGTGCCAGGGCGCGTTTACATCCCAGCCTTGCAAGCTGGAGAGGGGAGGACTCTAAGAACAGTGCACAGCTTTGCAGCGAATAGGCGAGAGAGCAACGCTAGTCAAAGAAAGTGAAAGTAAAAACACGAGTTTTCATAGGCGTGGCGTCCTCGCTGTCACTGGCCCGACTTGAGCCCGGCATGCCTTGCGCAAAGCTGTGCACTATTCTTAAACAAGGAGAGCAATCCTGTTCATTATTCAGTACCAGCAGCTCGAGTGTCCCCACTTCCAGGAACAAATGGTGTCTCCGTTGTAGAGGAGGGAGCCGTAGTTTCGATCCGCCTGGAGGCGGTGGATTCGGCGAACACCAGAGTCGGAGGGCTCGGTGCTGCTGAAGAGCAGGGAGGCAGAGTCAGAGGGCTCTAGCCTGCTGAAGAATGGAGAGGCAGTCGAGGTAATGGACGTCTGAACTCAGGAGTTTGATTCCGGCTGGTAAGACACTAGGAAATAGACTTTAGTGGTTTGGGGGTGGATGTTCGGGTAAATTGGGGGATATCCCCAACCCGGGAGCTCCTCACTCGACAGCCGCCAGTGCGACTACTTAGTTGTAGGGGTGGGGTGTGTGTGTGTGTGTGTGTGTGCGTGTGTGTGTGTGTGTGTTTGTGCATGTGTGCATGCACGTGTGTGCGTGTGTGTGTCTGTGTGTGCATGCATGAGTGTGGCTCTATAGGTGCGCGCGATTGGGAGAAGCTGACTTGTTGTGAATGTGTTTAGGATATGTGCACGGCGCCGGGCTGGATGTGCGCGTCCTCAGACCCCAATCGCCGCGCGTGCCCCGGTCCTTCTCCCTTGAGAGGCATTTTAACGACAATAGGTCTCAAGGGCGAGACCTAAAAACAGAAAGAAAAAAAAGCATTTGCAATGGAATAGGGTCTCGCATTAGGAAAGTTTGAGCTATTGGTCTTGTAAATGACACATGTTATGTTTATGTGTTGGTTTTGAAAATGGCGAAATTAATAGCGTTGTCATTTACAATGCCAATACTTTTAACTTTTGCAAATGTGACACTTATTTTTACAACAACAAGGGGCCCCAAATCAGTCAGCAGGGACCCCGGGGAACATAATTTTTTTCAAACAACATTGGTCCCATGCATACAAGAAAGTTGAAAAGGAATAAAATATAGACAGAGTCAATCTATATTAAGAGAGACATGTCCAGCCGGACAGTGGTCTTTCATAGTTTACTCAATTTTCTTGTAGTTATATCACACAGAGTACCTTCCACAAGTCAGCCAGTGTGGAACACAAGCCTGTGCCCAGCACTTACAGAACGGGTACAGAAGGTGGATATAGAGAGCAAAGAAGGGCTTTATAAGGCAAAACACGTTTTTCTGTCATAAATGCAATTGTACAGAGTATTTTAACAAAGCACCTTTAAACACATAGTAATCACGTTTTTGTTTTTGGCACTTAAAAGGTCGACGGCGTTTCGGACCCCTGGTAAATCATGGGGACCATCATCAGGACATTTTCAGTGAAAGCCTTAACAATGATTTAGCCTCTAAATGCCAGTTAACCTCAGTGGGTAAAGGCGGTGGAGTGTTGGAAATACCGGCCGCCCACAGTCAGGCGGGGGATGCCGCGTTACTCGATGGTATCCGTCGGCGGCCAGGGGAACCGGGTGACTCAGTTGGTGATCTCGCTTCCATAACTGGGGCCAAGAGCAGGGCATATTGCAGAATGGACAGCCCAGGAGCCCAAATGATAAGTACATGGGTACTGTTGATGAAATGCTTTTGGGAAGATGGTTAATTTATTCAATAGTACACCAATGTATTCCCGAGAGTGCCTCTAAAAATTAAGTCAAGGTTCCCAAAGACACAACATTACAAGAGGGAAGGCTGTAAAGTGCAACCCTCCCACACTCAAAAGTTGTAAGGAAGGCAGCTACAGCACCGGCTTCCCTCAGCTGGAGAACAACTAAAGGGCAGCACCTGAAACGTGAGTTTTCTAGAATGTCTCAGGAGGTCTGGAGTGGGGTCGGGTCAGGGGAGCCAGATGAAGGCACAATAAAATACTTCAGAGCATCTGATAGAGGGAGGGACCCAAGCTCTGACCTGCAGAGCACTGCTGTGAGTAAGTGGGCAGTGCAGAGCCTCATGGGAACACAGAGGAGATCACGAGAGCACACAAAGAGACAACCTAAACAAGCATTGGCGGCCGCAAAAAATAATCGGCCGCAAAATGAAAAAAACCAAAGAAAGTAATTAGCATAGTAATTATCACAGCATGCCGCCAGGGCCCGAAGCACATCTCCCTTAGAGGTTGCTATACTAAGTAAACACATGTAAGGCACCTGCTCAATAGTCTTCCAGACAGGAGCACTTACCTATAACTAACGCCCAGCAGGTCTTCCTGCGAGGACCACTCAAATGCAATTGAACGGGCAAAAGCTGTCATTGGGAAGCGCGTTCCCATTTTGGAATCAGCTCGTGGGAGCGCGTTCACAGAGCAGATCCTGCTTGTGCACCTGTCTGTCTCTTCCGCCCTTCACACGTGTCCTACTTTTCTTTCACAGCTGGGTTGTTAATAACTACAGACAAGGGGAATTTAGAATGTTATTGTGAGTTTTAGCTCAATATATTTTCCAATCAGTGGTGTGCTTATTTACTAAAATAATGACTAGGAGAGTGCCAGAAGCTGACCTGATCTCATCAGGCGAGAACAGCTGGCAATCTGCTTCTGTGAAGGACCGCAGAGGTTGGGCGGAAGTTTGGCACCACCATCTCCCTGGCACTGCAGTGCGTGAGGGGCCGGAGAAAATCTGTGTCTGTGCTGCGTGGTATCAGTGCACAAGCAGAGGTGGGCAAATTGAAATTTGGGGATGGGGACACACGAGGAGGCTGGTTGTGAGTAAGTTGCATTGTGTTCAACGAGGGGGAGGAGGGGGTTGCACGAGCGGCCGGTGGACGGGGGGCATTCTGGGGGTCGGGTGGGGAGGCTTGTGACACCTGGGTGTAAGGTCCTGGGTTTAAGATGCTGGATGCATCTGGGCTGTCGTTGTGCAGCATGTTGGAGCCGAGGATGGTGCGGTGTGCTGGCTCTGAGTCATGCGACTGACGCTTCGTCCAACTGAGGGGGAGGGGGGGCTAGTGCGTAGGTGGAGCTCGGTTTTTGGCTAGATAATTGAAAGAAGCATGGCCCCAGGGCTGCAAGTATGGTTTTATCACCCCCATCGGCCCGCCTCCTTTTTTCTTGGCTGTCTCGAGCCAGGTGGTGAAGTTGCATGTAAGTGGGCATGCTGGACAAGGAGGGAGGCAGGTTTGCAGGAGAGGTGGGGCGAGGGGCGAATCGGTCTGCCCGGGGGCATGCAAGGGTTGGGGGCTCTGTTTCGGAGGGAGGGATGGGGAGGGGACAAAAGGTGGTGGGGTGCGGGGCAATGTGCAACAAGAGATGTGCTGAGGTAAGGGGGAGGAGGGGTGTGTGTGCCTGCATGTGTGTGTGCGCACGTGTGTGTGTGCTTCCGTGAGTGTGGACGTGCGCGTCCACAGACCATAATCCCCGCTCGTGCCCCGGTCTGTCTCCCTTGAGACTCATCTCGACAGCAATAGGTCTCGAGGACGAGACCTAAAAAGGGGGAGGCATTGCCAACATTCTTGATTATCTTGCTCCACTAAAACTAAAAAGAATCCAAATTAAAGACAGGAACCCCTGGTTCAATGGATCCCTCAACAATGAGAGGAGATCCCTCCGGCAGACAGAACAAAACTGGAAACAGCAGCCATTAGCAGCCCATATAAAACTTCTCTGCCAGGCCAGAAATGCTTATAATAGGTAGGTCCTCAACTAAAAAAAAAGAATTCTTCAGAACAGAACTGGAGAACGTCAAGAACAGACCTCGCAAGCTATCTGAAATGGTCAAACACCAATCCAACAAACTGGCAAAAACCTCTAAAGAAACTCCCAAATCTCTAATATCATGTGAGGAATTTTACTCCTCCTCCAACAAAATCATTGCCCCAGGAAACAATCTTAGATTCACCATTCACTCTCAAACCCCTCCGGCTCTGCTTCATCTCTCCACGCTGCCCCCCAGACATCACCCAAAAACCAAACGCACTGGCCCAACTTCAAAGTCTATGATGAACATTGCATTTAGAAAATTCCATATTCCTTAAACCTGAACAACCACTTTAATGACCCTCTCCCCTCTAACTGCCTAGCCGCTGCCTCTCAGGCTATCATCCCTAGTTCAACTGCAATAATCAATGCCTCCCTCCTACAGGAATTGATACCAGACTCTCTGAAAGCCAGACAAGACATCCCCATCTTCAAAAAACCTACGCTGAATCCTGCTTACCCTGACAACTACAAACCTATTTCTAATATCCCACTCCTAGCTAAAGTTCTGGAGAGCCAACACATCACCAACTTCCATCTACTTTACGACTTCCAATCCGGGTTCAGACCTGGGCACAGCACAGAAACCACCCTCCTCCACATTGTGGATGATGCCCTCCAAGCCCTTGACCAAGGCAAAACTTGTCTCCTAATCCTCCTAGATCTATCCTCAGCTTTCAATACAGTCAATCATGAAAATCTCATTGAACGCCTCAAATTAAGGATGGGACTGGATAGCCCCGTTCTTGAATGCTTTAGGTCCTTCCTCCAGAACCGCTCACAGAGATTCCTACTCAACTGTACCTTGTCCATTCCCTCTCCGATCACAGTTGTAGTCCCCCAAGGATCAACCCTGTCCCCTACTCTCTTCAACCTTTACCTTGAACCGCTCGCAGAAGTGCTTCGCACCGCCAATATCTCCTACCACATATATGCCGACGTCACCCAGATCTACATCAACATCTCTTCTCCTGAGGACATTCTTTCCCTAAATGAGGCCTTGAAGCTGACTGCACATTGCCTCACCTCTAACCAGCTCAAACTTAACGCTAAAAAACAGAATTTCTTCTAATCTCCCAAGTGAAAACCAACCCTGACATTTAGGAAGGGATCAAGATGGTCACAGCGTTAAACTGCCCACCAACCATTGTGGACTCTGCTAAATCCCTTGGAATAACCCTAGATTGCAGCTTGAAGATGCGTGGCCACATCAACTCTATGGCAAAAACAGCAAGATTTCACCTGAGCTATCCAAGAGACCTGAAACCTTTCCTTGACACTCCAGACCTAAAAATGGCAATCCAGGCACTGGTCATCTCCAGACTGGAATATGGATGCTCTACCCTCGCTGTCTAACCAAGATCTTCGTGACTGCATTAAAAGCCTGCCTCAATGCTGCCGTCAGACTCCTAACAGGTTCAAAGAAATTCGACCACATGTCTCTACAACTTAAAGCTCTGAATTTGCTTCCCCTCGAGGCCAGAATCCAACTTAAGCTGGCTTGCATCACTCACAAAGCTTTATACTCCAATTCCCCTGCACTTCTCAGCCAGAAACTCATGATATCCGGAAGAGCCAGAAACTTCTGGTCCACCTCTTGCTCCAACCA
Source organism: Lissotriton vulgaris (assembly GCF_964263255.1). NCBI lineage: Eukaryota > Metazoa > Chordata > Amphibia > Caudata > Salamandridae > Lissotriton > Lissotriton vulgaris. Next base: position 41,304,813 of record NC_141696.1, on the reverse strand, counting down.
GCACACTTGCGGAAATCTTTTTTACAATCTGGCCTTCTCTGGGGCTGCACCAAGAATTTAAATTCACTCTTGCCTGCCATTAGAAGAGTCCCATCTCTGGCAGGCTTCAAAAAGGAGGCTAAAACCTTCCTAATGGGAAAATTCCTCTCCTAACTCTTGCATAACAGTCACCTCAGCAACTTTGTTCTGCCTCTTATTACGGCCTCACAATGGTTTCTCCAGATGATATCCACCCAGCACCTCTGGGTATCCCACCCTGGGATCTGAGACTACTTGTTGTTTCGTGTAAAGTGTATCTACCTGTTTTCTTCCCAAATGTATTCACTCTGGGGTCTGAGACCGCTTGTTTCTTGTAAAAAGTATCAATCCATTTTATCCCTAATGTATCCACCCCTCCTAAGTTCTTTTGTATACCACTTGCCAATCCTGTAAAGCACCTGATACCCTTGCGGGTCAAGTTTGCGCTCTATAAAACACAAAATAAATAAATAAATAAATTAAATAGTCTGAACAAATGCTCACTCTTCCCTAATGTAGACTTATAATCAGAGATTGAGATCTCCATCTGACTGCAACGTAATTGAAGATATCCTGTCTTCAACAGTTTATCATTTGTTATCTACCTTGTCTTACAGGTTCCTTATCCGATATTATCGAGATATGCTGGCCATGGTTTTTGCCATAAAAGAAATAAATGAAACGCCTTTGTTGCCAAACATCACCCTCGGTTTCCGGATATTTGATTCCTGCATGTCTGAAAGTCGAGCAGTTCAAGGAGTTTTGGATCTTCTCTCTGGTACTAGGAGCCAGGTTCCAGGGTACCGCTGCCCAAAACAGCCTCTGCTGGTTGGCATTGTCGGGGAAACAATATCGTCTTTGAGCGTCTCCATTGCCAGGATTATGGGGGTTCTTCACTACCCACAGGTAAGATGTGAATAAGTGAAAACAAATTGCATAGACTTTCTTTCAAATTACATAAATGGAAATTAAAAAATGTGTTTCAACATGATAAACAAATGTAAACACTGAAATACAGAAACTACATTTTAAATAGTTATTCATTACTAACTAAAATCAGGGTGCTGTTGATGCCAGATTAAATTTGCTGCAGGAATCTGCAGTTCATGAAACCTTACACTAAACTCAAGAATTACATTTTCAGAGCCGAAGAGATGAGGTACAGAATTGTGCCCAATTTCTAATAACCATTTTTACTCTGTAGGGACCCCCAACATGTGGACAGACAACTACACACACCAGCTGGCTTGACTTTTACCCAATCACCCACATCAATCAAATGCTACCCCCCACATGTTCCTGCCATCCCCTTTACAACTTTTATGTCACCATCCTGCAACTATGAAGGAACCAATTTGGTTCCTGGCTCACTACCACACCATATTTCGAATTGTGTATTACCTGTAATGAGTTCACTGTTGTACTGTGTACCAAAAACACATCTTTGACTGCATTTTGAACATCTAAATCAACTTTCCCGGCAAACTGTGTAGTGCCCTTTACTAACCGATTCACCCCCTCAACCTGTCCATTACTTTGGGGGTTATATAATGAGGTACACACATATTTAACTCCAACATTGGTCACAAACGTTTGCATCTCATTGCAAAGGAGTTGTGTGCCTTTGTCTGTCATTTCCTTAGAAGGTTTTCCCTCTCTCCTGAATATCTCCAAGACAACAATGGTGTCTTTAGTATTGAGCAAAAATCAGTAGTAAGGACAAGGGGGAATTTTAAAGACCAAGCTCCAATATGTTCCCTATGGACTTATAACAACACATATATCGGAGGGTCTAACAGAAAAGTACGCACAATGTATCCTAAAAGGGTAACCTGGGACAACCTAAACCTATGAGTATCCAAAAAGGGTCCTCCCCACAGTGGTCAGAGAAGGATGCCCATCAGTCACCACACGGAACCGCCCTTCATCATTTGGGATTCCGTCAAGACCACCACTGGGATAGCCAATCAACTATCACGGTCAGGGGTCCAGATGTAGAAAGGAACTCCACCGCCGATCAGTAAGGTCTAACTGTGGTCTTGCTTCTCAAGTTCTGAGGATTTTAGTACACATATCAAAATGGAGGGACTGATGTTGCAGTGCTCAAAAGGTGTGAAAAAATAATACAAAAATAAGTGATAATAAAATAGGATGGGGGGTACTAATAACTTTTTTCAGGTGTAACCCGCCCTTCCAATGTTAAAAAGTAGTCAGTGACAGTCACTAGTATATGGACTGTCCGAATGTTCTATGTGGTCGACATGTTTCAGCAATTTAGTGAAGAGTTCGTCATTACTTTCTTCAGGACCGTATTAACTGATAGCTACTGCAAAATAGTGATTATGGAAACAAACTTGTGCTCAAAATCAAAAATAGATACAGAGATCACCTGATATCACTAGGTGTTCTACTCCCTCTTTTCAAGTTGTGCTAAAAAAGAGGAAAGAAGGAGATATGAAGGTTGAACCCAAAATATCCTTTAAGACAATATGGCGTATAACATTATAACCATAATTATGATTAATAATAAGTATCACTAATATATACTGATGGCACTATTCACTGAGTGCACACGTATTATCATTGGGCTTATTCTGATCAATACCAATGTAAAAAAGTATAAACCATCTTACCATGCTTGTAAGAGGTATGGACCTCGCCCCACCTGGTCACGGCTCAGGGAAAGGGGAAGCAACGCTCTATGGTAGAAAGAGATAAATATACAGCACTCTGTTAACTATACTCAAACTATCGCTTGCTTGAAAGAATCAAGTTAGCACACGTGAAACCGAGATGCCACTCACTCTCAACTCATATGCAAAGGTCAAAACCAAATACTGGTGGTGGAAGCTGTATGTTTGATTGTGTTAGAACTTGGAAAAGGTACATAGATGATGTCCTAGTGGTATGGCGGGGTACTGAGGAAAGATGCAATGAATTTTTATCCTGGTTGAACAACCGGAATGACTTTCTCCGCTTTACAATCGAAGTCGAAAGGGACAGACTAGCGTTCCTAGACCTATTAATCACTGTAACTCCGTACCCATATCTCTGCAATCCTTCTGTGGTATCTTCTATAAAAATACACGATTGTTCATGTCATTGGTACAACATCCTTTTAGTAGGGGCTCATGATCTGTCCTGAGTGGGATAGCCAATCAACTATCACGGTCAGGGGTCCAGATGTAGAAAGGAACTCCACCGCCGATCAGTAAGGTCTAACTGTGGTCTTGCTTCTCAAGTTCTGAGGATTTTAGTACACATATCAAAATGGAGGGACTGATGTTGCAGTGCTCAAAAGGTGTGAAAAAATAATACAAAAATAAGTGATAATAAAATAGGATGGGGGGTACTAATAACTTTTTTCAGGTGTAACCCGCCCTTCCAATGTTAAAAAGTAGTCAGTGACAGTCACTAGTATATGGACTGTCCGAATGTTCTATGTGGTCGACATGTTTCAGCAATTTAGTGAAGAGTTCGTCATTACTTTCTTCAGGACCGTATTAACTGATAGCTACTGCAAAATAGTGATTATGGAAACAAACTTGTGCTCAAAATCAAAAATAGATACAGAGATCACCTGATATCACTAGGTGTTCTACTCCCTCTTTTCAAGTTGTGCTAAAAAAGAGGAAAGAAGGAGATATGAAGGTTGAACCCAAAATATCCTTTAAGACAATATGGCGTATAACATTATAACCATAATTATGATTAAGAATAAGTATCACTAATATATACTGATGGCACTATTCACTGAGTGCACACATATTATCATTGGGCTTATTCTGATCAATACCAATGTAAAAAAGTATAAACCACAGAATGCACTTACTACTTTTGGTTTTTACAGAAGTTAGGATTTTGTCTTAAGTTTGTCTTAAAACAAATTTAAGATAAAATCCTAACTTCTGTGAATACCAAAGTAGTAAGTTCATTCTGTGAATGCCAAAAGTAGTAAGTGCATTCTGTGAATACCAAAATAGTAGTAAGTTTAGGATTGAATCTTATGTTCATTATGTGAATCGGGCCCACAGATTTGTTCTTTATCAGGAGCACCAGTTGCATTACAGATCGACACATTAATTTTGGACCTGGGGAACTAGAGTCACTGGTTGCTTGAACCTCTAGCCAGACCCAGGTTCAAAGTCGCACTAATCACAATGTTTTCACTGTACAGTGTGCATCACACTCGCGCTGTACACGGATAACTGACTACATTATTATACATTCACCTCACTCAGAACTGTAGGTTCACCACTGTTCTAGGCGCTAAACAAGGGCCACTGTGCACTGCCGATCCACATCTTCACCACACCCTCAGATCTTTAATTTATTTGAATGTTAAAACTTCGGCTCCATCTGAAACTCACAGTTCCACCTCATGCAAGATGGCCGTTCATCAAACTTGTGCTTTCACACATCCGGTTTGTCTAGTGTGTATAAAAAGTCCACAAAACATTTACACGCATGCTAGCCCTTTAAATTAATTCTATATTTCAGGAGAAAAAAGAGGCGGGCCAGTCTTGCTCAACTGGCCGTTTACAGGTAATTCTGGATAGGGCGTAGTTTATACACTAATGTGTATGAAAAGCTTCCTGCACTGTAATGCGGCCTGTGCTCTAACATGATAGCGGGGCCACCAACCTCGAGAGACAGACATAGACAGAGAAGACATAAATACATCCTGAGCCCCAACCTTGAGACAGTGAGGTGTTCTGGCGAGGAGAAAGAGGCGACCCTCGAGGGAGTGAATGCAAATAGTACCATGGGAAGTGTGCTTGTGTTGAACAGTGTGGTGGTAGGGGCTCTGCTATATATATATATTTTGTTTTTGCAGATTTCTGTAGCACGAACTCGACCCGAAGGTATTGGAGAGATTTACCTGATCACCAGTAACGTAGGACCCAAACTTGACATTATTACACCGACTGCATGCTCAATCACCGTGCTGCCTTTGTGTGTTTTTTTGTATATTTTTCATAGTGTGTTTCCGTTCATTTTTTTTTGTATGGCTGTGTCACTTCTTGGCTGCATGGCGTGATCATCTTTGCTCTGTTTGTTTAGGTTTGAGACATGGATTCATGCAGAGAGTGGGAGGGACAGTGGCTGCATGGTGGCTTGTGGCCGGTTTGCATATCATCCGCCGAGTGGTGGAAAGAAGAGTAGGGGGTGGTGCACAGAAGTGTTATCTTTCATGTTTAAATAAGGTTTGTCAGGGACCGAACGAAATTCCGAGCGTTTCTTTTTCACTGCACAGTGTGAAAGTCTCACTGGTGGCGCGGGCTAAATTCTCAGCCAGGCTGCTCTCTCTCCTTATTCAGGTGCTTGGTGGTTCCCATATTCGTCACCAGAAAAAGTGCTTTAATCACCTCACAAAACACTTAGGTATCTTCCTCTCAGTTTATTGGCAGGAGAAAAACATGTGCCTGAAACACCAAACATCGTTACCAGTCTGTCACTCAACCACTACGAAACCCCTTTAACTCACCTCCTAGAATCCCTTCACATCACCCATTACATCCCCATCATTACACCCTGACTTCACAAGCCCTGACGAATGCACTCCAGATGAGAGCCCTCATTACAACACAAAGACAAATTAGCAAGACTAGAGCCACACAGGCAGGGCTAGGGAAGCCACACACACTGGGCTTGAGGCACACAACCAGGACTAGAGATACAACACACGCAGAGCTAGACAAACCACACTGCCAGGACTGGAGAAGCCCCACAGGCAGTATTAGAGAAGCAACATAGGCAGGGCTAGAGAAGGCAAACATCCAGGGATAAAGAACTAAAGAAGCAACAAGGGTAGGACTAGAGAAGCAATAAAGCCAGGACAATAGAACTACCCTACAGAGGACTACAGAGGCCAACAGTCAGGGCTAGAGAAGCCACATATACAGGACTAGAGAAGCCACAAAAGCACACAGAGACACAGGGGGCACACTGGAGGGAGTCTCACTGCTGAACATCAGTTAAGAGTTCAACTAGAGGAATATTTAAATGGGGAAAACCTAGAAACCAGGACGGTGCCATCTTTAGGAAGAGAAAATATTACTAGACAAAGGACTTTGTTACTGTTCCAAGTATAAATCAGATCTCTTAACACTCTTGCAGGCGGCCATCTTGGAAGGGTTTAAGTGTACACACTTAGTAATTAGAAATCTACACAGTCCTAGGCTGGGATGTCAAAGACCTATCAGGAACCTATTGAAGCACCACAACATGACTACAGAACAACTATAAATATGTGCTGCCTGACCATGCATCCGAAACAAAGAGAACCTTCCTCTATGCGCAGTGCTTGTTAGGTGCCTTTTGGTGGATGACGTAATGATGTCACTCCTCATGGTATCCTCAGTCCTTACAGAGAAAATTCCAGGGAGAAGTTTGGATAGAGGGTGATTAAGATGAAGGGATTGGACATCAGACCATGGGACAGCTGTATAGATGATCTTAGTCTCCCACGACAGACACGGAGCCAGCACCACACCTCTAGCAACAAAGCAAAGCAAAGGGTTAAAACTTCATTAATGGGTAGTTCGATCTCCACCATGGTGTCAGGACTTCTGGAAGCGAGTTATACCACCTCCATTGTGGTCTCACAACTTCTGAACGTGGGTTGTTCCATAATGCTTCACGATGACTTCTGATAGCGAGTTGTTCCATCTCCATAACGGTCACATGATGACTTCTGAAAGCAACTTGTTCCATCTCCCCCACAATTTGCTGCTCCATTTAAGATGGTATCAGAATTGAGCGCCAGTGGAGGTAAACGTACTGTATCATTTTATGGATGAGCAGGAGAATCTCCATGTGTGTAATGTTTGCAGAGACTTCTGACAAAGAGGATCTGTCACCTGTGCTTCTAATCTCTTTCTAGATATTTCGGGTATTTTCTTTCACTCTATACAGATAGCTACCGTACAAATATAACAATGTTAGCAATAAGAAAAATATATAACTTTTTAAAATCTAAAATGAATGCAGACATTGGCATATAGGGTTGCTATACATCATTGCATCAAACAAAATATTTATTTTAGTATAAATATTCCACAACACATTAATATATAAATTAAAAGTAAGAAGTGATTAAAATGATAGAAAATCACCCATTCAGTGACACTAAGACAGAATAATTGATATTCATTATTGTAGTAATAAACTCGGACGGAGAGAATAAAGTTGACATAACCTAATAAGCAGTACAGTGCTTAACATGCAGTACACTTCAACCAAAGATTATTGTAGGGTTGTAACATAGAATAAAGGAAAAGTGAGAATATAACATATCCTCTTTTCTCAATGGTAAAACAAAATAAAAAAAAACAACAACAAAAACTAAGTAACAGGAAAAATCACAGAATCATAACATGACAATGAAAAACTTTCATGAATAATACAGATATCTCTTATACAAATCAATGGACAACTTTCATGAATCACAACTGATAACTTTTAGGAATCATTTTCATTCTAGTGCTCCTTCTCAGAGGAGCTTGGATATCAACATTCTTTGGAGATGGACCAACATCGTAAGATGTACTTTGAACCTTTACAACTTTTCCTACATTCCACCAGTTACCACCATCAACCTGCACCGCATTTTTCCCAACATGGATAACAAAGACAGGTGGTCCGAACTTGCTCTCACCCTTTTTAACATGGATGGAAGATTTAACACGAACCAAATCCCCAACATGTACAGCTACAATCTTAGCAGACTTCTTCTCTTCAAAACAGGTTTTTTGTTTAGATTGAGAGACAATACCATTTTCCCTTACAATTTCATTAGACCAATAACATCATGAACAGATCGAATCCACTTGTTCATCCAACCCGGCTTGAACCTAGTGTTAGCTTTTTTTCCCCTTTATAATTCAAAAGGTGAAATCTTACTTGTAGAGTGGGGGGTAGTCCTGTAGAACCAGAGCATGCTACTAATGGCATTGAAAATATAGGAGTTAGATGATTTTGCCCATCTGATACAATCCCCTACAACTCTATTCATGCGTTCGACCAAACCATTAGATTGTGGGTGAAATAACGAACTACGTACATGTTTAATATTGCAAAACTTACAGAAAAAATCAAATTCTGTGCTGATAAATTGTGGCCCATTATCAGTCACTAATGTTTCAGGAAAACCTTCCCTCATAAAAACTTCCTTTAAAAAGGAAATCACACTTGAAGAAGAAATATCCTTAACAAACTTTAACTCAGGCCATTTCGAAGTGTAGTCAATAAAAACAAAAATAAAACTTTCTAAAGGACCAATGATATCCTATCCTAACTTGGACCAAGGAAAAGAAGGACATTCAATGGGGTGAAGGGGAGGCGTGACAACTTTCAACCCTTTGTTAGCACACTTACAAATAGAGAAAATATCAACCACGTCACAAATATCACTGTCCATACAGGGCCACTAAAAACAATCACAGACTCAGCGTTTAGTAATTGTTAAACTCAAATGTCCCTCATGGGCCTTAACAATGATATTCTTTCTTAAACTGTGTGGAGGAATAAGTTTGTCAGCACAAACTAAAACACTACCTTTCATTGGAATTTCTGACTCCACTTTCCAAAAAGGTTGCAAATAATGTGGCAAAACTAGCTCTCTCGGCCATCCACGACTCACATATTCACACACCTGTTGAAGTACTTCATCGTGAGAAAGAGCATCAAGCCAACACTCTTCAGATTCAAGACTGTGCTCAGACAAGTCAATGGAAGCAATGAAACCATCATCAGAATCATCTTCACTCTCATCCTCAATGGGGGATTCTTCTCTATTCTCACTAGAGGGAAACCTAGATAAGAAATCTGCTCTAATGTTTCTTCCACCAGACACATGAACAACATAAAACTAATATTGCATCAGACAGGATACCATCCTAACAATCCTCAGTGAGCTGCATTTACTCATGCCTGCCCCAAGAATAATAACGAGTGGTTTATGATCCGTCTTGAACAAAAACTGTCTTCCTCAGACATAGGATAGGAACTTTTCAATAGCCCAGAGACAGGACAGTAACTCTTTTCCAAACACTGAATAATGAAGTTTCCCATCTCTGAGAACTCTAGACACGAACGCAATAGTATTTTCGCCACTTGGCGAATCTTGTGTCACCACAAACCCCAAGCCTACTTGACTCGCGTCAACAGTGATACAGGTGGATAAAGAGGGATCGTAAGGCTTAAGAGCATCACTGTTGGCAAGTTTCATTTTAACAGTACTTAAAGATGCAGCACATTGGTCCGACCAATAAAAGGAAACCCCATTCCTAAGCAATTAACTAATTGGGTGTACAATTGAGGCATAATGTGGGATAAACTTAGAATAATATACTAGTAATCCTAGTAAAGACTTGACATCTGTTTTGTCAACTGGAATGGGAGCATCAATGATAGCATCCTGTCTAGGCCTGATTTCCTCTCCAAAAATATGATTTCCTAAGTATGCAATTTCATTGCTAAGAAATTTGCATTTCTCTTCACAACCACTCCACGATCTTTGAAAATCTCAAACACTTTCCTTAAAAGAACGTTATGTGATGTGATGTCTTTGGTGTGAATTAGTACATTGTCTTGAAAAACAAGAACTCCACCAATTTCCCCTAATATACTTTGCATGATGCGTTGGAAAACTGATGCCGCCGAAGCAAGTCCAAACGGCATCCATTTATGTGGAAAAGTCCCCAATGGGGAAATAAAAGCAGTAAGGTGGCAGGATTCTTGTTCTAATTCAATTTGGTGGTAAGCGTTGGCCAAATCCAGCTTAGAAAAATACAGAGAACCTCTGACACTCAAAAATAGATCACAAATCTTTGGTAGCGGGTGAGAATCTACCCAAACTCCTTTATTAAGATATCTAAGATCCACACAAACACGCAACTTCCCACATTACTTGAGTGCCACAACAAGGGTAGAGAGCCACAAAGAGGACTCGGTTGGTTCTTTGATACCTTGTTGACACAACTGTTTCAGTTCAGACTCAAGATCCTCTCGGACACTGAAAGGTACATTTTTTAATTTGTGTTTGACCGGTGATGAACCTTCCTTTACAATGATTCTATGTTTAAACCCACGAATGGTACCCAGTTCATGAGAAAAGACAGTAGGAAACTGATCTTCCTACCTGACAATCTCTTCCCCTTCAGAAATCACCAGCACTTGTTCAGCAAGTCCTGGCTTTAAGATCATACCAAACAAGCCTTGGTGGTATCATCCCAGTATGTTCAAACTCTTGACAGCAACGTAGATCTTACCACTGATTTCCCTGCCTTTAAAAATAAGATCATCTTCAAAACATCCCATGAGGTCAATTTTCCGACCTTCATAGGAGACGGGTGAACTGTCAGGAGGTAAGATAGCTCTGTCACCCCATGTATCAAAAAACAATTCTTTGGTTAACATACTGATTCTTGCTCCTAAATCTACTAGTAGATTTAGAGGTTTACCGCCAACTAGAATTTCAACAATGGGATCAATACATTCAAAGGGGTCTTCCACATAGCAAACATGTTCTACGTTATCAGTTACTACAGATACAATTTCAGAATCAGATTCATAATCTGACTCCTGGACACAAGCAACAGATCTTTTTTGATCATTGAATTTTTTTCTAAAGCATACTTTCGCAAAATGCCCTATGTTTTTACAGTAACTGCACACAACATTTGCACCAGGACACCTTGCGACATTTTGATGTTGAAGATTGCCACATCTGTTGCACATTTGCTTGACATTCCGAGCAATGGCAGAGGTTTTCCCTGAGATCGTCTTTCTAAATGTAGGGTTTTTAATGTCCTACTTCAAAAATTCACTTTGTTTCTGCTTAGAGTTAGATGAAACTATGTTGACAGAATCAACTTGTTTCTCCTCTAACTCTTTCAAGGAAACTCGAGAAGTCTCTATGCTTTTAGCAATTTTTATTGTTTCATCTAAGTCAGGATTTGAAAGTGATAATAATTTCTGAAGTATTTGCTTGTCCCTACAATAACAAACAAATTGGTCATTAAATGTTTAAAATTGACAGTCAGATGCCAATTTATGTAGAGCAGAAATATATGTATCAATCTTCTCCATCCTTTTGCTGTCTCTTGAAACATTTGTGTAGCAAAACTATCAAACTAGGTTGCTTGTAAAATCTTGTTCTTAGTTTCATAATAGTGTCTTGGTAGACATCATTATCTTCACCAGGAGGATGAACAATATCTGCAAGATGCTTGTAAATGTACCTTCCTTTGAAACCAAGAGAATGAAGGAGGAGAAATTTCTTAAGTTCATTGCTGAACCTAGATGCACCAATGGCACGGAGCTATGTTTGAAACACGTCAAACCAAACCTCCTATCTAACAGGAGAATCCCCAGCAGATTCGTGAAATGAAGGAGGTGGAGTTACTGATTGCATTCTGACAAGATCCTGTAATTCCTAGAAAGGATATTTAATTTAATTTAAACTACAGAAGAGAAAAACAGCGTATACTGATCTGCTGCAATAGAGCACTTGTACTGTATACTGGGCTTTGTTTTTGCTGGCTTTTTAACTCTGGGCACTTTACCACTGATGATCAGTGCTAAAGTGCTGATGCTCCCTTTGTACATTGTGATTATGATTGGTCGTCCATGATTGGCAAATTTGATTTACTGGCAAGCCCTTAGTAAAGTGCACTCTGTGTGCCCAGGGCCTGTAAATCAAATGATACTGGTGGGCCTGTAGCACTGGTTGTTCCATCCACTGCCGCTTTAAACTGTAATTTCTGCATGGCAAGTGTATTCACTTCAGGCCCACGCCTTCTCTTTTACTACATGTAAGGCATCCCTAAGGTAGGCCCACAGTAGCCCCTTAGGCAGAGTGCAGTGTACGTGAAAGGTAGAACACGCACTGGTGTGTTTTACATGTGCTGATAGTGAATACTGCCATTTTTAATAGATATTTGGACCTGGTATTCCCTAAACTCAGGGTCTAAACATGCATCTTTCTGTATCTCCGACGAGAAAAGTTGTTTGACGGTGATGCAGGTTACCCCCTTGCACTTTTCTCGACGATCCTCTCCATCTCCCTTAGCCTACAATATAAAAATGGTGTGACGGTGATGCAGTTTACAGCCGAGTATTCTGGATCGGCCATCCCAGTATTACTAGATGGTGTTTAAAGTATGTTCTTCTGCAACTGTTTACAACTGCATTTTCAAAACTTGGCTGATCGTACTGATTTTTGGTGCCTACAGTAATTATAAAAATAGGTTGAGTTATTTTTCTAAATTGGCCTCGGATTTATGCTTGAGTGTTTGTCTCATTTATTGCCTTCGTGAGTAAAACAAATGCTTAGCACTACCCTCTGATAAGCCTACCTGCTCGCTTACACTACCACAAATAGAGAGTTAATATTATCTGCTTTTGCCTTGGTATACCAATATGGGACTCACTGGACTCATTGTATAGTGTACTTAATTTTAGTACACTTTATAGAGAGCTAGATACCTACACCAAGGAATAGAGTCCTGCCTTCACAGCCCAGCCCCAAAAAAGAGCAGGGACATCACAGAGGAGATTATCTCATCAGCTTCCCTTCATTGTGTCCTTGATGGAGAGACCTCTGCAAAGGGCACCGACATCAGCACAGTGTCTGATTACCTTGGGTTGGGCAACATACTGTTCCTCCCCTTTGTCTCAAGGATCCGAGGAGTCACATGTTTTCACAACTGTACCATCAGCTTCCAGCCGACTACAAAGGGTGCTTTACTGATCCTTGAAAAGGAAACAATTTGTCTTTATTTGCTTCATGTTGTCTTTTGGGTATGTAACTTTCCCAGCAGACTTTTTTTTCTGTGAGACGTGGAACTGCAAATCCAAGCTCATGACCTTGCTCTGATAGTCCACCTTGAGATGGCGTGCTGATGATCAATTGCTGATCCAACCATGACATGGTTGCTGATCTCCAACTGTTGATCCAACCATGAAATGGCTTGCTGATGGATCCAAACTTGACATATTATGCTTACCACCAGCTGCTGCATCCAACCTTGACATGGCATGCTGACCACCAGCTTCTGGGATTTAACCGTAACATGGTGCACACTATTGGCTGTTGGAATCCAATTTTAACTTTTCATGCTGCCACCAGAAAGGCGCGTTAACCACCAGCTGATGGATCCACCCATGACATGGCGTGCTTACCACCTGATACTGGATCTGACTGTGACATGGTGTGCTGGCCACCATCTACTGGAATCCAACCTTAACATGGCGCGCTGACCACCAGCTGCAGTAACGAACCTTGAATTGGTGTGCTAACCACCAGTGGCTGCATCCAACCTTGACATGGTGTGCTGACAACCAGCTGATGGATCCAACCAGTACATGGAATGCTGACCACAAGATGCTGGATCCAACTGTGGAGGCAGATTGGTCTCCATCAATCAACATCTAAGTGCATTACCAACAGAGCACAAAAGGCTAAAAGTAACACTCTCAAACTACTGTAAACGTTTCATTCAAAGATTATATATATTGCTAAAGGAATGGCAGGGTTTGTTTTATGTGTCTCGTCCCTCATTCACTGAGGCCGCTTAATTGTCAACGAATGAAGGGGATTCCAGCTTCCACAGATTTCTTAACAAACCGTACCACTTTTAATCTATTGAATGAACAATAGCTATGAAACCTAACTTGAATAAAACCTTATCTTTTTTTTAGGATATAACACTCATTGGACAATAGAATTATTGAGTGCTGTTTCTGTGTTAACTGAATTTGAGCCTCTAAACATGCAAGATCATCCAGGGGTGAGCACTGATCTTTCTACGCCTCCCCTGAAAGTCAAAGTATGCAAAATCATTAGCAAAGCTAATACGCCTCTTGCTGTAATTTCTGTAGTACCTTAAGCTGCTGGTAGAAGTCTTCCAAGTCAGGCACAAGTTTTTGCTCTTAATTCTGTTGTACCTTATGCTGTGAGTCGAGGTATATAAAGATTGACACACGTTTTTGCTGTAAATGCTAAGGTACCTTATGCTGTTAGTGGTCAGTGTTGTAAATGCTGCAGTACCTTAAGATACTGGTAGAGGTTTCTTAAGTCATGCACAAGTCTTTGCTGTAAAGACTATGGAAACTTATGCTGATAGTAGAGGTCTCTTGAGTCAGACACAAGCCTTTGCTGTAAGTGCTGTGGAACTTATGCTGTTAGTTGTGGTCTCGCTAGTCAGACACAAGTTTTTACAGTAAATTCTGAGTTAGCTTAAGCCATTACTAGAAGTCTCTCGATGAGACACAAGTCTGTGCTTTAAATGGTATGGTACCCTAAGACGTTAATAGATCAATCAATCAATCAGGAGGTTGCTAAAGCGCAACTACTCACCCGTAAGGGTCTCAAGGCGCTAGGGGTGGGGGGGTGCAGATGTCTTTTAAGTCAGACACAGGTCTTTGCTGTAAACGCTGTGGTACCTTATGCTGTTAGTAGGTGTCTCTTGAGTCAGTCAGGAGTCTGTGCTGTAAACTCTGCAGTACCTTATGCTTTTAGTAAAAGTCTCTTGAGTCAGAGAGGACCCGGCGATATAAACGCAGCGGACACAAGTCTATGCTGCAGTACCTGATCTGCTAGTAGAGGTCTGCTGTGAATGCTGCGGTACCTTAAGAGCTTAGAAGAAAACTGATAGGGATGATTGTGTCTTGGGTGCAAATGGCGCCACTTTTACCATAATATATATTGGCATTATGCTTTAATATATGGTGCCCAGGGAGGAGGTAATCCCCCAACACCCCACAATTCAGATCCAAGGATCTGTACAATTCAAATCTGGCTGGAGATAGCATGTAAGCTTATTGATTTCACAACCAGAGATTTGATCGATCTGAACCATATATATATTTGTCGACATTTCGACCCTGACAGAGCGTTATTAAAATGTCATGGGGGGTGCTTGGTGAAAGCCGTCAGAGAATCTGAACACGTCAGATAAGCTCAGGGAGTGAAGATTGCATCATAAAGTACAGGCCCTAATATGATGTGGTAATTAAATCCAGAACGTGGTGGAGCCAGAGTAAATGAGGTCCCTCTGGGGGCCAGGCATCAGTCCTGAATAGAAGTGTTTGATTCAAAAGTGCTCGGCTGCACTTTATGAAGCAATCTTCCCTCCCTGAGCTTATCTGACTTGTGCAGTACCTCCGAAGGCTTCCACCCAGCAAGGGACGCCTCAGTGAGTCATCGCACTTTTTGGGCTGTCATCACTCCCACTTGTCCTAAAGAAGACCCGCCACAACATTCTAATAATGTTCTGTCAGGGTCGAAACGTCGATAAATATGTATGGTTCAGATCAATCTTATCTATGGTTGTTAAATCAATAATCTTACCTTCTGTCTACCAGAGATATTTCCTACTGTCATTCTGACCGCATTCTAGTCCCTGGTGTAACAAATTTTACATACTATCACCTTGTATATATTTACTGCACCACTATCCCTGAGCACTTAGGGGGTCATTAGGATGACGGGCGGACTTAGGTCGCCTGCGTTTTGTTACGTTACGTTAAAAATATTTGTACCGCGCACGTTCACCAATGGTTTCATGGCGCTCTTGACATAACGGCAGCTGGGGTGGAAGGAGTTACTCAAGTGTTGACTGAAACAGGAAGGTCTTCAACAGTTTACGGAATTGATCGTAGTTGGGGCAGAGGCAGAGTGCAGTAGGAAGGGAATTCCAGGTGGAGGGGGCCATGGCAGAGAAACTGAGGCCACCATGCTTTTTCCATCTGGTTTTAGGAGTAACCAGGAGATTGAGAGTTGCAGAGCGGAGGTCTCTGAGGGGGACATACCGTGTCAGGCAAGAAGAGATGAATGCAGGGGCTAGATCAGATAGGGCTTTGAAAGTGACACAGCCAAGTTTAAAGATGCAGCGTTTAGTGATGGGGAGCCAGTGGAGGCTACGCAAAAAAGGGGTGACATGCTGGTATTTTGGCTGGCGGGAAATCAGGCGGGCTGCCTGGTTCTGGACAAGTTCCAGCCGGTTGGGATGGATTGATGGAATTCCGGCATACAACGTGTTAGCATAGTCGAGTCTGGAAGTGATAAATGCTAGGATGATTAAGATTAGAGCATCTCTAGTGAGGAACCTACTGATTTTACGAATCTGCCTTAGGTGGAAAAAACAGGATGAGGTGACTGCATTGATTTGAGGCCTCATGGAGAGGTCCTCAGAGATGATCACCCCCAGACTCTTCACAGTGCTAACTGGGCTAGGCGGAGTCCCCAGAGAGGAGGGCCAAAAGGTGGAATTCCACGGATTAGTGGAGCCCCCGACAAGTACCAGCTCAGTTTTTGTGGGGTTCAGTTTTAACTGACTATGAAGCATCCACTCAGCGATGTTGAGCATAGTGGATTGAAAGTTGGAACGAGAGGAAGGAAGGGGGTCAATGGGAAAAATTAACTGAAGATCATCTGCGTAGTTGAAGATGGTAACCGGGGTATTACGGAGGGAAACAAGAAGGGGCTGAAGGTACAAGTTAAACAATAAGGGTGAGAGCGTGGAGCCCTGAGGCACCCCGCAAGTAAGGGATGAATAGGGCGCAGAAAAGGTAGATAGATGGACTGCTTGAGTCCGATGGCTCAGAAAAGATCTGAGCCAGTCGAGGGCCACCCCCTGGATGCCGGCGTTGTAGACACGGTTGATCAGAACAGTATGATCGACCGTGTCAAATGCAGCCGACAGGTCCAGGAGGACAAGGGCCTGAGAGATGTTGTTGTCGGCACCTTTCCTCAGGGCATCCATGACGGCTACTATGACCGCCTCGGTGGAGTGGAGCGGTCTAAAGCCGGCTTGTTGGGCATCCAGGAAGGAGGAATTCTCTATAAAGGTACTCAAGCAGCGAGTAACATAGGTCTCCAGAATTTTGCCCAAGTAGGGAAGGAGGGAAATAGGGCGATAGTTACTTAGAATGGTGGGGTCAGCATTAGTTTTTTTAAGAATGGGTATGACAGCTGCCTGTTTGAAGGAACGGGGGACCTCCCAAGTAGCGAGAGAGTTGTTGAGCAAAGCTAATGGAGGGCCGGGGCATGCCAGGAAGGCTTCCCTAAACATCTGAGGGGGGCAGCAGTCATTAGGTGAACCTGAGCTAACCTTGCGAAGAAGCGTGGAGAACTCATTTTGAGAGATTGGTGGGAGCTGAGTCAGACGGCTAGAATTCATAGGGGGGAGAGGTAAAGGGAGAGGTGATGAGGGGGGGGGTGTTGTCTTTGATGATAGTTATTTTGTCTATGAAATAAGAATTCAGAGAGTCGCATAAGGTTTGGGTAGGTTGGGTTTGGGTTTGGGGAGTAATCCTGTCAGGCAGGGAAAGCTCATTAACAATAGAAAAGATGTCTTTAGCTTTGGTGTTAGAATCCAGGATTTTTTGAGAGAAGTAGGCTGTTTTGGCAGATAATATAGCTTTTTTGTAAGTGTTCATGGCATCTACATAGACCAGTTTAAGTTGAGGGTCGTAGTTGCGTCTCCAGCGGCGCTCTGCTTGCCGAAGAGCAAGTTTATCAGCCTTGAGCTGATCAGAAAACCACCGTTGAGCGTCATGGGGGCGCTTAGCTTTAATGGTTTTGTAGGGAGCAACTTTATCACAGGCAGTTAACAGCCATTCTTCTAGGAGGGCAGCCTGGTCGGCGACCAAGATCGCAGGTGCTGGAACAGAGGAGGCCAATAAGGCATGGAAATCAGTTATGCTGGCTTTCTTCCAGTTGCGCGCAGATAGGTTTTTAGTAAGGGGAGGTGGGCGGGGAATGTGAAGATGAAGGGAGAAGGAAAAAAAAAAATTATCAGACCAGGGACAGGGAAGTACGGAAGGAGGGGAGATATCAAGATTAGATGTCCACATTTGGTCCAGGACGTGACCTTTACAGTGAGTAGGGGTATGAATATGCTGGTGGAAGTTCATGCCTGCTAGCAGGTCCGTAAATTCCGCGGAAAGGTGGCTTTCGTGGGTGTCAGATGGCCAATAGTTGAAGTCTCCTATGATCATGATGTTGGCATGATTGATCGAGGGCTGGGAGATGGATTCACCAAAGAGTTGGGAGAAGTGAGACATATGATCCGGGGGCCTATAGACCAGGACACAGACAAATGAAGATTTGGGTGAGGAACATTTAACAGTATGGCAGTCAGTTTTGGGGATGGGGGTCATCGTCAGCTCCGAAAATTTGAATTCAGAGCGGATAATGGCCGCCACCCCTCCACCGGACTTGCCAGCAGGGCGGTTAACTTGCATAATGTAGTAGTCTGCAGGGACAGCAGCAAGGATGTCAGGGCCTGAGTCCTCGGTTAACCACGTTTCGGTTAAAAGGAGGATGTCGGTGGTACTATCATGCAGAAGTTGGAAAACTTCGAGCTGATGGCGAACTAAGGAGCGGGTATTTAAATACAGCACCCTCAGAGGGACAGGTGAAGGGGCGTGGAGGTCGAAGGAAAGGAAGGGTGTTCAAGGGAAGAGGTAGTGTCAAGGACAGGGATATCCGAGGGGGCAAAGATACCACATTGTTGGGCGGCCCTGATGGCGCGATCTGTAGTGGGCCCTGGGAGGTTAAGATTAAGGAGGTCAGTGGAGGAATAAGTAATAAAATGGGCATTACGACGGGGCCCTGGGCCTGGTCGGCCGCGGACGGGCGCAGACGGGCTTGACTTGTGCGCGACTTTGGCGCGAAGTCAGCGCTCCCGCTGTGCTCGTCCGCTGCGCTTCCGCCATACCGCCATTTTATACCTATGTGAGGGAGCACTAGACCGCTAACCTGCGATGACTGGAAGCAGGGCGGAAGTGGTGTTGCAGGCAAGCAGGAAGTGACGCTCCTCTGACTGACCCTCGGCGCAAACGGCACAGAGCCGGGGCGGAACGGGGTCACGAGCGTGGCGAAATAAAGGTAAGAGTGAGCGTTGACACAAAGAAAGTAATTTAACAAGTGCTATTAAAATCAGAGTTTAAAAGTTTTTCAGCAGCCACAGCAAGTGTGCATCCGCAGCCTAGCTCGCCGCTTTAGTCACTGGCCGGGTGCTGGGAGCGGGAATAAGTATATGTAAGCTCGGCAACACTAGACCGCTAACCTGCGATGACTGGAAGCAGGGCGGAAGTGGTGTTGCAGGCAAGCAGGAAGTGGCGCTCCTCTGACTGACCCTCCGCGCAAACGGCACAGAGCCGGGGCGGAACGGGGTCCTGAGCGTGGCGAAATAAAGGTAAGAGTGAGCATTGACACAAAGAAAGTAATTTAACAAGTGCTATTAAAATCAGCGTTTAAAAGTTTTTCAGCAGCCACAGCAAGTGTGCATCCACAGCCTAGCTCGCCGCTTTAGTCACTGGCCGGGTGCTGGGAGCGGGGCCTGCCATCTTATCGGATAATGGGACCACCCGCCATAAGGGACGGGGTCCCGTGGGGGGTATTAGGATGAGCCCGCCACAGTGGCGGGCGCATCCTGCATTTTTAATATTGTGGCGGGCGGTGCTCTCAGCACCGCCCACCACAATGCTAAAAATGCATGTATGCATTTGCAGACACAATGCGGCAGGCACCGCGCGGTGCCTGCCGCATTGCGTATGCAAATGCAGGGGGGTAACACAGGTACCCCCCATGTGCACCCCCCACCTCGCCTTCACCATGGGGGCACGCAGGGGGCCCCCAAATTGCTTAACAATAAAATCCCAAACTGAATTAGAAATCTGGGGCAACATTTAAAAAATAAAGTGACAATAATTTAATCAAGGGAAACATTAGTATGACCTTTTTGTTGTAGAAATAGCAACAAGAAGCAAAAAGTGCCCATGATAGTTAAAGGTCCCAGTAGAAAGGACATTGGCACAATTTGACGCTGACCACAATGGTGCAAGGTAAATCTTTGACCAGGATGAAGCCTCATCCTGGCTTCATCCTGGTCAAAGATTTTACCTTCTGTCTTTAGTCCTTCAAGTCCCAATCCACCACATGATTACAATTCTAAAGTCCCGCAGGACCTTAGGAAAGCAGTTAGAGACTCATAGGATGTCAGGTAGGACCAACAGCATGGTCTAGTTCAGATCCAGTTGTAACTTGTCAGCTGGGCAGTTGCAGGAAAGGCCTCTTGTAGTTTGCTACTTCTTTGTAGCTTGAACAGGAGGTAAACCTTATGACCACGCAAGTTCACATCTTTATCATGTGTACAAGTTGGAACAGGTCCAGTTCAAGGCTCTTCTAGGCTCTTCTAGGCTCTGGAATGGATCAGCTCCTTCCTCGACGGAAGAACACAGCGAGTCCGCCTACCACCGCACAAGTCAGAGGCCTCCGAAGTCATCTGCGGCGTCCCCCAAGGTTCATCCCTGAGCCCCACCCTCTTCAACGTCTACATGAGCCCCCTCGCGGCCATCGTACGCAAACACCACCTCAGCATCATCTCCTACGCCGACGACACCCAGCTGATCCTCTCCCTGACCAACGACCCCGCCGCCGCCAGAGCCAACCTACACGAAGGGATGAGAGAGGTTGCCGAGTGGATGACGACCAGCCACCTGAAACTGAACTCGGACAAGACGGAGGTCCTCATCCTGGGCTCCTCACCCTCCGCCTGGGACGACTCCTGGTGGCCTCCCGCCCTGGGCACCGCACCCAAACCGACAGACCATGCACGAAACCTGGGCTTCATCCTGGACTCCTCCCTCTCCATGACCAGGCAAGTCAACAGCGTCTCCTCGGCGTGCTTCAACATCCTACGCATGCTACGGAAGATCTTCTGGTGGATCCCCACAGAGACCAGGAAGACCGTCACCCAGGCCCTCGTCACCAGCCGACTGGACTACGGCAACGCCCTCTACGCCGGGACCACCGCCAAGCTCCAGAAGAGGCTCCAGCGGATCCAAAACGCCTCAGCCAGACTCATCCTCGACATCCCACGATCCAGCCACATCTCCGGACATCTGAGAGACCTCCACTGGCTCCCCATCAACAAGAGAATCACCTTCCGCCTCCTCACCCACGCACACAAAGCCCTACACGACCAAGGCCCGAGCTACCTCAACAGCCGAGTCAACTTCTACGCTCCCAAACGCCACCTCCGATCAGCCAACCACGCCCTCGCCGCCGTCCCCCGCATCCGAAGAGCGACTACAGGAGGAAGGTCCTTCTCCTACCTGGCCGCCAAGACCTGGAACTCCCTCCCGCCCGACCTGCGCCTGACCCAAGACCACCTCTCCTTCAGGAAGAAGCTGAAGACCTGGCTGTTCGAGCAGTAGCGGCACCCCCCCCCCCCAGCGCCTTGAGACCCTACGGGTATGTAGCGCGCTTTACAAGTGTCACTGATTGATTGATTCTAAGTAACAGACAACAGACCCTGTCATCTTCTGCTCCTTTTCTGGTCCAGGAGTGTGCTCAAGGGGGTGCCTGAAGGTACCACATTTATACCTGGCACAAACTTGTGGGTGAGAATGACTCCTGGGCAAGCCCTAACAAATGAAGTTATGGTTCCGGTGGACAATCCTTCCCACTGGGCTATGAGAGCTGATTAGGTGTGTGAGGAGTGAACTATTGTAATACTATTATCTTCCTACATCTAGCACTCAAATCGAGTTTAAAGCAAGTACTATACCCACAACAAACCCAGGGACATAAGTCTGGTTTCACAAAAGCAAGAGTTTCCAGCAACCAGACAGTAGATACAGAAGAATTATCCTGTCATCCTGTTTCCTTCATTTCATGTGCACCACCAGCGTAAATATGTATATAAAACCCCAGCAGACCTATTAAGTAGGATATGACACTGTCATTTCAAAAAGAGGCACACCACTCCCCCCAAACTCCCTCCCCACCCCAATGCCTATTCTGGTAATTCAGAGAAGTAATATCTTACCCATTCAGGTCAACATGTCAATCACTGTGACCTATTGTGTAGCTCCTGGGAGGAATTTCACACCTCATTCACATCTATTCAAATACAAATCATGGGCTCTGGGAAGGAGATCAAATGCTTGCAAGCCTCAAGGAACTTCAGGCAGGGACAATTTAACTTTCTAACAGTTACTTGTTCTTAATATTTATTAGAAGTAGGATTTCACCATTGAATTGTATTTTTAATACCTATTAAAAGTAATTATTTGATTATTTTTCTAGCTAGTTCCTCTCCCAGGATATCGATTTAGTAATTACAATTGCATCCAGGTATTTTCCTGTGCGTCAGCCAGCCTTGCTAGATTGAAAATAGTTTTGAGGTGCTAGTCACTGTAAAGATATGCTTAACATTTATTTTCTATATGTCATACTTTTAAATACCACGCATCCTGCCTTATGGGCAGTAAGACCTATTTAGGGATGAATATTATTTAAAAGGAAGTTTTTGGCCAGTTAGAAGGTAGAATTGCAGCAATTAAACGCACACCTTCAGACTACAGTGGTAGGGGCATGTTAGGGCCATGTTTGCACTGATGCTGTAGCTGTGGCACAATTGGTTGTGTAGCGCTCTAGTAACATTAATCTCCCTGGCGCTGAGTTCACTTCTTACCATGTTTTGGGGAGTTTTGGGTAAGTTAAATATGTCAATTAGGGGTGTCCTCCTTTTTATAATGTTGAAACTAGAAGCACAAGTGCTTTAATACTGATTATTAGAGGTAACATTCACAGCGGTCCACAGGCCAGCAACCATATAGGGTCCTGCAAAAGGTAAATATCCTACACAGACTGCCCCTGCTAAGAGCTAGTGTAGACTAATAAATCCCTTGATGGACTACTCTGCTCAGACAATAGAACAGGCACTTTACCACCTCTGCAGTAGCACATTACTGTTCTATATACCTCTGAAACTACCTCTATCCCTCTGACAACATATTCCTTAGCTACACATGGGAAATCCTTCTCTTCACCTGCAGATCCTACCAGTAAAAAAACTATCTTTAGCTTGCTCATAGGTGTATCCCAGTAGGCAGACACTCCCATCATGGCCAGCAAGGTTATGTGGTCCATTTGACCCCTAGGTCAGACTTCAGCCTCCAACCTAGGGCAAACTCTGTCCAAAATGCTATCAAACAACAGAGGTAATTGACAGTTATCAGTGTCAGATGCCAGGCCACTGGCCATCCATTGCCAGGTGGAGGCTCCAGTCTGGGACCTTGGGCAGGCCACACTTCCAGTTGTGAGGATGGCAAAGAGTCCACCACTTGCTTCCGATGTCTCTATGCCCTCTTACATTCCCCAGAGTGGGGGGCTGCCCTCTCAGGTGACAGACTCCCTCTTTTTAATCTCCATACTGTCATCTCAGGGGTCAAAACTTAAGACTGGTCTTTCATTTCAGGCTCTGTACCCTGAAAGTGATCAGGTACCTCCCAGTCCATGAGTCAGTTTTAGGGTGATCTTCTCTCAGAGTAGGCAAACTCCTCACTCTCTTGTCCTCAACAGTGAATGACCTTCCCCCACCCCTTACCCTCCATCTGGACCTCCATACTCAGTTTGGGAGCTGTACCTATAGAAATCAGTGTTTTTGGGGCATCATGGATGACTGCCCCTCTCCGTTCTTTTCCTACTAGTGGAGATTTAATACTAAGGATGCAGTCAATGGGGCGCTGAGAACCGTCAATGATTCTCCTGTGAGCCAGTACCGCCCCTATATTCTAGAGATACAAGGACCAAAGAATAGAATATGTTCTGCCCATGAGCCTAAAGTAACCTACATATCTATTCTGGCAGATTCTGTTTTGGGAAAACCAGCCTGGCTCCCACATAGTTTTGCTAGCCCAGTTATCCAGCAGAGAAGAGGTAAAGTGCACAGAGTTCCATACCCAGCAAAAACATAAGGTCCAGCAAAAGGTGAATCATCTGGGGTGACCATATAGACAATACAGATTTCCTACGAAGGTAAATATGTATTAGATGGGTTAGGTGCTTGCTGTGTTTGGTGCTTTCATTCTTCCTTTTTTTTTTTTTTTTAAGTTTTATTTTTTTATTGCAAGGAAATACAGCAAGGCGTTATACTAAGCAACATAGACAGAAAAAAAACATGTAAATAAAAGGGCAAATTATTTCCAAGAAAAAAAGCAAGCAGGTTATATGGCAGAATTTTGGCAGAAAACAGAATTAGAATAGCGACTGTAGAATACATAGATTTAAATTTAATCCAATCAGCAATTGGTGCCCATATTTTTTCTCCCATAGTTCTTTTTTTAACCCCCTTGAGCTTGTAGATAGCCGATTCCATATTAAACATAAATAATAATTTTTCCTTCCACATAAAAAACGTAGGGGGATCCTGGCTAATCCATTCTTTGGTGATACAAGATCTAATTGCAGCCATACACAGAAAAAGAAAATAAGAGATTGGTCTAGGCCAAGTTACAGTATGATCTATACCAAGCAGTACTAATTCATTAGTTATCTTTATGTTACATTTCAGAATAGTAAATAAAAAAGTTTCAATTTCTTGAAACAATAATGATAACTTAGGACAAAAGAAAAACATATGTAATTCGTCAGCTGCATACAGTCCGCATCGGCTATAATTCGTGCCTGCCATCGTACTCCATTTAACTACTTTTTTAGGAATATAATAAAGGTTGTGGATACACATAAAGTGTTGGGATTTCATCATCCCGGTTATAAGACATTCTGCAGCCATTCTAATTGACAATAAAACATCAACATTTGCTATGCCTAGACTATTGGCCCATTTAGTCTGGCATTGGCCTAGATCATCACCAAATTCCTGCATTAAACTTAAATATATAGGGCCTATTCGAGGTTTTCTTTGTAAAAGCTCTAATAAAGAATTTTTAATCGGTGGCATAAGAGGGTGGCCCTGTAGAAAACTGCGAAATTGTAGGTATTTAAAAAAATCATTTCTACCCACGGAAAAATTGGTTATTAATTCCTGAAACGAGATCATTTGCCCATTACAAAATAAGTCCCCCAAGTGCTTTATTCCTTTCTGCTGCCACCTGTGCATAATTAAATCAAAGAAAACTTCTGGAAATAGCTCAGTTGATTTAAGAGGAGTATAGAAATTTAATTTCGCTAGTTTAATATGTTTTCAAATTTTCTGCCAGATTCCAAAAGCAGATTTCAAAGTCTTATATTTAGTTTTTTTATAGTAACTGGATTCTACCATTCTCAAGAAGCTACCCTTAACTTTCTCACCCAAAAGCAGTTGATAAATTGATGGGGTCTGACATTCTGCAAGTTCAATTCTTTCGCCCAAAATGAGGGGACCAATATATTGTAAAATAGCAGAAAAGTAATAAAAAAGAAAATACGGTATATTCCAACCGCCACATTCCTTACTAAGAATCATTTTTTTAGCTGCTTTTCTATGGCGTTTATAGCCCCAAAGGAAACGAAATGTGGTTCTTTCTAAAATTTTGAGAGAGTGTAATGAGAAATCCAGAGGAATTGTGCGAAATAAATATAGAACCTTCGGTAGGACCAGCATTTTTAAAATGTTAGAACGGCCGAAGAGGGACAATCGCAAGATGGCGGCCGCTACTGCAGCCGTGTGAGGAGCTGCGCGTGTTCCCCCTGGAGATCTGTCCTGTCCTGGCGTGAGAGAGGCGTTTTGCTGCTGCTGCCGACTGTTTTCGTGGAGCTGAGAGGCTTGACGAGTTTCCTTCCGCGGCGCCGAGGAGAAAGAAGAAAGGAGAAGGTTCGGCTGACCCTCCTGTACGCTACGCCGGTCCCGGCTACCGGATTGTGCTGACCGCCTTCCCTGCCGGCTGGTGGGGGGCCTGAGCGTTTTTCGAGCGCCCGCGGCGTTCTCAGCCACGGCGCCCGGAGGTCGGAGTCAGCTGTGGGGCCGGGCGGACTGAATCGCAGAATCGCTGCGGAGTTGCTGTGGAGTGTTTGGTGGAAACAACTAGGGACGTCTGTTGCTACATTGTTGCACCACGGGCAATTGTGGATATTTTGCGGATACTTTGTTACTTTGTTGCCAATACCACTTCAAGGAGGATTTGAAGGATTTGGAAGGTGCTTTTGGTTACCATATAGACGCGACTTGCTCAAGCAACTGTAGCTGTAGCTGCTCATAAATGTAGCAACTTTCTTCCTCCTGCTGCATGCTTAATTTTCTACATCTTCGGTGAGTGAGGAACGCATCATTTTCTTTTGAATTTGCTACATTGTGTGTACTGCGGAACTAGCTGCACCTAGCAAAAGTACTTTTTTCCTTTGGCAGTTTGGCAATTAGCAAAGCCTAGATAAAAAAAATTGTACTTTCTAGAGAGCATTGAGAAAAAGATTCCTCTTGTATAAAAATACTCAACATGGCTCCCAAAGGCAGAGTTACAAAAAAGAACGCCTCTAATTTAGCCAATCCTACAAATGCTTCGAGTGCTGCAAATGCTGCAAACAGCACCACAGCAGTAGATCTGGAACCTCGTAATGGGGTTTTAAAAGAGCCCACAATACCTGAGCTATTCAAGAAAAAACCTACAACTACTCTTACGACTACCCTTAATAAAAGCTCTACAACTGAAGCGACCCCAGCAAGGGCTACCGGACGCTCTAACCCTGATAAATCCAATCTGAACCAACCTTCCAAAAATGACACTGGTTTAGCTGGAGCTAACTTAAATGGCAATGAAGATGGTGTAAGGGGGGAAGGTAACAACGATGACGCTGTTTCAGAGCTTTGTCTTGCGGTAGAGGGAGTTAGAGTCTCACCCAGACCAAATGACTCGCAACAACAGCATGACGCTGAATCGGTAGAGTCTGGGGGTCAATTCTTCTCTATGTCTGATCTATCTGATGCTTCGGAAGGCGATATGGAGGAGGAACTCCTCAGCGAAGAACATTCTCAGTTCAAAGATTGGGCGGAGGAATGTAATCAAGTTACAGAGGAAGATATCTTAGGCCCTGACTTTCTAACCAATGAAGGAGTTTCAAACACAGTCCGCAAGGTCTTTGAGGGAAAAACTAAGGAGAAAACAACAACAGTTATGGACCAACCTCAATGGGACGGGGCCGGTGCTAATAATAATGAAGCTGATGACGAAAACTCTGAGACTCATGAGCTACTAGAAGAGTCTGAGGAGGTTACCTTAAAATCTATATACAAGCTACAGGCCTCGATGTATCGCATGATATTAACTCATAGAGAAGAAACCAAGGCGGAAGGTCTTCGGACTCAGGGAGCAGTTCGAAAACTTCAAAATGTAGTACGGCGTCTGGCCAAGTCTAGCACGGATACTAATGCAAGAGTGCAAGAGACGGAGACGCGTATTTCAGCAGTAGAAGATGAGCTAACGCTACATAAGAATTCAATCAAAGATTTGGATAGCACCAGGCAAGACCTGGATTGGAAGTTAACTGACTTAGAGAATCGCGCTCGACGTAATAACCTGCGTGTCCTGGGAATTGGAGAAAAATCTGAAGGGAAAGACACTCGACGCTTTGTCATAGACTTGTTTGCGGATGCCTTTCAGGATCTCACTGGATGGGACTGGGATAAGGAGATTATAAGAGCTCATCGGTACCCATTTAACCAAAAGACTGATCAGGAAGGCAGGAACAAATATCCAAGAGCTATCCTCATCTGTGTGCAGAATTATCTTCTCCGTGAGATTCTGTATGACTTGGCAAGACCTTCGAAACCCAGAAAAGGTCTGGGGCATGAATTTTTTGTGAGACCAGATTTTTGTGCTGCAACTGTCCAACAACGTTGGAGACTAAAACAGTTGATGGCACCAATGCAAGCTAAGGGGGTTCAAACCTTCCTACTTAATCCTGCTAAACTCAAAGTTGTGCATAAAGGAAGAACTATATTTTTTGTATCAGAGATGAAAGCTCAACAATACCTAGAGACTATGTAGTAAAATTCTATAGGAACAAAGCTATGTTCAATCGGTTACGATCCAGCTACCCCGAATAGGTAGATCCTCTTAGCAGTATTGGGCTTAGATGCTTCTCTTGTTTTTTCTCTTTACTGCATTTTCTTTGGCTATTTTTTTTTCTAGGAGGGTCAGATCCGGGGGGGGGCTCATAGCTGATACTCACATTCCATCAATGAGGGCAATAGCCCTTACGCTTCTGGTGGGGGGGTGGTGTGGGAAGGGAGGGGTGGGGGGGAACAACGGGGTGGGAGGGTGGGAAGATTTTTTTTTTTGGGGGTGCAAGGTTATACAGCTGGAATGTCTAGTTGACTTTTGTGTAAGGCTTAGTTTTGGCAGATATCGAATTTTGGCAGGGGATGCTCATTTGTTTATGTTCAGCTTAGTTTACTCAAATACACTTTATAATGGCTAAATTATCAATATATTCCATTAATATATGTGGTTTAAATGATAAAAGAAAAAGAGGTATATTGGCCCAGATCAACTATGCGGGTGGATGTAGTTTGCATTCAAGAGACCCATATCGCTTGGCCCAATAGAGGGACCCTAAAAGATCTTGGGTTGGAAGTGGTAGGATGCACTCGCCAAGGCTCCAATACACGTGGGGTTGCAATACTTAAGAGACGTGAAATAGGCGAAGTTAAAAGAGTTAAAGAGGATCCAACTGGACGGTGGGTAATTGCAGAACTTAAAGTTGGAGGTTTGTTAGTTACTATATGCTCCTTGTATGGAGCTATATTGGACGATGCGGTGCATTGGATTTTTTAAATATAGAGCTGGCACAATGGTCACCCAATATTATCTTTTGTGGAGACTTTAATCTGCATCTGGAAGAAACTTTTGACATTAATAGTAGGGCTTCGTACAAGGGGAGGAAGAAGAAGGTATTTTTAGCACTTAAAGGGATCATCGAAGAGTATAGATTAATTGATGTAGGGCATGAGAAGCGAGGAAACATATTTGGGCACACTTTTTTCTCTGCACCGCATCAAAGATTTTTTAGATTAGATTACTTTTTTGTTTATAAGGGACTATACGATGATCTAGCACAAATTGAATTTGAGGTTCTCCCAAAAGTCATCTCAGACCACAATCCTCTAATAATTAAGCTTGCCCTAAATATGGTTAATACTACACGCGCATGGTCTTTTGACCGTAAATTACTTTATGACCCAGGCTATGTGGAGCGCATGAACGTTTGGATCCCAGAATTTTTCCATAACAATAAAGATACTACATCATCAGAAATAGTTTGGGATACTTTTAAATGTGGGGTTCGGGGTGAAACACTCAGTTATTCTTTGAGTAAACAAAAAGAGACCCGAAACCAGGTAACTTCTGAACTTAAAAATCTTAGAGTTTTAGAGATTCAACTTATGCAACTATGTAAGCAAGGGTTACCTACGGAAAATACTACAAAGAAATTAGTAGCTCTAAAAAATACGATTTACCAACGACATGCTATGAAACTTGCTCAACAGATCTCTACATATAGGACAGAACTATATGAAGTGGGTGAAAATTCAGGCAAAATTCTGGCAAAGAGGGCAAGGCAGAAGGCAGCTTATGCTTGTATCAATAAAATAGATAATCATTTAGGGATAACAGTCAGCAGAGCTGAAGACATTCTGGGAGTTTTTAGAGATTTTTATTCTCAATTGTATACGGATGAAGCTCGTCCTGAGTGCTCAGACCAGATTAATCAATTTGTTAATCCAGTATTGAATACTATTCTTTCTATTGAAGAGAAGGAGAAACTAGATTTGCCATTTACTTGGGAGGAGATAGAACTCTCTTTAATGTCCCTAGCCTCAGGAAAAGCTGCAGGACCCGACGCCATTCCGCTAGAATTTTACAAACACTTCAGGAATGCATTAAAAACAGAATTATTAGAGTTATGTTTAAATGCACAGCAAGGTAACTCCCCACAATCTTGGCATGATTCTATCATTACGGTGTTCCTTAAAAAAGGTAAACCTCCTTTATTGCCTTCTTCTTTTCGCCCCATTTCACTTATAAACTCTGACAGTAAAATCTTTTCTAAAATCCTAGCGGGTAGACTTTCCAATATTATTTCCCCTTTAGTCTCTAAATACCAACATGGGTTTATCCCAGCTAGAGATACCACTGATCATATTCGACGGGTGATTTCTTTCTTGGATTGGTCCCAAGCAACTCGGTCTAATATTGGATTAGTATTTTTAGATGCTGAAAAAGCTTTTGACCGGGTTGCTTGGGATTATCTTTGGGAAATTTTGCTTAGGAAGGGACTAGGTCGGGGGATTGTTAAAGCTTTGCAAACTTTGTATATTACCCCTAAAGCATATATTCGAATTAATGGACAATTATCCTCACCCTTATTAATTTCTAGAGGTACCCGTCAAGGATGACCCTGTTCTCCTTTACTTTTTGCTTTTTATATTGATCCCTTAATTAATCGGTTTTTTTTAGAAATGGATATTAAACCCATACATTTAGCCAATACTAATTACCGAGTCCTTGCTTACGCCGATGACATCGTGATTTCTACTACAGATGTTCAAACAGCTATACCCATTATTGATCAAATTGACAAACAATTCAGATACTTTTCGGGCTACAAACTTAATTTAGATAAGACCCAAGTTTTGTGCACTGGAGAAAACCTACCTGCTAATATTCCCACTTCTTCTGAAGTCACTTATTTAGGTATTAAAATCTCGCTACCTATAGAAAAAATTCCAGAGCGTAACTTAAACCCTATTATTGCTCAAATTAACACCCTATTACAGCGTCTTGATCATTTGCGATTGTCCCTCTTCGGCCGTTCTAACATTTTAAAAATGCTGGTCCTACCGAAGGTTCTATATTTATTTCGCACAATTCCTCTGGATTTCTCATTACACTCTCTCAAAATTTTTAGAAAGAACCACATTTTGTTTCCTTTGGGGCTATAAACGCCATAGAAAAGCAGCTAAAAAAATGATTCTTAGTAAGGAATGTGGCGGTTGGAATGTACTGTATTTTCTTTTTTATTACTTTTCTGCTGTTTTACAATATATTGGTCCCCTCATTTTGGGTGCTTTCATTCTTCCTATAGGAAATTCTTCAAAATTAAGCTTCATCTACTGTCTGGCTCTGCTTGCGCAAAGTATCTTTTTCTCCAGCTTCCTTCGCCATAGTGCTGTATTTGAAACAGTCAGAGGTTATTTAGCTAAACCTCCATTTCTACAACCATTGTTATGACTGTCCAGAAATGTATATTGTATGAAGTTTCATTCCTCAGGTTTCTGTCCAATTAAATGAATTTACAAGCAGGTGTTGTTTGGAGTGGCTTTCAAATTAACAGATTGATTGGTTTACTATTCAAATAACTGTTTAGCGCCACCTCTCTAGGTAATGTCATGCCACAAAATTGTGTTCATTTATTCCCTAAAATATTATGGCCTTGTTCACCAAAGTTAGGCCCTTTCCACCATGTGCAATCCTACACTGTCTTCCTCTTGTAATTTTATGCACCCCTACAGAGTACGCCTGGCAATCCAACATTCCCAGATATGCTTCTAGATACAGTCTTAAACCTCATAACACTACACTCCGACCTATGCATTCTGGGTGACCTCAACATTTGGTTTGACAAACCCAATATGCTCCACCTGAAAACAACCATTGCTGGCCTCAACGCACTGAACCTGCATCAGATTGTCCAAAAACCCACACAATCCCTGGGCATATCCTAGATTTCATTTTTGCAAATACAGAACTAGTTGCCTTTCAAACAATGGCTCCTGTCACATGGTCAGACAACAATTAAGTTTGGAACACTTAGCAGCACAACTAACATCCAGTACATATCTAAATGTTGTTCAAAAATTATATGAGTGGCTGCAAGAAGCTTTTGATATTCTAATACCACTAAAGACAACACAACAGAACAAAAGAAAACAAGCACCTTAGAGAAATACAGAGATAAAGGAGATAATAAATTAGAAAGCTGCAATGTGCCTGGCTCAAAGCAATCAGCCAGCAGCCCTTCTGACCCATGTCAACCGCAAACCTTAAAGACAATTCTTCTAACTACCTGTGCTGCCACACCTGTAAGATGAATCATGAACAATTTCTTAACTACTGGAAAATTCCCAGAAGAACTCAAAAAGTCTTACATAGTCCAATTTACTGAAGATAACAAACTTACATTACAAATGGACCTTTCCTGAGCAAAATGTGATACAGATCGCTTTTAAAAGACTTAATTTTTAAAAGTATATTGTTGTGAACGCTTACGCCTCTGTTGGGCTTCACCTTCTTTCTTCTGTTCTCGCCCCACCGCAGCCAATCAGGCGCTGCCGGGGACTCTAGCGGTAATCACCTTCAGGTGAGGAGCAGGCGAGCGGCACAGTGCTCGGCCCCTCCCACCTCTGGTTACATAAATACGCCCAGTTACAGCGCGTGCACCGATTGTCAGTGTGCATGCAACGTTGAGGTCTTGAGGCGGAAGCCGGGACCTGGTGCGAATTAATTTCTAATGCTAAGCTAAAATTGATTTTTAAACTGTGATACAGATCGCTTTTAAAAGACTTAATTTTTAAAAGTATATTGTTGTGAACGCTTATGCCTCTGTTGGGCTTCACCTTCTTTCTTCTGTTCCCGCCCCACTGCAGCCGATCAGGCGCTGCCGGGGACTCTAGCGGTGATCACCTTCAGGTGAGGAGCAGGCGAGCGGCACAGTGCTCGGCCCCTCCCACCTCTACGGCTACTAATGAACAACCCCCCCAGGAAGCGCATTGGACGAGCGCAGCGGGCGCGTCGACGGCGCGCCGAAGACGTGCCTAAGACAAGCCCGTCTGCGCCCGTCCGCGACCTGCCGGGACCAGGGGCAGACCATGCTGCCCGTTCCTTTGTCTACTCTAGGCCCGTCCTCTTGAGTTACAGAAATAAGGAACAGGGCTTGTTACCAAGGGACACTCTTAATTGACTCTGTGCCTCTGGTATTTTGTCTCAGGGCTGTCATTTGACTACTCCTGCCTTAGAGCACACTCAAAGAGACCCACCTATGCCATCGCTCACCATCTTCTACTTAAATACTCGCTCCCTGGTAAAACATCAGTTGGACATTTTCCTTCTGCTGGACACAGAGAAACCAGATATTCTCCTGCTCACGGAGACATGGTTGACTCCCAACTCCGCCCCTGATATAATAGCGGCGCTCCCACCGAACAATTATATCATCCACGCAGATCGTATCAGCGGGAAAGAGGGAGGAGTTGCAGCTATTATTCGTTCCACCTTGATTGTCACCTCCCTCACTGGCCTCTCGCTGGATGGGACAGACAACCTTGTGCTGAAGATTACTACCTCCCACTCGACAATTGCGTATGTACTATTGTATAGATCCCCGACCCTGATGCCATCATTTCCTATGAATCTGGCTGACCACATTGCTAACCTAGCACTTGAACATCCTAAGATTTTTCTAATAGGAGATTTAAACTACTGGTACAAAGACCCCCTGGAAGGCCCACAATCGACCGAATTGACGGACCTCCTATCCAACCTAAATTTCAATCAATTAGTTTCCTCCGCCACCCACTGCAAGGGTCACATCCTAGACCAGGTGTGGTCCAATACCACCTGTACAACTGCCCCAAACATACTACCTTGCCTCTGGTCTGACCACGCACTCCTTCAATTTAAACTATGTATCGCCCCTGCCACTATTACCGCACCAGGCGGAGGCGGGTTAGTCAGGAATTGGAATACAATGAACAAAACAGCCTTCCTAGAGTCATTAGCCAATACTATCCCTCCCCCTCAACATGAGATTAATTCCTCAGTATCCACGCTCACCAACTGGCTAAATACGGCCAGTGATCTTCACGCCCCTTTTAGAAAAATCAGACTGGCACGACGTGCCGACGCCAACCGATCGTTTTCCACTGATCCAAAAGTGAGGAAACTGGCCCTACGGCAATCAGAACGTCACTGGCGTCGTAATTACGACCCTGATTTAAAAAGGATCTTCATAAAAGCAAGGAAAGAGTATATGACTGCCATCTCTGCTTCAAGAGCGTCCTACTTTTCCTCTATAATCCTGGAATCTACAAACAAATCTAAGGACATCTTTTCCATCCTTAACGAACTTACAAATGTAGACACTGTTCGCCCTAAGATCATTCCCACCCAGCCTCTTTGTGATTCACTCAACGTCTACTTTATTGACAAAATACTGGACATCAAAGCCAGTATTCCTCAACCGGTGTCCCCCCTCACGTCTGGTATGACAATCAAGCCTAATCACAATATCCTTAGTAGCTTCCCACCTATTACCCAGGACCAATTTTGGGAATTACTGTCAAGAGTAAAATCCGGTGCACCCTCGGACAGCTGCCCGCCCCACATCTTAAAAGAGTGCTTCTTGACACACACAGCCCCTGCCCTTACACTCCTGAACAACTCCTTGACTCTTGGCTTAGTTCCCGCAGCGTTTAAAGAAGCCATAGTCATTCCGCTGCTAAAAAAACCTGGGGCAGACCCAGCCTGTAAAGCCAACTTCCGACTCATCTCGCTGCTGCCCTATCTGGCAAAAGTTCTGGAGGCACACGTGGCCAAATGCCTCTCTATTTTTCCTGAGGAATCCTCCTGCTTCGACCCCCACCAGGCAGCTTTCGGCCTGCACACTCCACTGAAGCAGTAGTCACGACAGTTCTGGACACCCTGCGTGACTGCGCCGACAGACGCTTCCCACAGGCCCTGGTGCTCCTGGACCTTTCGGCCGCTTTTGACACGGTCAACCACAACATCTTGGTCGACCGTGTCGAACAGGCCGGCGTCCGGGACCTAGCAGCCTGTTGGTTGAGATCCTTTCTGACAGACCGTAACCAAACACTACGCCTTGGTGACTTAATGGGTGCTAAACATGCCATCACCTGCGGAGTGCCACAAGGCTCCTCCCTGTCACCCCACCTATTTAATCTTTACATACTTCCCTGATTCAGACCTTAAGAGACAGACAGGTGAGAGTCTTCAATTACGCAGATGACTTACAACTGCTTTTTACCATCGACAACACTGAAGACTCCATACTGCACTTCCAGTCTACCATGAGCTTTATTAAAATTTGGATGGACCAGAACCAGCTCAAACTAAACCCGGGGAAAACCGAGTTAGTCCTGACTGGCGATAGCGCCAAGTACTGGGGCCCACACTACTGGCCTTCTGAACTGGGCCAAGTTCCAACACCCTCCTTGTCAGCCAAAACACTTGGAGTCACCGTGGACTGCGACCTATCACTGAAAGCGTAAGTAGGTCAGGTGGTCTCCAAGTGCTTCTTCCAACTAAAAAAAATCCGGAAGGTACGTCGTCTGCTTACACCCGAGGCAATCACCCAGGTTGTGATTTCAACTGTACTGTCCCATCTGGACTACACAAATGCTATCTACCTAGGTCTTCCCAACTACCTAGTTAAGCGACTCCAGATGGTACAGAACCATGCCTCAAGGCTAATCCTGAACCAACCAAGGCGTCATGCAGCTACCCCCCTCCTAAGGAAACTACATTGGCTCCCAGTAACCCAGCGCTGTGCCTTTAAGACTGGTTGCATAATTTTCAAGTCCCTCTACTGTAAAAGCCCCTCATTCATTAACCAACTGATTTCCAGATATACCCCTTCTCGCAACCCACGCTCACTCCACCTGAGCCTCCTGCAGACGCCCTCCTTCAAACTTAAGCGAGCAGGAGGCCGTAGGTTCGCTACCCTTGCCTTCTGCTTGTGGAATTCCCTCGCTCTGGAGATCCGGAATTGTCAAGATCTCCTCTCTTTCCGGAAAGCCTTGAAGACCTGGCTCTTTAGACAAGCATTTCAATAAACGCATCCCTCCTCTATGTTCATGTTACTGCTGATCACAGCGCCAAGAAACCAATCGGTGATAGCGCACTTTAGAAATATTTTAATAACATAACATAACATAACTGATAGAAAGAGCAGCATTCGTACAGATGTCACAATTCAAGTTTAATGTTTATTGTTTGATTAATTAAAATCATTACAATACCCCCCTACATAAAATAAGTGAACTTCATGTACACAAACAGCTGAGAGTGACGTTATGCAAGTGATCATAATTGCTTCTGTACTCTGATTCCCGTACATTTCAAGTGTGTAAAATTGTATTATTATAAAAATCTATCTAAAACTATGTATCAATCAAGTTACAGCAGAAAAGATTAAAAATGTTGTATCATCAAATTAAAAGTATGGGGAAACGTTACATACATGTACAATTAAAGATCATCCGCTTGCAATAGGCAGCTGTTCACTAATCTCATGAATTTGACTCATCGGCAAGACAAGATACATGACAAGCCCTCCAGCCAGCTTATTACTGCTTGTCTGTTTGAGCGAATATTCTGGTTGAAACAAATCGCCTTTAGGTATTGTCTCCTTTGGGTTAGCACGGCTGGACAGGCGCACAGCAAATGGGCCAAAGTTTCCTTTTGGAGTCCGCATAAGCGACAACGTTCTGAGTTAAAACCTGTCGCCCATGAGGGGGATAGGTCCTTGGAGACGTGCACCCCCATCCTGAACTTTAGAAAGCACGTCTTTAAAAAGGAACTGAAATGGGCAGATGAATAGGCTTGTGGCTTTATAGACTTGTATGAATGTATGACTGTCCATCCATGCCGTCTCTTTGTGAGCACAAACTTATCTTCCAATAAAAATTTATTTTTGCTTACGGCGTTCACAGTTTTGTTAAAGGATGCTCGATCCATCTTGTTGTCCCAAGCTGGTTGGAGTTCCAAAGTGGCCAAGGATGTACTCAGATAACTCCCCCAAGAGTTTGGGGATTCTTGCTTATTCTGTGTCCTTACTTCATCCCAGCGGAGTCTATTTAGAGTGTCCTCTTCGGATAACCGGAGGGTGTGGCAGAATTTAATGAAGTTGCTCACTGCCCTGTATTTAAGGTCCTGAAGCCCAACTTCCAATCGTACCTGGGCAGGCGAAGCAGATTTTGGCAAGTCAAAAACTGATTTATAAATTTTTGACTGCAATTCATTCAGGAAATGCGAATCTTTGCCACACCAGGGGACAGGACCATATGACAAACTTGGTTGGATTTGGGCAGCCATTACTTTTAACAAGTGCGAATGATTAGGCAGTCCAATTTACTGCACAAGGATCTGTAAGGGTAGATCAGGGACTGAGTCTTTGCTTTGAGGGACATTTTGTGTTCTTTGTGACTTGTGCCCTGCCCGATTATCACACCCAGATATTTGTATGCACTTTTTTCTTCCACGTGGGCCCCCTTTACCCTCCAATTGAACTTAAATTTCCTTCTGTCAACCAGACGAACAATTTTTGTTTTATCTTTGTTTATCTCTAGCTGTTCCGAGTCCAGATAGGATGCCAGGTTGTTTATTGATCTTTGTAATCCCACTGGGGTTTGGCTTAACAAGACTATGTCGTCTGCATATTGGAGGATTGCAACTGGCTTATTAGCCAGTTTTGGGGGGTGACAATCTGGGTTATCAATGTGTCGGATAATGTCCGATAAATACAAGTTAAAAACGCTTGGGGCCAAGACGCAGCCTTGCTTCAGATCATTTTGTGTAGGAATACTTCCGGTAGTGCTCGACCCGTTTCCCAGCTTGACTCTTGCCCATTTATCAGCGTGCGGTTGGTATGCCCCATCTTTTAAGTTTGTTCCATGCAAGGTTCCTGCTCATTCTGTCAAATGCCGATTTGATATCCACGAAACAGGCTAAGAGGCTAGAATTTCCTTCTTTGCGCCTGTTCCGTCAAGAGAGCTAGGGTTGCAAGGTTCGATTGAGTGCCCATGCCTTGCCTGAATCCTGTTTGGAAGTTAGGGATGATGTTTTGTTCCTCCATCCAACATTGCAGATGGTTCAATAGGCACAAGGCATATAATTTGGCTTCCACGTCAATCAAGGAGATTAGTCTGTAATTCGCTGGGTTACCATGATCTCCCTTTTTAGGTCTCCAGAGTTAACCGCGCGAAGCGCGGTCTCGCCAGAGACCTATTGTGAGTGACTGTGCTTACCAGGATGGGGGACAGGAGCTGGCCACGCGCAGGGAATTGAGCGGGCCACGCGCACGCGAACGCGCTCGCTGTGGCCAGTTCCTGTCTCCTCTCCTGGAAAGCTCCAAGACCCACGCATGCGCACACACAGAGACACACACACGAGCGCCCATGCACGCACGCACATACATACAGAGACACCCCCCCCACGCAAACACACACGCGGCACACACACACAGGTGGAGAAGTGTGGCTCACTGGTTAGAGGAGGCAGACCTGGAAGCAGAGGTCAGCCCGGGACCAGGGTTCAATTCCCGGCTCGGCGGGGTCTTGAGTCCTAAAATATCCATGGACTTGACATTTCTCGCTCCGGTGCCTACTCGATTCACGGGTTCACACTCTGCGACTCTGGGCAATGGCTTGCTTAATCTCCACAACGGCCCCTCGCGGTGGGATGCCTAGCTTTCACCTTGCGGATACCCTGCCGGGGTTATCTCACAGGGGAATACCAGGATGGGTTCTCTAAGCAAGCGCTTAGAAACTGCTCGGTGATTTGCGCTATATAAATTCCTGTACATTCACATTTACACAAGTGCACCGAACCCCCCCCCGCTGTCGCACACATACCTACACACGCGAGCACACACACACACGAGTGCACCTAGCCCCCCCCCTAGGCTTTTTCAACTTACCGGCCTAATTTTGGAGGACTCCGAACTCCGCAGGCGGCAGGCACCGGGCATGTGCAACACTTGCGCAACCTCCTTCTGGCAGCCCGGGGCTCTCCACCGCTCACAGGAGCCCCGGGCCGCGAGATGCTTTCACTCCCCCTGCCTCCTCTTCCGGTCTGGACGCGGCCCCACCCCGTCACAGGCGACCTTGCCTGTCTTCCGGTGAGGCTGCGCATCGTTCGCAGCGCTTTAACGATCCTCCCCCCCCCCACCACCACAGAGCGTGTCTCGTTCTCGTCGCTTTAGCGGACGCGCAGCCAATGCTTGTTACTCTCTTTTGTAGGACTGGACCTATCAAGTGAGAAGAGAAATGCAGGTGCGCTTCATTTTAACATTGTATTGAAGTTGAAACTTACAGTACATCTGCCCAATGTTCACTATAGTGTGTTAGTGGTTCCAACTACTCACTCCATTACTAGACTTCAAATTAAACACGTGGTGTGTAGCAGTAATGTACATAGGTGAGGACACCAGCACTTCTATCCCACAGTTGCAAGTCTGCCTGTCTTCCAGGGCAAACATTAGACAACCATATCCGACAGATACTAGAACGAAAAGTGAGCAGGAAGAGAGAGTCCACAAACATATATATTCTAAAACTTGATTAAAATACAACATGTGGCCCACACGAGCAGCTGTGCTTTCAGAAGCGTTTTATCAGTAAGTGGAAAAAAAGAAGACGGGACAAAATTCAACCGAGAAAGAAGCGAGGCAAAATGTGGCCTACTGATTACATTTAGTCTTCCCCAAAAATGGTTGGAGTGGCATGGTAGCAGATTTAAAAGTGGAATTAATGCCTGCAAAGAAGGGATGGTGTGCTGTTCACTGCAGAACAAATCTACACGTTGAGACATCGTCACATTTTGACATGTTCTACTTCAATTTGGAAAAGACGTGCATTGTCACAAAATGTGTCCGTTGTACCATCATCTTTCTCTTCTCTAACTCTGCCCAATGAACACAGGGCTATCATTTCTTAGGCAAGAGCCACTAGACAATACGAGCTGAAGAGTGGTCAGGAGATTGGCTCTGCTTGCAGCAGGGAGTGCATTTGGAATCATTGCACTTTAGCCATATATTCCAAACCTTTTTGATATCCTGTAGTCATCATGTACTTAGGGAAGAAGGCAGGACTCTAACTAGGAGAAGAAAGTATTCTACATCTATTTTTGGATTACAGACAACCTAAAAAAGTGATCATAAATCACTCTCCAGATTAAAATAAATAAATACAAATGTCTAAGTGCTTGTGGGCGCCCCATCTCTCCACAGTTAATTTACTCCCTTATCTCCGATCCTTAGTTTATTTTCTCATTGAACCTACTTGGATTTCTTTTACTCCCCAGGATATATAGATGTTAATCTGGGACCTGTAAATTTGCTTTGAGATAGCTGCCGAAACTTGGCATCAATGGCATTAGGATAAAAAGGACAGATATTTTTTCCTCATGTTTTTTTTTGCTTTAATCAAGGCATACGTGTGTGGTGAATAGTGGCATGGAATATCTGACTGCTTCCTGGAACAATAGTTTAATGTTAATGTTATGAGCACTCAGCTCACAATTGATTGGGTAGCCTTAATTCTATTTGTAATTGATACTCTGTTTATTTTGTGGGTTGACATGCATCTGCAGTTAGTATATTTCCACGTTTATTTAACTGATGACTGTCACTGCATCCTTGAATGCCTGCGAGGTTTAGCATTGCATTGCAAACACTTCTATAGCAATATGAGCCTTGTTCGAAAATATCGTCTGCTTCTTTTATCTCCTCCAGCTCGTTCTGCACAGCTCTTCACACAGCAATAAATATTTACAGTATCATAGTTAGTGCCAGCACTGGAAGACATGCTGATGGGGATAACACCTGTAGAATATTTCACTTTCCTGGGCTGCTGGCTGAGTATGTAGACATAGTGATTCTTGTCTACGATGCTGCAAGTTCTGGATCTAAATGAGGCGCAGCGGGCTTCATTCATGTCGGGTGCATTTTACAGATCCCTCCTTGGGAAGAGGTCCATGTCTGACATGACACACACTCACAACCACACAACAACACACACACAACCACACACAACCACACACCACCACACCACCACACACCACTACACCATCAGTGCACACTTTCACCAGACACAAACACCATCAGTCATCAGTATACGCTTTCACCGGGCACAAACACCACCAGTGCATGCTTCCACCAGGCACACACCACCAGATGTCAGAGAACACTTTCACCAGTCATCCACACACCACCAGCCGTCAGTGCATGCTTTCACCAAGCACACATACACCACCAGCCGTCAGTGCATGCTTTCACCAGGCACAAACACACCACCAGCTGTCAGTGCACACTTTCACCAGTCACACACACCACCAGCTGCCAGTGCAGAGTTTAAATGGGCTGAATTAGCCTTTGGTGTTGCATGGCACGATCCGGATTGTGCCTCGTTCTGTTCATGATCTTGCCCCTGGGGATGTTGTTCTAAGTCCCTCCTGGGTTGGTTGAACAAGGACTTTACATGGTCTGACCAGATTTCTGCACCGATTCCTGCTTGTTGGTGAAGTGTTGGACCCGCTGTTGACGTGTTAATGATGTGTTAATGATCCCCCAGAAATTGTTTTTTTTGCTGGCTATTAGTAGTTGCTGCCAGATCGATTCATTATATTCTGTTTTTGCTTTCTCCAACGTCTTTCTATAAGCACTCCTTAGTGTCTGCAGCTTTGTTTTTTCCTATTTTAGATCCTTTTCTCCCTCTCGGGATAGACGTCGCACTTCTCTAGCGATCTCTCTTTTGCGCTTTTTCAGATCATGATTGAACCATGGGTCCCTTTTTGCTGTTTTTAATGACCTATGTAGCTTGATAACCAGGAAGGTTTGGAGTAAAAACTCGACCATTTGCTCCCAATGTCTTACATGAGCCCGTTCTTGGGCCGGGCCATGGGTTTCGATCAATGACTTTACTTTATTCTCAATAAGTTCTGGAGCCTCTCCTCGACCATTTTACTTTGCGCAAGTTAAATGTTTCTGAGTGTTGCGAAATGGCGTTATTCCTCTGAGCGAAGACTGTTCTATTCTTAAGATTCACTATTAACGGCAGAAGATCACTTTCAGCTCGTGTAAGTATTCTGAAACTAGTTATTTCTGAGAGTTGTTTAGAACTCATTATAATAAAGTCTATAGTCGAAACGACTTTTCCACTCAGATACGTTGCCGCTGGAGGCGAATCTCACGGGGAGTTACCGTTCATAATTTTTAGATCTAGTGCTGGTAGTTTGCGCACGAATTCCGGTGCCAAAAGGTTGGTGTTGAAATCGCCAGCGATCATCAGTTGGGTGTTTGAATGGCTTTTCTGCAATGTTTTTAGCATTTTTATTAAAGTTATGTATTTTCCATTTTGCTTCTTTCTCTCTGGGTGGATGTAAACATTTATTAGGAGGAGAATTATAGTCTGGTCCTTGCCGGTTACCTTGGTCACTTGGATCCAGTTTACCCCAGTGTCTATATCTTCGGTTTCCCAGTTCAATTTTTGAGTTATGAAGGTTGATAGGCCCCCTTTCGGATGGCCATAGTTTGAGTGTCTTTCTGACAGGCAGTGATGTTCAATGAAACCAGGTATTGAGGTTGCCCCGATGTTCCATGTTTCCTGAAGCATGATTATTTGTTTGTCTTTAGGAAGGTTACTGTATCTTGATCTTGGCCCATATCCCTGAAGCCATACCCATTCCAAGAACAGAGCGAGATGTTGATTAATTCCTTATTTTCCCTTGCCGTTTCCGATGTTTGTGTTCCTTTGTTAGGGATACTTATCATTCAGTGTTTTTGCAATCCAGGCCCAGCCCTTGAGGTCCTGAGGACTTTCCCCGTTGTGCATATCGCTTTTAGGGTGCATATTGTTTCGCACTGATGTCATTGGTGAAATAGAACGTGCTCCGCGTAGACATGTGTGCTGATGTCTTCGTGGGCTTTGCTCTACATTTGGATTGATTAAGAAGGGATACGGGTACCTTGGGTGTTGAACTGCCTGAAGCCTGATTCCCCATGTCTCAAATCTTCCCCTCATAGCTATTATGTTATCCACCAGGTCCTTGGACGCCCACGTTGTCACTGACTCCTCTACCCCCCTTCAGGGTATTTCCTTGATTCCACTGAAATTAAATCATGTGAACAGATTCCTTTTAGTTCGGGGATTTCATGGAACAGTCTCAAAAGGTTTCCCCTGTTGAGCGTGTCCTGGGTTCCTTTCGAGGAATATTCCGGTATAAAAGACAACTTCAGTTCACACGGATCTATTACTTCTTGCTTTTCAGAAGGCTGTGGGATGCTGACGTTTCTTCCCCCTAACACTCTGAGGATTTGCTGGGGTTCTTCTCTGCCTCCCTGTTCGTACTCTGTAAGATTTTTAATTTTTACATCTAACTTAGCAGTTGGAGGGCCCGTATATTTTTGGGTCGACGTCTTTTTTTGTGGGTCCGCTTGCTCCTGAACTAAAAGCTTGCAGTGAAGATCCTTCCCCCTTAATATTACGGCAATTGATTTCAGTGGGATTTCGGGGATGGTTGATAGTGTTCCCTCTGGCCTATTTTGCTTGAGTTCTGCTTGGTTGGGCCCCTCTTGCGACTCTACTTCTTGCCGTACCAAATGTTGACTAATTTGTACTTTGTCTCCCCTCGAGCTGCTTTGTCCTAACAATTGCTGGTTTTCCATGTGTGCTACTTCTTCCAATTTGTTTTCATCTTGTTTTGTATTTTTCTGTTGCTGCGCCAGCAAGGTTTCTTGACCACTCGCCTTATCCATGCGAACTGGGCCTCTGACTCCATTTTTGTTTTGAGACTCAGAAGAGGATTTTGCCGTGTGCCTAAAGTCTTGGCTGTCTGCGAGGGAGTACTGTGATAGGTGAGCTTGATTCCTTTATGCGTTTTCTGCCTCAGATAAAGATCGAGGTATTACTTTCAATTCTGTATTCGAATTTGCTGTAAACAGTGGAAAATATTTAACGGGGATATGTTTTGTTGTTTGTTGTATTTAAGCCTGGCCTTCCTTGCGCGCTTTCTTTCCCGTTTTGTGATTTTAACTTCCGCCTTTGTTATTGGCTGTGGTGACGCTATTTGGTCTTTGCGTTGGATTCGATTTATCTCAAGATCTGATTTTTTTGAGCGTTGATTTTATTTTTTGCTTCTTCATTGTTGACTATAGATAAGTGGGAAGTTTTCTCTTGCGCAATTGGTTTTTGAAATGATCCTTGGTACTGATGTTTTAATGACTGTTTGGCTGCCCCTAAAACATCTTTTAAGATTTCTGGTAATGTAGCCAGTTTCTCTATTATCGGGCTACAGTGGCA
This sequence comes from Lissotriton vulgaris, assembly GCF_964263255.1. Lineage (NCBI taxonomy): Eukaryota > Metazoa > Chordata > Amphibia > Caudata > Salamandridae > Lissotriton > Lissotriton vulgaris. The sequence goes on along the minus strand of NC_141696.1, from coordinate 41,260,900 downwards.
GTTGGCTTGTTGATTATTTGTGTCACTCTGCCTGTCTAAAGTTTCTTTTTTTATTAGTAACACTGTTATTGCGTCATGTTTTTTATTTATTCCGGCAACATGACTAGACATCAAGTTTATTAGATCAATTTGGACGTCCATTTTATCAGATTGGAAGTTTAATACCTTTATCGATTGTTCCAAGGTTTGAATCAAATTGTCAGCCCATTTTGTGTTACGGCGATCATCATTGTGTTGTGTCTGTGCTGGCGAACTGGGGCTTGACCCATTTCCAAAAGAGATTGTTATTGGTGAAGACAGGATTTGTTGTTTCTTTGTTATGGGACTGTGGCCGTCCTCCTGTGATTCTATTATGTTGACGTGCTGAATTCTTTGAGGGTTCAGAGGCGTTGATGAGACCAAAATGGCTCTTCTTTGAGGGGTTATGTTCTTTGAGTTCGGGGTTAATTGCTCCCTAATTTGTCCCATGCTTTCCATAGACTCCAAAACTTCGATTAGATTTGCCTCGCTTATGTTAGAAATCGATTTGCTGATCCGCAATTTCTTCGTTGCTAGACTTGCTGCTGATTTTATTAGATCTATTTTTTCCTCCTTAGTCCATTTTGTATTAGCAGGGCACTGTTCCTTGTTTCCTTGGGGAAATTCACCAACATTTCTACTTAGTATTGGTGAAGGGTCGTTTACTTCCTGTATTTGACCTTCAATAAGGGGGTAGGATTTTTCACAGTCTCTACTTGTCCCCATAAGAGCCTTTAGGGCCTCAAGGACCTCTAGATCCGAGGGTTCCACGGTGTCTCCAGTGTTGATTATATTTGATTTTGCTGTGGTTTCTTTTTGTGCTTCAGTTATGTCTCTGGGTTTAGTTTTGGGAGTTAGTCCCGTCCTTTCGATAGCTGCCTGGTGCACCTGGGCTATTACTGGTACCAAATTCCTGCCATCTGTATGTACCAGCCGAGTCTATAGAGGTTGTACTTGTGATAATGCACTGTCTAACGTGGCCGTAGTGACTCTGAGAGAAGGTTCTATTTTGGCCGGCTGCATTGGGGTTGGCAATAACGAAGATTCCCTTTGGGTGCGTACATAGCCGCAAGGGGGTCTTTTAAGAAGAAGAACTTTTGTATCTCTGTTTGGTGAGTCGATTTGGAGTTTGTCTTTGTTAGTGGGGTTGGGATTGAAACCAGCCTGTCCCTGTGACCCACTCCGTTTTCCCTGATGTGGTTTTGTGAAACCTCCTCCTCTTGTTCTTTTAATTTTGTTTTTTTATTTTTTTTCCTTGTTTTCTTCGTGATCTTGCTGTGGCCTCTTGACGGATAGTGCCTGATCGCATCTGTGCTGGCACCCAGCACTGTGTTTCTTTGCACGTACCCTGGTACACGTACACAAGTGCTGGTGGCAAGAGAGCACTACCTTAACTTCCACTAATACTGGTACTTAACAATCTCTTACACGGCTGTGCTTCTGTTAGAACAGCCCTGCGCTTGCTAGCGCCGTGGCTTAGGGCGTGGGGGTGGCTTCTGATGGGGCAAATCGCTCTCTCACCTCTGGTCTGGTTGATGCCGCTGGTGGTGCTGGTGCTCCTCCGCCACTTTAATGCGGCTGGCTGACGACATAGATGGTGTTGATGATGCTGGTTTTGGGGGCCCGGGGGAAAGGGTGAGGGAAAAGGCAAATCTTAATGCTCACTTCTCTCTGCTTGCAGCCCGTCCGTCATCCGTTCACCAGAATGTTAAATTGCGTTCTGGTGAATTCTGAAGTTCTCACTCGCTACTGCTCTCTAGTGGTCTCTAGTGGTGTGAAAGAATATTGAGGGGGTGGGTTGCTCCTGCTCCCCCGGTGGACCATTATCTCTTCCCCTTTCTCCTTAGCCTGTGATACTCTCTGTGAGATGGGGTAACAGAATGGTAGCTAGGTGGCTACTGGGATCAAAGGGGGAAGCGAGAAGTTGAAAAAAGGAGTATAGTGGAACTGGTCGGCAACGAGCGGAGCACTCAGGGGGTGCCTCCCGCCAAATCGGACCTAGTCAGATTGGCCTAAATTGCCCCCCGGGCTCTTACTTGGCAGCTGCCTCTAACGGCGGCCGCGCTCGTGCTTTGACCCTGGGCCCCGCCCTGTACACGGCTGGCCTCACTCCCTTAGGCCCCTTAAATCCCGGGGCTGTATGGCAGAGGCAGCAAGGATGAGGGATAACTCCTAAGTTGTGCAATTGCTTACTCGTTACTTGCCTGCCCAGAGCTGGGTGCCGGACACCAGACACCAGTAACGAAGCGCCCTCCATGCTCTCCATGCCCCCCTAGGGCGAAGTCGCTCCTCTCCGCTACTTTTCAGGCTCCAAGCGGCTCCAAGATAGCAAACAAGGAGGCAGGCGGGCCGGTGGGCTGGTCCGTAGGTGGAACAGTTTGCGACGGAGCTTGAGCCAACCTTTAGGTATGTGGCCGCTCGGGTTGGCACCCCGACCTTGAGTTGAAGATGAGGCTGAGATCGGTCCGCAAGCGGACAGGCTTCCCTAGTCCTTGGGGCCGGCTCGCTACACGCCTCCGGTGCGACTTCAGCTCTGGCGCTGCTTCTGTACTGCTGATCTGGTCTGCTCTGCTGCTCTGGTCTGCTCTGTCACAATTCATTAAAGATAGTGACATATTGAGAGAAGTTGCCTTGGCATATGCTGTCCACTATTCTAGTGGGCACCTTGCACCAGTCCAAACGACCCTTAATGATGGTAGGTTAAAGACAACCTTAACAGAAAGCTATCCTAGTGGTAGCTGTGGAGAGCAGCCTTCAGGCTAAGTCTTGAAGGAATGTGAAGCAGCTTGTTTTACCAGTCTATAATCTCATCAATGATCAAATGAAAGGAGAACCACACCAGGTATATATATATAAAAATATGTATTCAATCTAAACACATCCCTCTAGACCAGTGGTCTTCAAGTGGTCTTCAATCGTTTGGATGCCGAAACCCCCCTGTCAACATTTTGAGGTGTAAGGACCCCCTCCTGACAAAAAATTAAAAACCTGGAGGCAGGGCTACTGGAATGATGAGGCAGGTGAGGACCAAATTACGTGACAGGCTTGTCTAAATTGGGTGGGAAGAAAATGTATATGATGTTATGTGAGGCAGTGTATTTTGGGATAGCATTCATTATACACACGGTAACATTGAGGAAAGATTTCACCCCATCAGTACCTGTTTATAACCAAAATACAGCAATTAACATCAGAAAGAGTTCTAGTCAACCTTTGTGAAGGGCCTTCCACTCCGCAGGAATACGTGCTGCCACATTAGAAGCTCACCTGACCCTGGCCGGGAGAAGCAGCGGGAAGAAGGGTTAAGCAGTTTACAGATGCCACTTTCCGCTCACCCCCTCCCTTCCATCCCTCTCTCCTCTCCCAACCCCGGATCCCTCTCTCACTTTGCAGGCCATTTTCTTTCACCCCGTTTTTACAACTTCTGAACTCTCCCCATTCAACCTCTCAATCCACCTTTAATCACCTCTTGCCATTCTGACTTTTTCACTGCCCTCATCTCTAACAGTCTCACATTTATCTCATGGCCTCTCTGCCCCCATCACCTATTGTGCACTCAGCACTTCTCATTCACCTCAAGTCTCTCCACTGGTTGCACATGGTGTAACTGTCTTTTTTGGTGCCCCACCCCCGTTTCCTTCATCTACATGAATTCCCCCACTAACACTCAGCAACAATGCAACTCATCTCTCTATAGCACCTTTCTTACATACATGCCATTTTTATAGCGCTATTCATAATTTACTCACACTAATTTCTGTGATCTGCATGATACATTTTCTTTGTAGCAGGCACATTACCCCTCTGCACTGTGTGGGTATCAAAAGTGCTCATGTGAGTGCAAGGTGAGCGATGCAACAGTGTGTGAGTACGGTGAGAGGAGTGACTGCAGGGTGAGTGAGGTGGTCCTCTTTAGGGGGTTTGAGAGGTAACTCCCATCCCTCCTTCACCAAACACAATGGTCCTCTTACAGGATGCCCAAACAGAAGTTCAAAAGGGCTGTAGACAACCCCTTCTGAGGAACCTCCCTGTATGCAAATAAAAGGTATCTGTATCTCATGAACAAAAGGAAAGGTTAGAAAAAATGCTCCCATCTCTACCTGAGCTTTTCTGGGAGACCCTTGATCATACCTTTTAAGGTTTTGTTGACTCTTTCAACTAAACCATTGCATTATGGGTGATAGGGGGTGGTGAATTTGTAATTCACTCCACACTCCTTCCACAGTGCAGTCAAGTAGGTAGACATAAAGTTTGAACCTCTGACAGATACTACCTCCTTAGGGAAACCCACCCTTGAGAACACTCCCAAGAGGGCTCTTGCCACCACAGGTGCTGTAGTGGTCCTAATGGGGAATTGCTTCTGGGTATCTAGTGGCATGGTCCACCACCACTAGGATGAACCTGTGCCCAGATGCTTTCTAAGGATCAATTGGTCCAACAATGTCAATCCCCACTCTCTCAAAGGGAACCCCCACAATTAGTGGTATCAGGGGGGCCTTTGTAGTGCCACCTGGCTTGTCAGGTGGCACAGGAGCGACATAGACATATGTGGCCAATGAAAGTGAGGGACAAGTCTTGTTTTGGCCCAGGTGTCCTGCTAGGGCAATATCATGGGCTAGTGTCAATAGGAAGGCCCTGAATTTCAAAGGTATAACCAACCTCCTGGCTGTACCAGGCTTGGGGTCCCTACTCTCTGAATACAGGAGTCCATCATCCCAATAAATCATATTGGTGCCACTAGCATTCACATCAGCCTCAGCTGCACCTGCTGTCTGAGGGGTTCAAGAGAAGGGCAGCTCAGCTGCTCCCGATTCAAATCTGACCTGGAAGGGCCCCCTGCCCCATGCACTCAACCTGATCAGGTTCAAGCTCCTCTGGGACAGTTCCTTCTTAAGGAGCACAATCATCGTCCTCAAGAGACTGATCTGCATTCTGAGTCAGGGGGGAAGGCACTGCCTTTACCCTACTACTCCTTTTCTTGGACGGCACCTTGTCCATTATTCCAGAATACAGGGCCTGTTCACTTTTAGACATTTTGGCTTGTGACCTAGTCATGGCAAACACATGTGCAGAGATTCCAAACATTTCTGCATGGGTCCTTAACTCCACATCAGACCAGGCTGAAGTCTCTAACTCATTGCCACGCAATCATTCAACAGGGAGGTCTGCACTTACCACAACCTTCTAGAGGCCAGTTACCCCTCCCCAGGAGAAATTAACAACTGCCAGGGCATAGTTGGTCCTGACATTGCTAGCATTGGTCACTTGGTAGAATTCACCAAGTATGATCTGTCCAGGGTCCACAAGGTCTTTTGACACCATTGTGACACTTGCTACTGTACCCCTGTAGGCCAGAGCCTCTTTTCCATTTATCGAAAGCTGCTGTCTGTATTAGCCCAAGTTACTGGGACTCAAAAAGGAGGACATATCCATGCCACCATCACATATCAGTACAGCCTGAGTTGGAACTCTGACTAGGCCAGAGTCCATCTCAGAACCCAGGGTTAAACCTACCACACTATTCTGCTGAGTACCACCACCGGGAGCTGAACTAGGGGGAACATTTGCCTTAGGGGCAATGGTGGCTGGAGTTGAGTCTTCGGACCTAGCGCAATCACTAGTCCAGTGGGTGTTCTGCTTACATCTTTTAAACCATGGTTTATTTTGGCCTTTCTTCTCTTGCCTCTTCTGCACCCCTCTTGGCTTCTTAAGTACATTTGTTGCTTCTTTCTGCACTTCTCTTGCTTCTTTCTGTACCTCTCTTGCCTCTGTCTGCATAGCTGTTTGCTCTCTCTGCAGCCCTTTTGCCTGTTTCTGCAACTCTCTTGCCTCTTTCTGCAGTTCTCTTGCCTCCTTTTGCACCTCACTTGCCTCCTTCTGCACTTCTCTTGCTTCGTTCCTCACCCTTCCCTCCATTTTCTGCATATCTCTTGCCTGTTTTTGCACACCTCTTTCTGTACCTCTTTTGCTTCTTCTGCACACCTCGTTGCCTCCTTAAGCACCTCTGTTGCTTCTTTCTGCTCTTCTCCTGCTTCCTTCCTCACCCTTCCTCCTTTTTTCTGCACCTCTCTTGCCTCTTTTGGCAGCTCTGCACTTTTCTTGCATCTTCGGTGCCCCTATTGCTTCCTTAAGCACCCCTGTTGCTTCTTTCTGCCCTTCTCTTGCTACTTTCTGCACCCCTCTTGCCTCTTTATGTACCCCTTTTGCCTCTTTGTGCACTGTATTTGGTTCTTTTTGTACCTGTTGCATATTTCTGCATCACTCTGGCCTCTTAATTTACCACTCTTTCTGCTTTCTGCACGTCTCTTGCCTCTGTCTACATAGCTGTTCACTCTTTCTGAAGCCCTTTTGCCTATTTCTGAAACTCTCTTGCATCTTTCTGCAGTTCTCTTGCCTCGTTCTCTACCTCACTTGCCTCCTTCTCTTGCTTACTTCCTCAGCATTCTTCCTTTTTCTGCACATCTCTTGCCTCTTTCTGTTCCCCTCTTGCCTCTTTCTGTTCCTCTTTTGCTTCTTCGGCACCCCTCTTGCCTCCTTAAGCACCTCTTTTGCTTTGCTTCTTTCTGGTCTTCTCTCGCTTCTTTCCTCACCCTTCTTCCTTTTTCTGCAACTCTCTTGCCTCTTTCGGCACCTCTGTTGCTTCTTTCTGCTCTTCTCTTCCTTCTTTCTGCACCCCTCTTGCCTCTTTCTGTACCCCTTTTGCCTCTTTGTGCACACCTCCTACATCTTTCTGCTTCTGCACCCCTCTTGCTTTTTCTGCACCTCTTTTGGTTCTTTATGTACTGCACTTGCTACTTTTTTTACTTGTTGCACATTTCTGCATCACTCTGGCCTCTTTATGTACCCCTCTTCCCTCTTTCTGCACCTCTCTTGCCTCTGTCTGAATAGCTTTTCACCCCTTCTGCAGCCCTTTTGCATGTTTCTGCAACTCTCTTGCCTCTTTCTGCAGTTCTCTTGCCTACTTCTGCATCCAACTTGTCTCCTTTTGCACTTCTGTTGCTTCCTTCCTCACCCTTCTTCCTTTTTCTGCACATCTCTTGCCTCTTTCTGCACCCCTTGTGCCTCTTTGTGTACTTCTTTTGCTTCTTCCTTCTGCACTTCTTTCTCTTCTTTCTGCACTTCTATTGCCTCGTTCCGCACCTTTCTTTCCTCTTTATGCACCTCTGTTTGTTCATTCTGCACTTCTCTTGCTTCTTTCTGCACCTTGGTTGCAAATGTATGCATCCCTCTTGCCTCAGCACCCCGTTTCATTTGCACCCCTTTTGCCTGTTTCTACAACTCTCTTGCCTCTTTCTGTAGTTCTCCTTCTGCACCTTTGTTACTTCTTTCTGCACTTCTCGTGCCTCTTTCAGCACCCGTCTAGCCTCTTTCTGCACCCTGTTGCTTTTTTCTGCACTACTTTTGCTTCTTTCTGTACCTCTCTTGCTTCTTTCTGTACCCATCTTGCCTCTATTTGTACACTTCCTCCCTCTTTCCGTACCTCTCTTGCCTATTTCCGTCTCCCTGTTGCATCTTTCTGTACTTTGTTTACCTCTTTCTGTACCACTCTTGCTACTTTCTGCACCCATGTTGTCTCAGCATTCGTCTTCCCTCTTTCTGCATCTCTCTAACTTCTTTCTGCACATCTCTTGCTTCTTTCTGCACCTCTCTTGCTTCTTTATGCACCCTTCTCCCCTCTTTTTGTACCCCTATTGCCTCTTTCTGCACTCCTGTTACCTCTTATTGCACTGTTGCTGCCTGTTTCTGCACCTCTTGCCTCTTTCTGTACCTCTGTTGCTTCTTTCTGCACTTCTCTTACCTCTTCTGCACCCCTCTTGCCTCCTTAAGCACCTCAGTTGCGTCCTTCCATACTTCTCTTGCTTCCTACTGCACCCTCCTGCCTCTTTCTGTATCCATTTTATCTCTTTGTGTACCTCTCCTGCCTCTTTCTGCTTCTGTACCCCTCTTGTCTTTTTCTACACCTCTGTTGGTTCTTTCTTTCTGCACTTGCTTCTTATTGCACCTGTTGCACATTTCTGCATCACTCTGGCCTCTTTTTAAACCCCTATTCCCTCTTTCTGCACAATCTTGCCTCTGTCTGCATAGCTGTTCATTCTTTCTGCAACCGTTTTGCCTGTTTCTGCAACTCCCTTGCCTCTTTCTACAGTTCTTTTGCCTCCTTCTGCACTTCTCTTGTGTCCTTCCTCACCATTCTTCCTTTTGCTGCACATTTGTTTTGCTTCTTCTTTCTGCACTTTCTCTTCTTTCTGTACTTCTACTGCCTCGTTCTGCACCTTTATTTCTTCTTTTGGCAACCCGTTGTCTCTTTCTGCACCCCTGTTGTATCTTTCTTCATGAATTTTCTTTCTTTATGCACCTCCTTTACTTCTTACTGCACTGCTCTTCCTTCTTTCTGTACCTCTTGTGCTTCTTTCTGAACCCTTCTTCCCTTTTTTGCATCCCTCTTGCCTCTTTCTATTTTTCTCCTGCCATTATTTGCACCTCTCTTGCCTCTCTTATGCACCTCACTTGTCTCTTTCTACACTTCTCTTGCTACCTCTCAATAGTCACCAATGCCATTCACCCTGTCATTTTAGATGCTTTAAACTCCTCCATAATTTCGGGCACGGTACCCCTGGCATGGAAATGTGCTCAGGTCAAAGCCCTTTTGAAAAAAACAAATCTAGATCACTCCAATATGGCCAACTACTGCCCGATCTCTCTCCTTCCATGGCTAAAAAAAGGTGATTGAGAGACACATAAATTCTAAGTATGGATGGAAAATTCGTTCTGCTCGCGAAATTTGTGAATTTTTGGCAAATTCGCGATCCGCGAATCGCACGAAATCGCCCAAAAATCCACAATTTGCGAGTTGGTGGATTTTTCTTTCTTGTTCGCGCTTTAAAAATACAATCTTGCACGCGCGGCATTGACTTACCATGATTCTGTGTTCGCTGATGAGTTTTCCTCCCTTTTCGCGTGCACTGCGGGATTTTGGTAGCTGACCGAGCAACGCTGTGATCATTGCAACCCAAACCAGGAAATTGCGAACGCGAACACGTCATTGCGACCCGAAAGAGGAAATTTCTAACGCGGACACGTCATTGCTACCCGAAACAGGAAAAAGGCATCACGAGCAGGCTGGTTAAGTGGAAACAACATCTTCGTGACCGTTGCGACCGCATGCGCAAGTTCCCGTTCCCGAACTGGGAACAAAAATCTCGCGAACGAATTCGCGAGAATTCACTTATCGCAAATTCGCAAATTCCACCCATTCTTAATAAATTCCACGCGGGTACAGTATCTGAAATCCAATAACCTACTTCATGTCTCCGAAACAGGATTCTGCCCTCAGCTTGGGATGGAGACGGCCCTTCTAGCTGTAACAGACGAGGCAAGGAGACGCATGGACCAGGGCAGCTCAGCAGCAATCATCCTCAGAGATGTTATAGTTAGAAATCAGCATTTAAAAAACCTTAGAAATTCACAAACAAAAATACGTTTCAGGGGTGTTATAGTTAGCTGGACATTTCACTCGTAGAAAACCATAGAAATTCCTCTGTTATAGTTAGTTCTGCTAACTATAACTCGCGCACCCGCAATGCACTGCTGCTGATGTCACATATTACATCATTCATGACATGGTCAGTGACATCACTGATGACATCTCAAGTGACATCACTGATGACATCATCCAGTGAATGTGGTTTAATTTGAAATTTAAATATGTATTATATATATATATACCAATATGTATTGAAGATTACGTGGATATATAACGGTCTCTATGGAGGATTTAGTAGCTGTCTGACTGTCTGTTTAAGTGAGTAATTAAAAGTGTCTCACTTAATACGTGGATTAGTATCTAAACTATTTGAATTTGCGCATCTCTGTCTCTGTTGTTGTATAACATGCTGCATCAGTTGGTCACTAACTACATGAGTGTGTTTATTAGTTATTGATTAGTTGGTTAAGTATTTGTATGGGTCACTGGGTTTGTGTGTGGTTGGATGAGGTGTGTGTAGCTCTATGCATAGATGTGTGAATGGTTGATTGACTAGGTGTATAGGTTTAAGAGTGCATATGGAAACAGTTGTTGGGGAGATTGCGTGTATTTATTTGTGTGTTGGTGAGGCAATATATATTTTAGTTGTACATCTTCAACAAAGTAAAAAAATAAAAGGCATTGTATGTGAGAGTTGGTGTATATAAATAAGTATATGTACGAGTCAGTGATTGTGAGAGTATCTATATAAATGAGTGTATAACTGTAAGGGTGATTTTTTTACATATTAACTATGAGTTACTATGTGTTTAAATAAATGAGATGTGTGTAGAATTGTGTGAGTAAATGTAAGTGTGATTATATTTTTTCATGAGTGAGTAGGATGACTGCATAACTGACTAAGATGACTGCTGATATGACAATGTCTATAAATGTGTATATGTGCATTTGATAGTGTTCTACTAATTAGAAACTGCCTGTATAAGTGATTCTGTTGTTGAATGGGTTGTTGTGTGTGCAGACGTAGGAATCAGTGAGTGGGTATGTAGTAACTGGTATTGGTCTGTCAATGGTTTCAAATATGGTACTCTGTATTTTACAGTGAAGATGAAAGGTTATACTAGTGTATTATGAGGTGTATCAGATTGTCATGTGGATGATGTCATCAGTGATGTCATTCCATCAAGAAGGCATTCAGATGTGTCACACATTTGCCATACATTCTGAATGTTAGCATTCTTGTTGCTTATTAGATCACTGTAGTAAAGCTACTGCTCACCAGGGAAGTCTGCTGCTGGTATTCAACGTGCATGTTTCAGTCTGCATGTCAGAATTTTTTTAATGAAATAGAAGAGAATTTGAGAAGTCACTCAAAATGTGCCCTAATTTTTCTTTCTGCAGCACTAATCATACTATCTATGGCAAAATGAACCCCCTCATGTTGTTCCTTTTTAATTTAAATGTTTTAAGAGTCACCACTTTATTACAATCAAGATGGCTTCAGGTGTGCTATACTTTTCTCATAAGTAAGGCTGTTAGCACTCTAGTTGTTCTTTAGAACACTCTAGGAAGCTGCAGTAGAACACAAAGGAATCAACTGACAGTCTCTGCCCTAGTTGGATGTACATCTTTTACTGAGAATGTCAGACTTCATTCTCACATGACTGAGAAAGATAATGTGAATTTACAGAAAATATGCTCTCAGTTTAGCCTATAGATCACCTTCCAAACCTCTGAGGGAAAAGCATGAGAAAATAGTTTTCTCTCAAACATGATTCATGATATCCAAGCAGAAGTCTTTTTCATATAGTAAAATCACCTTAGAACACACCACAATTCCTAAAACGAGTATGGTACCATCAACACATGATTTATAATGTAACTAAACTCTTAAAACCTTCTGTTAACTGCAATTCTTTTTTAATGAGGTGCTATAATGTATAATGGTCCCAAGATGGCTGCCAACACTTCTTGGATGAAGTGCTGACAGCCAATCAGATCTCATGATGAGATGTGTTGTTAGGCTCCGCCCAGATATATATATATTTTTCCTTTAATATCTAAAAAACTACAGAACAGATTTACACCATTCAACAAAAAGGCATGAGTCGGAACTGAGGACTACCTCTTTGTCAAATTTGGGGTAATTCCATTCAGCAGTTTGGGCTGTAGCTGCGATGAAACGTTGCTATGGGAAATTGCATAGGGAAAACACATTTTGGGACCCCCCTTTGTTCTCGCCCCCGCTTGACGAATCACCCCAAGACTATCAGGATTGGAGCACACCGGAGCGGGCCACCAGTTTTTAAAATTACGCTAAGATTCGTCAACCGGCGCCAAAGTTATTACAAATAGAATGTTGCGGATTTCCTATGGATATTAGGTCCTAACTAAGCATGGGCGAAATTTGCGAATTCGCGTTCCGCGAATTTGCGGATTTCCCCGCAAAATCTCAAAAAAAATCCGCGAATTCGCGAATTTTCCCACGAAATCACAGATTTTTTTCCGATTTGCCCTGAAGTACTTTCTACTGGCTAATCCAGTAAATGCTCCCTCATTGGGTAAATGTATAGTGCTTTTACTACACTGCAGCTGCGTAAAGGGCCAGAAGATGTGTCTCTAGTGACCATGTGTGCCTGTAACACAGGCAAAGGCTCACATGGTCACTGGAGACACATCTTCTGGCCCTTTACGCAGCTACAGTGTAGCAAAAGCACTATGGGGCAGATTTACAAGCCGCTTGCGCCTCTTTTGCGCCGCAGTTGCGTCACTTTTGAGACGCAGAGGCAGCACAAAAGATGCGCCATGGTGCTGGGTATTAACAACATGACGCATCTGAGAGATGCGTCACGTTGTAAAGCCGTGCGCCATCAGGAGGCGTTCCGGTGCAGGGGAGGGCGTTCCTGCGCAGGAAGGCCTCCTAAAAGTGGCTGAGTGAAATCTACAAGATTTCACTCAGTCACTTTTAGGCCAATGCTGTGTCAAAACCCTGCGCCTGCTTGAAGCAGGCGCAAGGCTTGACGCAGCATTGGGGAGATAGGGCCCCCCAGAGCATTGCAGAACTGCGTTGCGCTTGCGACGCAGCTCCAGCAATGCGCTGCTTTTACGGCACAGATGCGTGACCCATCTGTGCTGTTTTTGCCACATGGTAAATGCGGCGCACCATAGGTGGCGGAGCTGCGGCGCACAATAACTGGCGCATCCCTGGGGATGCGCCAGTTATTGTAAATCTGCCCCTATACATTTAGCCAACGAGGGAGCACTTACTGATTAGACAGTAGAACGTACTCCAGTTGAGTAGAGGTATTGCACAAAAAGGTGGCATCTTCGTGGACAAACACGCAGGACTTGATTCGTTCTGCCCCCTGTTTAACTCGTTTTTTGTGCCCTTCTGCCCTCTGTTAGACTCGTTTTCTGTAGTTTTTCTGCCTTCTGCCCTAGGTTAGACTCGTTTTTCCCTTGTTTTTCTGCTCTTCTGCCCCCTGTTAGACTCGTTTTTTGCGCCTTTCTGCCCTCTGTTAGACTCATTTTCCCTTCTTTTTCTGCCCTCTGTTAGACTCTTTTTTTGTGGCCTTCTGCCCTCTGTTATTCCCTTGTTTTTGTGCCCTTCTGCCCTCTGTTAGACTCGTTTTTGTGCATTTCTGCCCTCTGTTAGACTCGTTTTTCTTTTGTTTTTTTGCCCTTCTGTCCGCTGTTAGACTGTTTTTTTGTGCCCTTCTGCCCTCTGTTAGACTCGTTTTTCCCTTGTTTTTCTGCCCTTCTGCCCTTTGTTAGACTGCAGTTTGTGCCATTCTGCCTTCTGCATCACCACATCATCACTCAGTGCTACCCCAGCATCGCTCAGCACCACCACATTAACACTCAGCACCACCACATTATCACTCAGCACCACCACAGCACCACTCAGCACCACCACAGCACCACTCAGCACCACCACAGCATCACTCAGCACCACCACAGCATCACTCAGCACCACCACAGCACCACTCAGCACCACCACAGCACCACTCAGCACCACCACAGCACCACTCAGTGCCACCACAGCATCACTCAGCACCACCACAGCATCACTCAGCACCACCACATTATCACTCAGCACCACCACAGCACCACTGAGCACCAGTACAGCATCACTCAGTACCTCCACAGCATTACTCAGCACCACCACAGCACCACTCAGCAACACCACAGCATCACTCAGCACCACCACAGCATCACTCAGCACCACCACAGCACCACTCGGCACCACCACAGCACCACTCAGCGCCACCACAGCATCACTCAGCGCTACTACAGCACCACTCAGCGCCACCACAGCATCACTCAGCACCACCACAGCATCACTCAGCGCCACCACATTATCACTCAGCACCACCACAGCAGCACTTAGCACCACCACAGCATCACTCAGCACCACCACAGCATCATTCAGCACCACCACAGCACCATTCAGCATCACCACAGCACCACTCAGCACCACCACTGCATCACTCAGCACTACCACAGCATCACTCAGCACCACCACATTATCACTCAGCAGCACCACTCAGCACCACCACAGAATCACTCAGCACCACCATAGCATCACTCAGCACCACCACAGCACCACTCAGCACCACCCCAGCATCACTCAGCACCATCCCAGTACCACTCAGCATTACCACAGCACCACTCAGCACCACCACAGCACCACTCAACGCCACCCCAGCATCAATCTGCGCAACCATTCAACAACAACTGGTTCAAATATGTTCTCTCAATGTTTCAAGCTTTATTACAAATGTCACAAAAAGATGTTAATATTTCACTTCTGTTCTTGGATTTTCGTCACAATAAAATACACTGAACATAATCTTCACAAAAGTTATTTACAAAAGTTTAAGCTATTGCCATTATAAATTAAAATCACTTTTATTTAAGTATTAATTATTTTAAAAAATTAAAAGCCATTGTAATTTGTAATATCAATATATCTAAGTCACGTACATACAAAACATGTTGCATTACAAATGCTATAGGTGTCACATTTGCGAAAGTTATAACTATTGGCATTGTAAATGACAAAGCTATTAATTTAGCTATTTTCAAAACCAACACATAAATAAAAAAAATTGTCATTTACAAGACCAATAGCTCAAACTTTCCTAATGCGAGACCTATTGCATTGCAAATGCTTGTTTTTATATCTGTCAGTGCTTCCTGTTGAGGTTTAATTTTCGTGACAGGCGCCTCATTGCCTACTTGTAACTATTCTCTAACCCTGCTTCAAGGGTCAGAGCAGGGTCAGAGAATTGTTGCAAGTAGGCAACGAGGCGCCAGGAAGCACTTACAGGCTTTCAGCAGCAGGTGTGCAAGTTGAAGTTAATTCCTTTGTAACCTTTTTGTAAAAGGTTACAAAAAATTAGCTTCAACTTTTGCACCTGCTGCTGTAACCCTGTAAGTGCTTGGCTGAAAATTCTTTCCCGCTGATTCGCGGATTTTACCACGATTTCGTGAGATTCGCGGATCGCAACCGCCAGAAGGTAATATATATATCTCTCTCTTACATGTACTTCGGTATCTATATATTTATTACTTTTCTTCAAATTCAGCTCCAATACACTATCCTATTTCTCACTCTATACCCCTCTCAACATATCCTCTACCTCAACTCTCTGACTCATCTCAAACCTCATTCTACTACTCTTTCCAATGCAATACCCTATTTCTGACCATGTACCTCTACCAATATCTCCTCTACCTCCACTCTCTCATTCATCACAGTACCCATACCACTACTAGACTCTTTGCCCTCCTTGCATCATCTCATACCTCTTTACTATTCAGATATCCCAAACAAGCCTTTCTAAACCCTTCCCTCTGACTCTTCCCCTCCACTTCCTTTTTACTCATCCCAAGCCTCCTTCTACTGCTATGTGCTTCAAAATAAAAGTCTAAATCCTTTCCTCCTCTACCCCTCCACTATTCTTTTCAATTCAAATAACAGAGTAAGATGCCCACCACTCACATTAATGTCATATTTCACTATAATAATTCACCTCTAATCTTTTATGGGGTCCGGAGTAGCCTGCTGCTCACTGAAAACGCACTTCAATACCTTATCAGAGACAGAAAGCGCTATAGAAATACATTTTTCCCTCTTCTACCCATACACTATCCTTCGCAAACCAAATAACTGACTAACATATCCACCACTCAAAAAATGTTCATATTTCACTATACTAGTTCACCACTAATCCTTCATGGTTTCGGAGTAGCGTGTTACTACCTAAAATAAATGCTTAAACGCCTCGTCAGGGGTAGAAAGCTCTATATAAATGTAATTACAAAATAATACAATCAAAGAATTGTAATTCAGGGAGGAGGTATGTTCTTGCCTTTGTTTTCATTTGTATGCTGTCGAACTAGGCAGTGCAAGTCACAAATTGGCCATTAGGGTTCGGGCCTAATATTATGATTTGCCTTATGCTAGGATCCTAACTAGGATTTACTTCTGGGAATGATAACTTAGATGTTTGAATACATCTACAAAATGTGAACTGGAGAAGCCTAGTCTTGTATGTTTTTCTTTAATGTTCCTAGCTCAATATTTTAAACTGAGTATTCTCCTTACCCTGTATTTATTTATTTGTTAGTTGAGTTTGAGCATCAACAGTATCTTGTGTATCTCTGTGTTGTGTGCTGCATATATGTGTTGTGTCAAGGATTGGCCATTTGTCCAGTAGTTCCATTGCCCTTTGGAGGTATGGCTTTACAAGTACTAGCTCCTGGGGTCCAGAGATAACTGGCCAATATGTATTGCCTAGACTGCCCTGTACCCATGAGTCTCACTAATCTAGCCAGAGTTTTTTTCATTGTAGAGTCACTTACATGCCCCACATTCAATCTTCTTTTCTGACACCGTATCTTTCTGACAGATCAGCCATTCTTCAGTTCTCTCTTCACTCAGCGACAAGCTCCATTTCCCATCCTTCCTACGAATGGTGCCTCCCTCTACATTCCAGAACATGGCCCTGGCACGAGTGGTTGGGCACTTCCATTGGACATGGGTGGGGATGGTCGTGTCCAATGATGAGTTGGGATTACAAGGTGGACAGGCAATAAGGAAAAGCATCGAAGACAGGGGAGGTTGTGTAGCATTCATAGAGCAGGTCAACCTTCAGTTCTCCAAGGAGAGGATCCTCAGACTGGCTGAAATGATCAAGGGACACACAGTGAAGGTGGTCATTGTCCACAGCTCAGAGATGCATGTCAAGGCGCTACTGCAAACTCTTTACTCACTGAATGTGAGCAGCAAAGTCTGGATTTTCTCCGCCTCCTTCGAAATAACGCCTGAAGTCCTGGACAACCAGGCCTGGAAAATACTGAATGGATCACTGGGCATTGCACCTTACTCAGGTCAGATGTTGAATTTTGAAGAGTTTTTACACAACTTACTACCATTGAGGTATCCTAACGATATATTTATAAAACTCTTTTGGGAGAAAGCTTTCCACTGCTATTTTCCAGAGGCCAATATGAGCACACATATATCTGCTGAAGGACAGGAAAGAAATCAGACACTTTGTTCAGTGGACCGGACACTGGATAAAAAGACAGTTCAGACCTTGTTTGAACTGAATGATCTGTGCTACACTTACCAAGCTTACACCGCAGTGTACGCCTTTGCGCATGCACTGCACCATATCATGAGCTGCACGCCAGGTCACGGCCCATTTCTGAACGGTTCTTGTGCTGACATTAATGACATACAACCCTGGCAGGTAACAAGATATTGTTTACTTGTGTACGTTTGAGCAGTAATGTATTGTGTACCTTTCTATATCAGCAATGCACATTCACAACAAGCTGGAAATATTTGTAGTGGGAATTTTGACTGCATGCTTTGTAACCACAAATTCCAGAATGCAAGTTCGAAAAGCCTTTCTGACTTTAAAAATGCATTTTGAGGATAATTGCAAATTAATATTTAGATGATCTCTCCTAACTTTGATTCCTAATGAATTGTTTCAGTGGGTTGTGACCTCAATTGAGGTCATAAACCACTGATCAGTTACTGGTTGTCAGGTTAGGTTGAATTTGAACATATTCCTGAGGGTCCACAAGTCATGCAGGTGTCACTGACCCTATCTGCGGTAGTTGAAGTCACTTATCACTGACCTTGCCCTGTGATAATATAAACCTGGCCAAGTATACCTCTATGGCATTTGACTCGCAGAGTAGCAAGGGTGAACAGTCGCTGTCTTCTCAGAGTTAGTATGGGGGTAGAGATTCAGAACTCAACAATCACACGGTAGACGCAATATCAGAATGTCCAACACAGCTTTTGTTGTTATGAAATGAGAAGTACTTGAATCACCCCCAACTCATAACATGGTTCATAAAGAAGGGGGTTAAACTACTGGGATGATCACTATGGAAAATATAGGAGTTACTACACAGATAGTGGTAGGGCTTTGACATAAGAGTAGAGGTGGCTCAATATGGCTAGAATGGAGTAGCTTCCCTGCAGTCCACAGGTAAGCCCCTACTCTTGAGTAGCCAGTTCTGTTGTGCAGTTTGAGGTATTAAAAAAAGTCCCACTAAACAGTTGTGTTTGGAACGTTCACAGTCAATGTTCTCAAGAGTTGCTGTTAACTGATCATTGATACTCATGTGTGTGCAGTTGGTGCTCCTGCATGGAGTGAGCAGCCATGCTTATGGTCACTGAGGCTCATCTCTGCAGTCTCTGCAGTACCTCCTCCATCTCTCTGCCTTGGCTGACAGTGGCTCATGATGGACACACAGCTCCAGTACTTGTGCTGTAGATTCTATACCCTCCAGTCTTGGCACTGTGATGTAGTCTTCAGTTACGGTTAAGGTATTTTCACTATAGGTCCTTCAGCTCCCACTGCGACAGTCGAGGGAGCTAATGTGACTCCCCTGAATTGTGAACATGGACTTTGGTTGAAGAGGGACTTCAGGAGACCATCAGGTTCACACAGGTCAGCTCTGACACACTCCCTTAGGCACAGTGGCTCATCTGGGCTGCTCCAATTCTGTACTGGGCAGCTGGACATCTCCTCCACAGGTAGCTCCTAAAGCACCATGATTTCTCTTTCTTCTTTCTCAGCAGACAGGCATTCTCCAAGGTCTCAGAATCACAGCCAGCTTGGTCCATCACATCTCATGCAACATCCCATCAACTCTGGGAGACTGGCTGTCCCACAGACACCAGTATAGGTTCACAGCAGATCTTTTGTGTGCTTTGCAGAGTGAATCAGTTCAGAACTGGAAATAAGTGGGATGATTTGTGTCTCACTTTTAAGAAGTTTCCACATAGGTGGCATGGGTCCACTATCTAAGGTTCAGAAACTGGATTCGGTTGGTTTCTTTCATAACATCTTCTTTCTGCAGTGTGTAAGGTGATGACTCTCACCGAAGGTCATGGTAATGCTGGTGCCAAGCAGGAAATGCCAACAGAAGCACAATAAGTGTAAAGCTCTGCATCTGGAGAAAACATGCCAGTCCCCGCATAGAAGCCTTTCTCCCACTAACAACCCCATCTATTGGGAAACAGCCTTAACAACGTGGGCTGAGCCACAAGTGCATTTATTACACAAGCTGAACTACTCTTGCCTTAACCACGCATATGCCTTAACCAGGCATATACGAGGGTAAGGCAGTGCGGGGTCTAGATACTGGAATAGAAGGGCAGAAAGAGGAAGGATTGGGAGAGGGCCTGTTCAGGTAAGTGGGGTTGGGGCCAGGTTGTGGAGGGGGTAGGAGGGTGGTTTTACAGAGTAGGGGTAGTTTTTAGGGCTCAGGGGGAGTTGGAGTTGTGTATTTGGCAGGGGCCGGGTTTTAGGGCTCAGGGGGGTCAGGGTAGCTTTCAGGGTAAGGGATCAGTTTTTAGGACTCAAGGCAGGGGGTCAGGCTTTGGAGTAGTTTTTAGGTCTCAGAGCAGGGCATAGGGAAGGGAACGTTTTCCGTACTGGGGGCAGTTTTATGCCTCAGGACAGGAGGGGGCTTGGTCGAAGTAGTTTACAGGTGTGGGGGCTCATTTTAAGGCTCAAGACATAGGTCTGGGTGACAGTAGTTTTTAGGGCATGGGCACATTATTTAGGGCTCCATGTGGGGAGAGGAATGGGACAGTTTTCAGGACTGGTGGGAGTGTTAGGATTTAGGGTGGGGGGCTGGGTTGGGGAATTTTACAGGTGTGGGTGACAGTTTTTAGTGCTCAGGGTGGGAGGGCTGGGGTCAGGATAAATTTTAGGGTCTGGGGTAAATATTTAAGTCCAAGGGTGAGGTAGGGGAAAAGGGACAGTTTTCAGGCCTGTCTACCACACATGTCCCTTTACCAATCATGTATTTTACACTAAATTGCGTGGTAAAGGCATGTAATGGAAAAGGCATGCGTGGTAAATACATGGGCATGGTTGAGACTGCATTCTTCAGGCATGTGTTTTTGAGGCAAGTGTTGTACCATCATAAAACCCCTTCTACTGGCTCACCCCTATTCTACCACCAATATCCAAATGGAAGTGGTAAAGAAGAACTAATCAGCAAACCCTTGCTAAAGAGGCCACATGTAATTACTAGGAGCATATTTGTCTCCACCCTGCTCACTTCTGTGCCTGCATCTCAATCCTCTAGCTTAGGATTACAAGCAATACACTTCACTGTCTGGGGAGACTGGATAAACACCTCCATCTTGTGTCATGTCATCATAATTCTTTATTCAGTTTTGACACATGAGCAGAACTTTGGATGAGTGTGCCAGTAGACTCACACTCAGTTAAGGGATCAGGAAAATGGTCTGTCTCCATGCTGATGATTTGAGCAATATGCTGTCACCACTGTGTGCTGTGCGTCTCTTAGGCACAGAGACAGGTGTGTCATGGTACCAAAAGGCTAAACTGTTGGCACTCCCTCTGAATCAGGCTCTGGGTCTCAGCGTCAATTTCAGGCCTAGGTCTGAGAGAGAACACAGGATTCAGGGGCAAAATAAATGTATAGGTACCAGATTTACTTGCCACAAGGTATCCATCTACTATGCAGGGGATATTCCACTCACCATTGCAACGCTATCACAAAGGAAAATATGCCTCTATGGTGCCACTTCCACTTTGAGACTTGTATTACCAAATAGAAAATGTTACATTTTAAAACAAATCTTACCTTTTTACAGGCCACAGACTGCTGCTAAAAAATGTTTCTAATTCGTGATGGTTGATGAACAGATGTCCCTTGCAGGCTACCTTCCTAGCATTCCCAGCCAAATTGCAAATTCCAACCTGTCTATTAATATTGCATCATGTCTTGCCATTTATATAACACGTTTTATCATTAAATGGTCTCTTTTTGCTGTTAGAGTATAGATACTGTGTGTGGTTCTGTGATTTCTTGCTGATCGGAGTGGCAATGCATGAATATGATTGTGCTTGGGTGAGGAGCGAGTTGTGTTCAAAGTGTAATGTTTATTGATGGGAACCATCTGCTTTTTTGCTTAATGTACTGTTGTGGAGCATTTGAGAATCCAAGCTTAATTTACTGATTCATGCCCTTGTATAGGTATCATACACATTGCCCTTATATAGGCATAGAAATCATACCCATATTTAGACATAACCCATCCAGTCCAAATACAGACATGGCTACTTCCACTAGTTCCGAAGAGTCACAACGATTTCTTGGAAAACCCATCTTCAGCAGTCAGGGACATCCCCTTGCTTGAATATTGATTTGTCCTAGAAATCATGACGTTTTCAAAGAATTACCATTTCCCTGGGGTTCTTTGGTGATGTTATTATGTCCGACTTTACGTCACACAAGGCACCTACAAGGTATAAATATGGCTACACTTGCCCTAGCAAACACATGGTGGTTCAGAGCAGCTCAACGATCTACTTGCCCGACGCAGCTTGCTACAGCAAGTGCCGAAGGAAGCTGACCCTCCAGATGATGCACTGACAGAGAGGCTGCCTTTCTCTTGCGGAGAATCCAGCTCCAGTGTTTCCAATCTCCCCACGCAGGGTTTTGGGAAATCGAGTCCCGAAACAGAGATACCAGATCTCTGTCATTCTAAAACCAAGGTACGGAGCTGATTAGACCCTAAGAGAAATCTAGGATAGATTTTTGGCAAAGACAAACTAAACATATGCTACACCTCACTTACTTCTTCCCTCATACTAGACTTAGGCTAGGCACATTGGGGTAGGGGTATTTTAGAAGCACCAGTTGAGTACATTTTAGCCTTTGTTATTTATTTATGTATGTATTTATCTATGGTCTAGGAACTATACAATGCTTTTACAGTATTATTTCATAAAACTCTTCTTACTGTACGCATTATACTTTGCAACCAGTATTACGATTGTAGCTGTTCACTTTACTTGCATGAGAAAGAAGACTGTTCAATAAACCCTTTTTATTGAAAACGCCGTCTGTCTATTTCTCTGCACCTCTGATGAAACGAAGCATGCACGATTGACTGAGTAAAATATCTATCTATTGTTTCCACGACTCTGAAGATTAGTTTTATTCTTGGGGAAACAAAGTTGTCATGTTTATGTGGTTGTCAGAAACGAATCCCTTCTTGTTTATTCGAGAAAGTTTCTAGTGACCTCTGAGCTAGCTGGCACTCATGATTAAGTCTAATATATCCAATAGAGACCCAGTCGACCTAAGTCCTAGGTCAAATCTATAGGATATCTTATTCCAATGCGCAGAGCCTATTAAGAATAAAGGAACTACACTACATGGTGCCCAACGTTTGGTAAGGCAATAATTTAACGCTAGATACTAGAGTAACTCAGTTGTGCTTTTCACAGAGACCCCTTTCTCCCGTAAAATAATCCAATAGACCTCTGGAGTGGGTAAAAGGATAAAATATCCGCCTTTACTGATTAGGACGAAAATCCTATGTATTAGTTTTTGGTTTGATTCAACGTTGAAGGATACAGTGTTCCAAAATATTGTGCACCTTATCTTTGTTACCTTGAAACTTGCTCTGCAAACATTCAGTCAACAAAATGAGTGATGAAGAGAACGGTGGACCCACAGGCAATATGCCCGACCGGGTTTTAACGTTACCGGTTTCCAAGAAAGCGACCGGATGCTATAATCATCCTGGAAAACTTAAGGAAAACCATTGCTTTAAAGCTTATAACAAATGATCTATCACCTAGAGGTGGTAGGGTGATTTTTGTCATAGAAGCACATGAATATCGGCAGACAGAGGTATTCTATCCATGGATTATTTCTCTGAAACAAATTCAGTATTGCATGTGTTTCACTTCTACAAAGTAGAGGATAATCCAACGGAACACGTTTCTTTAGAGGACATTGAAATTCCACTAACTTACCAAGAGCATCAGCTCTGGTTTAAAGGCGCCCTACATCATCAAAATCACATTTCCAGGCTCGGACCACAAGGTAGACCAGGAGCAACATGGCAGGTACTAGCCAGCTATACACCACACCCTGACATTGAAGTAATGTCAGGTGCAGAACTATTAGTTCAACAAAAACAACTAATTAAAATACATAGACAATTGGTTCAATAGGTAATGCAGACTCTAACAGTCCAACCTCCTACAAAGATTCCACAACAACCCCCTCACCAGGGAAACACAAATAAAATTACACCACAGACTATACAATCAGTCATTGGTAAATTACCTGCAAAATGGGAACAAATTCCATTCTGGATAGGTACAAAAATTACTCAAATAGAGGCAGTATTTCCTGACAGTACACCTCATGAGAAACACAGAATTTTAACAATCTGTTTACCAATGGGGATCGCACCACATCTTGAGGACTGCGACACTTGGGGTACAGTCTTTGCTGCAATTTACACAAACACACATGGTGTTCCGTCTATGGCGGTGATACCGGATGTCCTGAAACAGATTCAAAATGAACCACCAACAATAACCTAGTGCACTTCCACCTCCTATACCCCCCCCAGGCAACTCCGTCACTTTCACAGAACATCTATCTGACCTAATCGCACATTGCTCGCTCCAAGATTCCAACAATATCATTCTAGGCGACCTTAACCTTAAACTTCACTGGAATGATAAGAACAGTGCTCCTGTACAAAGCTTAAATGACCTTCTCCTCTCCAACAACCTCTCCCAGCACTGTTCTCAAGAAACCCACAACAAAGGAACAATCCTGGATGCCATCATCGCCAATCATGACGCAATCTCCATAGACCACATCCTGCCCGTCGACTGGTCAGACCATCACCTTATCCTATTCTACCTCCCTCTTCAGACCATGCCTCTTTCCTCCATCTCTAACCCCCCCTCATGGTCAAGAAACTTATCGCAGCTCAACACAGATGAGTTAGAAGAGAAAATATCCAGTGCAAACAGACATGTTAGCAACATCACATTTACAGACATGTGTAAACGTACGCAACCTTGTAATCAGAATAATCCCAGGAAGATGCAGATTCACATACTTTACTTTTAATGAAGGTGAAAAAGTATGAATTGCTTACAAATCACAGTTGTACACACAAGCTGAAATTAAATTCACTTCAACAGAAAAAATTCTGACAGCGGTTCAAACTGCAGCAGCAAAAGAGAGAGCTCTCGCACAGGGTAAGCACATAATAGTTGTTACTCCTGTACCTGCCTTAGAGGCAGTGACAAAAGCAAGCATTCCAAATGTAAAAGCTTTACATCCAAGATGGCTACAATAGGTTAACTCTCTTGCTGCAACAGACATTGAATACGTTTTTGACCCCTACTTAAAAACTCAAGAATTTCTACAATATGAGCAGGAATTAAGTATGGGCCAAAAATGTGTTCCGCTTGCGGAATTTGCGGATTTTCCGCAATTTCGCAATCCGCAAATCTCACGAAATTACGGCAAAATCCGCGAATCTGCGAGTGGGGTGAATTTTGTTCAGGAAGCACTTACAGGGTTACAGCAGGTGCCCCAGTTGAAGCTGATTTTATTACAAAGAAATTAACTTCAACTTGGGTACCTGCTGTAACCCTGTAAGTGCTTTCTGAGTCGTGCCTCGTTGCTTACTTGCAACTCTTCTCTGACCCTGCTCTGACCCTCGAAGCAGGGTCAGAGAATAGTTACAAGTAGACAACAAGGCTCCTGTCACAAAAATTAAACGTCAATAAGCACTTACAGATATAGATAAAGCAGGTGCCCGAGTTGAAGCTCAAATTCAGTAACTCCTTAATGAGCCCCAAAAAATTGTGCGCTTTGTCCAGGCTGGGCAGGTGTGCTTTCTCCCAATATCTACGTCGAAAATTTGCTGATGCTTGATGGAGGCCTTTGCATCCCTGACTTTCACGGGCTCAATCCCCGTGACCAGGAACTTCCTTCTCCTCATCTGCTGCTCTGATCGGTGTCTTACCTTTTATACACACAAGTGGCATGTGAACTCGCATAGAATCCCCCCCGTTTGCCCCCCCACACTAGCAGTGTGCGCCCTCTTCCTGCCCTTAACCCACTATGATGGACAGCTCCCTCGGGGACCCCGGCGCCCTTCAGCGCGATGGCAAAGTTACACACACATGGTCGCTGGAAATATGCAGGGCAGGATTTATTCTGGCATGACGCCCATGTCACAAAAATTAAACCTCAACAGGAAGCACTACAGATATGAAATAAAGCAGGTGCCCGAGTTGAAGCTCAAATTCAGCAACTGCTTAATCAGCCCCCAAAAATCGTGCACTTTGTCGAGGCTGGGCAGGTGGTCTTTTTCCCCATATCCACAGTTGAAAATTAGCTGTGCTGCTTGATGGAGGCCTTTGCATTTTTGACTTTCACGAGCGCAATCCCCGTGCAGTTCCTGTGACCAGGAGCTTCTTTCTCCTCATCTGCAGCTCTGATCGGTAAATTCCGCGAGTTCGCGGATTTATCCGCAAACTCGTGGATTTTTTGCCAATTTCGCGCGAATTCATAGATCCGCAAAATTCGCCCAGTGAGATTCTGCATCTGGAAAAGTACGAATGTATAATTTAGAAAGACGGATCAGCACAACCCGGAATGGGGGTAAACAAGCTTATAGTTCGGCGTGTGAGATGGTAAATTCCGACCTATGGTCAAAAAAACACAATCTCTCGGAGACTGTACAGCTCAGCGAGCTGAACTACAGGCTTTCAATATGGTGCTTGAAAATACCGATCGCAAATTCCCCACACTTGTAGTGTGCGATTCGTATTACTGCATTCAATCTTATAATGAATACTTGCCGAACTGGGTTCCAAACGGTTTCAAAGATGTAAAAGGTAGCACAATCAAGCATAAATTGCTTTGGGAACAAGTAGTTCAATTACAGAAAGAACTACGAAAGACTCATGTGATCCATACACTGAGTCATCAGCGTGATGGCGTTCACGTTGCAGGGAATTCATTGGCTGATGAAGCCGCGAAGGCAGCTGTGCAAACGGCTTGCGTAGCTGCAATCACTCGTTCAAAAACAAAAATAGACGTCAAAACAATGCTAGCTGTCAATGCCACAAGCAAAGGCAGCAGAGCAGCGTTACCTCTAAACTATCCACTCGGATATTCATACATAATTGATGCCAACTCAGTTCCTTTTGCTCCTATCCCTGGAGTGGGAGATAGAGTAATTCCAAACAGGAGACATGGAGGGGCTTTGATACAAGAAGCACGAATGTCTGACAAAATATCGAAATCAAAAATATCGAAATACAAAAATATCGGAACAAAAATATCGAAGTCAAAAATATAGGAATCCTATCCCTAACAAGGTAAGTACAAAAATATCGAAATTAAAAATATCGTTTTTTTTAAATGTATTAATAATAATGTAAAAATAATTATAAAATACATATAATGTTACAAATATTAAATAAAAATATTAAAGCATAATTAAAAAATTAAAACTAATACATATACATTTAAAATAAATTAAAAACTTATTAATTTAATGTAATTTTATATTTTTTAATTTCATTTAATTGATTTAATTTAAATTTATTTTATTTTTACCCTGTACGACTGTACCCCAAAAACCCAAAACTGACCCTGAACCCTAAAAATACCCCTTTACCCAAAAACCCAAAACTGACCCTGAACCCTAAAAATACCCCTTTACCCAAAAACTGAAAACTGACCCTGAACCCTAAAAATACCCATTTACCCAAAAACTGAAAACTGACCCTGAACCCTAAAAATCCCCCTTTACCCAAAAACTGAAAACTGACCCTGAACCCTAAAAATACCCCTTTACCCAAAAACTGAAAACTGACCCTGAACCCTAAAAATACCCCTTTACCCAAGAACTGAAAACTGACCCTGAACCCTAAAAATACCCTTTACCCAAGAACTGAAAACTGACCCTGAACCCTAAAAATACCCCTTTACCCAAAACTGAAAACTGACCCTGAACCCTAAAAAAACTCCTTTACCTAAAATGAATTATTATTATTTAATTACCAATTAATTATTAATTAACAATAACAATAAAGTAAATATATTAGCACATTAGCTGTAATTAATTAAATTTAATAATTAATATTATTTTTTCCCAATTAATTAAGAATAACAAAAATGTATATATATAAAAAAATTACTCTAATTAATGTAATTAACTAATTAATATTAATTAATTACCAACTAATTAATAATTAAAAATATGTACAACATTATATTAATTAATTAACTGATTAATATTAATTAATTACCAATTAATTATTAATTAAAAATATTTACAAACATATATTAATTAATTAATTATTATTAAATTACTTCCCACCCTATTCCCCTATAAACCCATAACCCGCTACAGAACATATTTATCAATTAATCAATTAATTAAAAATTAATTCTCAATTAATTAATTATTAATTCCTACTAATTAATAATTAATTTAACATAATTAAATTACTTCCCACCCTATTCCCCCATAAACCCACAACCCGCTACAGTACTAAAAGACAATATTTAATTAAATTACATTAAAAATAAATAATAAAACATAATAAATACAATATAATATACACAACATTTATTTAAAAATTGATATTAGTAACATCGAAATTATTTATTTCGATATTATTGACATCGATATTTAAAACTTCGATATTACTAATATCATACTAATATCGATATTAAGACTGTCGATATTACTTACCTTCTATATTATGTCCCATCGATATTTAAACTTCGATATAATTGTATATCGAAATTTAAAACTCGATATTTTGTCTGTGTACCAAGAAGCACATATGTGAGAGGGTCTGATACATCAAGAGATCTCTAAATCCATTCTAGAATAATAAGAGACATACTGGTGGCCTGGGATGAATACCCACATTTATGAATTTGCAAATAATTGCCCTGACTGCAACAGAGATCGCAGCAGAGAACGCCGCCAGATAACTGACTACAGTGTAGCCAGCCCAGTGCAGACACCATTGTTAGACAGAATTAGACTATCTACATTCAGACGTCCCCATGGACAAATGCAGTCCAATAACTATTAGGACAGATTCATTTGGTTGTGGCGTCAGTGCTCAACTGAAGCCCAAACTGTTATAAAAGATTTGCGAATCTTTATCGGCACATACACAGTCGGCACGCTACATTCTGATCAGGGTCGTGCGTTTAGCTCTCGAGCTTACAAGGAGTCCACTGCCAATTTGGACATTGCAATGCGGTATTCGAGTCCATTCCATCCTGAGGGAAATTTCGTAGTGAAAAGAAAAAACCGGGACATAAAGCAATCTATAAAAGCTAGGGTATTAGACTCAGGTGGGTCAAACATCTAATAAGTGTCCAACGTAGTTTAAATAATCTGCCAAGAAATCACTCCATATGAAATCCTTTTTGGTACTAGAATGCTTGTCCAGGACCTTCAATCGTCACACTTCAGTGGTGGAACAAAACCCCTTTTATATCAAAGACCGTTTGGCTGTTTTGCAGGACTTAAACGAGAAAAGGAGAAGTCAAAGCAACACAATACAGAAGCTAAAGACCACTGAAGGAGAACCACCCATCCCAGCAAGGCCTGTCTGGATTCCAAAGATTGGGGATCTAGTTAGAGAAAAGGTCACGGATAAGAAGGAATTTAAGCCTTTTACAGAAAACCAGCACCTGTACTAGCAATCCACGGAATAAGAACTGTGCTAAGCGACCCCTTGCTGGAAGAAAAGAGAACAGGTTGTATCCATCGACCTGGTAAAACCACATCATTTGGCCGATAATAAGTAGTAGGCCCAGTGGACTATAAAGATGTAGCAGAAGACCAAATCTTGCTACAATACAAGAGGTTCAAACTGAAAGACTCATCACCTTTGAAGAATCTGCAGAATGAAAAGAAGGACTAAGCAGTAAAGCAATGGAACTTGTGCCTCTTGAACCCCAAATTACAGTTCGTCAAGACACTCCCATCTACAATGATGCAACATCTAACTACACTTATATGACAAAGGATCAAGTAGCCCCAGTGATTTCAAATAATGCTGATGCAATTCCAACAATTGACAGAACTGCTTATGGCTATTTCATCAACTTTGATACGTTTTACATCCTAGTGAACCTGAAATGACGCCAACAAATAAAAATTTTAAGGGAAAAAAAACAGAACTCTTTCAGCAACTTGAAAAAACGAATCTGGTTTCACCATGGGTTAAATTTTGGTTTGTGCTAGGCGTACTCTTTCTCCTACTTTGGCTAATCCTTGTAATAAGTTTGGGAATGCTGATAAATGGAAAATATAGTAAAATGGACACAGCAAGTAAGAACATCAACTTGCTCCTGTAGCTACACAAATCATCTCATCGTGAACAAAGAGACTTGACATCAGTGAACATCACAGCCGTTCCTATACCTGGTGATATAGCATGGGACAGAACTGATTATGACATTTATGGTCCGGCAGAGCTGTTGAAGATTCCACATCAATTTAAGGTTTCCTTGAGTGACTTTGTTTCACTCAGCACGTTTTCTGATGCTTGGGACTTTGAGACTGTTAATAATATGATGTCAGATTTAGAAATGTCTGCTAAATTCACAAAACATGAATACTTAGAAGGTTCATCAGATTATGCACACATGTATTGTTATAATCACTACGGTCATCATTACTTGCACGCATCTGCAAACCCTAGGAATATTTATAATTTCAATCAATGGGAACATTGTCCAACGCCACCAAAAGGTAGTTCAAAAACATTCTATGATAAATTTCCATACTTCTCAGGTTTTAATACCACAAATCCGTAAACATTTTACTGAGACAGGAATGAAAAGTGTGTTAACAAATAAAAAGCAAATTTATTCATCAGCCTTTTATGCCCAGCTGTCCTCATTAGGTTTCGACTTTTGGAGTGACAACATAGAACAAAAACTGTCTGGGGCTCAAAAGACTGGCAGGTGCAGGGAATAGAAGCTTTATTTCTAGCCTACATTATCCCTGAACAAATAATGTTTTTAAACAACACTGTTCAACAGACATCCTACCTTGGCCTGGCCAAGATAAAAGATTTGAACAAACCATCCATACCTACATCTACACCTGATAGTAAAAACACTTCAGAGGGGGGAGGGTCGACGTAATTTTTTTTCTAAAAAACAGAACTGATCCTGAAGGGAAAAAATGGTTAATCTGGCCCACAGACATGAATAACTGTCAAGATAGATTCCTGAACCAGACAAAAGGGTTACAGTAACTAGGCCAGATCCAAGATATGTCCAGAGACAACATCCAGGGATAGTAACAACATACAGTGTAGGAAAATTGTGCCTTGAGTGGCTACAAAAATCTACACTTACAGAGGTTAAACGACACCACTTATCTTTACTTAAAGATGGCGTTGATTTAAGGCACTTCTTACAAGGTCGACAACGTCATTAACGTTTGATATACGCAGGTATATATGCCATTTATAATGAAGCTTGGAAATCGACACAGGCAGAGACTGCAGAAAGAATACGAGAAATTGATTGTATTCATTTAGAGAAAGCACTCTCTGTAGTTGACAATGGGTTAACGACCCTGTCATCCAGAATGTATTCTTTGAATAGCATATTATCCCTTGCCATAGACATAATGGAACAGGACTTGCCCATGCTACAGCATGGACAGTTGCAATTACTATCTATAATGTGTTTAGGCTGGACGTTGCAAAATCTTCATTCTGGATATGTGCCATGGCGTCTAATCAACACAGTGTCATTGTTTTCTGTATTTAACCTTACAGATAAACAAATCGCTTTGGCACAGAGAGGAGCAGACTATACGGTGTTAAGCATTGAGAAACTGGAAAGATTACCATTAACTGTTTCGGAAAAACCTGCAACAGAAAGGCTATTACACAGGATAATCATTCTGCCAGTCACAATTTTCAATTTTCAATACTGTTTGAAACATGTACCAATTGCCGTGTATGAAAAGCTGGGTAAGGAATATGTAAAGTCAACCTGGGAATTACCATACACACACAAATGTTGGAGTGGGGGAAAAGAGGTATTTCTTAGTGGTGCACAATGTAAAAGCGCACTAAGTGGTACACTTTTGTGTCAGGGTATTAATTTACACAGAGCCTGTGATGGTCCTTCGAACAACCTATTTTGCCACCTGCAAGGTTCCCCGGCAGCAGTGATAGATCCAATTTTTAGGCAGCTTTCTAATGGGAGCTACTTAATGTTGAATGATCATAGCTGTTGTGGAATGATGCCAGGAAAAGCCTATCTCATAACTGTGTCAGCCAGGGTCACTTGTTGTATGCCAGTATTGTTTCCTAAAGCTAAGACAGACAGGGAGTCGCCGCTATGGCCTTCACTGAACATCTCTTCTATTCGAATTGATACTTTAAGCAGAATGAAAGCCACTCTTTTACAAAAACTTGTGCCACTGACCTCGTCTAAAGAGCCGTATGAACTACAAGTTGCAAGGTCTTCTTCAGAAATACATGCCCTATTCTCAACAAACTGCCCCGTACATTTCGTAGAAATGTTAGGTCATATCTTAAACATGTCTGATACCAGTGGTATTTTACATGTATTTAAGACAGTTTTTTTAGGGACTGTTAGCACCCTTTGAAGCAGTCCTAGGCATTTTTTCAAACTTTGCGCACTCTGTGTTCGGCGGCCTGCCTCTCATTTTTGGACTCATAGCAGGAATACTATTCTTTTTCCTTCTGCTCCTATATTCCAAATCCGATCAGTAGCAGTGACACCCAGATTACCATAGACAACACTCTCCTGGCAATGAAGTGTCATCAGTGCATGATACAGATCCTGGGCCTGGCTCGCTTAAGAGAACTGACACCACGTGGCTCCCATCATCCCGACCAATCTGGCAAGATTGTATCTTACCTGTTCTACGATGCCTGCTATGTGGAGAAGAATGCATGTTGGATGTCTGTATAACACTTCCATCAGCACTGCCAACGGATGTTGATACCTTGCTTGGGTCAGTAACGGCCCATGCATTGTGTTGTCCCCAGCGGCTACCAACCCTGATGGCGGCATTCATTGAGATCTCACAGACGCAAACTGCTGACGGTGAGATACGTGGATCGACAGGCACACAGGTACCACCTCCATCTCCGACAAACATTGCTAATGCGGCTAACGCTGATGGCGAGGCTTCACATTTTTGTGCTATCGGTTTACTTAATGAAGTGGTCCAACTTTCACCTACTGTGGTAGATGATTTCTTTGCCAGCTTAGAATATTTGATGTTTTAACCTAACAACGAGAATGACTTTTGAAGTTAGCACACAGCGTTCTACGGGACTCTGTATTCGACCTTCACTTTTCAAAACAAAGCTTCCGAATTTAGAACTCTATTTTTCTCCGATTTGACTTTTTTCAAAATAGAACTTTTTGGGCACAAAGTAATCTGCTTAAAGTAGAACTATTCTTAGAGAACAAGAAATATTTGAAACGCTTCCAAATATTTAACCTCATCCACAACCTGAACAGTATATATATATTCTGTCATGGAATGTTCTCGACCTTTCTTCTGTATTTAAGAGCCATTTCATAAATGTTATTTCATGACTCATTCTGATAAACATTTCCAGTGTCACACTGCATGCTTTGAAAGGAAATATTGTTTTTTTTAAATGCTTACAGCACAAATGCTCATCTTTCATGTACAGCCACTTCAAATGCATTTTATGTATTTTGGGGGAGATTTTTTACACATCATGCTTTAGATATGTTTTAAAATGCTTAGAATTAAGTAATATCGAACATAATAAAGTGGAATCCAAGCATAATTTACCGATTCATGCCCTTATATAGGTACAATTCACATTGCCCTTATATAGGCATAGAAATCGTACCCGTATTTAGACATAACCCATCCAGGCCAAATACAGGAATGGTTCCTTCCACTAGTTCCAAAAAGCCACAACCATTTCTTGGAAAACTCGGCTTCAGCAGTCTGGGACATCCCCTTGCTTGAATATTGATTTGTCCTAGAAATCATGGCGTTTTTAAAGAACTACCATTCCCCTGGGGTTCTTTGGTGATGTTATTATTTGCGACTTTACGTCAAACAAGGCACCTTCAAGATATAAATATGCCTTCACTTGCCCTAGCAAACACTTGGTGGTTTGGAGCAGCTCGACTATCTACTTGCCCGATGCAGCTTGCTACAGCAAGTGCCGAGGAAGCGGACCCTCCAGCTGACGCACTGACAAAGAGGCTGCCTTTCTCTCGCTGAGAATCCAGCTCAAATGTTTCCAAGCTCTGCACGCGGGGTGTTGGGAAATCGAGTCCCGAAACAGAGATACCAGACCTCCGTCATTCTAAAACCAAGGTACGGAGCTGATTAGACCCTAAGAGAAATCTTGGATATGTTCTTGGCAAAGACAAACTAAAACTATGCTACACCTCACTTACTTCTTGCCTTATACTAGACTTAGGCTAGGTACATTGGTATTTTAGAAGCACCAGTTGAGTACTTTTTAGCCTTTGTTATTTATGTATGCATTTATCTATGGTCTAGGAACCATACAATGCTTTTACAGTAATATTTCATAATACTCTTCTTACTGTACGCATTATACTTTGCAACCAGTATTAGAATTGTAGCAGTTCACTTTACTTGCATGAGAAAGAAGACTGTTCAATAAAACTTTTTCATTAAAAACGCCTGTCTCTCTATTTCTCTGCACCTCTGATGAAACGAAGCATTCACGATTGACTGAGTGAAATATCTATCTATTGTTTCCACAGCTCTGAAGATCAGTTTTATTCTTGATGAAACAAAGTTGTCATGTTTATGCGGTTGTCAGAAAAGAATACCTTCTTGTTTATTCGAGAACATTTCTAGTGACCACTGAGCTAGCTGGCACTCACAATTAAGTCTAATATATTCGATAGAGACCTAGTCAACCTAAGTCCTACGTCAAATCTATAGGATATATTATTCCAATATGCAGAGCCTATTGGGATTATAGGAACTCCACTACATGTGTACATTGCAAAGCTTGATGATAGCTTTTATTTTGTGTAACATCATTAGCTGAATGTGTGCTAATTCTTGGGGTTTGTTTGAGTAATATCTGGCTTGAAGGGGTTTGAACTGTTGGCTGATGGCAGGGTAAGAGGTGTTGTAAGACTAGTAATGTTCAGTAAGCTATGTGACTTTGCTGCTGCCTTGTGTATTTGGAGCTGGCATGAGGTTTATTTAGTGTATAGTTGCAGTGTTGTGTGTGCATAGTTGAAGTGTTGTATGCTTATTGTTGCAGTGTTATATGTGTATGGTGTAGGAAACTGGCTCTATATATACTACACCAAAATGTGGTATAGTGTGTATAGAGTCCAGGTGGCCCCAGAGGTAGGCTGAGGGTAAAGTTAGATAGACCCTTACTATCTATTTGTGGTAGGGTGGTCGAGCAGTAAGGCAGTATCAGAGATAGTGTTAAGCATTTGATGTACACAGTCAGTCAGCAAATGAATTCACACACTCAAGAACTGAACTCTAGGCCAATTCTTTTTGTATAAAAAATAAACTGTTATTTATTTTTAGAACCAAGAAAGCCTGGCACAGGAAAGCATTAAATACTTTTCAGTAATAAGTTGCTGAATATAGAACAGTTTGAAAATGCAATGAAACTTTGATTTACAGGGGATGCAGCAGGTTGCAACATTTAGCAAAAAAGTACATTGTAATCAATAGGCTTTTTCAGTAAATTACAGGTGTTACTTTTTACGTTACTTTTCTAACTCAGTTCTGAATACCTAGATTCATAGTTTTAAACAAAATGATGCCTCAGAAACCATAAATTCAGTTTTACTTCGTTCAACAGAGGTTTTTTTTTAACTCTGAGCTACCTCATTTTAGGTCTTTTTTCTACACTTTTTTTCAATCAAGGTTTCTATTATCAACTAATATTTTGAGCGAGCCCGCGTTATTTTTCTTTGTAGCAAAAAACATCAACATGTACAATATTTACAATACTTACATATATAGAGACATAGACATCACAGTAAACATTCTTTTCACATAAATACACACATATTTTTGCATTCAAGGTATATTACAAAACCAGCAAAACACACAAGATGATGGACAGAATGTTGCACAATGGCAAAAAATTCACCCCCAGTCACAGATCTGGGTTTTCTCCATCGTTAATTTGCTCACCAAGCCACCTCAGGTCAGACATGGCCATATGCAAATCAGTCTTTTTTTTTTTTAAAAAACATTTTTATTGCAGATGCACAGATACATGTATAAAATACATCTCCGCAATCCAGCAAACAGTAATCAGTGTCTACACCGGTAAGATAGAGGCCCATCAGACCCCCTGCTCTCAACATTGCGAAGAAACAACAAACAAATCGCCATCGCACCCGGGTCACTTAGGCGGAGCCCCGCCCTAGCATAGAAGGTGGCCATAGTGTCCATCCGGGCATCTGCTTTTTTCTTTATTCCTTTTTATCCATTAACTGTCCCCCGAACCCAAGTAGCAAAACCAAACCCCCCCCCCCCCCCTCCCCTGAACTCAACTAAACAATGCGGGGGAAAGTAAGAGCTCATCCCATAAGTTAACGTGAGTCCGGATATCCTTGAGAATAGTGCATTCTGTTTCCATCAGCCGCAGCCCTCCCTGTCACGCCCCACACACAAGCCGCCCCTGGACTGTCGAATTATTGGCACACTCCCTGCACACTGCGCCCCCTCCAAACCAGGCCCGCCGCCCACCCCATCATCCCCCCAAACCCCGGACCCCTGCATAGGCCCCCTACCCCGACCCACTCTCCAGCCCATGATACTGCCTCCATTTTGACCAAACCCTCTTGAACTTCTTGGGGCAGCCCCTGGCTTTATATGTCACCCGCTCCGCCGCCATGTAGAGGTCCAACCCCCTCCTCCACTCCTCCATGGTAGGCACCGACTCCGCCCCCCAATACTTAGCAATGTCTCGTTTTGCGACCACCAGGGCCAAGGTTAGGAACGTTAGCAGAGGGCGGGGGAGGTCCACATCATTGGTCATTCCCAGCAGGGCCAGTTTCGGCTCCTGGACGAGTGGCACTGCCAGGACCTCCTTCAGTTCGGTAAAGACAAGTGTCCAGTACGACTGAATCTTGCCACATTCCCATAGAATATGAAAGAAGCCCCCCCCCTCCCGCCGGCAACGGAGGCACCTGTCATCTGAGGCCTTCCCCATCTTAAACAACCTAACCCTGTCAAAGTACGTCCTGTGGAGTACGTTGTACTGGATCAGGCGGAGTCGGGATTTAATGGCCACTTCCCTCGGGTGCATTAGGACTAATTCCCAGTCGATCTCCTCCATACCACCCACGTCATGCTCCCATGCAGCCCTGAGTTTCGTTAGATCCCCCAGCATGTTGTTTGTAAGTGTCCTGTAAGTAAGGGACACAGCCTTGTTGGGAATTTGCTCCTGCAGCAGTCTACCTTCCAGGGGTGCATACTCTGGGAGACCCTCTAATGATATCGCCTGGGCCCTCCACGCATGCCGTAACCGTACATATTTATAAAATTGCGATTGGTGGAGCCCGAAGTCCGCCCGCAAAGCCTCGAATGACTTGAGCTCTCCTCTAGCAATGACATCACCCACAGTGGAGATCCCGATATCATCCCACTGTTTAAAGCCGCGTAATTTGCTCAGCTCCCGTAGCCATGCACAATGCCAAAGCGGAGTCTGCCGTGTTGGTTTCTGGTCCCAGCCCATACGTTTCGTGGCCACTCTCCAGGCCCGGAGGGTGATATTAGTGGCTGGGAGGAGGGGCGTCCTCCGCCGGCCCCCATAGACATACGTAAGCAGGTGAGAGGGGGATAGCTTTGCCCGTTCCAGCACATATGTGGGGTGGCTCGCCGGGGCATGGAGCCAGTCGTTAATAGGGGAGAGGTGCTCTGCCCAGTAATAGGCCTCCAGGTTCGGCAGGGAGATACCCCCACTATATTGGTGGCGTTGCAGGGTGGTGAGCGCCACGCGCGGCTGCTTACCCAACCAAATGAAGGACCTAAGGTCAGCGTGTATTTTGCCTAGGAGGTCTCCCGGGATGGGGTAGTACTCGTTCTGCAGGGCGTACAGGTATTTGGGCAGTATCACCATTTTGTACAGTGCTGCTCTGCCCAGAAGGGTCAAAGGCAGCTGGCGCCACCGTGTCATATCACTGGCAGAATTCTGCAGTATCCTGTTCACATTCCTAGAGCGGGACACCTCAGCGTCCAGCGTCATGAAGACCCCCAAATACTGAAAGCCTTCCGTAGACACCACCAGTCTATCCGGGAGGGCGCCACCACCCGTGGCCCCCTTAGGGTCAAAAAGGACTGACTTGTGCCAATTTATGGCGTACCCGGAGTGGTCCCCATAACCATCTATCTCCCGGAAGAGCTCGGGCACGGTGGTGGGCGGTTCGGTGACGTAGAGCAATACATCATCGGCGTATAAGGACAGCTTTTCTTGCGTGTCATCAGCAGGTGTAACCTTGAAGCCGGTGACACTCGGGTTCTGTCTGATCCTTGCCGCCAGCACCTCGATTGTCAGGGTGAAGAGGAGAGGGGACAGGGGGCATCCCTGTCTGGTGCCACGCTGGATCTGGATTTCGCGGGAGAGTGTCCCGTTCACCCTCACCCGGGCCCTCGGGGTAGTGTAGAGCAGCTGTACCCAGGAGCGGAACTTGGGGCCAAAACCGAACTTATACAGGGTGGCCTCCAGGAACGGCCAATGTACGGAGTCGAAGGCTTTTTCGGCATCTAGGGAAAGGAACCAGTGCGGCGGGTCCCTATCCCTCACCTCCTGCAGCCAGTTGTGGGTGCGACGGAGATTAAGTTTCGTGGCCCTGTCCGGCAGGAAGCCCGTCTGGTCTAGATGTATCAGAGCAGGCAGAACCGCCCTAAGGCGGCACGCCAGGATCGTAGCAAGGAGTTTCACCTCCGAGTTCAGCAGGGAAATAGGGCGGTACGAGGCACAGTCCTCCCTCGGCTTGCCCTCCTTGTAGATGGGGATGACGGTGGCCAGGGTGAGGTCGGGGGGCAGTCCCCCCTCAGCGTAGGCCTCAAGGAAAAGGTTCCGCAAGTGCGGGGCCACTATGTCAGCCGTACTTTTAAAGAATTCCGGGGGGAATCCATTCGGCCCTGGGGCCTTGCCCGGTTTCAACCCCGCAATGGCAGCCTTCACCTCCTCAAGAGAGATGTCCGCTTCCAGTCGTGGTATGTCCTCATCATCTACGCAGGGTAGGTCTACGTCCACCAGATAGGGGAGTGAGTCATCACAGGAGCCTAGTTGCCGTGCCCTGTAGAAGGCCTCGTAGTACGTCGCAAACGCTTCCGCAATGAGCGAGTCCGAGCGCGCGACTCCCCCCTGTCCATCCGCAACCTCACTCACCCACCTCGCCAGCCTCTCCCTCCGACTAAGCCACGCTAATAATTTTCCAGATTTATCCCCCACATCATAGAGACGATGGAGGGTGGCCAGGTTCTGTGTCCTCGCTTCGTCCGACACTAATTCTCGGTATCGCCTCTGGGCATCTAACAGCCTACGAAGGGTCTTCCTGCACTTGGTACGTAGGTGCTCCTTTTCCAGGTCGACAACCGTGCGCTCAACAGCCACAACCTCTTCCACTAATTTCCTCCTCTCCTCCCCCAGCCTACCGTTTATCCTATCTCGCAGCACCGGTTTCAGCGCTTCCCAAAGGGTCACCGCCGAGTCCACCGACCCGTCGTTGTCGGCCAGGTACACACGTACATCCGCCCTGACTCCTGCAAGGATCGATTTGTTCGCCAGATCCCATGCGGTGAGACGCCATGCGGCCTCCCTCCCGCCTTCTGGCCTGCCCAATGAGAGCAACAGGGGCGAGTGGTCCGACAGACCCCTCGCCAGATATGTTGCCGTGTCCCCTGCAGTGAACGTCTGTCGCGGCATAAATATATAGTCCAGCCTGGAGAACACCTTGTGGGCCGCCGAGTAAAAGGAGTAGGCCTCAGTCGTCGGGTGGATCGACCTCCATACATCACACAAGCCCATTTCAGTCATCAGTTGGACCAGGGGGGTTTGAGTATCTCGGACATGAGCCACTCCGGATCTATCCACCGCCCTGTCCATCACGTCATTAAAGTCACCCCCCACTATCTGAACGGTGTCTGAGGTGTCCAAAAGTATGGAAGCAAGGAGCTTTAGCGCATTTGCCTGCAATTTGGGTGGAGCGTAGACTGATATCATTGTGTAGGTGCGCCTTCGCCACGTTCCCTGTACCCCCACGCATGTTCCCAAAGGGTCACCCCATGTGCGTGTGATGTGAAAGGGGAAAGTATTTTTGACCACAATCGCTACACCTCGTGAGTCAGACGTGTACCCTGCGTGGCCGAGCACCTTGTATCTCCCTCTCGCTATGAACGGACATATGGTGCCCCGCAAGTGAGTCTCTTGTAGGAAGAGGATGTCCGGGCCCAGCCTCTTCAGAAAATTGTTCACCAATCCCCGCTTGATCTTATTCCCCAACCCGTTCACATTCCAGGTCAGGACCTTCAGCTTGTCAGTGGCCATGTGTATAGCAATAGGATAAGTGCACCCCAGGACATGGGGCCGAGTTGTCGGGCATACATTTGCAATGATGGAACCACACATTTCTCCAGATTTCTAAGCAAGACTCCCCCCGCAGCCCCCCCAAGAACAACCAAACAACGTAAACAAACCCCATCCCCCCCCACCCCCACCCCACCTGCGCTACCCGGCCATCCCGCCCGTACAACCATCGACGGTTCAGGATACCAGGGAGCAAGGTCTGTCGCCCACCCTCCAAACAAACCCACCTAGTGGATACCTAGTTGTCCAAAGTCACGTATCAGTACAGAGTGTTTCCACCCCTCAGAGCAAATCGAACAGTACCTGTGCGTCCCCGGCAGGGAACTGCCAAAACAGAATCTCAGGTCCTTAGCCCCTCAGGAATGCGAGTCCTGTGTCTCAGGATCAGTACCTTCCACGATGTGCGGCCCACCCTGTTCCAGGTCGCGGATGGCCACGGCCAGTGGGTGGAGGGACGGTTCCGTGCGGTCTTCCGCGTCCGACGCAGACACTTCTTCCTCTTGGTCCGTGCCATTGCCAGACCCGTTCAGCAGACACCGGAATCTTGATCCCCTATCTGGGTCCCGTGTCGCTGCGTCGTCTGCGTCTCCCGTTCTCCTACCAGCGGCACCCTGGCGCGATGGATACGGGGTCCGTTGAGATTTCCTGTCCACTCGCTGTTGGCGAGAGCGCTGCGATCCACTGCGAGCACGATCGAAGTTAGCTGCCGCGAGCTCCTCCCGGATCCTACGACCTTCCTCTTCCGCCTCTCTCAGCAAGGGCCGTTCCTCTAGCCAGTGCCAGGCCTCCTCCGGTCGAGCAAAGAAGAGTGATTTTCCCTTGTAGAGGACCTTGAGTTTGGCGGGAAATAGAAGCATATACGATATGTTCAGGGACCGCAACTTAGCCTTTACAGTATCATAGGAGCGTCTCTGCTTCTGCACGTCCTGGCTATAATCGGGGAATATCATTACAACCGTGTTCTCAAACTTAAGTTCCCCCATTCTCCGGGCCTCCCTCAGGATAAGGTCCCTGTCCGCATAGTTCAGAAATCGGGCAATTATCGGGCGGGGTCTCGCCCCCTCCGGAGGCCTGGCCAGGAGCGCCCTGTGCGCTCTCTCGATCATAAAACACGGAGAGAAGGGTGCCTGTGGAAACATGGTCCTGAGCCAGGAGTGGAGGAAGGCCGCCGTATCGTTCTTCTCGATTCCCTCTCTCAGGCCCACAAAGCGCAGGTTGTTTCGGCGGGCTCTGTTCTCCGCATCGTCCACCCGCCATAGCAGCTGTCTGTGGGAGGCCTGTAGTTCCGCCATATCTTTCTTGAGTGAGGAAACAGATTCCTCCGTCTCCGTAATCCTGGTCTCTGTTGCGCCTACGCGGTCCGACAAGTTCCGAAGGTCCTGGCGCAGCAGTAGGACTTCTGATCCCACCTCTCCGATCTTCGTTTCAAGGGCAGCTCTGGAGTCCTGAATATCAGTCCTGGAGGCCTGGATCGCCTCCAGGAGCATGGCGGTGTCTGCATGCGTGTCCCGAGCCCCTGCGGCCATATCCTTGGGGGTCCGGGTGGTGGTGAAGGACTCAATGGACCCCTGCCTGGTGGAGCGCTGTGGCGGGTCCCTTTTACCCATATTGAACCCCGGGGGGGCCCCAATGCCCGCAGTCCGGCCGCCGGGAGACCGGCTCGGTATTGCCCCCGAGGCTGACCCCGGGTCTCGCCAAATTCGGCTACGATGCCCCTACCACCGCTACTTCCAGGCTTCGCGGACCAGGCACCTCCTCCTGAGCCAGGCCGTCACCGGGTCCCCTCGTGTCTCAGGGGGGGATGGGGAGGTAAAATGACGGATTGCGTCCGTGTGCCACTGGGGGCCGAGATCCCCGTCTAGGGCTCCGTGTGCTCTCCGTTCCAGATGTAGAGGTGGGGGGGAGGGGGGACAACCACCCCACAGCCCCGTGCAGGCCCCGGCGGAACAACGTTGCGCTCAGGCGCGAGCGCCTCTTACTTGACTCCTGTTCCGGGGAGATCGGTCGGCGGCCAGCAACTTCAGTCCCCGGCTCCACAGGCCCCGATCCGCCTCCGCCTCCGCGGTCCGTCGGGGGGGCTCCCAGGCATCGGTAGCCGATCCGGTAGCGACCGCACTCACGCGGGAGGGGGAGCGGTCCGCTCGTCGCCGCCGCAGCCCTGTAGTCGCGTCAGCTCCGGATCCCAGCTCCGGCTGTCTCCGCCATCTTGGGCGCCTCGGGTCCCGAGGGAAGGCTCTCGAGCAGGTCGGTCACCCCACAGCGGGAAGGCAAACCGGAGGGCTGTGCCTGCGCCTCCTACCTCCGCCCACTCCTCCGCCGTGTTTTGTTCCGTTTTTTAGGCTAAAGGCATAGAAATCGCCGGATTATAGGCAGCTCTGCCGGGAGCGTTGCCGAGGCACGTCTCACTCCGCCATGCAGCTAGCCACGCCCCCTTATATGCAAATCAGTCTTGACCATGTGCCTCATGGGAACAGTCCAGCCCGAACTGCCAAGCCATGTCTTCCCTGGACCGGAACCAAACATACTAGGACCGGTTTCTGGCTATCATCCGTCTTCAGCCAGGATAGCTTGACTCCAGTGGCGTAGTGAGCAAGGGACCCACGTCTGGGCATATGCTACCCACACAGGATGAACAGCAAAACAAACAAGATGATGGAGGGAATGTTGCACAATGGTAAAACATTCACCCCCAGTCACAGACCTGGGTTTAATCCATCGTTATTTTGCTCACCAAGCCTCCCGAGTTCAGACATGCCATATGCAAATCAGTCTTGACCCTGTGCCTCATGAGTCCAGCCTGAACTGCCAAGCCATGTCTTCCCTGGACCAGAACGAAGCATCCTAGGACCGGTTTCTGGCTATCAGCCGTCTTCAGCCAGGATGGCTTGACTCCAGTGGCGTAGTGAGCAAGGGACCCACGTCTGGGCATACCCTTCCCACACAGGATGAACAGCAAAACACACAAGATGATGGACGGAATGTCGCGCAATGGTAAAACATTCACCCCCAGTCACAGACCTGGGTTTAATCCATCGTTATTTTGCTCACCAAGCCTCCCGAGTTCAGACATGCCATATGCAAATCAGTCTTGACCCTGTGCCTCATGGGAACAGTCCAGCCTGAACTGCCAAGCCATGTCTTCCCTGGACCAGAACCAAGCATCCTAGGACCGGTTTCTGGCTATCAGTCGTCTTCAGCCAGGATGGCTTGACTCCAGTGGCGTAGTGAGCAAGGGACCCACGTCTGGGCATACCCTTCCCACACAGGGTGAACAGCAAAACACACAAGATGATGGACGGAATGTTGCACAATGACAAAACATTCACCCCCAGTCACAGATCTGGGTTTAATTCATTGTTATTTTGCTCACCAAGCCACCCCAGTTCAGACATGGCCATATGCAAATCAGTCTTGACCCTGTGCCTCATGGGAACAGTCCATCCCGAACTGCCAAGCCATGTCTTCCCTGGACCGGAATCAAGCATCCTAGGACCGGTTTCTGGCTATCAGCCGTCTTCAGCCAGGATAGCTTGACTCCAGTGGCGTAGTGAGGAAGGGACCCACGTCTGGGCATGCCCTTCCCACACAGGGTGAATAGCAAAACACACAAGATGATGAACGGAATGTTGCACAATGGCAAATCATTCGCCCCCAGTCACAGATCTGGGTTTAATCCATCGTTATTTTGTCCACCATGCCACCCCAGTTCAGACATGGCCATATGTTATGTTATAAGAGACTTATAACGCCCACAACTACTCAGGAGTATCCTGGCACGATACGGACTCATGCACGTGAAAGGGAGACTTAAATGAAAGCTTGTTTGAAAAGGTGAGTTTTAAGAATTTTCTTAAAAACATTTAGATCCTGCGTATGGCGTAAGGCCGCAGAGAGACTGTTCCAAAGCACTGCTACCTTGACCGAGAGTGACTGTGCCCCAAGTCTGGAGCGTCGAAAGCGAGGGGTAACCATCAGACGGTGCGAGGCGGAGCACAAAGAGCGATGGGGGGTGTAGAAGGACACTCGTTTCCTAATATAGGAGGGTCCAGAATCATGCAGGGCTCTGTGTGCTAAGGTGAGAGCCTTAAACTGCACGCTCTGGGCAATGGGTAGCCAGTGGGGGTCGCGGAGGCGAGCCCTTATGCTGTTTCTCTTAGAGATGGTATATAAGAGTCTGGCCACAGCAATTTGAATCAGTTGGAGTTTGTTCATTAAGTAGCCAGGAATGCTCAGAAAAAGCGCATTAGCGTAGTCTAAGCAGGACAGGATAAGAGCTCAGTCCACCATTTCCTTAGCTGGCTGAGGGAGTAGAGGGAAAAAATGACTGAGTGACTTAAGTGTGCCATAGCAGACACCAGTGATGCTTGGTTCCGGTCCAGGGAAGACGTGGCTTGGCAGTTCGGGCTGGACTGTTCCCATGAGGCACATGGTCAAGACTGATTTGCATATGGCTGGGTCCAAACTGGAATGGCATGGTGAGCAAACAA
This sequence comes from Lissotriton vulgaris, assembly GCF_964263255.1. Classification (NCBI taxonomy): domain Eukaryota; kingdom Metazoa; phylum Chordata; class Amphibia; order Caudata; family Salamandridae; genus Lissotriton; species Lissotriton vulgaris. Next base: position 41,216,906 of record NC_141696.1, on the reverse strand, counting down.
AACGATTAATTTAGGCCCAGATCTCTGTACTGGTGTGAATGTATGACTTTGTTCTGCATTCTGTCCATCAACTGTTCTTTTGCATTTGTCACCCCGTGTTGGACGAGTATGCTCAGACGTGAGTCCCGTGCTCTCCATGCCACTGGAGTCAAGCTATCCTGGCTGAAGAGGGCTAAAAGCCGGAAACGGGTCCTAGGATGCTTGTTTCCAGTCCAGGGAGGACCTGGCCTGGCAGTTCGGGCTGGACTGTTCTAATTGGGCAAAGGGTCAAGACTGATTTGCATATGGCTGGGTCCAAACTGGAATGGCATGGTGAGCAAAAAAACGATGGATTTAGGACCAGATCTCTGTACTGGGGTGAATGTATGACATTGTCCTGCATTCTCTGCATCAATTGTTCTTTCACATGTTACAAAACCATTCACTTTACAGAAAGGTAGTATTCTTTTAAGAACACTTGCAATCCTACTTGTTTGGATCTAATATAGGAACGTTTATTTTTTCGTCCTCAATAACCGCTCTTTCATAGGTCCTATACAGGTCAGAGATTATTGATACATTTCTAGTTTAAGCCTGTGCTTTCGGCTCAAAGATGCCTTATTTATTTGGCGGGAATTCTAGTCCTTATTCTCTCTTGACCTCTTGTTGTATGGTAGCCAACGTGTTTTGACCTTCGCAATAGGTGGACCCAAGATTTTTTAAGTGATGATCTTCATCAGCGCGGGACTATTTGTCATGTAGGACATCTCAAATTTCGTATTCCCTTCACACTTGAGTGTAGGCTTTCACAACCAGAGTTTACTGCAATGTAGAATTTTCTGGGCCGTGAACCAATTGTTTCCTTTTTATATATGTGGCCCTTCAATGGCTATGCAATCCTCATCAAAGTTTCTTTTTCAATCTTGTATCCGATCCATTTACCGGCGTGACCGCTACTTCTCAACTAAGTTCCTCACTTGCTTTGACCTAGATTCAGCACTGGGACATTTCCTGTCAACAGGTAAGTAATTATGTTTGGTTGTTCACATGATTTTTAAAGAATATCTTTAGATTTCAAAACTCCACACTTAGGGCCCGATGTAGGTCGTTCGGTAACGGCCGAAAATCGTTATTTTCGGCCGTTACCGACCGGTATACCTGAAATGGTATGTAGGGGCTCAATTTTACAGAATCGGTAATTTTACCGAATCGGTAAATTTACCGATTCTGTAAAATACCGAATTGGTATTTTTACCGATTCGGTAATTCTCCGATGTAGGTGGGACTCTTCAGAGTCCCAGGAGCCTTAACGAATCGGTATTTTACCATCAAATCCAATTTGATGGTAAAATATCGATTCAGGTGTGCATGCATTAAAAATCGGTAAATCTAATTTACCTACATCTGGCCCTTAGTCCTTTTTTTTTGAAGAAAAACTGTGCATTGAAATGATTAAGCTTTTTCAGTAAATTACAGGTAAGTTACTTTTCTTATTCAGTGCTGGATATTTGGATTCAGCACTGGGACATTTCCTGTAAACAGTTAAGTAAATAAGTTGTGGTTATTTGTGCGATTTTTAAAGAATATTCTTAGATTTCAAAAGTCCACACAAAATTGTCAATGTTATACTATGGAGATAAAACAGGTTATCCGCTCACAGGTACGTAATCGACTATGGGAGTTAAGGTTCCGGGGTTAGGCTCAGGGGTCCCTCTGGGTACAGGGATGCACTGTTGTTGTACTCTCAGCTGCACTAAGGCAGCCGGGTGCAGAATGTTGAGGCCCAAAGATATCCAATGGGGGATAGGTGGCCTCCGGTTGGTGGTTGCTGGCAAGCAGGCCACTGGGTTGTGGGAGCAAAGCTCCTAGGGTTAAGGTCATAGCAAATGGGTAAACAGAATAGCACAAAGGTGCTCCCTCAGCGGCACTGGGGCGGTCAAGTTCTGTTTTGACTTTTGGCGCCCTGTTGTTTTCTATGAAGAACCTCCGGTTTGCAAAATCACTGTCATGGATTCATATGCTGCGGTCATCTAACGCTGATATTCTGCTGCATGCAGCTTTAGCAATGATGTATCTTGTATGAGTAAGCTTATGTTTCGTAATAGTACCTTATTGCATTGCTAACATTAAGCATTAGAACTGCATTGTTAACATTAGGGGCTCGATTCCGATCCGGTAAAAAAAATCCCCCGTACGAATCGTATTCGTAGCCGAATCCGTACGACTCGTAAACACAGCGTACGACCCGGCGAGTACGATCCAGACCGGGTGATCAGGACGCTATTCGTACGGTCCGCGTCAGGTACGGGCGATTCGTACGGAAAAGCGCACAATGACATACACACCGTACGCCGCGTACCCCCCATGATCGTCGGGGTACGCGCCGTACCCCTGCGATCATGGGGGGTACGCGGCGTCCCCGGGGGGGGGGGCCTTCTGTACTTGTTTCGGCCCGAACTATGCGTTTACGGCTGTTTCCAGCTCCCGTAAAAAAAACGGTTGTACGTTGCGTACCCGACACGATTCGTACTTGCTGGGTCGTAAAAACCTGCCGCGAACTGTTGCGACGTCACGTACAGCGGGTTCCGAGTGAGACTCGTACGGATATTTTAGTCGTACGGAGTCCTGTACGAATCGTACGGTCTTTGGCTCCTGGTACGGATCGTACTTCGTTGTACGTACGGGGACGTGTACGGGTACGATTCGTACGGGGAAAATTGCTCCGTACGACAATTCGGAGCGCATTTTACCGGATCGGAATCGAGCCCTAAGTATCTGAATTGCATTGGCCCCTTGTAGCTAGCAATGCTTGTTGTTTGAGTGCCTCAAGCATTATGTTTTTCCAGCGTCGCCTCACGTGAATAAATCGTTAACACATTTGCAGGATTCCACGTGAGGCTACGCCCAAGCACATTGCATGACAACTCTATAAAAACCCCACTGTGGAACGCGACCATGCTTCGCTTTATGCTAAAGCGTTACCATGATCGTTCCTATTTCAGTCCCGGTTCCTAAGTGCGCTTGGGGTACTCCCGCTACAGTCAAGCGTTCCGCATCCCGCTCCAGCTGTCCTGCAACGACGATCTTCCCTTCCCTTCTCTTGCACTTACCTGCATCCCTGGACTCCAGAAGCCTCCTGATCGTCTCTTCTCCTTCCTGGACTCCTGAAGCCTCGTGATCGTCTCTTCTCCTCCCCGGACTCCTGAAGCCTCCTGATCGTCTCTTCTCCTCCCCCGACTCCTGAAGCCTCCTGATCGTCTCTTCTCCTCTCCGGACTCCTGAAGCCTCCTGATCGTCTATTCTCCTCTCTGGACTCCTGAAGCCTCCTGATCGTCTCTTCTCCTCCCCTGACTCCTGAAGCCCCCTGATCGTCTGTTCTCCTCCCCGGACTCCTCAAGCCTCCTGATCGTCTCTTCTCCTCCCCGGACTCCTGAAGCCTCCTGATCCTCTCTGCTCCTCCCTGAACTCTTGAAGCCTCCTGATCGTCTCTTCTCCTCTGCCGGACATACAGCTCAGGTCTGCTTCAGAGACTTCCGTTTCCTGTTCCTGCAAACAGAAAGTAAGAGTGTTTGTTGCTAAGATAGGAACCATGTTTCTCTAATAGTCAAGAGGACTAAGCATTGGTAAAGACAAATACAAACATCGACAAAACAGTAATTCAAGGCTTCGGTAACAACTAAGCATTGGCAAAGGCAATCGTTCAAGGCTTTGATAAAAGACAACAATCAAGCATTGGCAAAGTTAAATAAAACGTGTTGGGACAAGCATTGTAATGATCATTCTGTGTGTAAAGTAAAGTAAGGAAGGACTATTGCTACTCAGAAAACCTTTGACAGAGACAAAGTCTCGAGGACATTGTTTAATCCAAGGAGCAGTGAGTTTAGGGTGAATTACCAATTGTAACATATAAAAGATATAATCTTTGTTGAGCAATAAGGGTAGAACCCCACTGCCATTGTCGGATATTTTGTTGTTGTTTTTCTATATTTCATTTCAGAACCCCAACTTTAGGATTCATCATACAGCTGTCAGGTAGGACTACAGTTTTGAGTGTACTCTAAATAACCAGAACTAATATACTAACCAGTTAATTCCTCTGCTTTTAGCAGTTGTTTAAATGATTTCTGGTTACATGTTTGTTTTAATATCATTGAAGGCACTCAAGGTAGAAGACTAACCAACCAAGAGTCGCCTCACAGCTATAGAAGTGTTGGCATGGGCCCTAAAGTAATGCGGTATGTAATGTTCATGTGAGAGTGAATTGTACACGTCAAGGCACAGGTACATTGATATTTAACTAAGGGTAATTGTTGTTCAGCGTCGGCTTCAGCGTCGGCCAGCGTCGGCCTTCAACAAGGCCGACGCTGTCATCGCACCCCACCTGCGGGACATCATCAACACCTCCTTCGACACCGCCACCTTCCCCGAGACCTGGAAGCACGCCGAACTCAGCGCTCTTCTCAAGAAACCTACAGCAGACCCCACCGAACTCAAGAATTACCGCCCAATCTCGCTACTCCCGTTTCCAGCCAAAGTCATCGAGAAGACCGTCAACAAACAGCTGGCCGCCTTCCTCGAGACGAACGGATCCCTCGACCCCTCACAGTCCGGCTTCCGAGCCAACCACAGCACCGAGACCGCCCTCATCGCCGCCACCGACGACATCCGAGCCCTGATGGACAACGGAGAAACAGCGGCCCTCATCCTCCTAGACCTCTCCGCGGCCTTCGACACTGTCTGCCACCGCACCCTAGTGCAACGCCTCAGCAATGTCGGAATCCAGGAGAAGGCACTGGAATGGATCGTCTCCTTCCTCGACGGAAGAACACAGAGAGTCTGCCTACCACCGTACAAGTCAGAAGCCACCGAAGTCATCTGCGGCGTCCCTCAAGGATCCTCGCTGAGCCTTACCCTCTTCAACGTCTACATGAGCCCCCTCGCGGCCATCGCACGCCAACACAACCTCAACATAATCTCCTACGCCGACGACACCCAGCTGATCCTCTCCCTGACCAACGACCCCGCCGCCGCCAGAACCAACCTGCACGAAGGGATGAAGGAGGTAGCCGAGTGGTTGACGACCAGCCGCCTGAAACTGAACTGGAGGTCCTCATCCTGGGCTCCACGCCCTCCGCCTGGGACGACTCCTGGTGGCCCCCCGCCCTGGGCACCGCGCCCAAACCAACTAGCCACGCACGCAACCTGGGCTTCATCCTGGACTCCTCCCTCTCCATGACCAGGCAAGTCAACGCCGTCTCCTCGGCATGCTTCAACATCCTGCGCATGCTACGGAAGATCTTCTGGTGGATCCCCACGGAGACCAGGAAGACAGTCACCCAGGCCCTCGTCACCAGCCGACTGGACTACGGCAACGCCCTCTACGCCGGAACCACCGCCAAACTCCAGAAGAGACTTCAGCGGATCCAGAACGCCTCAGCCAGACTCATCCTCGACATCCCACGCAACAGCCACATCTCCGGACACCTGAGAGACCTGCATTGGCTCCCCGTCAACAAAAGAGTCACCTTCCGTCTCCTCACCCACGCACACAAAGCCCTACACGATCAAGGCCCGAGCTACCTCAACAACCGAATCAACTTCTACGCTCCCAAACACCACCTCCGATCAGCCAGCCACGCCCTCGCCGCCGTCCCACGCATTCGTAGAGCGACAACAGGAGGAAGGTCCTTCTCCTACCTGGCCGCCAAGACATGGAACTCCCTCCCGACCGATCTGCGCCTGACCCAAGACCACCTCTCCTTCAGGAAGAAGCTCAAGACTTGGCTGTTCGAGCAGTGACGGCACCCACCCCCCCTAAGCGCCTTGAGACCCTATGGGTAAGTAGTGCGCTCTATAAATGTCTTTGATTGATTGATTGATTGATTGTTTAGAAGGAGTTCGCCGGCTAGCAGAATCTAAATAAGAGGCCCAGAACACTTCAACCAGAGAAACATCATCTGAGATCCTCAAGAAGAAGGACCAGTGGTTTGTCTTGTTTCTCTCCACTTCCCCTTTCCCTTGGGGATAAATCAGAGTAGTCAAGCGTTCTCATCCTTATTATCCGATTGATCCACGAGGGAGATGGGAGTTTGTATCATCAAGATGGAAACAACAGGACCCTTGTGAGTGAACGTGCAACAATCACTGCAGACAGGGAGACAAAGGATTTCTGGGTGCGACCAGCACTTGGAGAGGTACGTTGGGAAGTCAAGGGTTGGTTAGGCACTGTCAGTTTGGGCACAAAAGGCCGTGGGGCATCGGGTGCAGGGGTGCCTTTTAGGGTCAGATCTTCTTACCAGCTCCTGGTCGCCGTTAGGGGGACCTTCTGGATTTAGGCTGCAGGTGCGGGCTGGAGGCTTGAGGCAGGTCAGGGGTTGACGGATCTTAAGTCAAGATCACCAGGGTAACCTCCTCATGGTGTTTTTCCACTCTAGCTCAGGCCGGGTTCGGCGGGTGCAGAGTGGGCTGGATTTGTGGTCTCTGGCAACTGCCATAAGTTGCAGTTGAACAAATCTAGTGTTCATGGGGAAGCAGACTTTGGAAGTGAAGGGAGGCAGGTCCTCTGGGATTTTTGAGGTTGCTGGCTGCAGGAAACACCAGGATTTTGCAGGAGCAGGTCCGAGGGAAGACAGGTTGGTAGGGCTGGTGCGAAGTCAGTGGGCGTCTTGCTCTTGTTTGCTGGCTGCACGGTTGTTCGGTCCTTTGTCTTCTTTTCTTCTTGTTGTCGGAGGAAGCAAGGTTCAGGGTGCCCGACTAAATACTCAATTTAGGGGAGTTAGAGGTAGGTGAAGGGCAGACACCAATGGGTACCTTCCCTGTGGTGGGTACACCCCCTATCCTACCACCCTCCGGTGGTAGGGGGGCAGGAGCCTGTCCCTGGTTGGTTGGGTCCCCCATCCTCAAGATGGCAGGGACTCAAGAGTTGTGCTTTGCCTCACCTCCCCCACCTGAGGGTTGGAGTTGTCAGAGATAGGTACACCTCTTTCCCTCACTTGTTTTTCCCGCCAGCTCAACCATCCAAAGCGGGAACTAGAACGAGTGGGGACCAGTTGCTGAAAGCAGGAAATGGTCTGGGGAGGCTCAGAAAGGCGGTAGGCTACTGAAGCTTCCCCTTCGTGAACTCTGCCAATCCTGGGGGAGGAGACTCAGCACCTCGTCCCAGGATGTGCATTTTTTCAGGTCCCAGAGAGCAGCAGGCTCTCGACCCAGATGTCAAGAAACATGTCTGGTGGTGACAAGTGAAATCAGCCGCTCAGCCTGGACACTAGTTCTTGGTTAGTTTGCAGGGGGCATCTCTGAGATGCCCTCTGTGTGCATTGTTCATTAAATCCCACGCTTGCATCAGTGTGGGTTTAATGTGCTGAGAAGTTTGATACCAAACTTCTCAGTTTTCAGTATAGCCATCATGGTGCTGTGGAGTTCGTAATGACAATCTCCCAGCACCACATTCTCTTAATGGCAGCCCTACACTTACAATGTCTAAGAATGGACTTAGACACTGTAGGGGTACGGGACTCATGCACCTGTACCCTCACCACTGGCATAAGACACCCAGCTAGAGGGGTTACTGATCTATGCCAGGGCAGTGGGTTGTAGGCATGGCACACGGGGAAGTGTGCCACGTCGATTCTTTAATTGTTTCTGCACCAAAACACACAGTCCGCAAAGGCAGTGTATGTGTGTAAAGGTACAGGGCCTCTAAGGGTGGCACCATAAGTGCTGCAGCCCTTAGATGTCTTCCCTGGTCATAGTGTCCTGGGTACCTGTGGTAACATTTACCAGGGGTTGACCTGTGGCCAAAGATGCCAATTGGGTTAGTTTTGGGGAAAGAACACAGGCCGTGTGAACCTGATTGGCAGGGATCCTGGGCACACCAGGAAAAAGTGCATCAGTAGTCTGGCAAAAAGTGAGGGGGTTTGTGCAACATAAACCCACTTTCCTTCATATGGTTGCAGTGTTGTGCGTGTTTGATTGCTGTGTTGTATGTCAATGGTTTCAGTTTGTATGGAGATGGGTAGAGTGATGTATGTGGATGGTTGCAGAGCTGTATGAGGATGATTACAGTATTGTATGTGAATGGTTGCAGTGTTGTATGTAGGTGGTTACAGTGTTGTCTGTGAATGGTTGCAGTTGTGTATGTAGATGGGTGCAGTGTTGAATGTGTATGGTTGCAGTGTTGTATGTAGATGGGTGCAGTGTTGTATATGGATGGTTGCAGTGTTGTATGTGTATGGTTACATTGTTATATGTGGATGGTTGCAGTGTTGTATGTGAATGGTTGCAATGTCGTATGTAGATGGGTGCAGTGTTCAATGTGTATGCATTGCAGTGGTGTATGTAGATGGGTTCAGTGTTGTATGTAGATGGTTGCAGTGTTGTGTGTGCATGATTGCAGTGTTGTATGTATTTGGCTGCAATGTTGTGCGCGTATGATTGCAGTGTTGTATGCGTATGCTTGCAGTGTTGTATGTGTATGGCTGCAGTGTTACTGTATCTATGTGGATGGTTGCAGTGTTGTATTTGTATGGTTACCATGTTGTATGTGTATGGTTGAAGTGTTGTATGTGTATAGTTTCAGTGCTGAATGTTGTTGGACCTTACAGCCTTAGGGTGGTCTTCTCTCCAACAGTTTTATTGCCTCCTCCATTTTTCTGACCGAGGTTTTGCTGATATTAGGACTCTGTGCACTTTACCACTGACACCCAGTGCTAAAGTGATTGTGCTCCCTCCACTAAACATGGCATTTTTGGCGTATCTCCAATTGACATATTTGATTTACTTATAAGTCCCTAGTAAAGTGCACTGCATGTGCCCAGGGCCTGTAAATTAAATCCTACTTGCGGTCCTGCAGCACTGATTGTGCCTCCCACTTAAGTAGCCCTTTAACCATGTCTCAGGTCAGCCATTGCTGAGCCTGTGTGTGCAGTTTTACACTGCCATGTCGACCTAGCAAAATAACCCTTTACCGGACCCACACCTTACCTTTTTATACACATTTCACCCCGAAGATGGGGCCACAGCAACCCAGTGTTCAGGTACAATGTATTCAAAAGGCAGGACATGTACTTTTAAGTTTTACATGTCCTGGTAGTGAAACACTCCCAAAGTCTTTGTTCACTACAGCAAGGCCTATTTCTCACATAGGATAACATTGGGAATTACCACATTAAATCTCATAAGTGTAAATAACAGTGTGGAAGAGATCAACCGTTTGAATTTGGTGTCTCTTGAATCATAATGTAAAATAAAAACTTATGAAAGGTCTGTTTTTAAATTGCAATTCCAAATATGGCACTTTTGGAAAGTTGGCAATTTTCCTATTTTAGCCATTTGGTGCCTGCTGTCTGTCTCTTATCACTTGCCTGGGGTGGGTGACAGCTGGGCTTTGTGTATTCCCCCTAGACAGCCAACCACTATGGGAATTTAGGTCTTACTTGATGGGCCAACCTGGGAAAATTGGAGGGAGGAGCTGGGCTCAGCCTCACTTACACCTGAATAGGCTGTGTGCTGTCACCACACAAAGGACTCAATCAAATAATCAGTACATTTGTAGAGTGCACTACTCACTCGCGAGGGTGGGGGGCTGTTGGGGTGTTGCTACTACTTGAACAGCCAGGTCTTGAGATGTCTCCTGAAGGTGAGAAGGTCTTGGGTCAGTCGGAGGTGGGTGGGGAAGGAGTTCCAGGTCTTGGCGGCGAGGTAGGAGAAAGATCTGCCGCCTGTTGTTGTTCTTTGGGTGCGTAGTACGGTGGCGAGGGCGACCTCCCTCCACCCCTTCCTAATGCAGGCCGCTGCGCGGCCGCCACTGGTGCGCCAATGGCGCGCCAGAGGCAAGCCCGTCTGCGCCAGTCCGAGCGTGGACCGCGCCCAGCGCCAGAACCCCTGGCACCCATCAGGCCCAGCACGCACAACGGACCTTCGATGCCGCCACCCTACTCGCATTCAACACTGGCCGCTCGACTACCTGCTACCAAGCCACCCTGAAGCGCACTCACGGCCCATTCTCCTGCCGAAACTGCTGCTAAACCAGAACCCAAACCATCGCCTCCCACACCAGCCCAGGAAACAACAACAACCTCAAGTGCATCCTACTCAACACCCGCTCCATACACAAGCACGCCATCGAACTCTGGGACCTCCTTGACTCAACAGCCCCGGACGTCGCGTTCCTGACGGAAACCTGGATGAACGCCTCCATGGCCCCTGATATCGCCATTGACATCCCGGACGGCTACAAAATCATCCAGGGGGACCGTACGAACAAGCCCGGAGGAGGAATCGCCATCGTCCACAGGAACACCCTCAGAGTCACATCCAGCACCGAAGAAACTCTCAGCAATGCCGAGCACCTACACTTCCGGATCCACACCGACCCCAAGACCACCCTCAGAGGAACACCATCTACAGACCACCGTGTCCACGCCCACAATTCAGCAAATCCATCGCCGACTTCGTCAGCACGCACGCCCTCGCCACCACAGACTACATCCTCCTGGGGGACCTAACGACAACAACACCACCACCCTGCTCAACAACCTCTCCAACGTAGGACTGAAGCAACTAGTGAACACCCAGACTCACCACGCAAGCCACGCGCTGGACCCCATCTTCTCTGCCAGAACCAACATCACGGTCAGCCACACCACCACTCTCCACTGGACCGACCACCGATGCATCCACTTCTCCTACAAGAAACTCACTGCACAAATCCAACCGCCGCAGATCCCTCGAAGATGCTGGAGCAAAGTCACCACTGACCAGCTGACCGCCTCCCTCGCCTAAGGCCCCCCGGCCAATGCCTTGGACACCAACACCGCCACCCAAAACCTCACACAGTGGATCAGCAACTGAGCCGACACCCTCACCCTCGCCCCTATCAAGAACCCTCCAAACAAGCACAACAGCAGGAGAACCACATGGTTCACTACAGACTTAAAATCCAGCCGAACTCTAGAGAAAGCCTGGCACCAAGAACGGACAGCTTAAAACCTTGAGGCCTTTAAGACTGCCACACGCAAACACCACCAGCTCATCCGCATCACCAAGAGAACGGCCTTCAGCGAGCGCATAGACAGCAATGCACACAGCAGCAAGGAGCTCTTCAGTATCGTGAATGAACTCTCCAACCCAAGCTCCAACTCCAACGACATCCCCCCCTCACAGGACCTCTGCGACTCCCTCGCAGCCTTCTTCCACCGCAAAATCGCTGACATACACAACAGCTTCGCAAACCAGACGCCTCCACCAGCCGCAGAACCAACGCCCCCCACCGCCCTCCTCAGTCGCTGGACCCCCGTCAACACCGAAGACGTCACCCAGATCATGAACACCATCCACTCCAGCTCTCCATCCGACCCCTGCCCTCACCACATCTTCAACAAAGCAGACACCATCATCGCACCCCACCTCCGAGACATCATCAACAGCTCCTTCGAATCTACCACCTTTCCTGAGAGTTGGAAACACGCTGAAATCAAAGCTCTCCTTAAGAAGCCAACAGCAGACTCCAAAGACCTCAAGAATTTCCGGCCCATCTCCCAGCTCCGCTTCCAAGTGAAGATCACAGAGAAAGCAGTCAACAGGCAACTGACCAACTTTCGCGAAACCAACGGTTCCCTCAACCCGTCCCAGTCTGGCTTCCGCAGCAACCACATCACAGAGATTGCCCTCATCGCCGCCACCGACGACATCAGAATCCTGCTCGACAACGGAGAAACCGCAGGCCTCATCCTCCTAGACCTCTCATCTGCCTTCGACACAGTCTGCCACCGCACCCTAAAAACACGTCTCCACAACACAGGGATCCAGGGAAAGGCCCTGGACTGTAAATAAATGTAAATGTACATGTATTTATATAGCGCAAATCGCCCACATCGCAGGCATCTATGCGCTTGCTTAGGGAACCCGTCCTGGTATTCCCCTGTGAGATACCCCAGCAGGGTATCCACAAGGTGAAAGCCAGGCATCCCGCCGCGAGGGGCCGTTGTGGAGATTAAGCAAGCTATTGCCCAGAGTCGCAGAGTGTGAACCCGTGAGTCGAGTAGGCACCGGAGTGAGAATTATCGAGTCCGTGGAATTATTGAGCCCAACCCCCGTCGGGGCGGGGAATTGAACCCTGGTCCAGGGCCGATCTCAGTTTCCGGGTCTGCCGCCTCTAACCCCTGAGCCACACTTCTCCACTGGATCTCCTCCTTCCTCACTGACAGAACCCAGAGAGTCCGCCTACCCCCGTTCCACTCAGAGGCCACCAAGATCATCTGCGGCGTACCCCAAGGCTCTTCACTCAGCCCGACGCTCTTCAACATCTACATGAGCCCCCTCGCCGGCATCGTCCGCGCACACAACCTCAACATCATCTCCTGTGCCGACGACACCCAGCTTATCCTCTACCTAACCACAGACCCAGTCACCACCAAATCCAACTTCCAAGAAAGAATGAGGGCCGTCGCCGAATGGATGAAGATCAGCCGCCTGAAACTGCACACAGACAAGACGGAGGTCCTCATCCTTGGACCGTCCCCGTCCGCCTGGAATGTCTCCTTGTGGCCCGCCGCCCTGGGCACAGCACCAAATCCCACCGACCACGCACGCAACCTTGGGTTTGTCCTGGACTTATCGCTCACTATCACTCAGCAAGTCAACGCCATGTCCTCCTCCTGCTTCAACACCCTCCACATGCTACGAAAGATCTTCAAATGGATACCCAGGGAAACAAGAAGGACTGTCACCCAAGCCCTCATCACAAGCTGGCTCGACAATGGCAACGCACTCTATGCAGGGACAACGGGCAAGCTACAGAAAAGACTACAACGCATACAGAATGCCTCTGCATGCCTCATCCTGGACATCCCCCTCCACAGCCACATCACAACCCACCTGAGAGACCTGCACTGGCTGCCCATCAACAAGAGGATCCCGTTCAAGCTCCTCACCCAAGCACACAAAGCGCTCCACAACACCGGACCCGAATACCTCAACAAACACCTCATGTTCTACGCCCTTGGGGTCGGTGTGGATCTGGAAGTGTAGGTGCTCGGCATTGCTGAGAGTTTCTTCAGTGCTAGATGTGGCTCTGAGAGTGTTCCTGTGGACGATGGCGATTCCTCCTCCGGGCTTGTTGGTACGGTCCCTCTGGATGATTTTGTAGCCGTCCGGGATGGCAATGGCGATGTCAGGGGCCGAGGAGGCGTTCATCCAGGTTTCCGTCAGGAACGCGACGTCCGGTGATGTTGAGTCAAGGAGGTCCCAGAGTTCGATGGCGTGCTTGTGTATGGAGCGGGTGTTGAGTAGAATGCACTTCAGGTCGTTGTTGTTTCCTGGGCTGGTGTGGGAGGCGGTGGTTTGGGTTCTGGTGTAGCAGCAGTTTCGGCAGGAGAATGGTCCGTGAGTGCGCTTCGGGGTGGCTTGGTAGCAGGTAGCCGAGCGGCCGGTGTTGAATGCGAGGAGGGTGGCTGCATCGAAGGTCCGTCGTGCGTGCTGGGCCTGATGGGGGCCAGGGGTTCTACCGCTGGACGCGGTCAACGCGCGGACGGGCGCAGATGGGCTTGCCTCTGGCTCACCAGTGGCGGCCGCGCAGCTGTCTGCATTAGGAAGGGGTGGAGGGAGGGAGGAGCAGCTGGGAGGCGGGTAGCGGGAGTCAATAGGAGGTAGGGGCGGGCCGCAGAGGACACAGCGGCAGGAAAGAGCAGGAAGCGGGCGGCGGGAAAAGGACAGCGAAAAAAAGCAAAAAAGACAAGGAGGCAACTTTATTCACTCAGGGGGGAGGAGAAGGGGAGCAGAGGCAGCACAACGGGGAATCACGAATAATGGAAAGAAAGCGGGATAGAAAGGGACACAACACAATCAGATGGACAGAAAACCAAGCACAAATGAGCAAAAAGGAGAGAAAGCAGACAGAAACAGGCAGAACAATACTTACAATCCTTATAGCCCACCTCTGGGCCACAAGGGATGAGGCGCAGGTGGGAGCCTGCGGGTGGAGGAGGGCCTCGAACGTATAGCAGTAGCAGCAGTAGCGAGGGGCAGGGACACGGCACCAGCAGGGTGTGCTGATGCGGTGGGGGAGCGGCCTGGCCTGAAACATGGTCAAGGGCTGAGCAACCCCCCTGTAGTAAGTCTGGACCCAGGGCAGGAAGGGCATGACCTCTGTGCACTTCAAATGCCTGTCTTTGAAGTCTCCTCACCTCAAAGATCCAACTGGGTATAAGTACTAGACGTTTGACGCCACAACTTTATTTACACTTCTAGACCTGTAAATACTCTGCCAGGAATAATGACTTGTGTGCTGCTGAAGGACTGCTACTCTGTTGGACTGCTGCTTTGCTCAAATTCTGCCTTACTGAGTTGTCCTACTGCCTGCAGTTTCTCTCCCTTGGTGAGAAGACTGTACCTTCATCACTTGAACTGAGAGTGACTCAAAGAGATAGCTGCCTGGTATCCTGATCTGGTCTCAGGGACTTAAAAGACTTCCAACCACCATGCTCCTGGACTCTGCCATCTGCGAGTCTGCCCTGCCAAGTGGTACCACCCAAGTCCTGAACTTTTGGAAGTAGGTCTATGTTTGCTCCAATGTAACTGACACATCCTGTGCTGTAAGAGCAGAACCAATGCATGTCCGCTTCTGCAAAGAAAAGAACTGCAGCATTGCTTCTACTGCGTGGATTGGAACCTGCACAACAGACTTGCATTACCGCTACAACCCTAATCTTGGGAACAACACATCACCTTCGGATCCACCACTGTGCAACGTTTTACCTGGTGCAAGCTCCTTCGATCCCTCATTACCGGCAGCCTCAACGAGGATGCTACAGCTCTGCATCGCAGCCTTAGATCTCATTGGAACTCACACATCACCTCAGCTGCGCAAGGTATCCGCGACACAGGCCTTTGTTTTGCAAGCCCCATCAATGGGTTGACACAACAGAACCTAGCACTGCAGCCTCCCCAAATCCCGGAACTGAAGCATTGCCTTGGCAGTGCAATGCATTTTTTATTAGGAGCAACACTCCACAACCAGGGTTTAAAGAACTTTAGTTCAGAAGGCCTAACTGGATCTCCGTAGCCGGCCTGCACTTAATTGCAGTTGGCAAGTTAAGCCTGACTTTTCTGTGGTAAGCTACCAGAGGCTGGCCACAGGTTCATTTAGGATTTTCATGTGCCTTACCTTGACTAGGATTGTGGTCGCTATTTGACGAGGGCTTGCACCCCAGCCAACCACCAACCCAATTTCTAATCAGTGTTGTGTGTGTATGGTTGCAGTGTTTTATGTGTATAATTGAAGTATTGTATTTGTACGGTTGAATTGTTGTATGTGCATGGCTGCAGTATTGTATGTGTATAAGTGCATTTTTTGCGTATGTATGGTTGCACGCGCGTGTGTGTGTGGTTGCACTGTTATATGTGAATAGCTGTATGTTGTATGTCTGAGGTTACAGTGCTGTGTGTGTGTGTATGGCTGCACTGTTGTGTATGTATGGCTGCAGTGCTGTGCATGTGTGATTGCACTGTTGTGTGTGTGGTTGCTGTTTTGTGTATGGCTGCAGTGTGGTTGCCCAAGTGTGTAGATGGCTGCAGTGGTGTGTGGTGTGCTAAAATGCTGTATGTGTTTGGCTGCAGTGTTGTAAGTGGATGGTTACAGTGTTGTATATGGATCGTTAAAGTGTTGTATGTGTATGGCAGCAGTGTTGTATGCAGATGGTTGCAGTGTTGCATGTGGATAGTTGCACTGTTGTATGTGGATGGCTACTGTGTTGTATGTGGATGGTTGCAGTTTTGCATGTGGATGGTTGTTGGGTTGTATATGGATGGTTGAACTGTTATATGTGGGTTGTTGCAGTGTTGTATGTGGATGTTTGCAGTGCTATATGTGGACTGTTGAAGTTCTGCATGTGGATGCTTGCAGTGTTGCATTTGGATGGTTGCAGCATTGTATGTGTGTGGTTGCAGAGTTGTATGTGTATGACCAAAGTGTTGAGTGTGAATGGTTGCAGTGGTGTATGTGGATGGGTGCATTGTTGTATGTGTGTGGGTGCAGGGCAGGCTGGCTGGAGTTCCAGTGTTGTATGTGTGACCGAAAATCTCCACCCTGCCACATTGAGTTCCGCAAGCAGCAGAGTGTGTCATGTTGCACCGTTCACACTGATTCTTAGCACCGGGTATTTGTCCTGCACTGTGCAGTGTAGAAGGCACCATGCACAGCAAAAGAGGGTGCTGCTTCTATCTGCCACTCAAGTAGATGTTCTACTCGAGCAGCAGCATTTTCAACTGAGTGGTAGGTTTCTCAACATGGGCGGCAGTGACTGACCGCGACTGCCCCCATGAAAAATCTCGCTGGGAAGTAGTCTGGAGTAATACTTTCCTCACTTGCACCTGCGAACTTAACGTTGTTGAGCCTGAGCGAGGAAAATACTCTGTTCTGCTATGCAGAGGGGAGTTTTTCGTATCTCAGCGCAGAGCGTGGCATGGGAAAAACTCCACAAACTCTGCAAGTGGATCAGAATTTCGTGTCCAGGCCTAGTGCAGGGTTGTAAGTGGAGCCAGTTTGGTTTGTTTGCATGTTTCTTGGAGTCAGGAGGTTTGAATGTGTGAGTGACAGAGTATGATGTTTGCATGGTATTTATTGACAAAGTATATAATCCTGGTGACATGTTGTGAAAATGAGTATGTCATACATACAGGGAACCGCCCTCAACTGGCTCCACTCCTTCCTCGCCAGCAGAACCCAAAGGATCAGACTCCTGCCTTTTCTCTCCGAACCCACAGAGATCAACTGTGGAGTACCCCAAGGATCATCGCTCAGTCCCATGCTCTTCAACATCTACATGGCCCCCCTCACCGCCATCATCGGATTGCATGGATCAGCGTAGTATCCTAAGCTGATGACACCCAGCTAGTCCTCTCCCTTATGAAGGACCCAAAAACCACCACACTCAGCTTCCAAGAAGGGATGAAAGACGTCACAGCATGGATAAGCAGCACCTGCCTGAAACTCAACTCAAAGAAGACAGAAGTCCTTGTCCTTGGACCCATCCCTTCAGAATGGGACAACTCCTGGTGGCCCACTGCACTTGGCAAACCCCAACCCCACAGACCACGCCAAGAACCTCAGTATCATACTTGACTCCTCCCTCACTATGACCTGACAGATCAATGCTGGCACCTTTACCTGCTTCAACACCCTCCGCATCCTCAGCACGACCTTCAAGTGGATCCCCCTGAAGCCATAAAGAACATCACCCATGCACCCATAACAAGCAGACTGAACTACGGAAACGCCCTCTATGCTGGAATCAACAAATCCCTGCTACGCAAACTCTAGACCATCCAGAACACTGTGGCGAGACTCGTCCTCACCATCCCATGACTTGAGCACATCACCCAACACCTGCGAGACCTCCACTGGTTCCCCGTTGAGAAGAGAGTAACCTTCAAGCCACTCATCCATGCCTACAAATCCCTCCACAAAACCAGACCCAAATACCTCAATGAAAGAGTCTCCTTCCACGTACCCAAAAGAAACCTCTGCTCCACCGACCATGCCCTAGCAGAAACCCTGCACATCCGCAGAACCAGAGCCTTCTACTACATCGCAGCCAAACCCTGGAATGAGCTCCAGGTCAACATCCAATGCTCCCCTACTCTGCACACCTTTAGGAAGAGCCTCAAGACCGGGATGTTCGACAGACTCCGATGTATACCTCCTCCCATCGCCTTAAAACTATCACGGGTCATTAGCACGCTTTAACCCATTGCCTGCGCTGCAAATTCCGCGCTAGTGCGGAACGTTCCATTGAGCGATTGAGATTGGAACGTTCAGCAGACGTGCGCAGCACTAGCGAGTTAGTGCACGCGACGTCCGCTGAATGTTCCCCGCACTTAAGGGGTTAAACTCCCTGATTGATTGACTGATTGATTGAGGAGTGATGCCTCACATGAAGTGTTGTATTCAGGGGTTCAATTAGACCCAGAACTCGGGGAAGGTGTAACACTTCTGCTGTTCCCTGTTGTAGCTCCTGCCACAGTAGATGGTTTAGACTGTTTACGGTGGCATTCTTGATCTTGTGCCAACAAGTTATGTATGTCCCCTGCCTTGCTAACTGTTGTTTGATGAATCTGGGCAGCTGATGCATTTGTTGTTAAACATGATACTGTAGGCTCTGATTAAGGTGCTGTCAGGGCTCGACAAGTCTGAAAAATGGTACTAGTCCTGCAGGTCTAGTACCTTGAAAAATATCCTTGATCTAACAGTAAACTACTTGACCTCCGTCTCTGAAATCGGAGCAAATGTGACAAGATATCAAGATTTAAAGGCATCTTTATTGCTCATTTGCTTCATGAGCAATAAAAAGGCCTTTAAATCTTGTTATCTTGTCACATTTGCTCCGTTTTCAAAGACGGAGGACAAAAGTTAGTATATTTTCTTACTCGGCAGAAAGAGCGAGTAGGACCTAAAAATAGCTCGACCTCATACAATTTACCTCGCAAATGCGAGCGGTTGAGTGGATTTGTCGAGCCCTGTCCAGGGAGTGGGCACCTTTTCCTTTTAACGCTTCACTGCCGTATGTGATCGCGGGCAGGATTTTGGCTTGCGCAATCTGAAGAAGTGGAGAGAGCCTCGGGCCCGTGAGCTGGGTTTTTATTTGCTTCAGCTTGTCACAAGGGCAGCTCCTTTCCTTTTAATTGACTCTAGCTTATTTGTCAACTGGCCTATATTGACAAATACTACCCCTATATATTTGTAATTTGTTGTATTCTGTGATTGGTTGTTCCCTAAGTGCCAGTGGTGGGG
The DNA here is from genome assembly GCF_964263255.1 of Lissotriton vulgaris. NCBI lineage: Eukaryota > Metazoa > Chordata > Amphibia > Caudata > Salamandridae > Lissotriton > Lissotriton vulgaris. The sequence goes on along the minus strand of NC_141696.1, from coordinate 41,198,140 downwards.
TTTTCCCCTCTTCTTTGAATGGACATTGATTTCGTTTTTCAGATTTACTTCCCAAATAATTGGTATTGGAGTATTTTTGAAGTGCGTTTAAAAGATGTTGCATAACCACATGCGTGTTACTAATTAAGACTACATCATCAGCGTACAGGATGCTGTTTAGAGCCTTGCCTCCTACCTTGGAGCATGAGCATGTGCATTGCAATGGTCTACGGTCTGCGTCAGGTCGGCCATATGAAGGTTACATAGATTTAGCACAGCATTCAGCCCTGTTTAGGCCCTTTGGTTGTTGGAATTCGCCTTGACAGGCATGTGCCATCACCCAGTTTGACCTGCACCCAGGTGTCGGTGTAAGGGGATATTAGTGCGCCTAGCAGTACCTGCAGGATCTTCCAGTTTCTCAGCTTTTCATAAAGTTTGCCTCTCACGATGTTCTCAAAGGTAGCCTTAAAGTCTACGAAACATAGATAGAGTGACTTTTTTGTTGTTGATGCTTTGTCCATGAGTACTGACAATGTTAAGATATTTGTTAAAGTTACAGTGTTTTTAGCAAAGCCGGTTTGGTTGAGAGGTATAATTCCTTGTTCCGGTGCCCATAGCTGAAGATCCTCAAGTACGGTGCCCACGTAGTATTTAGCTTTGTTACCAATTAAAGCAACTAGATGGTAGGTTTTGGGAGCAGATTTCTCACCGCCTTTATAAATAGGGGCAATAATGGAACCTTTCCACCAATAGTATTGCCTGCTTCGCCAGAATTTATTTTTAAAGGAATTTCTCATGAAGTGTGCACTCTATACTCAAACAAATACCTTGTATCAACATATGGCGGATTTCTCAAACCTCTGCCTACTCCAAGTCCAGTTTAGAACATTATTTCCATAGACTTTACTGTTAAATCACCAACCTCAACTCAGGACCAGCCTACATGAACCACCGCCTCGCGTTCCACTCACCCCAAAGATCTCCCCGCTCAGTCCAGCTCCCTCTTGCGACAGAACCCCACACCAAGAAGACCATAACAGGAGGATGCTCCTTCTCCTTCCTTGGGGCAAAGACATGGAACACACTCCCTCTCCAAAGCCGACACACACCTTCAGTTACCAAGATCTTGAAGGGGCTCACGACCTGGCTCTTCAACGAAGCACCGTAAAATCCCGGAGCCACGCACCTCCCCCCCAGCACCTTGAGACCATTTCAGGTGAGTAGTCGCGCTTTACAAAACTTGTGATTGATTTGATTGAAATGTAAACACAGTGTTGGTAGTAGTGCTGGATACTTTTACAAGGTCAGGTCATATCATTCCTCTTAAGAAACTGTACTGCTGCAAAACTTCCTGTAGCAGTTTTGGTTTGCATTTTTTGTTCACATAGGGGCAGATTGCAAGCCTCTTGCGACACTTTTGCGCCGCTGTTGTGTCACTATTCTTTTATGTGATGCAGCTGTGGCGTAAAAAATGTGGCCAATTTACAAAGTGATGCATTTAGGGGACTATGTCAAGATGTAAAGTCCTGCGTCACATTATACCTGTGTCAGGTATAATGTATGCAGGGTGGGTGTTCCCTCGTAGGAAGGCCTCGTAACAGTGATGTAGTGAAATCTACACAATTTCACTGCATCACTTCTAGGACGCCAGTGCGTCAAAACCTTATGCCTGCTTAAAGCAGGCGTAAGGAGTGATGCATTGTAGTGGCAATAGGCCACAAAATGCAGTGCTGGTGTTGCGGCATGCTTGGGACATAACTCCAGCAATACGTGACTTTAGACCCAACAGATCCTGTCACTCCTTGCGCCATGGTGTGCCGCATTGTAAATAAGGTGCATCCATGGTGGCGCAAGGGTTTTTTAGTGTGGTGCAGAGAAAGTGACTGATCTGTACATCTGTGTCACTTTCTTGTAAATCTGACCCATCATTTTTACTGGAGATAATTGTGTCAGACTGTCTTTCGGGAAAGAACTGAAATGAATAGGGACAAAGATTTCAAATCCAACAAGTTATTACAGTCAAAAAGAAGGACAGTTGGAACAGTTAAATCTGCCCTTTGAGCCATTACTGTTTTCTGCAGTACCATAAAAAGGGCTGGTGTAGATGGATCAGTCACAATAAATTTGCAGTTTTGAACCCTACCTACCAATAACAGCAGATTCACAAAAGGCCAATGTCACACTACACTTCATGAAAGGCTCATGCACTCCAGAGATCTAATGTCTTTAACACTGCCTGAACCTCATCTACAAATGTACATCATCGCCCTGAAGCTTAATCATAACAACAGCAAGTTTCTTCCAATTACGAATACCAACGAGCAATATTCACTCCAAACCTAGGTAAGCGAAATGAACCTGGATTGAATCCAACCACAACTACCAAGGTCACTTGCATTCACCCTGGACATCAACCTCACCTTCAAGTAGCACATCACCAAGACAAACAAAATGAAGCGATGCCAGTTCTTTCTGCTAAAGAAAGTGAATGTGTTCCTAGAAAGGACTTTGAATCTACTGTTCAAGCTCTTGGACTATTGCATCTGGATGGTGGCAAAACCCTGCCCCACGGCTCAACCCCTAAGAACCCCAGCACATTTTTCTAAACCCTAAAGAAACCCTTCTGTTCTTCCTGCCACCCACACTCTATACAAAACCAACTGCAGTAGCTTCAAAGCCTATTTATCTGGTAAGCCACCATATCTGGGAGCTCTTGGTACATCGGCATCCAGGACACAATCAGGCTGGAAATGGAGAAGTACAAAAAAAAAAAAAAGGAAATACCTCTTTCCTCTATATACTCAGTATCTGAGACAATATCTCATATCCATCATCTCTGCCCCAAGCCCTGTTCCAGTTTAGAAAAGAGCTGATGACACAGTTCTTTAATGAACACCACATCACAACACAGGAACAGTAGACTTCCCTTCTCAAACTCCAACTGCATCAGTAGTCAGTTGTTAAATGTAATATTGCATTTAACAATGTACAGTGCCACCCTGCCTATTGGTTAGGTTTGTGCTGTACAAATACCATATACATAGGTGCATATTCCTCAGGGAGGGGAAAGGCTTACCTGCCACATCACATACGCCTGGGAATATTTCATTAATGTAACTTTTGAACATTTCAGTTTTATGTCTAAATATGAGAAACTTGTGCTGTAAAATTCAATACAGGGGGGCTAGATTGATTTATTACATGATCCTATTCGCGGAAGGTATTTCATCCCACCATTTTGAAGGTTCACAAGGGTCTGGTGGTAGTGGCTGCAGATAGTGGATGATGCCCACAGTTTAATGGGTGGTGCAGTAACAGAAGTGGCCAGAGACAATGGTGGACGTTCCTAAGAAATATTTTGAGCACACACACTCACACGTATTATAAATTTAACACTGGCTAAAAAAGTCCCAACTGGCACAGTAGAAGCAGAATGAAATATGGAAGGGAAGATGAACATATGACTAAAAGGATCCCTGTTGAGGAGCCAGTGCCCTTTTTGCTCTCATTTAATTTACTTGCAAGTTATTATAGGCATCAAGCTGTGTAAATTATTATCTTGTTCTCTTCCAGATCCTTCACTACCTGAAACACATTTACTTTAAGACTCACACCGGGGAAGAAATATTCTTCGATGTAAATGGAGATGCCCCTGCCACCTACAATATCCTGAATGTGCAGATAGCTCAAGATGAGGAATTCCGGGTGGTAAAAGTGGGCACGTTAGACTCAACCGCACCAAACGACAGAGATATCAGTATCAATGCTGGTGCCATCCTATGGGGTGTCGGGCATACTCAGGTAATGCGTGAGTAGTGTACAGGGCATATGTCAGGTAAGCACACACCAGAGATCTGCCCCCAATGTACAGCCAGAGTGTCAGATCTGAGTTGGGCCACTAAGCACATCAGCTTTCAAGCAGCAATGAAATAGAATGACAGTCATGCTGGTGGGATACAGATGCTACATTATTAATATATATGGTGGCAGTCTAAGAAATACAATATATTCTGTCACTTAATCTATATTCCTAAATGCTCAACATCCTAGCCCAATTCATTGGATTGGTGGCTTTCTCAAGATAATCATTACCAGGCTTCTGTCAATTGTATCTTTCTCCTTGTTAATGGTAGAGGGTCATCTCCTCTCCACAAACAAACCAGACAGTGCATCTCCTCTTTCTGACACCCTTGAGGAAAGCAACTTTCCAGGCACCACTTGTCAATTTAAATGTACATTTCCAGAATGTTGAGGGCCAATAAAGCACCCAGCAGAACAAGTCATTTGACTCTTGCTTGGACTTTGGTAGACCTCAATCACTCAGATGTGTTATCTTATCTATATTCTACTGTGTTGATATTATAGGAGTGAACCAAAGTCAGTCCAGGGGTTAATAAAAAATGTTTGACAAAGAACCTCCAACACTGCTCAGTGATTTACCTGCCATGCATGAGTCAAATCCAAGGCGAAACCTGGCCATCCTTTGCAACTGAGTCCCTCGTCTGAGCACTCTCTTTCAAATCGCAGTGGCAGAATAGGGAGTGGCAGTTGTTTTTTTCTATGACCTGTCCAGTGGTCACAAACGTTGCCATCACTTCCTCCTTCTAGTGGTGTAAATTGAGAGGATTAACATGGGGCATTCGGTGGGGTTCCTTGGTTGCACAATTGTCAATTCATTAATTGACCAGGTTGAACTTATTCACGATAGGCAATGGAGTAAACCATTTGTGTCCCAGCCAGTGCATGTGTGACCTTGCACCAATGCAACAGGCAATAATATGCCAGAAGTATGTTGTCTTGATCTGGGTATTTGTGACCTTTAATCAGTGATGCATGATCTTGACTGCTATTTTGATCCACAAGTACATGATTTCAGCTAAGCCCTGTGGGATGCTGATCCAGAATTATACAATCATGGGCCAGCATCTAGTTGGTTTTTGCAGAGCAGTGTGTCATATGGGTTCAGTACTATGTGACGTTGACCCACAGTGGGTGTTATGTGGCCAGTAATGTGTCTTCACAACTCAACTCTGTGTCATCCTGAGCAACTGTTGTGATTTGGGCCAGCACTGTGTAATGTTGGAGCACAGATCTTGTTTTAGTGTTGTGGGTCTTGTCTAAGCCCTGTCCAATCATTATTACATTCTCAGTTCAGGAAAACCAGACTCCATTATTCCTATTGGAAGATATGCTTGTAAAATGTTACAAAGTATTCCCCATTCTGTCCTATGGGCAAGATAGCCTCAATAGTGAAAAACGAAACTGGCAGTATTTCACTATCAGGACATGTTAAGCACACCAGCACATGTCCTACCTTTCACATACACTGCACCCTGCCCAAGGGGGTACCTTGGGCCTACTATAGGGGTGTCCTATGTGTAAGAAAAGAGAAAAGTAAGGCCTGGCAAGTGGGTGCCCTTGCCAAGTCGACATGGCAGTCGACTGCAGGGGCAGGCCTGAGACCTTGTTTCAGGGCTACTCATGTGGGTGGCATAATCAGTGCTGCAAGCCCACTAGTAGCATATGATTTACCAGCCCTAGCACACTCAGTGCACTTTACTAGGGACCGACTGGTAAAGCAAATATGCCAATCATGGATAACTAATCATAATAACAATTTACACACACAGCATATGCACGTTAGCGCTGATCAGCAGCGGTAAAGTGCCCAGAATCATATAGCCAACAACAACAGGTCAGAATAAAAATAGGAGGAAGAAGCAAAATGTTTGGGGATAACCCTGCAAAAGGGCCATTTCCAAAAGAGCAGGACACCTTTTAGTATTGTGATACAATTCATGTTTTCATTGCAAAGTATTATTTAAGTAAACATTTTAAGGTACACAATGGTATTAACATTGTTATACGATTGCTGGCCCTGCTGGGCACTGCAAATTGAACTGACTCAATGTTTTTTCAATTTCTCAGGAATTCTACCCCAAGGCGGCGCCAACCATGCACTAAAAATTAGCTGCTTACACACCTGTCCTGATGATGATCTCAATTATATGCGATTGAAACACCGTCGACCATAGAACAACCTAACTCCTTATTTTATTATATAACAAAATATGTCTAAAGGAGTTTAGTTTCTTGTTGTTTGAATTAATGCATGTTGTAATGTTTTTCACTCACCACTGCACATTTTTTCGCTTATCTGTGAGCACTGGATGTTGTTATTTTTACTTAAAAAAGCTTATTTTTTATGAATTGATGCTTTGCAATGAATACATTAATTGCATCACAATGCTAAAAAGTGTCCTGCTCAATACTTGCCTATGATATACTGTGTCCTCAAATATATTGGAGTTACAGTGTTTTCTCTACAATACTCCTATTGGCCTCAGTGAACCACTGTTTTTCGCAACTGTAGGCAAAATTCTTTTGGCTTAAATTTACATTTTAACTTTCTCCCATGCTTTTACCTTCATTTAGATAAAAGCTAACAGGAAAATAAAATCCTTTAGATTTATGTCTCTAACTCTTACCCACACTGATGTTAGTGTGTTTTACAATTACATATAGCATAACTCTTAGGTATTACCAATAAATCTCCTCCAAGAAATGGTGTCTGGAATGTGTGGGGTCATTGCTCCTTCACATAGCTGTACAATCATGGAAGGAGGTTGCAGGGACACCTCCTGCACAGCAACTTCAACACACACACTCACACAGCACTGCATAGCATAGCAATCAATATCTGTGCTGTCCTTGACTTCACCCTGCTTCAACACCACAGTTTTTAAGTGATCCTTATTTGAAGGGGTTCATCCTCATTTTCTATTAAATACATTGCTCATATTGAAGTGCTGTGCTTGTATGCATTGACCACACTGGACCATGCCAAAGGGTCCTCAGAATGAATGTGGCAGATTAAGAACTGTGCACGTTGGTCATCACTGAGTGCGACGTTCGGCCTGCACAGTGTTATAGTGGCAGTGGTTGCAAAACTGTGGGACTATGGGACTATATGCATTGTTAGGGTGATACATGAAGTCGGGTCATTGCTGTATATTGACGAGCACTGTGTCATATTGGGTCTATGTTTTGTGATACCAGACCAACACTGTGAAATACTACTACAACGCTGTGTGATCTTGACTCACCACTGTATATTTAGGTGGACTGATCGAACAATCGAGCACTGTACAAGTGCTTCTCATGCACAATGTTTATGCGCAGGGAATTGGCTGTGCATCTAACTAAGGTGCAAGAGGTGTGGTGCAACGGCCGGATCTGGAGCGCGGGCCTGCGGTTAGATCCCCAGCGGCAGATCAGCTCAGCATCATGTGACTCAGGGAAATAACTCACTTAGGGCCCGATGTAGGTAATTCCGATTTACCTACTCTTAAATACCGAATCATACCGATTCGGTATTTAAGAGTAGGTAAATTCTGTAAGGTTCGATATTTACCGATTTGGTAAATACCGAATCGGTATTTCCCATTGATTCCTATGGGCCTTGAAGCCCATAGGAATCAATGGGAAATACCGAATCGGTATTTACCATTGATTCCTATGGGCCTTGAAGCCCCTAGGAATCAATGGGAAATACCGAATCGGTATTTACCGAATCGATAAATACCGAATCCTGGCAGGGGGAACGGGGTGTCACTTTGACACCCTGTAGCACCCCAATTGCAGGCTTTTGTGCCATGTGGCACACATACATGCCCCAAGGGCATGTCTGTGTGTCACATGGCATAGGTGTACATGCACAGATGTGCATGTACACTGGAATTCGGTATTTTACCACCCAATAGGATTGGGTGGTAAATACCGACTCCTAAAGGGCGTGTGGCACTCTTTGAAGTGCCAGCTACATCTGGATTTACCGATTCGGTAAAAATTAGGCCCCCTACATTAGAAAACCCTAATACCGGCCGAATTTGGCCGTTACCGACTGGTATTAGGGCTCCTACATCTAGCCCTTAATGTCCGTGACCACCCCCAGCATTTTGAAACCCTTGAGGGGAGATATATTTGCACTTTACAAATATGAATTAATATTATTAAGTACAAAGGCTTTTTATGGTTCAAAGTCCCAAATGCAAAAAGGCTTTTTTACATGTGAAAAGCTCTAATTGTGAATTAGTAATCTATTACCCAATAGCAAATTGGGTTTGTGATTTGTTATTAGGAAGGTGTGTGCTTAGGGAGTCCCTTCCTAATACTGAATCTCACTGAATCTCAATGGTATGTGTGAATGGTTTGCGACCATAATGCGTTTACAAAACATTTGCTTCTTACCGCCGACTTCAAGTAGGTGGTACCCCATTCGTAAATGGAAAGGGGCCCCCAAGGGACCCCTTCCCCTTTGTGAATTTTTGTCAAAACAATTTTTTAAAAGCAAACAGTAGTCCATGGACCAGTGTCTACTCTTAAAACATGAAAAGAAAACTGTGGGAAAACTGGTCTAGAGAGAGGTGCGTGCCGTCAGCTTCCAAACGGATAGCTGCAAGACCGTGATGTAGAGAAAGGGATCGTGAAAAGGTATCTCGCAGATAGAGAGAGAGATGTGCTATATATTTTCAGTGTTAGCTTGCAGAGATACAACTGCAGGTTGGCTCGCAGAGAAAGACCTGCAAGCCGAACAATGGTTTGCAGAGGAGGAGCTGTGGGCCGGTGAGCTCAGTTGTAGAGGAAGAGCTCCTGGCTGACTATCTGACTTGTACAGGAACAGCTGCGGCCCTTCGGCTCGAAGAGCACCCGGCCCGCACAGGAACACCTACGGGCCTAATGCTATAGGGAAAGATGCGGGTTGTTGGCTTGCAAAGGCATACATATGGGACAGTAATGTGGAGAGAAGGAACGTGAAGGGAATAACTCATAGAGAGACAGCTGCGGTATATTTTCAGTGATGGCTTGCAAAGGTACAACTGTGGGCCCAACGGCTCGCAGACAAAAAGCTGCGAGCCAGCCGACCAGTGATTCACAGAGGGACACTATCGAGCAGGTGGACTAGCTCCTAGAGGAAGAGCACAAAATGGTGATAGGAGTTGGGCAGAATAAATAAAATTGTAATTCCAAAACTTGTTATCTATCATCCCTTTACTATACGTATATTAATAGCTTTATGTGGAAAGAAAAATTTGGCAACTGTCTTAAATGGATTGGGGAGCTCAGTACTGACAAGACCCGGACCACTTAAATGTCTGCATATATTCAGCAGACAAACACCCTCTGACAATTACCTTTACTAATAATCACATTTACTTTAGTAATCTGAACTAAATCGTACTGAAAATATACACAGAACATTTTCATTTATTTTTTATCTCTCACACATTTACAAAAAAAATTCTTCTGAAGAAACGCTCTCCAAAAAATTCCATTTGTTAACAACCAAAGCCTCCCAGAAACACACCAATCTTCACTGATATGAAATCTACATCTCAGTATGAAAAATGAGACCACAAATTTTTCACATAACATTTCTGGTTTTTGTTCCATCTCTGTTAAATTAATAGCACATGAATGTTCTACTCTAACCCCTTCACCATTATTTCCGCACTAAGTATAATTTAACTTAAGTTCTTAATTGATTCCAAATGTCACAAACGCATGCAATTCTTTCCTTGTCAAACAGTACATGTAATGCACCTCTCTCATCAAGAATGGAACCAGTAATGACACAATTTCCCTGTTGCTCCACACATAAATACATGTAAAGAACAAATCAGAATAGTCCCTTGATTTTTTCAAATTGCAAAACTTCTGTCTATTGGTTATTTTTCAACTTTCAATATAAACAGTTTTGAATAAAACGTATTCTATCAACACACTTTCTGGAACATTCTACGACTCCTGCAGGTTAAAAGTTCATAATTTTTTCAAATCTACTAATATTTTTTTGCAACATTTTCCCAAACACTTAACACACCTGCAGGTTACAAGATCACAATGTTTTAAGTTCAAACAGTGCCTTCCAAATGCAAGTAACAGGTGTGGTTGAACTGAGCAAATGTTATCCTATCATATGAACTCCACGTTCAAATTGCTTTTTATTAACCAATGACAAAGATACTTTTCGACAAACTAATATGCACTCTACTTTTTAGTAAACAATTATTTTCATCACCCAATCAGTCATCCTTTTGTATGAGAAAAAAAAGTAGTTCCCCATCTTTAATCATATCTCTTATTCTACGAACGGACTGAATGAGCTACAGACATCTATCCATACTTTCCAGCCATACCTTAAAAATGCTAGTGTGGATCATAGGACATAGCTATGTTTTCTGGTTGAAGAGGTATACAGAACAGAGGCGTATTGAATTACACCTAGGTTTACAAAATGTGGACATTAAATGGTTTGGACAAAGAGGATTGAAGTGGCACCAATTGCTCCCTTTGGTTAAAACCTTTTTGCTTCTCCAAACCCCTGACCTCATGATTGTGCACGGTGGTGGTAACAACCTAGGCACATTGACTGGGGTAGGTTTGGAAATGCTAAAGAAGGACACCTTTAGACAATTATGTTGCTTTTGCCTCAAACTGTCTTTGTATATTCCAATATATGCCAAATACAGAAGTGGAATTGGTCAAACCAATTTTGTCCTCAGATTGAAAAATCAAGCAAGAATGTCAACAAAGCTGTCTCTGGATACCTCAAAGACCATAGAATTGGATTGATCTACAATACCAACATACGTTTTCATATGTCTGATATCAACAGAAGTAATGGAGTACACTTCACAGATCAGGGAAATCGAGTTATTCTGAATAACCTGAAGCTGTGCATCCACACTTATATGTAGCTTCAACTAATAAACACAAAGTCTCTTTTTAGAGCCGCCTTATATTCCCAATATCAGTTTGTAGCGTTACAACTGTGATCTGGATACCACAGGGAGACCTGCAGGCCATCGACCAACCTCACCCATGGGCTCGGCTCACACACAGAGAGCTACGGGCTGTTGGCTACCAAATGCACAGCTGTGATCCAACGGACTGCTAGTGCTTTATGGTTTAGGGTAGTGCAGTGGTGTTCGGGTAGTGTAGTGGATCGAGCTGGGGGTACATTTAGGGTTTACAGCAGTGCAGTGGTGTTTTTGTAGTGTAGGGGATTGTGCTGTGGTTACTGTTTTAGTGTTTAGGATCATGCAGTGGAGTTTGAATTGTGTATAGGGTTGTGCTGGGGATAGCGTTTTACGGGTCAGGGTTGTGCAGTGGTGTTCGTGTAGTGTAGGAGATCGTCATGGGAGTAGTGTTTTAGAGTTTACCCCAGTGCAGAGGTGTTTGGGTAGTGTTTCAGGTCATGGTGGGAATAGTTTTAGTGTTTGGAGTAGTGCAGCGGTGTTTGGGTAGTGTAGGAAGTCATGCCGACGGACTGACTCACAGAGCGCTGAGCCGTCGGACTGGTTCCAAAAGGCATAGTCGTGACCTGGTGAGGTGGGGGGAGCCAGCGTGAAAGGAGTATCTCACACAGGCATAGATGCCATTGTTACCTCACAGAAGTAAAACTACAGACCCGATCACTTCTACACGGAGAGATGCGAGCTGACGGACTAAGTCACAAAATGCCTGCCAACACTTCCTAATTTCAACCGTTCACAGCCAATAAGCAGCAAGCTTGTGCTCGTAACCCCTCAAACAATCAATCAGATGTCAGAATTCTCAAACATTGATATCTGTAAAATTGGATATTTCTAAAAAACTACTGAACGGATTCACGCCATTTCAACAAAAGCGCGCTTCAACCCTTTTCCCTGCCAAATTTGGCATAATTCCGTTCAGCACTTTTACCTGTAGCCTTGTCTAAAGTTTCCTATGGAAAATGCATGGAGAAAACACATTTTTAGACTCCCCTTTTTTCTAACCCCCACCTTGACCAATCACCCTTAAACTTTCAAGATAATAACTGATCAAAGAAAAGAAACTTTTGGGAAAATTTCGCAATGAATCGTCAAACGATGTCAAAGTTATAAGCAGATGGAGGGCTCCAGGAGGCGGGCCGCGCAAACCCCTCCCAACACGAGTGAAGCCCTGAGACTGTGGGGACCCCAGCAGGCCCCACCAGCCCTAGCAAGCCCCGCTATTCTTTATTAAGAAATGCCCCTGGGACCTCTCATTAAAATAAAACCCGGGAACCTGCGACCACAGCGTGAACTACGCTGACTTAAACAAAACAAAAAACATTTTTTTGGGGCTCTGGAGCTCCTACTGGGACCCCCTCAGCAGAACTTGGGGGTCAGGGTGCTTCTACCCTAGCCCTTCTCTTGTTTTATACCTTTGTTTCTCTGTTTTCCAGCGACTCGCTTCTACCAAGCCACAAGATGGCTGCCAACACTTCCTGGTTTGGAGTGTTTGCAGCCAATCACAGTGAAGCTCGTGCACTGGACTTAGGCTCCGCCCAGATATCAAAACTTTTATTTTTCCAATTTCTCAGCAACTACTGACCGATTTACACCATTTAAAAAAAGGTCGCTTTCTGACCCACACACTACCTTTGTGCCAAATTCGGGGTAATTTCATGCAGTAGTTTCAGCTGTAGCCTTGCACAAAATTTCCTATGGGAAATAGATAGTTTGACTCTTATTTTTTGAATTTCTCAAAACCTACTGAATGGATTTACACCATTTAAAAAAAAGTCACTTTCTGAACCAAGTTCTACCTTTTTGCCAAATGTGGGGTAATTCCGTTCAGCATTTCGGGCTGTAGCTCATCGCAAAATTTCCTATAGAAATTAACTTGGGGAAGACACGTTGTGGGACCCCCATTTTTCTCAGCCCCTGCTTGAGAAATCACCCCCAAAATTTCAAGATAGGAGTTGACCCAAAAAATTCTACTTTTGGGAATATTTCATAAAGATTTGTTAAACGACAGCAAAGTTATTAACAAATCAATAAATGCTTTTTCTATGGAAAGAATATATTCAATGAAAAAAACATAGGTTTCACACCAGCTATAGTTAGCTGGTCAAAACCATTGAAATTCCCCCGTTATAGTTAGTTGTACTCACTATAACTCGCGCGCCCGCAATCCACTGCTGATGATGTCACATAATACATCATTCAGGACATGGTCAGTGACATCACTGATGACATCACTGATGACATCTCAAATGACATCACTGATGATATCACTGATGACATCATCCAGTGAATGTGGTTTGCTTTGATATTTAAATATGTATTATAAATACACTAATTTGCATTGAAGAAAGAGTGGATATATAAATATAAATGTGTGGATGGTGGATTTAGTAACAGTGTCATTGATTGTTTCCTTGACTAATTTGTAGAGTCTCACTATATATAATGTGTAGTTACTAAACTGTATGAAAGTCTTTATTGCTTTGTCTTAATTGCTTTGTTAAAGACTATATTTGTTATTTGTTTCTTAACTGAGTATTTGTATGGGTAAATGAATGTCTATGTGGTTTGGTGGGGGGGTGTGATTGCCAACAAATGTGTGAATAGTTCATTCAGTATGTATATGAGATTAAGACTACATGTTATAACAGTTGTTTCAGTGAGTGTTTATGTTTATGGGTGTGGTGGTGATGAAATATTTCTCTCATTGGTACATCTCCATTAAACTTGAAAAAAATGCAGTGTAAGTGACGTTATATCTAATTAAGTGTGCCTAAGACTTAGTGATTGTATGAGTCACTTTATGGATAACTGTATCCTTGTAATAGTGATTTTATAACACACTAAGTATGAGTTACTATCTATATAAATAGATGAAGTGGTGTTTGTATAAGTGTGTAGGTGAGTAAATGTAAGTATAATCAATTGTTTGCATAAGTCAGAAGGATGGGGCCAATTTACAGAACTAACTTAAGACAAAATTCTAAACTTACTACTTTTGGTATTCACAGAAGTTAGGATTTTGTCTTAAATTTGTCTTAAGACAGACTTAAGACAGACTTAAGTTAGGATTTTGCCTTAAGTCTGTCTTAAGACAAACTTAAGACAAAATCCTAACTTCTGTGAATACCAAAAGTAGTAAGTTTAGGATTTTGTCTTAAATTAGTTCTGTGAATCGGGCCCAATGTCTTTATAAGTGAATACATTGTGTGCTGGTGTGTTATGTTGAAATAGGCGTATAAGTATATTTGATAGTGTTCTTTTGATTATTTACTGCATATAACACTGAATCTATAGGTAAGTTATTAGATGTGTGTATATTTCTATGAATAAGTGAGTGGGTGTTTAGAAATTTCTATTGGTGTGTCAATGGTTTCTAATATGGCACTTTCTATTTTACAGTGAGTGATGAAAGATTATACTAGTGTGTGATGAGGTGTATTTGATTGTCACATGGATGACGTCATCAGTGATGTCATCAGTGATGTCATTTGAGATGTCATCAGTGATGTCATCAGTGATGTCACGGATCATGTCATGAATGATGTAATATGTGACATCATCAGCAGTGGATTGTGGGCGCGCAAGTTAAAGTGAGTACAACTAACTATAACAGGGGAATTTCAATGGTTTTGCATGAGTAAAATGACCAGCTAACTATAACTGGTGTGAAACCTATGGTTTTTTCAGTGAATTTCAAAGGTTATTTAAATGCTAGTTCCTAACTATAACGTGTGTGAAATCTATGGTTTTTTCAGTGAATTTCTAAGGTTTTTTAAATGCTAATTTCTAACTATAAGGTGTGTCAAACCTATGGTTTTTTCAGTGAATTTGCAAGGTTTTTTTACATGTTAATTTCTATCTTTAACATGTGTCAAAAGTATGTTTTTTTCAGTGAATTTCTAAGGTTTTTTAAATGCTAATTTCTAACTATAACATGTGTCAAACCTATTGTTTTTTCAGTGAATTTGCAAGGTTTTTTAAATGTTAATTTGTAACTATAACGTATGTTAAACCTTTGTTTTTTTCAGTGAATTTGTAAGGTTTTTTAAATACTAATTTCTAACTATATCAGGTCTGTAACATATGGTTTTTTCGGTGAGTTTTTAACATGCTAATTTCAGTATCAATTTTTAAATTTTTATATTTTTTTTCTCACAAACTGCCTTTGTATATTATAATAGATTGACTGTATCTAGTAATATGCAATGGCACAGCTAATTTTTAAGATTTGGTTAAAGTTGAACAGCATAGTCTACATCTTTAATCAACAATAAACACTTTTTTGGTGATTTTTTTCAACGTGCGCACACCCGCAAATGTATTTTTTTTAAAGATACATGTTTTTTTGGGCCTTTGTGGTCCTTCAGGGACCCCATGAAAAGGCCTAGAGGGTCAGGGAGTCTCTACCGTGCCCCCTTTTCACGTTCTCCACTATTGTTTTTGAGTGACTTCTGCCTCGAGGGTGCGCGCAACGTGCGCGCACCTCGCGTGTTTTTTTTGGGGGGGGGAATTTTTGCCCTTCTGGATCCTTCAGGGGCCTCCTGTGAAGGCCTTGGGGGTCAAGGAGTCTCTTCCCTGCTTCCTTTTCACGTTTTTAAACTTTTACAAAAATCGGCAAAATGCCATTTTCATGCGAAGGTCGCGCACCCATGCGCGCATGCGTGCGTGCACCTGTTCCCGCACGTAAAGTCATGTGACTTGAAAACAACACTTTTGATTGGTTTATAGTAGTTCCTGTTCCATAATCTTCAAAAAACACACCCACTTCCCTCACTATCTCTTGCACTTTCTTTGCAGAAGGAGCTTTGGTTCCTTGTTCCAGCCTTGGAGTTTTCTTCAAAGATTTCTACAGAAAAGATGGCAGAGAGACAGCAGGCACTGGATTCCTCCTCTTCAGAATCTGATATGGACATGGCTCAAAAACAGCCAACATCCAAGAAGAAGCAGGACTCATTTATTTGGAAGTTCTTCAGCTTTCCTGAGGGGCAAAAAAAGGTGAATGCACCCAAAGTAGTCTTTTAGTATACATACTATGTTGCGTCATGTTAAGAATAAACACCCTCACCAATATGCACAGGTTGCAACAAGAGCTCTCGCAATGCAAGTTCCACCTGTTCTTCCCAGTACTTCATCCAGAGCACCACCAGCATCTCCTTCAACATCTGCATTAGATGTCTGCCCTCTTTTGAGCAAAGACCATATGAGATGCAATTTGTGCTTTGAAATACTTTGTTATGGAGAGCAGAGTCTCAATCTGATCGAAAACAGGATTAGGCAGCACCAATGCTCCAGAAAGTCTTTTTTTTTTAATTTGATTTACTTTGTTCCTGTTGAGCAGTTTTTTGTTTCCTGTTTTTTATACAAAAAACACAAAAAATATAAAACTTCAAAAAAGAAAAAAAATATAAAACTGTTTAAAAAAAAAAGAAAAAAAAGTTCTTTTTAGAACTAACCTCACTTCTCAAAGAAGAGCTATATCCTTTATATACTGTGTCATACTTTTTTGAATGAATGTGTAGTGTATAAATGAATGACTGAAATGACTGAGTCAAAAGGAGAAAAGTATTGATGGAATGAGTGAGGAAAGGGTAGTAGGGTTTAGTGAGGAAAGGGGAATCAAAGAGTGACTGAAACAAGGGGACTAAGGGTAGGGGAGTGAGGTAAGTGGAGAGAAAGAGTAAGGGAAGGGCAGTAAGGAAAGAAAAGTGAAAGAGGAGGAGTGAGAAAACAGGAGCATGGAACAGAGACAGAGAAGGGGAGTAAGAAATGAAAAGGGAGAAGTAGAGCAGAGTGAAGGGAGTGAAGGTAAGAGAAGTTGACTGACGGTGAGGGAATAGTATGAGGGTGAGGGAAGAGGGTAAAGGAAAGTCAGAGATGGGAAGTGGAGAAGTGGAGTGGGGGAATCTAGGAACTTAGAAAAGGGGAGTAAGAGAAGGGGAGTAAAGAGTGGAGTGAGAGAAGGAGAGTGAAGGGGAGTGAGGAAAAGAGAACAGGAAAGTGAAAGGGTGAAAAATACAGACAGGAGAAAGTGGAGTGGGGAAGGGTAGTGACGGTGAGTGAAGGGCAGTGACACTTAGGGAAGGTGTATGAGGGTGAGGGAAGGGAATGAGAGAGAAGGAAGGAGATTAAGAGAGAGGAATGGAGACTGAGGGATAAAGTAGGAGTGAAGGAAACAGAAAGAGAAAGACAGGAATGGTGAGGGAGAGAAAGAGAGTGAGAGAGAAAGAGAGGGAGAGCAAGTGACTAAGAGGGAGTAACTCTCAAACTTGTTATTTAACTGTCTTCTTTTTTCCACAGTGCGCGCACCGTTTGCGCACCTCGCGATTTAAAAATACAAAACGTTTTCTTTGCCCTTCGGGGTCCTTCAGGGACCCCCTGAGAAGGCCTAGGGGGTCTGAGAGAATCTACCCTGCTCCCTTTTCATGTTCTCCACTTTCGTTTTTCACTCTCTTCTGAAACTACACAAAATGGCGGCTGAAGGGTGCAAGCACCGTGCACGCACCTCGCGATTTTTAAAAAAAAAAAAACGTTTTTGGGGGCCTTTGGGGTCCTTCAGGGACCTACTGAGAAGGCCTAGGGGGTCCTTAACCCCTTTTCACGTTCTCCACTTTTGTTTTTCACTCTCTTGAGCCTCGAGGGTGCGTGCACCGTTCGCGCACATCACGATTTTTAAAAATGTATTCTTTTGGCATTTGGGATCCTTCAAGGATCCCCTGAGAAAGCCTAGGGGGTCAGGGACTCTCTAACCTGGCACCTTTTCATGTTCTTCACTTTTATTTTGCCCTCTTTTCAGCCTCACACTGACAAAATGGTGGCCAACACTTCCTGGTTACCACCGAATAGAATGTTCACAGACGTCTAACAGCAAATCGAATTCCGCTCGCGCACACCCGATGCGCACACGGTGCACGTACTGGTGTGCGCACGGTGCGCGCATATAGATATATACATTCTTTCAAATTCGATTTTCTCAACAACTACTGGAGGGATTTACACCATTTAAACAACAAGGGCGATCTGCGAATCAGACTCTACCATTCTGCCAAATTTCTTTTAATTCCATTCAGCTGTTCGGGCTGTAGCCGTGTCTAATCGTCCTATGGAAAATAACATGGGGAAAACACGTTTTGGGACCCCGTTTATTCTCAGCCCCCGCTTGACAAATCCCCCCAGGGAAGGAGCGAAGCGGAGCGGGCCATCTTCTTTGACAAATTCACGAAGATTCGTCCACCGGAGCCAAAGTTATTCCAAATAGAATGTTGTGGATTTCCTATGGAAACTAGGTCCTAACTATAACTAGGTAATATATATATGTATATATATATGTTTATATATATATATATATATATATATATATATATATATATATATATATATATGTATATATATATATATATTACCTACTGGCGATAGCCAGTAGGTATATATAGTTCGGACGGTTTCCCATAGGAAATCCCCAACATTCTATTGGGAATAACTTTGGCCCTGGTTGATGAATCTTCGCAAATTTCTCAAAGAAGATGGCTCACTCCGCTCCGCTCCTTCCCTCAAAGTTTGGGGGGGATTCGTCAAGTGGGGGCTGAGAAAAAAGGGGGGTCCCAAAACGTGTTTTCCCAATGTTAATTTCCATAGGACCTTTAGACTCAGCAACAGCTTGAACCGCTGAAGGGATTTACACCAAACTTGTCAAAATGGTAGTGTCTGGTATGCAGATCACGCTTTTGGTAAAATAGTGTAAATCCCTCCAGTGGTTCCTGAGAAAATTAGAAGAGAAATCAATTATATATCTATAAGCGCGCACAGTGCGTGCACCCCACGATTTTTCTCGATTTTTTTTTTGGGGGGGAGCTTGGTGGGGGGGCTTGGGGGGCTTCTCTCTTTCATTTTAATGTTGTTAATTTAATTTCGAGGGTGCCCACCCCTCGTTTTGCACTCCGAGGTCACCGCCGCCGCCCGAGCTGCCTTAAGATGGCCGCCGCCTGGTTGTGGGCGGGGCCGGGAGGACGTGGTTTCCGCTTCCCCCTGCCTGGGGGAAGCCTTCGATGTCCGGACCGGTCTCCTGTGCCGAGGGGGAGACCGGGTGATGCTGGCCCGAGGTGAGTGTGGGCTGGTACGGGGCTCCCGTGTGCAGAGGGAGCCCCGGGAGAAGAGGAGACGCTTTGGGTGAGCAGTGGCGTAGGTAGGTTGGTGCGGGGTGCGGAGTGCAGGGTGCGGGGTGCGGGGTGCGGGGTATTGTAAAGAATGGAGCGCGTGCATGTCTGGGGCTGACACCGACCCACGCCATGCTGCCCCTGTGACGCCTGCTCTTCATGTACAAGAAGCACACAACTAGCCCAGGGCACACTGTGCCACATCCACCGTAGAGCATGTTTCCTCTATTAGCTTCTTTGTCGGTGGGTCTGCTGTTTCATTCATCTCTTATTGCACCTGTCGGTCTTTGGGCGGCTCTCTTGTTTTCGGTGTTCATCCTGCAGGTTCTTATGCAGATTACAAGCACCTATTGACCGACAATTCTGTCTGGTGTTGCCCTCCCTATACATATGTATGAGTGGACAACGAGCAGAGAATTGGCAGGCAGACTTTGTTTTTCCTTGTGTGACATCCCCGTCACATCGTTGTGGCACACATTCCCCTTCCTGTGCTTTTTTCTCAATTAATAAGTGTATCTTGTGGAATGGGTGCCTGCGTGACTCTTTACTACAATTGTAAACCTATGCTCATAGTTTCAAGATTCTGCAGGTTTGGCATTTCTCCAAAATTAACATCCCTCCAGCTGTCGTGTTATGTTATGCAGGGGCTATTTGAATAGTGTTTACTACAATTCTGGGGAGCTGTGCGGATCCGGGAGGGCCGTCAGTCGGCTGCCTAGGTTGTATGGGGATCCGCGACATTTTTCGAGGTGGAGGGGAAGGTGTTAAATACTGGTAGAATAAAGTGTTGCGTCCCAGAGTTCATCAGTAGCCTTCTCAAGCAGGTGGTGTCTCATTGTTAGGTATTTGGAGCAGCACGCCCATTTACTCATCCTTTACAAACGGTAGGCATATTTGCAACCCAAAAAAGTTAAAATAAAAAAGTAAATTAAATCCTACTATTTTCTTTGTTCGTCTCTCGTTGTTATTTATCATTCTAGCCATTGCCACAGGATTTGTGTCCCGGAAGCAGTTTGTCTGAGCGTTTATCTCTTATTAACCCATTATTAACCCATACACTGTTAGGAATCCCAGTGCCAAGAGGCATAACACGTGTGGATTTTCTCAGCATCAGAAACAGCACAGCATCTGGGTTACATCACTGCTACACAGACAAAAACAACCGGAGACACTCCAGGTTAATAGAGATTGGTGCTCGATGCGCAACTCATGGCACCCTTCATTAATTACATGCTGACACTCGATGTTGCCGTGGGTAAGCATCCTTCCTCAATTGTGTCCATATAAGTAATTAGATAATGAAACAATCTCGTGTCTGCAGTTGTATGCATGCAGGGAGCAGGGTCCCTTTGTTGAAAAGACTGCATTATCAGAGTTAAGCTGTACCCTGCAAGAAGAGTGTTTATGTTATGAAAATGAGTTGGACGATGGCATGTGAATCCGATTTTGCAACGTTATTTGTGTCTAGTTACCCGAGGTGTGAAGGGGCATACAATCTGGTATCTAGTAGGAAAATACCTCCTTCTTGTCCTAATCTTGGTAAGGCTTTAGACAAAATAATAAGCTTCAGAATACTAGTCAATAGCGTTTGTTACAGAACGTTGTGTCTATCAGATACATGGGATTGGATTTATCAAATGGGTTGCTAGGTAAAAATAACATGCATCGCTGTTCATTAGTGAACATCACAGCAATCACATCCCTATTTGAAGGAAAAACAGGCATATAAATGACTTCACCAAAAACTATAGGGAGGATAGTTTTTGGTGAAGTCATCGCAGCATACTACTATGGACTCACAAACCTGCTCACTACGAAAACCAAAATGCCATGTGCAGGGCAATCCCATAGGGTGGAACTAAAACTGAGCGCTGCAAGTGCGGCACAATAAATATATAAATAAATATTTATTTATATAAAATAGGCATTGCATAATATATAAGTCAAAATGCAAACAAGAATTAAAACCACAATTCTGGATAAAGTGCATATTAAAAAGTTGATCTATAGTTAGGATTTTTGCACGTGTGGATTTTGTCTAATTAAGGTTAAAAAAATATATATATCTGTAAGCGTGCACCGGCGCACTTCCGTTACGGGTTTTGTTTACGCTGCAGAGCTGATACGTCACGGTTATGCGACGCGTCATATAATAAAGAATATATTTAAAGAGCTATAGATATTAGCATTTAAAAAACCAATGAAATTCACTGAAAAAACCATAGGTTATACACTATATATAGTTAGGAATTAGCCTTTAAAAAACCAATGAAATTCACTAAAAAAACCATAGGTTTTAGGCCTTATATAGTTAGGAATTAACATATAAAAAACCATTGAAATTCCTCCTATATAGTTAGCTGGACATTTTATTGACATAAAACCCAATGAAATTCCATATATAGTTAGTTGCAATAACTATATATCGCGCACCCGCAATCCACTGCTGATGATGTCACATATTACATCATTCATGACATGGTCGCTACACCGATCCGCTCTGTCAGATCCAGGCGTGGATCTGACAGAGCGGATTGGTGTAACGGCAACAAAAAACGCGAGGAAAAGCGCTCAGCGGTTGCCCCAAAAAACGGAACAGGGACTTCAATCCAAAACGCATGGAGGTTCCCGAGTCTATTTGGTAGGACGCCTGTGTGATATGGAAGTGTCCGGGACGTCTTTCTTGAATTGTGTCTGTATCATCCTTGGAATATCTAATACAGACGTTAATCCACCCAGGTTGGGTGCCCCATTACGGTCATCTACATCATACGTCCATCCCGGAACAGGAGGACGGAGGCCACCCATTAGTTAACAGTGGGTCACATTTTGAAAAGTCTACGGTAAAAAAACGGGTTCTTGTCTGTCCTGAGGAAGACCCGCAGGTCGAGGCTCCCAATTGCCCTTGCACCAAAAGACGGGTCGAAACGTCGACGCCCCCTTTGTCATGTGCAAATAGGACCACCTGTTAGCAAAACATTATACATGCCATATATGAATGTATAAATGAAAAAACAACAGTAATCTACTGTGGCCTTTTGCTAAATAAACTGAATACTCGAATAAAAGCTGCAATATCTTGGAACTGTTTAAATTTTCACTTGTCACAAAAAAAATTTCTTTGAGGCTTACACCCTTCTCTCACAATCACTTTCTTTTCTTCTTTTTTCTTGCACCCCTTTAGAAGCCGTTTGCTCTCCCTTTTACCGTTAGAATAAATGTATATAATTGTATAAATGTATATAAAATTAACAAGCCCAGATGGAGTAATTCATTAAACTCCATATATGTTTTTCAAATAATTTTTGGTTTGTGTCAGGTACTTTATAATTTGTGTATTGTTGCTAGAAGAAGCATTTTTTGGATTGATTCAGCGGAGCGGGTTAATTTAAGAAGCTCACTAAAAAATAACTAACTATGTGCATATATTAGTTGTTGAAAAAGAATTAAATTGGTTAGGACCACTGTTTTTCTTTATAACCAACTGGGTTGGCAGCACACAACATAAAAGGAATTTCATTACATCAACTACTGATGCTACCTGTGGAACATGAAAACAAATTAGAATATCACAAGCTATCTGGAGAAGCTTGTTGTGAAGTTTCAAGAGTGCTGAAGAAAATGAAACTTCTTATTAAAGATGAGGTAAGCATGGTCTCAAACTTAATGCTTGCTTTTGTGCATTTAAGAATGCAGCAGATTCTTAAACCAGAGTAGGATGTGTTATTTGGAGGAAAATATGTCATCGTTTTTGGAGATCTACGGCAAATTACTCCCGTAAAAGGACAACCAGTATTTAAAACACTTGCGCATGAAGACACTAGAAAGTCTCTGGGTAGTGTTGGAAACGTTAACATTTGGTCATATTTTGAATGCAAAAAAAAACTCATTACAAATATGCGACAGGCAAATGATGTTGATTATGGAACTATTCTTCAAGATATAAGGATTAGAGTACTGACACATGGCAAAGAAGCTTTGCGTAGTCAGTTACTTTCCAATTTGTTTCCAAACGAAGATTTAGTTCCTGAGAAAATACATATGAAAATTGCAGAAAATAAATTTGTAATCTGCTCAATGCCAACACTGCGTGAGTGTTCTATATTCAATGAACAACTTT
Source organism: Lissotriton vulgaris (assembly GCF_964263255.1). NCBI lineage: Eukaryota > Metazoa > Chordata > Amphibia > Caudata > Salamandridae > Lissotriton > Lissotriton vulgaris. The sequence continues at coordinate 41,175,071 of NC_141696.1, read as the reverse complement.
TGAAACTGGAAAATTAAGAAATAATAAAAATGGAAGCTATTGATAAAATAGAGCATGAAGGAATGTTTAATATTTTGACAGAAACATTAAAGACAAAATTGGATTCTTTAGAAAAATCGATATCTAAAACTGCTGGTTTAGAAAAGACTATATATGCATGTAAAAACTGTTGAGTAATTTTAAGGCGTCATTTGGATGTAGAAAAAGGTTTAGTTAATGGAGCAATGGGCAAAGTTGCGGATTTTGTTAATTATCCAAATAAAGATGGTATTGAATTTTCAGAAATTAAATTTGATCAGATTGAAGAAGTGAAACAAATTGGTCATTGTTCAGTTCGTTTTTTGCTTGTTAAAGATTTATATATCCATAGAAAACAGTTTCCACTTTCTCTGGCATATGACTATTCATAAATCTCAAGGTTTAAGTGTAGACAGTGCTTTGGTGAACATTGGAAGTACCGTGTTTAAAGAGGGTATGGCATATGTTGCTTTGTTCAGAGTCAGAAATTTTTCTGGTTTGTTTTTGATTCATTTTGATTATACAAAGTTACTGTGCAAAAGAGTATAATAGGTTAAGAAGACTGTATGCTCCCAATTTAGGTCAATATCCTGTATTTGAAAAGCGTGTGATAGGTTGAAAAATAAGGTATGAGAACATCTGTAGTGAAGGTTTAGAGAAGGGGAAAAAAACAACATAATGTTGTTATTGCAAGCAAAAAGAAAAAGGACCCTGTTGAAGAGATTGTTGGTTATCAGTTTAAAAATAGTTCAGGTGTCAACTGCTATGCTAATGTAGTTGTCAATTTTGTTTTTTTTCTTGAAGGTTTGTTCATTGTTGCATTGCGTTTATGAAAAATTGAGTACTGATAAATATAAAATACAAAGTGTTTGTGATATCCGTAATCTTTTGGATGTATGTTCTGGGTCTACACAATTTACACAGAATATCCAACAAGATTCTCAGGAATTTCTAATGTATATGCTTACCATATTGGAAAATGAAGGCATTGAAATTGAAAACCTTTTTGGCCTTTGCAACAAATGGGAACAACATTGTGAAAATTGTATGTCTACATGTAGCACTAACATAGACACTGAAAGATATATATATATTTGACATTACCAGACTGTAAATCAGAGTCTTTCAATAAACTAGTTAAAGCAGCAAATCAGAACATGGAGAGTAGCCAATGCAAATCAGAAATGTTATCAACATTATGTATACAAAGATATGGACAATATATAATTTTAATGATGCAACGTTGTACTGCTGATGAAAGAAAATTGGGCACTTTAATAAAACATTTTGTAGCAAGTCAAACATCAATATCAGGAATGAATTTTGTAGCAGTAGCAATAATTTTCCATGACGGTCCTTCCAGAACATCTGGACATTACACTGCCTATCTAAAATGTGAAAAAGACTGGACACTTTGTAATGATGCTATGTTGGTTTTTAAACAATGTTTGCCTCACGAATTACCAAATTCCTACCTGATATTTTTAAAGCCAAAGTTTTAGGAACATAATTCAGCCTCTGAAGAATTTATTAATAGGTATTAATACAATTACTATTGCTAAATTTCAACAAAAAGGATTTCAATATTACCATTTGGCCTTGAGGAAAGGTGTTTCTTTGAATTATGGACTTTTTCTTGCACATTGTCTCAGCGTATAGTTTTAAGCAACAACATTTACAGTATTTATAAACTAAAGTTATAACATTTTCTTAGGAGTAAGCATTTTATATATGTTTGATTTGTAGTATATGGTATTTTGTTGAGATTGGATACTTGTTTTTTTTTAAACAATCCTATTGATTGTTTTTTTTCTTGCCCGCTTTTATGTGATGAGTATGATTGAAATCACTGTTTCTAGTGAAATGTTATATATATTATGAGAACAGCAAAAAAGGCAAACAAAATAGTTTGTAAAATGTTAAAATTATGCTGTCCTGTTAAAAATATATTATTATATATTATAACTATTTTTTCTTTTCCTTCACAGATCCTAATTCAAAAATATGCAATTTACCGCAATTTAGGTTATAAAAAACAACTGAATAAAATGTGTAGCATTTTTTATGTCTATTACTGTGAAGGTAAGTTTAACTAAGTATTAAAATGCACACTGGCCTCTGTTTGCACACAGGTGACAAAAAGAGGAGATGGATGGAGTAGATATGTGTGGAAAGATGCTCTGTGGGTGTTTTAAATTACAGGATAAAGTTAACATGACTACTGAGTGTCAAATGGGGCCAACTAACCCAGCACATATGTTTAAAAAGTGGCAGAGTAATGCATTGCAGACAGGTATAAAATAGGACAGAGCTTCAGAGCACCTCTCTGCAACACACCTGTATGGTATTCGATAGAGAGATATGGTGGGCTAGTAGGGCCATGGGAATTTCAGGATTAAAAGAGACAAAATTCCTTAACTTAAAACACATCACAGAGTGTGTTTGCACATGTCACATCAGGCCCCATCCCTTCCCTTCACTAATATATAAACGTGTCCTATCAGTTTGCTAAAACTTATGTACTTATAAATTTATCTTGTTCTCTGTTTGCAGTATTGAAATTACTCTACCTATTACTCATATAGTTGAAGATTGGCCTAGCCATTAACCCTAGTACAAATTAATTTCTTTATATATTATGCATGCACATCACAGTTATAGCACAAGACAGTCTTTCATATTTACAAAGAGAGGAAAAGGCAGTCTGTGTATCTTTTCTTCTCCATGTAAATACAACCTCATCATACATACCACTTTGCATTGAAAGGGCGTTCTATGGCTGTTGATGTTCGTGTTTGCACAGAACACTCATAGAAGAAGAAACATCTCCAGATTTATCAGAAATCATAAATCTGGACATTTGTGTGAATGCTGCACCAACCTCCAATTGGTGTAGCAAGGCACATCAATTGTTTTCATTTCTCCTCATTTTTTCTCTTTCAATATATGCTACAATGCACAGCATATATTGAAGGAGAAAAATGCCTTCACAGATTATTTTTGTGCAGGAAGGTGTGTCTTTTTGCACAAAAACAAAATGCACACAACACAGATATCCTTACACCATGACGCAAGGGTGCCTGTGTCACGACATGGCTTCTGTTTAATCAGTAGGGTAGAGGAAAGCACAGACTTGCAACATATTTATGTACATATGTTGCATCCCTGTGCTTCGGAAGTACCACAGCACGCTTTACCTAAATAGTTTACAGTGTCGTACTGTAGCATTTCCTTATAGTTCTGCACTTATACATTCACCAAACACAACATTCAATTATGTACTACACATACATTCATCGAAACGTTCACACACTAGCATACAAGTTTAGCTCTTTTTTTAATCGAAGTAGTTAGTTCTGACAATAACTTTTTTTGTAGTTCTATATATTTTTTGAACGACTTTTTGATCATTGTGTTTTAAAAAAAATGAAAATAAAAGTCAACAGGACGAACAAAGCAATGAAATTTAGGGCAAAAAAAAAGTCTAACAGTGATGGTTTTCTAGAGCCCGGCAAACCAAATCAACAGATTGCATTCCTCTTTTACAAGATTCACAGAATGCAAACTTTGCAAGTGTTTAAACACACTGGCAGGTCCACAGGAATATATCTTGTTGGGGTCTCCTCTAGATAGAACTGCCTTGCAAATTTTTCAGGTTACCTTTTTGGCATTTACTTTTTTCAGTCCCTCTGGGTATGTAAAAAATCGCCATAAAATGGACTCGTATTTTTGGGGAGGTGGTGGTTCTGGAACAAACCCCTCTTCATTTGAGTGCTCAGAATCTGAAGATGGTTGATGTGAAGCCATTTTCGAAAGATTCAGCACAACCAGGTCTGTAATCCCCCCCCAAAAAAGTTCTTCTTAGCAGAGGTCTTCTCCCAAGGAAGGTCTAAGAAGAGTGATTGAAATGGGTGGGGTCCTTCAATACTTAGAATAGGAAGTGTTATGAATCAATCAAATCTCATTTTTTCTGGTCACATGAGGTCCGCGTAGGGTGCACGCACGCAGTTCGCGCCCAGTGCGACTTAGCGAAATTGCATTTAAAAGTAATGTAACTTTATTAAAAGTAAAAGAATATTATTTTTATGATTAGCTCAGATAATATCTTGCCTTAATATTTATATTAAATATATATATATATATATATGTTTTTGGACAGTAAAACATTTTGCGGGAGTCGCGCACCGACCGCGTCCAACACGCATATGACATCACTCGGAACCGCACGACCGTCATGTAGCGTAATACGTACATGTCGCGTATGCGCCACAAGGCATGTACCAGTCGCATGGCAATCACGTAGGAAAATTCGTACCCATCGCATACCGTACGCGGCTCCTACACAACAATCCTAAAATGGCGGCTAGGTTCCGCGCAGTGATCGAGAAAGGTGCGCTTGAGGTGCGCAACTCCTAAAGAAATTTGAAAAAAAAATATATTGAAAAGGACATAAAATAATAAATATATATACATATGTATTTATTTAAAAACAATATTTTTATTAAATATGTGTAATGTAATTTAAAAAATAAGCTATCTAAAAATAAATAGATTAAAAATAGTAGTAAAACGATATGAAAAAAATATATAACAATAAATACATTTAAAAATTATCATTGAAAAAACCTTTGAAATTCACTGAAAAAAACATAGGTTTGAGACATGTTATAGTTAGGGATTAGCATTTAAAAAACCTTAGAAATTCACTGAAAAAAACATAGGGCCCTTTTCACAGAATGAATTTAAGACTAAATCCTAAATTACTACTATTTTGGTATTCACAGAATGCACTTACTACTTTCGGTATTCACAGAATGCACTTACTACTTTCGGGATTCACAGAATGAACTTACTACTTTCGGGATTCACAGAATGAATTTAAGACTACTAACTTTACGTCCGCCGCCGGACCGTATTTTCACCACGGGCCGGAATTTACGGCACTCTGGCGGATTTTGCGAATACGGACCGCAATTTACGGAAGCGTGCCGTAATTTACGATTACGGGCTGGAAATTCTGATTAGGGGCCGGAAGATACATATTTTGGCAGTTGGTCATGTAATACAAGGGTAAACACCTGTTCAAGTGCCTACCATCCCCCACCAGGGATCAGCTGCTACACTGCAGCCAATCCCAGCCAACAGTCCCATTTTGCCATGGTGAATGTTGCCAGTGCCTACCATCCCCCACCACAATCCAGCTGAAGCAATTTAGCAATAATTCACCAGCACTAGAAAACACATAAAAGCAGCACACATTGAAGGAACCGGTTTCTCCACAGAGGTTGTGGCTACAACACTCACAGTGACCCTGAAAATGGACATAAGGAGGAAAAGGAACTTCACAGGAGAAGAGAGCACCATGCTTGTGGAGTTCATAGTAAGGCACCACAAGCGCCTCTATGGCTTACCACCCTACTGCACCAGTGGGGCACAGAAGGCAGAGCTATGGCAGAAGATAGCCACTGCTGTCTCAGCCTTGGGAGTGGAGAGGCGCACAGTGCAGGACATGAAAAAAAAAGTGGCAGGACGAAAGGCAGAGGGTGAAGGAGAAATACTCGAGGATTGAGTTAAGCAGGATCCTCCCTGCTGCATGCCCTGGACCCCGCATCCAGCTCACCCCACTGGAGGAGGATATCCTGTCAACAATAGACCCCACCTTGATCCATGGGCTGTCTGTCAGTGACGTCCGCAACGTGGTACCAGGTAAGTCGAATGAAAAGGAAAAGTGCATGAAAGGATTGTCTGTGTTACACTGTTATTGTTATTAAGGAACTTGTCCAAAGTGTAAATTAAAACATAGTCAGTCAGAGACTCATGTGTTACCCTCTGTATATAGCACCTCAAGTCCCAGAATCCTTTGCATTAGAAATAGCAAATCCCTCCCCCCTATTGAAAACATGGACACAATACTGCAGCCGTACATACAAAACCCTGCTAATTTAATAACTGCTCATATTGACTGAAAATGTGCAATGCTATATGGAAATGCTAAATAAAGTTACAAATATAAAGTAGCAATTGACAGTTAATAGCAGGGAAGTGCCAGTACCAATGTGACATGCAAGTCAACCCTTGCGCATACACGGATGCGTTGTGTTTAGATGGTGGTGCACTGCTGTGGAGCAGGGATAGAGAGATGTGTGTTGAATCGGATGGTGTGTAGGGGGGCTTTGCTGGAGTCGTGTCGTAAGAGCGATGCAACTCCAATAATGTCCATGCACTGCCCATACCTAACGTGCTGCGCCACTCCTTACGTCTGCTTCAATCAGGCGTAAGGTTGCGTTGGAGCGGCCTCTGAAATGTGACTGTGTGAAACTTTGTAGATTTCACTGAACCACTTGTACGCTGCTCATCCCAAAGGAATGCCCACCCTGGCTACACAAGAGCTGACACAGGCTCAATGTCCTCTGCCTCGGGACCCTTAATATCGAAAATCCTTTGCGCCCGTGATGTTCTTGTCCATAATTTACTCAACTGGTAAACTTACCCGATGATACATCAAGATCATATGTACTTGGAAAATTATTTAAGGTCACTAGGGGTCCCGAGTGTTGCCCTGTAACCAGCAGTACATCATTTCTGCTTAATATTGAAGTGCTCCATAATTGGGCCATTTGTTAAAAGGTATATTCAATTGCAGAATTTCATCTGCCATTTGATCAGTACTTACATATGAAAAGTGTGCTACTTTTATTCACCCACTGCAGGCGCCATCCATCTTTGGCTCATGCAACACAGTGCACACCTTTCTGAATACATTTCATCCTTCTGAAATTCTTGTTTTGCGTCATCTTGCACCCATATTTCACTGTTTTAGAATCTTCCAGTGGTTCTCCAGAAGAAGGCGTGTGTAACGCCGAAACGCGCGTAGAGATTACCTATCACCCACTGTTTTGTTGTTTAGTCTTTTCATTTAATTTTATATATGCATTGTATGTCATTTCATGTCCTATATTGTTCTAGACATTATTGTCATTCACTGTATTCCTGCCACCCCATGTGGTTTTTAAACTTTCCTGTGTATTTTTATTTTTTAATAAATGAACAATATATTTTTAAAACGTATTTGCCGTTATAAGTTCAGTACACTGTACTAATGATTCAAATTGTGTTGGTGTACCTGATAATTTTCAGGACCCTCAAGTTGCCTAGGATTTGTTATATTTGAAATATGCAGGTTCAATGTTGCACAGGGCCGCACAATGTGACGCTTCACCATAGAAGCGTCACCTTGTGAATTATTCTAAATGTGTCGTCTGTTGTACACCACAGTTGTGTCACAGAAGTGATGCAACAGCAGTGTAAATCTCATTCAAGGGGCTTGTAAACCTGCCACAAAATCTATAAGGAGTACATCACCCTGTGCCAGCCTGAATCACAAAGCAGAAGGTGAGAGTATCATCAGATGTAAATATGTCATTCACATATTCTGTTGTCCATTTTCCACTCTGCCACGCCATTACATCCCCAACACATCACTGCTCCTACCTGCCCCGTCTGCGGCAGTACTTCACAACACTGTTAGCACGCAGAGGATATGGGCAAATCCTCAAAATGTTCCACAAACACATTTCACATTTGTTTACTTTTCTCTATCCTCACCCATTGACACATCCAGCTAGAGCACGGACAACTGCAGTAGCAGAGGTCACCGCATCTAATGGGAGGAATCAGCAACGTACAGAGGAAGGCATGACAACCACAAGAACTGGTAAGTCATGCTGGCCAGGAGATGGTCAAAATGCATACATTGTCATGAGACAACAGAGGGACAAATAGCGCCCAGATATGTAAGTCAACCAGTGATGCAAAATTAGCTTCATTACAATTGGAGTTGTCAATGGTCATTCACCTTTACCATATGACATTTGTGAACAGCCAAAGAGAAAATGTAATATGTCTTGGCTCATCATACCTTTGTAAATGTGGTACACAACTTGTATTTAACCAACAGACCCAGACCGGGGAAGCCATTCCTGTAATCTAAGGCCACAACTAGTCAAAAGGGTGTAGCCACTATATTGTCATAGTGTCTGTAGAACTTATCAAGAAAGTCTATTTGCACAGATATGGAAATGAAAAACAAACAGTGAGATACCAGTCTCTGTAGTATTGACAATGCAAACACTGTCCAACTTCAAATCTTAACAACCAACATTAAAATGCACAGTCCACACAGCTGGTCATGTACTGCGTACATTGGATGTATAATTTTCTGGACATCAAAAAAACACGATAGTGGACCTTACCTCAGAATCCGTAGGCATGTCATTGTGATATAGGTAGCATCAAGGTAGTGGGCCCATTCCAAGTGATATGTGGAAGCACTCCTTGCATTACGTATTACACACTTCTGCAACGGTGTTGTCCACAACTGCTTGTCCTCTGTGCCAGAAATTGAAAGCATCACATGTGGCAGCAGGAATGTAAAGTTGCAAAACACACTTATCATTGTGGGTACAATGCGGTCCTCCCAGATACAAAGACGCACGCTGGCTCCTGCTACTAGGTTGGACTTGACATCTGTCCAGGGACCACACACTGCTCCGGTGCTGGGCCAAGGTAAGTCAACCTGGCTGAATGCACATCAATTGTGCCTTTCACCTCCACCGTATGTGTTGTATAACACTGTTGTCCTGCATCACAATATGCTCACATAGGACATCTGAACACATGGCCAATCAGACCCTGGTGGCAAATGAGAGGCTGATGCAAAATGTATGCCAAGTGTGTACAGAATGGACATACAATAGAACAATGTGTCATATGAACTGACCAAAACACAACAGGCTTGCAATTCAATGATAGGATTAATCTGTAGAAAACTGTACATGGTCAAATCAAAATTAAATTGGTATGGCCGAGGCACACACTGGTGCCAGTTGTGTACCTTTCAGATGGATGTAGGGGCTGCTAAGGTGACTCTTCATGCAGTTACACCTGCAAAATGAATTGGCTAAAGAGCTACATGATAATCCAGTGCAGGCGGGAAGCCTCAAAGCTTTTCAGCTCATCTGCAGTGTGTGATCATAACCAAATTTTGTTTTCTGCTTGCCTCCCTTCTATCGTATTCACATGTATAGGTGAGTGTTTGACATAAGAGGTTTGGATGCCTGCTGCACAAGACACCATCCGTTGTCATGTAAGTAGTACCATGATGTTGGAAATGGAGTATGGGAACAGAGAACACTCAAAGGATTGACATTAGTAATCTGTGTTCTCTCATTCAAATATGAGCCATGTGACCTCATGGGTAAGGAAGCACAAATGGGCAAGATCATGTCCCCGACAACTGCACATCTCACGCATGAATTCCTTACTGACTTGTTAACAGACAACATTACACCCATGATAAAAGTTAGTCTCAATGGTAACGGTGAAATCAGTGTGATGCAGAGGAGTCAGGGTGATTTATCCCCTTCCTTGAAATATCAGTAACCTTCTCATACAAGTTTGTCAGTTGATGTGTCATCTTATTGATGTCAGTGCTGCATGGATGTAACAGCTGCCAAGTGCTGCTTGTGAGCAGGTGCCCACATTTAAAGTCAATGAGGTAAACATGCTGCACATCGTCCTTGATTATCCGCAAATGGTTAATGAGAATAACATGTTGGCTCATAGCTACAATCTGTTGTACTAAAATATGGACATGTATTTCTCATCACAGCTGCTGACAGGATGAGACCACTGCAGCGGACACCATCCCGGGGGATGCATGACATCCTGGCTGCAGCTGTTAAACTGTTGCGCACATGTCCTTCAGGTAAATCGGGCATGAGGTGTGTCACCAGCTTAGATTACTAAGCCATGACAGAGATCGAGATCCCCTTCTGCATGGAATCAACAGTTGTGAAAAACTAACCAGGAGTGTCACATATGCCTGTCTGGCAATTGGTGATGCAGATCATTGAGAATGTAGTTTCTACCCTCTACAGCTATGTCTACAACAACTATGAGGAGACAGGTGCGGCAGGATACACCAGGGGGGAGCGCGAAGGGACAGAGAGTTGTGGCTGGAGCTGGTGAGTTTGCTAGTATTATGTACATCTCTGTGTAACACCTCAGTGCTATGGTGTGAGCGGTCATTTGTGGTGGTACCCTGACCAGATCACATGATTCTCATCTGCTGATGCAAAGTACAGTTAAAACAACCCTGGTGTCTCAGCACATGTAATACCTGGTCAATCACTAATACGCTTGGAAGCTCTGTGTTTCAGATGATGCTGAGGGAGAGGTTGACAGACCGACAACCAGTGCTGGACGACGGGGAATCAGAGGGGAGAATCCCCTGATCCTCCAGGCAGTGATGTCGGCAGCAACTCATGCCCAAGAGGAGGCTCAAGACCAAGAGGAAGTTGACTTGGAGGAGGAGGAGGAGGAGGAGGAGCACATGTACATTGACTCCGAGGATGACGGTACTGACATCACGGCATCACATCCTCTGCCAAGCAACGCTCGTCTGCCTCCTCTCAAACAAACTGGGCATCAATCAATCCAGGTATGGCTCACACACATCCAATCACAGGCATCACTCCTTCACAGCCCTCACGTCCGGGACCAACATTATATTTTCCCTACCCACACTTCCCTACTCAGTTTATCCCTGACACCCTTTCCACCATCTGTGGGAAATACCAGTCCTGTTGTGGTGCAGGTATCCCCTGGGCACTCTTCTCCTGCCCACATTCTTCCACCTGCCAGCCCCTCTGTTGTTCGGCCTGCTCATCTCATCCCTGGCAGACACCTGCAGAGGGGGCCTGCACATGGGGATGGTGGCCAGTGGGAGCAGGACTTCTTCCGACAGCAGGCAGATGTGAGGCAGGACATTCGTGCCATAGGGGCTACACTGTCAGTAATGTCAGGGTCCCTGCAGGACATGGTCCAGATCCCTTAGGGGGGTGGACAGGGTTTGCCAAGCTTTGGACAGGATGGATAGAACTTGGCAGGAAATATCTAGGAATATGACTGCCTTGAGATCCATCCAAAGGGAAGAGAGTGTTAGACGCCATGCCTTGGCCATGAATATGATGGATGGCATGGTGAGAGTGATCAAAATTCTATCTTCACGGCCAACGCAGGGAGGGGAACCATCATATCGGCCTGCAGGACAGCACATCCCCACACCTGTAACACCAACTGCACAGCACCACAGCCAAGGTACACAAACACACCAGCACCCTGAACAGGTACTCCAACCACTTGCACAAACACCAACAACCTCGGAACAGGCCCCCCCACCACCCCCAACACCTGCACAAACACCAACAACATCTGAACAGGCACCCCCACCACCCCCACCACCTGCACAAACACCAACAACCTCTGAACAGACACCCCCACCACCCCCATCACCTGCACAAACACCAACAACCTCTGATCAGGCACCCCTACCACCCACACCACCTGCACAAACACCAACAACCTCTGGACAGGCACCCCCACCACCTAAACAAACACCACAAACCTCTGGACAGTCACTCCCACCACCTGCACAACCAGCCCTTGTCCAGGTACAGACACCAAATGTGCAGACTCCACCTGCACCTCTTGATCACCCTGTAGTACAGCCATATACACCAAGGCAACAAGCACAACCTCACCCCTCACCGCGTTCATCATCCCCACTATTGCGGAAACGCAAACACGATCGCCAGTGAGGATCAACTGGGCAATTTGTGTTGGGGTAGAAAAATAAAGATCTACAAAAGTAATATCCTGTTGTGTATCATATCCTGTCTAATGATGTAAGCATGTGTGTGTGTGTGTGACAGTTACAAGTGTAACACATCATAGCAACACGTTATTATGTGCATAGCATATGACTAAATAAATATGTGTCCATCTTTGGAAACAGACATCCAAAATGAAGTCAAACAAGTTAAACAAAGTAGAATTACTTAAAGATATTTATGTAGACAAAAATAACTGACCATCCGTTTGGAAGGGAGAAAGGAAAACAAATGATGATCTTAATGAAGAAGGAGAAGGGAACTTGGATTGGGGTGGGGCAAAACAAATATAATACGTCAGGGAGCGTCAGGGAAACAAGCCTATTTACAAGGGGAAAAAGTAATCTTCGTCAAGAACAATGACTCAGTCCAAAAGTCAAGTGTCTTTCTGGTCATCCTCCAGGACCACAATATCTAGATCCTCAGGGTCTGACAAATCCACATGGCTGGTTTGTGCAGGAACAGGCACCACATGGGGACGTGACACACGAGGAGTACGGGGAGAAACTGTGTGGGGCAACGGACAGGGGGACACATTGACGGTGGTATGGGAGGGCATTTGTGAGACAAAAGACGACATAGCTGTGCTCATGGACTGCATGTGGGTGCCAAAGTTGTCCATTGATCGTACAAGATCCGCTCGCATAGACCGTATCTCCAGACACACTTGTAGGAACATACAAGCGTACCTGTCAGGTTGACCCTCGACCATCCAACCCAAGTCCCCTGGCACAGCCACAGGAGGAACAACACTGGGAGGGGGGGGGAGGGGGGACAGAAGGGATGTGGTGCCCATTGTCCGGAGCAGATTTGTTCGGCTTGTCGGCTATGAGGAGGGGGACAGGTTTCAGGGGATCGAGCTGGAACCCCGATGGCATGGGGGACTCTAGAGGTCGTGAGGGGCAGGTGGCAGGCCTAGATTGAATATTGGCCTGCCCCGGGGACACTTCTTCGTTCCCCACTGGTGAAGAGTGTGTGGGTGGTGAGTCGCTCTCCACCACATCATGGCCCGAGGTGTCCGGTCCTTCCACCACCCCTACAATGTCCACAGCCTCCACCCGAGACATAGTACCAGAGTCTTCTTCTTCCTCATCCCGGGTGGGTGCAACACCCTGGCCTGCAGATGTAGAGGGCCCCTCCTCCTCCTCTTCCTCCTCTTCCTCGCTGGTGGAAAGAGGGTGTAGCCGCCGGCACACTGATGTCCTCCTGCTCCGGACTTGTTCCTGTGTATCTTCTGTCTCACCAGCCGTGCCTGCAGAAGTGTAAGCAAAATCCTGATGTGGTGGTTGTTTCATGAAGGACAATGCACATACATAGATGAGCCAAGGTCAGAATTAATTTCTCCTCTGATCACACTCTACAGTTGTCAGGGGTCGATTTACTACTTCTGGCGCATCTCTGCTAATCAGCAGAGGTATGCCAGAAGAGTTGCGACGCATCTGCCCACCCGTGCGTGGCAAGTGCGACCCCACTCCAGCAAGGCTCGGGGGTGCACGATCGCTGACATGCTGTATCAATCCTTACACCTGCTTCAAGCAGGCGCAGAGTATTGATGCAGCATGGCCCTAAAAGTGACTGAGTAAAATATTGTAGATTTCACTCTGCCACTTTTAGGAGGCGTTCCAGCACCGAATGTGTCTCGTTGTAATTACCCAACAGCATGGTGCTTTGTCACCTCCACCACTGCGTCACAAAAGTGACCCAATGGCGGTGTAATGGTGGCGCAAGTGCTTTGTAAATTTGCCCCTCACTCTTCATGGACTTAATGGGGGTTGGGAGCACACTGCCTCACAGTCCCAGCACAGTTCTCTACTTTGCATCCTGGTCAATGCAGTACACAGTACAAACTTACTTCAAAATCATCTGTGGTTGCTGCAAATGCTGCAAAGTTCCTCCCAGGTCACAGTACCACTCACAGGCACATAGCAAACCCGGATGATTTTTCTTTGCTCTCTAAAACAGCTGCACTCTACTGATGAAGCTCTCAAAACAGACACATGTGTAGAGATATACAGCAATGTCTGTACAAACTTTGGTGAATGATTCAAGATGAATTTGAAGTAAGTTTGAACTGTGTACTGCATTTACCAGGATGCAAAGGGGAGAACTGTGCTGGGACTGTGAGGCAGTGTGCTCCCAACCCCCATTTTGTTTATGTACTTACATGACATGTGTGTTCACTGTCATATACAGAATTGAGTTTGACTTATTATTATTATTTTATTTTGAGATTTGTAGAGCGCCTGGTGACCCGAGGGCATCCCCGCGCTATAAGACTGTAAAATCCAGGACAGGCGAAAACCAGGAACTATTTGGGGAAGAGGAGGGTTTTGAGTTTTTTGCGGAAAAGTGCGTGGCTAGGTTCCAGACGCAGCAGGCGAGGAAGGGCGTTCCATGTGGAGGAGGCCTTAACCGAGAAGCGGCGTCCACCGGTACGCGACTTCTTGAATCTTGGGACTGTGGCCAGATGTTCGTTGTCCGAGCGAAGGTTTCTGTGGGCTTTATAAGGTGTAATCATATCTTTGAGGGTGGCAGGTCCAACCCCATTGATGAGTTTGTGCGTGATGCACATGGCCTTAAACTCCACTCGCTGGCGGACCGGAAGCCAGTGCAGAGATTTGAGGGCCGGTGTGGTATGGGCTCTGGGAGGAAGGTTGAGAATGAGTCTCGCCGCGGCGTTTTGTGCGCGCTGGAGTTTGGCCAGGGTTGTTTCAGGAGCCCCGAGGTATGCGGCGTTGCCGTAGTCCAGGCGTGCTAATATGAGCCCTTGCACTAGAAGTTTCCTGGACAGGGGGGGCAGGAGGGGGAGGATCTTCCGAATTGAGCGGAGAAGACCAAAGCAGGTCCCCGCGGTCTTGACTGCCTGGGTCTTCAAGGAGAGGTCCTGCTCCAACCAGAAGCCTAGTGTTTTAATTTCTGTTTTGGGCGTAGGGATGTCACCGAAGGAATCTGGCCAGGCTGAGGGAGGCACAGAGGACCATGTGTTGCCCAGAAGCATGATTTCTGTTTTTGTCCCGTTCAGCTTCAGCGAGGATTCGCACATCCAGGTATGTATGTCTTGCAGGCAGTTAAGTAGGATTTCAGGGTTCTTGTCCAACTGGGACAGGGAGACGGCGAGGTGTGTGTCGTCGGCATAATTGACTATTTTTATCCCATAGCGGGTAACCACATCCTCCAGCGGGGCCATATAGACATCTCATGTGTTTTATTGTGCCTTATGCAACGTTATTTCCGAAACCTAAACCTTGGCATTCTTGTGATCTGTGTGTCCTGTCACTGCTGCATGGGCATGTTCAAAAACCAGTCCACCAAATTGGAACATGAAGAGTCCAGATTCAATAGAATCTTGTCATTGGTATGGATTTTCATTTATTCAACGTCTGGCCAAGTGTCATCTGCTTTGGAGCATTGTATGGGACAAGGCGAATGTGGGTCACACATCCACATTGGGTCTGGACTACTTCTATAGCTACATTGTGAGTTAAGCCTTTGTCCCTCCCCACACATCATTGGACAATCCAGTGCCACATATTGTCTTAGTTGAGTTAAACTGTAGTGCAGTACACTGGTGAACAGTGGTGGGTGGTTGTGACAGCTACCTGTACATGTGATATGTCAGACGTCTCACCCTTAGTGGCCTGTATGTCAGTGGACACACCTTGCTAATTTAGGAACACTTAAGAGTGATGCAAGGATCTCAAAGTCTGTCTTGACTCCATGGCATATGATGATCTGTCTCAATTGGAACCCAACTCTACAGGTGCAATGGAAATCACAACATCCAATACCCTATGGCCTGCCATGCGCACACAGGACAGTCTCTGTACCATTGCTCATCCAATGCACACATCAGTAATGATTTCCTTGGTTCAATGGCAGTGGTGCTGGCAGAGCAGATTTCAATATGAATGCATGAGTATGGCTCACATACCCAGTTGTCATGAAGAAACTACAACTCCCAAAATACACTCTGCCCTGTACAGTCTATATGCCACAATGTGCTACTTCAATCTTGGTGACTGCTGCTTTGACACGGAATTGGTGAATAGAGGCATGGGACACACAATGGTACAGCGCTATTTTACTCACATCATACTACCAGACAAATATTGCATATGATGCACTTACTAGGTCTCTGCTGCTCATGCTCCTCCAGCTGAGCATGGAGGGTCGGCCAGGCTGCTTGCAGGACCCTCCTGTACAGTGGGGAGAGGCAAGGACGATGCACATGGTGCTGGGAAGACAGGCCAGCCAGCTCCGTAGTCTTGTGACGGGCCCAGCGCTTTAGGTCCTCCCAGCGCTTGCGGCACACCCTAGCCCTCCTCGTGGACACTCCCACTACACTGCAGCGCTTTGCGATGTTGGTCCATAGCCTGCCCTGGGCGGCAGTGCTCAGCTGGTGCTCAGGGTCCCCATATAGCTGAGGAAATTTCTCCAGCACCCCCTCCACCAATTCCCCTTCTGAGAAAGGGGGTGCTCTCTCCTCATAATCCTCAGCCATTATGGGGCAATACGTATTAAGAGAGCAGCAGGATGCCTGAGGATCTGTTCAGTGATAGAGGATGACTCAGAATGAACACAATATTCCTGTGATGTATTTCCTATATTACATTGTCTGTATGAAATGATGTGTTCCAGTTTATTTTCGGAATTTGCGGCCCAAAATCGTAGTTTCCGGTTCCGGGTCGCAAATTACGCGCACGCGCATTACGACGCGATACCGGAAGTTACGATTTTGCACCGTAACTTCCGAAAATGACCCGGAAAACATTAAATCATACAGGAGAGGTCATACAGACAGGAAACATATACATACAGAGGTCATACAGACAGGAAATACGTCACAGGAAGTAATTGGCAGCCATTTTTAATTCATCATGGTGCATCCACAATCAGTAACCAAATCCACTGCCATCCTGTTGTTGTGTTGTAGTAAAAAGTGAAATGACAGTGCAGGTGTGAATCATGAATATGTATCTAAAGGGGGAACAGATCATTTAATGACATTTCTGCACAGGCGGGGTGGGCTGACATACCATCAGAGCCCAGTTTCATTTTCTCATTCTTTGCATTATGGGACATGTAGTCCACATTGAGTGCTCAGTATCAGAGTTGTGTGATGTGTCACGTAACATTAGTGTGGAGCAGTGTGGATATGTCACAGACACATGGGGGCAGATTGACGAGCCCTGTATGCCACTTTTGCGCCACAGTTGTATCAATTTTGTATTGCAGTGGCAGCACAAGGCCAACGCCATATTGTGACTTATTTTCAATGTGAGCATCTGTGAAATTTGTCATGTCGTAAGGGCCTGCGCCACAGTTGAGCGTTCCTGCGCAGGGGGGGATCCAGCACAGGAACGCCTCCTAAAAGTGGCAGAGTGAAATCTAAAACATTTCACTCAGTCACTTTAATGGCCACGCTGCGTCAGAACCCTGCACTTGCCTGTTGGAGGCATAAGGA
Source organism: Lissotriton vulgaris (assembly GCF_964263255.1). Classification (NCBI taxonomy): domain Eukaryota; kingdom Metazoa; phylum Chordata; class Amphibia; order Caudata; family Salamandridae; genus Lissotriton; species Lissotriton vulgaris. The sequence continues at coordinate 41,157,857 of NC_141696.1, read as the reverse complement.
TTGATGCAGTATGTTAGGTATAGGCATAGGGTCTCCACTTGCCTTGCTGGAGCTGCATTGCACTTGCAGCACAACTCTAGCAGTGCTTCACCTTCACACTTCTGTCTATACTTGCCCCATGGCACGCCACATTGTAAATGCAGCACATCCATGATGGTGCTAGGGGTGTCTGCTGTGAGGCACAATAACTGTGGCATCCCTGCTGATATGCTGGGATGCACCAATTACTGTAGGTCTGGGCCATGGTGCCTGATTCTCCCATGACATCATCACTCACATTCAAGGCCCATCGTTTGTGGTGGAGTCAAATCTGTGTAGGTCACAGGCCTAAGTATGCAACCTTTTGTGAATTGGTGACCCATCCTTATGTGGTCCAGGTATGTCTCTCAGGACATGTATTGTTTGTCAACAGCGTGGATAGTTGGTTTTAGGGATGTCCGCTACACTGATCGCTGACATGGGAACATGACCTGAGTCACACTCCACCTTTTGACTACTGTCAGCGCCTGTGATTTGCATGCAGTTCATGTGGCTTGCAAAGTCCTCTCAGGGTGGGATTTATTGACACTGTCATGCCTATCCAAGTTTCATCATTGACAACAGACAGCAAACCACATTTTGTCCATGACACTACAGGTTGCTCATGTGAAAAACGTGGCAACGAGCTGATCACGGACTTGCACGCCCTGCCTTCGGTCATGTGCAATGACCCGGTTTCCCAAATTCAGAGCTAGCCGAGGTTCCAGAGGCATGTGTAAGCCATGCGTTAGAGCAATGTTGTGCAAAACACAACAGGCTAATATAATCTTGCACACAACTTCGGGGGAGTACTGCAGCACACCCCCTGTACAGTGGAGACATCTGAATCGCGACTGCAGAACCAAAAAGTGCGCTTTATGATGGCTCGAGTCTGTATGAATGCCCTATTGTACCTATGCTGAGGTACAGTGTTTGCACGCCTGTAAGGGGTGAGGAGATGTGGGGAGAGTGCATAGTCAGCATCACCTGAGGAGGGAAGAAAGGGCAGTTGTTAACATTTCCCTTTTTTAACTTGCACAGAACATGAGCTATACATTCGTACATACAGTGTCTGTTGGGCCCTGATTCTTATTGTACAATGGTTAATATTGGGGGGCATTCAGATATTTCAATTGCACATATCACTCATTTGCAGTGCTTGGTACTTACCTAGTAGCCACAAGTTGCCAAATTCTCCTGCAGCCATACGCCTGGAAAGAAGTGACAAGCGGAATATGAAGCTGTCATGCGGACTGCCTGGGAACACTGCATGCACGTCGATGAACCTCCCACTGGCTTCACAGACTGCTTGCGCATTGATGGAATGCCATCTGTGTCGGTTGCAGACGATGTGTGCAATGTGGCGTCGTGGCTGAAGGGCCACATGGGTGCAGTCAATTGCACCCAGCACACGTGGGAATTGTGCAAGGAGATAAAAATCTCTTGCTGTGGTTTGTCTCATCGCCAGTGTATGTGGCATTTGTATGTATTTGGGGGCTCTAGCAGTGATGCATCTCAGTACCTGATCCAGGCTCCGCGACTGGCTCACCTGGAAAATGCCCACAAGGTCACTGGTGACCTTTTGGAATGACCCAGTGGCAAAGAAGTGTAGAGCAGACAGGATCATGAGATATGCTGGTATTGCATGTGAGCAGCAGGTCACAGAATCAAGTTCCTGCTCCCACTCACAGGCCATATCCAATATGACTTCTGGTGGGAAACGGTACCTGGCCCTTACATCTTGGCTGGTCATTCCAAATAGGTTGATCCTCTGCCTGAAAATCCTTTCAGCTATCCTCCTCCTCCTCAAGTAGTTTTGCCGCATGGCAAGGGGCAGTGCTACGAACACATTCAGTGACATTCTGAAAAGGTTTGTTTGTTTCTGCTCTGCATTTATCTATGTTGGTGGGCTGGGATTGGCTGCAGTGTATCAGCTGATCCCTGGTAGGGGATGGTAGGCACTTAAACAGGTTTTTACCCTTGTATTACATGACCAACTGACAAAATCCGTATCTTCCGGCCCGTAATCTGACTTTCTGGCCCTTAATCATAAATTACGGCACTCTTCCATAAATTGCGGGCCGTATTCGCAAAATCTGCCAGAATGCCGTAAATTCCGACCCGGTGCCGTAAATTCCGGCCCTGTGGCGGAAAATACGGCCCGGCGGCGGACGTAAAGTTAGTAGTCTTAAGTGCATTCTGTGAATACCGAAAGTAGTAAGTGCATTCTGTGAATACCAAAATAGTAGTAAGTTTAGGATTTAATCTTAGGTTCATTCTGTGAATCGGGCCCAAAGGTTTTAGGGGTGTTATAGTTAGCTGGACATTTCACTCGTACAAAACAATTGAAATTCCTCCGTTATAGTTAAATGTACTAACTATAACTTGCACGCCCGCAATCCACTGCTGTTGATGTCACATATTACATCATTCATGACATGGTCAGTGACATCACTGATGACATCACTGATGACATCATACACGTGACAATCAGATACACCTCATCATACACTAGTATAACTTTTCATCCCTCACTATAAAATATAAACTACCATTTTTGAAACCATTGACACACCAACACAAGTTTCTAAAAACCCACTCAGTGATTTGTACATGTACACACACATCTAAACACTTACCTAAACATTAACTCATACATGATGACAAAGATTAATAGAATATTAAATATACTTATTCACCTATATCAACATTACACAGCAGCACATATCCTACTCACTTATGCAGTCACCTTACTCACTTATGCGAATAATTGATCATACTTACATTTACTCTGCTAAACACTTATAGAAACATAACTTTATTTATTGCTATCGAAAGTAACTCATACTTAGGAGTCCATTAGGATGGCGGGCGGATCGCCCCCGCAAGGCCGGCGGTAGACACCGTCAGCCTGGCGGGGCGATCCGCCCACCATCCGTGCCAGAATGATCCCCCCCATCATATTATTATGGCTGGAGGGTCCTCGGTGGACAGAAAGACCGTCCGCCGCTTTTCAGCCCGGTCGCCTTGAAACCGGGCGTAAAAGGGTTCTATATGGTGGCGGTGTCTATCAGACACCGCCAGCCATATTAGTATGGCCATTTTACAATGCCTTTCCGTGGCGGCATTGCCGCCATGGAAAGGCATGCAGAGTCTGCTTTGGGGCCCCGTTGCGGGCCCCCAGGGATCTGGGGAATGGGGGGTGCACATGGGGGGTACCTATAGTAACCCTCAGCAGTTCCATGCACAACATGGCAGGCACCGTGCGGTGCCTGCAATGGTGTGCATGGAAGTGCACAGCATGCCTTCCTGGCATTGTGGTGGGCGGTGCTGAGTGCATTACTCCTGAGGCGGAAGCCGGGAGCACGCGAAAACGCTAATCTCTGAGCAAAACTTTTAAAAATTACTTTGTGTGTTATTTTAATTGCACTACTCCTCCTCAGCACCCTCCTTCCCTCCTCACCGATCTCAGTAGTCCCGTGCAGCCGATCTGAATGCTGCCGCGGGGTGGAGAAAGCGACTGCCGCCATTGCGCCTAAATCCCGCAGGTCACGCCCACAAACGTGAGGCCACACCCCCCACCTCACATAAAAATGTGCCTTCCCAGGACACGCAGCAGACGCGCGCAGCGGGCGCGCCAAAGGCAAGCCCGTCTGCGCCCGTCCGCGGCCAACAGGGGCCAGGGGCCGCCCCCCCTGGTTCCCCCCACTAGGATTCAATACAGCATGGATGCACTCCTCAAACTTAAACCCGCCAAGGAAGCCCACTGTCATTTTCGCCACCATCCTCTGGCCCTCCCCATCTCCTGCCCGCATTGTAACACTACTCTCAAACTGTACCGGCACATCCCGGAACAGCAAAGCTTCACCATACTGCTCCTAAACTGCAGATCTCTGTCGAAACATAGCGCAGAAATCCATTTGCTTATTGAAGAGCAAAACCCTGACACTGTCCTACTAACCGAAACATGGTTAATACCTGACTGCGATCCAGATGTAGTCCAAGCACTTCCCTCTGGCTATCAGATCGCTCGCAGAGACCGCACCCAACGACAAGGAGGAGGCGTTGCAGTTATATACAAATCCGCATATCAGTGTCTCTGCTCGCCAGATCCGATTCCAGGCTGTGAAAATTTGTCTTTCTGCCTTAAATTCACCCCTAACGACAGTCTAAGAGGGATACTCCTCTATCGCCCCCCCAGGACCTCTAAACAACCTTCATATGTCACTACCCTCGCAAGCGGCGGTCCCTGCCATGTCCTCTTCCAATTTCACCATACTTGGTGACTTAAACATGCACTTTGACGACCGCTCTGACAATACTACCAATGAGCTAGTCTCCAGCCTAGCCGCCATCCAATTGGAGCAACTAATTAAAACCCCTACCCACAACAAAGGTCATCTACTCGACCCTGTCTTTACTAACTGTCCCAACCTATCGGTTGACTCCATCACACACCTCCCGTGGACAAACCATTTTCTCATCCCCCTCACTTGGTCCACCCACAAAGTCACTCCTAACATTCCTTCCTCACGTACAAGGAGGAACTGGTCAAAACTCCCTCTAGAGCAGTGGAATAACCAACTAACGGCCACGAAACCATCGTTCACCCAGAACCCCCTACCTGATAGTGGGATCTTTAACAAATGGATTGAGGAATCTCTCGACACCTTTCTTCCCATCAGGAAAACAGCACTAAAAAGAGCTCAAAAAACGGCCCCTTGGTATTCAGAAGAACTTAGGGAACTAAAACGTCAGTTTAGAAGGTCGGAAAGGAAATGGCGCATTGAATACACTACCATTGACAAGTCCAAATACAAGGAAGCCATAAAGGCATACAAACTTGGGATCACTATAGCCCAATCCACTTATTATAGAGGAAAAATCCTCTCTGCCAGATCTAAACCCAGAGAAACTTATCAAATCGTCAAAACCATTTCCAAAATTTCCCCCACTGTAGCTTCAGCGAATAACCCTATCAGCCGCTGCAATGACTTAGCCAATTTTTTCCATCAAAACATCAACAATATATACTCTTCTTTCACCACCTCCGCCCCTAAGCCAAACATCAATGGGCCTCAGCTCTCAACAGATACAATACTCCCGTGCCGAGTAACCATGAGCAACTTTCCACCACTAGACCTGGAATCACTTCAAACTCTCGCACAGCAGATACAATCTGGCTCTCCCTCTGACCCAGCAACCCCCTTACGATGACCATGGCCAGCCAAATCATTTTACCCACCCTCCTAGAGCTATTGAACTGTTCCCTGGAAAAGGGAGTCGTACCTCCCATATGGGAACAGGCGATGGTGAGAGCGCTTTTAAAAAACCCAATCTTAACGACTCTAACTACTACCGTCCCATCTCTTTGTTACCCTGGGCAAGTAAGATACTGGAGAAACATGCTAATCTCCACCTAACAAAGCACCTAGAAGAAAATCTCCTATTGGATGCCACCCTAACAGGAATCCGCCCAAAACATGGCACGGAAACAGCTCTTCTAGCCATGGTGGAAGAATCTAGAAAGATCCTAGATCGAGGGGGATCAGTGGCAGTGGTCCTCCTCGATCTGAGCGCCGGGTTGGACACGGTATGCCATAAAACCCTGCTGCAATGACTGCTTGATCTTGGAGTCTCTGGAGATGCTCTTGCCTGGTTAAGACCTTTCTTGAGCGGAAGGACCTTCCAGGTCTTCGATGATGATGCCCGCTCCACCAGCAAACCTCTGAGCTGCGGGGGGCCCCAGGGCTCTTCCCTAAGCCCCACGCTGTTCAACGAGTACATGTAACCGCTGGCTGGGATCGTTCGTCAATATGGTATTAAGATCATTTCATATGCGGACGATACCCAGCTCATGGTCTCTCTGGCACAAAAGAACAGCGGGCTCCCGCAGGTCAACATGGCCTCCCGCATGGAAAACATAAAAAGCTGGATGGCGGCATCCTCTCTAAAACTAAATGGGGATAAAACCGAGATCCTGCTTCTCGGTCCCCCTTCCCCCACCACCATCCCCCAGCTATGGCCCTCCAGCTTGGGCTTGCCACCATTCCCGAAGGAGGACATCAAGAGCTTAGGAGTATGGATCGATAAATCCCTGACTCTTAACACTCAGGCAACTAAGACATCAGCAACCTGCTTTGCGTTAATCCGGATGCTAAAAAAAATCCTTCCTATCCTCCCCCTTGAAGCCAAACAAATCGTCATTCAGGGCCTCATTCAATCTCGGCTGGATTTGAATAATGCCCTCTACTTGGGAGCACCAGAATACGTATTAGACAAGCTTCAACGGACCCAGAACTGTGCAGCTCGGACCCTACTCCAGATACCCCGTAGAGAACCAGTTAAGGCAGGGATTCAATCTCTCCACTGGCTCCCTGTCAGGGAGAGAATACAATTCAAAGCCCTCTGTATCTCCCGCCAAGCTTTCTACAGAGTTGGCCTTCAGATCAATCACTCCCTTCTCACCCCCTACTGCCCCGGCAAACAACTTCGTTCATCAAATGCCTGCCTGGCCGCAGTTCCCCGAATCAAAAGATCCAGGGCAGGAGGCAGGTCCTTCGAACTCAACGCTGCAAAACTTTGGAACTCCCTCCCCCCCTCCCTAAGATCTAACCAGATCCTCTCTTCTTTCCGCAAAGAACTTAAAACTTTCCTTTTTAAAAACTAGGCACCCCTCTCGCCCTCAGAGTACTACACCCTCTTCTCAGCGCCTGGACGTCTTCGGGCAGCAGCCGCGCTATACAAATCCCCTTTTCATTTCATTTCATTTCATTTCACCACCCGTCACAATGTCAGGAATGCTGGATGCGCCCGCCACTGTGGCAGGCGCATCCTAATTGCAGGCACGGGATCCCGCCCTTATGGCCGCCCTTGTGTGTTATAAAATCACTATTATAAGTATACAGTTTTCCATACAGTTATTCAGAACACACTGGTTCTTATATATACTTATTTATATAGACCAACTATCACATACAGTAACTTTTATATTTCAACGTTGTTAGACATGTATCATTGAGAAATATATTCACTCATCGACACACCCATAAAGAGATTCACTCACCCAAATAACTTTTTCCACATGAAGTCTTAACATCATATACCTAATAAATCAACTATTTACACATATTTGGACAGTCACACAACTCCCACCCAACCACATACACATTCACTTTCCCATACAAATACTCAAATACTCACTTAACAAATTAAAAACGAATAAAGAGTTTCACATAGGTAGTAACCAGCTTATGCAGTTGCTTACACAACAAGAGACAGTGTGATACAAATATTCACACAGTTTATTCACTATCCCATATATTTAGAGAGACACATTAGGCACTTACACAGTCAATCACAGTGCTTCTAAATTCTCCATCTACATATTATACATCAACTCAGTCTTCAATACAGATTCCTATATATATATAATACTTATTCAAATATTGAACCAAACCACATTCACTGGATGATGTTATCAGTGATGTCATCAGTGATGTCATTTGAGATGTCATCAGTGATGTCATTAGTGACGTCAGTGACCATGTCATGAATGATGTAATATGTGTAAGCATCAGCAGTGGATTGCGGGCGCGCAAGTTATAGTTAGTACAACTAATTATAACGGAGGAATTTCAATGGTGTTGTACGAGTGAAATGTCCAGCTAACTATAACACCCTTAAAACCTACGTTTTTTTCAGCGAATATATATATATTTAGTAGGTTCTCCGTATTTCTCACAACAGAGAAGGCACTCTACGTAGTGCAGTTTCAATATATTTTATTTTCAATACTCCATTTGCAGACAAAAGCATCTATGCCTTTCGGCTCCCACTGAGCTTTGTTCACGATGCCCAACTGATACGTCTACAGCCATTAAGAGGATTGAGTGCATAAACATAGAAAGTGGACTAATAGCTCCATGACAAGTAACACAATACGTGGTGGCCATCTTGTAACATGTAAACAACTGATTACAGCTTAGGCAATTTCCAATGTTTATCAACAAAAGGCAATCTCTTAATACAACAAATGTCCTATTCCATCACACATCACAATTATAAGATTAATGAGAAGTTAACATCAAAATTAAACAATGTGATGAATCACAAAATATATGACATATTGGGCATCAAATGTCTTCTTTAAGGAAATTGATGATATCATCATTACAACAATCATTAAGACCCATTGGGCCGTTGTTGCCTGTGGAAAAACACATTTTGCCCACTAGTGTCATATTTTGATAAAGGAACGATAACCACCCAAAGTTTCAAACAAAATTTCAATCAGAAATTCAGCCCCATTCAGGTAAAAAAACACTATGAAAAATAAACAGTTGTCTTAGCTCTTCTACATTTATATATAAGTGTCTTCCACGGGCGATCTGTAAAAAACAAAAAATTGTAAATACTATTAGTCCTTCCATGTACTCAATAAAAGGCTGCAAAATATGAAAAATGATGCATAAAAATTGCAATATACAGTAAACAGAGGAAAGAAGGAGGTATAGAAGGGCTAAATAAATGTCATCATTACATATAGGAACGTGTACATCATCTCATCCACATTCAGACAAGTTGGCTCCTTAGTACCCATCCTTAAAATGTACCTACACTCAAGTTCTCAATCCTTTTTCTCTTTTTCTCTTTCACCAACTCGTGAAGATTTCTGTACTTGATATAAAATACTAAATGTCAAAGCACAGGGACTACCGTCATGACTGTCCTTAACATGTCTTGCCATTGGATAAGTAACATCTGCATGCCTTACTGCCCGTAGAAGCTACAAGATACTTTTGTGAGCCTGTAGTTTAGTATTACCAATATATTTCTCAGCGGGCGGACAGTCCAACGGGTAAACTACAAAGTCAGATTTACAGTTAAGGGGTTTATTAATCGGGGATGAATGACGGTACAACGTGTGCTTTCACAACGCATACCGTTACGACGCAGGATTTACAACGCAAGTCGTTACAACGTTCGGGGCGCTGGATAGTGAATAGTTTAATTTACTATTCCAACTCCAGTCCCCGTGGATAGTAGGGAAGGTGTTGGATGAGCACCCTCCAGTGAAAGTCGGTGTAATGACTTTAGTTGTAAAAGCTGCGTGGTAATGGTACCGCGTTGTAAAACATTCGTTGCAAAGGATGTTTCCTATTAATCGCTATCTGTTCTCCCAGGTCTGTCCTACATTCTGTTATGTATTTGTGATTCTGGCAAGTCTTGCATTTAGTACACTTTTAAAACAATTAGTCGGTTTTAGCTAAGTATGACTAGTTGTAATCTCTGTTTTGACAAGCATATTGCTCATGGAATGTGACTTCCGATAAGTTATATTAGGTATTGCATTAACATTTGCACCTATTAAAGTGCCAAGCTTAATCAGGTAGCAATGTTTATTCAAGGCTTGCCTTAGCTTTTTGTGTTGTCTACTGTAGGTGGTTATGTAGTGATAAATCTTCACTCACTGTCTTGTTGAATGGAAGGTGGTTCAATTTTGAATAGTAACTCTGTTCTATTCAGGTTGGATACTTTCATCTTTGCCCCTTCTAATGTTCTATCATTATAGCCCCTCTCTCTTAACCTCATGCAAAGCTCACTCTCTGCTTTTGCATAGGTTTGATCTAAGCTACAAATTCTCTTGGCTCTAAGCATCTACCCATAGGGCATTCTGTTCCTCAAGGGCATTGGATGTGCACTACTCGCATGTAAGGTGGTGTTTGCTGCGGTTAGTTTCCTGTACACTGATAATGTTAGGTATGAATCAATTACTTCTAGTCTAGTATCCACAATTCAATGCTAGTGTTGCTGATACAACTAGTAAATGACGAATTTAGGTCATTATTGTTAATAGTGGGCACACATTTTTCAACTGATGCCATGTCTTCTTCCCATAACAAAAACAAATCATCAATGTACCTTAACCACATTACAATATTTGGGGACCAATCTTCCATTTCAGCCCATATGCAAATTTGCATCGCTGTGGGAGAAGCAGGTGCCATAATAGTCCCTTACATTTGTCTGTATAGAATATTGTTAAACAGGAAGACGTTACTGTTCAAACACCAAGAAATAATGCTCAACAACATTTCATTGTACTCAAAGATACTGAATGGGACTAAAGTACAGCTTCAAGCCATCCTCATGCCAAATACTTGTGTATGATAAGTTTACATCTAGGCAAACCATTAAATAATCTGCTTCCCAGTGTACATCAAACATTCTTTTTTGGAAATCAGTATTGTCCTTAATATAAGAGGGTAAGTCTTTGACTATTGGTTGTAAAAAAGTAGTCAACGTATCTAGAGACATTTTCAAACAGCCGCCTATTGCGGGGATAATTGGCCTCTTTGGGGGAATCTCCATGTTTTTTTATACTTTTGGTTGAAGGTACAAGATGGGAATTCTTGAATATTTTGTTTTCAAGAAGCTATATTCCTCCAAACTAATTAGACTTCCATCCTGCCACTTTTCCAAATAATGATAAAATTGCGTTTTCAGATTATCATATTCAGACATAGCTAATTTCAGATAACATGAGGCTTCTTTAAGTTGCTTTTGTGCTTCTTCCATGTATATGTCAATGGGCCAAATAACTTTTTTTTTTTAAAACATTTTTATGGTGACTTCAACAGTGCATGCAAAAGAAAGTGTATCTTGTCTTACACAGCCATGTAAAGAGTCATACAATTCAAGGAGCCACACATAGCCTTTCTGCCCAAATCCCGAAAGCCGGGCGGCGTGAATCTAAGGGTCACCTTTGGCTCTCACAATGGAAGACTCATTTGTGCTATCATCAAGTATTTCAATCACATTTATCCTGTTTATAAACAACTAAAAACTAGAGATGCCAGACCTGCTTTCGTCTTTACTGTAAACCTGTGGTATTTTGTCTTCATACAAGCCCAGCGGCCCTCCGCAGGCCATGTACTAATTGGGTAGTCCCAGCCATGGAGCACGAGCCCAAAAAGAATCCACTCTATTTCAGACACCCTAATTACCAGCAGCCCCGTTTTCATCTAACCTGAGGGGGGAAACTCTGCTCTATCAGGCTCATTTTCTGCTGCCGTCATGCCCTGCCGTCTCTTGTATTCCAGGTATAATCCCCAAAAGTTATTGGGCCTGTTTTTGGGCGGTAGCAGTTCACTCTAATTCTCTGACTGTGTGCAGCAGTAAGCCAAGTCTCTATCCCACTCCTCAATCTTGGGGAGGGGGCCTCTCATCCAGCACGCAGCTAACCTCCTTTTCGCCATCAGCATTCCCATATCTACTATTCGCCGTTCAGTCTTCGGCAGTGACTTTGAGTACCCTAACAATGCAAGCGCCGGATTCGGGGTGATCTCCGCCTCTAGTATCCTGCTTATTTCTTGAAACGCTGTACTCCAATATTGTAGCACCCCCGGGCATTTCCATGCTAGATATAAAAACCCTGCGCCTTGTGCTCCACATCTGTTACATGCCGCATTTTATCTCAGACCAAACCGATGCAGTCTTTCCGGAGTGTGAAATACTCTGTTTACAAACTTAAAATGCACTAATCTGGGTCTACCTTTCAGGGAGATGCACCTCGTGTTGATGCAGCAGTAGTGCCACATGTCATCATCAATAGCTATTTCTAAGTCACGTTGCCAGGGTAGGCGTGCTATGTTGTACCCAGTCATCCTTTCAGTTATGGCTATCTTATATATAGTGGAGACCATTTTTCTCAGGGTGTCCGTCTTAATAATGTGTGTGAGTTCTAAGAGTTCTGGGGGTTCCTGTAATTCGTCACCCAATTGCTCCCACCATGGCTCTCTTACTCTGTGATATTAAAAGCGCTGCAGACCAGTGGGTGTTACCTCCTGTGTTGTCACATCAGCTACTGTTTTAAGAGTCCCCCCAATAAACATGTCTCCCATCGTGTTTATGCCTAGAGCATTCGGAGCTAGAATCACACCTTTGTCCCTACATGGGGCCAACCAGGCCGCCCATTCAATGGGCATCAACGGGGAGTACAATATCGCCCCAGCATGGTACTGCAGTAAAACCTGCCAGGCATGGGTCGGTGAGTTTAGTGCATCAAGCAGGCCAGCACGTCGGTCCGCTGGCTCAAATATTATGGCTGGTAGTGGCCTTGAAGCTGCAAAAAATCTCTCTAGTTTTATAAACGGCGAATTTTCTCTATCATGTATCCAGCTGTGTACGTGTGCCCCTTGCGCTACATGATAGTATAGTTCAAAATCTGGGGCCCCCAGACCTCCCAGTTGGTATGGTAGTAGCAGTATTTTCCACTGGACCCTTGCTTGCTTTCCAGCTCATGCTAGTTTTATCATCAGTCACTTAAGTTGAGCAAAGAAGCACTTTGGTAAGACCATTGGTATGTTAGTGAATATATACAGCAGTCTAGGCAGGACCACCATCTTCATTATGGATAGCCTACCCAGTAGGGGAAGGAGGAGTCCTATCCATGTATCCACATTGTCTTCCAGACGAGCCATGGTTGTTCCATAGTTCTCACGAAGTACCACCTCCGGGTCATTGTGCAGCTGTATCCCTGAATAATGTACAGGTTCATTGGTCCATCTCAGTGGGTATTCCATATCAAACTGCTCTGTAGCAGCGGTAATGGGGAACACTTTTGATTTATTTAAATTCACTGTCAGCCCAGAGAGGGCACTAAACCTCTCCATTTCCCGCAGAAGTGGCGCCAGATTGTTTTCTGGTTCCCTAACATATAGTAGAGACTCATCCGCGTATGTTGTCATGATTAGTTGATAAGTAGGGAAATGTAGTCCTCGGTGACTGTGATATTCTTGCATCGCACACGCCAGTGATTCAACAACTAGGGCATAGAGTGTGGGCAAAAGGGACAACCCTGGCGGGTGCCCCTTTTTATCAGTATCGGTTCCGTGACGTGGTTCCCGAGTCTAATGCGGACGATCGGGTCTCTATAAAGCACTGCAATCCTCTGGAGTAACACTTGGCCAAGCCGAGTCTCGTGAGCACCGCTCTTAAAAAAGGCAACTCCACGGAATCGAAGGCCTTTTCCATGTCTAAAAAGACTGCTATCGCCTTCTGTTCCGGACGTGTGTGTTGAAGGGCACCAAAAACCGTTCTCAAATTGTAGGTAATATTCCTGCCTGTCACAAACCCCGCTTGTTCAGGAGCCGCCAACAAAGCCAATCTAGTTGCAATGATTTTTGCGTATATTTTTGTGTCCACATTTAGTAGCGACAATGGTCTATAAGAGCTACATTCCTCCGGAAGTTTCTCCGGCTTAGGGATGGCCACTATTATCGCTTCTCTCATGGTTTTTGGCCTTTTACCCATGTCGCTCATAGCTGCAAACAGGGCCGAAAGATGTGGTAGCAGCAGGTCCAAAAATGTCTTATAAAAACCAACCTTGAGCCAATCTGCCCCTGGTGCACTACCTGCCTTTATCCCTCCCAGGGCCTCCTGTATCTCATCATGCTCTATTGGGTGCATAAAAATTCTCTCTGCACGTCCGATAAGAATGGAGGTTTTATATATTCCAAATAGTCTAATATATCCTCCTCACTCCCCGTTGCATGTGATGCATATAAATCCGAATAGTATCCTCTAAATCTCTGTGCTATATCCTCTTCAGTTGTAAGTAAGGCACCCTCCACCGACTTGATGGCCGTAACCGCTATTTTACGCCTCTGTTGTTTTACCATATTGGCCAGTAGCGCTCCCGGTCTATCCTTTTCCACATACACTCTAGCTGTAGCATATTTGCCCAAATGCTTAACCTCCGCATCTGCCTCTGCCTGATATTCCGCCAGCAGTCCTTTCAGTTCCTCCTGGGCAGCATCAGTGTCACCTTTTAACTGGCGGTCTTCACACTCTGCCAATTGCCGCTCCAGATGTGACAATCTATGATGAATCGAACGGAGAACCCCTTAGTGTTTACTCATGGCCACCCCCCTAATGTAAACTTCAAACACCTCCCATACAGTCTGGAAGCTATCCACAGACCCTATATTAGCTTCAAAGTACGTCTCTATCGCTTCATGCAATGCCTCTCTAAATAGAGGGTCCTGTAATGAGTATGGCGGAAATCTCCATGTGAATGGGGGTAGTACTTTCTGTGGCGTTGTAAACATCAACAGAATAGGTGAGTGGTCTGAGTGTGTACGGGGAAACACCTGACATTTGCGTTCCGGTGAGAGAAGTCTTGTTGAGGCTAGCCAATAATCTATACGTGTGTGTATATTATGAAAGGCTGAATAATGCGTGTATCCTCCTACCTCTGGGTATAAGCTGCGCCATACATCTGCAAGGTCTTCGCTAATTAGTATCCTGTCAAGTTCCCTAGCTGCCTTTTGCTTGTCTCCTGTCTGGGTCACTCGATCGGTCCACTTCTGGGCACCTGGTCATGTTAAAGTCCCCCCCAACAGGACATTGAGACTGGGATATTCCATAGTTATATCAGTCAGCTTTTTATAAAACTCAGGGCTGTCATAGTTAGGTCCATATACATTCACCAATAGGATTTCTATCCCTCTGCCACCAAACTGCGATATGACATATCTGCCCCCCGGGTCTGCAAATAACATTCTCCATGTGTAATCAGATTTCGGGTTTACCCATGTTAGCACTCCGCAAGCATGGGTCGTGAAGCCTGCCGCATTAATCTGTCCCTTCAGGTCCCTTGATTGCAACCTAAGACTGTTCGCGGGCAAATGCGTCTCTTGTATTAAAGCCAGGTCTATATGGTGCCTCGTTAAATAATTAAAAACCTTGCGAAGCTTTCGGAAGTCATTCAACCCTCGCACATTCCACGTCAGAGCTCTCAGATCTCCCTCCTTATTGTCTACCTCAGGACCACTAGGCACCCCTTGCATATTCGACAGTGTCTGTCATTGTCTTTCCCACTGTAGTCTATGGTGTAGAATCTGATATCGAAAGGGCAATGGGCGGCACCTCGTAACATTAACCTCAGAACTTCTCTCCCTTCCTCTCCCACTCATCCTGCCCACAGCGGACCACCCCCAACTAGGTCGCGAAAAGTCATATCCCCGGGCCTGCCCCCCCTCCCCTAACCTCCCAACCAAATTCCCCCAGCACAGTGTCAACACATGTGGGTGGAGGTTGCTCTGCACCAGAAAAAAAAACGAAATGTAAACACAGTACTTGAAACTCAATTCCCCTCCTCCAGCCAACAGCTAATTTCCCTTCCTCTGCTGGAATCAACGCTGGTCTCAAATAACTTCCTTCTAGCAGCCAGCGTTTCACCACAGGGAATTGCACTTCTAGCCACTTAGGGCCTTATTTATGAAGGACTTGCGCCGCCGGTGCGTCACTTTTAACATGGGAAAAAGTGACGCATCGGCGGCGCAAGTCCTTCATAAATAAGGCCCTTAGTGTCTAATCAGAGATCCTGTTTCGTACCATCTCTCAGTTTTGTTCCTCCAATCCGCCACCTGATGCCCAATCCAGTACTTCCCGTTCAGCGTTTTTCACCGTTCCTTTGCCCAGTCTTTCAGTACCTTTTGCAGTGTTCTAGGATCTGTGAAGATATGTGATTGTCCATTTCTGTTGATTTTCAGCTTAGCTGGGTATAGCATAGCATACTCCAGGCCTTGTTCACACAATTGTTTATTCATAGGAACAAAGGGTTTCCTTGCTTCTTGGACTTTGGCCGTGAAATCAGGGTACAATGAAATAGTTGAGCCTTCATACATTAATGTTTGCTTTTCTCTGGCGACGCGTAGGGCAGCATCCCTGTCTCTATAATTGAGGAACTTTGCAATTATTGGTCGCGGCGGTGCTCCTGGCTTTTGGTCGTGGGGCCAAGGACTGAACTCAATAATAAACGTGGTAGAGAAGACCTCCTCTCCTAGCAGTGTCGTCAGCATGCGCTCTATAAAGGGCTCCATCTTGCCCATCTGGGTAGTTTCAGGAAGACCAAGGATGCGCACGTTACTGTGTCGGGACCTTACCCAGTTGCTTATGATCTGAGTCGATAGTTGTTTGCGCCTCTTCAACTTCTGTGATCCTCCTCTGACATGTCCAATCTCTCCGCATGTTTATCAAGTCTCTCTCCCATTCTATCCATTCTGTACGTTAACGCATCCATCTTCGCCCCGAGCAATGAAATACCATCCTGTAGCCCTTTCTCCATTGACTTCAGCATGCTTCTGATGTCTTGTTCTTGTTCTATAGGGGAGGAAGGTCTGCTACTACCACCTGTGGCTTTCTCCTGTAGTTTAGCACTCTTTTGGGCAAAGGGGAGCTTGAACTGGCCCTGCTCCGGTTTTCCCATCTTGCTGTCCGCGGGATACCAATGTGGCGCTCAAGCGTGATGTCGTGTGATGGAGAGCACGCTGCCCACCAGGAAAATCCCAGATCCCACAGGCTAGCGCTGCAATATTCGTGTCACAAGCCGGTGACCCACCGCTCCTGCAAAGTGGATCGCGTTTTCACTATTCTGCAAGGACCCTCTATCATATAGCCTCGCGCCCGGTACCCTGAGCAATGCGCATCACTTCTCCTCACCTCGACTTTTCCGTTTTCTCTGCGCTCCTTTAACTTCACACTCTTCCACTGTGTCACTTACTCACTGCGCAGGTGATGAAATTGCGCCTCTAGACACTTACTCTGTGGTGCAGATTTCAGTCCAGCCTTGCGACGTGGAGTAGGGTGGTAGGTGCTCTTAGACTTATGCCTCTGCCTGTTCCCTGTCGGCGCGTCTTCCCTGACCTCCCTCCCAGCGCTGACAAGAATGAGGCCTCCGTCTCATCGAACCTCACCTGGTTTGCCTGATGTCACCATAGGTTCCAGGCACTCCTCCGGAGAGAGCAACTGCTGTCTCTGCAGGCCGGATCGTCCGCGGGCTTAGTCTTAGTCATTTTGCTCCTCCCAAAGGTTCTGCACTCTGTCTTGCATTAAATAGTTTATTTTAGCTACTCCCACTGGTTCTGCACTTTGACTTGCATTAATAGTTTCTTTTAGCTCCTCCCACTGGTTCTGCACTCTGTCATGCATTAATAGTTTCATTTTGCTCCTCCCAAAGGTTCTGCACTCTGTCTTGCATTAATAGTTTCTTTTTGCTCCTCCCACAGGTTCTGCATTCTGTCTTGCATTAATAGTTTCTTTTTGCTCCTCCCACAGGTTCTGCACTCTGTCTTGCATTAGTAGTTTCTTTTAGCTCCTCCCTCAGGTCCTGCACTCTGTCTGGCATTAATAGTTTCTTTTTGCTTCTCCGCAGGTTCCGCGCTCCATCTGCAGTGAGAGTTGCCCTCCTGGGTACAGAAGTGCCGCCAGAGAGGGGGAGCCCGTGTGCTGCTTCAACTGTGTCCCCTGCTCCCAGGGAGAGATCAGCAACGGCACAGGTCAGGGCTGCTAAAGTGAATTTCTTCATGTTTATAATGATCAGTTTCAAGCAGAATGCGCCCATGTAAAATACCTTATCCGACCACAACAATCCCTTTAGGCCTGCCACATTTGAAGCAGATGGATGAACCGGATAAAGCTGTAAGGGCATTTTCACTTTTAACATGGATGTTTACCCACTAAAGAGCAGTAGGATGGGAGTGCAGCAAACTCAAGAGTGCTCGGTGCATGTGATGCATTTTGTAGTTTTGTCCTTACATCCTGTACTGGTGCTTCGCATCCTCTGTTTCAGCATCTCCCCATCTCACATATGAAGGGAACAATCAAGGTGTTTTAACATTTTTTTGGGTGGAGCTGATAGGTTGTAAATTGATATTTGTATTTGTATAGCCCACTACTCACCCGCAAGGGTCTCAAAGCCCTTGTACGAAGACCGCTGTGGAACCCATCCTAGCTTTCCCTGTGAGGCGTCCACTCCTGGGCACCCCCAAGGTGGAGGCCAGGCATCCGTAGCGTTGTGGGGCTGTTGTGGAGATTAAGCAAGCTATTGCCCAGAGTTGCAGAGTGGGGCTCATGATCAGAATAGGCACCTATGCGAGAATTATCAGGTCCGAGGAAATTGACCCCAAGACCTGCCAAGGCGGGAATTGAACCCTGGTCCCGGGCTAGACCTCTGCATCAGGGTCTGCCGCTCTAACCATTCAGCCACACTTCTCCACTTCTCCAGGTTGTGCGAAGACTTCCCACTCGATGGAGGCTGTCTTGTGGAGGGATGTTGAAAGACTCAGGAGGAAGCAGAGCCCTCCGGCACAGTTGAAAGGTGACCTCAGTAGGACGGGTTGTTGTCAGCAGGTTTCAGTCGCGGTCATGGGTTCAGTGATGTGCTGAGGGCTGCATTGAGGCCAGATCGGGTGGGTAAAAACCATGCGGCAGGCTCAATTGAAAGCGCTCTCATCGGGAAGGATCGTCCGCAGAGCCCAAGCAGAGGTCAGAGATAGCATACTGTCAGAGCCAGGAAAACACCAGGAAATGAATTGGATTAAAATCGCGGGTGATGGTCCAGAGAGTTCTATAGTCATCACTGTTCTGAGGACAGAAAAAATGATCTTCAAAATGGCAGTGCGGACCGTCCTGGGGTGAGAGGAGTACCATTAGGCAGGTTTGCATGTATGGGAAAAGGGGTAGGAGAGGTGTTGATGTTGATCTGATCAATACGAAGGTGTGCTGAACAACAGTCCAGTTAAGACAAGATACATTCTTTCTATCACATTTGACTTCATGTAGCTTCTTTGAGAAATGTTTTTTGGGCAGATGTGTGAGTAGGGGGTCAGAAGGTGGCTTTATCACGTTTAACTTTGTGTAACTTGGTTGAGAGTTGTTTTTCTGGCAGATGTATAAAAAAGGGCTAGAAGATGGCGCTGAAGCTGAATTTTTCTTCTTTTTTGTGTGTTGGTTTTTCACCCTATTAGTGTTTGTTGCTGCATAAATGTTCAACACAGTGCCGCTAAATTAAGCCTGAATTATTTTGTGCCATGCTACCAGAGCGTTAAGCACAAGTTAATTTAGTGACTTTTGTGGTTCTCCCTGACAAGGATTGTGGTTGTTGCTTGAATAGGCTTTTCAAACCTCTCAAACAAAAATCCAACTTCTTACACCTTCTTTTTTCCAGCACCTACTACTCCTGGGGAAAAAGTGTATTGTAATTGCATTTATATAGCGCTAACTACCCGTGATGAGGTGTGAAGCGCTTTTTCAGCAAGTAGCATGCTACTCTGGGACCCATAGAGGATTAGTGTTGAGTTAGTATAGTGAAACATAAATACATTTTAACTGGTGGATAGGTTAGTCAGTTACTTGGATTCGGAAGGATAGCAGAAGCATAGAAGAGGAGAAAAAAAGGTTTGTATTTATGTAGTGCTTGTTACTCCTGATGGGGTGTTGGTACCCATAAAGGATTAGTGTGGAAAATGAGTATATTGAAATATGAAGTAATTTGAGTAGTAGATATGTTATTCAGTTATTTGGATAGAGAAGGGTAGGTGGCAGGATAGAAGAGGGAAAGAGGTTTGTATTTATATAGCACTTCCTACCCCTTGATTGGGTTTTGAAGCGCTTTATTGGCAAGTAGCACGCTACTCTGCAACCCATAAGGATTATTGTTGAATTAGTATGGCGAAACATGAAAGTAATATGAGTGGTGGGTATGTTAGTCAATTATTTGGATTGAGAAGGGTTGGGTAGGGGTTGAAAAGGGAAAACGGTTTGCATTTATATAGCGCTGGTTACCCTGATGGTGTGTTGAAACACTTTATTGGCAAGTAATACTCTACTTTAGAACCCATAAAGGATTAGTGGTGATTGAGTGTAGTGGAACATGGAATTTGAGAAGTGAACATGTTAGTCTGTTATTTTGATTGAAAAGGATAGTAGAGGGACAGAAGAGTGAAAGATTTTGTTCTTTTTTTTGAGGTAATAGAAGTAGGAGCAGGCTTTTGGATGAGTAAAAATGGGTTTTTGAAGGGAAGAGTCAGAGGGAAGAGTTTAGAAAGGTTCGTTTTGGAAGATCGGTATAGTAAAAGCGGTGTCAGATGATGCAAGGAGGGGTCGAGTAGGAGGGAGTCTAGAAAGGTTTTTTTTGTGATCATAGGGGTGTGCTGCTTGGGATAAATGAGAGAGTGGAAGTAGAGGATATATTGATAGATGTATAGGGTGAGAGATAGGGTGGTGCATTGGAAATAGTAGTAGAAAGAAGTTTGAGTTGAGTCAGAAGGTTGGGCTAGAAGATATATTGAGAGAAGTATAGGCTGAGAAATAGGGTGGTGCATTTTAAATGCTAAATTAGAAGAACGTAGTAAATATGTAGATTCATAAGTATATAGATGCACAACAAGGGAAGTATATGTTGATTAAAGATATTGATAGAGGTACAGGATGAGAAATAGGGTAGTGCATTGGATATGCTTTTTCAGGAGAAAAGTAACAGACACACAGATACAAGTACATGGAAGGTACATAGATGCACTATGGAAGTAAGTATATGTAGACCAATGATGATTTCTATTTATTTATTTATTTATTCATTTATTTTCATCAACATAATTATTCTACATGTTTATACAAAGCAATACACAAAGATAGGTACATATCTATAGCGAAAATAAATGCTTATATACAGAGGAATATGCTGTAAATTTCTGTTTGTGTATGGTGCATATGTGGTGAAGAGCCAATTCTTGAATAGTTTTCTGAAGATAAATAAGGTGGTTGTCAGTGGATCTTATGTTGCGGGTAAAGAGTTCCGTAGTTTGGCTGCTTGAACAGAGAAGGCTGAGCCACCAGTGTTTTTGTCTTATATCTTGGGATTTTGTGGCGAGATGCCTCTTTGGGGCGTAGGTTCCTTTGGTGAAAATGTTTGGTCATTTTATTCTTGATGAAGAGCAGTCCCATTCCATGTATTGCTTTGTGGGTGATACAAGTAGCTTGAACGTAGATCTTCTTCAACCGGTAACCAATGCAGGGCTTATAAGGCGGGTGAGATGTGGTCTCATGGTTTGATAAGCAGTGTAATCTGGCATCCGAGTTCTGAATCTGTTGCAGTTTTTTCATGGTCATTAAAGGTGATCCATGGTAGAGGCTATTGGCATAATTGAGTTTAGACAAAACAAGGTAGATAGTAGCTTGGACCTTGTGTAGAAATCCCAAATGAGGGAAAATTCATTGCAGCGTTTTTATAGAGACAATTCTTGATCTTGCTAGTTTGTCCACTTGGGCATTCATCGACAGCTTGGAGTCCATGGTCACTATGAGGATTTCTTACTTCCTTTGATACTTTAGGTTGTGATCCCATTTCTTCACACACTGGATGTTTTAAAGGTTGTGAAAATGTATTTATCAAAATCACAGGAATATAGAAAGTTGTAAAATTCTTTTGTTATTTTTGGTGTTTTTTTGACAAAAGGCATTTACTCCTATTTTGAGAAGGAGGATTAAAACACTTATTACCATTGCTTTGCTTCACATGACACAGCTTTACCTTGTATTGTTCAGGGCGCTCTACTCATGGCTGCTTCTTGGACTGAAACTTGTGGAGCCTCTATTATTGACATATGCAAAGAGTCCTCTTGGGCTACAGCATCTACTTTTGTTTCTCACATTAATGGTTGGATGTAGCAAATTCTATTGGATTTGGTTCCAGAACATTATTGTCTGCTATGCCCTCAGCAATTGTAACTCCTGATTTGTGCTTTAAAGTATTTTGTTTGCATATGTTGAAGTTCATGGGTATGTATTTGAGAATTAGGTTGTGGTTAATAGCTTTGATATATCGTCACAGAGTAAATAAGAGAAAATGGGTTGACGAGGTAATGATTCAATTACTTACCAGTAGTATTATTGACTTTGAAAAAAAAATTTTCTCATACCAATACTTTTGATCCGCCCGGTACCTGAACAAAACTAGCCCGGACACAGTGCCTGGATACCCTCATGGGTGATTAGCCGTGC
Source organism: Lissotriton vulgaris (assembly GCF_964263255.1). Taxonomy (NCBI): domain Eukaryota; kingdom Metazoa; phylum Chordata; class Amphibia; order Caudata; family Salamandridae; genus Lissotriton; species Lissotriton vulgaris. Next base: position 41,135,990 of record NC_141696.1, on the reverse strand, counting down.
TCTATAAATCCTGTTTGATTGATTCGATTCCTTTACACCGTGGTGGGCTTCGGTCCTCTTTATTGCCATAATAGTAGGAGGGGCATTCAGGAGGGATGGATGGTTTATTTGTTTTGCTTGCTTTGATAGGCTCCAGCTAGGTCATGTGCTACCTCCTAAAATAAGCATTGTTGTGGGAAAAAGGGTTTTCGGAGTAATGAAGTTAGTCAAAATACTTTATTCAGTTCTATTTGAGCCATAAAAGTGTGCCTGAAGGCAAAGGTGTAATACAATTGTGTATCAATGGATATTTTTATAATCGTAAATATGTTGACTTTGTAAATATGTGCTAAAAAATTGCCCATGGAACTTTTCAAAATAATCACCAAAAGAAACTGCTGCCATTTGAAATGTTCAAGAACAAGAAACTCCTAGACAATATATTCTTATGAGTATCTAGATCTAAGATCTACAACAACTAAATCATTATAAAACATTACCCTTAACTTATCAAAGAATCTTCATTCTTTTTCAGACCTACTCACATGCTTAAAATGTCCTGACAGCCAGTGGCCTAATGAAAGGCGTGATCAATGTGTCCACAAAGTGATTGAGTATCTACGTTATGATGAACCTCTGGGACAAACACTCACCTCCTCTGCTATCCTCCTGACCTTCTTCTCTGCTTCTGTCTTGGGAATCTTTATCAAGTACAGAAATACTCCTGTTGTGAAAGCCCACAACCAAGGCCTAAGTTATCTGCTCCTCCTCGCCCTCCTATTGTGCTTCCTCTGTACCTTCCTCTTTATTGGCTGTCCCAGGACACTCACTTGCATGCTGCGACAAATTATGTTTGGGATTATTTTTTCCATCAGTGTTTCCTGTATTCTTGCTAAGACTGTTCTTGTTGTTCTTGCCTTCAAGGCAACTAATCCATGCAGCTCTGCGAGGAAGTGGCTGGGATCAAAGACCCCAATCTGCATTGTGTTCTTCTGTTCACTGGTCCAGACTGTAATCTGCACTGTTTGGCTAGTGAAGTCTCCTCCATTTCCAGAACTGAACATGAAGTCTTACAATGAGAAGATAATCTTTGAGTGTAATGAAGGAGACACCATCTTCTTCTACTGCATGCTGGGATACATGGGCCTCCTGGCCACAGTCAGCTTTATAGTGGCCTTTGTCTCAAGGAATCTGCCTGGAAGCTTCAACGAGGCCAAGCTGATCACCTTCAGTATGCTGGTGTTTGTCAGTGTGTGGATCTCCTTCATCCCAGCATACCTGAGCACACGGGGGAAGTACATGGCAGCCGTGGAGGTGTTTGCCATCCTGTGCTCCAGTACTGGACTGCTCAGCTGTATATTCTTTCCAAAGTGCTATATCCTTCTAGTGAAGCCTGAGAGTAATTCCAGGCAACATCTGGTAGGAAAGACACATCACACTGATAATAAAATATAATGTTAATGAACATAAATGTTTATTAACTAACAACTGCAAGAAAGCAAGAGGTCACGCCATACTGAATAGCGGGTGTAGGTAAGGAGTTAGTGTGGGACCAGATCACCCTTGTGTCAGTTTTACAAAGTTAAGTAGAATTTGTGTCTGCCAAACTGAAGGAATGGGTGGAGTTTACAGAATGTGACATGTGGTCAGTAAATTCAATGAGGTGACAATCATTTTTTGGGGCTATTTGTACAATTGTTTACCATGTACTGATCCCTCTATGAACTGTTTAGCACCTTCTTTTTTCTCACACAAAGGACTTCTCTGAAACACAATGCTCAGTTGATGGCTTGAGAACCCTCTCCTCTTGGTCCAGAATATAGCTAATCCTCCAAAAGGAAAATTATATCTATGTGTTTTCATGAAATGCAGTATGGTCCTTGTACCTTCCATCTGCCTGTGTGAAGATTTTGAAGAAGATTTTTTGCAGTGTCTTTGTTCTCCCGCTTTCATACATAGCAGCTTTTAACATACTTATGCCCTCCGCTGGCCTACAATGTGTATATTAAGATGAAGTTATGCAGCACTTTTTTATGATGGAGACCTTGTAGTCTCTGACATAAAGCGCCCAACCTCAGCTTGACCACACTCTCAAATACTAGCAGGAACCCTGGATAAACAAGTCAAAACAGCATCTGATTTAACCTTCCACCCTGACGTGACCTCACCTAACTATATTGTTCTAGTTTACTAGATTGAGAGCATACTATCTCGTCCAAACTCCACATACATCTCCTTCCCTCATTAATTAACCAGTAAATGTCATGACTGTGCTTTGCTCACATCCAGGCTTACAAATAAACACAGTGCAAACTCCCACAATGTTTATACCTACTGTTGTTTTAATTAAAAGTATATCATGTCATGTCTGTGTGCTTGTGGTAGTTCTTTGAATGCATAAAACATATCTACCATTTATGTACACCTGGGCCAGTCCCTCTCTGTATTGGCTTATAAGCCCCAATTTATTTACAGGGGCTTGGGAATGCCAAACTGATCTTAGCCACTAGGGATGTTCAGTTTGGGGTAATAGTCTCCTTTTGTTAAAGGGTGGTTTTTATATCAGCTTAATTTGAGCAGTGGTGCTCTATCTAAAGTAAGGAAATACATGTGTGAGAGGTAGGAACTGAATCAGGATTGTGGTGTCATTCACCCATTCCTCTGTCATAACATCTGCCTCTAGCTTCAGGTCTTGTATGCAACATGTTGCAGACTGGATGGTCATCAACTCCCTGAAGCTAAATGGCGACAAGACTGAGGTGCTGGTCTTTGGGAAGGACCAAGATGTCTGGTCGAGTGAGTGGTGGCCTCCCTCTCTTGGTGCTTGCCCCACCCCCTCTCAATCTGCCAGAAATCTGGGTGTGCGTCACTCTCGATGTCCCTTCAGGTGAATCGGAAGGTTGCAACCTGTTGGGGAGTAATCAGAACACTCAATAAAATTCGCAGCTATTTGTCCCTTCAGGCACGCAAGCAGATTGCTGTCGCCCTTGTTGGTTCCAGGTTAGATTACTGCAACTCTCTCTACATGGAGTCCAACAAGGGCCTTATACATCGGCTGCAAATCGTGCAGAATGCTGCTGCACGTTTTGTCCTAGATCTTCCTAGGGCATCTTCTGCTACTACTGCGAGGAGAGACCTCCATTGGCTGCCTATTCAGCACAGAATTTACTTTAAAATTCTGTGCCTGACCTATAGAGCCCTCGAGGATGGACCTAAAGGCGCCATCAGCTCCCTGCTTACTCGCTACCATCCCACAAGGTGTCTTCGATCTTCGGGACTTTTCCAGCTTGTTGTCCCCCGTTTCAAGCTCACCAGATGGGGAGCCAGGGCCTTCTCTGTCGCTGCCCCCCAGCTCTGGAACAGCGTGCCCATGGAGATCAAAACTCTACCTTCCCTAGATCTGTTCAAAAAGGCCTTAAAAACATGGTGCTTTTTAAGAGCTTACATGGGTTGAACTGCAGGCTTTTGTTATGAGCTGGTTTTGGAATTAGGCGCCTTGACGCCCACTGGGCTAAGTTTGTGCACGACAAGATTCCTTTATTATTATTATTAATATTATTATTATTTAAAGACACAATTCCAAACAATAATGTCAAGAGACACTTAATTATAAAGCTACTTGGTTATAGCAAAGACCAGGTGTTAAAGACACATTTTTAAAATGGTGAGTAAAACCATGCAATTGCAATAAGGCTTAAAATCATAATAATGCAAAGATAGAAATAAGTTTCAAAATACAATGAATAATGTGCAACCTTGAACAAGAAATTTGAAAATTAGAACAACGGTTAACCGGGGATCACAGCACCTGACTCAAGTAGTTTCACGGTGCAAGGTGGTCCGTCGAGGGGACTGTGGGCAGCTCTTTTATACCACTTTAATGAGGAACTGTTTGACCACAAGTCCAGCTTATGACAGGTGTTTAAACGTCAATCATACCACAATTTGCACATTTATCAAAAATGAGGTGCGTCACTTCACAGAATTTTTATAAGAAAGCGGAAGATTACAAAAGGTTATAGGTCATTTTCTAATGCTATGGTGCTCGTCTTTAGATACTTGAAGCTAGCAAAAATACAATAATATTGAAGAAATGGAAAGATTGTACCTGCCCCCCAACACTTTGCCCCATGTGTTCCTCTTAGCTCGAGATGTTCCCGGTTTTTGTGGTCAGTATTTGTGAGAAGAGAACCGCACTCCGGGAACAATGAAGGAGTGGGGGCTCGGTAAGTTTGTTTACCAAGAAGACGGAGCTGGTGTCCTTTGCAGAGGAGATGTGTTGTGATTCTATCAGAGAGGAATAGGGCCTACTGTGTTTAGAAAATAATTGAAAACAGTATGGTCAATTTAACAGATTCCTATTTGCAGGCTGGTGGGGCCATATGAGGGTCTCATGATTTAGGTGTAGGGCAGAATTGACCTTAGGCATTTATAAGGTAAAACAGAACCCTGCTTCATTTCCCTTCTCTTGTTCATTTTTTAACAAAACTTTTACAGTGTTTTTGGCTGGCCCTTTGTCCTGTTAGGGCATCCAGGGCGTGTCATTAATGTAGGGACACTGTTTGTCCTGCTTATCTAGCATTGATCTTAATTTGACATATTCTCCTTCGGGCATGTCAGCTACATATTCATAGGGATCTATGCTAAGATCACCCTACTAGGTGTCTACCAGGGGGAAGTGGGAAAGCAGCAGGTACTTGGTAGTGGGTGTCAGCAGGGGTCTGTAATAAATGTGAGCTAGTCGTTGTGAGCTCAACTATCTCTAACAGTGCTAGTTTATCTCCCTTCTCTGGTCCATTGTCCTCATGTATGGTCTTCCAGTATATTCCTGTGCTTGCATAATTTATCCCTACTACTTTAGTACTGAATCTTTTCACGCAATGGCATATTATCTGTATGACGCAACACAGGAGCAACAGCACACAGCACATCGGTACAAAGTTTTTTAGGAGGGCAGACAGACATGAAGGCATCCAGCTAAAATCGAACCAGTCCTTTGCTATGTCTGCCCTGGCACCTCCTTCCTCAAACATTTTCTTCCCTAAATTGTCCAAGTCCTCAATTGCCTTTGTGAGCGAACTATTCAGTGCATCGTTCACCGGTATGAACATGCTGCAGGATTTTCCGATCTTTGTACATAGTCCACCTTCATTCGCAGTTAGCATGTCCAGTACATATCGATGCTCTGGAACCATAAGCCTCAGGGGGGGCAGTTCTTTGTTGATAGCATTTAGGCCATCCCTGGTACTGTTGAGGGCCCGCATAACTTCTTAGCGGTCACCTCGAGCCAACGTGCATTTGCTTTTATTTTGAACATTAGGATGATGCTTCCAAAGAAGAGTTGGGTATTTGAAAAAGGCGTAATTCTCGAGGAATGGCATCAAAGGTGTCATTGGTAAAGTAATGAACAGTCCGTCGTGTCGGTGGAGCAAGGTGACAGAGACTGTCATTGGTTGCAAATAGATGTGAGAGATATTGGTTGCTGGAATGACCAGGTGAACTTCGTGCATGGTCACCAGGATGCATTATCCATTCCATTGAGGAGGCAGTTGGAAATGGAGGCGTTCTCCGCAAGCCCAGTGGAGGTGCCATACTGCATGTCCGAATTACAAATTGTGCTGTTGCATCCAGAGTTGTGGGCCACATGTACCATGCCATTTACTAAAAAACAGAGAATAGGTGACTTTAGTTTGAATGCTTTTTTAGGTTTGGACATTTTCTCCCCACCCGAGTTGTACCTTCTATTTTCCTGTAACCATATCTGTTCACACTTTTCCTCAACCTCCCAGTCAATCCCATCTTCATAATAGTCTACACAAGGGGGCCCTAAGGATGCTGCTTTGCACACCACAAAGCCGGGATTATTCCATTTATCATTTAAATAAACATGTGCCAATAGGCGCATCACAGTTCTATTCTGACATGGGCATGGGTTGACATGGGGTATTGTTATATTGCATACTGCTGAAGGTGATGTTACTGTGATGTATCCACACTTCCTAAGATGAGGTGCCTTAAGGTCCATGTTAGGGACTCGTCTTCTGTAGATTTCCTGTATTACCTCCTCAAGGTCAGTGGTGTCAGAGATAACCTTGTGTCTGGTGTATTTATAGTTAAACACTATTTAATCAATGAAGCACACCTATTGTTACCAAATTCTTCTTTAGAAACAACGTAAACCCTTTTTTAAACTTGCTCTTTGAAGCGTGCAACAATGGGATACATGTTGCCTGGACACACCTATTTACAAACACTCTATTCCAAGTTGATTCAACTTGACCATTATGCACATTAGCTGAAGCTTTTGCAATGTTTACTTTTTACAATTTACCACTTTCTTCAACAAAATTAAAGCAATAATTAACCGCCATTGGGAACTTTTACAACTAGAACCAGATTTCAATGGAATTTTCCAACATCAACCTCTACATGCATATCAAAGATCGAAAAATCAGAAAGAATTACTAATGATGAAACCAAGACCGTCTAACATTCAGGAATTTAGTGGCACCAGAAAATGTACCAACTGTGTACACTGTAATAATGTTGTTAGAATTGGGTTCTCTAATTAGCAGAGGTAAGTACCTTTGACCAAGTAGGTACCCTTACTTCTAGTCAGGGTGAAGGAATACACACTGTAGATAACCCAGGCTCACCCCCTAGGTAGCTTGGCACGAGCAGACAGACTTATCCCCAAGGCAATGTGTATAATATATGCACTCAACACACACAATGACCCCAAACCCACCACAAACTGAGACCAAATAGGTGAGTATATATAAAAATATAACTTTATCTAGTTGCAGCAGTAAAAATAAACAGTTACAAGATGATTGCTCTTAATCAAAGGTTGCACGTAATCTTGATGGTTGCACTTAGGTATTAGGAAGTTCTCTTTACAAAAATGGTCTCCAGTCTCTAAAAATTATCACCAAAAATAATGCTGCTGTGCTGTGGGGCCAAAATCAGCTCTTCGCTAACCCTGCGCCAGCCCTGCTATGGCACCTCACCGTATTGCTCCGTTTTGGGCAGCCTCGGCGGGAGAGGAGTCTTCCACAAAGCCCCGGCCGGTCCCGGCAGCTCTCCGCCCGCTCTCGACAATCCAGCGAGCGGCGGGGAGCTACCTGGCACTTCGATTCTGGGACGGCAGGCCGGGGGCGGTAAACACTCGCGTTGCTCGTGGCTCCCTCGGCGAGGACGGGTCACTCTTCTGCCTCGGGCACGGCTCCGGCGCCTTTCGGCAAGGCTTCCGGGACACAGACCAATGAGGTCGCGGCTCTCCAGATGAGCCCCTGCAGACGCCCGGGAGTCAGCCAATGGCAGTGCGGCTCCTGGGACAAGCCCCTGATGATGCCAATCAGTACGTGGCCTCGACGATGACACGGCGGCGCTGGGCCAATCCCAGTGCGGCGTTCACTGAGGGGGCTCATTCCCTTTGGCCAATGGGAGCGCGGCCGCTTCGATCTCCGTCTCAGCAGCCCCGGCAAGGGAAGGCGAATTTCTTAGGGTGATTCTGGCCTCGGGCAGCGGCGATGACAAGGCGGCAAGTGATTTCAGGGCCACAGGTCATGACTAGACCGCCCACAAGACCACCAGTTCGTTGGGGGTGATTCTTGATGCAGGGAGGCACCACAGTCCTCCGGTCACCCCTGAATATGTGCCGATGAGCATATCGATCTCTTCCCACGGCCAGCAGTTAAAAACACGCGCTGGGGCAAGGCACCACACAATCTTTACAGCAGTTTGGAAATGCTTTGGAACCTTTTAACCCTGGGTTCCAGGACAGGAGGCCAGCTCTTCTCAGGCCCTTGGAGATTCAGTTAGAAGACACTGCACACTGCAAAGTCTTTGTAGGTCAAGCAGGCAGGGTCACAGCATACAGCAAAGTCCCTCTTCTCCTCAGCTTCAGATGGACAGCAGAACAGGTCAGCCCTTAGAGCACACACCAAGGCAATCTTCCTTCAGTTCCTTCAGCGGTCCTTATTCTGGCAGAGGTTCCTCTTGCTTGTAGAATCTGATTTTCTGTTGTCAGGGGTCCTTCTCCTATACCCCTAAAAGTCTTTGAAGTCTTTGTGCAAGTGGGCCCTGAGCCCGGTCTAAACCAGTTCTGGGTGTTGCTGGAGCACTTGGGCTTCCTGGCTTCTTCCTTTTTTTCAGTGTGAGGGGCAGAGGTGACAGTCGCCCAGCAGGAGGTGGAGCCAGCATTGTGGCAGGCAGGCACAGCCCTATTCACTCCCAGGTGCTATCTCCTCCCACCATTCTAGTTGCAGATGCAGTCATTCAACCACGGGCTGACTCAGACAACCTACTGGGGGCTCTCCAGCCCCTGTCACCCTCAAACCAGACAGTCAATCCACAAGCAGGCCCAGGCACACAGAAAGGTTAGACAAGAGAACAGCCACTTTCTAAAAGTGCTGTTCTCAAACACAGAATGTAAAAACAACCTTTCCTAAAAGATGTGTTATTAAATTCTGAGTTCAGGGATATAAATCACTTATGCCCCATCTTGTTCCTATGGGAAGATAGGCTGGTATCCATTGGGACCAGCCTCCCCCATGTTAGTCTATGGAGCAAGATAACCTTGCAGCAGTGAGCACACAAAATGGCTGCTGCTCACTACCAGAGCTTGTTACCTGCACTAGTACATGCTCTACCTTTCCTATACACTGCACCCTGCCCAAGGGGTTACCTTGAGCCTTCCATAGGGGTGACCAATGTGTATATAAAGGGAAGGGTTAGGCCCAGCCAGTGGGGACACTGGCTAGGAGGACATGGCAGTTCACTGACTGCACACAGGCACTGCGGTGGCAGGCCTGAGACACCATTTTAGGGCTACTCATGTGGGTGGCACAATCAGTGCTGCAGGCCCACTAGTAGCATCTGTCATCACCAGCCCTGGTACATCTAGTACACTTTACTAGGGACTTCGTGGTGATACAAATATGCCAATCAGGTACATCCAATCAATATGACAATTTTCATAGGGAGCACTTACACTCTGGCACTGGACAGCAGTGGCAGAGTGTCCAAAGCATCTAAACCAGCAAAAACGAAATCCAGCACAGCATCAAAAATACAGGAGGCAGAGGCAAAAAGAAAGGGGAAAACCACACCAAGGGTGTTGGGTCTAACAAATGTCATCTCTGGAAATGCGTTACAACATCCTTATACAGGAGAAACAATTAAACTCTTTCATAATTCTGATTTCAATGGTTTCAATATTATATATTGTATTAAATGTCCCAGTGGACTTTTGTATATAGGCAAAACTGAGAGGAAAGTCAAAATCCGAATGTCAGAGCATAAACGCACGATAAGAATGCAGAATAAAACAAGCAGTTTAGCCAGACACAGGGCAGAGACGAGGCATAGCATAGAGCAATTCAAATTTCAAATAATTGAGAAAGTTTCACATCACTCTGCTAAAGATTTAACTAGCAAGTGTGGCAAGGGGATTTTACATTAGTAAGCACTGTTGAGCTTCGGGAAGTGAAAACAGGTTTATAGGGTAAAAGGAGCTTGGTAATTCCAGTGACTGGTACATATTCATGAAAAAGCACCTCTTGGGGTTATTCATATTAGAGTAGGGTGACTGGATAGAGGTTTTATGTGATTGAGAAAAGTTGTCCTCAGTTGATTTTCATCACTGTTTACACTCGTGACTTGCCCCCAGATTCATCATGGTCATGTTTTGTGAGTCCTTAATAGCGAATTTTAAGGATTCGATATTAAAGACTCAAAAAAACGGGATGCATGTAGAAATCACAATATTTTATGCGATTTCTAATGCTTCCTTATTTGTGATTCGATAATTGCTAATCGTAAATAAGGAATGGCTTTCCCATTCATTCCTATGGGCCTAAAGACCCATAGGAATGAATGGGGGGTCATTCCTTATTTGCGATTCGCAATTAGCGAATCGCAAATAAGGAAGCAATTTCAAGGGTGCCAGGGTGTCCAAAGGACACCCTGTAGCACCCCTGAAATGGTAATGTACACTGGTGTTGCGCACACACATGTCCAAAGGACATGTGTGTGTGTAACATACAACTTAGAAAAATGCACTAAAGTGCATTTTTCTAAGTTTTTGCTATTTATCACGTAGTTAGACTTCGCGGTAAATAGCGGCCCCAGATTGCGAATTCGCAATTTTAAAATGGTTCATGAATTGCATTTAAGGAATCTCAAATTGAGATTCCTTAAATGCAATTAATCTCAATTTAGCGATTTCTAGAATTGCGATTTTTTTCATTTGGGATGATGAATCCCAAATGCAAAAATAGCGCTCAGAATGGGCCAGATTCTCCGAATCTGACCCTTTGCGAGCCGAATTCGGCTTGATGAATCTACATATAAGGGATCAATGATGCTGGGATGAGTATTATGTTTATTTCCACGACAGTAGCGAACCGCGTTATAGGATGATGTAAACGCACACTGATATAAAAGTGAAAATGGTGTTAGGACGTTAACATTTGTTTGAAGTTTGGGCTTTATTGCATACATGTTGACAGACTAAAACAGTAAGCGTTTGGGCAGAGGAGTAGGTCTTAAGGAGGAGCATCGTGGTCATATAATACTGATTTTGCCATATTCTTATTCCCTAACAGTTTCATGACCTGCACTTGCGGTATTGATAAGAGTATGTCGCAGAACACATCGGGTATGTGCTAGGAACCTTGAAGGAGGTAAGCTTGTAAGCGTCTGAGTGGGTGGATAGTTTTTTATCAGAGTAGTCGATAGCATCATGTTACATCGCTGAGGCTTTTGATCCCTATAGTTCGACCGTATGAAGCTGGGGAGTCTGGAAACTCCAAAAGTGGTCACTTCAACGGGGACGCCCCTTGGCTGGGGCAGCCGTGCGCGTTACAAGTCTATTTAACATTAACATTAACATTGTGTAACACTCAAGTCTTTAGTTTACTGCTTATGGTCAGTGTAATGGATTTATCACAGGTCAGTATTTTTGTTCACATATTTTAACCTACTGCGTTTAAAGTGCGATTTTGTTGGACCAGTGAGGACCTACAAGTTATACTTTGAGCTATGGTTAAGTTTGAAACCATAGCTGACATTAGTGAGTGTTTTCACGGTGGCGTGGATGGGTCTGTTTTTGTTTTTTCCTTTATTCTTCGCTTTCAGATTTTGGTGTTGGGGTTACAAATTACAATGTGGGGTTCTGTAAATGAGAAGACTGATTTAAACAGTGTTCTACCAGACACATGTGACTTTTTAAACATGTAATGTTACTTCTGATGTATGAATAGTGTTTTGACATTTTTTCAAGTAAACCTTCGTTATGTTTCAGATTGAAGCGCCCGAAGAAGGGCTCATCGCCCGAAATGCATTGGGCAAGAACTAAAATCCAAGAACATTATGCATAATTTGCTATTTGTTTTTTGTATAAAGAAGTGTTCAAGTAAACAGCCAAAGCATAAGTGAATCATGCTTTCATAAGTATTTTCTGTAAATAAATGTCTCAAATGTAATGTATATATTGTCATAAGTTTATTGATGAAAGTGGTACATTGTTTAAAGTAAACATTGCAAAAGATTCAGCTAATGTGCACAATGGTCAAGTTGAATCAACTTGGAATAGAGTGGTGTATGTATAGTCCCATTCTGTGGTGTTTACATATGCAGTGGAAATGTCAGCCGTAATGTCATGGACTTGTCCTTGTATGCAACAAAGGTACAGATGTAAAAGACATCTGGCCGTACGCAGGGGTACTTCTCTAGGGAAAATCAGTCCATCTGTGCCTACTGCATGGGGAATGTATGAGCACTCATAACACAATTGGTTTGTGACCTGCTTGCCAGCTGCTGTCATATCCTTATACCATAAGTTATCTAATAAGGAGTTATGGACCCCATGTTATCCTGCCAACTGGTCAGGATGGGCTTGTCTGCATCGGCGAGACAGCTGCCATTGGTGTAATGTGATATCAACGGTACTGTTCCATTCTACATAATTTTCAATGGGTACAGGAGGTGATGAGGTGAGGGGTTCATAGTTATTTGGGGTACTGACAGAGGATGTTGAACTCTGTTCATTACTAGGGGTGCTATTAACATATAGTAGAGTGTCATCCGCGTATGTTGTCATGACTAGTTGATAAGTAGGGAAATGCAGTCCTCGGTGACTGTGATATTCTTGCATCGCACACGCCAGTGGTTCAACAACTAGGGCATAGAGCGTGGGCGACAAGGGACAACCCTGGCGGGTGCTCCTTTTTATCTGTATCGGTTCCGTGACGTGGTTCCCGAGTCTAATGCGGGCGATCGGGTCTCTATAAAGCACCGCAATCCTCTGGAGTAACACTTGGCCAAGCCCGAGTCTCGTGAGCACCGCTCTTAAAAAAAGGCAACTCCACGGAATCGAAGGCCTTTTCCATGTCTAAAAACACTGCTATCGCCTTCTGTTCCGGACGTGTGTGTTGAAGGGCACTAAAAACCGTTCTCAAATTGTATGTAATATTCCTGCCTGTCACAAACCCCGCTTGTTCAGGAGCCACCAACTCCGGGGCCAATAAAGCCAATATAGTTGCAATGATGTTTGCGTATATTTTTGTGTCCACATTTAGTAGCGACAATGGTCTATAAGAGCTACATTCCTCTGGAAGTTTCTCCGGCTTAGGGATGGCCACTATTATCGCTTCTCTCATGGTTTTCGGCCTTTTACCTGTGTCGCTCATAGCTGCAAACAGGGCCGAAAGATGTGGTAGCGGCAGGTCCAAAAATGTCTTATAAAAACCAACTGTGAGCCAATCTGCCCCTGGTGCACTACCTGCCTTCATCCCTCCCAGGGCCTCCCGTATCTCATCATGCTCTATTGGGTGCATAAAAATTCTCTCTGCACGTCCGATAAGAATGGAGGTTTTATATGTTCCAAATAGTCTAATATATCCTTCCCGCTCCCCATCGCACGTGATAAATCCGAATATTATCCTCTAAATCTCTGTGCTATCTCCTCTTCAGTTGTAAGTAAGGCACTCTCCCCCGACTTGATGGCCGCAACCGCTATTTTACGCCTCTGTTGTTTTACCATATTGGCCAGTACCGCTCCCGGTCTATCCTTTTCCACATACACTCTAGCTGTAGCATATTTGCCCAAATGCTTAACCTCCGCATCTGCCCATGCCTGATATTCCGCCAGCATTCCTTTCAGTTCCTCCCGGGCAGCATCAGTGTCACGTTTTAACTGGCGGTCTTCACACACTTTGAACGCCTCCCACACAGTCTGGAAGCTATCCACAGACCCTATATTAGCTTCAAAGTACGTCTCTATCCCTTCATGCAATGCCTCTCTAAATATAGGGTTCTGTAATGAGTATGGCGGAAATCTCCATGAGAATGGGGGTAGTACTTTCCGAGGCATTGTAAACATCAGCAGAATAGATGAGTGGTCTGAGAGTGTACGGGGAAACACCTGACATTTGCGTACCTGTGAGAGAAGTCTTGTTGAGGCTAGCCAATAATCTATACGTGTTTGTATATTATGAAAGGCTGAATAATGCATGTATCCTCCTACCTCTGGGTATAAGCTGCGCCATACATCTGCAAGGTCTTCGCTAATTAGTATCCTGTCAAGTTCCCTAGCTGCCTTTGCTTGTCTCCAGTCTGAGCCGCTCGATCGGTCCACATCTGGGCACCTGGTCATGTTAAAGTCCCCCCCACAGGACATTGAGACTGGGATATTCCATAGTTATATCAGTCAGCTCTTTATAAAACTCGGGGCTGTCATAGATAGGTCCATATACATTCACCAATAGTATTTCCAACCCTCTGCCACCAAACTGCGATGTGACATATCTGCTCCCCGGGTTTGCAAATAACATTCTCAATGTGTAATCAGATTTCGGGTTTACCCATGTTAGCTTCCGCATGCATGGGTCGTGAAGCCTGCCGCATTAATCTAACCCTTCAGGCCCCTTGATTGCAACCTAAGACTGTTCGCGGGCAAATGCGTCTCTTGTATTAAAGCCAGGTCTATAGGTGCCTCGTTAAATAATTCAAAACCTTGCGTAGCTTTCGGAAGTCATTCAACCCTCGCACATTCCACGTCAGAGCTCTCAGATCTCCCTCCTTATTGTCTACCTCAGGACCACAAGGCGACCCTTGCATATTCGACAGTGTCTGTCATTGTCTTTCCCACAGTAGTCAACGATGTAGAATCTGATATCAGAAGCGCAATGGACGGCACCTCGTAACATTAACCTCAGAGCTTCCCTCCCTTCCTCTCCCACTCATCCCGCCCACAGCGGACCACCCCCAACTAGGTAGCAAAAAGTCCAATCCCCGGGCCTGCTCCACCCTCCCCCAACCACCCAACCAAATTCCCCCAGCACAGTGTCACTACATGTGGGTGGAGGTTGCTCTACACCAGAAAAAAAACAAAATGTTAACACAGTACTTGACACTCAATTCACCTCCTCCAGCCAACAGCTAATTTCCCTTCCTCTGCTGGAATCGACGCTGGTCTCAAATAACTCCCTCCTAGCAGCCAGCGCTTCACTACAGGGAACTGCACTTCTAGCCACTGTCTAATCAGAGATCCTATTTCGTAAAACATCTCTCAGTCTTGTTCCTCCAATCCGCCACCTGTACTTCCCGTTCTGGGGTTTTTCTCCGTTCCTTTGCCCAGTCTTTCAGTACCTTCTGCAGTGTTCTAGGATTTGTGAAGATATGCGATTGTCCATTTCTGTTGATTTTCAGCTTAGCTGGGTATAGCATAGCATATTCCAGGCCTTGTTCGGGCAATTGTTTCTTCATAGGAACAAAGTGTTTCCTCGCTTCTTGGACTTTGGCTGTGAAATCAGGGTACAATGAAATAGTTGAGCCTTCGTACATTAACGTTTGCGTTTCTCTGGCGACTCGTAGGGCAGCATCCCTGTCTCTATAATTGAGGAACTTTGCAATTATTGGTTGCGGCGGTGCTCCTGGCTTCGGTCGCAGGGCCAAGGACTGATGCACACGCTCAATAATAAACGTGGTAGAGAAGACCTCCGCTCCTAGCAGTGTCGTCAACATTCGCTCTATAAAGGGCTCCATCTTGCCCATCTGGGTAGTTTCAGGAAGACCAAGGATGCGCATGTTACTGCGCCGGGACGGCGCTTCCAAATCCTCTGTCTTATCCTGGAGCAGCTGCAGCACCTTACCTAGTTGCTTATGATCTGAGTCGATAGTTGTTTGCGCCTCTTTAACTTCTGTGATCCTCCTCTGACATGTCCAATCTCTCCGCATGTTTATCAAGTCTCTCTCCCATTCTATCCATTCTGAACGCTAACGCATCCATCTTCGCCCCTAGCAATGAAATACCATCCTGCAGCCCTTTCTCCATTGACTTCAGCATGCTTCTGATATCTTGTTCTTGTTCTATAGGGGAGGAAGGTCTGCTACTACCACCTGTGGCTTTGTCCTGTGGTTTAGCACTCTTTTGGGCAAAGGGGAGCTTTGACTGGCCCGCTCCGGTTTTCCTATCTTGCTGTCCGGGGGATAACAATGTGGCGCTCAAGTGTGATGTCGTGTGATGGAGAGCACGCCGCCCACAAGGGAAATTCCAGATCCCACGGGCTAACGCTGCAATATTTGTGTCACAAGCTGGTGACCCACAGCTCATGCAAAGTCTTTGGTGCAGTTCCCATGCAGTGTGGATCGCGTTTTGACTATTCTGCCAGGAGCCTCTATCATATAGCCTCGCGCCCGGTACCCTGAACAATGTGCAGAACTTCTCCTCTCCTCAACGTTTCTGCTTCTCGGCGCTGCTTTAACTTCGCGCTCTTCCACTGTGTCACTTACTCACTGCGCAGGTCGTGAAATTGCGCCTCTGGACACTTACTCTGTGGTGCAGATTTCAGTCCAGCCTCGCGACGTGGAGTAGGGTGTTTGGTTCTCTTAGACTTATGCCTCTGCCTGTTCCCTGTAAGCGCGTCTTCCCTGACCTCTCTCCCAGCGCTGACAAGAATGAGGACTCCGTCTCATTGAACCTCACCAGGTTTGCCTGATGTCACCATAGGTTCTAGGCCTCCTCCGGAGACAGCAATGTCTGTCTCTGCAGGCCGGATCGTCTGCTGCCTTAGTCGTCTACTCCGCTCACCACGCGTCGCATCAGTGGTTCCCCTACGACCTCCCGGTCTGTCCGCGCCTCACAGGAGCGTGGGCCTATCTCGCCCCCCGCCATGCAGCCAGCAGTATTTGCTCCACTATCGGGGCCGCCCGCAGGCAGAGCAGAGTTAGCACCTTCGCTGCTCATCGAGACTCAGTTTCTCCGGCCGGTCAGACAGGTGCGTCGCCGCACGCAGAGCGACGTCGTCGCGTGGGTCCTCTACACGAGGCCAGTGCTTCACGGTCTCCACACACGATGGGCAGCGCCTAACACAGCTCCGCAATCCGGCCGCCAGCACGCTCCGCGCCGGGCTTTTACTTGCCCAGCAGCTTCTCAGTGAGCCCCAGCAGGTTTTTAGTGTTCCCAGCGTCATTGGGTCCCAGAATCATGTAGGATTTTGTGTCGGCTTAACGGAGCTCGAGACTCAAGCAAGCTCCGCCCCCCCTTCAATGGGCCAAATAACTATATTACCCACTTTGTTTGTTTGTTTGTTTGCTATTGTTTGATCACTTTGCTATTACTCTATTGTATTTAGAGTTCCATGGAGAAATCCTTCTCTTCTCTTGTAATTCTCTTCTCTTCATGTTCCTAAGTTCATATACCATACTTTCATTAAAGGTATTGATATTGTCAAGTGGTTTGTTAGGGTTACATTTTGACTTGGGTTTGAAAGGAGACAGCCCTCAAATTACTCACTAATCGCTGCTCTGTCAGGAGTTGCGTATTGGTGAAGGATCTCTCTTAACTAGTCCCTTCAGTTTCCAACTCCATCAAGTTTCTCATAAGCTCAATATCTAATGCTGCCAGGTTACTGTCTAGCTAGATATCTTTACTCAATGCCCTGCTTTTTACTTGTTGTTTAAAGAATTTCCGCATAAATTTGTAAAGAGCAACTCTGCTTTGTTCATAGTTGAGTATAGTATCTGGACAGTATGATAAACCTAGCCCCAAAATGTGTTGGTCTTATAAAGAGAGTACTTCTTGGCTAAGATTGATTACTGTGTTAATGTCCATTACTTCTTGCTGTGGCTCCGTGTAACCACACCTGCTGTATTTCCTTTGTCTGTTCCCCTTCCCTCCCTTCCTCTGGTTCCTCTGCCTCTGTTTTGCTGCTGTTGCGTCTGGTGATTGGTGTGCCAACCCAACCGTAAAAAATGCTATTCATCTTGCACTGTCTTATTCTTGAATGATCTGTGGGTCCTTCCTGGTCCGATTCGGAACCAGTGTCAGAGCTAATATCACTCATTGTCAATTTTTGCCTTATTTTATTGGTTACTTATAACCTTTCTCTCCTGATGTTATCATATTTCTTAGAGAAGGTATACATTATTCTATTTTCATAGTCCATCCTGTCTCTCTGAAACTTTTGAGCATTTCTTGCTGTTATGACGTCCTCATGTTTCATCATTGTTTCTTTCATTTTCTTAGAAATTTCAGGACTGTCTTTTTCAGCAGTTTGGTACAGCTGGCCTGTGTCCTCTTTTATTTGTTCCAAAAGTATGTCCTATCAATAGAAGCACATTTAATAATAAATGGGTCATCCTTTTCGAACAGCATTGAATTCTGCCCCTTCCTTGATAAAGTCGGGATGAGGATTTTGTACATGGGGTAATCATTATTCGCAGCCCCCCTTGGGCTCTTGCCCACCTCAACATATCATTTTGAGGATTGCACCTTCCACCAGTATGACATTTCAGTTTTATAAAGGTATTCCAATGTGTGGCTTAAGTTTTAAAATGACTCCTTTTTGTCTCTCTCTCTCCCGTTGTTGCCACGGCATGTTCTCCATTGCTGTGACCATCTTTGAACAGCCACTCTTCCACCCTCAATTTCCCCTTTATTTCTTTGACCGCCATTTCGAGAACATTCCACAGATATAATCAGTCTGCTTCTTCAAGTGCTGTTGCTTGCTGCTCCCGTAGGTTCTGCACTCTGCCTTCCATTAATAGTTTCTTTTTGCTCCTCCCGCAGGTTCTGCACTCTGTCTTCCATTAATAGTTTCTTTTTGCTCCTCACGCAGGTTCTGCACTCTGTCTTTCATTAATAGTTTCTTTTTGCTCCTCCCGCAGATTCTGCACTCCGTCTTGCATTAATAGTTTCTTTTTGCTCCTCACGCAGGTTCTGCACTCTGTCTTCCATTATTAGTTTCTTTTTGCTCCTCCCGCAGATTCTGCACTCCGTCTTGCATTAATAATTTGTTTTTGCTCCTCCCACAGGTTCTGCACTCTGTCTTGCATTATTAGTTTCTTTTTGCTCCTCCAACTGGTTCTGCACTCTATCTTGCATTATTAGTTTCTTTTTGCTCCTCCCACTGGTTCTGCACTCTGCCTTGTAATAATAGTTTAGTTTTGCTCCTCACTCAGGTCCTGGACTCTGTCTTGCATTAATAGTTTCTTTTTACTCCTCACTCAGGCCCTGCACTCTGTCTTGCATTAATAGTTTCTGTTTGCTCCTCCCACAGGTTCTGCACTCTGTCTTGCATTAATAGTTCATTTTTGCTCTTCCCTCAGGTCCTGCACTCTGTCTTGCATTAATAGTTTCTTTTTGCTCCTCCCACAGGTTCTGCACTCTGTCTTGCATTAATAGTTTCTTTTTGCTCCTCCCACTGGTTCTGCACTCTGTCTTGCATTAATAGATTATTTTTTCTCCTCCCACAGGTTCTGCACTCTGTCTTGCATTAATAGTTTATTTTTGCTCCTCACTCAGGTCCTGCACTCTGTCTTGCATTAATAGTTTTTTTTTTTGCTCCTCCCGCAGGTTCTGCGCTCCATCTGCAGTGAGAGTTGCCCTCCTGGGTACAGAAGGGCTGCCAGAGAGGGGGAGCCCGTGTGCTGCTTCGACTGTCTCCCCTGCTCCCGGGGAGAGATCAGCAACGGCACAGGTCAGGGCAGCTAAAGTGAATTTCTTCATGTATCTAACATTCAGCTTCAAGCAGAATGCACACATGCAAAATACCTTATCCTACCATAACAATCCCTTTAGGCCTGCCACATTTGAAGTAGATTGATGAACCGGATAAAACTGTAAGGGCATTTTCACTTTTAACATGGACGTTTACCCACTAAAGAGCAGTAGGATGGGAGTGCAGCAAACTCAAGAGTGCTCGGTGCATGTGATGCATTTAGTAGTTTTGTCCTTACATCCTGTACTGGTGCTTCGCATCCTCTGTTTCAGCATCTCCCCATCTCACATATGAAGGGAACAATCAAGGTGTTTTAAAACATTTTTGGGTAGAGCTGATAGGTTGTAAATTGATATTTGTATTTGTATAGCGCACTACTCACCCGCAAGGGTCTCAAGGCGCTTGTACGAATACCGCTGTGGAACCCATCCTGGCTTTCCCTGTGAGGCGTCCACTCCTGGGCACCCCCAAGGTGGAGGCCAGGCATCCTTAGCGTTGTGGGGTCCGTTGTGGAGATTAAGCAAGCTATTGCCCAGAGTTGCAGAGTGGGACTCCATGATTGGAATAGGCACCGAGGCGAGAATTATCAGGTCCGTGGAATTTTGAACCCAAGACCCGCCGAGGCGGAAAATTGAACCCTGGTCCCGGGCCAGACCTCTGCATCAGGGTCTGCCGCTCTAACCATTGAGCCACACTTCTCCACTTCTCCAGGTTGTGCGAAGACTTCCCACTCAATGGAGGCTGTCTTGTGGAGGGGTCTTAAGGGGCCCATTAGAAAGCAGAGCCCTCCGGCACAGTTGAAAGGTGACCTCAGTAGGACGGGTCGTTGTCAGCAGGGCTCAGCAGCGGTCATGGGTTCAGTGATGTGCTGAGGGCTGCATTGAGGCCAGATAGGGGCAGACTCAATTGAAAGCGCTCTCATCGGGAAGGATCGTCCGCAGAGCCCACGCAGAGGTCAGAGATAGCATACTGTCAGAGCCAGGAAAACACCAGGAAATGAATTGGATTAAAATCGCAGGTGATGGTCCAGAGAGTTCTATAGTCATCACTGTTCTGAGGACAGAAAAATTGATCTTCAAACTGGCAGTGCGGACCGTCCTGGGGTGAGAGAATTACCATTAGGCTGGGTTGAATGTATGGCAAAAGGGGTAGGAGAGGTGTTGAAACAACATTCCAGTTAAGACAAGATCAATTCTTTCTATCACATTTGACTTCATGGAGCTTCTTTGAGAAATGTTTTTTGGGCAGATGTGTGAGTAGGGGGCCTGGGGGTGGCTTTATCACGTTTAACTTTGTGTAACTTGGTTGAGAGTTGTTTTTCTGTCAGATGTATAAAAAAGGGCCAGAAGATGGCGCTGAAGCCGAATTTTTCTTCTTTTTTTTGTGTTGGTTTTTTACCCTATTAGTGTTTGTTGCTGCATAAATGTTCAACACAGTGCCGCTAAATTAAGCCTGAATTATTTTGTGCCATGCTACCAGAGGGTTAATCACAAGTTAATTTAGTCATTTTTGTGGTTCTCCCTGACAAGGATTGTGGTTGTTGCTTGAATAGAGTTTTCTTACACCTTCTTTTTTCCAGCACCTACTGCTCCTGGGGAAAACGTGTATTGTAATTTCATTTATTTAGCTCTTACTACCCCTGATGAGGTGTCGAAGCGCTTTTTTAGCAAGTAGCACGCTACTCCGGGACCCATAGAGGATTAGTGTTGAGTTAGTATAGTGAAACATAAATACATTTTAACTGGTGGATAGGTTAGTCAGTTATTTTGATTCAGAAGGATAGCAGAAGCATAGAAGAGGAGAAACAAAGGTTTGCATGTATATAGCGCATGTTACCCCTGATGGGGTGTTGAAGCAGGCTACTCCCGAAACCCATAAAGGATTAGTGCTGAATTAGTATGGTGAAATATGAACGTTATTTGAGGGGTGGATATTAGTCAGTTATTTGGAGTGAGAAGGACAGTGGAGGGATAAAAATGAAGAAAGGTTTGCATTCATGAAGCACCTGTTACCCCTGATGGGTATTGAAGCACTTTTCTGGCGAGTAGGACGCTACTCTGGAACCCATAAAGGATTAGTGTGGAAAATGAGTATAGTGAAATATGCAGTAATTTGAGTGGTAGTTATGTTATTCAGTTATTTGGATAGAGAAGGGTAGGTTGCGGGATAGAAGAGGGAAAGAGGTTTGTATTTATATAACACTTGCTACCCCTTGATTGGGTTTTGAAGCGCTTTATTGGCGAGTAGCACGCTACTCTGGAACCCATAAAGATTACTGTTGAATTAGTATGGCGAAACATGAAAGTAATTTGAGTGGTGGGTATGTTAGTCAACTATTTGGATTGAGAAGGGTTGGGTAGGGGTAGAAAAGGGAAAAAGGTTTGCATTTATATAGTGCTGGTTACCCTGATGGTGTGTTGAAACACTTTATTGGTAAGTAGCACTCTACTCTGGAACCCATAAAGGATTAGTGGTGAATTAGTATAGTGGAATATGGAATTTGAGAAGTGAACATGTTAGTCTGTTATTCTGATTGAAAAGGAAAGTAGAGGGACAGAAGAGTGAAAGATGTTGTTCTTTTTTTCTTTTTGAGGTCCTAGCATTAGGAGCAGGCTTTTGGATGAGTACAAATGGGTTTTTGAAGGGAAGAGTAAGAGGGAAGAGTTTAGAAAGGTTTGTTTTGGAAGATTGGTATAGTAAAAGCGGTGTCATATGATGGGTCGAGTAGGAGAGAGTCTAGAAAGGTTTTTTGGGGATCATAGTAGTGGTATGCTGCTTGGGATACATGAGAGAGTGGATGTAGAGGATATATTGATAGATGTATAGGGTGAGATATAGGGTAGTGCATTGGAAATAGTAGTAGAAAGAAGTTTGAGATGAGTCAGAAGGTTGGGCTAGAGCAGAGGTCTTCAAACTTTAGTAGGTTGAGCCCCCCCATCTGAATTCTTTTTAGATGTCAGGTTCCCCCACCAACTGACATTAATTTCTGGAATCTGGCACACTACATATTCGACCGCCACCCGCATATCCCGGGCCATATCTGACAAACAATGTTCAACACAATAAGACTGTCTAGTAAACTGCAGGTTTTTGAGTGGGTGTGGTTGAATGACAGAGGCTTTTTACAAAGCTCAAAAACTATTTTACAAGATAAAATGTGAGCAAATTCTTTTTACCAGGATGCTTTATTTTACACAAGACCTAGATTGATAATAACACCACCAGCATTAATGTGACAGGTGTGCCTATTTTTCGCCATAGTGACGGTCAATCTGTGGACGGATTTTTTCTATTGCTGTTCTCAGGCTGTGCTCCACATCCACTAATTTTACAGTGCAATAGTATTTTTGGCAACCCCTCCCCCATTTCCTCCTTCTCCATGAATTCCATCACTACCACTCACCAACAGTGCACCTCATTCTCTATAGCACCTTTCTGACAAACATTTCATTTTTTTATAGCCCTCCTAACAGTCTACTCAGACTCAGCTCTTTGATCTTCATGGTACACGTTCTTTGTAGCAGGCACATTATCCCTCTGCACTCTGTGGGTGGCAGGAGTGCACATGTGAGTGCACAGTGAGCGATGCATCAGTGTGAGAGTGAGGTGAGAGGAGTGACTGCAGGGTGAGTGAGGTGACCATGTGGATTTAGGTGCGGATGTAAGTGCAGAGTGGAACGAATGAATGTATGGTTAGTGATGGGCTTTCTTGAGTGACACTACATATTGAGCAGTGAGGGGGACAGGTGAGTGAAGTGTTACATGACTGCAGGTTGAGTAGTGTGCTCGTGTGACTGCAGAGTAAGGTGCAGGGCGAACTGCGCAAGTGCATTGTGAGTGCAGAGTGATGACTGTGAGTGCAGGGTGATCAGTGCGAGCGCAGGGTGAGCGAGTGATTGGTGTGAGTGCATGGTGATCATTGTGAGTGGATATTGATCGCTGTGAGTGCAGGGTGAGTGTGAAAGTGAAGGGCGAGAATGATGAGTGCGTTGTTTGAATGCATGGTGCATTCCCAGACACTTGAGGTAACTCCGCATGTTATTGATAGCGGCGTACTGTACACAAATAAGCAGTCACCTAAAGCTGTATTTTCAGTACTTATCTTTGCATACTTTGAACAGCAAATATAAATAGAAAGCACTTTTCATTTTGGTCTAGGGCTGCGTGAGTGATCCTTGACTGATAATTAAAGGGAACAATGACAGAAAAGTCATATTACAAATCAATACAAACATCTTTATTTATAACCTGTATTTAGTGTCAAGACAACCACAAGCAATTTGCAGGCTCTTTAAACCATCCATGGCATTTTCATTTGGCAACTTAAAGCCATTTTAGCCTGCTGCGGAGGTTGTGCGCCTTTTTTTTGTTTAGAACAGAGGATGCAGTGAGCCACTAGCCTTCTGACACGTCCACGATTACTGCACGAGACGATTTAGCCCCGCAGTTGTTTATCTGATGATTTATATCCAGACACGATCGGGGAGGCTTTTTCAGACCCCCAGGTTGCTGCTCGCTCGGCTGATTGGAGCCCACGGGACCATTTGATGTCTCTCTTCAAGATGCCACACATTATGTAGTGGCTTTTCTGGTGCCCAAGCCTGGTCCCTACACCCCTAGACCCACCACCTCACTCGTCCTGATGAAGACCCCACAGTAAGGTGCAAGTGAACCTACACCACCAGGGGTCGAAACGTCGACTTACTCTCCTTTAGATATCCTACTCAAACTCAACAGAACATTTTTGACTGTGTTTCTACTATTGGGATAGGATGGCATTTGTACAGAATTGTATTATGGCAATATCGACATGCCCATCTGTTGTTCAACTATAAAATGTATTTTTGTGACCACATGTGACCTTAAAACTTTCTCTCACTACCTTGATCCTCACAATCACCTACCTTACCCCCTCCCTGTACTCCTTTTCACCCACGCCTCTCTTTGTGAATTGAAAGAACTGTGATTATTTACGATTCAATGTATGCATAATCTGCTTATGAAGAGGATGTGAATAAATAACATTCCTCCGAAAGTTATTCTGCATTTCTTTCAAAAATTCGTAAATCGTTTTACTAGAATTGTTTGTTTAGCGACTGGGACCCTCTCTTACAAGTAACATTGAACTACCCAGGTCCCAGTACCTTTGGGTTAACCCCTTATCTGTAACGTAGATTTAAATTCAGCAAAGACCTTCATAGCCAGTCGAAGGTAAACCCCAGGAAACAAAGAGGAAAAGGCAGCAAGCAGTGGAATGCGGGAACTTTATGCACGCGAATTTCGCGGCACTTCCTACACTCTCTGCTGCTGTCCCATCATTGGTGGAACGTCAGTGGTGACGTTCTTTCCTGCTAATTTGCTGCTGCTGCTCCGGAGTTCTCCTATCAAAAATCCCCATTTGAAATGGGGCACGACTTTCGATCGTAGCACAGTACAAAAGTAGGATTTTACAGTGCAGAGCGCGCCCCCCCCCTGGGATGTTGTCACGCCCCGCAGGGGGGCGCGCCCCACAGATTGAAGAACAATGGCCTAGAGGATATATTGAGAGAAGTATAGGCTGAGAAATAGGGTAGTGCATAGGGTAGTGCATTTTAAATGCTAAATTAGAAGAACGTAATAAATATATAGATTCATAAGTACAATGAAAGTATATAGATGCACAAAGGAGGTAAGTATATGTTGATTAAAGATATTGATAGAGGTACAGGATGAGAAATAGGGTAGTGCATTGGATATGCTTTTTCAGGAGAAAAGTAACAGACATACAGATACAAGTACCTGGAAGGTACATAGATGCACAATGGAAGTAAGTATATGTAGACCAATGATGATTTTTATGTATTTATTTATTTATTCATTTATTTTCATCAACATAATTATTCTACATGTTTATACAAAGCAATACACAAAGATAGGTACATATCTATAGCGAAAATAAATGCTTATATACAGAGGAATATGCTGTAAATTTCTGTTTGTGTATGGTGCATATGTGGTGAAGAGCCAATTCTTGAATAGTTTTCTGAAGATAAATAAGGTGGTTGGCAGTGGATCTTATGTTGCGGGTAAAGAGTTCCGTAGTTTGGCTGCATGAACAGAGAAGGATGAGCCACCAGTGTTTTTTGTCTTATATCTTGTAATTTTGAGGCGAGATGCCTCTTTAGGGCGTAGGTTCCTTTGGTGAAAGTGTTTGGTGATTTCAATCTTGATGAAGAGCAGTCCCATTCCATGTATTGATTTGTGGGTGATACAAGTAGCTTGAACGTAGATCTTCTTCAACCGGTAACCAATGCAGGGCTTTTAAGGCAGGTGAGATGTGGTCTTGTGGTTTGATATGCAGAGTAATCTGGCAGCCGAGATCTGAATCTGTTCCAGTTTTTTCATGGTCGTTAAAGGTGATCCATGGTAGAGGCTATTGGCATATTTGAGTTTAGACAGAACAAGGTAGATAGTAGCTTGGACCTTGTGTGGAAATCCCAAAGGTGGGAAAATTCGTTGCAGCGTATTTATAGAGACAATTCTTGATCTTGCTAGTTTGTCCACTTGGGCATTCATCGACAGCTTGGAGTCCATGGTCATTATGGGGATCCTTACCTCCTTCAATACTTTAAGTGGTGATCTAATTTCTTCACACACTGGATGTTTTAAAGGTTGTGAAAATATATTTGTCAAGATCACAGGAATATAGAAAGCTGTAAAATTATTTTGTTATTTTTGGTGTTTTTTTTTACAAAAGGCCTTTACTCCTATTTTGAGAAGAATGATTAAACCACTTATTACCATTGCTTTGCTTCACATGACACAGCTTTACCTTGTATTGTTCACGGCAGGTCTACTCGGTGCTGCTTCTTAGACTGAAACTTGTGGAGCCTCTATTATTGACATATACAAAGCGTCCTCTCGGGCTACATCATCTACTTTTGTTTCTTACATTAATAGTTAGATGTAGCAAATTCTATTGAATTTGGTTCTAGAACAATAGTGGCTGCTATGCCCTCAGCATTTGTAACTCCTGATATGTGCATTAAAGTCTTTTGTTTGCATATGTTGAAGTTCATGGGTATGTCTTTGAGAAACAGGTTGTGGTTAATAGCTTTCCTATATCCTCACAGAGTAAATAAGAGAAAATGGGTTGAAGAGGTAATGATCCAATTACTTACCAGTAGTTTTAATGATTTTGAAAACCTTTTTTCTCATACCAATACTTTTGACCCGCTCGGTACCTGAACAAAACTAGCCCGGACACAGTGCCTGGATACCCTCATGGGTGATTAGCCGTGCTCTATAAATCCTGTTTGATTGATTCGATACCCTTATAACTTGGTGGGCTTCGGTTCTCTTTATTGCCATAATAGTAGGAGGGGCATTCAGGAGGGATGGAGGCTTTATTTGTTTTGCTTGCTTTGATTGGCTCCAGCTAGGTCATGTGCTACCTCCTAAAATAAGCATTCGTGTGGGAAAAAGGGGTTTGGAAGTAATAAAGTTAGTCAAAATACTTTATTCAGTCCTATTTGAGCCATAAAAGTGTACAATTGTGTATCAATTAATAATTTTATAATCGTAAATATGTTGACTTTGTAAATAAGGGCTAAAAAATTGCCCATGGAACTTTTCAAAATAATCACCAAATTAAACGGCTGCCATTTGAAATATTCAAGAACAAGAAACTGCTAGACAATATATTCTTATGAGTATCTAGATCTAAGATCTACAACAACTAAATCATTATAAAACATTACCCTAAACTTATCCAAGTATCTTCCTTCTTTTTCAGACCCACTCACATGCTTAAAATGTCCTGACAGCCAGTGGCCCAGTGAAAGGCGTGATCAATGTGTCCACAAAGTGATTGAGTATCTACGTTATGATGAACCCCTGGGACAAACACTCACCTCCTCTGCCATCCTCCTGACCTTCTTCACTGCTTCTGTCTTGGGAATCTTTATCAAGTACAGAAATACTCCTGTTGTGAAAGCCAACAACCAAGGCCTAAGTTATCTGCTCCTCCTCGCCCTCATATTGTGCTTCCTCTGTACCTTCCTCTTTATTGGCTGTCCCAGGACACTCACTTGCATGCTGCGACAAATTATGTTTGGCATTATTTTTTCCATCAGTGTTTCCTGTATTCTTGCTAAGACAGTTCTTGTTGTTCTTGCCTTCAAGGCAACTAATCCATGCAGCTCTGCAAGAAAGTGGATGGGGTCAAAGATCCTAATCTGCATTGTGTTCTTATGTTCACTGGTCCAGACTGTAATCTGCACTGCTTGGCTAGTGAAGTCTCCTCCATTTCCAGAACTGAACATGAAGTCTTACAATGAGAAGATAATCTTTGAGTGTAATGAAGGAGACACCATCTTCTTCTATCTCATGCTGGGATACATGGGCCTCCTGGCAACAATCAGCTTTATAGTGGCCTTTGTCTCAAGGAATCTGCCTGGAAGCTTCAACGAGGCCAAGCTGATCACCTTCAGTATTCTGGTGTTTGTCAGTGTGTGGATCTCCTTTATCCCGGCATACCTGAGCACACAGGGGAAGTACATGGTGGCCGTGGAGGTGTTTGCCATCCTGTGCTCCAGTGCTGGACTGCTCGGGTGCATATTCTTTCCAAAGTGTTATATCATTCTAGTGAGGCCTGAGAGTAATTCCAGGCAACATCTGGTAGGAAAGACACATCACACTGATAATAAAAAATAATGTTAATGAACATAAATGTTTATTAACTAACAACTGCAGGAAAGCAAGAGGTCATGCCATACTGAATAGCGGGTGTAGGTAAGGAGTTAGTGTGGGACCAGATCACCCTTGTGTAAGTTTTACAAAGTTAAGTAGAATTTGTGTCTGCCAAACTAAAGGAATGGGTGGAGTATACAGAATGTGACATGTGGTCAGTAAATTCAATGAGGTGACAATCATTTTTTGGGGCTATTTGTACAATTGTTTACCATGTACTGATCCCTCTATGAACTGTTTAGCACCTTCTTTTTTTCACTCAAAGGACTTCTCTGATACACAATGGTCAGTTGATGGCTTGAGAACCCTCTCCTCTTGGTCCAGAATATAGCTAATCCTCCAAAAGGAAAATTATATCTATGTGTTTACATGAAATGC
This sequence comes from Lissotriton vulgaris, assembly GCF_964263255.1. Lineage (NCBI taxonomy): Eukaryota > Metazoa > Chordata > Amphibia > Caudata > Salamandridae > Lissotriton > Lissotriton vulgaris. Next base: position 41,107,896 of record NC_141696.1, on the reverse strand, counting down.
AGTATGGTTCTTGTACCTTCCATCTGCCTGCGTGAAGATTGTGAAGAAGATATTTTGCAGTGTTTTTGTTCTCCCGCTTTCATACATAGCAGCTTTTAACATACTTATGCCCTCCGCTGGCCTACAATGTGTATATTAAGATGAAGTTATGCAGCACTTTTTTATGATGGAGAACTTGCAGTCTCTGACATAAAGCGCCCAACCTCAGCTTGACCACACTCTCAAATACTAGCAGGAACCCTGGATCAACAAGTCAAAACAGCAAGTGATTTAACATTCCACCCTGATGTGACCTCACTTAACCATATTGTTCTAGTTTACTAGATTGAGAGTATACTATCTCATCCAAACTCCACATACATCTCCTTCCCTCATTAATTAACCAGTAAATGTCATGACTGTGCTTTGCTCACATCCAGGCTTACAAATAAGCACAGTGCAAACTCCCACAATGTTTATACCTACTGTTGTTTTAATTAAAGGTATATCATGTCATGTCTGTGTGCTTGTGGTAGTTCTTTGAATGCATAAAACATATATACCATTTATGTACACCTGGGCCAGTCCCTCTCTGTATTGGTTTATAAGCCCCCATTTATTTACAGGGGCGTGTAAATGCCAAACTGATCTTAGCCACTAGGGATGTTCAGTTTGGGGTAATAGTCTCCTTTTGTTAAAGGGTAGTTTTTATGCCAGCTTAATTTGAGCAGGGGTGCTCTATCTAAAATAAGGAAATACATGTGTGAGAGGCAGGAACTGAATCAGGATTGTTTACAATTTATTTGAAGACACAATTCCAAACAATAATGTCAGGAGACACTTAATTATAAAGCTACTTGGTTTTTGCAAAGACCAGGTGTTAAAGACACATTTTAAAATGGTGAGTAAAACCATACAATTGCAATAAGGCTTAAAATTATAATAATGCAAAGATAGAAATATGTTTCAAAATACAATGAATAATGTCCAAGCTTGAACAAGAATTTTAAAAATTAGAACAACAGTTAACCGGGGATCACAGCACCTGACTCAAGTAGTTTCACGGTGAAAGGTGGTCCGTCGAGTGGATGTGGGCAGCTCTTTTATACCACTTTAATGAGGAACTGTTTGACCACAAGTGCAGCTTTTGACAGGTGTTTAAACGTCAATCATACCACAATTTGCACATTTATCAAAAATGATGTGCGTCACTTCACAGAATTTTTATAAGAAAGCGGAAGATTACAAAAGATTATAGGTCATTTTCTCATGCCATGGTGCTCGTCTTTAGATACTTGAAGCTAGCAAAAATACAATAATATTGAAGACATTGAAAGATTGCGCCTGCCCCCCCAACACTTTGCCCCATGTGTTCCTCTTAGCTCGAGATGTTCCCGGTTTTTGTGGTCAGTGTTCGTGAGAAGAGAACTGCACTCCGGGAACAACGAAGGAGTGGGGGCTCGGTAAGTTTGTTTACCAAGAAAGACGGAGCTGGGGCTGGTGTCCTTTGCAGAGGAGATGTGTTGTGATTCTATCAGAGAGGAATAGGGCCTACTGTTTTTAGAAAATAATTGAAAACAGTATGGTCAATTTAACAGATTCCTATTTGCAGGCTGGTGGGGCCATATGAGGGTATCATGATTTAGGTGTGGGGCAGAATTGACCTAAGGCATTTATAAGGTAAAACAGAACCTTGCTTCATTTCCCTTCTCTTGTTCATTTTTTAACAAAACCTTTACAGCGTATTTGGCTGGCCCTTCGTCTTGTTGGGGCATCCAGGACGTGTCATTAATGTAGGGACACTGTTTGTCCTGCTTATCTAGCAGTGATCTTAATTTGACATATTCTCCTTCGGGCATGTCAACTAGAGATTCATAGGGATCTACGCTAAGATCACCCTACTAGGGGACTACCAGGGAGAAGTGGGGAAGCGGCAGGTACTTGGTAGTGGGTGTCAGCAGGGGTTTGTAATAAGTGTGAGCTAGTCGTTGTGAGATCAACTATCTCTAACAGTGCTAGTTTATCTCCCTTCTCTGGTCCATTGTCCTCATGTATGGTCTTCCAGTATATTCCTCTGCTTGCGTAATTCATCGCTACTACTTTAGTACTGAATCTTTTCACGCAATGGCATATTATCTGTATGACGCAACACAGGAACAACAGCACACAGCACATCAGTACAAAGTTTTTTAGGAGGGCAGCCAGACATGAAGGCATCCAGCTAAAATCGAACCAGTCCTTTGCTATGTCTGCCCTGGCACCTCCTTGCTCAAACATTTTCTTCCCAAAATTGTCCAAGTCCTCAATGGCCTTTGTTAGCGACCCATTCAGTGCATCGTTCCCCGGTATGAACGTGCTGCAGGATTTTCCGATCTATCTACATAGTCCACCTTTATTCGCAGTTAGCATGTCCAGCACATACCAATGCTCTAGAACCATAAGCCTCAGGGGGCGCAGTTTTTTGTTGATAGCATTTAGGCCATCCTTGGTACTGTTGAGGGCTCGCATGACTTCTTAGCGGTCACCTCGAGCCAACGTGCATTTGCTTTTATTTGGAACATTAGGATGACTCTTCCAAAGAACAGTTGGGTATTTGAAAAAGGCGGAATTCTCAAGGAATGGCATCAAAGGTGTCATTGGTGAAGTATTGAACAGTCCGTCGTGTCGGTGGAGCAAGGTGACAGAGACTGTCATTGGTTGCGAATGGATGTGAGAGATATTGGTTGCTGGAACAAACAGGTGAACTTAGTGCATGGTCACCAGGGTGCATAGTCCATTCCATTGAGGAGGCAGTTGGAGATAAAGGCGTTCTCCGCAAGCCCAGTGGAGGTGCCATACTGCATGTCCGAATTAAAAATTGTGCTGTTGCATCCAGCGTTGCGGGGCACTTGTACCATGCCATTTCCTAAAAAACTGAGAAGATGTGACTTTAGTTTGAATGCTTTTTTAGGTTTGAACATTTTCTCCCCACCCGAGGTGTACCTTCTACTTTCCTTTAACCATATCTGTTCACACTCTTCCTCAACCTCCCAGTCAATCCCATCCTCCTAGTATGAGTATATGCTGCTTTGCACATCATGAAGCCAGGATTATTCCATTTATCATTTAAATAAACGGGCGCAGCACAGTTCTATTCTGACTTGGGCATGGGTTGCCATGGGGTATTGTTACATTGCATACTGCTGAAGGTGATGTTACTGTGATGTATCCACGCTTCCTAAGATGAGGTGCCTTAAGGTCCATGTTCGGGACTCATCTTCTGTACATTTCCTGTATTACCTCCTCAAGGTCAGTGGTTCAGAGATAACCTTGTGTCTGGTGTATTTATAGTTAAACACTATTTAATAAGTGAAGCACACCTATTTTTACCAACTTATTTTTTTAAAACAACTTAAACCCTTTTTGAAACTTGTTCTTTGAAGCGTGCAACAATGGGATACATGTTGCATGGACACGCGTATTTAACAACACTCTATTCCAAGTTGATTCAACTTGACCATTATGCACATTAGCTGAAGCTCTTGCAATGTTTACTTTTTACAATTTACCACTTTCATCAACACAATTAAAGCAATAATTAACCGCCTTTGGAACTTTTACAACTAGAACCAGATTTCAATGGAATTTTCCAACACAAACCTCTACATGCATATCAAAGATCGAAAAATCTGAAAGAATTACTAACAATGAAACCAAGACCGTCTAACATTCAGGAATTTCGTGGCACCAGAAAATGTATCAACTGTGTACACTGTAATAATGTTATCTCTGGAAATACGTTACAATATCCTTATGCACGAGAAACAATTAAACTCTTTCATAATTCTGGTTGCAATTCTTTCAATATTATATATTGTATTAAATGTCCCTGTGGACTTTTGTATATAGGCAAAACCGAGGAAAGTCAAAATCCGAATGTCAGAGCATAAAAGCACGATGGGAATGCAGAATAAAACAAGCAGTTTAGCCAGACACAAGGCAGAGACTAGGCATAGCATAGCGCAATTCAAATTTCAAATAATTGAGAAAGTGTCACATCACTCTGCTAAAGATTTAACTAGCAAGTGTGGCAAGGGGATTTTACATTAGTAAGCACTGTTGAGCTTCGGGAAGCGCAAACAGGTTTATAGGGTAAAAGAAGCTTGGTAATAACAGTGACTGGTACATATTCATGAGAAAGCACCTCTCAGGGGTATTCATATTAGAGTAGGGTAAATGGATGGAGGTTTTATGTGATTGAGGAAAGTTGTCCTCAGTTGATTTTCATCACTGTTTACACTTATGACTAAGTAACGAATAATGCTGGGATGAGGAAAGTATTAGTCTTCTGCAAGGCGCCACCCCCCTTCGGGGAGTGGCTTCGTTAGTGGCAGCCAAAGGGCCGACCCAGAGGAGGTTCACTTCCGAGTCAGCCGACCCGGAAGTGAATATTGTGCAAGGACCAATGGAATCGGGGGGCTGTGGAACGCCCCGGAAGTAGTCGTAGGGCACGAGGCATAAAAGCCCGCGACCACCTTAGAGGCCCCCTCTTTTTGTCCGCTGACCGCCCAGAAGTCGGACGTCGCGTGAAGAAGGCATCGCGGGACCATCGCGTGGAAGTGAACAGCGAGGGTCAATCCGACTTGTGATCTAGGTTAGCGGGCCGTGCAGTGTGTTGCGTGGTTGTTGTGAAGCGGTATGCATGCATATCTTTTAAGCGTTCGAGTCAAGTCAAGTCAAGTCAAAACATTTATATAGCGCACTACATACCCAGAGGGTTTCAAGGCGCTTAGGAAGGGGAGGTGGATTATTTGTCAAATATCCACGTTTTAAGCTGCTTTCTGAACGCTAGGTGATTCTGGGTGAGGCGAAGGTAAGCGGGGAGTGAGTTCCAAGTTTTGGCAGCCAGGTATGAGAAGGATCTGCCTCCCATGGTGGTCTTGTTGATGCGAGGTACAGTGGCGAAGGCTTGGCTGGAAGAGCGGAGTTGGCGGGAGGGGGTGTAGAAGGACAGTCGAGAGTTGAGGCAATCTGGTCCGATGTCGTAGAGTGATTTGTGTGCGTGGGTGAGCAGTCGGAAAGTGATCCTCTTATTGACGGGTAGCCAGTGGAGGTCTTTAAGGTGACCGGAGATGTGTTCGTTGCGTGGGATGTCTAATATGAGCCTGGCTGAGGCGTTTTGGATTCGTTGTAGTTTCTTCTGGAGTTTCGCGGTGGTACCTGCGTAGAGGGTGTTTCCGTAGTCCAGTCGGCTCGTGACTAGAGCGTGGGTGACTGTTTTCCTTGTTTCGGGGGGATCCAGCGAAATGTTTTTCTGAGCATGCGAAGAATGTTAAAGCAGGAAGAGGATACGGCGCTGACTTGTCTGTTCATTGAGAGTGAAGAATCCAGGATGACGCCAAGGTTCCGTGCGTGGTCTGTCGGGATGGGTGCATTTCCGAGGGCTTCCGGCCACCAGGAGTCGTCCCATGCAGAGGGGGATTTACCTAAGATGAGGACTTCTGTTTTGTCTGAGTTCAGTTTCAGACGGCTTTGTTTCATCCATTCGGCGACTTCTTTCATTCCTTCGTGTAGGTTAGTTTTAGCGGTGCTGGGGTCCTTGGTGAGAGATAGGATCAGTTGAGTGTCATCCGCGTAAGAGATGATGTTGAGGTTGTGTTGGCGGGCGATGGCCGCGAGGGGGCTCATGTATACGTTGAAGAGGGTGGGACTGAGTGAGGATCCTTGTGGTACGCCGCAGATGATTTCGGAGGCCTCGGACTTGAATGGTGGGAGGCGGACTCTCTGGGTTCTTCCGGTGAGGAGCGAGGTGATCCATTCCAGTGCCTTACCTTGGATTCCGATGTTTCTGAGGCGTTGTAAAAGGGTGCTGTGGCAGACTGTGTCGAAGGCTGCAGAGAGGTCGAGGAGGATGAGGGCGACTGTGTCTCCATTGTCCAGTAGAGTTCGAATGTCGTCTGTTGCTGCGATGAGGGCGGTCTCAGTGCTGTGTTGGGCTCGGAAGCCAGATTGTGAGGGGTCGAGTGATTTGTTGTCTTCGAGGAAGGCGGCGAGCTGGTTGTTGACAGCTTTCTCGATGACTTTGGCCGGGAATGGAAGAAGCGAGATGGGGCGGTAGTTTTTGAGTTCGGTGGGGTCTGCTGTTGGTTTTTTCAGAAGGGCGGTGAGTTCAGCGTGTTTCCAATCTTCTGGGAAGGTAGCGGAGTTGAAGGAGCAGTTGATGACGTCTCGGAGGTGCGGAGCTATGACGGAGTCTGCTTTGTTGAAGATGTGGTGGGGGCATGGGTCTGTGGGGGATCCAGAGTGGATGGAATTCATCAGGCGGATGGTGTCCTCAGTGGAGATTGGGTTCCAGGCGTTAAGGGTGTTAACGGGGGGAAGATGGTCAGTTGATGGTAGGGTGGGTTGGCTTCCGGGTTGGTTGTCAAAGCTGTTGTGGATGTCAGCAATCTTGTTGTGGAAAAAAGAGGCTAGGGAATCGCAGAGGGTTTGAGAGGGGGTGATGTCGTTGGAGTTGGCCGAGGGGTTGGAAAATTCCTTGACGATGTTGAAAAGTTCCTTGCTGTTGTGGGCGTTGTTGTCAAGTCGATCTTTGAATGCTGTTTTCTTGGCTTTTCGGATCAGTTGGTGGTGAGTACGGATGGCGCTTTTGAAGGCGTCCTTGTTGCTGGTGGATGGGTCTTTTTTCCAGGCCTTTTCAAGGGAGCGGCACAGTTTCTTGGATTTCTTGAGGTCGTCGTTGAACCATGAAGCCTTCTTGATGCCAAGTTTGTGTTGACGTTTTTTCAGTGGTGCTAAGGTTTCGGCGGTGTTGGATAACCAAAGGGTGAGGTTGGAGGCGGCTTCGTTGGCATTAGAAGAGAGGGCTGGGGAGGTTTGAAGGAGTGATGTGGAGATCTGCTCTGTGGTGATTTTGTTCCAGTTTCTTTGTAGAGTTGGTTGGAGGTGGATGATGGGTTTCGGCTTGTTGTAGGTGAAGTGAACGCAGCTGTGGTCAGTCCAGAGGAGATCTGTAGTGTGGCTGAAGGAGACATGGTTGCTGGAGGTGAAGATGGGATCGAGAGTGTGACCTGCTATGTGGGTGGGGGAGGTGACCAGTTGTTTAAGTCCGAGGTTGGCGAGGTTGTCTAAGAGGGTGGCGGTGTTGCGGTCGTTGCTCTTTTCAAGGTGGAAGTTGAGGTCTCCCAGAAGGATGTAGTCTTTGGAGGGGAGCGCGTGTGGGGTGATGAAGTCCGTGATGTCTTCACTGAATTTTGCGCGTGGTCCTGGTGGTCTGTAGAGGAGGGTGCCTCCGAGTGTGGTCTTGGGGTCGATGTGGATCTGGAAGTGAAGGTGTTCGGAGTTAGCGAGGTTGGCGTCGGAGCTGGTGGTGATGCGGATGGATTTCTTATGAACGATAGCGATTCCTCCTCCTGTATGGTCGGTGCGGTCCTTGCGAGTGATCTTATAGTCTTCAGGGATAGCGATGGCGATGTCAGGGGCGGAGGAAGCGTTCATCCATGTTTCCGTTAGGAAGGCGACGTCAGGAGAGATGGTGTCAAGTAGGTTCCAAAGGTCAATGGCGTGCCTGTGGACCGAGCGGGTGTTGAGAAGGATGCATTCTAGGTGGTTGGGGTCGGGAATCTGTGGTGTGGTCGCAGCGGAGATGTTGTCGGTGCCGCTAAATTTGCAGGAGAAGCAGGAGAACGGTCCATGGGTGCGTCCAGGAGCGGCTTGGACGCAGTTGGGGGAGCGGCCGGGGTTAAGGGCTAGGAGGGTGGCGGCATCGTAGGTAATGCGGGGGGCCTTGGCTGCGCGAGGGGCAGGGGGTCTGGCGCTGGGCGCGGTCCAGGCGCGGACGGGCGTAGACGGGCTTACCTTTGGCGCACCTTCGGCGTGGCCATAGCGCGTGGACGCTGCGCGTTGGAACATCTGGCATTTAAAGGATAGTGGAGGGGGCGGAGCGTGGGCGGGTCAGCTGGGAGGCGGTAGCGGGGAGGCGGGGCAGGGGAGAGCACAACAACAAAATGGTGGGAGGGATAGGAATCGAAACCAACACAATACAATGCCAGCTATGAAGGAATGCACTGTAAGCAGTGAAAGCGCAAAGGACTGAATACTGCTACAAATATGTAAAAAGCGCTACCAAATGCAGCTACGTTAAAGCGCTACCCAAATGAGCAAAGCACACAGCACTATGAAATAACACGAAGGCTGATTGAAGGTGCCTCAGCTGTGGGCAAAAGCATTAACTTTTAAAGCGCTACCCAAATGAACAAAGCACACAGCACTATGAAATAACACGAAGGCTGATTGAAGGTGCCTCAGCTGTGGGCAAAAGCATTAACTTTTAAAGCGCCACCACAATGAGCAAAGCACAGAGCGCTAAGAGCTACGATACCACACACGAGGATTGCAGGCAGGAGCCAGGGAGCGTGGGGGAGCAACCGTTCGGGACGAGGTCCAGGCGGTCACAGTCTTCTCTTGGAGGTGGAGGACTCTCTGTTCGTGGGTGGGCGGGTCAGCTGGGAGGCGGTAGCGGGGAGGCGGGGCAGGGGAGAGCACAACAACAAAATGGTGGGAGGGATAGGAATCGAAACCAACACAATACAATGCCAGCTATGAAGGAATGCACTGTAAGCAGTGAAAGCGCAAAGGACTGAATACTGCTACAAATATGTAAAAAGCGCTACCAAATGCAGCTACGTTAAAGCTCTACCCAAATGAGCAAAGCACACAGCACTATGAAATAACACGAAGGCTGATTGAAGGTGCCTCAGCTGTGGGCAAAAGCATTAACTTTTAAAGCGCTACCCAAATGAACAAAGCACACAGCACTATGAAATAACACGAAGGCTGATTGAAGGTGCCTCAGCTGTGGGCAAAAGCATTAACTTTTAAAGCGCCACCACAATGAGCAAAGCACAGAGCGCTAAGAGCTACGATACCACACACGAGGATTGCAGGCAGGAGCCAGGGAGCGTGGGGGAGCAACCGTTCGGGACGAGGTCCAGGCGAGTGAGAGCGGGTCGCAGGCATCGCGAGTCACGCGATCGCGGGAAGGTAGCTGAACGTGTGTGTGGCAGTCGCGGTGTGATTGGGATCCCTACGGAATTACGTTATTTCCGAGATTGAATGGAGCAATGGTGGAGTGCTGTGATCGGGGGTCCAGCGCGGTAATTTCAAATGCTTTTTGAGGTCTCCGCTAGTACCCGCCTTCGTAATCAGTATCGTGCGGGCAGTGGAGGTCCAGGGGAAAGCTTTTTTCTGTACGAAGGGTGACTATATAAGAAAGATTGTATTCGGCATATGGGGCAACGGAGATAAGGGCAGTAATCGAGCAGTCGGGTCCCCCCCCCTTTTTTGGTCATCATACCCAGGGGGGTGAGCGCATGCGCATACAGTGCAACCGGATTCACCGGGAACAAGCTCAAGCCACGGCACGGCTTTCCCAAATGCATGTAATGTCAGTTAAAGGTTTTTAACGTTTGTTTTCTTTAAGTGCAGGATGCCGCCAAAGAGGGCACCGAAGGGCAAAGAGCCTGCAGCCAAAAATGATGAGTAACTCGCTTTTACGGAGCTGCTGGAGTTCACGAAGGAAAAAGGCGTGGATTGGGTGCTAAAGAACATGAGAGAAGGGGCTAGAGCAGAGGCGAATTCTCAGGAAGAAAGAGGGAGAGGTAAGAGAGCGAAGCGTACGCCAGAGAGGTTTAAAGGCGCAACAAAAGGCAAGCGGTCTAGGCCGGCAGACCCCCAACCAGCATCACCAGGTGAGGAGGAGGTGCTAGAGACAATTGACTTGAATTCAGTCGCAGATAAGGACAAGGACGGTGCGGAGGGACAGCACGTGATCGCTAAGTCTGCACAAATAGGAGGGCTCCCTGTCACTCACGTGGGGGGCCCTGTTCGCAGGGTATGTTACAGCCAGTAGTGGCTCAACCAGGTAGCGGAGTGTCGCAAGTGTGGGTGCAGCCCGGAGGGGTCGCACAGTTACCAGGGATGCAATTATATGGTTCGCATGGGCAAGCAATTGGTAACGGCCCTATAAACTCGATGATCCCCACCATGACTTACCCGACAAATGGGGCCCCCTTAATGATGAATGCTTACTCGAATTTAGGGGGTCCGCCACAGGCCCCAATGGCTAACACCGCTGTTGATTTGTCGGGGTCTCCTAATAGCCAGATACAAGGGGGGGCTGGGGGGCAACCGACAGGTCACCCAATGCTAGCATTCAGCCCGTTAATGTTTGGTTCATCCTCGATGACCCTATCGCCATCTACGGGGATCACCTGGCACGTTCCGGCAGATACGAAAGAAAAGATACTCAGAGGTGAATATGTGGAGGTGTTTGACCTTCTTAATGCAGGGGTAGCGACAGGGAAGTCCAAAGGTGGGAAAGAGGGTGAATATAATCAAAAGAAGTCATGGGTGGAGTGGTCCATGAAGAATTGGATCACGGGATTTGCCATTTATGCCGCAGTTATATTGGAAAAGTATCCCGTGTTGGGTCCTCAAATGATGAGTTACATATCCCTGATACATGGTGCGGCAGCTGAGTTTCCAGGCCTGGGGTGGTTAAAATATGATAACATGTTTAGGCAGATGAAAGCAGTCCACCCAGGTATATCATGGGACCAACGGGAGATCAATCTATGGCACACAGTGTTTTACTCCTCGCCCTCAGCGTCTAAGACCAGTCCCCCTGCTCAGAGTCAGTCCTTTCGGAGTGACAAAGGAGTCGGCGATAAAAAACAGGCCTGCTGGCAGTTTAACAGAAATGAGTGTACTAGGGGGGTCTCGTGCAGGTTCAAACATTGCTGTTCGTATTGCGGGGGAACATCCCATCCAGAAATCAGATGTTTCAAGAAAACTGGAAATCCCAAAGAACAGTCCAGCCATACCACCCCAAAAGGAAAGCCACCTAAAGCATCCGACAAGGCTCCCAACTCCCATTAAACGGCATGTCCTGACACACCTCCTCAGTAAGTACGACAACCTTGTCGAGGCTCAATTCCTGCTTCATGGTTTTACGTTTGGTTTCCGTATCCCGTCTTCAGCCCCCCCCTCTAATGTCCCGCCTCGCAATCAAAGCTCAGTGCTTTGGAATATGGAGGCAGCGCGAAACAAGATCATGAAGGAAGTATCCTTGGGACGGGTGGGGGGCCCTTTCAAAAATCCACCTATCCCTGATTTGGTTTGCTTGCCGTTAGGATTAGTTCCTAAAAAAGAGGAGGGTAAATTCCGAGGTTTTTAGAATGGGCTGTGGAGCAATTCCTGACCTCAGACAAATCCCATGCAGTGGTGCACTACTTGGATGATTTTTTATTCATGGGCCCTGAGTGTTCCCAGTCATGTAGGAAGGCCCTTCTGGACTTCCAGCACTTGGACGGGGCGCTGGGGGTGCCATTGGCGGCGGAAAAAACTGAAGGTCCAACTACATGTTTGACATTTTTGGGCATTGAAATCGATACCAGAACAGGTGTGTGCAGGTTGCCAAAGGCAAAAGTGGATGCCTTCAAGGCCGCAATTGAAAGCTGCCTAGGAGCAAAGAAGGTAACTTTACACCAGTTACAAGTTCTCTTGGGCCAACTGAACTTCGCCTTGCGGGTCATACCAATGGGCAGGGCTTTCTCCAGGAGTATAGCAAGGGCAATGTCCGGGCTGCGTGCAAAGCACCACAGAGTGAGGTTATCTGCTGAGGTGAGAGAGGACTTATTGATTTGGAAGTGTTTCTTACAGGAGTTCAATGGCACGGTGTTGTGGCGGTCAGCCAGCACCTCGAACGCTGACCTTGAGCTGTTCACTGATGCTGCAGGGAGTATTGGCTTCGGAGCGATTTTGGGCCCTAAGTGGTGCATGCAGCACTGGCCAGATGAATGGATAGAACGAGGTCTGACCCGTAACATTTCCTTCCTAGAGTTGTTCCCCATAGTGGTAGCGTTGCACTTGTTGGGGGACATGCTCGCAAACAGGCGCATTGTATTTTGGTCGGACAGCATGTCAGTAGTGATGGTGATCAATAACCAGAGAGCAACCTGCACTTGGGTGCTCCGTCTGTTAAAAGAGTTAGTATTGCAATGCCTGAGCCACAATGTCCATTTCACTGCTAGACATGTTCCAGGTGTGGAGAACACAGTGGCTGATGCGTTGTCTCGTTTTAAGTTGACAGAATTCTGGGCGCATTGGCCGCAAGCAGAGAAGACAATGACAGCCTTCCCAGCGGAGCTATGGAAGTTTGGTGCCCCACTGCCTCCGAGTTGATAGCAGCATCCTTGGCCCCCAAGACTAAGAGTACGTATCAAAAGTCTTGGGATTGTTATAAGACATACTTAAGGGGAGCGGGCCTAGTGGACGCCTTTGTGCCTCAGAGAGTGTTAGGTTTCATAGTACAGCAGAAAGAGAAGGGAAAATCAGTGGCATTTATGAAGAGGCAGTTGTCGGCATTGGCATTCTATGCAGGGTTACAGGGAGTCTTGGACCCAACAAAAGACCAGAGGGTAAGAAGAGCAGTGAGGGGTTGGGAGCGCTTGACACCTGGGGCAAAAGATTCCAGAAGACCCATAGATGTAGGGAAGTTGGTGAAAATCTTAGAGACGTTGCCGTTCGTTTGTTTTTCCCCATACGAGACCCAATTAGTCCGGGTGGCCTACGCCTTAGCCTTTTGTGGAGCATTGCGGATCTCTGAATTACTCCCAGCATCTAAAACAGATAGGGAGGGGGGCCTAAGGTGCTCAGACATAATGGAGTCAGAAGATGTCCTGAGACTCAGAGTTCGTAGATCGAAAACGGACCCTTTAGGTAAAGGGGCTTGGTTACAATTGGGTAGAGTAGAAGGGGAGCCTTTCTGTCCAGTTAACTTGATGAGAGGGTTCATGCAAGTCAGGCCGCAAGGAGCGGATGATAGATTACTGATTCACAAGAATGGTCTACCTCTCACCAGGTTCCAGTTTACACGGGTAGTAAAAATGACCCTGGCAAAGATCGGGGTTGATCCTACCAACTTTACATCCCATTCATTCCGAATTGGTGCAGCGACAACAGCTGCTGGCCTAGGCCTGCCCGAACAGGCGATTAAGAGATTGGGTCGCTAGAAATCAGCATGCTATGAACGTTATGTCCGCCCGCAATTAGTTTAACAGTCTGTATCATTAATATTCCCATCCCCTTCTGCCTAGGATCATTCTCACAGTATTTCTTAATGTTTACTATAGGTACCTCCCCTAAGAGAATCCAAATATGTTGGTGTGGCCACTCCTTCATTCGCAGGGCGGGGGTGCACTTCGAAAAGACGCTCGAAAACAGGGTGCACATGATGCAAGGATGTGATCATCATTGGGTGGGCATAGGCGGTCAGCGCCTAGTGGACGTCCCGAGGGATGTAAAGGCGGCCTTGGCCAGAGGCATGCCTTATCCAGATGTATTCGTGTTGCACTGCGGTGGCAACGATATGATCCCGGCCGGAAGGAGAGGAGTGAAGGAGTTCTTGTTTTCTACCCTAGCAGCGGTCAAAAGTATTTTGCCTGAAGCTATAGTAATATGGTCCGAAGTCATCCCGAGGCTGGTATGGTCGCGGGGCGCACCCATGAAAGCAGTGAACAAATCGGTTAAAAGGTTGAACCAGTCGGTGGCAGAAATCCTACAGAAATCTAGTATAAGAACTATTCGTCACAAGTTGATTCAAACGTCCAGGCCGGACTTATACACGGAGGATGGGGTGCACCTTTCAGAGGCGGGCACTGAGATATTTATAGAAACAGTTTTAGGGGCCATCTCCGAAGCTCTCGAGCGCGGGGGGGGGGAGGTCGAGTCCGCCAGTAAGCGCCTCGCCCTGTGGCGGGGTTCCGGACAAGAATACCACGGGAACTTCTTGTCTAGTGACAGTTTTACCTCTGAACAGGTTTTCTAAATCATTCTGGACTCTGGGCTGGTGGGAGAGTTGGGGCTGACCTGCTGGTGGCCTTGGCTCTTCAGCCCAACCCCGGAGGCCGCTGGTTGCCCAAGTGGGGGCACATTATTGACCTGCAGCTCTGTTGACCGGAAGGGGGTTAACGTAAAGAGAGCAGGCGATCTGGGTTGTGGCCTGCTGGCGCAACCCTGAAGTCAAACCAAAGGCCCATTGGAGAATGGGCGGTAAATGAGTGTATATTGTATATAAGGCGAATTTTTCTTAAATACTGTGATGTAATAATTTTGCTAATAAATAAAGAAATGGTGGTCAATGAAGTAATTGACCTGTGAACTTAATTTTAATAAACAAGCACACTGCAGAAAATCAAGCAAGACTCCCGAGTTTGATGTTGAAGGGGGGCCTCTTTTAAAGCATGCAGTGGGGGGGGGGAATGCACTTTGTATGCCATCTATGCAAGGCGCCACCCCCCTTCGGGGAGTGGCGTCGTTAGTGGCAGCCAAAGGGCCGACCCAGAGGAGGTTCACTTCCGAGTTAGCCGACCCGGAAGTGAATATTGTGCAAGGACCAATGGAATCGGGGGCTGTGGAACGCCCCGGAAGTAGTCGTAGGGCGCGAGGCATAAAAGCCCGCGACCACCTTAGAGGCCCCCTCTTTTTGTCCGCTGACCGCCCAGGAGTCGGACGTCGCGTGAAGAAGGCACCCACCCACCCATTCCTATAATTAGGACTTCAGGCAGGGCAGTAGCGGGGTTCCGGACAAGAATACCACGGGAACTTCTTGTCTAGTGACAGTTTTACCTCTGAACAGGTTTTCTAAATCATTCTGGACTCTGGGCTGGCGGGAGAGTTGGGGCTGACCTGCTGGTGGCCTTGGCTCTTCAGCCCAACCCCGGAGGCCGCTGGTTGCCCAAGTGGGGGCACATTATTGACCTGCGGCTCTGTTGACCGGAAGGGGGTTAACGTAAAGAGAGCAGGCGATCTGGGTTGTGGCCTGCTGGCGCAACCCTGAAGTCAAACCAAAGGCCCATTGGAGAATGGGCGGTAAATGAGTGTATATTGTATATAAGGCGAATTTTTCTTAAATACTGTGATGTAATAATTTTGCTAATAAATAAAGAAATGGTGGTCAATGAAGTAATTGACCTGTGAACTTAATTTTAATAAACAAGCACACTGCAGAAAATCAAGCAAGACTCCCGAGTTTGATGTTGAAGGGGGGCCTCTTTTAAAGCATGCAGGGGGGGGGAGAATGCACTTTGTATGCCATCTATATTTATTTCCATGACTGTAGCGAACCGCGTTATAGGATGCTGTAAACGCGCACTGATTTAAAAGTGAAAATGGTGTTAGGACGTTAACATTTGTTTGAAGTTCGGGCTTTATTGCATACGTGTTGACACAGACTAAATCGGTAAGCATTTTGGTAGAGGAGTAGGTCTTAAGGAGGAGCATCGTGGTAATATAATACTGATTTTGTCATAATCTTATTCCGTAACAGTTTCGTGACCTGCACTTGTGGTGTTGATAAGAGTATGTAGCAGAACACATCGGGCATGCGCTAGGAACCTCGAAGGAGGTAAGCTTGTAAGCGTCTGAGTGGGTGGATAGTTTTTCATCAGGGTAGTCGATAGCATCATTTTACATCGCTGAGGCTTTTGATCTCTATAGTTCGACCATATGAAGCTTGGGAGTCTGGAAACTCCAAAAGTAGTCACTTCAACTGGGACGCCCCTTGGCTGGGGCAGCCGTGCACGTTACAAGTCTATTTAACATTAACATTAACATTAACATTGTGGAACACTCAAGTCTTTAGTTTACTGCTTATGGTCAGTGTAATGGATTTATCACAGTTCAGTAATTTTGTTCACATATTTTAACCTACTGCGTTTAAAGTGCGATTTTGTTGGACCAGTGAGGACCTACAAGTTATACTTTGAGCTATGGTTAAATTTGAAACCATAGCTGACATTAGTGAGTGTTTTCACGGTGGCGTGGATGGGTCTGTTTTTTTTTTTCCTTTATTCTTTGCTTTCAGATTTTGGTGTTGGGGTTACAAATTACAATGTGGGGATCTGTAAATGAGAGGACTGATTTAAACAGTGTTCTAACAGACAAATGTGACTTTTTAAACATGTAATGTTACAGTGTTTTGGCATTTTTTCATGTAAACCTTTGTTATGTTTCAGATTGAAGCCCCTAAAGAAGGGCTCATCGCCCGAAATGCATTGGGCAAGAACTAAAATCCAAGAACATTATGCATGATTTGCTATTTGTTTTTTGTATGAAGGAGTGTTCAAGTAAACAGCCAAAGCATAAATGAATCATGCTTTCATACGTATTTTCTGTAAATAAATGTCTCACATGTAATGTATATATTGTCATAAGTTTATTGATGAAAGTGGTAAATTGTATAAAGCAAACATTGCAAGAGCTTCAGCTAATGTGCACAATGGTCAAGTTGAATCAACCTGGAATAGAGTGGTGTATGTATAGTCCCATTCTGTGGTGTTTACATATGCAGTGGAAATGTCAGCCGTAATGTCCTGGACTTGTCCTTGTATGCAAAAAAGGTACAGATGTAAAAGACATCTGGCTGTACGCAGGGGTACTTCTCTAGGGAAAATCAGTCTATCTGTGCCTACTGCATGGGGAATGTATGAGCACTCATAACACAATTGGTTTGTGACCTGCTTGCCAGCTGCTGTCATATCCTTATACCATACGTTATCTAATAAGGAGTTATGGACCCCATGTTATCCTGCCAACTGGTCAGGATGGGCTTGTCTGCATCGGCGAGACAGCTGCCATTGGTGTAATGTAATATCAACGGTACTGTTCCATTCTATATAATTTTCAATGGGTACAGGTGGTGATGAGGTGAGGGGTTCATAGTTATTTGGGGTGCTGACAGCACTGACAGAGGATGTTGAACTCTGTTCATTACTGGGGGTGTTATTTGCAACATGTGTGCTAACAGGTAGATGGGGAAGCGATTTGGGGTGCGCAATGGTGTTGCCAACTTTGTCTTTTTTAGTCATATAGGAATTCTTATCAATACAATGCAAAATTACTGCAAACCAGTTAAAGATCCCTATTCCCACACAGACAATAATGTAAAATATTAATATGTGTGTACATAACTTCAAATAGGAAATTTCTGTGCAGGGGTGTTTCAGTTACAACTGAAACCATATGCGACCAAGCGAAACCCGTCTTCTTCTTATTGCATGGTCAAAGGAAACAAGATGCCTTCCCCTTGTTCATCACTTAGTTCTGGGATGGCACCGGTTGATCCTTATGCTTTCCTCTCAGCAATGCTAACAGCTGTGGGTGAAGAGTCTAGGACTGTGAAAGTCCTTCAAATTTGGGATCTTTCCACTTTCCAACCGCTTTTAGTATAAAGATTTGTGTTCCGGGACAGATAGGTGAATGTTCAGGAACAATTGTGGCCTTGTCCTTCCTCTTTGAAATCTGGGTAGAGAGGAACTGCACAGCGTGTGTTAGTGCACATAAATATTCAAACGTTTCAGCTTTCACAATTTCAGAAGAACTTTCACTATCTAGTTTGGGTCTTGTTGAGGGGACTGATACATTTATTGATCGAACAGTGACAAGCTGGTGGGGTGTTAGGTGGTGATCAGACAGGGTGAGTTTCTGAGTGCAAGTTGGGTGATTGGCAGGAAATTGAGCCATTTCTTTCCACTTGTTGCACTTATCTTGCTTATTTTACCTTTGAGCAGGCCGTTAAGGTGTTCACAAATGCCATTACTTTGTGGGTGATATGCTGATGCCAATTTACGTTTATTCCCTAACATTGTTGTGAGAAGGGCAAAAATGGTGTTTGAAAAATGGCTGCCGTTGTCAGAACAGATCGTGTCTGGCAAACCCCTGCGAGAAAGGACCTTACAGAGTAGGAAATTAGCTGCAGCTTTGGCATCGCAAAATGGACACATGGTCCAGCTTCAATCCATCGTGAGAATGGGCCTACTACTACAATGAGGTATCAATAATTTTGGCAGCGATCAATCATGTCCACATAGTCAATGTGGAGTTCTTTAAAAGGGCCTTCTGGTTTTGTATTGTAGAGGCAACTGTTTTCATAGTGGGGTTTGGTGAGTACAAATGGCAAATGGCAAATAAGGCATATATGAACTAAAAGCTGTATTAGTTTGTGGGCATTAGGGATAAAGCAGTCAATCTGTAGGGTGTTGGACATATTATCTTGACAGTCAAGTCAAGTCATTAGTTTATTATATATGATTACTTAAAATCGTTAAAATTTGCAATATAAAATATTTCAACAAATAAAACTGCACATTTTTCTTTAAAATCCAAACCACATTAATACTGCAGATAAGATGTTACTAACGATTTAAACAGAATTTCAAGTTCATGTTTTTCCAGGTGCTCGGGTAAATGCTTTGTTCAAAGATGAATTAGCCTGGTTCTGTCAGCTGAAATGTGCCTATAAAAGATGCTACACTTTACAATAAAATTTGCTCGACTACTTTTATCTGTTGAGACCGCTTATTGCCAGTGCTGAGATGAAGCCCATGTCACCTTATTCATGCTTTTTGTCTTCTTCTAAATTGGCTTGCCTTCAAAGTTTCTTTACTTTTACCAGATATTTTACACCCCGGCAGGCCAAGATTATGGAGGATTCTTCCAACCAGCATATCACCGCTTGCCTGATATGCATGAATTCGTTAAAAATGGGCTTTAAGGATGGCGTGGCTTCGGCAGCCAACATGGCGGACGCAGTCTAACTGAGCTCCGTCCCGCCACTCCAACTATCCGCAAATGTATCCTTCCTCCCCCTCGCCTGGCAGCAACCTGACCCTGTGAAGTGTTGCGGAGGGGTATTGCCAGCCTCGGAGCGAATCTCGGCTCGATTGCGGGCCCGGAAAGGGGTCTCACTGGTCGAGTGAAGGCGGCAGCCAGCTGTGGTGCGAGACGCCGGGACCTCGAGTTTGGAGGCACCCAGCGGAGAGTGACGGCAGCGGCGGCCTCGTTGACTTGGCCCTGGCGGTGCCGCTGGATGGTGTGGAGCCGCAGCAGCAGATCCGAGAGTGAGTGGTGCTGCCCAGTTGAGCCCTGCCAGACGGAGCACGAGAAGAGGTGGCTGTGACCGGGGGAGACGGTGTGGGCCCAGAGGAGCCGCGGACACGGCGGCCGCCCCTCCCGGCCATCGGAGGCTGTCGGTGGCAGAGGTCGGAGCGGGAGACAGGCAGATTTCCCGGCGGCCGCTGTCGGGTGAGCCCCTCCTTACAGTGGGTCGTGGCGGGGGCGCCCTGGGACAGACCTCCAGAACTGCTTGCTGATACACATTGGAGTGCAGGTGGGCCCTACCGGCGCTTCGCGCTCAGGGCGTCCTCCTGAGCTCTGGCTGTGGGCCCTGCGACGCCGCCTTACTGATTCTGGGACTCACCATCAGATCCGGCTGGGTAGAGAATAAAGCCCACAGACCGACAACGCGAAAAAAGGGCCATTGGTGATTCCGCTGGGAGGTCTCGGGAGCAGCGCTGGGGGCTCGAGCTGTGGATGGTGCCCGGATCGCCGACAAGACCGCTATCTGGCGCCCAGTGGTCAGGCGTTATATCACTAGCAGGCCTCGGAGAGCGATAACTGCAGGGAAAAAAGGGCCTACACAGTGAAGGATCACAGTCGCACCAGTAGCAAGACACCTCCCGCCGACATTTGAACATGAACATGACCAGAGGCGGGAGCGGTGGCGGCGCCTCGAAACAAGGGACTATTGATAAGTTCACCGGCCCGAGTGGGAACTCTGGGGCCGCAGGGGGTCTACCTGCCCAGGGTCCAGACAATGCTACTCTCTTGGCCGCGATCACCCAATCCAGAGACACGCTAGATGCCAAGATAGGAGCCGTTGGGGCAGATGTTACCCTGCTGCGGCAAGACCTACGGAACGCCGTGGCACGTATCACCGACGCGGAGGCTCGATTTACTGGGGTGGAAGAAGATATGGTAACCCCTAAAAAGAAAGTGGCCAATATGGAGGGCATTCAGAGGGGCCTGGCGCTCCGGGCCGAAGACGCGGAAGGACGGGCTCGGCGCAACAACCTCTGTTTTGTCGGCTTTCCGGAGGACTGCGAAAAGGGTAATATGGAGGCGTTCCTCATGGAGTGGTTAGAAGGCTGGCTCCCGCCGGAATCCCTGTCCCGCTGCTTTATCATCGAAAGGGCCCACAGAGCACTAACCCAAAAACCTCCTGTTGGCGAACGCCCAAGGCCGGTGATAGCTAGACTTCTTAATTACCATGATCGTGACACAATACTGAAACAGGCCCGACTGAAAGAACCATTAATGCACGATAACCAACGGATCATGATATTCCCGGACTATACGAAACTAGTGCAGCAGCAGCGGAAGTCCTTCGCAGCAGCCAAAGCCCGCCTGAGAAACCTTAAAATACAATATTCTCTACTGTATCCGGCTCGCCAAGAGTGGTCTTTCAATCACGCACCCAAATTCTTCAATTCTCCCGAAGAAGTATTTACCTGGACCGATGAAACCGTGCATATAAGACCACACACACCGCCGGCCAGAGACTCTGATTCATCATCCTCGACGATGCCACCGCGGACCCCCAGAAGATCACGGAGCAGGAGCAACTGCCAAGGGAAGCAATACAGGCGACGCGGCAGCATCAGATGCCCCGCAGATAGATCCATGACAACTGCGACATTCTGGATTGCCCCTCAGAGATGTGTTCTAATCCAGATTTTTGGCTATTGACTGACTTTGATGACCCAGCTGAAGACGAGGTATGCCTTCAGGGGCACAATGATGGTGACACACATTATAGACCGATAAACATGGGATGATGGAAGGGTGGGGAGGGAGGGACTGAAAGGCGGACACGTGCCTCAAGCAAAGGGTATTTTGATCTCCTAGGAGATTTTCTGGGGTGTTTTTTGGGTGGTTGATGGGGCTCCATTGGAATGGACGTTCTCGAGCCTCCCGTTGGGGGCTGGGGATGCTCTATCCCGCGACAGATACTTCAATGTTGATGAGGTATGGGGTGGGGGGTGGTGGAGGTTCTGGAGACCAGTTGGGGAACTGTTTGTTGAATGGAGTGGATTTGGGGTGGGGGAGGGGGAGGGGGAAGGAAGGGGGAACGGGGACGAGAGGGTGGGGGGAAATTGAGTGGTGGTGCACACAGTTGTCTCGACTAATGCTACGGATGCGTCCTGGCCCAGATTGTCCATTGCTGTACACATTACTACACATACACCTCGATGGTGGTTAATAACCCTGAGCAGAGGCCCACTGGGGCCACAATGAAAGTGATGAGCTGGAATGTGAGGGGTATGCTTAATAAGATCAAGAGGGGAGCGGTGCTACGGCTGGGGAAGAGAGAGAGGGTGGATGTTCTCTTACTTCAAGAAACACATTTGCTGGGTAACAAAACGCTGGGCCTACAGAGATACGGCTACGATCAGGTCTATTATGCGGGGTTTGTAAGGGGGTCTTGGGGAGTAGCGGTCCTAGTACACCGTAGATTGTCCTTTACACACACAAAGCAATGGATTGACCCACAGGGCAGATATGTGCTCGTACAAGGAATGATAGGCACGGAGACTTTGATCATTGGTAGTGTTTATGCCCCACCCCCACTCCAATGGACACTAATTGAGAAATTGTTTGATGTTTGGTCGGAACTCCCAGAGGGTCTAGCAGTAATTGGAGGAGACTGGAATGATGTCATGAACTGTTCTATAGACAGGTGCCGCCCTGGGGGCAACCCCGTAGTGGACATCCCCACTAAACTGAGTGGTGCAGTGAGTGGCATGAGCTGGGTGGATATGTGGCGTTACCTTCACACGCACGAACGAGAATATACTTATGTATCGGCGGTTCACCACTCGTTCTCGCAACTAGATTATTTCTTTGTCCCTGCGGCCGCGGCGTGGAGAGTCACACCGGCGTCCATCCTACCACGGGGCCTATCAGACCATTCTCCGGTCATGGTAGACATTATACTAGACAAGAATAGACAGCTATTTCGGTGGCGCCTCTCGGCATGGAACCTGCAGCGCGAGGGCTATTAGCAACACATGGGAGCGGCTATCACTCACTATTGGGAGGATAACGTGGGCTCAGTGCGAGATGCGAGGACGGCGTGGGAGGCCCTTAAACCTACCATGCGCGGCGTTGATATAGCCTGGTGTGCGGCAGCGCGCCGAAAGAAGAAAGAGGAGTTGGTGAAGGCAGCTGACACGGTGGAACAACTGGAGGTACAGTGCAGTGTAGAGAGTCGGGGGGGAGAAGTGGGACAGCTGCTCTTAGCGCAGCAAACATATGCATCCATGCTATTGAATGAGGCTCAGCAAATCTGGTTACCTACAAGAAGTAGAGTATATCAATGGGGTGACAAGTCTTGTACAATGCTCCACCGGCTCTGTCAGACTTCTCCTTAAGCATATACATTGCCGGGCCTTAAGGATGTTACAGGGGCCTCAATTTCGGACCCAAAGGAGTTAGCAGATAGCTTTGCCCGTTACCTCGCGGCCCAATACGCTCCGCAGGACTCCCTCCAGGCTCTAGATGTAGATAAATTTGTGGCTGATCTTCCGCCCCGAGCACTCCCGGATGATGTACGGGAACAACTAGAGGCCCCCCTAAAAGCGGAAGAATTGGGTACGGCATTGGGAGAGCTGAACACCGGTAAGGCGCCCGGGCCGAATGGGTTTCCGAGTGAGTTTTTCAAAAGATACCATCTCCAACTGGGGCCTTACTACAAGATGGCCTTAGAAGCGGCGAGAGAGGAGGGCCTCCTGCCGGCAGACTGGCGGCACGCCGAGATTGTGGTGTTCAGCAAGCCTGGACGGCCCCCAGACCGACATGACACGTATCGTACAATTTCCCTCCTAAATGTTGAGGCCAAGAATTTGGCCAAGGCCCTTGCAAACAGATTGCTCCCATATATCACAGACCTGGTCCACCCGGATCAGGCGGCTTTATGCCCAAGAGGGCGACGAGACATAACATCAGGCGCGCAGAGATAGCGGTGGAGGCGATGGTTAAAACAGGAGATCGGGCTGCGCTACTCCTAGCGGATATTAATAAGGCCTTTGACTCCCTGAGTTGGACCTACCTGTTCGCACTCCTCCCACGATTTAATCTGGGGCCACACTTTCTGTCGTATGTTCGACTGTTGTATACTGACCTAACGGCCACGGCGAGAGTGGCCGGGGAGACATCAAGGACCTTTCCAATAAGAAGGGGTACCAGACAGGGATGCCCTCTTTCGCCGTACTTGTTCGCCCTGGCGATGGAGCTGCTAGCTGCGTGGGTCAGGATAGGCGCGCAGGTACGGGGCTTTGAATGGGACTTGGGGCCATCGGACAGGATCGCAATGTATGCGGATGATGTCCTATTCTTCCTTACGAATGTGGACCGCTCGGGACCACGAGTCCTCGAAATAATGAGGATCTTTGGAGAAGTATCGGGGCTGTACCTAAATCTGCGAAAGTCCACGCTATGGCCGCTGGGAGATCGAGCAGAGATTGGGACATGGGCATCGGTGCTGCAGATAGCGACTGAGGGCCTCCAGTATCTAGGAGTATTCTTGACTATCTCACCAACTGCAGCCTGGGAACGCAATATCGTCCCAGTGTGGAACAAAGTCCAACAGGAGATTAAATGCTGGTCCCGTATGCCCCTCAATATCTATGGCAGATCTGCTATCTTTAAGATGGTTGCCCTCCCTCGCTTGCTGTATCAACTGCAGAGCCACCCTTACCCGATTCAGTCGCTGTGGTTCAAACAAATCAACACCGCTTTATCTCTATTTTTATAGGCTGGGGGAGCATCGAGAGTGGCTTTACGCACATGTTTCTTATCTACCTATTGTGGGGGCTTAGCGACTTCAGACATATTGTCATACTATCAGGCGGCACAGCTCGTGGTCTTGAATGATTGGTGGTATTGGGATAGGGGAGATCCGGCCTATGCCCTAGAGAGATACTTAATGGACCCGAACACTACCCACATGATCTTGTACTCAGCACGGTTGCGGAAGGGGCTTCCGAGCGCCACGCAGGTGGTCTTTCAAGTTTGGAGACAAGCACTGCGTCACACGGGATGGTGGGAAAAACTGACAAGGGAGACCCCGCTGTGGCATAATGGGCAGCTGCCGGCGCTCGCGTCCCTACAGGGTTTCGGCGGATGGGATTTAATAGGAATCTCCGCTCTGGGACATGTTATGAGGGGCACGATACTGAAGTCTTTTCAGGAACTTAGCGACGAGTTTAGCATGCCCCGCACGCAATTCTTTAGATATTTACAACTTAAACACGCCCTCACACCCACCTTGGAAGGACTAGATGCCCTGCCGGATTTCAACCCAATAGAGGCAAAGGTCTTTATGGGAGATCTAGAGGATAAGAAAATATCCCGTATATATCAGACTCTAGTTACACATTGCTCTTCAGACCTGCAGCCCTTACGGGATA
Organism: Lissotriton vulgaris; assembly: GCF_964263255.1. NCBI lineage: Eukaryota > Metazoa > Chordata > Amphibia > Caudata > Salamandridae > Lissotriton > Lissotriton vulgaris. Next base: position 41,083,570 of record NC_141696.1, on the reverse strand, counting down.
GATGGGAGCGGGATGTAGGGGATCTAGAGGAGGAGACTGGCGCGAAGCCCTTGAATCCCCAAGAGGGGCGGCCATCGCAATCCGCCTACGCCTGATACAATTCAAATACCTACACCGCGCCTACTATACCAGAGAGAGATTGTGGAAGGCGGGCCTGATTGAGTCCCCAGTATGCCTGCGATGCGGTAGCGAGAGGGGTGACCGAATGCACACAGTATGGGGGTGTAGTGGCTTGGAGAGGTTTTGGGGTGGAATATGGAACTGTCTATCGGAATCCTGGGATCGGACCTCCCCCGCACCCCGAAGCTGGGATTGCTGCATGTACTTGAAGGGGTGGGAGGAGGTTTCCATAAGAGACACTTGCTCCTGCTGGGCCTCACAGTGGTGAAGAGAGACATTGCACAGGCCTGGAAAGACCCCAGGGCCCCTACAGTGATTAAATGGAAAAAGGGTCTAGACTTTTGCATGGGGCTGGAGAGACCGGTATTCGAAGCTAGAGGCTGCCCCCGGAAACACTACAAGATATGGAAAAGGTGGGCGGACTACAGGGGCCTCTGGCTAGAGCCCCCAGCGCCTATCGAGACTGTGGAGGTGCAGTTGTGATGGACATGTAGAGGTCATGATGTATATACTGGTTTATGTAGAACTATTTAGAGCAGTATTGGCGAGACGTTGTGCACAGGGGGGGCGGTGGGGGAAAGGGGGGGAAGGGGGGTGGGAAGAGAGTTTCATTTCTTAACTATGCACTGCCGATATTTGATGTAATGTACTTGCTACAGCCTCCCAGGTTTCGGGGTGCTGTGTCTTCTGTGCGATAAATTAATAAAATGAGTGGTTAAAAAAAAATGGGCTTTAAGAGCCGGTTCCATAGATCCCTAACTGCCGGGCAAACGCACAGCAGGTGAGTTAGCGTTTCATTACGAAAACCGCATAGGCGACAGTGTGCTGCGTGGTGGTTGTTTTTCCAGGAAGGCTGTAGGTCTTTCGAATCATGCATACCCAGCCGGTAATCAATAAAGTTCTTTATTAGCTCAGCGCTGAAATGGGTTACTAAGCAAGCCTGTGGCTTTGTTGACACATAAGAATTGATCACTGTCCACCTATGCTGGCGATTTGATGTTGTTATTTTATCTTCTATGAAGGACTTCCTCTTTGCTATGTTATTTTCGGTTTTACCAAATACTGCTCGATCTACCATGCTGTCCCATATCGTTTGTATATCCAGTTCTGCCAATTGATTTTCTCGGACGGGTTCCCCATGACTTTGGGATGTCTTGATCCATCTGGGTTTTAATTTCTTTCCAGCATAGACTGTTCAATGACCCCCGGCTCAGATGTACGAAATTTCCGGCATAACTTCACAAAGCCGCTCATGCTTCGGGAACCTTTGATTCTGAAGGCCGAATTCCAGCCAAACCTGAGCTGGGGAGGCTGACTTTGGTAGGTTGAATACAGCTTTATATACCTTCGTCTGGAGTTCATTTAATAGTTCTACCTCTTTACCGCGCCAGACTACTAAAGCATATGACAATGTGGGGCGAATTTGTGCTGCCATCACTTTTAAAAGATGGACATAGTTCGAGCAGCCCAATTTTTTTATACAGTACTCTATATGCAAAAATCTATGATTGCGTTTTTGCTTTTAGGTACATTTTGTGTTCCTTATTTGTAGGACCTTACCCCAATTTTAAACCTAGATTTTTGTTGGATGCTTGTTCTTCTACTATTGTCCCTTTTACCAACCATTTAAACTTGGTTTTTCTGGGGACCACTAGACGTACAATCTTTGTTTTCTCTTTATTCAGTTCCAACATTTCTTGGTCCAAGTATTTTACTAAGTTATTGATTGCTCTTTGTAACCCAATAAGGGTTTGACTCAGCACCACTATGTCATCTGTATACTGTAGCAAGGGTATTGGCTCTCTTGGAAAGGTTTGGTGGATGGCAATCGGCTGCTTGCATGCGCTTAATAATGTCTGCCATAAATAAATTAAAAAGGCACGGGGCCAGGACGCAGCCTTGTTTTAAGCCTTCCTGTGAGTAAATGCTGATGGTGGTGCTTTGTCCATTGCCTAATTTCATTCTTGCCCAGGTCTCACTGTATAGGGCTATTATTGCGTCCAGTAATTTACTCAGCAGCCCCCAGGCTCTCAGTTTCTCCCACAGACGATTTCTGCTTACTCTGTCGAATGCGGCCTTCAAGTCTATAAAACATGCAAACAACCATGTTTTCTTTTTTGCCGCTTTTTCAGTTAAAAGTGCCAAAGTTGCCAAGGTTGTTAAGGTGCCCATCCCTGGTCAAAAGCCCGTTTGAAACATGGGGATTATGCTCCTTTCTTCCATCCAGTCTTGCAGGTGAAGTAGTAGACATGATCCATATAATTTGGCCTCCACATCGATCAATGATATTAATCTGTAGTTTTCAGGGGTATTGTAATCTCTCTGTTTAAATATTGGATGTATGATGTTCCCTTTCCCAGGTTTGGGAACATCATTCTGTCTGTATATCTGATGAAAAAACGGCGTGCGATAGTCAGCCCAGAAATCCGGAGCATGTTTGAATAGTGCATTAGGGAGCCCGTTCGGTCCTGCCGCCCCCTCAGTTTTTAATCTTTTTATTATTCCTCTTAATTGCCTAAGATCATTTGACTCCTTGCAACTTGCGGTTTGTTCTGGATCTTTGTGTTATGGCTGGGTCTTTCTGGTGACCTCATGTTTTTGCTCTTGCAATGCTTCTAAGGGAACTGTTGCAATATCGCACATATCATGTTTTGTACTGCTGTATCTGTTTTGTAAGTGCTGTGTCCACATTTTTTCACCGATTCCTGCTTCTTGATGTAGATTTAAACCCTTTGTCAGTTTATTTATGAAACTCCAGAATTCCCTGCTATTTGGCAATTTACTTGCCCACAGTAGTTTTGTCCAGATTTTTTCTTTATATGATGTTTTTGCTTCCCTCAGCATCTTCCTGTAAATGTTCCATAATTCCTTTAATTTGTCCTTATCTGACTACTTACCCATTTTTGCCGCCGCAGCTTGGAGTCACACCTCTCTTGCTATCCTTCTCTTTTCATCTCGTAGTGAGGGGTTAAACCATGGCTGCGGGGCCATTTTTGACTCATATGTTCCTTAAGTGTGTCCATTATTGTTGTCATAATCCCTCCATGCCATTTTAATTTCTGCTGGGAAAACTTCTCTGTTTGTTGTACCAGCGTATACATTTTTTCGGCTTGGTCAAGGACTATGTTGATGGTTGTGATTTGCGGGAAGTGGTCCCTCTCTATGCGTGGGCAGAATTTAAATGAGACAATTCTTGGAACCAGGTTACTGCTGGAGATGGTAAAATCTATTATAGATCTATTTTTTCCGCTTGAGTGTGTGATAGCCGCTGGTGAATCTCCTATTCTGTTGCCATTCAGAATTGACAAACCTTGGCTATCTAACTTTCTCGTTATTAATTGGCATCCCCAGTCCTCATGTCTCTTTCTTTTATTCTGTTTATTTATAAGGTTACTATTAAAATCACCTGAAATGATCAACAGACAGAGTTCATGTGACTTTTGCAAAGCATTGATTAAATTAATTAGTATTATGAATTTTTCCTTCTACTTCTTTTTTTCCGGGTAAATATATACGTTGACTAGAAATAATTGCCAATCTGATTTATTAGCATAAAGCTTTCCAGTAAGTTTTATCACTTGCAAACAGTTTACACCAGCATTTAGTTCTTCTGTATGCCAACCATATTTTTGTGATAAGTATAAGTTGAGCCTCCTCTCAGATGACCAAATCTTGATAACTTTTCTGCTAGGATATGATGTTCTTTATAGCCCCCTATTGATTTTGGCTTCGTATTCCACGTTTCTTGGAAAAGTATTTAGTCTTGTTCATAGAAAGACAGAGTTTCAAGGTCATGCCCCATATTATTAAATCCGTGGACATTCCATGAGCAAATTTTTATCATGTCCTGGTATTCCTCCCTAAGGCCTTCTATAAAATCCTGCCCGTTCGACCTAGCTTGCTGCCCCCACCTTTTGTGATTCAACTTTACTCTTGACTGTTTGTTAGGTATGCATGTTGCTTAGTACCTTTGGCACCCAGGACCGATCCATCCTGTAGGTCGTTCAAAGCTTGATTGACTCCCTATTGCTTTGAACTCTTTTGTGTTGGGTAGCCTCGGTGGCGTGGTAGAACGAGTGCTGCGTAAGCATGTTTTGTGATTTTTCCCTGATGAATGTTCAATTTTTCGCTTCATATTATTCGTTAGGAAAGGGTGTGGGTATCTTGGGCGTTTGTGGGGCCTTAGTGTAATCCCACAGAATTCAAATGTTGATCTTGTTTCGTGTATCCTATCCACAAGTTCCTTTGATGGCCAGGTAGTACAGGTTTCTTCAATCTCTGGGTTATCAATAGGGTGAAATTCTACAGAGATGATATTCCTTCCAGCTCTGGAATTTCTTTACACAACCTTAACAGATTCCCTCGATTTAATGTATCTTGCCTTCCTTTTGTGGCATATTCAGGCACAAATGTCAGTTTTGATGTGTTCTCACTTGAGTTATTGACATTATTGACATTACCCAAATTTTCCTATTTGTCTACCTGGACCTTACGGGTATTAAGGCTTTTATCATCAATATTTGTTTCTTTTCCCCTTAGTTTTTTTCTGCCCTCTTCCTGTGGTGTGTCCGGCATGTTTCCTTCCTTTGAATTTTGCTCGAATGTTCCGTCTTCTATGTATATCAATGGCCGTTCTGGCTCGATTTGTTGGTCGGTAATGGGCAACATGCATGTTCTACCTTTCCTATTTATTATAACTTTTATTGAGTTCTGGCTGCTTACTTTTTTGTTATCTGTTTTATCGTGCACCCTATTATATCGTGATATTTCATTGATTTCTGGTTTTTCCTGTATTATGCCCTTCTCTTGCCTACTATATATTTGTACCCCGTTATCTGAACTGGTGCCTCTATCCTCCCCGGGTGTAGTTTTTACTTGGACCTGCGATGTTTTTTCTGCCCCTTCTCCCTTTTCGGTAAAATGGATTTGTTCGACTTGCCTTTTTCAATTCTTATGGTTCTGCTGTTTGCTGATGGTTAGATGTTGTATGTGAAACATGATTTGTTTTCTCGTTATTAATGATGATCAGTGGGCTTAATGGGATTTGCTTTGTGTTTAATCCCTCTGTTATATGGGTAGATTGTTCTTGGCCCATTGTTGTGTCTTCCAATGTGACCTCCTTCAATCATTTGCTTTCTTCCCTTTGTATGTTTTGCTTTGTAAAAAGTGAAAAGATTTTTTCTGATTTTGTCGTTGGTTGTTTGTTATGTTTAAACCTACCCTTTCGGGCTTGTTTTCTTTGTCTTTTTGTAGGTTTTGCGATTTTTGAGATGTCAATGGTGCTCTGCGTGATTTCCTTTGTTTCTGGTCCTAAATCCTCACTTTCCACTTGTTCTGCTTCTCCCTTATCGTTTACACCTGTCCCTTTGATTGTTTGTTTGTCTTTGTGTGGTACCTTTTCTTCTGCGTCCTTTTGAGTTTCCCTTATTTCTTTGGGCTTTGTTATTAATTGAACTGCCCCATAGATATCCCTTAGTATTTTTGGTAGATTTACCAATTTGTCAATGATTTCCTACAGCCTCAATTGGGCTGCATTTGAGGATTGCTGGTTTGTGATTCTAGGTTTCCCCTGCCCGTTAGAAGGGCGGTAATTGAATCCATCTTGGTGTTTATGCCTGCTATATGTCCAGCGATTAAATTTATAAGGTCTATCTGAACTTCCATTTTGTCAGATTGAAAATTCAGTACCCAAATTGCTTGTTCCAATGTGCTTAGCAGCGTATTACTCTGTGGTGTGGTCTGCAATTCTTCGCCGGAGTTTCCTGATATCCTGGATCCATGATCAATCCCGCTTACAGAAGAAATTGTTATTGGCAATGACAAGTTTAATGTATTTATTTTGTTGAAAAACGTCCTTCCTCCTGTATGTTTGCCTGCTGATTAATTCTATGGGTCTGAATTGATGGGGTAGATACCACCATTACTGCAACTCCTTGTCCTTCCTTCCCATTGGCCGATGCCAGCACGTTTGCTTTAATAGCTTCATTCTGCATTTGAGTATTGCTTTCCAATATTTGTAACAGATTGACATCATTGGATAGTGAAAAGGAGCTTAACCAGTCATCATCCACTAATACTACCTGTTCCGATAAATTGTTTCTTTTTCCTTCCAAGTGCTCATTTTTGTTGTCCTCGTTTTCTCCTTTGCCAATTACCTTGTCCTTGGGATGGATCTGATGTACTTGAGCTATTACAGTTGCCAACCTCTTTGCTGGAGATTCTATACTCGATTTCTGTGAAGCAGAATTTTCTTTTGGCACATTAATAATGTTTGTTGGTTGCTGTGTGGCGGGGGAACTTGTTTCAATGGTAATAGATACGCCCTTTTCCTGTAGGTCAGTCCTTCCCGGGTCGACATATCCTTTATTAGCCCAAGTGTCTGGTGTAATTGGGCTTGGCAACCGGGTTGTCTCTAGGGATGGAGCGTAAATGGTGGCCATAGGGTCCTTTAAGAAGAAGAATTTCTGGATCCCTGTGTTATTACCAGGACTAAAATGGTGTTATTTCCAACGTTGGCGCTAAGACTAGCCTCTCTCTCCGTTTAGAGGCCTTTCTGTTTTGGCTTGCTATTGGCCCTTGTTCTATGAGTTTTTTATTTTTGCTTTTGTTTTTGCCAACGGTCGCCTGACGCACTCTCCCCGATCTCATGCTTCTTATTCCTTCTTATTACGGTATTGGACTGTTTAATATGTTTTACCCGTTTCTCCAGGGGTGAACTAGAGCTCAGCACAATGGTGAGCTGCAAGCTGTGTCCTGCCTAGTTGGACTGCTTCTACAGCATCCCCGGGCCTTACTTATCCTCTGCCATTATTGCCTGCTACGCTCGCTATCCGGTGCTTCCCTCTATATTGGTGCTGTTGTGACAGTTGCTGTTATTACTATTTCTACTGGTCCTTAATTGACCCTTGGCCCACGCTGTTGCTAGCTCTGGTTTATATCACTCTTGCTGCCTGAACTACAGTACTGTATTCAGCCGGGACTTGCTTGCAGCTTGTTAGCACTTGTGTCAATTGTTCAAACTGCTATGAGGACGTGGGCTTGGTAAAGTTGCTGGTGTGTTAAGTTATGACTTTCTGGCGAGTTTCGAGAACTGGGGGACTGTTTGGGAAAATGCTGGCAGAATGCTGAAGTTTCAGTTGCTGTGAGTGGCTGTGTGTTTGTTACCAGCCTACTCGAGCTCACGCAGTCTTCCCCTTGTTCTCTCTCACCTCTGTTCTCTGCAATTTATGCTCCTATTGCATACCCGAATGCCTCTCCACTTCTGCAAATGTTCTGCGGCTCCTGTCCCGATTGGTGCCACGCCTCACGATTCCTGCCTCCTTGGGAATTGCACTCCCAGGTTCTGTTGGCTTGGCAGGTGATCTGCGTCTCCTGCTGTGCCCCACCAAACTCTTGTAGCTCCCACCGCGCTGGTTCACTGGCCGTGAATGAGCGCGGCTCCTGCCGTGTTACTAGCTGCGTTGCTAGCTGCCCTTTCCTGTGGCTCCCCCCACACCTGGCCACCAGGCCGCTAGTGAATACCTGTGACTACTGAGAACTGCTCCCCCGGCGGTCGGGCAGGTGATCTGCGGCCCCCGCTGCTCACCACTGGCTATTGGCAGTTCAGGAAACGCTGGACAAACTGCGGCTCCGGCCACTCACCCTGGACTCCCGCCGGGCTGTTGGCCACACACCAGGCGGCTAAACGACCCACTGCTCCTGCCGCACCCCTTCAAGCTCCCGCTGGGCCAACCGGCAGCACAAAGGCAGAAGAGTGGGGCAAAAGGCAGAAGAGCGATCCGCGGCTCTGGCCGCGCTTCACTGGTCCCCGCGACTCCCGCTGGCCCCTGCGACCCCCGCTGGGCCAACCAGCAGCACAAAGGCAGAAGAGCGGGGCAGAAGGCAGAAGAGCGATCCGCGGCTCTGGCCGCGCTTCACTGGTCCCCGCGACTCCCGCAACAGGCAGCACAGCAGGCAGGCACCAGTTCTTTGTTCGAGTGGGTGGGGCGGGTGGCGGGGGCTAAGCAAGCAAGTGAACGTATACTGTGGTTCACTTGCTTCCTGCCTCCCGCTTTCCGCGACTCCGGCAGCCTTCCGGCATTTGCTACACTCAGCTCAGCCACGCTCTGCGTTTTCTCCGTAACCATGTACCATGACAGGTTTTCCTGTCATTGTTTGTCTATAGGTAAAATCTGAGGGGTCTTGTTGTAGTCCCCTCTTCTTCCATAACTCTTTCTCTTGTAGTAATGCACTTTCCTGTATTTCTCTGAGGTGTAATTAAAATCAGAATTTTCTTCCTCTGCACTTTCTTTGTCGTGTTGTACTGTTGTAGGTACATGCTGGTCAAGCAGGATGGGGTGTGCTGGCCTTCTGGTCGTGCTGGAAGTTGGGGTGGTGGTACAGGTGGGGTGCCCCTGGCGGCTGCTTTAGCTGTCAAGTCTGCCAGTGTGTTACTTCTTGATACAAAGTCTTGGCCATTTGTGTGTGCTGCATTTTGTACTACAGCTACCTCAGCTGGCAGTGTCAGTGCCTCTATTAGCTCTTCAAGTAACTGTCTGTGCATAACAGGAGTGCCATCTGATTTGAGAAAACCGCGCCTTTTCCATCGCAAGATGCGGGAATGTGTTGTTGTCGTGACATATGCAGAGTCTGAATAAACAGTGAAGTGTTTCTCAGCCCCATTTCTCATGGCGGCAATCAATGCTACTAGTTCTGCTGCTTGTGCTGAGTAGTGTGAAGGTAATGTTAATTGCTGTACAATGTCTAGGGAGTCAGAGGAGTCATTTTGTTGTGCTTTAACCACTGCCGCTCCGGTATACCAGATCCCTGTCTCTTGATCGATGGTAGAGGAGCCATCAACAAAGTACATAACACTGTCTGGAAATGGGTCCTCCTTTGCTGCTCCTGACTCATCTGGACAGTATGTGGCACAATCATGAGGGTCGTCATCTGTAGTTGCAATGGGGTGGGCAAAGAACGTGGCAGGGTTGACTGTGTGGCACTTAACTACTTTCAGAGTGGGCAATGATAGTATGACTTCATAACCTAATACTCTTTGAGTGGTAAGAGTTGTTTTAGCTTTCTGTATGCTTCTGCTTCTGCTTGTTCACACGGGCAGTGTCCTTTCATTACAGAATCTAGTATGCCACTGAAGTAGGCAATTGGCTTGTGGCCCATGGGACATTTTTGGGTGAGGACTGCTGATCATAACTTGACTGTCACAGTGAGGGAACAAGTGAAATTCCTTGGTCTAGTCAGGTGAGCCTAACACTGGGGCATTTGTAATTTCATCTTTCAGGTGTGTGAAGGCATCAATGATGGAGAGACCCAGGCCTTACCTCTCCGAAGCCACCAATCGCCAAGTGTGTAGAGAAATTTGGTATATGCGCTTCCTTGGTCATCTGATAGCAGACTTCAATCCAGCGTGTGTCTACCTAGAAAAGGGCGAAATGCTGAGGTTTCAAAAAATCTAATGACCTACTCGCAATTACAAGTAAAATGTTATTAGATTGAGCTACTATTAGCACGTACCTGTCTCATCTGGTGTATTATCATGATAAATCAAATAGTGATTCTTCATTAAATGTATTCACTAAACTCCTTTATCATTATGTAGAGACAATGGATGTGAGTGATTGTTATGTTTGCATCAAACTACCTACTTCTGTCTCGGAGGGTGTGACATATCACCACCTTCTATTAACCTATGGTGTGTCTAGTAGTGCTGTAAATAGTTTGTTTTATGTTTCTGGTAAGTTGCAATATTACTATAGCAACATAGATTCAGTATTTTCAGAAATTCCTATTAGGAGAAATATGAATCCAGTTCATGGGAAACAACAAATCCCATTGACATACCACATGCAATATAATAATCTAACATGCCTTTTGCATGATGAAAAAAAATAGTTTTTAAATTTAGTAGAAAAAAACAGGCAGGATTTTCAAAAGAAAGCAGTTGAGCAAAAAAAGACACATACCTCCACGGGCTGCTTTAGAAGGGGAGTATAAGAATGGCGAGACTCATGCTGCAATGTCCCTGGAATGGACTTGTCAAAATTAGGAAAATTCTGTCTTCATAGATTAAAAACTGAATATAACAGTATTTGTATTGGTACTAGCGAATGTGAACATACCTTCCAAATAGTGAAGGGGAGGAACCAAAAGGAGGAACTGATCCTATATTTCTGGGAATTTATTATGATTGCAGTAAAAATGCCTATTATAGGTTACCTGCACGATGGTATGGCAGTTGTTATATGCCATTGTATTTCCGAAGGTATATCACATTACTAAGAACAATGGAATGAGTGATATAAGCAAAGGACTAACAAAAAATAGAAGAGCAAGTTTTACAGAGATAGAAGGTGTTATATTTGGTGCATTGATACCATCAGTTGGAGTCACAATAAATTCTCATAATATACGTCTATTGTCCACTGTAGTTGACCATTTATCAACAGATACTGCTGGAGGATTCTTAATGATTAATACTGAAATGGTTGCGATCAGATCTATGATTTGCAAAATAGACTTGTACTTGATATTCTTTTAGCAAAGGAGGGTGGAGTCTATGGCATGTTGAAAGTTCAAAATTGCTGTACATATATCCCAGATAAAAGTAAAAGTATTAAGGGATATGTCAATAAAATTACAAAGATTCATAATGATTTGACCCAACTGGAGGTTGACGGTGCATGGGAAAAAATTAGTACAAGTCTTTTTAAAATAGGTAACCGGTTTTCCACTTTTGGAAGAAGTTAATTAGGGAAAATATTAATTCCTATGATTTTAATAGCACTAGTGATATTAATGATAGTAATGACCTATGAATGTTGTAAGGAAAAAATGAGAACAAGGTCAGTGATTGAAATGAAGAAAAAAAGAATGGGAAGAAAGAGAAAATGGGAGGAGATAGGGTTAGAAGAAATTAGAGACAATATGTATGGTAAAATGAAAAAAATAAGTACAAAAGAGAAAAATAAAGAACGTGTAAGAACAAACGTAGACACTAAGATTTAATGGTATGATTGGCAATTGGTAAGGATGGGTATTTCATGATGGCTCGAAAATGCCATCAGAGGGGGGATTGATGGAGCAATGATTCGAGGAAAAGAAACTTGCTCAGATCAACCTCTTGTTAATAGATACTAACAAATAGAAATGGTAGACAAAAGAAAATTAACATACACAAGTCATCCATAAATGGATGGAAGGCTTTATGCTTTCTTAAATAACAAAGAATAATTTGCTACATAACTGAAATCCCGCTTGAAACCGAAACTTGTCTTGCGCATGTGCAAACCAGTACTGCACAAATAACCATGTGATTAACCCATGAGAGAGGAAAACTCTCACGCATCTGCACGGAATCACTAACTGTAGGTCTCGGGGCACCGTGGGCCTGGCATATACCTGCCTAGAATTTGAAAGGAGCTGTCACTGCTAATATTTTTGCTTTACAAAGAAGAACATAACATGGGATAGAGTAGAAGTGGGTGGTGAACAGTGATAATAACATATTTGAGAAAATAACATCTGTTTATGGTTCCTTTATTAATAGTGTGTTTGAGCCTGATGTGCTAAGCCAAGGAAAAAAGATGGTGGTTAAAATGTAACGCAAGTTGAGTCTATGCACTGAAGTTTTGAAGTGACCGGATCATTGATAGGCTGCCAAGAACCAAGGACAGATGTCTGGGAACGCTCTTCAACTATAAAATTATATAAAAATGTGTATCTAATTTGTTTTTTGAATGTGTGTGAAAGGAAATTTTCCTGCAAATTGAATAAATTAAATGGGGAGGGTTTACTAAACAAAGAATGAGTTAAGAAATAAAGAATGACAGCATGAGGTGATGACAGCTCCCCAGCCCGTGCCCAATCACGGTCCATGATTCACGAATACTTGCAACTTTTGAGGGTGGGACATGCAGAATTAAAGAGTATAACTTGAGTGACTAAAAGTTAAGGAGTCGTTGGCATCAGTACTGAGTGAGGTATGGGTGAGAGCTGCTGCTGGAGAAGAACAGACCGAGAAGATTCAATACTGAAAGACAGCCTGATTAGGTTGAAGAATTGCGGAAGAATATCGAGGAGGGAGAGAGTGTAAGAGAGGGATGGGCTCTGGTGCGTCGGGTTTTAGGTACGTGTAGTAAGTATAATCCTATCCTGCACCAGTCTTATGGTATTTATCTCCTGCCTCTTAATTGGGTGACCTCTACCAATCCTTTTGGCCAGGGGTTGGGTTTCCCCATCTCACCACTATGCAATTAAATTTCTGTCTTGAATTTGCATATCCTTTGCAAAGTATGAGTTACTGTTTCTTTTGTCTCTTCATCTATCACTCCTAGGGCCCGATGTAGGTATCGAAATACCGGTCGGAAACGGCTGAAAATACCGATTTTCGGCCGTTTCCGACCGGTATTTGGATATTGATATGTAGGGGCATGTCAAAATAGAGATTCGGTAATTTTACCAATTCTGTAAAATACAGAATCGGTAAAAATACCGAATCTGTATTTTGGGATGTAGGTAGCACTGAAATCAGTGCTACAGGGGTGTAAGAATTCATAATTTACCACCAACTAGAAGTTGGTGGTAAATTATGAAAACCCTTTAAAAAGCATTTTTTTTTGCTTTTTAAACGGTGCCATGTTGCAGACATACATGCCCTTAGGGCATGCATGTCTGCAACATGTGCACCTATACATAATTGAGGGGTGCAACAGGGTGTCAAAGTGACACCCTGCCACCCTTCAATGTTTCCTTAAATTACCGAATCGGTAAATACCGATTCGGTAATTGGCATTCATTCCTATGGGCCTCCAGGCCCATAGGAATGAATGGCAATTACCGAATCGGTATTTACCGATTCGGTAATTACCGAATCATTCCGATTCGGTAAATAATTCGGTAAATATACCTACATCCCGATTGCCAGTTCTTAAATACCGAATCGGTATGATTCGGTATTTAAGAATCGGTAATCTGGGATTACCTACATCGGGCCCCTAATGTATTAGGATTGATGAATGTGTTTGTGTATCTGAATGTTATTTGATAAATTAATTTTTTTCTACCACGAAAGTACGAGTTTGCACTGTGAATGTGTACAAATGAGCGTTCATTTTGAATTAGTTATTAGATAAAATGTATTAAATCTTACTTGGAGTCTGTGATTATTTTATTGAAAGTTATAGGATAGATTTGTGAAATTGTTAATATCACCATCAACTACTCGACTAATGGTCCATTGAGCAAAGGAAGAGTGTTGATCTGTGAAGGTTAGTTAGACAGTGACTAATTCAGATCAAAGTGAATTAAAACTTGACCCCCAGCGGAACAGTCAGGAAACTTGAATATGTATATGGGCCCATTCTGAGTAATTTGTGAAATGTTCATCCTGGCTTTTCGCTGGATTAGTGTCAGTAAGACCAGGGTTGTGGTGTGAAGTGATGCAGTGCTTGTCGCAGTGCTAGCAGATGAAGGTGCAAGCAGCAGCTTTGTTGTAGCTGACGCAATGTCGTCAGCTGGCAAAATGGAGTTGATGGTGCCGGTGTCGATAGGCCAACTCTGGTGTGCGGGATGAGGATGGTGAATTGTGTAACTTACGAGAGGGGATTTTGAACCATGGTGCAAGAAGTTGCATCGATGTTGGCATGGAGCGTTGTCTTCGGTGGCACACAGGTTGCGGTACAAGCGGCGGGTAAGTGGTGGAGACCGTCATCATCGGTGAGACCAGGGCTGTGTTGCGAAGTGCTGTGGTGCCCTCTGCAGTGCCTTCAGGACACGTTGTCAGCAGCGGCGTTGTTGACAGCATCAGGTTGCTTATTCTTCTGTTGCAGCGCAAAACACACAGTTCCTAGTACTGATAGCAGATGGACTTGAAGTCTTTGCTGTTCCTGAGACTTTAGAACAGGGGACAAGCTCTACCTCAAGCCCTTGGAGATAATCACACAAAGAAGTTGCAGAAAGTTCAGTCCAGTCCTTTCATTACCCAAGACAGAAGCAGCCAGTGAAGGCCAACACAGCAAAGCACTCAGCAAAGTGGTAAATCCTCCTCACAGCTTCTCCAGCTCTTCTTCTCGGCAGTCTTCTTGGTCCAAAAGAGTTCTAAAGTTCTGAGTTTTAGGCCCCAATATTTGTACTCAGTTTTTATTTGTTCTCTCAGGCCGACAGACTCTGGGCTCAGTCCAAACCAGTCTGTCCTCTCTGGCCTGCTTCCCATCAGGAGGTGGAGACAGCATTGCGTAACATAGATCAGGCCCATTCAGGTGCAAGGAAATCTTCTCCTAATACTCTAAATGCAGCCCAAGTCTATTCAGCCCATCCCTGAAAAAGGCAGAACACACCTCGACCCTCCCACCCCCAGTGGATGTCTATAGTGAATGAACATCCCCAGGCCCTATCATTCCAAAGCCAGATAGTCAATTCACAAACCAGCAAAAGCATGCAGGATGACTAAGCAAGAGAATACCTACATTTCTAAAAGTGGCATTTTCAAGGACAGAGCATAAAAATCATCTTTACTAAAAGATGCATTTTGACATCCTGAGTCCAGGCATACCAAACTCCATTTCTCTATCTTGTCCCAATGGGAATATATGCATATAAGATGTTATAAGCAAACTCCCATTCTATCCTATGGGACAAATAGCCTTGCAGTGGTGAAAAATGAAATACACTGTAATTCACCACCAGGACATGTCACACACACCAGTACGTGTTCTACCTTTAACATACACAGCACCCTGCCCACAGGAATACTTTGGGCCTACCAGAGGGGTGACTTACAGGTAAGAAAAGGGAGGATTGGGGCCTGGCAAGTGGGTGCATTTTCCAGGTCGACATGGCAGTTACAAACTGCATGCAGACATTGCAGTGGCAGGTCTGAGACCCCTTTTCAGGGATGATTTGGTGGGTGGCACATCCAGTGCTGCGGAAACAGTAGCAGCATTTGATTGACAGGCCCTGGCACACTCAATGCACTTAACTAGTGACTTACTAGTAAATAAAATATGCCAATCATGGAAACACCAATCCATAACACAATGTACTAAAGGAGCACTTACACTTTATTGGACAGAAGTGAGAGAGTGCATAGAGACATAAAAGTAGCAAAAACGCTTCCCGCCCCAGCCACTATCTGAACCACGCTGCCTCTGTTCCTTCTCCCGTAACAGCTTCAGCATGTCCGATAAACTACCCTTCAAAGTCGCGGACATCAGCCTGGCCAAATGGGGGCACAAGGCTGTCGAAATCGCCGAGAACAAGATGCCGGGGCTGATGAAGATGCGTGAGATGTACTCGCAGTTCAAGTCTTTGAAGGGGGCCCGGATTGCAGGATGCCTCCATATGACCCTGCAAAGTGCAGTTCTTATAGAGACCCTCGTGGTCCTCGGTGCAGAGGTGCAGTGGTCTAGCTGCAAAATTTTCTCCACTCAGGATCATGCTGCTGCAACCATTGCCAAAACTGGCATACCTGTGTACGCCTGGAAAGGGGAGACTGACGAGGAATACATCTGGTGCATCGAGCAAACTCTGTACTTCAAGGACGGCAAGCCACTGAATATGATCCTGGATGATGGTGGAGATCTGACTAATCTGGTCCACACCAATCACCCCGATCTGCTGAAAGGAATCAGTCAAAATCAGTCAGTCAAAATTTCTTTATTCGGCTTATTTAAAAACCATGCAAAGAGATGAACAATAAAATACATTTCATACAACATTTATCATAATACACATGATACAGAAATCTAGCAACAATTTTAAGATTTATAATAAACAGTTAAAAAGTGTGTTTGACATTAATAACTAATCTTGGCAGGCAGCTTTCGCCCTTGAGGCGGCTACCAGGAATTTAGCAACGCAAAAAGTAATGTAGGGGCTAGGTAGTAGTTGTAAGAAGAGCAAAGCCGGTCTCACCTGGGTGAAGCCGGCCGTCTTGAGAATTGGCAACAAGAATTTTTTCCTAGGCTCTAAATATAAACCACAAAACATAACAAAATGCAGTGTATCTTGCACTGAGAACTGGTCACAGCTACAGGGCGGGGCTAGTTCTGGTTTCTGCCAGTTATTAAAAGAGCCTAAATAATAATGCAGCAAATTAAATCTAAATTTGGTTAAAAGAAACCTGTGGAAAGGGAGTGTAACAAAACCAAGATATGGCGCAAGTGATGGTGAACTAAGCAGCAGGCAATGATCCCTCACTGCCGGCTTAGCTAGTTCGCTCTCTTCACGGCACATCTCCTTCCTTCCCATAAAAGACTTTTTAACAAAGTCGAGATCTTGGATCCTAATGATCTCCGGGGAGGTAAAAAGCTCCGGGCGGCCTAAATCAGCAAAAGCCTTGGCCAAATAGGCCAGCCAAGGAATTTTGTTAGATTTATCGAGGGACAGGACATCGGTCAGGATCTTGTGGTTTAATGGGAGTTCTTCGTTCATCCATATTTTTAACCAAAGAATCAAAGGGGCCATGCTCAACTTATCAGAGAGAAACTGAAGGCCAACTTCTTTATGTATGGAATACGTTGGGGTGGACTGGGGTACAGAGAGCAGGGCTCTAATGAATCCATTCTCTGCTCTCTGTATTGGTTCCACATTTGCATATCCCCACAGTGCGGAGCCATATAGTGCAATGGCCACAGATTTGCTATTGTAGATTTTTAAAATGGCTTCCATAGGCCTGGCCCCTAGCCTACCAGCAAAACTCAAGATTGCTGAGGATGATCGTGTGACGGCCAGTCTCTTAGCTCTAACCTGTGGACCCCAGGTCCCTTTCTGGTCGAACAATATGCCTAGATAAGGAAATGTGGATACCCTAGAGACCAGGTCCCCCCTACAAGTGAATGTTTTGTTTCTCTTCCTACGACACTCTAGGCCCACCACCATTGTGTGTGACATGGCTACGTTTATTTTAAGATCTAATTGGTCCATAAACGTACCAAAAGCATTCAATAGGCGCTGGAGGCCAACTCCCATACGGGCGATCAGCACGGCATCATCCGCGTATAGGAGTGCCGGGATCTTTGTTGCTCCTACACGCGGAACGTCGGCTTCCTGCCCCTCTAGGTGCGCACCCAGGCCATTGGTGTAGATGGTAAAGAATAAGGGGGCCAAAATGCAGCCCTGCCGCACACCCCTTAAAGATCTAAAGAGAGCAGTACACCTGCCCTCGTTAGTCACACGTACACTCGAGAAGAGTTCTTGGTGCAGGGAGGCGATAAAGGTGACCAATGCCTCATCTATGCCTATCTCCAACAGAATGGACCACAACTTAGTCCTATTGGCCAAGTCAAATGCCGAGGAGAGGTCCATGAATGCAAGATACAAAGACCCCTCCTTAGCTATAGTATATTTGGAAATGAGCAGATGTAAGTTAATGCACTGTTCAATAGTCCCCTTTTTTTCCCTAAATCCATATTGGATTTCGGACAATCCACCAGAGCCCTCGACATTCTCCCTCAGCCTAGATAGAAGAACTCTGCCTAAAATTTTTACTGAGGAATCCAGAAGGGATATAGGCCTATAACAGCCTGGATCATCCCGCTGGCCTTTTTTAAAAATGGGGACAATGGTAGAAATGTTCCATGATGCAGGTACAAGGTTATCATTCACTGTGTTAAACACGTTTGCCAAGACTTCAGCCCACAGTTTTGGGGAATACATAAAAAAGTCGGCAGGCACACCGTCAGGGCCAGGTGCCTTGTGCTTTGTGGTGGGCATAATAGCTTTCTCCACCTCATCTCGGTTAAAGATAATGGAACAGGTGGCTGGTCTTGTCAACAGGGCGTCTTTAGTTACGTCAGCAATGTCCCCATAAACATTTTTGAAGTGAGATAACCACTTTTCATCAGGAATAACGCAGTCCATGATATCATTGTTATCATCTGAGAAGAAGGGCTGTTTAATAATCTCCCAGAATTTTTTACTGTCCTTCAGGACTGCCGCCGAAAGGAGGCCCTCCCATGCTTCTTGTTTAATGGTATCCTTTTGTTTTTTTATTGCTAATTTGTAAGTTTTCCTGAGTCTGGTAATCTCATCTTTTGCCCTGGGGGTACTTTTTAGGGCTACCAGTAGTGATCTATGTGCTTTTGAACATGCTGAGTCGAACCAGCGCTTATTTCCTGGAATTACATTTTTAGTCTTTACCAAGAGGTCCTGTGACACCTGCACACATATGGCCTCCATAGCCTCTACGATTTCTTGACCCTGTGCACAAAGATTTTTACAAACCTCGATCTGCCCCTTAATCTTTGAGAAGTTTTCAGCATAGAATTTTTCCGGAACCACCTTTGCCCATTTCATACGTCTTCCTTGGCCAGTGGTCCTCAGGGGGTGGGCGGTTACTTTCAATGGGGATGGTCCTATATTGCCTCCCCAAGCCACTTCTAACTCTACCGGGTTATGATCACTAAAGTGTGATTGTGTGGTACGATAGACATTGACCCGGCTAAGAGTGCCTAAGGATACAAATATATAGTCAATAATAGTACCATGAGGGATACCAGTGAAGGTTGGCTGTCTAATGCCACCATCTGGTTTGTAGAGGTCAAAGTTGGCGAGAAAATCCTCCAGCTCCTCTCCCTCGGTGGAATGTTCAAAGTGAGGTCCCTCAGGCCCATCATCCCCATCAGGGCTACTTCTCCTGCAATTTAGATTGCACGGGTGGATGTTAAAATCGCCTAATAAAATATAATCTGTATTATTCTGGCTGACCAAATTTAAAATACTATCTAAATCAGTAATATTACGGCCTCTGTGATCACTGTTCCCTGAGTTATAGAAATTTATAAAAATAGTCCTACTAGTGTTTTTGATCACTCTTTCGACCAACAGGATATTAGGGGAGTCAGTGTTAATCTGCCTGCAGCTACCCTTTAAGTCTAGAGAGAACAAAAATAAAAGGCCTCCCTTGGCCCTCCCCGTGCGACTGTGAATGACAGCTTTGGTAAAGCTGATAAACCCGTCCCACCACAAATTGTCAGAGGTGTCCCACGTTTCCTGAAGGGCAATAATGTGGTGGCCTAGGACAAAGCTTGACCAAGATTTATCCTGACGCTTGCCATTTAGCCCCGCTATATTCCAGCTTATTAGCCTACAGGAATCCATAGATGTCTTAGATACTGGGCACGGAGCCGATGCCACTTCGGGCTCACGGGGTGTTTGGATTGATTCATTGAATCCTACATCCAATGGACTATGTAGGTTCGCACTACCCCAACCCAGGATCGGGCTGTGGTCGGGCAAATAAGACATGGGTATTGGGTAATCATTCGAAGTCGTGTTATGGCCTTCGTGCACTGACTGGGGGTAGGGCTGATCCAGATGTTGGACTATGACATCTTTCCCCTGGTTGTAGTGCTGAAAGGAATCAAGGGGATTTCCGAAGAGACAACTACAGGAGTGCACAACCTGTACAAGATGAACACCAGCGGTACTCTGAAGGTGCCTGCCATCAACGCAAACGATTCCGTCACCAAGAGTAAATTTGACAACCTTTATGGTTGCCGAGAGTCCCTCATCGATGGCATTAAGCGTGCGACTGATGTCATGATCGCAGGCAAGGTAGCTGTGGTAGCGGGCTATGGAGATGTTGGAAAGGGATGCACCCAGGCCCTGCGAGCCTTTGGTTCCAGAGTGATCATCACTGAAATCGATCCCATCAATGCCCTCCAAGCGGCGATGGAAGGTTACGAAGTTACAACCATGGACGAAGCTTGCAAAGAGGGAAATATTTTTGTTACCACCACAGGGTGCTCTGGCATTATAGATGGCAGACACTTTGAAGAAATGAAAGATGATTCCATGGTCTGCAATATTGGACACTTTGACTGTGAGATCGATGTAAAATGGTTGAACGAGAATGCAGCCAAGAAAGTGAACATCAAACCCGAGGTTGACCGTTACCAGCTAAAGAACAACCGGCACATAATCCTATTGGCAGAGGGCCCCTTGGTGAACTTTGGCTGTGCCAAGGGTCACCCCAGCTTTGTCATGAGTAACTCCTTCACCAATCAGGTTTTGGCCCAGATAGAGCTATGGACTAATACAGAAAAGTATCCCATAGGTGTGCATTTCCTGCCAAAGAAGCTGGATGAGGCCGTGGCTGCAGCTCATCTCGACAAACTGGGTGTGAAGCTGACCAAATTGACAGACGAGCAGGCCAACTACCTGGGTCTAAGCATGGGCGAATTTTGCGAATCTCGCGTTCGCGAATTTTGCGGATTTGCGAACTTGCAATCCGCAAAATCCGCGAATTCTCGCGAATTTGCGGATTTTTTTTTGTGTGTTTGCGCGGGTTTCTGCCAGTTCGCGAGGGTTTTGTACAATTTCGCAAACGCGAACTTACCTGTTGGGTCGCAAGTTTTGCGAACTTGTTGTTTCTACGTGTCCAGCCTGTTTGGGACACTCTTCTTCATCACTGCCACTCTCTGTCACCACTGCCACTCTCTGACTACTCATGCCACCCTCTGGCCCACCCATGCCACCCTCTGTTTCATCACCGCACCCTATGGTTGTCCAGTGTACATTATTTTTGGCAAAGCAAAGCACACCTTCCCTGCCTCAAGTGACCTGAATTAATTTGGGGCTGATTAATGTGTCACAGAATATTTTTTTAGCTGGCACCTGCTTCCTTAGTGCTTCCTGATTAGTGATCGTTTGCACTTGCTAAGTGCTTTCATTGTTGCAAAATTAGTTACAACACCTGCCCTGCCCCAACTGACAATAATGAATTAGGGGCTGATTAATGTGTCACTGGATTTGAACTTCCAGCCTGGCTCCTGCTTGTCTGCCTTAGCTGTAATTCAGGACCTTTGTGTAACTATTCTGAGGGTCAGAGCAGGGCACTTAATAGTTGCAAGTAGGCAACTGAACTCTGGAGGGGCCCCTCAGGAAGCACTACAGGAAATGGCTACTAATGATGAGCTTGAACTTTTGAACCTGGTAAGTAGTTTCAGTTTTGCTAAGATCGTATTTCTGCAATTTAGCGCTTATTCGCGGGGCGCGAAGTTGAACTGGGAAGCCGCGAACAGTGCGAGCAAGCCATAAAATCCGCTGCTCGCGGATTTGCGGATTTTGCGGGAAATTCGCGAATCTCGCGGATTGCGAATTTACCGAAAATCCGCAAAATCCGCGAGCGTAACGGATTTTCCGCCCATGCTTACCTGGGTCTGAACAAGGATGGGCCATTCAAGCCGGACCACTACCGATACTAGATCTGCCGGGGCTGGGCGCGCTCCTGTGTGCAGCATTTGACCTCCACCTTCCAAACGTATCACAACAATGTGTTTTTGTATCACTGGAAATGTGCATTTCCTGTTAGTCTCGCCTTGTTACAAATGTTAGAGAGCAGCACTCAGCAACCCCTGCAGCGACGATAAACTGTAATGCAGAAATGATGACACGACAACGGACAGCTCCTTCCTCCAAGGTCACCAACTTCTCACTGAAGATGGTTCGTCACTTGCTGCCTTTTCACTCTGAGCCTAGTCATTCTAAACCCATCCTGCGCATGCGCTTGTCACTAGCTGCTGCTGCTGCTTCTGTGCACATCTGCAGGCAGTGTCTTCTGGTCAGAGACAACTCAATGGGACAGAGCGGGCTTTTGTTACAGTATCGATGTGTAATAAAAAAGAAAATGTAAAAAAAAATGTCGTGCCAGGGGCAGTTTTGCAAGCATGCTAAGGGCTGCACTCTGACTTGCTGCTCGAAATGTAAGGATTTCTGAATTTCTGTGCTTTTCAACTTCACCCTGTGCCCTTACGCGTGTCACTTGTACACTTAACGTTCTAGAGTCAAGGTTTTTAGAAATGAACTGTTTCAAAAAATACTGTGCTAGCAAATTGGTAAGTTCTTTTAAAGCTATACTGTACTCAACCGTGGATATGTGGCTTTCATCTCGAGCACTAAAGTGTTAAGTACCAGCACTTGAAGCCATTCGGTTACATCAAACCACTGCCGCTTTTTCCCCTCCTGCCCATAAAAGCACTTGATCTCTTGCGGCAAGTTGAGTACTACTGAAAGTTGCGAAACCTCAAACTGGTGGAAAGATTTTTACTTTTCCACACAAAACAAAAGCGCTTCATGGTTTCTGTCATTAAAGTGGGCTCAGTATTGCTTATTGGTCCATGCTACTGGCTTCACTTTGACAAAAAATAAAACATTTTGACTTCTGTGACTATTCCTTCCATAACCTTGAGCCTCCTTGAATTACTGTAAAATTGTGTTTTTATATATGCGATTAGGGAGGGAGACGTGATGCATGCACTATAAAGCTGGGAAATGTTTTACAAAATGAAGGTGTTACCTTTCGTGGAAAAACTGACTTGTACAAAAGTAACTCAGCAAATGGATATTTGACAAAGAAAAAAAAAGTAGCAAAAACAGGGTTAAAAACAGGAGGGCAAGAAGCAAAATATCTGGGGGTGAACCTGCTGAAAAGGTCAAGTCTAACATTATACTTGACACTTTACATTTAAAACAAGGCCAGCTGTAAAACGTTTCCGTCATCTAAGCGACGGATATGAAATTCCTAATAATATACACTTAAGCCTATGTGCAATTTCTCAACAAATGATTTCCACATGTTTTGTTGGTAAGGAATGAATGGTCGTAAGCTAGCGGTACCAGATTGCCATCTGCATTCATCCTTTGGATTAGGTAATACCATTCTACCTGCTCAGCAATAGGTACACTGCACTTTCCAGAGGTTTCTTTCTTCCATATCCTTATGTCTGGGATGAGCTAATGGATAAGAAAAACTACTTTTGTTTTTTTATATTTTTCATACTGAACTCAGTTTCATATTTACACTGTACGGCATTTTAGTTCATGGTCTTTTTATGATATTGACTATTTAATATAATCAAATAATTGTAATGATTTTAATTAATCAAACAATAAATTAACTCAGATATACAATGCCCTTACACAAGTATGCCGCTTGCTGGCTGTCTCACTTTGAAAGCAGAAGCGTGTGAGTTACACAAAAAAAAAAAAATCCTTTTGCCATATTTTCCCTGAAAAGGAAATGATTCCAGTTCCGGCTAAATTACATGGACTTGTCATTCTCCACTACAAACTGTGACCATGCAGTGATACTTGTTGGCATCAGCAGTTATTGTGCCAGCTATATTAGTGATGTTGACACAATCAGTGCCTCATTAAGAGACTTGGCAAAAGAGAATGCTGTGTTCAAGAAGTTGGCGGAATGTGACAGAAGCTTTAAGGAAATCAAACATGCAATTGAGAACGCTACTGAAACTGAATATTTTGAGCCAATATATCATATTTAGATTTTAATAGATGCCAGCCTAGTGGGGTTGGGTGCAATCCTTGACCAGCACAGTAGACACGACAATGCTCGTAGGCACATTTTGGCTTATGTGAGCCAGAGTCTGCTGCAGACCGAACATACTTTTCCTCAACCTGAGAAAGAGAGTCGAGATGTGGTGTGGACTTGTGAATACTACCATGTGCTTCTATACAGAAACAGTTCACCCTTGTCACTGGCCACCAAGCTTTACTCACTATTTTTGGGAATCTGAAAGCCAAGATGCCCCTTTGTATCAAAAGGTGGTGGTTCCAATTGCAAGAATATGATTACACTATTGTGCATAGACCAGGGAAAGATACAAATCTAGCTACTACTTTTCACTCATACACTTATTAGCATTTTGGTATTCGCAGAAGCCACTTACTCATGTTGGTATTCACAGAAGGCATTACTCATTTCGGTTTTTACAGAAGTTCGGGGTCCTAACTTTAGGACTCCTAAATGCCTTCTAAGATTAGGAGTAGTAGGACTCCTAAATGCCTTCTGTGAATACCAAAAATCTTAAAGTTAGGATTTTTCTCAGTTTAGGTGTCCTAAAGTTAGGAGTCCTAACTTTACTACTCCTAAACTGAGAAAAGGCTTAACTTTAATACTTTCGTTATTAACAGAAGGCATTTAGGAGTCCTAAAGTTAGGACTCCTAACTTCGGTGAATACCGAATGAGACATTATTACCCAGCAATCGTAGAAGAAACACACTAAACTGCATACAGTGGCTCTGAATACCAAAAGTTCAAAAACGTTAATGAGGAACTTTCTGTCACACAATAAGGCATTATGTTACAATTTCTAGAATTGTCATTACCGAGAGTCTGTGACAACAAGTCACTGAACTAGCCCATGAAGGTCACCATGACATTGTCACCACCAAGATAGCTCTTCAAGACCTAGTGTGGTTTTATTGCCTTGAAGAAAAGGTAGAAAGAGAATTGAAAGCCTGTCATTTGTGCAACTGCTTCTCTCCTAAAACAACACGTCCATTGGTTATGTCTGATCCCCCTGGACATATGTGGGAGATGATGCAGTTGATAATGGTGTTGTAATAAAGACTCTTGAAGCGATAGCAAAGTGAAGCAGTCTTTATTTCTGTCACCCACTCTCATGACTGCCTGGAGAATCCCAACATTCCAAAGCTGCCTCCAGTGGAACACACCAACAGGTAAGGGTACATGGGGGAGGGCGGGATGTACCACTATGCATACTAACAGATAACAGAATACAACACATCTCCCTTTGCTAAAGAAAGGAAAAACCAGTGGAAGAGGGGAGGTAGGCAGAGGGGGAAAGGAAAAGGGAAGGTCTACAGATATGCATGCGAAACAGGTGAAAATAAAAAGAACCCCGCACAGGGAACGTAGGTGTACAAGCAGCAGGAAAGGGGAAGGGAGAGAGTAGGGGGGGGCAAGGCAGTACAAGGAAAAGATCCCAGGACCTCAGAAAGGACGTCCCAAGGAAGGAAAACCAGAGAAGGATAAGCATACAAGATGTCGATAGTAAGGTACATATGCACATGCTGCAACACTTTATAGCACTGATGATAGGACCTGAGGAAAATACATGAGGAATGTACTTGCATTACCAGAATAACAAATACATAATAAAGTCATGTTGCAGGCCAAAGTAGGAATAGAGCACAAAAAGGACGAAGATGCCAGTCCTCCTGGGCTTACGCTCAACAGAAGTTCACCAAGCCACCCTGGAACAACGAAGTTCACATTGCCACCCTTAGAACACAATATTGGGAGTCTGTACATCTTCATTGTGTACCACCCTCACCTGGTTCATCTCCCCTTCTTTGCACACCCTTGCAAAGTGACCTTTTTATTGCACTTAATGCAAGTGGAATTATGTGCGGTGCAATGAGCACTGTTGGCCAGGTGATTGCTGCCACCGCATCTGAAGCACTTCAACCCTTCCGTAACACTGATTGGTTGCTCAACTTTTATATACTTGGACCTGATTTTGAGAACTTACCCATCTCTATAACCCTCAAAATCATTACCTTGAGTTTTGTTCACACCACTGCCAAGTTCTTTAGGTTGATTCATTTCCAGAATACACTTCGCAGTGTGTTCGATGGATTGAGCCATGGCAATGGCTTCTCTCAAGGAGGGATTCTTAGCAAATAATTTCTCCTTTATTCTCGGGTTATATGTACACCTAACCAGCTGATCCCTTATAAGGGAGTCATTCAGATCTCCAAACTCGCACAACTGCGTA
Organism: Lissotriton vulgaris; assembly: GCF_964263255.1. NCBI lineage: Eukaryota > Metazoa > Chordata > Amphibia > Caudata > Salamandridae > Lissotriton > Lissotriton vulgaris. The sequence goes on along the minus strand of NC_141696.1, from coordinate 41,057,911 downwards.
AGACACCGGAGAGCAGCTACGTATTTGGAGACTGATTCGTGCTTGCCCTGCATTCGCGAAAAAAACTTATGCCGCTCCAGGACCACGTTAACCTTGTCCCCGAAATGGGTTTCAAGCTTCAACATGTAATCCTAAACACATCCATGTTCAACTCATCATCCTCTAATTCTGGATTAGGAAGGGTGTCATAGATTTTTCTTCCCTGAACTCCCAGGTTGTGAAGTAACACATGCTGTTTACGTACGGCTGAAAATGTTTCCCCCCTATGGCAATGAGGTAAGAATCAAATAAGTTGAACCAGTCTTTCCAGTGGATCTCTGGATCCCCAATTTCGTTTAAAAAGGAGGGGGGAGGGTTCATGGACAATGCCGCCATGCGACCGGTACTACAGAGCTTAACTGGATTATACTTGAAGCAGGAGGCCGAGCAATGTAGACATTAACCTTGGCTCAGGAACCTACAAAAGGTATATTCCCCGATAGGCCTTACTCAAGTACATGCAATGCTGTAATGCGTCCCCACTGCACAATAAGGCTGACACTGATGCTCTGGAATAATGCAGAGAAACAACTGAATGGGTACAAATTGCAGGATACTTACAATCACAATGATAATACCACACACTAAATCTTGCTGCAAAAGGAACCTAGCGCACAAGTAAATGTGTCCCCAATGCGCAACAAGGATGACACTGAGGTACATAATAACTCTGGAATAGTACAGCGGGACAACTGGACTGTTAGCAAACTACAGGGTACTTACAATCACACTATATAATACTACTCACTCAATTGCAGATGGTACCTAGCACACTACTGATCACCCTTACCCACGCACCTTTTGTCCATGTATAGGGTGTACAGAGCACATGGATCTAATGTGACAAGAATAAGTACTGGAAGGGTTATGTAAACCACTTAAATATGGGGTGCACCTGTAAACGTAGAACAAGATATTGTACAGAGGTCAATAGGTTGGATAAGTTCAGGAAAGCACCGGGAACAACAGTACAGATTAACAACGCCCTTGGAGCAGTACAGGAAAGCACCGGGAATAACAGTACTCTTCTACGTTTCCTGATGGTGGTATAAAACCCCTTAGCGTCACTGTGGGTAAGTAAATGCCCTGTGAATATGACTCTGGCCTGGATATATGGAGAGTTCCAGAAGGTTCTATGACGGAAAGACTGTTCGTGGCAGACGATGACTGCTTACAATTTCTCCTGGGGAAGGACCTGTCACCAACAACACACAACAAAGTCATTGGGATATTAAATACCATTTCAGCAATGTGGGGTGTCCGCTCCATTCGTAAGTCTGACAATGCACCACCTTTCAACACCTGAGAGTTTAAAGAGTTTCTCATTAACATAATTTTTACACATCAGTAAAGTATCCCTTTCTGTCCTCTGGCCAAATACATTGTCGAATACTTCATGGGAAGCCTAAAAAAGAGTAGTTCAGCAAGCTTGCTGCAACACTTACAGATCAAGATATGTGTCTTCTCTACAGGCTTGATTCACAGAACTAACTTAAGACAAAATCCTAAACAGATCCTGCACAGATATTTACTTTGCCTGTGCCCCGCACACCTGTTGATCCAAAGTGACAACACAAAATAAAGTTCACTGGCAGGAAAGACATTTCAAAGTATTAATTGCATTACATTTCTATTTTGAAATGGAAGCATTTTAATTGGGAAAATCAAGGGATGATGCTTGCTTTTGTGAATGAGTGGTTTGTATTCCAAGTTGGAAAACATGCAGTTTGGAAGAACCAACCTAACAAACATAGGGGTTAACATCAACCCTGTTGGTGGCCATGGCATCCCTAGACCCTTGGGGCATATTTATGACCCGGTTTGCATTGCATTTGCAGTACGCAATGTAGTACATGCACAACACACACCTTAAGTAATATTTATGAAGCAACGAAAACTCACTTTGCATAACCCACAGTGGCTCCATAAATCTGAAGTAAAGAAACTCAGCTCAAATCGCTGTGTTGCCTTACTCTGCCCTGGGAAGGCGTTCCATTTTTTTTCATGGGTGTTCCCACGCAACTCCCATGGATTTTGACGCATTCACGCATTCATTAGCATTGGTAAACCTAGGAATGCGCCAAAAAGATACGCCTTCCCTGGAGAGGTGCAACAAGGAGAAATGTATTTATTTCTCCTCATTACTTCCTCTGCAAATGTTGTGCACCTGATTTGCATCACCTGGTGTGGAGTATATTTTTGCTGCATTACTAAATCTACCAGAGATGGTAAATCTGTGAATGAGCTGAAATCCATGGGAGACGCTTCACTTTGTCAGCAGGGGCTCGAGATCACGGGGACTACTCGCCCCAGGAACCAGCGGGGCGCAGCGCCTACCGACAGTCCCTCCCTCTAGCTCTTTCCAGCTCCAGGCTCTTTAAAGGCTGTTCGCGCCTCCCACTTCGCGGGAGACGCTTCACTTTGTCAGCAGGGGCTCGAGATCACCGGGACTACTTGCCCCAGGAACCAGTGGGGCGCAACGCCTACGGACAGTCCCTCCCTCCAACTCCAGGCTCTTTAAAGGCTGTTCGCAGGGGCTCAAGATCACCAGGACTACTCGCCTCAGGAACCAGCGGGCGCAGCGCCTACCGACAGTCCCTCCCTCCAGCTCTTTCCAGCTCCAGGCTCTTTAAAGGCTGTTCGCGCCTCCCGCTTTGCAGGAGACGCTTCACTTTGTCAGCAGGGGCTCGAGATAATCAGGACTACTCGCCCCAGGAACCAGCGGGGCGCAGCGCCTACCGACAGTCCCTCCCTCCAGCTCTTTCCTGCTCCAGGCTCTCTAAAGGCTGTCTGCGCCTCCCGCTTCGTGGGAGATGTTTCACTTTGTCAGCAGGGGCTCGAGATCACTGGGACTACTCGCCCCAGGAACCAGCAGGGCGCAGCGCCTACTGACAGTCCCTCCCTCCAGCTCTTTCAAGCTCCAGGCTCTTTAAAGGCTGTTCGCGCCTCCCGCTTTGCAGGAGACGCTTCACTTTGTCAGCAGGGGCTCAAGATCACCGGACTACTCGCCCTAGGAACCAGCGGGGCGCAGCGCCTACCGACAGTCCCTCCCTCCAGCTCTTCCCTGCTCCAGGCTCTCTAAAGGCTGCTTGCGCCTCCCGCTTCGCGGGAGGAGCTTCACTTTGTCAGCAGGGGCTTGAGATCACTGAGACTACTCGCCCCAGGAACCAGCGGGGGGCAGCGCCTACCAGAAGCCCCGCCTGCTATGCCATGAGGAGGATTTAAGAAACCAGTCTCTCCCGCACCCGGGGCGCGCACCGGGCGAAGCCCGGCCCAAGGGCGGGCCCATCTGTGCCCATCAGGGGCCGGAAGAGGCTGGCTGGGCCCCCCCCCCTTTGAGAACAGCTTTTGTAACACTGATGGCGAGATTGGCACTAGAGAAGAGGTGGCGTCCTTGACTGTGAGTGACTGGACTGGGCCACTACATCAAAACTTTTGTTCCAGGTATAAATAGGGGGTGGAATCGGGTTGCTTGATAAATTGGCCAGTTGGGGTGATTTTGATCTGTCACACAGACTGTCATTGTGGTTTGGAGTTGTATTTTGGTTGTGTTTGTTTCTTAGTTATCGTACCTTGTAGATCTTCAACACAATGGCTAGTTCCGTGCAAACAAGGTCATCTAAATCGGGTCATAATACCCCACCTAACTCTCGTTCTGCGACCAAACAAAAGGGAATTCTCCCCCCACATCTGTACAGCCCACTACAATTGATAGAATGCTGCGAAAAGCTCTTGGTGCAGTTTCTAGTGAAATTGAGCGCACCGAAAGGCGCTTATCACTAACACCGCAAATTGATCTTACCTCCTTGTCCCAAGAGCCCGAGACCCATGTTACTGTTAACTCCCCACATAATTTACTAGCGTCAGGACGCCCTGTATAATTGCTGCTTGCAAAAATCGCCGCTCACCTCAGAAGGGGGTTTGGAGCCCTGATAAAACAACTTCTTGCCGCACCCGCTCCGCGGGTGCCGCCTCGCTGTTTGGGGTCATCTGGACCAGCTGGGAGCTGTCGTAGCTCGCTACTCAGCAAGCCTGGGACCGTGAGGAGGGGAGAGGAGGCCGTCCGGAGCAGCGCTGCAGGGACTCGCTTTACCAGGAGTCCCTGCTCGGCAGTCCACCTGGTCCGCGCTGCCTGACTGCCACGCCCACTGGACGTCTACATAACTGAGGAACAATCCCGCTGCGCGGGAGTGCGCCGGGCGAAGCCCGGGCAAAGGGCGGGCCCTCTACGGCCCTCCAAGGCCACACAAGGTTTGGCTTGGCGACCCTCCTAACGTGAGTAGCTCTGCATTTGACTGTTTATAACTTGGTTATTCTCCCTTACCTTCACGTGAGACCTAGACGGCGATGTTAGAAACAGAGGCACTCACTCCCTTAACAGGAACCTCTATTATGGGTCCCTTGGATACATTTTTCTTCAGAACAACTGCCGATCTTGACCGAGATTTGACCATGGCAAAGCGCCGTATTGCTCGTCGTCAATCTATCGAGTTACTTAAACACACTATTTTAGAACCTACTGCCAAAGCGATTTCTGAGGTCCAGTCCTTAAATCCTACTCTGCCTAATACAGATACAGATCTGTTCAACACGGACAATCTTCCTCTAATATTTCAATCTAGTCCAACTGCTTCCCTTCAACCTGAGCAACCTTCTCTCTCAAATAATAATAGTATCATCGATCTTGTTACTCCAAACTTACCAGAGATTCCTGAGGTTGTAAACTTAAGCACTACGGCTGTTAACTTAAACACTACGGAAGCACCATTACCTCCTGATGGTAAACAGCCCATACCTCTAGTGCTTTCAAACTCTATCTCGCATAAACCTCAGACTTCATGCAATCAAACTAAAAGGAAACAGTCTATCATTAGATCGCCCCCAAAGAAGCGTAGGAAACGAGGCTCGGCTAAAACAGACACTCCAACACATAAGCAACCACTTCCCAAGGGTTTACTTAGACAAGAACTTCTTCAAATAGTGGAAGGGGCACCCATTGTTTCCAGAAAACCTCTGACCTCAAATGTTCCACCATCCATTAAGGATTTCATGGATGCAATGGAACATCTTTTAAAAGCACTACTGACTCCAATAGTAGAAAGAGTAAAGAGAATTGGAATCCAATTGGAAAATTTAACAGGAGGCTCTACTCACAATATTACAACTAAAAAGGATTTAACAAAAGCCGTGAGCGCAAAAGATGGTGAAAAAATCCCTAACCCGGGAAAAACAAATACAGAAAATAAAACCACGAAGGAAACAAAAACTTTAATTAAACAAACACCCTCAGCTAAATCTAAGCCAGTAATTAAGGCCCCTTTTGCCCAACATAAAGCGCCACAGAACACACTGTCACACTCTGCGCAAATAAACTCCCTTATAGACTCTGCAAGGATGGGGAACATAAAAAATAACTCAGACAATCATAAGAGTGACCCTAAAACCAGAAGACCGACACGGATAAGAAATGCGGATTTACCCCCAGCTGCCTCACAAAATGTCACTGTTTTAACTGGGGTTCCTCCATTAGCAACTACAGGAGGGTATGAAAATCACGCCAGTCTTAAAAACAAGGTGATATACTGGCTCAAAAACAACAGGCCTCTTCCACCTCATCTCAATGGAGATATTATTATGGTGAGAAGAACGAACTGGGTGGGTATACGCCCCAAAGATATAGAAGGTGACGTTATCATTATTACATTCAAAGATCCCAGAGTCACGTCACACATCAGGGATTGGTACTCAGACTTCCATAGTGGCCCGATTACACCAAAATCCCTTTCTTATTTCTACCCTGAAGCCTTAATGCGTCCAAAACCACACCAACCCAAGCCTTATTTTGGTAATTTTTCCTTCCAAGAGCATAGAAGACCAACTTACCATAACTATTCATCAAGATATGGAACTAGGGAAAATACTCTGCCACCTCAAAATCCCTATCATAACAGAGATAATCCATGGGATATTAAATATCCCTCGACCCCTAGATATGTTTCTGCGGGATATGGTCAATGCTTTCCACCTCAAACTCCTTCTTGGAATTTCCCCTGTTATAACCATTATGAGCCACTCTATGGTTTGTATGACATAGAATGACTCACCCCTAAGAAAGCGGACTATCAACCCAGAGAGAAAACACCAGCCATTCTACCGAAGGAATCCTTGTCAAAGGCCTCTCTGGCTCATGGTTCCCCAGATACACAAATAGATAATATGATAGAAAAAGGGAATACAGCAAAAACAACGAGACAGATAGCCCGGAAAAACATTCCAAACATGCGGTCTATTAATGGGGGGAATAGTAAACCTTCTGCCGCTTTGGAGATGCTCTGTTGGAATCTGGCAGGTATTAACTCAAAAATTATACAGCCTGCATGGTTGGATGTGGTAAATTTATACTTAGTATTGTGTTTTCAAGAGACCTGGGCGCTTACCCCGACACATTTACTAGGTTATCAGACTTTCCATTCACCTGCAATCGCAAGTAAGCAGGGCAGACATAGTGGGGGTCTGTGTACATATATTAGTGTCGCAGTAGGTCACAAGATCGTGAAAAAGGTTTTAAGGGCATCCTATCAAATAATTGTCTTGGACGTTGGTTCTTCCATGACATTGCTGATAATTAACTTCTATAATAATATGCCCCCACAGCTATTGGAAAAAATACTAGAAGAGTTACACCGCACAGTTGTCACAATTAAAGAAATACGTGGCGGCGAGTGTGTGACAGTCTTCTTGGGTGACTTCAATTGTTACATATGCCCAAATGCTTTGAAGGGCATGTGTGACATCTCCATAGAAATGGATACTGATATTAATAATGATATTCCTAATCATCATTTTATACGCTCTAAGACAGGGGAATTACTAAATTATTTTCTGGCCTCTTTTAATTTAGAATTTGCAAACAATTTAACCCTCCCTCGTAGACCTTTCAAACCTAGTTTTCACGGTAGAGACACTAATTCGACTATTGACTTTATTCTTTTTTCACAGATGTATGCCCCTCTAATATCTTCTTGGAACACTTTAGACCACTTATGTGGGGACCATTATCCCCTATCTTTATCTATCGTGTTGCCCTCTCCAGTTTCTATGCACAATAACACCAAAACCAATTATGAGCAACCAATTTTTTTGGGGGCTCACAATGGGTATATTATCAAATGGGATAAAATCAACCCTTCTAGACTGCTGAAGGAATTATTGACGATGAGGTGGAAGGAGATACATATTTGCCTCTCCTTAAATGAACAGCCCCACTCCATCCGAGAAGCTGTCTTGAGAATACAGATCAGTCTCAAAAAATTACTCACACGACAGTTCAAGACAGGGGCTATCACCCCTAAAGTATGGTTTGATAAAGATTGTTCCATAGCTTTAAAGACATTAAAGAACCTATTGCATATAACTCCAAAACCAACTACGGAGATCCGACAAGCCAGACTTACTTATCGCCTGGCTATTAAAAATAGAAAAAAAGCTTTGAAGGAAGAAGCATGGCAAAAATTGCTGTCAACATGTGAAAATCGAGATCTCTCGGCCTTCTGGAAATTTATAAATACCCCGCTCCCATGGGTAAAAATGCCGGAGAGGAATATGGACCTTGCGATTGATGGTGAGACGTGGGCCGCTTACTTCCAAAACCTATATAGTAAACCCACATCGACGACATCAGAATCAAAGACTTCATCAAGCATAGACCCTCTTGATGAAACTCATTCCAATAATGTATTTAGGTGGGAAGAGGTGGAGATGGCGATAAGGGAGAGTCCAGCTGGTAAGGCACCAGGCCCAGATGCCATTCCAACAGATGTTTTTAAAGCAGAAATATCTTTTTGGGCACCAATATTGACCTCTGCCTTGAACTCTGCGAATATTTCGGGCCACTTCCCATCATGGGATGAGGCCGTAGTGATACCCATCTTCAAAAAAGGAGATAGGCATTCTCCATCTTGCTATAGGCCTATCTCCCTGCTTGATTCCTTAATGAAGATCGCGGGCCGCATCATACTGAAACGTCTCGAAGCATGGGCAGTGGAGAAGAACATACTTTCAACACTCCAGTACGGCTTCAGATCAGGGAGAGGTACAGTTGAACAAACTCTGAACCTACATCTTATTATGTCCAAATATGTTGACACAAAAAACGGAAATCTGTATGTTACCTATGTATACTTAAGCTCTGCTTTTGATTGTGTACATCATGAACAACTTTGGGATATACTGGAACTTTTGGGAGTAGACTCATCGATACTCATCTTCATTAAGGAATTGTATAGAAACGCGGGAGCTAGAGTAAGATATGGCCCAAAAGGAGAGTGCTCGCCAAGATTTTCCATAAATAGAGGGGTTAGGCAGGGGTGCATATTGGCCCCAATGCTCTTCTCCCTCTATATTAATGCAATAGGGGATCATCTAAAACACATTGAATGTGATTATCCAAAAGTGGCAGGGCAATCAATTCCTATCTTGCTCTATGCCGATGACGCGGCAATACTTTCGCAAACTAGAGTGGGGCTACAAAGGGCAGTTACGGCATTCAGAGACTTCATGCACGACAAAGGCCTGAGAGTCAACATTGGGAAAACTTACTCAATGGTCTGTAATAAGAAGATAATTAAAAGATCATGTCCCATTTATATTGAAGAGCAAAGACTAGAGACAGTGGACAACTTCACGTACTTGGGCATTTCTGTGAACCGACACCTTTCTTGGCAGTCGGCAGTCAAAATGAGGAAACTTGCCCTTGTTAGAGCTGTTGGCGGGCTCAGAGACTTTGCTGGAAGAATAGGAGGGAGGCCTGTTAAACAGCTAATTGTTTTCTATAAAGCAAAATGCGTTGCAACAGCAATATACGGGGGTGGTCTTTGGGGCATCGAAAAAAACATTGCCTCTATTCAAATAGAGGAAAATAACTTCCTAAGGTACTTGCTGGCAACACCTAAATCTACTTCCGTATATATGATGCATATTGAGTTAGACTTACCTTTTATTTCAGACTTAATTAAAGTGGAGCCCCCACTGTTGGACCACTATTGAAGCAAATCTGAATCGAGAAGTAATACTGGATATTTTCAAACAGGAGGGGGCAAGACATACGAAATGGCTGGCTTACATTAAAAACTTTTTTGTGGACATTGGTTGCCCAGAGTACTTTTCTGATCCTTTGACCTTGGATTCTATTTCAAGAAAAAAAAATTAAGAAAAACACTATTGGATCACTTGGAGACTAAAAGATGGAACCATCAAAAACTAAACTCAACACTCCAGGCATACCAAAGGGTGACGCAGCACAAGGGGCTTCAAGCATACCTGTCCACTGACTTTTCCTGCTATGCCAGAATGCTGCTTGCCAGATTTAGACTGGGGTCATTTTTTCGTTTTATAACTTTCCCAGCAGGAAATGATTGGTCCCGGAATCTGAGTCCTTGTCCGTGTGATGACACTTCTGTGCAATCAAATATCCATACCATTTTATTTAGTACTTATTATGCGATCCTCAGGAAAACATTACTGAAACCCCTATTAAAGAGATGGGGTCTGAGGTCCTGTAAGGACGCGTATGAGCGCTTACAGATGTTAGAGGATAGAGAAGTCATATGTATCATGGAACAGTATTTATTATTGTTGATCAAATTTAGGAAATCTTTGCAAGGCCCATTGTAAATATGCTGTTTTTTAGACTCTTTTATAATAATTTTTAATCATGAAACGTTTGGTTCCCCTGATCTTTCTTTTTTTTTTTTTTTAAATGGTATCATTTCTTCTTATAAACTTTTTTCTATTTTCTTTTTATCTATTTTAATGAATTGATTAAATGTACTGTCGTATATTTTTATTCTGCTATGTATGCTTGTATGATATTCTTTGAAATATCGAATAAAGCTTATTTGATTTGATTTGATTTACTAGCGTCACCAGTCACGGAGATCCCTTGTGACTGGTGAATCAAGATAAAATAGTATGGTAAATAAAGATAATCTTGAGATACTCAAAGCTGGGAGTAAGGCACCTAGCCCCAGGAAAAAGGGGGCCAGCCTTAGGAAACCCAGGAACAAGAAGGGCAAAATTATTCCTGTCCCGACTGAAGCAACTAGTGTGGAAGCAGGGGAAAACACGGGGCATGTGCCGCAATCGCAAGCACCCCCTAGTTGGGCGTCCCAACTAATCATTGATCTGCAAAGCCATTTTGAGCACCTATTTAACACGCAGACGAAAATAATCGTGAGCCGGTTAGATAAAGTGGTAACTCTACTGAAAATGAGGGGCGGGGGTTTGGGCAGCACTATCCCCTCCCGCAGTTGTTAACCCTAATGTCCCGAGACTACTTCCGCGAACTTGCCCATAGTACAAGCTAACAGACACCCAGATGTGCAAACAACCGCCACCATGGGTCCAACACGGCCTCTAATCCTCCAATATCCACAAACTAGTAGTGCTCCCAATAGTAGCACCTCGAGTACAGATGAAGCAATCACCGCCCTGCCAACAATTATCCCGCAAGTCCTAACCCATAAGCAGACTATTCCAGAACCTCCATTACTGTGACAACCAAGAGGGCCACCCTCCAAGGCGAACATCATCCAATTACCCTGTATAAATTTACCCCCAGAGGCATCTCCATATGTAGTTATACTCACGGGGTACCAGAGCTGAAGCCAGACCGTACGGAATCCTATGTTGAACTAAAAAACAATATTACATACTGGCTGAATATGAATAGGCCGCTTGCAGGGCATGAACAGGGGGGAATTATGTTTGCCCGGAGGGTGAGTTGGTTGGGGAACAGGCACAAGGACATCACTGGTGACTGTATGGTAGTAAATTTTAGGGACCGCAGAGTAGTTGACGACATAATAAGATGGGGGTTTGTTAACCAATTAAGCAATATAAGACCTTTTCCCTTGGGTTATTTTTATCTGATAAGAACTCTGAGTCACGGCCAAGGCCCCGTGCACCAAGGAAGAATCGATAGCCCCAATGATGGGATGGGTCCCTGCCACCCAATGCCAGGTGTTTTTCTGGGAAACCAGGGTGCTCTGAGTCTGAGGAATAGATTTGATCCCCTAATGTCCACAGAGGAGCTTGATTGACTGAAGAGCAATAGAGATTTTTCCAGGAACCTCCTACAGGAAGAGGGATGTTCCCTTAATACTCCCCAGGCTGCATCCCTACCTCCTCATTCAGCATTGAATGCGTCCACTAGCTATGAGGATAATGTAGGAGGGGGCTTCCAGTCGAGGCATCAGAGTGACATTTTGAATGTACCAACATTAGCGGAGGTCGTTCTAACATTGGAATAACCTGCTGGGAGTCCTGTTGATTCTACTGTAGCTTTTCATGTTTTAGATAACTCTTCCGGGCCGCCGGCCAGGCTAACCGGGAGAGAGGATGCACTGGGGTTGGACCAGATTTATCTGCCTCCCCAGCCGCCAGTGAACCAACACAACCTCTCCAGGTTTAATGATGAACTAAATGGTGAAAGGATAACTGACAAAGTCCCGGTCACACCTCATCCAATAAAGAGACAAATTCAGGGAGGGCTCAAACTTTTATCATGGAACATAGCTGGTTTGTCAGCTAAATTTGATAATCAGGAATGGAGGCAGTATATCACCGGGTTCCAGGTAACCTGTTTGTAGGAAACCTGGGTGGTAGATTGCAGTCCCTTTCACCTAGCGGGTTACAAGTGCTTTTCTGTGCCTGCACAGAAATCAGCCTCGCGGAGAGCCATGGGAGGACTATTTATATTCGAGGACTTGCAGACGGAGGGTGTGTGGACCAATTTAAACTGGACCACAAACAATATGCAGGCTCTTGGGGTCCACACAAATGGGCTAAATGTGATACTGGTTAATTTGTATAACGCCGTAGCAGCTAAGGGGAATGGATTCACAATAGGTGAATTAGACAACAGATTAAGTGCAGAGATAGCTAAGAGGAAGGGGGCGGTGGCCCCGTTTGTGGTAATAGCGGGTGATATCAATTGCGACTTGTGCCCTAACCTATCACCGATCAATAGAGATTGGTCTCACTGCTGGTTGGAGGATGGCCCGCATTTTGAGCATACAACTGAGGGGATTGAATTAGGTGGGGTCCTGAAAAGCCACACCCTTGAACAAACCATTGATTTGGTCGTTTTTGGAAGGGAAGGAGCAGTTAACCCAACCTTTAAGGGGAGAGGGTGCAGCTCTTTCATAGATTATGTCGTGGTCTCTAGACTATTTAAGGACTGGCTAAGAGGGGTTGAGATTGAGTGGAGTGTATTCAATGACCACAACGCACTAGTTCTCGAGATAACAAACCTGCCCCCCAGAAGAGAAAGGAGAGAGGTGGTGGCAGGCAGTATCGGGAATGTAACGGACCAGGGTAGACGTCTCAGATGGTCTAAAGTCGATGGGGACGCCTTTTATAAATCCCTAATGGACAGAGGGAAAGAATTGATTGGGGAGTGCCTAGACCTCTCCGTGGAGGGGCCTGCCGTGGCAAAGGCATTTGAGGCAAAGGCGCACCTAATAGATGGGCAATGAAAGACCACTATGCATGGGAGGACAAATATTACCCCCAGATAGTTTGATAAAGATTGCTTGCTGGCACAGAAAGATTTAAAAATTCGCTTGAAAACCCTTCCACGGGATAAGTTCAGAATTGCACAGTGTAGAAAGGCAGAAAGACCTCCCTTCAATCACAAGCCTGGGAAGATTTAAGGGACGCAGCAGATAGAAGGGACATGACCGCATTCTGGAAAATAATAAATAACCCGTGTTTCCAGGACACTAATACCCCAGAAATCGATACAACTATCCTGCCAGAACAATGGTACGACCATTTTAAAGGTTTGTATAACCATACAGAGGAGAATAGTCAGGATGTCGGGAAGGGTTGCTAGTGGGCTTCCTCGATAGAATTCACATTGGAGGAAATCATAGTGGGTATTCAGGGCCTAACACGAAATAAAGCGCCAGAACCAGATGGTGTCCCACCAGACCTTTATTTAAGTAACGTGGCGCTGGGGGCCCCTATCCTTACAAGGGTGGTAAACGCATCTGTCGCAACTGGCCTTCCACGTTCATGGTCATCGGCAACAATAGTTCCCATTTTTAAAAAAGGGAACAGGGATAACCCTCAGTGTTATCGACCTATATCTCTGATTGATGTGACAGCCAAAGTCATGGGACGAGTGGTCCTAATGCGCCTTATGGACTGGGCCGACAAAACACCAAATTATCACTGATACCCAGTATGGGTTTAGGGCAGGGAGGTCGACGACGGACCAGTGTCTGAACCTTTATTTACTGGTGGCTAAATATACTATAGCCAGTAACGAAGCAGTATATTTAGGGTTCATGTACCGTTACTGCAGCTTTTGACCACGTTAACCAAGAGAAGCTGTGGGCACTGATGAACAGACTGGGGGTTGATCAGGGTCTGGTAAACATCCTGAGAGAACTGCACTGGAATACCTCCGCTAAAGTGCGTTTCAATCTGGAGGGGGGCTCCACGGCACCTTTCCCTGTACTAGCGGGGTCAGACAGGGATGTATCCTGGCACCTTTCACCAAATGTCACCTAATTGCACCTGTTTTTGACGGTCTTACTATAAATTAAATGTTATCACTGAGTGAAGTAATTCAGACGAAACATGAATGAATTCTGATATAAATTGCACAAACTAATCTCTTGGTCTCAGGACCTTTATTCTTATATTGCTTGAGCATTTATTTCTTACCATATGTGTATAACAGAAAGCATTGAACATTCATTGCATTAAGTAGCAGTGTCAAAGTAATGTGTCTTACCCAACAGAACCATTCTTTTTTTTAACTATACATCACATTCTGACCACCTTCTTTAGGACCGCCAAATGTTACCAATTTTTTTGCAAGCCAGTAGTAGGAGTATCTGCAATATTAGAAAATAACATGTCTCAGGGAACCTTTTCATGAAGTATAATTTTATGCTAAATTGGTTGAAAACAACTGATCTCCAACGAGTGATTAAAATTGAAAAAGGTAGAGTGTATAGACCCCATTACAAAGGTCGTCAAAGATGTTTTGGGTCTTAGACGGGCCCACAACAACCAAACAAATCATTAAAATTAGAAGCAACAAGAGGAGGTAGAGACGTCCATGAAGTCCCTCTTTACCAAATAAATTAATTAGTAGATAGGCTGATGTTATAGCTTAACATCTGTATTGCTTCTACTCATACGTGATTTGTTAGTAGAATTGTGCCATTCATCTCCTAATAGGACAGATGGTAGATTCAAATGCATGATGATAATTTAACTTACAACAAGGTGCAATATAGGGAATTTATCAGACGCACCACTAATCGATGAATCAATATTGCAGTTTTTGCATAAGTGATGTATGTAAACTTCCTTTGTAAGAAACGCTCTTAAGCTTCTATATTTTTTTTGTCAAAGATAAGGACATTTTATAAGAGATGTAATTTATTTACACGTAATATCTCATTATTCTGCCTGTTAGTGACTATTTGTGTCTACCTGATGGAGGTCGGAGTGCGCTGCACCATCGCTCTTAAAATTAATATTTTTAAGCAATTAATGTATTGGTCGTCTCAATCAATGTGAAGCGCCTCAATACCTACAAAACAAAGAAAGTACATATTTCATTCTTAACACCTTAAGTGCTGCCATCGGCCAACGGTCGTCGCGAGCACTACCTTGCCAGTGCTGCGCACGACCATTGGCCGACGGGCCAGCATTCGTTCGTCGAACGTTCAGTACGGGGCGCTGAACGTTCGACGCTCTTAAGGTGTTAAAGTGTGTGAGAGATAAACTTGCGCCACTAAATTAGTTGTTATCAACCAGTGCTCGTAGCTTAGACAAGGTGTCAGCACCGATACACACCTGAAAATGTGGTGCACTATAAACGATGAGTTACAAGGTCATTATCCATTGAGACCATGCTCCCCTGGGCATTGCTATGGTTGCCATGTTGTCGTACTAAACACGGTCTTCGCTTGTTTGACAATGTCTGATATCAGAAGAGAAACAAATATTAGATCAGCATGTCAAATCTCAAAACACAGAATTTAAAATGTGCAATCCACTTCATTTGCCATAACTATTGCTAGTCATAGTTTGAATATTGCCCATTTTGGAATTTGTAAAAAAGATGGGCAAACTTTGTTGGAGTTTTAGAAGGAGTTTTTTTATTTAGTCCAATAGGGTCCATGATGCCACCATGGTGTGATACAAAGATTTATCAACCCTATACCATGTTTAATTAAAACTTCCTATTGAGTCATATCGGACAGTTCACAATCTCCTGTACCAATGCGCTACATCTAAACTTTAAAGGGTTTTCTCCATGTTAAACAACTATTGGTTAATCTTCAATCATATCACTTAACTTTTGTTGTTTTCTTCTGGTACTCTGCCTCCAATACTCGCAACCGTGGGACATCGAGAGATCTTATCATGCGTCAGATCTTTTATTTCCTGTTTCCAGAACAAAGTCTACGTCCTGACGTAGACACAACGTGGGATCGAATGATACCTAATTCAATGAAAAATTGTCTAGCAGACGCGACAAAGAATTTTCAATTCTATTAAGGACACGGAGGCGAGGATTATGCTTCTCTAACTCTTTACTGACATTACAGCAGCCAATAAACTTTAAACTTGCATGACCCCGGAAGGACAACCCCCAACACTGGTCTGCACCAGTCACTGTCCCTTCTCACATAATAACAGTCACTGAACACAGGAAACCTCCTCTTTCTTAACGATTTCTTCATCAGTCCAAACCAAGACAGGAACCCAACGTGGTAACTTCTGAAACAGTTCCAAAGGGAATAAACTTCTCCTCATAAACAGCACAACAACGCAGTCCACAGGAGTCTTTCTCAAGTCTGCTTGTGCTGAGGTCCTGAAACGAAAATACACATCGTAATGGCAATTCCAACAATCAGGAATACAATAAGCCATAAACATCATTCGGGTGCGTAAAATACATCACATTACACAGTAAAAATGCAAACTACATGTCTGCTAACCTGGGTGGGATAATCCTCGCCTCCGTGTCCTTAATAGAATTGAAAATTCTTTGTTGCGTCTGCTAGACAATTTTTCATTCTATGTCAGTCCATGGAGGCTCTGATTATGCTTCTTTAAAGTTTCTCCACCACCACCGAGGCCACATCCACAATAGGTTTATGATAAAACGTTTTAAAAGTGGAGTCAGATGACCAGTCTGCCGCAGTCATGATATCCTGAAGCCGGGAACCGGCCCCAAAGGCCTTTGAGGCCATAGCTCCTTTAACAGAGTGTGCTCCAAATTTGGAGGTATCAATACCCGCTAGGTTCAACAACCAGGAAACCCACCTGGCCAGAGTCGCAGTGGTGACTGGGCGAAAAGGTCTCTGTAATGAAATCAACAATTGACCAAAATCATTCCTAAATTCCCTAGTACAATCCTCATATACCTTTAAACACTTTACCACACATAACTTACTGTTGTGAGGAAATGCAGGGTAAGAAATACATTTTGAATGTGTTTTAGTCCGCCTTGAAACATTAAAGGAAACTCCCGAAGGAGTGAATACTCTACCTGCCAAATCCAAAGCTCGAATATCCGATACACGTCTGCACGAAATCAAACAGAGCAAAAGCGTAAGCTTAGCGGAGAGTTGCTTTCGCGACAAACCCTCATTAGCCGGCCACGCTGACAAGAAGCGTAAGACCACCGCAACATCCCAAAGTTCAGTATACTTGGGCTGAGGGGGATTCACTAAACGGATCCCCCTGACTACCTTACACACCAGGGGATGTTCTCCGACTGGCTTGCCATCCACATGCGGGTGTCCCGCCGAAATAGCAGAACGAAAATTATTCACCGATCTATACACCATGCCTGACCGCGCCAGTTCCGATAAGAAATCTACTATCATACGGACATCGGATCCCACCGGATCTCCCTTCCGTTCGTTACACCAACCAACCCATCGTTTCCAAGCGGATTCATAGCGCTTGTGAGTGGAAGGTGCCCACGCCTGTGACAAGAAAAAGAGAGTGTCTTGCGAAACTCCCGGCACTTGCCGGAAAGTCTCCATGCCAAGAGGGACAACTGATCCTGCATCACTAACGGGTGGCACAGGCCCACCGGGTCCGTAAGAAGGTCCGGAAACGATGAGATTCGCACTGGCAATGCACACGCGAGACTCATTGCGACCGGGAACCACGCTTGCGCTCTCCAACACGGGGAGATCAAGATCACCTCCGCATGCTGCCTCCTCACTTGAGCCAGCACCCTCGGGATCATGATAAACGGAGGAAATGCATATAGAATGCCCGTCGTCCACGACTGAAGAAAGGCGTCCGAACTGATCGCCAATGGATCCAGCCGCCAACTGTAAAACTGGGGCACCTTCCTATTGAGCCGCGAGGCAAAGAGATATATCACGCACGGACCCCACCTGTGGTCCAATTCCCTGAAAATCCTGGGGTGCAACCTCCAGTCACCGGCATCCCTCAGATACCGAGAATTCCAATCCGCTGTCACGTTGACAGAGCCCGGTATATACTCCGCCGTCACCGAGATCTGATGTGCCAGGCAATAATGCCCGAAGTCTTTGGCAATCTCCGCCAGGAGGCGTGATCTGGTGCCACCTAGGCGATTTATATACCGTACCGCGGACACATTGTCCATGCGTAGGAGAATGCAGCAGGACACTTTCTGCGGGGACAGAGTGCGAATCGCGAAAGAACCCGCTAGGAGTTCCAGGCAATTGATGTGGAGACTGAGCTCTTCGCGAGACCAGCGGCCCCTTGTCTCCACTGAGCCGCAATGGGCTCCCCAGCCCCACCGGCTGGCGTCCGCCTCTGTCACTACCTCCGGTGTTGCAGCAAAAATGGATCTGCCATTCCAGGCATTCATATGCTCTAACCACCAGTTCATCTCCGTACGTGCCTCTGTCGACAGGGAAACCTGCTGGGCGTAAGTCAATCCCTTGCGCAGATGCATCGCCTTCAACCGTTGCAGGGCCCGGTAGTGCAAAGGGCCCGGGAAAATCGCCTGGATGGAGGACGCCAAAAGGCCCACCAGGCGCGCCAAGGTCCTCAAGGAAATTGTCAGAGAGACAAGCGCTCTCCTCAATTCTTTCCTGATCGCCACCCTCTTCTTGAGAGGTAAAAGCAATTGAGCTTTCACCGAGTCGACCTGGATGCCCAGGAACTCCATCGTTTGAGAGGGAATCAAAATGGACTTTTGCGAATTTAATAGGAAACCTAACTCCTGGAGCAGATGAATCGTCCATGACAGGTGGAGCGAGACAATCTCTGGAGACCGACCCAAGATCAAGAGGTCGTCGAGGTAAATGATTAACCTCACGCCCCTTTCTCTTAACCACTGGACTACCAGTTTCATCAGCTTGGTGAAACACCAGGGAGCGGACTAGAGGCCAAAGGGCATGGTGGAAAATTCGTACCACCGGTGACGCCACTGAAATTGTAGAAACCGTCGATGCGGTGGGAAAATGGGGATCGCCAGGTATGCGTCCTTCAAGTCCAGACGCACCATCCAGTCCTGTTCTAGCAGGATGTCGCGCAACAAGTGTATGCCTTCCATTTTGAAGTGCCGATACACCACCCAGGCGTTGAAGTCTCTGAGGTTTAACACTAGCCGAAAACCCTGATCCTTCTTGGGAACCACGAAGGCGGTACTCACAAAGCCCTGAGCGTGTGGTGAGTTCTCCACCACCGCTCCTTTTCGGATCAATGCAAGTACCTCTGCGTCGATGAAACTCTGTTCTGGTAGGGAAAAATGTAGGGGAGCGGGTGCATGCCGCTGCGCTGGGGAGGCATAAAACTCTATGTGATACCCTTGCACTGTTTGCAGCACCCAGGGATCGGACGTGAGCTCTCGCCACCTGTGAAGAAAGAGAGCCAACCTGCCTCCCACCATGTGCTCCGAAGCACAAAGAACTCGTACCTGAGTAGGAATTGTCTCCTGAGGAATTCTGTTGGCCTCGATAGTTGCCACGATAGTTGCCTCTCTGTCCTCTGCCACCACCTCCCCGATTGCCGGAGGGATTGAAATTGGGTCGCTGATTGCCTCTGCCTCGCTGCTCTGCTCCACCCGAGGTCTGGTTAAAGCCACGGCCGGCACCACGAACTCGCTGACGTCCGGCCCTATCAAAAACACCGGAAATGAACACCTTCCGGATGTTTGCTTGCGCTTTATCCAATGCGGAGAAAGTGGCCACATATTTGCCCATGTCTCTCATGAACTTATCTCCGAAGAGCATCCCATTAGCCAGTGCTCCTGCTTCAGTGGGGGCCATCTCCGCCAGCTGGGAATCGATCCTCATAAGGAAAGAGCGTCTCCGCTCCGTGGAAAGGGCTACATTAGCATTCCCCAGAAAGCACATGGCACGCTGTGTCCATTCCAAGACATCCGTCACGTTCAGAGGCGCATTCTGCTCTTTTGCCTTAACTGCGGCCTCCATAATTTTAGTGAGGGGCCCTGAGATGTCTAACAACTTATCCTGGCAGCCACGCCATGCCCTATCCAATCCCTTCTTGCGATCCTTCGCAAACTTTCTCATGAACGCCGCCATATTGGGTTCCAATTCCGGCGTCTCCACCACTTTTCCTACCAAAGATGGTCTAGGGCATTCGGATCTCAAGGTGGCCCTAACACCACCCTCAAAGCCCTGACTTAAATTATTGCTCACATACTGCGCCACCTCGGAACAGGGTACCCATTCGGTAGATCTGGGATGGATAATGTTATTGGGATCAAATAACAAGGTCTTAGGGGCCTGACCGGCATCCGCCTTGCCTGCTGTGTGTTTCACCTTCCTGCTTTTCTTCCTGGAAACCACAGAATCCGCCTCCGAATCCGAAGTTTCGGGAGGGGACGGGGAAGAATCCCCTGATGTACAATTAGCCATTGAGCCATGATCCCTGATGACATTCCTGGCCATCTGCGCCAAAACCTGTGCTGAGGGAGTAGAGGTACCACCCTTACGGGCCGATTTAAACTTTCTCTTCCCATAATTCTGCAGGGGCTTAGTAAATGGCTTGAGAGCCTTAATTAGGGCTTTATTCACCGACCCTTGGACCTGACTGTCCAGGGCCTCCACCAAATTTTCCTCCAACTGCTCTTCTTGTGGCTCATACTCCTCATACTCGTTATACTCGACCCATTGGTCGCCCTCCTCGGCGTAGTACGCCATGGCTTGAAAGCTGGGAGGTGTGGAGGAAGTTCACGGGGGGAGCAGCCCAGGGGTGCCTCACACACACACACACCAAAGTCACCAAAGTCCAGATAAACAAAATGAGGCAAGTCTTAAAAGGTGGAAGGAGACCCCTTCATAAGCACACAAAATGCTCCCCTCAAGCCTGGCTCTGATCCGGACACGCTCCGGTTAGCGTTCAATTGAGGCCAAGGATTGATGCAGGGCTGAAAGCGGGACACGCGAGGCAGTCGTCAATTTCAATTGAAAAGTCGGCGCCTCGCGCGTGCGCACAGCGTATGGGGCCGACACTCGCCTGCTCCTTGTGCGCGAGGAAACCCACGTCTGCCTCCTCCTACTCCACCGCCCCCTGCCGGTCACACAGCGCTCCGCCGCATCGCGCCACAAGCGCGCACACAAACAAGCGGAAAACCTCACACAACCTGGCAACAATATCACGGAAAACAAAATCGGGGCAAGAACAATGAAAGCGCTGAAGCGCTACTATGAAATAAGCCCCCTTAAATGCCAATAACCATATAATAACACGAAGAAAGGTAAAAGGCACTTAACTCGCTGCTGCAGCAGCAAAGAAAGAGGAGGTTTCCTGTGTTCAGTGACTGTTATTATGTGAGAAGGGACAGTGA
The DNA here is from genome assembly GCF_964263255.1 of Lissotriton vulgaris. NCBI lineage: Eukaryota > Metazoa > Chordata > Amphibia > Caudata > Salamandridae > Lissotriton > Lissotriton vulgaris. Next base: position 41,037,012 of record NC_141696.1, on the reverse strand, counting down.
TTGGTGCAGACCAGTGTTGGGGGTTGTCCTTCCGGTGTCATGCAAGTTTAAAGTTTATTGGCTGCTGTAATGTCAGTAAAGAGTTAGAGAAGCATAATCAGAGCCTCCGTGGACTGACATAGAATTGTGTAATACAAGAATTCATGACGTGGCGGGCGCCATGTTTAAATGGATATTGTAGCCCTCTCGAAATGGGGACTATCATGTCTTTTTTCCACGTCTTTGTTCATTTTGTACACTTCATATATGGTATGTCTGGTCTCAAGTCGAGAATTCTGCATGAATTCTGTATCTCTGCACAATACCTCGATTATTTCAGTCACAGCTGAATAATTGTAACTTGGGACACTGACATATATTTCTATATACATACGACAAAAAGAATGTTAAAGTGGTCAATGAAATTGAGTAAAAGCAGTGTACCCAATTTACCATCATAGGGTGGGCAATTTATCATTGGAATCTACACATTACAAAGTAGATGGGGTATGTTATCTATTGCAGTGGCCATGGCGGAATGAAAAGGGGCTCATGAGCCAATATGATATTCTTAATATGCTGGCTACGGCCTATATGTGTAGACCTCCGAGAACATGATTACAACAATCTGAGGCACAGACAAATGGAGATTAACCGTATTTCACAGTGCCAACCCAAAACATGTCAAAAGACATCAATCTGAATTTATTAAAGGGTTCCGACCACCAACAATGCATCATAAGAGTTTAGGTGTGAGTGTGAGTGATTAATCACACACACTATTTGGACATTTGGTTTATGGATTGTCCCTTGCAACAACACATCGCGAATATAATGCATCAGATGTTTCATTCTTGGGTTATGTTCCAAATGATTTCCTCGTTGAGCCCATCCTTTGCAGTGTTCAACGAGAAAATCCAAAAGGTTTCCCTCTGTTTGCGAATGAATTCAGTGGAGACTCCTGCCTTAGGTCCAGATAATACCATTTGAAATCTATGTCGGAGTGATGTCTCTCTAGGCAGTGTCGAACAATGGGGGCCGTGGTTTTACCTGTACGGAGAGTGGATTTGTGTTTGCTGTACCTCCCACGGAATTCTCTACTAGTCTCCCCAATATAAGCTGAATTGCATGGGCACAACAGAATGTTTTGGCTTCTGAAATTAGTAATATCTTTGAGTTTATCTTTCCTGCCTTTATACTCCCAGCTGTCTGTTACAATAGCTGTATTGCATGCATGCCAGGAGCCACACTTCTGGTTGCCCACGGTTTGCAGTAGGCCAGTGATTGTCCTTTGAGTGCTTCTGTTGGTATTTTTCCTGATGTGCATCTTTGAGATTGCGATTTTGCCTGTGTGCTGCTCTGGGGAGCTGTATTTTTTCCTCATCATCATGGATGTTTAGTATTTTACCATTTTTGATCAGAATGCTTTTATATTTTAAAGTTTAGGTGTGAGTGATTAATCACACACACTATTTGGTCATTTGGTTTATGGATTGCCCCTTGCAACAACACATCGCGATTATAATATTTTGCGCGTTTGAAAGCAGGTTTGACTAAATGGTAAGGATACCCCCGATTCAGGAGTCGTTTCTTCAGCAGTTCTCCTTGCTTATTAAAATCTTTCATGTTTGTGCAGTTTCTGCAAATTCGTGAGAATTCACCGAAAGGGATCCAATCTTGTTGGCTCGAAGGATGGAAGCTCTGATGTAAAAGGATCATGTTCTAGGCTGTCGGTTTCCTAGAGAAACCCACCTGCAATTAACCTGTTTGCCCAGAAATCAAGATGTCTAGAAATTCCATCTCAAGCGTACTTACTTCGGTCGTAAATTTAAGGTTGGCATCAGTGGTATTCAGTAAGCAACAAGGAGGGACCAGGGTGGGACAATATTTAGAGGGGTCCAGTGTGCATGTCCCATCAGACACTATACAAAGAAGGTGCTCAAAGTTCCCCTAAGGAGTGGTATTAATATGGAAGAGTGATATTCCTTCCTCTCTCCAGGTGTGATTGTTTGTGAAAAATCAGGGGCACATGTCCCTTGTCGGAACTAGGGATGCCTCACACAATAGGTTGGTTTAACGGCTACTGTCATATCACCAGCCGATTGCCTCGTGTCATCATCGGCTTCCTGCTCCTACGTCAAGCCGGCGCTGCAATGCCTGACGGGTAGCACTGAGTGCTACACTTTGACGGAGATCTTTTGTTCCAGGCCTTTTGATTGAGTGAGTGTGAGGGGCCCAAGTTGTGAAGTAGTGAGCGTGAGGTGGGGTGTATTAAAAAAGGTTAGTGTAGTCTACTCTAGTCACTTTATTCATGTAGCTAACTACCTTATTTAAAAATGAGAGGGGTATGGGGACTCAGCCGAACTATGGGTGGGAGACCCGTTCAACCCTCATTAGTGCTCAGGTCAATTCGTCAGGACCTAAAAAGTGCTCATTAACTAGAAAAGAAGCCCTGGTTGGGCTGAGGAGTGTAGCAGATACTACCTGAAGGGTCAGAGACTGGAACAGGAAGTGTTCCTGTGTTGCAATCCGCCCTATGGTAAAATGAGAGAAAGACACAAATTAATGACTCTCCTCCAAGGGATTTGACAATCAATCCCAGAGTCCAAGTGAGAAACGCTAATTAACGTCCACCCGGAAAGTGTTATAACCAGAAAGAGGGGAAGAAGTGGAAATATATCAACAACTTAAGTAAGTTTTGATTGAGTATAATATATCATGTTGGATTTCCAAAAACCATATGTTGAGGCAACATTGTGGTTGGATATATTTAGTTGGTAATATGAGGAAATTAGTGCCGAAGGAAAAGTCTCAAAGGACATAAACAAAGAGACTAAGCAAATGGATTTGTTAGGACTTACCCTCAGTAGCTGTAGACGGTCCCCATCGACTGCTGGGGTGGGACCAGTGCTAACAACTAACAAGCTGAAAGGTAAAAAAGGGGAGAGGGGGATTTCTAAGTCCTATCGAGGAGAGCAATGGTCTATCCTCAAAGCAAGGAGGTACATTACAGCATCCTGAAACTACCCGCTGGTCTCACTGAGGTTATTTCAAACCTGCCGGTGGTGTCGGCGGGAGCATACCACTCGGGTTGAACTGCAGCCCAGCCGGGAACCCCGCAGATTGATCCCGGTTCGCCACAGCAACAACAGCGCCCCCCACGCGGGGATCGCGATGCACCAAAAGCCGCCCGCCCCGCCAAGCCGACCCACCCCCAGATTGGTGTCCCAGGGCGGGTCAGTGCCAGTAGCGAGCCGCCGGTACACCGCGGCCCACAGGAATAGCTCCCGCTGCGGCTAGGGACCCGAGCACTGCACCGGCCCCGTAACAGCGCCAACAGCCCAGAGAAGGGCCGTTCCTCCGCTCCACTCCGGCGGCTGGAAAACCCGCGATCAGTGGACAATGCCTGCAGGTTTTGTTGCGTCCAGCGAATGTCTGGAGGCAATGTTCCAGCCCAAATTTACCCTTACCTGTATGGCGTGAGAAAATTGCATCTACACCTACGCCCACTGGACCAGCGTTCAGTCGCGAAGCAGCTAGTCGTGTGGTAGTCGTTCTCGGCGCCCCTGTATACAAGTCAGTGCTCGTAATAGGGGGCGTGTCAGTTGGCTGGTTGCTAGGCGGCACGTCCCAGACAGGCGTGAGGTCCCGACGTGTGGGGATGACGACATGTATGTGTCATCATGTCTGTCTAGGCGCCATCTTGGAGTGGGATATAAACATAATACAAACGAGTGTTTATGAAATGGAAAAGTCCAAAAACACCCAGACAGACAATCCGTCATGATTGCCGGATAGTTGTATTATCCTATGTCACAAATGGATCACCATTACGGAACGGGATGGCGGGACCATTCAGGTGCCCTTGTTTGTGTGCTCGTCAGGGGGAGTGTGAGAGTCATAGGGGTACGCTCCAAAGTACCAAGCAGGTCGCAAAAGATAATAGCGGAATTTTGAACGTAATGTTTGTGGAGTTAGGTCACCAAGGTCAATGTGGTTGGTGGGAAAAAAATGATGATGCGCATTCCTCTCAGTGTAACCGGGAGGGGGTTTGGAAATAATGAACTACTGAAGGGTAGAGCAGAATGTATCAAGCCCTGTAGGGTATGGACATGTTAGAATATGTTCGCAGTGCATCTTTAACATGACCCAGGGGTGTGTCTTGTATGGGGGTAATCGACACCACCTGCTGGGATAAGTAAACCCAAAGGGAAAATCATCTTGTGAGGGTGTTCCAGGGGACGGAATCATTTAATCCCTCAGTGTCTAGATGTAGGCAGTGAACCCATCTCTGTTCAATTCTGAACAAGGCCTGCTGGTTTGATGATGGATGCCATTCCAGTATTACCCACTGTATGTCCTCTGCGACATGGCCTTTTTGTTTACAGTGTTCATATAGGCCAGTATGAGTCTTGTGGCAGCGGATATTACTGTTGTGTTCCATGATGCGTGTCTTTGCTGCTCGTGTCGTCATTCCAATGTACTTCAGACCGCAGGGACAAGTCAACATGTAAATACACTTGCTGGTGTTACAGTTGGTATGTCTATTTAAGTGCCAAGTGAAGGTATCTGAAAGTTGAACAGATTTGGTTTGTGTGGTTTGCGGGCAGACAACACAGTTGCCGCAGCGGTAATGTCCCGTCACCGGGGGCAGGTCCCAAAGTGTGTTCTGGGGACGAGTACTAGACTTTTTCGGGCGGGTGTGGACCAGTTGATCCTTCAGGTTGGTGGTTTTTTTGAAGGCGAAACGTGGGCGGGGATGTCCAGATTTACTGAGTTCAGTATACCCCAATGGGAGTTCACTGCTTTCTTGATGTAGGAAGAATTCCTCGTATACGAAGTTACGCCAGTGATCAGATCTTCTGTCTCTTTGGTGTGAGTTTCGAGAAGGGATTCCCTGTTGTTGATGAGGGCTCTCTTCGCTGAACGTTGCAGTAATCTCGTCGGGTACCCCCTTTCCAGAAGTTTATGTTGCAGACGGTTCGCTTCCTGTTGGTAATCTGAGGTAGTAGTACAGTTTCTCCGGAGCCTTAAAAACTGACCAAAAGGGAGATTATCCCTGAGTGCCCTTGTATGATGACTATTATAGAGCAGGAGGCTGTTTCTATCAGTCTCCTTTTTGTAGAGCGTGGTTGAGATGTCTGATGGGCCCAGTACGATGGTGAGGTCCAGGAAAGGTATGGAGTGTTCAGAGACGGTTCCTGTGAATTTCAAATATGGATCTTGGTGGTTGATCCATGTGCAGAACGCGGTACAACTGGTCCGGTCTCCTTTCCAAAAAATCAGGATGTCGTCTATGTAACGACGCCATAGGGTGAGGTTTTCACGGAATGGATTGTGTTCTGGAGGATAGATGTGGAGTTTCTCAAAGGCGGCCATATAAATACAAGCTACACTCGGTGCGAAGGTTGAGCCCATAGAAGTTCTGCGGATTTGATGGAACAATTCCGATTCGTATTTGAAAAAGTTCTCAGTGAGGGCTATGTTGGCTAACTCCATTACAAAAGATACCGGAGTGGGGGATATCCATTCTTCAAGTCTCAGAGTGGATTCCACTGCCTCTAGGGTTGCCTGTTGAGGGATGTTCGTGTAAAGGGCTTCCACGTCTAAGGTCAGTAGGAGATCGACATCTGTTCTTCCGTCCACATCATTTATCAGTCGAAGGACATCCCTGGTGTCCTGGAGGTAGGAGGGGATCTTTTTCACTACTGGTTGTAGGAAGACATTGCAAAACTGGGATAATGGTTCCAAAAGAGATCATATTCCGGAGACGATTGGTCTGCCGGGGACCGGGGTAATGCCCTTGTGGATTTTCGGAAGGGTGTAGAAGTATGGTGTTATGGGTTCTGGTGTGATAAGAAAATCAGCTTCCTTCCTAGTGATCCATTCGTTAGTTTCCGCTTCAATCACCAGACTCATGATGGTGGTAGTCAAGCGTTTGGTAGGATCCACAGGCAGGGGCCTGTAGTGGGTGATGTTGGAAAGTTGCCGTCTACATTCAAGATCATAATCGTGGCGATCCTGTATGACCGTGGCACCTCCCTTGTCTGCTTGTTTGATAACAATCGTGACATCATTACCTAATGTGTCTACGGCTTGTCTTTCAGCGGTCGTCAGGTTGTTGAATTGTTTGATGTTAGGTTTCTTTTTCAGGCTCGCTAGGACCGCTCGCTCGAAGGTGAGGACCTCTGGGGGAACCATCCCATCCGTTGGAGTAAAGGTGGAAGGTCTCTTGAGACCGGTATCGTGGCTGGTGGGTTCAGGTTTTCCATCAAAGAAGGCTCGTAACCGTATTTTCCTAAAGAGATTCTTGATCTCAGTCACCTCTTGGAAGCTGTCTGGGATGGGTGTGGGGACAAATCCTAGCCTTTTTCCAAAACATTGGTTTCTACAGGGGTCAAGGTTCTCGAGGAAAGATTGACAATTAAACTCTTCTCCCTCTGGTGGTGGAGCTCCGAGTTTCCATCATGGTTGGTGGTGTCGGTTGGTCCCCCACTGTATTCCCTTCTGGCCTCCTCTTTTTCGCCCTCTTCCTCTGCCCCAGCCTCTGCCTTGAAAAGGTGGCAGATTAAGAGGGTAGAACTGTGGTGGACCTTGTGGAAAAAAGGGGTATTGCCATGGGGGTGTCATGTGGGGGGGCCCCTGAAACATTGGTCCCTGTTGGTATCCTTGCTGCCAATTGGGACGGTATTGTATCCGGTTGTTTCTGGGAGCTTGTCCACCGCTTGAGTCACTGCTCGTGGATCCTCGTCTGTTGTTGTCATCCGACTTATCATCTGAGGAGTAGTTGTTCTTTTTGCTCTTGAAGCCATCCTTAAGATAGGGGTAGACCTTCTCTTTTTCAAATTTGGAGATGTCTTTCTGTAATTTGTCTGTTTTTGCTTCAACAGGTATTCATGGTGATCTGCCATCTCCTGGTTGATGTCAGCCAGTTTCGTGGTGAAGGTAGTTTTGTTGTTTTTATTGACTTCACCCTTCATTGTGGCCTCTATGGACGATATTTTTTCCTGCAGGGCATCTGCGAGGCGTTTCGCTGTTTGGGTGATTAAGAATAGCAGATCTTTGGTGCACTTCCAAGACACCTGGCACCAGTCTGTCTTAAATTGCTTGTCTTCCAAAAAGAGTCTTGGTATGAGATTCACAATTAGTCCCTGTGGAGCTATGTTATTCCTCAAATATTCTGTCATCATCACCCCGTGTATGGTGATCCTTATCAGTTCTTTTTTCAGTTCAGTGAGAGTTGCCCAATCCTCACTAGGCGTGCCAGATGCAGAGGTAGTAGCATTGTTCACTAGCGGAGGAGCTGTTCTTAAGGCTTCGGCAATGGCATCCTCATCAAAACTCAAGCCCGGCACGTCCTCCATGTTATTTGGAGGGTTGTCGGGGGTTTAAAGAGATCTTTTTTGAATAAACCGCGGAGGATTTTTTGCGGTTAGTAGTGGGCCAATACAGTAAACTAGTTTTACTGTTGGTAACCTCAGAAGTCCCGTGGGGGTGACCCACGTAAGTCAGTAAGCAACAAGGAGGGACCAGGGCGGGACAATATTTAGAGGGGTCCAGTGTGCATGTCCCATCAGACACTATACAAAGAAGGTGCACAAAGTTCCCCTAATGAGTGGTATTAATATGGAAGAGTGATATTCCTTCCTCTCTCCAGGTGTGATTGTTTGTGAAAAATCAGGGGCACATGTCCCTTGTCGGAACTAGGGATGCCTCACACAATAGGTTGGTTTAACGGCTACTGTCATATCACCAGCTGAGGTTCCGTGACGATTGTAAGTGGTGTTTTCGACTCGCACGAATATGGTCAAGTCTGGTATCTATGAACCGCAAATGACAAGTTTAGTGGGTGTACGCAGTTTCGCTGTACTAACCTAAACCGTTCGTCTGTTACGTGGGTTTTTCTATCTGTACCCACGGGTTCCATCTTAGATACGGCATCCATTTTGTCTCTTGCCCTCAAGTAGCCAGCGAACGGACGTTGTCCGCTTCGCGACCCTGGGACTCCCAAGATATCTGCGGAAGACACATGTCCTTTGAAAATGTCTTTATGACAAGGGGGATGATACTGTAAGGCAGATGGCCCCGCTCGAGGCTCATCTCGCCGTGCCGGTTTATTGTCTCAGCCGTGCATCTCATTAGGCACGTCCCTTTGATGCCTGTAGCTCGTGTTTCCTGATACCTCCCCTTTTACACCCTTTCCAATCTTCCCACTGTCTCCATCTTCCTCTGCACCTGTCCTTGTTCCTTCTTCGATCTGTTTTACTGCTGATTGGAATGTACTAATGGTGGGAAGATGGGTTTTTACAGTTGGGAACCGCCAAATGTTTCCGCACTTATGTTCCGGACCTTGAATGTATCAAAGTGACCAAAGCGACCCCTCTGGGGGATAATCATGGGAACCGAGTCGTAAACCTTTGTGTACCATGTAAACCTATGGGAGAATTTTGTATAAAAGGAGCGATCCACAGAACCAATTTGAAGCAGTCTCCCCGAACTACACTCGTTGTACTTCCTGTGACTTCTGTGTTTCCCTGCAGTAAATAAACCTTGAATCTTTGACGCCGAAGGAAGTGTCCCGTGTCTCTGTGATTTGTACGCCGGAGCAGGTTACCCACGAAGGTTTCAGGTGTTGTCCCCTGGCACCGCTGGGTCTTAAATAACCCAGTCCTTCAGTTGGCGCCCAACGTGGGGCTGCATCAGTGGTACCGGTCCAAGCCCGACGATCGTGAGGAACTTCGTGTGAAATCTCCGAGGGAAGGTGCACTCCGCTTCATCGATCCTGTTGTCGAAACAAGTGGCCCGAAGACTTTTCCCGCGAAGATTCCCGCCTCCTGACGGCTGCGACGGACTGCTGCCCTGACTGTAGACCTGTTTTGGCGCCTGGCGTAGACCTTGGTATAGCGAGACGATTGACGGGCCTTCCTGGTGACGCCATCGATCTTTGAGTTAAGTATTTGTGGGTCGCTCCCAGAGTCTTGGTTGTGGTTGCTTAGTTGTTGCATGGTTCCATTGCATTTGTGGTTCTTGGTACTTTTTTGTGTTATTTGACGACTGCAACCGCCAAAAACCGAGGGTTTTTGCTCTTTGCAGGGACTTGGTAAATCCCGTAACCCTTGACGTTTGTGAAACTCGGCTAGTGTGCAAGATGCCTGGTCGTAGTACTCTGTTTAGTTGTTTCAGACGTTGTGGTACGGATTCCCGACTGGAGGACTCGTGTCCGATACCTCCGGTTGGAACTCCAACTTATGAGCTGTACAGCAAACACGGGCTAGGCCCGATTACTTTTAATGACTATTGGATTCGCTACACTAAAAAAGACGGTGTCCTTAGTTGGCCACCTCATGGTACCTTTGAGACCCCGATCTTAGATAATCTAGAGGCTAAATTGTTTGAGAAAAAGTCAAGGCCTGCCATGTTTGATGCCTTTCGGTTGTGGCGTAAGGAAGCCCGACAGAAAGAGATCAGACAGACTAAACGTAATCAGAGAGATGGTGTTGCTGCCATTGTAAAGAAAGCAGAGCAGTTTCAGCGTGATAAGGAGGTTAAGGAAAAGGAAGTGTTTGATAGGCTACAGCGTATGTCTATAGATAAATGCTATCCAGCATTGCCTACGGAGTCGGATAAAAAGGAAGAATTAGTTGAGGATCCTTTAATGTCCTATCTTATGAAGTCGCCACCTCCGTATGTACAGGGTGCCGCAGCCCCTGTGGTTCCCCCTGTACCTGCTCCTCCACCTATTCCTCAACCTGTTCCTCAACCTGCACCCGTTCTTCCGACTGTTCCTGCCCCTTTGCCTATCGCTATTCCTACTGCTCCTCCACTTCCACATACTCCTGTTCCCGCTACTGCCCCTGCTCTGTTAACTCCTGTTGCCGCTTCTGTCTCTACTCCTTCTCTTGTTAGTCCCTTGTGCTATACTTCTCCATCTGCTCGTAGTCGTACTTCTCCTATTGCGGCTAGCTTCTTTCATTCTCTCGGACCTGTTTTTGGGTCCGCTGGTTCAGATGGTCCTCAGAGACGTAGTCAGCTTCCCGGTAACAGGGAACGTGCTGCGCTATATAACATGGCGATGGGTTGGATGTCGCATCCTCTTAGAAATCCTCCACGCGCTGTACTTGAGACGTTTTGTCAATTCAATGTACCGACACAAAGATATGTGTTCGAAGAAATGTGTAAGGTTCTGCGCGATCAGATATCGGCCGATGCACCTGACGAGGTGCTGACCGCTTTGTCTGATCTACAGCTTCAGTTCTCGAATGGACTGATAGTGGATACCAACGTTCGACGTGCTGTTGAGCGGTTGCTATCTTTTCGTCCCACTCCTATACCTCAAGCCCTGTTTGTTGAGGATGTTGAGAGGCAGTTAGATGCGTCTGGTCAGTTTCCTATGCGTGAAGTTCCACCAGTATGGATGGCAGGTGATGCCACTGCTGCTCCACCGATCCTGCTGCATTTCCAGAGAGTATGGATACATCTCCCATGGAAACGTTCAGAAGTGTTGCAGGTGAAGCAATCTTTGCCTGACCCTCGCAAAAATCCTGCAGGGTATTACAAGGAATTGTCGCAGCTCGTAGACGCTACGATAATGAATCTTGCCGATATTGATATGCTGTTTGGCAATGTCGTACGGCAACCGGTATGGGCTAAGATTCGTCAGGAAAATCACCCAAATGAACTAGGTGGTGATTGGGCTGCCATTGTAGCGGCGGATGGGTTGCAAACTGGTGGTGCTAAACCCGAGTAGATGATTGCTGCTCTCCCTCAAAGGATAATTACGCTAATGACAACTCTTATGCCAGTAAATTGGGACAAATTGTCAGCTTGTCGGCAAAAGAAGGACGAGAGTGTCTCCGACTTCTTTACGAGATTTGAGGAGGCATTCATCGACCATAGTGGTCAGGATATGGGCACTGAGGGTGGTCAACGGTTGTTCGTGGACAAATTTGTCTCTAACTTATTGCCCGATTTGAGCAATAAATTGAAAAATTCTGAAAGTGCGTGGGCCGTTTCTACCTCGGCTCAAATACTGGCTACAGCACAGTATTATGAGAACAGAGAGAAAGAGGAGAACGACCGCGCTGATAAAAAGACGAAAGAACTTAAAACTAAAGTGTTGTTACAGCAAGCGTATCCTCCGCGTTCGAATCAGAATGCTTCGCAGCAAAATAGATCACAGTCGCAATCTAATCGATCACAACCTCGAAATGACTCCTCTTCCCAAAGATCTTCGTTAGGGTACAATCAGTGTGCCTATTGTAGACAGGAGGGTCATTTAAAATGTAACTGTCCTGTTCTAAACGATCGTAATAGTGGTAACTCATCTAGAGGAGGTCGTGGTGGTTCTCAGCAGACATCACGCGGTAGGGGTCGTGGTGCTCAAAACGATCGTTCAGATAACTCATCGAACTCTAATAACTGTTTTGATCAACGTGGATCATCGCAAGGACGATCTGCGCAGTACAATGTAGACGATTATTACGTCGATCAGGGAACTGACGACAGTTATTACTAGGACAGCCATAGACAAGGAGAGGGAGTGGTATCAGTTCCGGTTGATCAGAGAGGGCCTTACGTCGCAGTGGCTACATCGGGCGTCGTTGAGCCTTTTCTGTTGGACACTGGTGCAGCGAAAAGTTCCATAATGCAGTGTTTCCCAAACTGTGGTCCGCGGACCCCCAGGGGTCCCTGACACATTCCTAGGGGGTCCGCAGACATCAGTTTTAAAAGCACTGCAAAGTATCTTGTTTAATTAGCAGTTTTCAAAGAACAATAAAAGTGTCGAGATAACGCCATTAATGTCCCTGCTGGAGAGAGGAGAGTTTTTTCTGGTGGCAGCTTTGACTTATCCAATGTAGCACAGAGGGTTAATATGCCTACTGCAAGGAAGTGTACCATGAATTTTAAGAAACATTATTTTATATGCATAGGTCAGTGCGTTACTGCTTTTGTCACAGGGATTCTTTTGCTACTCTGCAGTTCATAAGTGAAAGTCGTAATCTAGCAAATAGACCTATAAACTGTCATCAAAGAGCTGCAAATTAGTAACTTATGTTTTTTCCCAGTCTTTCATTATCCTGATGCTGCTTAAAAGGTTTATTTGGGTGGAAATACATTTTTATTGTTAAAGTCATTGCTAACCACTGTGTTATTTTCTGAATCCTGGGTTTGTGCTTCTCCAGAACAAGCACTCTTTAAAAATGCCTACCAGTATGAATGATGTGAATTCTACACCTCATAGTCCCCTTTGCCTTATGTAACATTTTCTATACACTGATTTACATGTATGATTCACTGTCTCTATATGTGTGTGATGTAAAGTGCTCTGACATCACTACAATGGTATGAGAGATGCTATAGAAAAGGAAATACACGTGACAGAGCAGGGCTATGGAGAGATGAGAAGCACTGTTGGAGGGTGATAGTGGGGGAATCATTGAAGAACCCCCAGAAAGATTGTCGAATTCTGGTGCATAGTCAGGTCTTCATTTACTATTCTTTAAAAGCTACTACAATTCAATATATAATGATATGTGTTGTAGACTGCACCATTGTTTCCTAAATTGCTTGGGGGGAGAGACACCCAAAGTCCCCTTTGTAGTGGTCAGGCTCACTCACTGCACTCAGTATGGGGACTGGTCTGAAATCGTTTGCCAGGGCTGCTTTGGGTTTCCAGTCTGGCCCTGGCAGGAGCAGGAGCCTCCTACTGCGAAATAAAGCCAACCATTGAAAAGTTAGGCACGGAGACGCAGCACCAACCTTCCCATTAACTTTTTTTGTTTTCTTGCTAATTCTTTCAATATAAAATACACAGAAGTGGCGAAGAGTGTCGCTAGCCTCCTTGGCTTAACAACACACTCCGCCACTTCTAAAACCCAGGGCTGCACCATATTTACAAGAATATGGTGGAGCCCTGCGCTGGCTCTACACTTAAGAGGGGAAGATTGTTTATGTACAGGAAGGTCCCCCTTCCTGCACATATACAATCTTGAAGTGTCGTTTTGTCACTTCTATGTGTGCTGCTTAATGCAGCGCACATGAAAGTTATAAAATGGCATTTTTTTTAAAGATTGTTGAGGTGCAGGAATGGTCACCTTCCTGAAGATAAACAATCCAAGGCGTTTTGCAAAAACGAGCAGAAATGAAGCATTTCTCCTGTTAAGATCCGGTTTTCCCTGGTCTCAATTTTGGCGCTGCCTCCCATTTACGCTTGTAAATAGGGGGTAGCGTCAAAATCAATGGGTGTTGCAGGAGAAACACCCACGGAACACCCACTGCCCACCCATTAACGCTAAGCTTTGGATGAAAGGGGGTCTTATTTACAAGGCAGCGTTAAGCCACGTTAAGTGGCTTAACGCTGCCTTGTAAATAAGGCGAAGCCCCTATCGCCACGGGAACGCCGCAAAAAGTGATTTTCCATGGTGATGGGGGCCTGTAAATAAAATCATTAGTAATTCGAGTGTTTGTTTTGTGTGCAAACGTGTGTTCATTTTTTTCGAATTACTGTTTTAATGTTTGAAATTTAAATCATACAAATTGCTTGGGGGTCCCCGGCTTCCAGTGGTGACTCAATGGGGGTCCTCAGGAGTTTAAAGTTTGGGAACCACTGCCATAATGCATTCGAAACTCCCTGGCGCACCTTTGTCTGGCTTAACAAATGTTTCCGTTGGATTCTCTGGCGCCCCCGTTAGCAATCCAGTTTCGCGCCCTTTGCCCCTCACAATTGGGCCTCGTGAGCTGCAAGCTCCGTTGATTTTGACTACGGGCTGTGGTGAAAATCTTTTGGGCCTGGATTTGCTTAAACGTTTGTATGCAACTTTGTATTGTTCTCCTGCGGGTGTAAAGCTTACGTTGGGAGAGAGGGTTGTCTCTCCTATGTACTTGTCTCTCGATAAGCTTCCACCGGAATTGAGTTCTCTTCCTGCATCTTTGTGGGCAACAGGTCCCAATGATGTGGGCCTGCTTGATATCTCCCCCCATGTTGTTCAGCTGAAATCTAATGTGCGGTTGCCACGTATTCCCCAGTATCGTATTTCTCTTGATGGTGAACGAGCACTGTTAGCGATCATCTATGATCTGATCGAGAAAGACGTTATTGAAGAAACACGGGGAAACGTGTGCAACAGCCCTGTACTGCCCATCCTCAAACGTACTGATCCTTCGAAACCACCTGTTTATCGTTTTGTTATCGATTTACGGGAGTTAAATAAAATTGTGATTCCTCAGTTCCCCGTTGTGCCTGACATCACGGCACTACTGACTCTGATTCCAGCTTCTGCATCTTGGTTTTCGGTGATTGATTTGAAGAATGCGTTCTTCAGCATCCCGATCGCAGAAGAGAGCAGAGACCTTTTCGGTTTCTCTCTTGGTGGACGCAGCTTCCGGTTTAAACGCGCTCCTCAGGGCTACTGTGAGAGTCCATCGATTTACAGTCAAGCCTTGAAGGGTCAACTGGATGCGTTTATGTTGCCGGCTGGTGCGGCCTTAATCCAATACGTCGATGACTTATTGGTAGCTGCGGATACTCAGGACATTTGCAAGATTGCTACGGTGTCGTTGCTGCAACATCTCTGCGATTTACATCACAAGGTGTCACCTTCTAAACTCCAATATTGTTGTCAAGAAGTAACCTATCTAGGTCACTTATTGTCAAAGGAGGGAAGGTGGTTGACCCCAGAGAGAATTACAGCAATTGCGCGAATGGCTGTGCCAACAACCCAAAGAGATGTGCGTGCCTTTCTAGGTATCACGTCGTACTGCAGGCAATGGATTCCGAATTTTTCATTGTTAGCAAAACCATTGGTGGCTCTTACGTGCAAGGATGTTTCAACTCCTTTACCATGGACGGAAGAATGTCAGAAAAGTTTTTCTGAATTGCGTGATTCATTGTGTTCGGCCCCTGTGTTAGGTACTCCTGATTACAGTAAGCCGTTCACATTGTATGTTCACGAGAGGGAAGGTTGTGCTTTGAGTGTCTTAACGCAACCTTTTGGTGGTAAGCAACGTCCATGTGCATATTTTTCCTCGACCTTGGACCCAGTAGCTAGAGCATTGCTGAGTTGTTTGAGAGCAACAGCGGCAGCCGCGGTGTCCATCCGACAATCAGCAGGATTGGTCATGGATAATATGCTTACGGTGATGGTTCCACATGCAGTCGATACTCTTTTGAATCGTACGAAAACTCAGCACTTGACGAGTGCGAGATTGTCTGGGTACGAGTTGACGTTGTTGGCAAGTCATATTCAGATAAAACGTTGCAATGTTCTGAATACGGCGACTTTGTTACCAATTAGTTCAGAGTCAGATGAAATAGCAGAACACGACTGTTATTTGAGAACCGAAGAGGAAACAAAAGGTCGAGTGGACCTTAAAAACACTCCTTTGGAAGATCCAGATGGAACGCTGTATGTGGATGGTTCATGTTTTAAATTGCCGAATGGCGATGTGACTACTGCATATGCTGTTGTAACGTTGAATACTGTTGTTGAGGCTGCAAGATTAAATCAGAATTCTGCCCAAGCTGCAGAACTGATCGCTCTCACTAGAGCGTGTGTGTTAGCGAAAGGGAAACGTGTGAATGTGTTTACCGACAGCCAATATGCGTTTGGCGTCGCCCATAGCTTTGGACGGTTGTGGAGAGAGAGAGGTTTTCTGACATCGCATGGTACGAAGATTCAGCATGGTCAGCTTGTGAATGATCTTTTGGATGCACTTACGTTGCCTAAACAGGTAGCGATTGTTAAATATAGTGCGCATCGTAAGGTGACGGATGATGTTGGACGTGGTAATGCGTTTGCGGATGAGACTGCTAAGGAGACTGCCCGGAACCTTAGCACTCGAATGTATGTGACGAGTTCGGTTAGGTGGCCTACAGAGTCGAGTATGTGTGAAGACACTATCGAGAGTGTGAAAGCAATTCAAAATGAGGCCACCGAGACTGAAAAGACGAAGTGGAGAGAAAGTACGGGAAAGTTGGATGCGAATGGTTGTTGGATTGATTTGTCAGAACAGAAGAGATGGATGTTGCCGGATGCGTATGTGCTGGCTGTTGTGACAATGGCACATGGGTTAGCACATATTAGCGTAAAAGGTATCTGTAAGTTGTTGTCTCCTGTGTGGAAGAATGATGGTATCACGAAATGTGCTGAACGCTTGGTTAAGAATTGAATGGTATGTATGTTGTACAATCCTGGTAAGGGAACCCCAACTCCTCCTGGTAGTTTTGCTCTCCCTTCATGTCCCTTTGAGGTGATCCAACTAGACTTCATCCATATGGAGCGATGCAATAACTTGAAATACGTTTTAGTTGTGGTTTGCGCATTCTCCCGATGGATCGAAGCCTATCCTCTCAAAGACAACACTGCTTTGTCAACTGCGAAAATCCTACTGAAGGAATACTTTCCTCGGTACGGAATGCCTCGGATTGTATGGTCGGATAACGGAAGTGAGTTTGTAGGGAGTGTGATGAAGAGTGTGTGTAAGGGCCTTGGAATTAATCAGAAATTCCATAGCGCCAATCATCCCCAGTCAGCTGGTTTGGTTGAAGGGTATAATGGCACCCTTAAACTGAAGCTGGCGAAGATTCAGGCTACGACTGGTCTCTCGTGGCCTGACGCTTTACCCTTAGCTTTACTGTCAACAAGGGCAACCGTACACTCCCGAGTAGGGCTTAGTCCCTATGAAATAGTGTTCGATCGTCCTGCGAATGTTTGGGGAGCCCCTAGACCGGGTGTGTTCTGTGATCTTGAGTATCCAATGTTGATTGATTACCTTCATGATCTGACTGCTAAACTGAGGTTAATTCACCAACAGGTTTACGAAGCATTGCCGACGCAGACGGAGGGTCCAGGCCACCAGCTCCAGCCCGGAGACTGGGTGGTGACGCGTAACTTTTCGCGTAAGAAGAATTTGGAGCCCAGATTCACTGGACCCTACCAGGTCCTCCTTGCCACGAGGACTGCTGTTCGTCTAGAGGGTCGGAAAAACTGGGTGCATGCCACCCATACGAAGAAAGTCCCTATTCCGTTGCCGGCAGACTCGTGGGTGAGGAGAGGCATTGCTTCAACTGAATCCGAAGGATTGCCGGCGTTTGTACCTTTTAGCGACGCACAACCTGTCGGAGAATCCTCAGTGCAGCAGAAAGACACCGTTGAACATTTGTCATCAAAAGACTCAAGACCAGAACATTCGACTGATCACCAGAACGCTGTCTCTTCGACGGATCCTTTGTTTGACGAACAGACACGTCCTGGGAAAACTCGATACTTTTTGCGATCCAGCACTAAGGACTAATAAAAGATTTCGTTCTGCCCCTTGACAATTGCATTATCCCATTTTACAGGATCAGTTTGAACACCTGTATCATTGTAATTATTTTGTATATATATATATATTGAGTTTCGTTCCTCATATATTTTTGCTTCCACAGCTGAGAGACATTTCGCATATACATAATTGTAAATAAAGGCCGTAGGGCCGCGCGTGTACTTCCTTCTGGTTAGTAGGTCTTGACCGTCGGTTCCTGGGAACTCCTAGGGATTGACTACTGCTACACAGAACGAAGTGCGTCAAGAAACGTTGCGGACGGTCATAGGGGATGGCGTTTTCAAAGCTGATGGACTTGGAAGAAGCTCAGGCGCAAAGGTTCAAGTTACAACAACTTAGTCGTACCAAATGTTTTATGTTTCAAATATTCGTACTGCTTTTGACTGTCTCTGCACTATTAGCGGGTGGGGTGTATTACACGATGTCTTACTTCTTACCTTCTGCCATACCTACTCCTACTTCTGACCCTAAAGTTACCTCCACTGCATCTCCTCATTCTTTCCATATCTTACCCGAACACGAGCAGGCTAGACGTGCAGAGTTCTGCAATAATTCCTTTATTCAGCTCCTTCACCAGCACCAGTTAGTGGTTAACACTACTAATTGTTGGGTGTGTGGGTTGATGCCACATACCACGGATAAGGGAATTCCATATCTGGTGTTACCGTATAGTTCCCAGGGGTCCGCTCGAGCATTTCAAACAATGTTTCGAAGCGCACTAGATTCTTACCCCAGTCGAGAGCCACGTTCTCCCTACTTTGGCCCTGGTTCGTATCACAAGCCTTTGTCTATAGCGATAGAAGACTTAGATAGAGATATCTATGAGCCGTCGCTCATCCCGGAGGAAGAGGTACAAGCCTATAGGGTCCTGAGTAGGGTTGAGTATAGTGCGCTCACGAGTGATAAACAGCTTAAAAGCTCGCCTCCGATATGGGTCGTACCCCACATTGGTAATTTTTGTCTAATGGGTCGTGGCCGAAGATCGAAAGCCCGACTTGGAGAGAGTGCTTGCACTGAAAATTACATTCTGCCGATGGTCTCGTCCCCTGTGTTTCTGGCTGCCAAGGGTACATACTTTGTCTGCCATGATCGTGCGTATGCATGGTTGCCTTTCGACTTTGTGGGCTCATGTTTTATCGCAAATCTGTTGCCTCCGACGTTCACTGTAGACGCAGACTATCACAAGACTAGAGTTGTGAGAGGCGTAATTAGCGAAGAGGACACTGCCGGTCAAGAGGCAGGAGACTTTTTCAAGGGTTTCCTCCCGTTTTGGGGACCTATGGTTAATAGTAGGAACCTGAGACAGTTGACTCGAGTGGTAGAATCGACAGCTAATATTACTGCCAGTGCCCTTGGTAATATCACCACAGAACTTCAGGCGGATAGACTTATGACGTTACAAAACCGTATGGTTTTAGACGTGATCTTAGCAGATCGAGGTGGGGTATGTAAGGTGATCCATTCGAGCTGCTGTATTTTCATTCCAGATAACGCTCCGACTGTCTATCAAGCCATCTCAAAGTTGCATAAGATCTCTGAATCCATACACGTGGATGTAGGGGATTGGACGCTACTTCGGTGGTTTTGGGGCCTGATGTCGACTTGGGGTTGGAAGATTCTGATGATTATCGGAGTTGTTGTGGCGTTCCTGTTCACGTGTTGCCTTTGTGTGCAGTGTGGTCCTGCCTTATGTGGCCTCTGTGCTACAACGTGTATAAGACAGCCGCCTGTTACCAGAAGAGCTCGGTTGGACAGAGCTATGCTACAGCAACATCTAGATGGTCTGATGAATATCGAGTATGATTCCGACTAGTGCTTGCCTACATGAGGGCAAAAGGAGCGTCTGAGGTTCGTGACGATTGTAAGTGGTGTTTTTGACTCGCACGAATATGGTCGAGTCTGGTATCTATGAACCGCAAATGACGAGTTTAGTGGGTGTACGCAGTTTCGCTGTACTAACCTAAACCGTTCGTCTGTTACGTGGGTTTTTCTATCTGTACCCACGGGTTCCATCTTAGATACGGCATCCATTTTGTCTCTTGCCCTCAAGTAGCCAGCGAACGGACGTTGTCCGCTTCGCGACCCTGGGACTCCCAAGATATCTGCGGAAGACACATGTCCTTTGAAAATGTCTTTATGACAAGGGGGATGATACTGTAAGGCAGATGGCCCCGCTCGAGGCTCATCTCGCCGTGCCGGTTTATTGTCTCAGCCGTGCATCTCATTAGGCACGTCCCTTTGATGCCTGTAGCTCGTGTTTCCCGATACCTCCCCTTTTACACCCTTTCCAATCTTCCCACTGTCTCCATCTTCCTCTGCACCTGTCCTTGTTCCTTCTTCGATCTGTTTTACTGCTGATTGGAATGTACTAATGGTGGGAAGATGGCTTTTTACAGTTGGGAACCGCCAAATGTTTCCGCACTTATGTTCCGGACCTTGAATGTATCAAAGTGACCAAAGCGACCCCTCTGGGGGAAAATCATGGGAACCGAGTCGTAAACCTTTGTGTACCATGTAAAACTATGGAAGAATTTTGTATAAAAGGAGCGATCCACAGAACCAATTTGAAGCAGTCTCCCCGAACTACACTCGTTGTACTTCCTGTGACTTCTGTGTTTCCCTGCAGTAATTAAACCTTGAATCTTTGACGCCGAAGGAAGTGTCCCGTGTCTCTGTGATTTGTACGCCGGAGCAGGTTACCCACGAAGGTTTCAGGTGTTGTCCCCTGGCACCGCTGGGTCTTAAATAACCCAGCCTTGTGTCATTATCGGCTTCCTGCTCCTACGTCAAGCCGGCGCTGCAATGCCTGACGGGTAGCACTGAGTGCTACACTTTGACGGAGATCTTTTGTTCAAGGCCGTTTGACTGAGTGAGTGTGAGGGGCCCAAGTTGTGAAGTAGTGAGCGTGAGGTGGGGTGTATTAAAAAAAGGTTAGTGTAGTCTACTCTAGTCACTTTATTCATGTAGCTAACTACCTTATTTAAAAATGAGAGGGGTATGGGGACTCAGCCGAACTATGGGTGGGAGACGTGTTCAACCCTCATTAGTGCTCAGGTCAACATGTTTCATGCCATAGCGGCAATTCGTCAGGACCTAAAAAGTGCTCATAAACTAGAAAAGAAGCCCTGGTTGGGCTGAGGAGTGTAGCAGATACTACCTGAAGGGTCAGAGACTGGAACAGGAAGTGTTCCTGTGTTGCAATCCGCCCTATGGTAAAATGAGAGAAAGACACAAATTAATGACTCTCCTCCAAGGGATTTGACAATCAATCCCAGAGTCCAAGTGAGAAACGCTAACTAACGTCCACCCGGAAAGTGTTATAACCAGAAAGAGGGGAAGAAGTGGAAAGATATCAACAACTTAAGTGAGTTTTGATTGAGTATAATATATCATGTTGGATTTCCAAAAACCATATGTTGAGGCAACATTGTGGTTGGATATATTTAGTTGGTAATATGAGGAAATTAGTGCCAAAGGAAAAGTCTCAAAGGACATAAACAAAGATACTAAGCAAATCGATTTGTTAGGACTTACCCTCAGTAGCTGTAGACGGTCCCCATCGATTGCTGGGGTGGGACCAGTGCTAACAACTAACAAGCTGAAAGGTAAAAAAGGGGAGAGGGGGATTTCTAAGTCCTATCGAGGAGAGCAATGGTCTATCCTCAAAGCAAGGAGGTACATTACAGCATCCTGAAACTACCCGCTGGTCTCACTGAGGTTATTTCAAACCTGCCGGTGGTGTCGGCGGAAGCATACCACTCGGGTTGAACTGCAGCCCAGCCGGGAACCCCGTAGATTGATCCCGGGTCGCCAAAGCAACAACAGCGCCCCCACGCGGGGATCGCGATGCACCAAAAGCCGCCCGCCCCGCCAAGCCGACCCACCCCCAGATTGGTGTCCCAGGGCGGGTCAGTGCCAGTAGCGAGCCGCCGGTACACCGCGGCCCACAGGAATAGCTCCCGCTGCGGCTAGGGACCCGAGCACTGCACCGGCACCGTAACAGCGCCAACAGCCCAGAGGAGGGCCGTTCCTCCGCTCCACTCCGGCGGCTGGAAAACCCGCGATCAGTGGACAATGCCTGCAGGTTTTGTTGCGTCCAGCGAATGTCTGGAGGCAATGTTCCAGCCCAAATTTCCCCTTACCTGTATGGCGTGAGAAAATTGCATCTACACCTACGCCCACCGGACCGGCGCTCAGTCGCGAAGCAGCTAGTGGTGTGGTAGTCGTTCTCGGCGCCCCTGTATACAAGTCAGTGCTCGTAATAGGGGGCGTGTCAGTTGGCTGGTTGCTAGGCAGCACGTCCCAGACAGGCGTGAGGTCCCGGCGTGTGGGGATGACGACATGTATGTGTCATCATGTCTGTCTAGGCGCCATCTTGGAGTGTGATATAAACATAATACAAACGAGTGTTTATGAAATGGAAAAGTCCGAAAACACCCAGACAGACAATCCGTCATGATTGCCGGATAGTTGTATTATCCTATGTCACAAATGGATCACCATTACGGAACGGGATGGCGGGACCATTCAGGTGCCCTTGTTTGTGTGCTCGTCAATGTCGTCGGGGGAGTGTGAGAGTCATAGGGGTACGCTCCAAAGTACCAAGCAGGTCGCAAAAGATAATAGGGGAATTTTGAACGTAATGTTTGTGGAGTTAGGTCACCAAGGTCAATGTGGTTGGTGGGAAAAAAATGATGATGAGCATTCCTCTCAGTGTAACCGGGAGGGGGTTTGGAAATAATGAACTACTGAAGGGTAGAGCAGAATGTATCAAGCCCTGTAGGGTATGGACATGTTAGAATATGTTCGCAGTGCATCTTTAACATGACCCAGGGGTGTGTCTTGTATGGGGGTAATCGACACCACCTGCTGGGATAAGTAAACCCAAAGGGAAAATCATCTTGTGAGGGTGTTCCAGGGGAAGGAATCATTTAATCCCTCAGTGTCTAGATGTAGGCGGTGAACCCATCTCTGTTCAATTCTGAACAAGGCCTGCTGGTTTGATGATGGATGCCATTCCAGTATTACCCACTGTATGTCCTCTGCGACATGGCCTTTTTGTTTACAGTGTTCATATAGGCCAGTATGAGTCTTGTGGCAGCGGATATTACTGTTGTGTTCCATGATGCGTGTCTTTGCTGCTCGTGTCGTCATTCCAATGTACTTCAGACCGCAGGGGCAAGTCAACATGTAAATACACTTGCTGGTGTTACAGTTGGTATGTCTATTTAAGTGCCAAGTGAAGGTATCTGAAAGTTGAACAGACTTGGTTTGTGTGGTTTGCGGGCAGACAACACAGTTGCCGCAGCGGTAATGTCCCGTCACCGGGGGCAGGTCCCAAAGTGTGTTCTGGGGACGAGTACTAGACTTTTTCGGACGGGTGTGGACCAGTTGATCCTTCAGGTTGGTGGTTCTTTTGAAGGCGAAACGTGGGCGGGGGATGTCCAGATTTACTGAGTTCAGTATACCCCAATGGGAGTTCACTGCTTTCTTGATGTAGGAAGAATTCCTCGTATACGAAGTTACGCAAGTGATCAGATCTTCTGTCTCTTTGGTGTGAGTTTCGAGAAGGGATTCCCTGTTGTTGTTGAGGGCTCTCTTCGCTGAACGTTGCATTTCTCTCGTCGGGTACCCCCTTTCCAGAAGTTTATGTTGCAGACGGTTCGCTTCCTGTTGGAAATCGGAGGTAGTAGTACAGTTTCTCCGGAGCCTTAAAACCTGACCAAAAGGGAGATTATCCCTGAGTGCCCTTGTATGATGACTATTATAGAGCAGGAGGCTGTTTCTATCAGTCTCCTTTTTGTAGAGCGTGGTCGAGATGTCTGATGGGCCCAGTACGATGGTGAGGTCCAGGAAAGATATGGAGTGTTCAGAGATGGTTCCTGTAAATTTCAATTATGGATCTTGGTTGTTGATCCATGTGCAGAACGCGGTACAACTGGTCCGGTCTCCTTTCCAAAAAATCAGGATGTCGTCTATTTAACAACGCCATAGGGTGAGGTTTTCACGGAATGGATTGTGTTCTGGAGGATAGATGTGGAGTTTCTCAAAGGCGGCCATATAAATACAAGCTACACTCGGTGCGAAGGTTGAGCCCATAGAAGTTCCGCGGATTTGATGGAACAATTCCGATTCGTATTTGAAAAAGTTCTCAGTGAGGGCTATGTTGGCTAACTCCATTACAAAAGATACCGGAGTGGGGGATATCCATTCTTCAAGTCTCAGAGTGGATTACACTGCCTTTAGGGTTGCCTGTTGAGGGATGTTTGTGTAAAGGGCTTCCACGTCTAAGGTCAGTAGGAGATCGACATCTGTTCTTCCGTCCACATCATTTATCAGCCGAAGGTCATCCCTGGTGTCCTGGAGGTAGGAGGGGATCTTTTTCACTACTGGTTGTAGGAAGACATCCCAAACCTGGGATAATGGTTCCAAAAGAGATCCTATTCCGGAGACAATTAGTCTGCCGGGGACCGGGGTAATGCCCTTGTGGATTTTCTGAAGGGTGTAGAAGTATGGTGTTGTGGGTTCTGGTGTGATAAGAAAATCATCTTCCTTCCTAGTGATCCATTTGTTAGTTTCCGCTTCAATCACCAGACTCATGATGGTGGTAGTCAAGCGTTTGGTAGGATCCACAGGCAGGGGCCAGTAGTGGGTGATGTTGGAAAGTTGCCGTCTACATTCAAGATCATAATCGTAGCGATCCTGTATGACCGTGGCACCTCCCTTGTCTGCTTGTTTGATAACAATCGTGACATAATTACCTAATGTGTCTACGGCTTGTCTTTCAGCGGTCATCAGGTTGTTGAATTGTTTGATGTTAGGTTTCTTCTTCAGGCTCGCTAGGACCGCTCGCTCGAAGGTGAGGACCTCTGGGGGAACCATCCCATCCGTTGGAGGAAAGGTGGAAGGTCTCTTGAGACCAGTATCTTGGCTGGTGGGTTCAGGTTTTCCATCAAAGAAGGCTCGTAACCGTATTTTCCTAAAGAGATACTTGATCTCAATCATCTCTTGGAAGCTGTCTGGGATGGGTGTGGGGACAAATCCTAGTCCTTTTTCCAAAACATTGGTTTCTACAGGGGTCAAGGTTCTCGAGGAAAGATTGACAATTAAACTCTTCTCCCTCTGGTGGTGGAGCTCCGAGTTTCCATCATGGTTGGTGGTGTCGGTTGGTCCGCCCACTGTATTCCCTTCTGGCCTCCTCTTTTTCACCCTGCAACCATGCAATATATTTGAGTAGCATTGCAGTTTCTCGACTCCATGCAACAAACATTTGCAATGCAATAGGTCTTGCATTAGGAAAGTTTGAGCTATTGGTCTTGTAAATGACATTTTTTTTATTTATGTGTTGGTTTTGAAAATAGCTAAATTAATACCTTTGTCATTTACAATGCCAATAGTTATAACTTTCGCAAAAGTGACACCTATAGCATTTGTAATGCAACATGTTTTGTATTTAGGTGACTTAGATGTATTGATATTACAAATTACAATGGCTTTTAATTTTTTTAAATAATTATTGTGATTGTAATTTAGAATGGCAATAGCTTAAACTTTTGTAAATAACTTTTGTGAAGATTATGTACAGTGTATTTTATTGTGATGAAAATCCAAGAACAGAAGTGAAATATTAACATCTTTTTGTGACATTTGTAATAAAGCTTGAAACATCGAGAGAACATATTTGAACCAGTTGGTTTTTGAATGGTTTCACAGATTGATTCTGTGATGGCGCGGAGTGATGTTGTGGTGGCAACGAGTGATGCTGTGGCATTCAGTGATGCTGTGGTAGCGCATAGTGATGTTGTGATGCCCCTGAGTGATGCTCTGTTGGCCCTGAATGATGCTGTGGAGAACGTGAGTGATGCTGTGGAGGCCGTGAGTGATGCTGTGGAGGCTCCGAGTGATGCTCTGGAGGCCCTGAGTGATGCTGTGGAGGCCCTGAGTGATGCTGTGGAGACCCTGAGTGATGCTGTGGGGACCCTGAGTGATGCTGTGGTGGCGCATAATAATGCTGTGGTAGCGCACAGTGATTGTGTGGTGTTCTAGCGTGATGCTGTAGTGTTCCAGAGTGATGCTGTGGTAGTGCTGAGTGGTGCTGTGGTGGTGCTGAGTGGTGCTGTGGTGGTGCTGAATGATAATGTGGTGGTGCTGAGTGGTGCTGTGGTGGTGCTGAGTGGTGCTATGGTGGTGCTCAGTGGTGCTTTGGTGATGCTGAGTGATGCTGTGGTGGTGCTGAGTGGTGCTGTGGTGGTGCTGAGTGGTGCTGTGGTGGTGCTGAGTGATAAAGGGGTGGTGCTGAGTGATAATGTGGTGGTGCTGAGTGGTGCTGTGGTGGTGCTGAGTGATAAAGGGGTGGTGCTGAGTGATAATGTGGTGGTGCTGAGTGATCATGTGGTGCTGCTGAGTGGTGCTGTGGTGGTGCTGAGTGATAATGGGGTCATGCTGAGTGATAATGTGGTGGTGCTGAGTGATGCTGTGGTGGTGCTAAGTGGTGCTGTGGTGGTGCTGAGTGGTGCTGTGGTGGTGCTGAGTGATAATGGGGTGGTGCTGAGTGGTGCTGTGGTGGTGCTGAGTGATGCTGTGGTGGTGCTGAGTGGTGCTGTAGAGGTGTTGAGTGGTGCTGTGGTGGTGCTGAGTGATAATGTGGTGGTGCTGAGTGATAATGTGGTGGTGCTGAGTGGTGCTGTGGTGGTGCTGAGTGGTGCTGAGTGATGCTGTGATGGTGCTGAGTGGTGCTGTGGTGGTGCTGAGTGATGTGGTGGTGCTGAGTAATAATGTGGTGGCGCTGAGTGATGCTGGGGTAGCGCTGAGTGATGATGTGGTGATGCTGAGTGGTGTTGTGGTGGTGCTGAGTGATGCTATGGTGGTGCTGATTGGGGCTGATGTGGTGCTGAGCGATACTGTGGTGGTGCTGAGTGATGCTGTGGTGGTGCTGAGTGATGATGTGGTGATGCTGAGTGGTGCTTTGGTGGTGCTGAGTGATGCTGTGGTGGTGCTGAGTGGTGCTGTGGTGGTGCTGAGTGGTGCTGTGGTGGTGCTGAGTGATGCTGGGGTGGCACTGAGAGATGCTGTGGTGTTGCTGATTGGTGCTGTTGTTTTGCTGAGTGGTGCTGTGGTGGTGCTGAGTGGTGCTGTGGTGGTGCTGAGTGATAATGTGGTGTTGCTGAGTGATAATGTGGTGGTGCTGAGTGGTGCTGTGGTGGTGCTGAGTGGTGCTGAGTGATGCTGTGGTGGTGCTGAGTGGTGCTGTGGTGGTGCTGAGTGAAGCGGCGGTGGTGCTGAGTGATGCTCTGGTGGTGCTGAGTGGTGCTGAGTGGTGCTGTGGTGGTGCTGAGTGATGCTGGGGTGACACTGAGTGATGCTGTGGTGGTGCTGAGTGGTGCTGTGGTGGTGCTGAGTGAAACTGTGGTGGCAGTGAGTAGTGGTGTGGTGGTGCTGAGTGGGGCTGGTGTGGTGCTGAGTGATAATGTAGTGGTGCTGAGTGATGCTGTGGTGGTGCTGAGTGATGCTGTGGTGGTGCTGTGTGATGCTGGGGTGGCACTGAGTGGTGATGTGGTGTTGCTGAGTGGTGCTGTGGTGGTGCTGAGTGGTGCTGTGGTTCGGCTGAGTGGTGCTGTGGTGGTGCTGAGTGATGCTGTGGTGGTGCTGAGTGATGCTTTGGTGGTGCTGAGTGGTGCTGTGGTGGTGCTGATTGGTGCTGTGGTGGTGCTGAGTGGTGCTGTGGGTGTGCTGAGTGATGCTGTGCTGGTGCTGAGTGATGCTGTGGTGGTGCTGAGTGGTGCTGTGGTGGTGTTGAGTGGTGCTGTGGTGGTGCTGAGTGATAATGTGGTGGTGCTGAGTTATGCTGTGGTGGTGCTGAGTGATGCTGTGGTGGTGCTGAGTGATGCTGTGGTGGTGCTGTCTGATGCTGGGGTGGCGCTGAGTGGTGATGTGGTGTTGCTGAGTGGTGCTGTGGTGGTGCTGAGTGGTGCTGTGGTTCTGCTGAGTGGTGCTGTGGTGGTGCTGAGTGATGCTGTGGTGGTGCTGAGTGATGCTTTGGTGGTGCTGAGTGGTGCTGTGGTGGTGCTGAGTGATGCTGTGGTGGTGCTGAGTGGTGCTGAGTGGTGCTGAGTGATGCTGTGGTGGTGCTGAGTGGTGCTGTGGTGGTGTTGAGTGGTGCTGTGGTAGTGCTGAGTGATAATGTGGTGGTGCTGAGTTATGCTGTGTTGGTGCTGTGTGATTCTGGGGTGGGGCTGAGTGGTGCTGTGGTGGTGCTGAGTGGTGCTGTGTTGGTGCTGAGTGGTGCTGAGGTTCTGCTGAGTGATGCTGTGGTGCTGCTGAGTGGTGTTGTGGTGCGGCTGAGTGGTGCTGTGGTGGTGCTGAGTGATGCTGGGGTGACACTGAGTGATGCTGTGGTGGTGCTGAGTGGTGCTGTGGTGGTGCTGAGTGATAATGTAGTGGTGCTGAGTGATGCTGTGGTGGTGCTGAGTGATGCTGTGGCGGTGCTGAGTGATGCTGTGGTGGTGCTGTGTGATGCTGGGGTGGCGCTGAGTGGTGCTGTGGTGTTGCTGAGTGGTGCTGTGGTGGTGCTGAGTGGTGCTGTGGTTCTGCTGAGTGGTGCTGTCGTGGTGCTGAGTGATGCTTTGGTGGTGCTGAGTGGTGCTGTGGTGGTGCTGAGTGATGCTGTGGTGGCGCTGAGTGGTGCTGTGGTGGTGCTGATTGGTGCTGTGGTGGTGCTGAGTGGTGCTGTGGGTGTGCTGAGTGATGCTGCGGTGGTGCAGAGTGATGCTGTGGTGGTGCTGAGTGGTGCTGTGGTGGTGTTGAGTGGTGCTGTGGTGGTGCTGAGTGGTGCTGTGGTTCTGCTGAGTGGTGCTGTGGTGGTGCTGAGTGATGCTGTGGTGGTGCTGAGTGATGCTTTGGTGGTGCTGAGTGGTGCTGTGGTGGTGCAGAGTGATGCTGTGGTGGTGCTGAGTGGTGCTGTGGTGGTGCTGATTGGTGCTGTGGTGGTGCTGAGTGGTGCTGTGGGTGTGCTGAGTGATGCTGTGCTGGTGCTGAGTGATGCTGTGGTGGTGCTGAGTGGTGCTGTGGTGGTGTTGAGTGGTGCTGTGGTGGTGCTGAGTGATAATGTGGTGGTGCTGAGTTATGCTGTGGTGGTGCTGAGTGATGCTGTGGTAGTGCTGAGTGATGCTGTGGTGGGCCTGTGTGATGCTGGGGTGGCGCTGAGTGGTGATGTGGTGTTGCTGAGTGGTGCTGTGGTGGTGCTGAGTGGTGCTGTGGTTCTGCTGAGTGGTGCTGTGGTGGTGCTGAGTGATGCTGTGGTGGTGCTGAGTGAGGCTTTGGTGGTGCTGAGTGGTGCTGTGGTGGTGCTGAGTGATGCTGTTGTGGTGCTGAGTGGAGCTGTGGTGGTGCTGAGTGATGCTGTGGTGGTGCTGAGTGGTGCTGTGGTGGTGTTGAGTGGTGCTGTGGTGGTGCTGAGTGATAATGTGGTGGTGCTGAGTTATGCTGTGTTGGTGCTGTGTGATTCTGGGGTGGGGCTGAGTGGTGCTGTGGTGGTGCTGAGTGGTGCTGTGTTGGTGCTGAGTGGTGCTGAGGTTCTGCTGAGTGATGCTGTGGTGCTGCTGAGTGGTGTTGTGGTGGTGCTGAGTGACGCTGTGGGGGTGCTGAGTGATGCTTTGGTGGTGCTGAGTGGTGCTGTGGTGGTGCTGAGTGGTGCTGTGGTGGTGCTGATTGGTGCTGTGGTGGTGCTGCGTGGTGCTGTGGTGGTGCTGAGTGATGCTGTGGTGCTGCTGAGTGGTGCTGTGGTAGTGTTGAGTGATGCAGTGGTGGTGCTGAGTGGTGCTGTGGTGGTGCTGAGTGATGCTGGGGTGACACTGAGTGATGCTGTGGTGGTGCTGAGTGGTGCTGTGGTGGTGCTGAGTGATAATGTAGTGGTGCTGAGTGATGCTGTGGTGGTGCTGAGTGATGCTGTGGCGGTGCTGAGTGATGCTGTGGGTGGTGCTGTGTGATGCTGGGGTGGTGCTGAGTGGTGCTGTGGTGTTGCTGAGTGGTGCTGTGGTGGTGCTGAGTGGTGCTGTGGTTCTGCTGAGTGGTGCTGTTGTGGTGCTGAGTGATGCTTTGGTGGTGCTGAGTGGTGCTGTGGTGGTGCTGAGTGATGCTGTGGTGGCGCGGAGTGGTGCTGTGGTGGTGCTGATTGGTGCTGTGGTGGTGCTGAGTGGTGCTGTGGTGGCGCGGAGTGGTGCTGTGGTGGTGCTGATTGGTGCTGTGGTGGTGCTGAGTGGTGCTGTGGGTGTGCTGAGTGATGCTGTGGTGGTGCAGAGTGATGCTGTGGTGGTGCTGAGTGGTGCTGTGGTGGTGTTGAGTGGTGCTGTGGTGGTGCTGAGTGATAATGTGGTGGTGCTGAGTTATGCTGTGTTGGTGCTGAGCGATGCTGTTTTGGTGCTGTGTGATGCTGGGGTGGCGCTGAGCGGTGCTGTGGTGGTGTTGAGTGGTGTTGAGTGGTGCTGAGGATCTGCTGAGTGATGCTGTGGTGCTGCTGAGTGGTGCTGTGGTGGTGCTGAGTGACGCTGTGGGGGTGCTGAGTGACGCTGTGGGGGCGCTGAGTGGCGCTGTGGTGGCGCTGAGTGATAATGTGGTGGTGCTGAGTGATAATGTGGTGGTGCTGAGTGATAATGTGGTGGTGCTGAGTGATGCTGTGGTGGTGATGAGTGATGCTGTGGGGGTGCTGAGTGATGCTGTGGGGGTGCTGAGTGATGCTTTGGTGGTGCTGAGTGGTGATGTGGTGGTGCTGAGTGATGCTGTGGTGGTGCTGAGTGGTGCTGTGGTGGTGTTGATTGGTGCTGTGGTGGTGCTGAGTGGTGCTGTGGTGGTGCTGAGTGATGCTGGGGTGACACTGAGTGATGCTGTGGTGGTGCTGAGTGGTGCTGTGGTGGTGCTGAGTGAAACTGTGGTAGCACTGAGTGGTGCTGTGGTGGTGCTGAGTGGGGCTGATGTGGTGCTGAGTGATAATGTAGTGGTGCTGAGTGATGCTGTGGTGGTGCTGAGTGATGCTGTGGTGGTGCTGAGTGATGCTGTGGTGGTGCTGTGTGATGCTGGGGTGGCGCTGAGTGGTGCTGTGGTGTTGCTGAGTGGTGCTGTGGTGGTGCTGAGTGGTGCTGTGGTTCTGCTGAGTGGTGCTGTCATGGTGCTGAGTGATGCTTTGGTGGTGCTGAGTGGTGCTGTGGTGGTGCTGAGTGATGGTGTGGTGGTGCTGAGTGGTGCTGTGGTGGTGCTGAATCGTGCTGTGGTGGTGCTGAGTGGTGCTGTGGGTGTGCTGAGTGATGCTGTGGTGGAGCTGAGTGATGCTGTGGTGGTGCTGAGTGGTGCTGTGATGGTGTTGAGTGGTGCAGTGGTGGTGCTGAGTGATAATGTAGTGGTGCTGTGTTATGCAGTGTTGGTGCTGAGTGATGCTGTTGTGGTGCTGTGTGATGCTGGGGTGGCGCTGAGTGGTGCTGTGGTGGTGCTGAGTGGTGCTGAGTGGTGCTGAGGTTCTGCCGAGTGATGCTGTGGTGCTGCTGAGTGGTGCTGTGGTGGTGCTGAGTGACGCTGTGGGGGCGCTGAGTGGTACTGTGGTGGTGCTGAGTGATAATGTGGTGGTGCTGAGTGATAATGTGGTGGTGCTGAGTGATAATGTGGTGGTGCTGAGTGATGCTGTGGTGGTGGTGAGTGATGCTGGGGTGGTGATGAGTGATGCTGTGGTGGTGCTAAGTGGTGCTGTGTTGGTGCTGAGTGATGCTGTGGTGGTGCTGAGTGGTGCTGTGGTGGTGCTGAGTAATGCTTTGGTGGTGCTGAGTGGTGCTGTGGTGGTGCTGAGTGATGCTGTGGTGGTGATGATTGGTGCTGTGGTGGTGCTGAGTGGTGCTGTGGTGGTGCTGAGTGATGCTGTGGTGGTGCTGAGTGGTGCTGTGGTGGTGCTGAGTGATACTGTGTTGGTGCTGAGTGGTGCTGTGGTAGTGCTGAGTGATGCTTTGGTGGTGCTGAGTGGTGCTGTGGTGGTGCTGAGTGATGCTGTGGTGGTGCTGAGTGGTGCTGAGGTGGTGCTGAGTAATACTGTGGTGGTGCTGAGTGATAATGTGGTGGTGCTGATTGATGCTGTGGTGATGCTGAGTGATGCAGGGGTGGCGCTGAGTGATGCCATGGTGGAGCTGAGTGGTACTGTGGTGCTGCTGAGTGGTGCTGTGGTGGTGTTGAGTGATGCTGTGGTGGTGCTGAGTGGTGCTGGTGGTGCTGAGTGATGCTGTAGTGGTGCTGAGTGGTGCCATGGATGTGTGGGAGAGATGAACAATGATGCGTGTGAGTAAGTGGCAGCACAGCTTTTTTATAAACACAGTGCACGGGGAGAAGAGCGGACCACGCTGATCAAAGAAAACCATGCAAAAGTGCACCAACACAAAGGGTACAAGGGCAATGGAAGGGTGTAGGAGCAAAGGCAACAGGGACAACGGGTAGTGCTTGCAGATGATAGATATTCAAAACGAGAGCTGTAGCGGGCAAGCAAGCAAATGCAAGTTTGTTGAGCCAACTGCAACGAGACACGCGGCCGCCATTTAGGTGTGAGCAGGGGGCAGGGGAGCGGATCCCTTTAAAGTGAAGCTCTCGGCAGAGCATGGCCTCGCGGCCGTGAAAATGAAACAGCAGGGACGTAATTAGGGGGGAGGAGAAGTGAGGCCGAGCGCGCGCTGGGGTGAATGTCTGAGGCCGAGTGACCACATGAACTGGACGCAATCAGCGATGGTTTCAGAGCTTGGTTTGCCCTCTATACTCTCGTCTGTTTATCCCTTACGGGATAGAATAGTCGGGACCTAAAAAGAATATTGTCTATAAAATGCTTCCACCTTTTAACGTTTTTGTAGAATGGTGCTGCCTTGTTAAAAATAGAGCAATACCAAAGGGGATGATGGACGGAGAGCTTGAGCAAATCAAACACTCACCCCCAGACAACTGATCTGGGTTGACTCCATCATCATTCTTTAGCTCACTCCTCCACCCCAGTTCAGACATGGCCGTATGCAAATCAGTCTGACCCTGTGCCTCATGGGAACAGTCAAGCACGAACTGCCAAGCCTTGTCTTCCCTGGACCGGAAACAAGCATCCTGGGACCAGTTTCTGGCTAATCAGCAGTCATCAGCCAGGCTAGCGAGAATCCAGAGGCAAAGTGAGCAAGGGACCCATGTCTGGGCACACCCTGCCAACTTAGGGCAAATACAGCGATACCAACGGGGATGATGGACGAAGTGCTTGAGCAAATCAAACACTCACCCCCAGCCAACTGATCTGGCACAGGGTCAGACTAATTTTCGTATCGCCATGTTTGAACTGGGGTGGTGAAGTGAGCTAAAGAATGATGATGGATTAAACCCAGATCAGTTGACTGGGGGGAGTGTTTGATTTGCTCAAACGTCCGTCCATCTTTCCCTTTGGTATCGCTTTGTTCGCCCTAAGTTGGCAGGGTATGCCCAGACGTGGGTCCCTTGCTCAGTTTGCCACTGGATTCAAGATAGCCTGGCTGATGAGGGTTATGAACCCGAAACCGGTCCCAGGATGCTTGTTTCTGGTCCAGGGAATACAGGGCTTGGCAGTCCTGGCTGGACTGTTCCCATGAGGCACCGGGTCAGACTGATTTGCATATGGCCATGTCTGAACTGGGGTGGCTGAGTGAGCTAAAGAATGATGATGGATTAAACCCAGATCAGTTGACTGGGGTGAGTGTTTGTTTTGTTCAAATGCTCCGTCAATCATCCCCTTTGGTATCGCCTCGTTAAAAATAGGCTTCAGCCTGTATTCCCCCATTTAAATGTTCGCTATGCTCGGGGTACAAGAAGCCCCCATGCTCGTACCTTTGATCTGTTCGTACAGTTGTCCATTGAATTCAAAAAAGTTACAAAGGAGGACCACTTCCAGACATTCCAGATGAAAGCATCTAGTCTGTCTCCTGGAGTTCTAGCAAGTAGTGATACCACACTTTGTAACGCCTGACATTGAGGAATGTTGGTGTAAAGCGCTTAAATGCCAAGTGTTACAAGGACCTCAGGTGCAGGGTCAAAGGGTATGTTCTCAATTTTGTCAATCATATCTCCGGAATCCCTGATGTATAACTAGTAATTCTTGGTTAGTAGGCAGAAAAAAGTGTACACATATCTGGACAGGGGCTCAGTACTGGCTCCTATGGTGGAAATAATCGGACACAGGGGTGAATCTTCTATGCTTTTATGGGTTTTTGGAACCCCATAGAGAGCTGGTACCACCGGATATGCCTTATTCAGATAGTCATGTTCTTGTTTACAAATGTGCCCTTCTGACAATGCCTTTCCAGTAATTTTTGGGATATGAGTATTTAGTTTGCCCACCAAAATGGGACTTGTAAAGTTCCCCTAGCATGGTATGTACCTTATTGTTATAGTTTTCTTATCCATCACTACTATGTCCCCTCCATTGTCATGGGGCTTGATGATGATATCATGGTTTGTTTTAAAAGGTAGTATATATAACTGTTGGAGTATATCTGTAAATAAGGATTTGTGATAGTAACTGCATGGGTTAATGAGTGGGTGAGTTAGGGTCTGTATGGGTCAGTGAGTATATGTAGGAATAAGTAAGTGAGTGTGTGTATAACTTTATAGGTGAGTAAATGGCTGTATGATTGACTCTATAGGTGAGTGAATATATATGTGTGAGTAAGTTAAGTCATAAAAATACTTAGGATTAATTGTGGAGCGAGGCAAGATGGCCGCTGGCAGGCCGAAGGGGAAAGACGTGTTCTCTCCTCACTCCCGAGGCAGCGGTTTTGAGTAGAATACAGAGCACGCCACTCTTCTAAATCGACGGCGATGAGGAGCGGTAAAATTCCCCCTTTGAGAGACTCCTCGAAACTCCCCGATGAAAGCTAAAAGCTATTTTGAAATTAAATACCAAAGTAACCTACCTACGGTGAGCCTGCTATTGAGTGAATCGGACTCCCCTACTGGGACATTAAGACCTGTCCTGACTTTAAAGGACAATATAAAAGGGAGCCTGACTCGAGCACAAGAACTTTTGGAGAGAATTATCATCACGAGCCATTACTGTCTGTTTCGATTGATGAAGCATATTATGGCTCCAAAACAAAGAAACACAAAGGAGGATAAAGAGAAAGCAATTTGTAATGATCCTGATGCCACAGCAGCAAACCTTCGGACAAAAACAAACATACGGAGAATGGAGGACCCGGAATCAATTAAGGTAACTGGTAACAATGTAACAGCAAACGCAGTAAATGCAGTGGTAAACCAAAGGGAAAAAGAGAAAAAAAAGGGAAATTTAAAAGATAAAGCTACCGTAATCAGAAGAAACAACAATGGCACAAGGGCATTTGAACAGGCAGGCTTGAGACAACCTACGGTTTTGGAGGCGTTTTCTCCTGCAGCAGTTACAGTGCGATTGAATGCTAAGGCGACAGGTAAAGTGATTGCTCACACCCCGTTGTCAACGGTCCCTGAGAGTCTCCAGGAGGTGAACGGGACACTCACCAACAGCACCGGCAGCACTCAGGAGCAGATTGTTATGATGACTGTGGGAGCATCGGCTCTGTTGGGGGCGGGACCGCAGACGGAACAGACGGAGCAGCGGGCGGGGCGGGCCTCACAGATTGAGCAGACAAGGCACCCGGAGTCACCGAAGCAGAGATCGGGAAGGGCTTCGCTCCACACTGCGAAGGAGTCAGAGCGGTCGAGTGTCACACAAGTCAAGGAGCAGAATGGGATACAGGACTCAGAGAGGGTCTCTGCTACTAATCAGACACCGGTTAATACGGAGACCCAACCAATTCAGACAATGCAGGTAACACAGGAGGAAGGGGATGAAGGGGAGATATTCTCTAATGCTGAATTACGATCAGAGTGTATGGAGGAGTTAGGAGCCAAAATACAAGACAAGAACTTTACAGAAGATACTATGGGTATAGGGGAACAAGATAAAGATCGAGTGAAAATGCCCATATCAATAGGGTCACAGATTGATAAAAATGTACTGGTTTTGGACTCTAATACTATGAGTTTTACGCCACATTCTCCTTTAAACCCACGCTCACCGAGTGATAATTGCTTTTTCTCATTGAACGAGGGCGGTGACGAGGAGGAGGATGGGGCTGTGGGAGGGACTGAACTTGCTTCAAGCTCAGAATCAACTAATGCTGCAAAGATTCTGATACCGATATTGAAGTGGAAATGGAGTTACTACCAACCGGACTAGACTCAGATATTACAGATAGTTCGGAACTGAGGGAAGAAACAGCTCACAAACTCCCCTCCAGACGTAAAACCTTAGTGAGAAAGAGACAGAATAGAACTAAAAGTGGTGTAAGCCCTCTAAAAGTACAGGTTGTAAAAAGACTGGATTGGGACTACTCTGCGACATCACAAATGTACCAAGAGACAGTGGATTCTGCACCAACCCAAGATATGTCACAGAGGCAGACTACAGGACAAGGTCAAGGTCAAGACCCGCTTGGATTTGAAACGATGTATACTATGTTGAAACAGATTCAAGTGGAGGCTAGAGTGGAAAGCCGTGGAGCGAGACAGGAGAGTAAGAAGATACAGGGCTCTCTCAGGAAAGGTAATAAGCTATACACAGATCTTGTGGGAAGGGTTACTGAAGTTGAGGAGAGAACCGGTATTCTGGAAGATGAGGTTAATAAGTGGCAAGATTTCAAACAAGACTAGGAAAAAACTACGTCTGATGTTTTATGGAAACTCTAGGATTTCGAGAATAGGGAGCGAAGAAATAACATACGCTTACTGGGCGTGGCAGAGGGAAAGGAGGGGCAAG
This sequence comes from Lissotriton vulgaris, assembly GCF_964263255.1. Taxonomy (NCBI): domain Eukaryota; kingdom Metazoa; phylum Chordata; class Amphibia; order Caudata; family Salamandridae; genus Lissotriton; species Lissotriton vulgaris. Next base: position 41,000,888 of record NC_141696.1, on the reverse strand, counting down.
ACGTGAGGGCATATGTAATTGAATTGCTCAGAGGTGCTCTAACGGATATAACAGGTTGGAACTGGGAAAAGGAAATACAGCGCGCACACAGATTCCCGTTTGTACAGAGCAAGGTTAATATGTCTGCTAAACCCAGGGCAATACTTATTTATGTCGGAAATTATCTATTAGGGGAAGAAATTATGGCAAAGACAAAACCCCAGGCTAAATGCAGATATAAAGATGTCACATTTTTTGCTAGGCCCGATTTTTGCCACACAACAGTTGAAAGGAGATGGAGGATGAGGGAGCTAATAACCCCATTTCAAAAACTAGGATGTGAGGCATACTTGATGTTCCATAGTAGACTGAAGGTAGTCAAAAATGGACAATTTAAGGTTTTTTATTTGGAGATTAAGGCCCAAGAATATCTGGTGTGGTTGAAGGAAAATAGATCGCAGGATGGTACAATGGCTCTGCTTCCACACGGAAATCGGAAAACTTAAACAATAGAGTTCAAAAAGAGGATCACGAGATTGATACATATTTAAGAATCTCTGACAAATGACATAAGAATAGTAGAGAGAAGGATAGTGTAGGGGAGGAGGGGGGGAAAAAAGGGGGGGAGACAGGAGACGGGGGTAGGATAAAAAGAAATAAGGGGAAGTGGTGTGCTTTTGGGGAGGTACAGGGGTAAGGAAGATGAGTGAGAGGGAGCGTCACCATTGAGGGGTCACAGTTGCCACATATAGGTCTCATGGACCTATTTGCCAGTAGGGGGAGTGGGACAGTCGGGGGGGGGCTCACAGGGGGGTGGGGACCTTTTGGGGGCAAGGGGCACAATATGAAAATAATGTATATAAAAATGCAAACAAAACAAAGGAAAATAAACTATAAGGAAATGTGGAGGCTACATCTGGTGAAACAAATACCTGAGTTGAAATGGCTAAAAAGGATTGGATATGTGTTCGTTATTTACCAATGGCTGTACGAATAATGACAAGGAATATATGTGGCTTGAATGAGAGGCAGAAGAGGCACAAGGTATCTCTTCTATTAAAAAATACGAGAGTTGATTTTTTACTCTTACAAGGAACACACATTATGGCATCTGAAATATTTGTTGTTGTATAGCTTTATTTCGAAATGTTTCATTTCATAAAAGCATTGCAGTAAAATCAATGTGAGCATAAAAACAGTTATACATCAAAACTGACAAAATCTCGACAAAAATGCTAAAAATATACAACCTAATAAAAAACATCCTATCTAAAAACATTTGTGCAAGTATACAATTATCTGTTTCTGAGAGGAATGATGTTAAAAAGGACACATACAGAAAATAACCAGGCCACTAGAATATAAATTGGCATCCTTACTGGAGGAGCTTCCTCCTCGCGGTTCTTATCCTCCAAGCCCAACCCAGAAATTTTGCCAGACCACAAGCAAACAGTGGGTGAGGGTCAGATCTTAACAGCTGTAAGGCCTGCAAATGTGACCGAGTGCCCAGCCTTGCGCAGAGCGGTTTCAACCATCTGCGGCGGGGAGCAGCGTAGGCTGGGCATTCGAATAACAGATGGGGAATAGATTCGACCCTAGTTGTACAGAAAGGGCAAGTTTCCACGGTTTGCCATGGTGGTTTCCATTTAGCTGTCCTTGCGCTTACAGGCAAAACCCCGGCCCTAAATTTAAAATACAACGCCCTATCTGATGGATTCAAGATCACATCGAGGTAGGGTTCTCTAAAGGGACGGGATTTGCTAGCCAAGAACTCCTCAGCTGATCTACACAGATTCGGTTGGGAGACTCTCTCATTATCCACCCACAGCCAGAATATTTTCTTTAGCAGCTGTTTGGGTGGCGCAGATCTGCTAGCCCAAGCATCACCCAGGCCTAAGTCGCAAAGGAGGCGCTTTACACCAAGTAGCCAACCGATCTTATGCCAACCCGGGGTTGAAAGAAGCTCACTTAATGCATCAGCATAGCTTGAAAGTTCAGGGACATTCCATATACGGGCCCACAGAAGGAGGGGACGTAGCTTGGCCTGATCAGCTATGGATCGTGTGCCTGTATCAAGTAGAAGGGGTAGAGTAGGAGAGCTATGAGGGAGCCGCATTAGATCTTTGTGGAACTTATTCTCCAGATGAGACAGGGTGTCAGATTTCTGGGTACCCCACAATTCGGCCCCGTATAGTGCCGCGCTCACAGCCTTTGCCTTGTAGATGGCAAGTATCACCCCGATGGGTTTAAGGGGTGAGGCGCGATGCTCTTTTAAGAGGGCACCCGTGACCCTCCTGTAAGTCAAGATGGATTTTTGGTGATGCGCCTTCCAAGACATAGTATCACAAAGTCTGATTCCTAAATAATCGAATTCCCTGACCCTTTCTAAAGGTACTGCATCTATTGTTGGCGGGTAGACTGTCTTCCTGGGGGGATTCAACACAAGGAACTTGGTTTTGTTGATGTTAATAGCCAAGCCCCTTGTGTCGCAGAAGCCCTGGAACCTCGTTAGCAAAGTTTGGAGGCCCTTCGGGGATTTCGATATCAGCAGGGTGTCGTCTGCGAACAGGAGCGTTGGTATCTTTCTACCCGCCAGGGAAGGAGCATCTGCTGACAATTGAAGAAGGTGCTCTACCACTCCGTTTAGATATAGGGAAAACAGAGTGGGAGCTAGCACACACCCCTGGCGGACGCCCCTGTCAACAGGAATCCGAGATGTTTTTTGGCCCTGCTGACCCCATCTAATTTGGGCAAAATTGCTTTCGTGGAATTTGATGGTTAAGGCTAACAAATACGCGGGCATGCCCATGCCCTCAAGTACAGCCCAGAGTTGGTTACGTGGAACAAGGTCAAAGGCAGTCCGTAAATCGATGAAAGCGAGATACAGACTGCCCTTGCCCAGTTTGACCACTTTCCAATAAAGCATTAGGAAACGGAATGTCTGCTCAATCGTGCCGGTTCCAGATCTGAAGCCGGCCTGAAAGTCAGACAAAACCTTCATTTCCTCGGCCCACTGCAAGATCCTACCCAAAACTACCTTCCCTGCTGCCTTCTGGGTGGAATCAAGCAGACTTATGGGTCGGTAGTTGGCCGGATCGTCCCTGCAGCCCTTTTTAAAAATGGGGACAACTTCCGCACCCCTCCAAGAATCCGGGAAACCGCCACCCACCATTGCCTCATTCAGGAGTTTAGCAATGTATAGGCTCCAAACCTCGACATTGCTACGAAGCAAGTCACCGGGGACTCCATCTGGGCCTGCCGCCTTGTTGGGGACGATGCACCTGATTGCTATCTCCACCTCCCTAGATGAAAAAATGGGGCCAAGATGAGAGTTATCAGCTGGTACCATATGACTAGTACTCCTATTGGGACCCAATGCCCCCGAGGAGTTAGAGTATAGTTTAGAAAAGTGGGCCCACCAAACCTCCCCTGTTATATTACATGTAAGCAGGGAGTCAACAGGCCTATCCCTACCTCTAATCAGAGCCCAGAAAGCCCTTGAGTCCTTTCTAGAACCAGCCTCCATTAAATCGCTCCAGAAGTTGGTTTCATGAGTGACCTTTGCCGCAGCTTGAGTCTTCTTGTAGTTTTTCCTAGCTTGTGAAATCAAAGCCTGATCTTTAGCGCTGACCGCCATAATTAGTTCACTTTTTGCTTGGCGACAAGCGTGGGAATACCATTGATCTCTACCCTTAGTCTCGTTTCTCCGCTTGGACCCCCCCTCCCCTCAGGAACCAGAAAAAGATTGCTAAGTGATACAATAGTCTCCACAAATGGCACAAGGATAGGAGAGTCACAGTCCAGCGTGCCTGCGATACACTTGGCTTCCATCATTATGGACTGAACTTGGGCCATTCTTGTAACATCAGAGGCAACCTTAGCCCACTTTAGTCGCCTCCCGCAGTTTGATGGAACAACTTCGTGGGATGATTTCCAAGTTGGCCGGGATGATGCTGTGGCCCCTAGATCCCACGGGAGAGCAAGCGAGAGGATCAAAGGATTGTGGTCACTATCCGTGGATTGATGGACAACCATATCGAGGGCATATTCCCACAGGTTAAAGTTTAACAGCACGTAGTCGATTCTGGAGGTGTGTCCAATCCTGTTATATGTGTGTGCACCCCCAGTATCTGACTTACAACGACCATTAGTGGCTCTGAGGGAGTATTCCAAGCAAAGTGCGTTGATATCAATAGCATTCTGTGTCCATTTCCTGATGGGGTTGAGAGCAAGCAAGGGAATGCCTCTCTTGGCATCGTCCTCCCATGTATCCAAAATGTCATCGCAGGCCAGAGGCTCAAAGCAACAATTGAAATCCCCGCCCAGAATAGTGAGGGAGTCAATGTTGCAACCAATTAGCTCCTCTTCAACTCCAGTTAAAGACAAAGGGCTCAAGTTCCCAGCCCTGGCCCCCCTTAAGTACATGTTGAAAAGCTCTAGGGTCTTGCCCCCCGGGCATTGCATAGTGAGTCTCAAAAGATCTGGGGATGGTGAATTTATTTGTTTTACTGTGAGCCCCAGTGATACACTTACCCAGATGAGAAGGCCACCAGAAGGACGGCCTTTACTGCCTTTAGACCTGGAGGCCGGCACAGAGTAGGTGGTGAAGCGGACCCTGTGCACGGGCTCCAGGCACCAAGTTTCTTGTAAAAGGCAGATCCCGAAGGGCTCCATAAAAGAGATCCAATCAGGTTTGTCAAAATTCCGGGCAAGCCCTGCCACATTCCAGCTTAATATTTTAAGCTGGGGAACACCTGTCAAGGTCTTGCCAGACTGTGGCTCAGAAACTGGAGAGATGACATGGATATCATCGACCCTGGAAGATTGGAAAGAAGCTGCAGGTGACGAGATATCAGGGGCAATCAGGTTTGCAGCTAGGGGAGTAGTGGGAGGACAGACAACTGAGGAAAGGTGCACCAGATCCTGTGTAAGGGGGGCCTGGATTGGGGACTGGGTAGGAGAGGAAATACTAATCACACCCACGGTGGCCGTCAAGGATAATCTCCCCATCTCCAATATGAAACCATTGGGATTACTTGGTAGTACTCTTGTTGGGGGCGTTAGGAGTCAATCGACATCCTCCAGGCTGCCAAACCTATCTGAAGTTACATTTCCAGGCCAACAACTGTTTGGGTTAAACACAGTGGGAAGGAATTCCCAACTAGGCTGTTGGGGGACTGTGGGCCAAGAACCCCCCTGCGGACAAACAGCTCGAGGGGGATAGAAGAATGACAAAGGCCTCGGGGCAATAGAGGAACCCCAATCTTGGTTCCCAGGAGACCAGATGTGCCTGGCCGTATACACATCGTCAAAAGTTACGACTATACAGTCACCGGGGGTCAATTTCCTCGTAGTGCCCACCCATGGAACTCTTCGTGTCGTTAAGACTCTACTCCTCCTTCCGTTGGGAATAGGTCTATGTATGTTAAGCCAGTGCATAACTTTATTGCGTAGGGAATGCTGATCTTCATATTGGCCATTCTCCAATTCCGGGACACCCGTCAAAACCACCATATAATCATTTGCTTCAGGAGGAAGGTCGATATAACCTCCTCGAAAATTGCTCCTGGTATGGGGACCCTTAGCAGAGTGAGTGGGGGGTTTATTCCGGTGGGCCTGGACGGGACGGGAACTAGTGTTAGCTGGATTCTGAACTCTCGGTGTGGCTGGTGTAGTGTGGTTCCGAGGCGCCTGGGCAGGGCGGGAGCTAGAGCTAATTGGGTTCCGGGCTCTTGGTGCAGCTGATGTAGTGCCAGTATGAGATTGTGTTGCTGGAGTATTTAAGGTGTTAGCCCTGGCCTGGGGGGGCGGATTTGCAGTAATGAGACTCCTGGTGCGGGGTTTGGGAATAGGGTGGGTAGGACAGGGCAAAGTGGGATTAGGGGGCAAACCAGGGATAGCTGTAGGAGGTGGGGTAGGAACCTCTGTAATCGTATTACTATCAATCAACCCCTGACGTTCAAGGCCTCTCAGGCCAAGAGTGGCCAAGGCGATAATACTTTTCTCCATTTCAAGGAGATTGTTCTCTATACGGGAAAGCCTTAAATCCAGGGGAGATAGAAGATTTTTTAAAGACTCCCAAACCACTCCTATAAATTCCCTCTCCCTCCCGTCCTGATTTGTCCAGCCCGTGTCTGATCTCTCAGGTTGTGAGGTGCCTCCAGAATCTAAAGGGACTTGCCCCACAATATTTTCACCACGAGGAGCCAATGGGGAGAGGAAAGGCATGGCCGGACTGGCATCAGCTATTGTGTTATCACTGGTGGGCAAATTTGCGCCCAGCATTGGCAGTTTCTTCCGGGGGGAAGTTAGGCTGGGAGAACGTTTTCTCTTATTGGGATTCCCCGGAATGTTGTCGAGACCGCCATATGAGGTGGAGGCCAGGGATATATCAAGTGATTGTGGGGAAGAAATAAGGGGAACAAGAGGACTGTCCTCGACAGTGAGCGGGCCGTCAGGCAGAGCAGGTAGACCTAGAAGTGGAGAGGGAGTGGGCAGAGCAGGCATATCGTGGACATCAACCACCGCTATAACACCCTCCCGCATACCGGTGTGATTAGGGGAAATAGCAGTGGCTATGTGTCCAAGGGAGGATTTCTTATGGGAGGCAAATTCGAGTGACAGCTTCCTGGCCGCTTCCAAGTCAAGGGACACTCTAGTTTGCAGTTTATCAATTTCATGGTCTATCGCCTTGGTTGTCCGCGTAATAAAATCGTCCATAGGCCCATTATGGGCCAACCCTCCCTTGGCCGCCCTATTGCGTGTAACGCGGGTACACATGTGGACTTACTGTGGCTAACAACCCGGGCAACAAAATAGGCAAACACAAAGTACGAGGCAAGAGTGTAAGAGAGGGGGCCCAGACCAGACCGCTCAGACCTCGAACGGCCTCAAACGGCCCGCTCTTTGCCCGGTCTTCGCCCCGGGCTTTGTCCCGCGCGCGACCCGCGTCGCGGGAGACTCGGACTTGGATATATGGACCGTATGTAGGCAGTGGGCGGGCCACGGGGAGAGCGGACCGGAAGGTCTTGCAGGTCACGCAGGGACTCCTGGGCAATGGAGTCCCTGCACACGCTCGCAGCCCCGCTGCGCCTCGCTCCCACAACCAACTCCAGGCTCCTCAACAAGGTCTCTGAACAGCCCCCAGCCAAATGGGGCGAAGCGGCACCCGCGGAGCGGGTGCGGCGAGTAGTGGCCACAGGTAAAGCAGGCTACAGGAAATCCGACAGTAGCGCCAGGAACAGCGCTACGGCAAACAAGAGCGTCCCAAGGAGCAGTGCAGCAAGAGGAGGTAAAGTACCCTCCTGTGGGCGGTGGGCGGGCCACGGGGAGAGCGGACCGGAAGGTCTTGCAGGTCACGCAGGGACTCCTGGGCAATGGAGTCCCTGCACACGCTCGCAGCCCCGCTGCGCCTCGCTCCCACAACCAACTCCAGGCTCCTCAACAAGGTCTCTGAACAGCCCCCAGCCAAATGGGGCGAAGCGGCACCCGCGGAGCGGGTGCGGCGAGTAGTGGCCACAGGTACAGCAGGCTACAGGAAATCCGACAGTAGCGCCAGGAACAGCGCTACGGCAAACAAGAGCGTCCCAAGGAGCAGTGCAGCAAGAGGAGGTAAAGTACCCTCCTGTGGGCGGTGGGCGGGCCACGGGGAGAGCGGACCGGAAGGTCTTGCAGGTCACGCAGGGACTCCTGGGCAATGGAGTCCCTGCACACGCTCGCAGCCCCGCTGCGCCTCGCTCCCACAACCAACTCCAGGCTCCTCAACAAGGTCTCTGAACAGCCCCCAGCCAAATGGGGCGAGTAGTGGCCACAGGTACAGCAGGCTACAGGAAATCCGACAGTAGCGCCAGGAACAGCGCTACGGCAAACAAGAGCGTCCCAAGGAGCAGTGCAGCAAGAGGAGGTAAAGTACCCTCCTGTGGGCGGTGGGCGGGCCACGGGGAGAGCGGACCGGAAGGTCTTGCAGGTCACGCAGGGACTCCTGGGCAATGGAGTCCCTGCACACGCTCGCAGCCCCGCTGCGCCTCGCTCCCACAACCAACTCCAGGCTCCTCAACAAGGTCTCTGAACAGCCCCCAGCCAAATGGGGCGAAGCGGCACCCGCGGAGCGGGTGCGGCGAGTAGTGGCCACAGGTACAGCAGGCTACAGGAAATCCGACAGTAGCGCCAGGAACAGCGCTACGGCAAACAAGAGCGTGAAATATATCTCTTGGAGCAACTGGGTTTTGTAATCTTAGCCTTCTCGAGACAGGGCTCCAGAAATAGGGGGGTGGCAATACTATCAAGGCGCCGGGATATTACTACGAGGAAGAAATTAGAGGATGCTTGGGGGAGATGGGCGTTGGTAGAGTGTATGATTGGAGAAGAGTGGATCACTCTAGGCTCGATTTATTGTTCCACAGGGGATGACCCTGAAATTTTTGAGCACCTGGATGTAGAGCTGGCTACATGGGCACCCTGTATTATTCTTGGAGGTGACTTTAATATCAATGGTGCAGGGGGGCTAGGAATAACGGCAGGATCTCATACAACGTATAAAGGTAGGAAGAGAAGAGTATTCTGAGCAATTTGTTCTATGGCTAGGAATAATGCATTAATAGATTTATGGGATAATTTTAAACCACAAGACAAGGGATACACATATTATTCCGCCCCGCATAGGGTAAGTGTAAGATTAGATTACTTCCTCGTAGCAAGTATTTGTTTATCTAAATCTCAGATTGAGAGGATGCCTCGCTTATTGTCTGACCATAATCCGTTAATTTTAAACTATACTGCCATGTTGAGCTCTAGGGAGGCTACAAGGTGGACATTTGAAAGAGTGCTCCTAGAGGATGAGATTTATATTCAACGTATGACGCAATGGATTGAGGAGTATTTGACAATAAATAGAGGTACTGCGTCAGATGGTATTGTATGGGATAGTTTCAAGGCAGGGATAAGGGGTGAGACTATCAGCTATAGAGTTAACAAACGCAAACAGGAGCGACTTAGAATCCAAACAGTTAAATCACAGTTGCTCTTAGCCGAGGAGGAGTTAAATGAATGTATAGTAGCAGGTAAATCGCCGGAGTTCTCTCTTACTAAATTAGCAAAGATAAGGAGGGAGGCAGAGGAAGATATAGCAACTAAGGCAGCAAAAATATATGTGGCCAATAGAGAGAAGTGCTATGAAGCTAGTGAAAGGGTGGGACGAACATTGGCAATACGAGCAAGACAAAAAATTGCGTTACGAGAGATAAGGGCGATCAAAGACAGTTCAGGGAATGAGGTAACAGATACACAGGAGATTAAAGAAGTTTTTAGACAGTTTTATATGAAATTATACGAAGAGCAGCAAGGAAAAGACCCAGTGGAAATTGCACTTTACCTAGAGAGTTTCGAAAAAGTGACGATAGAGGAGGAAGAACGACAAAGACTAAATTTACCCTTAGAGTCTCAGGAGATTGAAGCCGCCCTTATGAGTTTACCATCAGGAAAGGCAGCAGGGCCTGATCAAATACCTATAGAGTTCTTTAAGGTATTTTGGAAAGCATTAGGAAAGGACATGGTGAAAACCTTGCAACAAGCACAGATAGGGGTATCTGTTCCAGGCTCGTGGTCAGGCGCAGAAATTGTGGTTATTTTAAAAAAAGGGAAATCATCTAAGGAACCTGGCTCTTATAGACCTATCACACTCATGAACGCTGACACAAAGGTCTATTCTAAAGCATTAGCAGTAAGGTTTGCTAATGTGATAACACCACTAGTTTCCATCAATCAGCATGGATTTATTCCAGGGCGGGGAACGACTCACCATACTCGGAAACTTATTACCTTACTGGACACCATGGAAGTCTCAGGGGGCCCGATGGTGGCGATGTTTTTAGATGCCGAGAAGGCTTTTGATCGGGTTTCCTGGGACTATCTATGGTGTGTTTTAAAAAGAGTGGGATTCTGGGAGGGATTTGTTAAAGCAATAAAAACACTCTATAGGAATCCGGTTGCTGCTGTAAGGGTAAACTCGGGGTTGACTAGGGAGATTCAAATTAAGAGGGGAACAAGACAGGGGTGCCCATGTTCCCCTCTGTTGTTTGCTATGTACTTGGATCCCCTGATTCGGAGGATGACAAGAAATGAAGATATAGCTCCAGTGATTACGCATAGGGGGAATGCAAAATACTTTCTTATGCCGATGATGTGGCAGTTCTTACATCATCTCCGAGGGAGGCTATTCGAAGGGTGGAAATAGAGGCAAAACATTTTGGAAGGGTTTCAGGCTATTCTCTGAATACTAATAAAACGCAAATAATTAAGAATAATAATGCAGTATTTCATGATCATAGGGTTGTAAAAACAGGTGTTAATCTTGGTATTATAATTGCCTCAGAATTGGACAAAGTGGTGGAATTGAACATAGTCCCTATTATAGCTAAGGTTCGAAGGGATTTAGACAGACTGCATAACCTCCACCTCTCATTAGTTGGCAGAACAAACATTATCAAGATGCTAGTGTTACCAAAGTTTCTATATATATTTAGGGCAATCCCACTGATATTTGACAGCTCCTGGTTTAAAAAGCTAGAAGCCATGATTAATAGGTTTATATGGTCCAAAGGAAAGACCCGAAGAGCACTAAGTTTCATGGCACTCCCAAGACAACGAGGAGGATGGGCACTACCAGATTTGAAACTATATTACTGGGCCGCCGCCTTGCAAAATATGATGGGGCTAATCGGAGGTGCAGAAATGGAGGGGGATGATGAGTTAGGAACCCTGGCAATATATGGTCTCCTGCTGGAAGAAGATGTTAACAATGTACTCCTTAGATATTTCGATTCAGCATACTATAAGAGAACTCGTTTCAAGACACTTATGGCAGCATATATTGTCTGGAAAGCCTTCAGTAAGAGATATGGCTTAGGTAAAAATAACAGATACACAAGAATGAAGAATAATTCAAATTTTCCTAATGAAATTTTTTCTGATCTAGCATTCACGGTTTGGGTACAAAAAGGAATTATTAAAATTGGAGATATGATTGGATCTGATGGTCTCATGCAGTTCTCAGAGATTCAAGCAAAATATGGGATAGAAACAAGGCATTTTTTTAAGTACCTTCAAGTAAGAAGTTTTTTGTTAAATAAAAGAGGGGGAACTGCCGGATTTGAGAAAAACAATATTCTGGAGCTGGTACAGGAAGGAATTGATTGTAGTATTAAAAGGTTCTACTACGAATTAATAGAATCAAAACAAGATGACTTGGAGAAATGGGGGGAAAGCTGGGCAACTAAATTAGATGCTGAAACAGATTGCTTTAATATGTCATTAGAGTTGGGTCAGAATGTTCTGTGTTCTGCAGCATTGCAGGCGCAACACTACAAGACATTGTATCGGCTGTATTATACTCCGGCAAAAATTGCTCAATGGGGAGCTACAACCGGTATTAATTGTGCAAGATGTGGAAGCCTGCAAGCTGATATTATACATGTTTTTGCAACATGCCCATCATTATTTACAATTTTGAATGAAATAGAGACTTATATGCAAAGGGCGTTGAGAATAACAGTTAATTTAACCCCCACTTTAATCTTGTTGGGTGTAAATTCAGACGGTACACAGGGGGAAGAATGTTATTTTATTTTTGTGGCCATGGCAATATTAATGTTATGTATTGCATCAGCTTGGCTGGACCCAATACCACCGACATATCAACAATGGTTGGCAAGGATTTTAAATATATATAATTTGGAAAAAGCAATCTATGCTAGAAGGGGAAAGAAAGGGAGGAAACTGGGATTGAAAATATGGGAACCAATAACTAGATGGAAAGATGAGATTTAGGATAATTGATCTAGGATAATTGAATTGTATATAGAGACGTATTGATGAACAATGTCATTAATTATTGAGATAAGATGTACTAGCTATGAAGTATTTATGTTATAACTTTTTGATTTTCTATAATTCCCTGGTCCTTGTTTATATATCTTTGGGATTCATGAATTTATTCTTCACTTGTGTATGTACAAAGCAAATTTCATTTCATGTTATTTTGTGCTTCTTGCCCTCGGTTTAGGGGGTAAAATTGTTAAAAAAAATTCAATAAAAATATTTTTAAAAAAACAGGATTCATTGTGGAGCATCAAATGAAAGGCAAACAACACATAGCAATAATGCAGGCGAAAGCACACTCTTTAAACTATGGCTTCAAAACTTTGAGAACTGTCCTTCATTTGACCATCTTTTAACAATGATGAGTGTTCATTTAATGCCAACAGTGACTTACAAAATTGAAACACTCAAGGACGCCCAGAAGGCATCTTTAACAAAATCCAAACAAGAGTATACAAATCTGTGTTAAGCATCACGAAAACTGTATCTCCAGCACAGGTGCCTTTAGAGTTTGGACTACTGACCCAAACATTCCAATGTAATGGAGCCTTTATAAAACTATACCGGAGACTAGGCTTGTTGGAAAGAGGGTCAATCAACCACATGTGCTGGAAGGAAATAGAGGAGCAAACACAGCAAAATAAAAAAGATCATGGGGGCTATATCTAAAACAGGCTATTGAGGAGCTTGGAATACGAGACGCCTGGAGTAAAAGTTTTGGGAAATAGGCCTTTTATAAAGTAATAAAAGCCTCAAACAAGCATCTTTTATACTTAACAAACAAGACAAGCCTTGCACTCAGATGACACACCTGGACAGTGATAAATTCAAATAAAAAACTACAGCACCAGGATTACCTTACAACATACTTTTCACCGAAAATAAAACACCAGTTTTTGCAGTACCGTTTCGAAGTATCAGAAACAAAAAATCTAATGCCATCCTGGAAGGTTCAGACATCGAACTAAGAATGTGCCTTATGCAAATATAAGGAATAAAGTCTTGCACACATATTCTCTGTTAGCCTGAGTCACCTGTCAAAAAGGAGGAGAATGCTGAAAATATTTTTTAGAGAGCTAGAAATACGAACATGCAGGCAAGCAGTAAACCGTTGGATGGGTGGCTCCTCTATACCGCTCATATACCGGGGAGTAAAATTTGTAAAAGTAAACATGAGCGCACTAGACCAATCAATTTAGGGTACTAGCACCTTGAAAAAGAACTACAACTAGGACGCACAACCAGGATATTATCACATGAATAAAGTAAAACAATTGTCTTTGTATAAAGCATCTGACTTTTTAACCAAGGGTTTATGTAACATACAAAGGATGAACAATGGTTACTCTGAGCAAAATAACCGAAGGTCAATCAATGGAAATTAGTGTTGTAAGAGCGATTAAACAAAAGAACAAAGACAGCGCACATTAAACCCTGGTTCAACGTGAAGGAATACATTCAAATTAAAATGTACCCCAGCACATTAGCACTTTAAACATTATCTCTTACACTTTAAATAATGGGACTGCACAAAGACCTCAGGAAAAAAGTCACACTCCGAGTAACGAGTTTTTAAATAACAATCATTCAAGTCAAGGCCTCACAAGAACTACATTAATGACATTTTTATATTAGTTTTAAATTTGAGTTTTTAGTTCCGTTTTAAAAGACTTGTCAGGCACCCACACTTAAATCAAATGTTATGAAATGTAAGGAATGAATGATTGCGTAATGGTTTTTATTGACTAGAAAGTAATCAGGGGAGAATGGATCTCTTGTCCTGTTTTTACCAGGGTCTGGGGTTCTTGCCGGCTAAAAAAACCCTGATTCACATAGTGCTCGTAATAGCTGTATAACAAGGGAAACCAAGATATACCACTATTACGAGCACTACTCCCTTTGGACGGCAAGAACCCGAGACCCTGGTAAAAACAGGTCAAGTGATCCATTCTCCCCTGATTACATGATAATTGAATGAAAGCCAAATGGATTATTATGGATTATTGCTTCTTCCTCACTTACTTAAACGTTTTATTGACTAAATACATAAATAAATAAATACAATACAAAATGTGTGAGTAGCTCTATGAGTGACTGGCAGTGTTTGAGCTGGAGTAGGGCTGTATAGGTAGATATATCCGGGCCTTTATTAGTGAGTGCGAAGGTGTATGAGTGGCTGTATGGGTGTCTGAGTAGATGTGTGTAGACCTATGAATCAGTGAGTGGGTATGTACATACTGGTATGGGTGTGTCAATGGTTTTGAGAATGGTAGTGTGGTGATTGGATGGTAACATGGGAGTGTGAATGGCTATGTCAGAGATTACATGGATCGGGTCATTAGTGATGGCCTTAGTGATGTCATTTGAGATGTCATGAGTGATGTCACTGACTATGTCATGAGTGATGCAATATGTGAGGTGATAAGCAGTGCATTGTGGAGGCTTGAGGCATAGTTAGCTCATCTAACTATAACTGCTGAATTTCTCTGGTTTTCTACAAGTGAAACTTAAGCCTAACTATAACGTTCCTGTGACAATTGTTTTGTTCAGTGAATATCCATGTTTAAAACAACTATTTCCTAATTATAACAGCCCTGCATGAGAATGTTAAGATGCCAATTCCTTATTATAACTTACATGTAAACCTTTGGGGGTTCAGTGAATTTCCATGGTTTTAAAGTAGCAATGGTCTTTGCAGAATGCTGTTGAAAGGGTGCAGGGCCTATGACCAGCTCTCAGAGTAAGACTTATAAATAGTACCAGTAGGGCTTCTTGGTCCCCACTAGTCCTTTATCAGCCAAAAAACGTTATTTCCAACCAGTAGTGTGCTAAGAGACTTGTTTGCAGAGTTGTGAAAAAAAGGGGCTATGGCCTTGGAACACCTCTTTGCAAACTGACTGTGTGGTACTTTCTTGAGGTAACAAGAGGGATACCTGGCCCCCAAATACCCTCAAAAGCCAGGGAGACTTCATCCCCCAACTAGTACTATGCCAGGAGGCACCTCTGCAGAATGATGCAGAAAGTACTTCCTTGATGATCTCACTGGTCGTGCCTGTATGATTCTAGATACTATTAGTGCCATTGCCAAGGATAGACTGCGCATACCGGGTGTTTTTGACAAAGTGTAAAACATATATATATATATATATATATTTTGTCAAAAATTAAGGATGTTGAAGTGGCTACAGGTGATTGGTTGATAGCCTTAGATGTGTCAGCGCTCCACACGAGCATATCGCATATTGATGGCATGAATGCGGTTGAACACTATTTGTCTAGAAGAAACACTTGTGCTAAGGACCATAACATAATGCTCCTTGAGATGTTGAATTTTTGCCTCACCAACAATGTCTTCTTATACAACCAACAACTGTATCGTCAACTACAGGGAGTAGCAATGGGGGTCAGCTTCTCCCCAAGCTTCGCATGTTTGGACATGGGGGCTTGGGAGGAGCTGGTCCTGGGCCATGAATACCGCCATAACATTAGCAATAATTTGGTTGCGTGGTTTCGTTTCATAGACGATCTTTTTGTTATTTGGCGTGGCAGAGAGGAGGATGCATTGAAATTCGTTGAGAACATCAATATAAATGAACTGAATTTGAGATTCACAGCAACACTAAGCCAAGAAAGTGTGACTTTTATTGATACAGAATTGTATATAAAGGGCAATAAGCTAGAGGCTAGGATTTTTCGGAAAGCAACTGCTGGCAATAGCATACTGCACGCAGCTAGCGCACATCCACCTCATTTAATATCCAGCATCCCTTACGGGGAGATGCTGCGTTTAAGCCGCATCTGCAGCAACTCATGTGATTTAAAGAAAGCACAGGATGAGAGTATCAGCCGCTTTTTGAAGAGGGGTTATTCGAACCAAGTACTACAAAGGGCTAAAGACAAATCCATGGCTCTCTCTCGGGAGGAGCTGCTGATTAGAAATAGTGAGAGGTTGGATGAGACAGCAGATAACCCAGCAGATGAAACTCCTGGTAATAACAATAGTTTCAGAGTTATTACTGGATACAATAGACAACATCAACAAATCCGAAAAATACTCAACAAACATTGGCCTTTGGTTACCCATGATTCTGTCATAGGCAACAGTCTCCCGAAACAAGTCTCCCTCACATTCAGCAGGGCACCATCACTTCGAGATCATGTGGTGGTTACGAATTCCGAACCCTACATTAAATCAACCTGGTGGGAAAAGAACAAAGGCTTTTATAGATGTAAAACCTGCAAGGCCTGTAGCCATGGACAAAACACAAAAAACTATAGGGACGGATTCACCAATATACAGCATCCCATTACTCAGGTTTTAACATGTAAAACCGAGTATGCGGTATACATATTGGAATGTCCCTGCGCACTGAAGTATGTGGGCAGCACGAAGAATGCTGTCCACATTCGCATTCTTCAACATCTGCGGGCCATTGCTAACAGCGATAACACCTATCCAGTGGCCCGTCATTTTAAAGAATGCCACCACAGTGACAATACCCAACTTAGATACTGGGTGATTGATTCAATTATAAACAGCAAGAGAGGGGGAGATAGAGATGCAAAGTTGAGGAAATTGGAGACCAAATATATCTTACTCCTCAATACAAAGTCACCAATGGGCCTCAACGTTACGGAGGATTTATACACATGCTCACCCTGAAATAATCATAAGTGTTACCTTTAAGAGCAGCAGGAATTACCCACATGGATGTTCCCAAACATAAAGTCCCAAAAGGGAAAATACTGTGGGTATACTAAGTGGAGAAAGAATAGATTTGGTCAATTTAGTTTTCTTAAATCTGAGGAGGATGTAAACTATATGAAATTATTGAATTGTTTTTTTTCTGGGGAGCACAAAGAGAAAATATTTAGATTGTGGTGGATCCTAAATCCCAGTCAATCGATCAGTATTATTCATTACACTAAAATATATTCATATATATTTTTTTCACTTTCTATTACTGTAAAAGACTATGGAAAACAAAATGTAATTAGGTCAACAAGCAAGATCATTAACTAGGACGTACAGGGTGGCAGGATGTACCTTAGCATCCATTTTTTCACTATCCATTGGATGGGGTATTCATTGTTCAACATATAGATAAATGTTGGAATTAGGACTGTCATAGTTATAAGACAAAATATTGCACAATTTGCGTTTTTTCACATTTAATTGCGTAATTTGCACAATAGATGAGCGTATTTGCACAATTTGGTATAATACCAAAAAATAGCATTTGCACTTTATTATTGACAGTCTTCGATTTGATTTACGATATGTGGTACCCTGCAGTGTAAAAAATGTAAAATTTGAATCATGTATTTTACAAGTAATTTTCAGGATGAAATGATACAATGCCATTAATTAGATATTGTTACATGTGTATATATATTATCATGTAGAGATCCAAGAACTTTTTTGATTTAGCAAAAAGAGTATTTTACTAGGAATATATATGGAGTTATTGTATAGTAAATCATTATCCACATATATACAAATATTCATTTGTATGAAGAATATCTATGCAATCAAAATAGTGAACCTCTTATATATTAATTTTTTGCCAACATATGTGTAAACACTAACCAAGATCCGACAGTATATTGGTATTTGACTGATATTTTGACTGTTGCCTCCCACAAAAATATCGGAGCTGAATAGTTTATTTAAAACATATCATCAAGTATGTTTTCCATGTCTATGCTTCAGAGTTTCACATGTGCAACCAATTTCCTATCACTGACACCGACAAACTAACATTGTCATGTGAACAAGGCTCGTGGGAGCCGAAACGTCATAGACTATTTTTCTGCACTGAATAAATAAGAAACCTTACTGGTCCGTGTCCGAGTGGTGCTTTGCCTGACGGGTTGTTATCTCCAAGACAGGCGGGACGGCGGAATACACGATATATATATATATATATATATATATATATATATATATATATATATATATATATATATATATATATATATATATATATATATGTATATATATATATATATATATTACCTACTGGCAGTCGGTCGCCAGTAGGTAGTCATAGTTAGGATTGTTTTCTATAGGAAATCCGCAACATTCTATTGGGAATAACTTTGGCGCCGGTTGAGAAATCTGCCTGTAGTTTTCCTTAAATTTGCCTCGCTGCGCTCCGCTCCTTCCCTGAAAGTTTGGGGGGGATTCGTCAAGCGGGGGCCGAGATAAAAGGGGTCCCAAAACATGTTTTCCTCATGTTAATTTCCATAGGGCGGTTGGACTCACTTTTAGCCCGAACGGCTGAATGGATTTCCACAAAACTTGGCAAAATTGTAGGGACTGGTAGCCCGATGTGCCTTTGCTATGTCTCAAGATATGTGCTCCAGTGGATTTTGAGAAATTTAGGTTCAAAAAAATATATATATCTGGGCGGAGCCTAACCACACATCTGATCAAATTGGCTGTCAGCACTTCATATAAGAAGTGTTGGCAGCCATCTTGGGACCAATATACACGATAGCACCTCATTAAAAAGCATTGTAGTTAATAAGGGGTTTTAGGACTTTAGTTACATTATAAATCATTTGTTGATGGTACCATACTCATTTTAGGAATTGTGGTGTGTTCTAAGGTGATTTTACCATGTGAAAAAGCCTTATGCTGTGATATCATGAATCATGTTTGAAAGAAAACTAATATCTCATGATTTTCCCACAGTGGTTTGGAAGGGGATCTATAAGCTAAACTGAAAGCATATTTTCTGTAAATTCACATTATCTTTCTCAGTCATGTGAGAATGAAGTCTGACATTCTCAGTAAAACATGTACATCCAACAAGGACAGAGACTGTCAGTTGATTCCTTTGTGTTCTACTGCAGCCTCCTAGAGTGTTCTAAAGAACAACTAGAGCGCTAACAGTCCTACTTATTACAAAGGTATAGCACACCTGAAGCCATCGTGATGGGAATAAAGTGGTAACTCTTAAAACATTTAATTTAAAAAGGAACAAAATGAGGGGATATATTATGCCATAGAAAGTATTATTAGTGCTGCAGAAAGAAAAATGAGGGCACATTTTGAGTGACTTCTCAAATCCTCTTCTATTTCATTAAAAAATTCTGACATGCAGTCTCCCAAGATGGCCACCAGAGACAAAAGAGCCCAAATGTAGCCCAAATATCACCCAGATGTAGCCCAAGTATAGCCCAATGACAGAATGTCCCAGAGTGTTCTAAAGAACAACTCTAGAGCTAACAGTCCTACTTATTACAAAGGTAGGGCACACCTGAAGCCATCTTGATTGGAATAAAGTGGTAACTCTTAAAACATTTAATTTAAAAAGGAACAAAGTGAGGGGGTATATTTTGCCATAGAAAGTATAATTAGTGCTGCAGAAAGAAAAAGTAGGGCACATTTTGAGTGACTTCTCAAATCCTCTTCAATTTCATAAAAACATTCTGACATACAGTCTCCCAAGATGGCCACCAGAGACAAAAGAGCCTAAATTTAGCCCAAATATCACCCAGATGTAGCCCAAGTATAGCCCAATGACATAATGTCCCAGAGTGTTCTAAAGAACAACTAGAGCGTTAACAGTCTTACTTATGACAAAGTATGGCACACCAGAAGCCATCTTGATTGGAATGAAGTGGTAAGTCTGAACACATTTAATTTAAAAAGGAACAAAATGAAGGGGTTCATTTTGCCATAGAAAGTATTAGTGCTTCAGAAAGAAAAATTAGGGATCATTTTGAGTGACTTCTCAAATCCTCTTCGATTTCATTAAAAAAATTCTGACATGCAGACTGAAACATGCACTTTGAATACCAGCAGCAGACTTCCCTGGTGAGCAGTAGTTTTACCACAGTGATCTTGTGGTATTGGGTTCCCAAGGCCTACATGCTCCGCAAAATACCCACTTACACCAAAAGAACTGTTGGCACGGAAACTGAAAAGTACAAAAGACAAGTTTATTAAGACCCCATGGGGTGGTGGTACATTCCTACAGCACCCTTCGGCAATGCAAGAAGTATCACACCGAACGTTGGTGTGAGTCCTTCTTTTATACATTATACAGGTAATAAAAAGATAGGCGGTACAAGGTTTACAGAGTTTATGTAAATATATGGTCATTTTTGGAGCACAGCCAACTCATGGGAGGAGTTACAACTCCACTGGTCAGTTCGGCAGAACATTCCTGAGGGGTGACTGGTCAGTTGGAACTGCGCATGTACAGACTTGACCGTTACTAAAAATAGCCTGTTGCTGGGCAAACTCGAGTGGTCAGCGGCACGGACAAAGGACTAAAGGAATGCTGACCACGAGGCCGCTCATTCCCTAAAATGGCCGCCGTAACATACAAAATGGCGTTTTCGAGTAAGGCCAAATTAAGGGAAATAACGTGTAGCAAAGCTAAGCGCTAACCCGGCCATTGTCAAATTACGACAACCTAATAAGCAAATAGAGTGCTAACATTCAGAATTTATGGCAAATGTGTGACACATCTGAATGCCTTCTTGATGGAACCAAAGCAAACAAGCATTGAAAATGCAATATATCTCGCCCTCGTTTAAGTTAAAGCCATTCTGTTTGTAATGAGGTGCCTTTTTAGCTTTGCTTTTATTAGTGTTTTTTAAACTTTCATATAAATAACATGCATCTGTATGCGTATATGTATATGTATGCATACATTTATATTTGTATTTATATAGATATTCAGATTATATATGTTTATATATGTATGTATATATATTACCTACTGGCGGTAGTTAGGACCTAGTTTCCATTGGAAATCCCCAACATTCTATTGGGAATAACTTTGGCGCTGGTTGATGAATCTTCGCAAATTTCTCAAAGAAGATGGCTCGCTCCGCTCCTCTCCTTCCCTGAAAGTTTGGGGGGGATTAGTCAAGTGGGGGCTGAGAAAAAAGGGGAGGTCCCAAAACGTGTTTTCCCCATGTTAATTTCCATAGGACTTTTCGACACGGCTACAGCTTGAACCGCTGAAGGGAATTACACCAAAGTTGTCAAAACGGTAGTGTCTGGTACGCAGATCACGCTTTTGGTTAAATAGTGTAAAGCCCTCCAGTAGTTCCCAAAGAAAATGAAAAGAGAAATTTTTCAGAAAAAAAAATTGGGGGGGGGGGCCTTGGGGGGCTTCTCTCTTTATTTTAATCTTTTTATTTTAATATCGAGGGTGCCTCAAGATGGCCGCCGCCTGGTTGTGGGCAGGCCGGGAGGACGTGGTTTCCGCTTCCCCCTGCCTGGGGGAAGCCTTCGATGTCCGGTCTCCCGTGCCGAGTGATGCTGGCCAGACGAAGAAGTGTGGGCTGGTGCGGGGCTCCCGTGTGCTGAGGGAGCCCCGGGAAAAGAGGAGGCGCCGCCAGCGGGCCCCCTATTGCGTAGCAGTGACGGGCGCGACAGTGATGCAAGAGAGACTCAATCTTTGTACACACTGACTCAACATTCGCAGAAGTGCGCAGCAGGAAGCAATGAAACTATATTTACTGGAGACAAGACAGCACCTTCAAAGAAAGGAAGTCACACGAGAGAACTAATAATATGGCAAGGGCGCGCAGCTTTCAAGTAATGCACAGAAAGTGCCATTGAAATAGCAGGTTTACAGCACTCGGCGGGCAAGCGTGTTCAGTGCCCCTTGAATGCGTAAGCAGGACAGGACATGCCTACTTCCACGAGCCATGGGGTGGCCAGTCTGTGCTGCAAGCAGATTACACGCACAGCAACAACTATAATCCTCGCACGAGGGTACGGCGGTGAGACAGTATCTCTATGGACTCCCGGGCTTCTCTTAGAAATGTAAAGGTGCAAGGTGTCGTAGTGGAGTCACGGGCTGTGGTAAGACGCCTGCGTTGTTTATTATGTTGAGCAAACAAAGGATTGGCTCACATAGTCAACGAAGACAAAAGTACTCTGCCAAACCGGTCATTTTCAGCCAGGCGGGCAAACACACGCCACTCAAAGCGACAACCGTACAAAACTAGAAACCACAGGGTACTACTGTACACCACGGCGATGGGTAATACATGGCCGTGTCCTCCGAGCCCTGGAGACGTGACGCAAAGCCAGAAAGTGATGTATGGAATGCTTGCCTTATCTCAGCCACTAGAAGGTACTCTAGACGGCATTCCGGAAGTTTGTTCGTTTGCTCACTGCACAGTACAGACAAGGGAGGACACATATGAAATCAGTTTTAGCTCTGTCCCAAAAGCGACAGCCCAGCTTGATCTGTCTGGCCAGGTCCACTCTGTCGGAAAACGCAAGCAGCCCCAAACACAGTGGCCCTCATTAGCAAGGTGCATGTAGAGTCCTATGGGGAAGCAACTGCAGGCCCTTACCTGCACATACCTGGGTCAGTTTCCTTAATTTGCATGAACATGTCTTAATATGGTCCCTTGATCGCTGTGCCATGTGGTCTTAAGTTGAACCTCACTGACCCCTCAGGAGCGATGTGTGACGTGTACACACTCCTCAGAAGCTGCATTTTAACTAGGACGTCTCCAAGTGTTCAGTATATTTTGGTCATCACTGAACTTTGGGAGCACGTTGTTATATGTCTACACACCGCAAAAGTAATTGATACCTCAAGATATTTCCCTTATTTTATTTATTTATTTATTTATGAGGCTTTTAAAGCGCACGGCTACCCCCAGCGGGGGTGTCCCGGTGCTGTAGACTGCAAGCTAGAAAGGAAAGACATACTTATACAGAGGAGAATAGCCAGGTCTTCAGTCGGCTACGAAAAAGTGATTCAGACGAAATGAACCTAAGGTCTAGAGGGAGGTTGTTCCAAAGTTTGGCTGTCATAACTGAAAAAGCTTTACCGCTCATTCTGGAGCGACGGAACCAAGGGACTGTGATAAGACGTAGGTTGTTAGACCGAAGGGATCTGACCGATTGGGAGAGTACAAGTCTTTTTCGTAAGTAGCCTGGTCCTGACCCATTAAGGGCCCGGAAGGCAAGAGTCAGCATCTTAAACTGGATGCGTTTGGAGATAGGGAGCCAGTGTAACTCTTTGCAGTAGGATGCGACCGACTGGCGGTAGGGGATATTGCCAATCAGCCTCGCCGCCGCGTTCTGAACGATCTGTAGGCGTTCAATTTGATACAGGGGGGCTCCGGCGTAGAGACCGTTGGCATAATCC
Source organism: Lissotriton vulgaris (assembly GCF_964263255.1). NCBI lineage: Eukaryota > Metazoa > Chordata > Amphibia > Caudata > Salamandridae > Lissotriton > Lissotriton vulgaris. Next base: position 40,977,891 of record NC_141696.1, on the reverse strand, counting down.
AGGTGTGATGTTATTAGGGCGTGAATAACCGTTCTGCGGGCATCCACGGGCAGATATGGGAAACTCTTTATCATCATGCGTAGTTTCCAAAAACAGGCTGCAGTAACCTTGTTTATTTGGGTTTTACATGAGAGGGCATCGTCAAACTGAAAGCCCAAATTGCGAACAGTTTGGACAGGGATAGGGAGGAGATTGAGCACTGTCGGCCACCACAAAGTAGAAGGTATAGTGATTTTTTGATTAAAAAATAAAACCTCTGTCTTATCGGTGTTGAGCCTAAGATGGTTAGCAGTCATCCAGGAGCAAACTTCGCCAAGACAGTGGCGGAAACTGGCGAAGCTGGAGTCAGAGTGATCTCTGAAAGAAAACACTAGCTGTGTATCATCAGCATAAGAGATCACTCTGACCCCCCACGACTCAACCACCTTAGCCAAAGGGGCCAAATGAACATTGAAAAACAATGGGCTCAACGCAGAGCCCTGCAGAACTCCACAGACAAGGGGCTTACTCTCAGATTCAAATGGTCTAAGGAGAACCCTCTGCGGTCATCCTTTAAGAAAGGAACTGATCCACGACAAAGCGTAACCACCCAATCCAATCTGCTTTAAGCGATCCAATAGTATCTTATGGGACACCGTATCGAAAGCGGCGGATAGGTCGAGGAGGACCAGCATGGCCTCCTCGCCCCTATCCACACGCTCTCGAATGGTCTCAGAGACCTCCAGGAGCGCCGTCTCAGTACTGAAACCAGTTCTGAAACCCGACCCGGCTTATGCTTCTTGTTGTGGTGGCCTGGCCATGTGGGTGGCGGCCATTTTGTGAAGGCAGGCAGTGTGCTTTTGCCATAGGCTTGCATTGTCTGTCTTTAATTTCTTTTTGTTGTGGGTGGCTAGGGACCATTTTGTGGAGCCATCCAGGCAGTGTGCATTTGCCATAGGCCTGCATTGTCTGTCTTTAGTTTCTTGTTATTGTGGGTGGCCTGGCCATGTGGTGCCAGTATTTTGGGAACCAGCCTCTGTGCTTTTGCCATAGGCCTCCAAGCTTGTGGCCTAGTCTGCCAGTAGGCCCAGAGATACTCATTATGGGTGTATGAAGCACATGTTTCTATGTTTTCTGTTGAATGTAAACATCATTTAGGGCATGGATTCAATTGGATTGAATTCCAAAATGTGGCTTTTGGGGTGTAGTTAACTTTTTGGGTGTGTGTTCAATGAATGCCTTTGTTGCATGTGTATGTGTTGTTGTGGTTGTTGTGTAACTTTCCAACCTTTTAACCATGTGGATTTTCTTTTTTGCATTAAAGCTGTGTTGTTTAACACTGTTAAAGGCAGGGGAAACCCAATAAACCCTTGTAGGCTTGGGCACAAAGTAGTTTAGGTCAAAGGGTGCTACAAGGGACTTATTTAAAACAAATTTGCATTCATTGGTGAGTCGTACCTATGTAACGCACTCTTGTGTATCCACAGGATAACCGATTTATATCAACTATAACAGATATATTGGTGGAAGGAAAACTGAACAAATAGAGCAAAGATCGTATTAAGTATTCAAAAATATTATTTATACTGCAACAAAAGTAGGGAGACAGATACAAATGAAATAGGGCAGGACAGTCATGAACAGAGATAAATCAAATTTTCACTGCAGTTCATAACTCAGAACATCAACTCCAGATATTTAAAGACACAACCAAAATTAGTTAATAAAAAAGGGTTGCGAATTGGTGACAAAGTAACGTAACAGGAGATGATGGAGTGTCGACGTTTCGGTCTAGGTAGCAGTCGTCAGATAGACCATCATCAGGACGGTGTTTTTCTATGCAGAAAAAACTCCCTATGTAAAATAATACAAAGTAATCAATAAATGTCTTTAAAATTAGAAATACATTAATAGAAAAATGCATGCTCTATACGTCAAATAAAACTTATATAACCATTCTTGCTCAATGGTCACTCCTTCCTAGTGACCAATGAGAAACAGTTTCTTAGGTAAACATGAGGCAATATAGCTCAAATCGTGAAATTATGTATGATTCACATGATAAAATTCGATAAAACAGTACTGTATACTAGTTCATTGTTAAAAAAACAAATGTTCATTAGAAAAGCTTCCCAGCGATTTCATTTGAATTAAAAAGAAGTATTTACAAACATTTCAAAGTTACCACACACTTGAAATTGCCAATCTCAATACATTTATAAACATTAGTGCATATCTAAGAACATCAATCTAAAGAAGTTGGTTTGGTTTGTCACCTTGAATCCTCCAGTGGGTCTTAAACGTGCACGGAAACAGCAGTGCCAATGGGAAAGCTGAACACAGCAAAAGCGTGTGGCAAAGATGTCCAACACGGAGCCTCAACTAGAGAAAAGGATGTGGAGTCTTATAAGAAGCAGGGTTAGACAACCTTACACTGAATTCGTATGATTGAGCAGAACATTATACCTTAAATTTAGGCAGTACGCGCTGTGATTGATAACCAGTTTGTGCGTGAAGATTAAACATCCGAGGTTCCTAAAGAAGAGAATTAATATTGGGTTGTTTACATAGTCTACCAAATATTACTGAACAAGTTAAGCTGTAGAAGTGCGGCTATCGGCAGTGATCTAAATGTAACTGAAAGACTCTGCCAGAGACTAACTCTGTGTACAAGGTGTGCCTGTCAAACTACAGAGAAAAGGTGACAATTACCGCTAATCCAAATTCAGAACTGGTGAGTCGCTCGTCCGAAATCGCCAATGGACCATTTTAGATTAAACTGACTGTTGAGTACAGCTATGCGTTAGTTTGAAAGTTAAAATAGAGATAATAAGCAAAAAATGACAGGGAAACAGTTCTGTTAGAAAGTGACAGTGCTGATGAGTTACTCGTCCGAAATGGCCATTTTAGATTAACCCGGATATTAAATACAGCCATATATTAGCCTTAAATTGAAATCTAGCTGAGACCCAAATAATCTAAACGGAGAAAGAGGCCCTAATGTAGCCCGCATTGATTACGTTCAGAGCAAGGCTACTTACTTTGAGTAGTGTTGAAAGTCGGCATACGGGCGCGTCGTCGTCAGTTGTTTTGAAACACTGAGAGGACTCAGGTCAGAAAGCTTTATGTCCGTGAACCGGAAGTCGACCGAACGGAACCGGAAGTGATATCCTTCGGTCGCTACGTTTGTTGTTTATGTTATTAAAAAAATGATTATGGATATTCTATGCTGTGATTATTAGAGAAAAAGCCAAGGGCGTATATATTGGTACATATTCAGGTCATTTTGTAGTGTACTCGAAGCGTACTCGAAGCGAAGAAACTAAGACGGTCGCCATCTTGGGTTGGGAGACATGAATAAAACGAATCACAGTTATCAATGGGGCGAAATCACAGCACATAACAATGTATGCTAAACAAAGTTGGGGATTCATTGTGACAAAACAACCAAAGTCAGTTGTAGTACATATACATCTTTGTTATTAATGCAAAACTAACAAAGTCTGTTAAATATATATAGATATTTCGCAGCTCTACCGATAGCATAGTGATTAAGACATATATATATTTTTTACAAATGGATACGATAATGTTGACAGACTTCGAATAGCATCACTAGTTGACCAAAGATTTCTAATGACTACAGACATGCCAAGGCATGCCATTCTGTACATGAATTGAGACCATGTCTGACTGAGTCTGCAAGGCAGATCCAGCGCTGCTCTTTTAGAGTTAGTAAATGGTCAACATTAGGTTGCCTGATTGTGGGTTTAATCACTTCTACTACATACCAGAAAAGTTCATGTTCACTGTGATTTTTTGACGAATAATGGTCAACTAATGGAGCATTTTCCGTCTGGCAGCGAATTCTTGACTGATGTTGAAGGATTCTTTTTTTAATTGGTTGTATGGTTTTACCAAAATATTTGAGACCACAGGGGCACTCTATGCAATACAGACGAAGACTTCAAGCTACACTTTAGCTTTGCTTCCAACAAATGCTCACGCACCTGGATGGTGCTGAGCATCGAAACAGCCCTGAAACATATCAAAAATCTAGTGAAAGACATAGAAGCGTTAGAATTGAAAATCAACTCTGATTCCACCATTGTGAACGCTAAGGATCTATTAGACAAAATAAATCTTACCATCAAAGATTTTGAAACCTTTAACTCGCAAAAGAAAACATCTAAATTGCAGTTAGACATCAAAAGGTACAATAAAGAGAAGACCTACCCCTATCTTAATAAAGACTTTTACCAACCTCAGGGGCAACAGCAGGGTCTCTTTCGTGGTCAACAGAAGAGGGTTACCTTTTCAGGTACCGACTCAGATTCAGAGAACGAATCGGGATCAATCCATCAACAAAGAGGCGTTCAGGAACAACCATCAACCTCTAGACAGCCTTTTTTAGGACAGGGCCAGAGAGGACAAGGCCAACCAACACGGGGCCAACAGAGGCAATCACGCAGAGGATGGGGGCGCAACAACTACACCCCAGGTTTCAGACGAACGAGGAACCAGTATTACGAGTGGTGAAAGAAATAGATAAAGAAAAAAATGTAAGTGTACCTATCTTTAACCTTTCCACACATCTTCTGTCAACTGATGAAATATCAGTCCTGTCGCATGGTTTGTCCTTTGTTCCAACTTTCAAAAATGATTTATTTACCACCAAGCTTGAGCTCTACAAGTTTTTTAGAGCTATTCGTCTTAAAAATTTCTTTGCTGACAAAACTCCAACTATGTCAGTTGATGTAACTGGTCTACGTCCATCATCTACTTTCTTTCCAACCAACAATATGGTTGCCAAGGAAATTATCACCTTTGAAAATGCTGTAATGACCCAAGTCGAACATCTATTGAAACAACCTAAATGGGTCCCATTCAACCTTACTAAAGCACAACAAAAGGCACTTTTTCATCTACAATCTCTCCCAGATACTGTTTTTAAACCGGCTGATAAAGGCGGAGGAATAGTACTCTGGGATGAGAAAGCCTATAATCTTGAACTGAAAAACCAACTTTCAGTAGTATCCAACTACCAACGATTAACATGCAATCCAACTACAAAACTTGAGAAACGTATCCAAGACCTAATAAGGGCAGGTACTGAAGGAGGTTGGTTAAGCGATAAAGAGGCATCTTTCCTCATTAATAAAGCCCCAACCGTCCCTGCAATATATATATTGCCTAAAATCCACAAAAACCAGGCTAACCCACCTGGACGTCCTATTGTGTCAGGGTGCAACTCCATCTTAAAGCCCCTGGCACAATATGCAGATTTCTTCATCCGTCCATTTGCAACTGAGAATAACAACTATATTAGGGACACGATGGCAGTCATTAACAAGGTTGAAAATATTCCCTTTGACAGCAATGTTGAACTTTTAGTGTCCATGGACATTGAAAGTCTATACACTAACATCCCGCAAGAGGAGATATTAAGCATTTTACTCAATTTGCTCGAGGGGAGACCTAGACCCCACCAGGTTCCATCGGAATATATCATTGATTGTTTGAGAATTCCGCTTTGTGAAAAATTTTTCATTTATGAAAAATCCTTTTACCAACAGCTGAAAGGAGTAGCCATGGGCGCAGTTTTAGCCCCGGATATTGCCAATATCTATGTGTCCAACTTTGAGGAAAATGTCATCTATAGCTCCAACAACCCCTTCGCAGCCCATCTAAGATGTTGGCTGCGTTACATAGACGATATCTTTTTTATTTGGCATGGTAGCTCTAGTGAACTTACCAGTTTTCATGATTGGATTAATTCACAAAATTCCAACCTAAAATTTACTATGGTCTCAGATAACCTCAGTATGGACTTTCTGGACTTATCTATTAAAGTCAATGAGGATAACATCTTGTACACTACCTTGTACACTAAACCAACTGCTAAAAACACCCTTTTAAGATATAACAGCTGCCATCCCCAAGCCCTTCGGGATGGTCTACCATTTGGTCAATTTCTACGTTTACGTAGAAATTGCACTAGACGTGCTGACTACTTTAAAGAAGCACAAATACTCAAACTCAAGTTGCTCTCACGAGGGTATCCCAATAGATTACTCAAACAGTCTTTGAAACGGGCTTGGTACAACGACCGAAACCTACTCTTACAGGTCAAAGAAAGAGATACTGAACCCAAACTGGTATGTGTCACTACTTTTGGTACATCCAGCAATTCAATTAAAAAGGTGATTTCAAAAAACTGGTCCCTCCTCTCAGATCTACCAGAATTGGTGGATAAACCAATGTTTGCCTTTAAGAGAGGCCGAAATCTTAGAGACAGGCTAGTGCATGCCTATAAGAACAATACAAGTGAACTGGTGGATAACATGCGACAACTAAGTCCATTAAAGGGACATTATAAATGCAACCATTGTGCTGCTTGTTCCACCACTGCTAATCTAAAACATTTTAATCTGAACAACAAGAACTTTCCCTTAAAAAACTTTTCAAACTGCAACACAACCAATGTTGTGTATTGCATAGAGTGCCCCTGTGGTCTCAAATATTTTGGTAAAACCATACAACCAATTAAAAAAAGAATCCTTCAACATCAGTCAAGAATTCGCTGCCAGACGGAAAATGCTCCATTAGTTGACCATTATTCGTCAAAAAATCACAGTGAACATGAACTTTTCTGGTATGTAGTAGAAGTGATTAAACCCACAATCAGGCAACCTAATGTTGACCATTTACTAACTCTAAAAGAGCAGCGCTGGATCTGCCTTGCAGACTCAGTCAGACATGGTCTCAATTCATGTACAGAATGGCATGCCTTGGCATGTCTGTAGTCATTAGAAATCTTTGGTCAACTAGTGATGCTATTCGAAGTCTGTCAACATTATCGTATCCATTTGTAAAAAATATATATATGTCTTAATCACTATGCTATCGGTAGAGCTGCGAAATATCTATATATATTTAACAGACTTTGTTAGTTTTGCATTAATAACAAAGATGTATATGTACTACAACTGACTTTGGTTGTTTTGTCACAATGAATCCCCAACTTTGTTTAGCATACATTGTTATGTGCTGTGATTTCGCCCCATTGATAACTGTGATTCGTTTTATTCATGTCTCCCAACCCAAGATGGCGACCGTCTTAGTTTCTTCGCTTCGAGTACGCTTCGAGTACACTACAAAATGACCTGAATATGTACCAATATATACGCCCTTGGCTTTTTCTCTAATAATCACAGCATAGAATATCCATAATCATTTTTTTAATAACATAAACAACAAACGTAGCGACCGAAGGATATCACTTCCGGTTCCGTTCGGTCGACTTCCGGTTCACGGACATAAAGCTTTCTGACCTGAGTCCTCTCAGTGTTTCAAAACAACTGACGACGACGCGCCCGTATGCCGACTTTCAACACTACTCAAAGTAAGTAGCCTTGCTCTGAACGTAATCAATGCGGGCTACATTAGGGCCTCTTTCTCCGTTTAGATTATTTGGGTCTCAGCTAGATTTCAATTTAAGGCTAATATATGGCTGTATTTAATATCCGGGTTAATCTAAAATGGCCATTTCGGACGAGTAACTCATCAGCACTGTCACTTTCTAACAGAACTGTTTCCCTGTCATTTTTTGCTTATTATCTCTATTTTAACTTTCAAACTAACGCATAGCTGTACTCAACAGTCAGTTTAATCTAAAATGGTCCATTGGCGATTTCGGACGAGCGACTCACCAGTTCTGAATTTGGATTAGCGGTAATTGTCACCTTTTCTCTGTAGTTTGACAGGCACACCTTGTACACAGAGTTAGTCTCTGGCAGAGTCTTTCAGTTACATTTAGATCACTGCCGATAGCCGCACTTCTACAGCTTAACTTGTTCAGTAATATTTGGTAGACTATGTAAACAACCCAATATTAATTCTCTTCTTTAGGAACCTCGGATGTTTAATCTTCACGCACAAACTGGTTATCAATCACAGCGCGTACTGCCTAAATTTAAGGTATAATGTTCTGCTCAATCATACGAATTCAGTGTAAGGTTGTCTAACCCTGCTTCTTATAAGACTCCACATCCTTTTCTCTAGTTGAGGCTCCGTGTTGGACATCTTTGCCACACGCTTTTGCTGTGTTCAGCTTTCCCATTGGCACTGCTGGTTCTGTGCACGTTTAAGACCCACTGGAGGATTCAAGGTGACAAACCAAACCAACTTCTTTAGATTGATGTTCTTAGATATGCACTAATGTTTATAAATGTATTGAGATTGGCAATTTCAAGTGTGTGGTAACTTTGAAATGTTTGTAAATACTTCTTTTTAATTCAAATGAAATCGCTGGGAAGCTTTTCTAATGAACATTTGTTTTTTTAACAATGAACTAGTATACAGTACTGTTGTATCGAATTTTATCATGTGAATCATACATAATTTCACGATTTGAGCTATATTGCCTCATGTTTACCTAAGAAACTGTTTCTCATTGGTCACTAGGAAGGAGTGACCATTGAGCAAGAATGGTTATATAAGTTTTATTTGACGTATAGAGCATGCATTTTTCTATTAATGTATTTCTAATTTTAAAGACATTTATTGATTACTTTGTATTATTTTACATAGGGAGTTTTTTCTGCATAGAAAAACACCGTCCTGATGATGGTCTATCTGACGACTGCTACCTAGACCGAAACGTCGACACTCCATCATCTCCTGTTACGTTACTTTGTCACCAATTCGCAACCCTTTTTTATTAACTAATTTTGGTTGTGTCTTTAAATATCTGGAGTTGATGTTCTGAGTTATGAACTGCAGTGAAAATTTGATTTATCTCTGTTCATGACTGTCCTGCCCTATTTCATTTGTATCTGTCTCCCTACTTTTGTTGCAGTATAAAGAATATTTTTGAATACTTAATACGATCTTTGCTCTATTTGTTCAGTTTTCCTTCCACCAATATATCTGTTATAGTTGATATAAATCGGTTATCCTGTGGATACACAAGAGTGCGTTACATAGGTACGACTCACCAATGAATGCAAATTTGTTTTAAATAAGTCCCGTGTTGTTTAACAGGCATCCTTTGTCTGGCCATGTAGTGATGTAGGCCTGCTTTTCCGGGCATTGTGCATGTGATGAGTGACCATGAGGCTGGGGGACATTTTGTAGTGGTAGTTAGTAGTGTGCTGTTTTTGCCACATAGGCCTGTGTGTCTTTCCATTGTTCCTCTTGGCTTACTGCTTCCATCCCCATTGCCAGCTGCAGGTCCCTAATGCTGCATCCATCCCACATGATGCACAAATTAAGGCCAAACAGGTTCCACTACATTTGTATTTTTGTTTTTGTTCTTTGCTATTCCTATTCTTCCTGAGTGTACACAGTACACTAGTGGTAATTTAAATTTAAGCACAACAGATTCCACGTTTGACTGATGTACTTCTGGCTTTTTTGCTTTTAGGTGCACAAAAGACTGAGGAGGAGGTATCTGTCATCATCGCCCATTGTACTCCCAGACAGACATCCAGCTGTTGTACACGATGTGACGTGTGACCTGACCAGACATCTCTACAACTTGTGCAACTGAGTGCTGCTGACATATGAAGAAGATGGCCTCAAACAAAGAAAGCAGGTACCAGGTCCTCCAAGACCAAGAAAATTACTGAGAAGAAGTAACAGAAGAAGGAAGTGACACTTAAGTCTAGTGTTCCCCCCAACACCTTTTTTGTGAAAACCAAAACTACGCCTGCAGAAGCAGTGTCCGGGGGGCAAGCTGGGGGCAGCACCTCCGCATCAGTGGGCCCAACCCACCAACCCAGGCCCAAGCACATGAGTGTGGAAAATGTAGCCAGCCTAATGGTGCAAACCAGTGATTCTGAACCCAAGATAAACTTATAGCTATCTCAAAGTAGCACCCAATCAGCGCAGGAGGAAACACAGCAGATAAGTGGTCAACAACAGCTGCAAACACCGCCCACAATACTAGTAGTTGTTCCTCCCGAAGTAGGGGCAGTTCAGGAAATCGAGCCTCATGCAGAAGAAGAAGAGGAAGCCACTCATTTAGAAGATCCATTGTCTTCTACATCCCCAGCAAGGAAAAGGAGTGTTAGTCGATCAAGTTTTTTGCCAAGCATCCCTTCTGATGATATAGATGCCACTTGGGAGCCACAACCTGAGCATGAGAGGGAGACATGTCCCAAGACAAGGCTAGGCAAAAGGAAGGTTTCAGAAAAACTTACACTTATGGAGGTCGATGTAAAACACCAGGATGATGATGAGCCAGTCATCAAAAACCTCACTCCCGGCCCGAGGAGATGGAGACCAACATTATTACCCTATCCAAAATGGCTGCGAGGGATGTAGCACGCATACCTCCAACACAGATAACACCAACACGACCTCCAGCTTCCATATTTCCATTAGCAAAGGCCCGGCAGTGACCTCCATCCAGCACAAGCACCACCTCAGTAGAAGTAGGTAGTGGTACTGCACAGAGTCAAATTCAACGCACACCCTCCTGTTCATCCGGCATTGGAAGTGGCACCTCCAGCAGGAGACAAAAGTTAAGCTCCCCAGTGTGGGACTTCTTTACGGTTTGCGAAAAGGAGGAGAACATTGCTATATGCTCCATCATTTGTAATACATCTGTTAGTCCGGGTAAGCTTGGTACAAACTATGGTACTAGAAGCCAAATCACCCATCTGAAAAAACACCACTTGATCTACTGGGAGGACCACCTTCGCCGCATAAAAACTGGAACCATTGCTGTTGGTGGGGATAAACAAGTAGAATATCTGATCACGGTGGAACAGGAAGAAGAGGGAGACATTCTCTCTAGTAGTGGTACACAAAGTAGCCTTGTCCCCAGCAGTGCAGTGGTACCGCCCACATCCTCAGCAACATCTCAGTGTCACAAGAGTAAGAGTCAGCCTGAGACACCAAGGAGTACTGCAATGAAAAAAAGTGCGGCGTTGAGCCTGACAGAAAGCCTACCATTATTAGCATGTTTTCTAGGCCGGAGGGGCAGTACGAACGCAACCACCCAATAGCACGTTTGTACAATGCGAAGCTGGCTAAAATGTTAGCACTGGACCTTCTCCCTTTTTCTTTTGTTGAAGGGGTGGGTTTTCTGGAATTTGGGACAACCATCTGCCCAAAATGGAAGGTTCCCAGCTCTTACTATTTCGCCAGAGTTTCTGTTCCAGCATTACATCACGATGTGCTGGAATTGCTTGGAAAAGCCTTGAAGCAGAGTGTTGTTCAGAGTATCCACCTATCAACAGAGATGTGGACATGTTGCCAAGCCACTGATTACATGTGCATCACTACACACTGGATCTCTTTTTTGGGGGTTAGAGAAAAGATATCTGTAGGTGTTGAGACTGCTGCGATTTTTAATGACACTCGCAAACATGCAACTGTAGCCACGTTTGCTATGGAGAAATCTCATACTACTGTTAACGTTTTGGATGAGTTTAACAGCAAGGTCTTTGAGTGGCTGCACCCAAAAGGGCGTAACATTGGTTTTGTTGCCATGGACAATGGCAGTAATGTAGTTAGGGCCATGAAAGATGGTGGCTATTTCAGGGTCTCGTGTTTGGCACACTGCATTAGCACTGTTGTTCAAGACTTTGTGAAAAATGAATACAAAGTCAGCAACCTACTGGCCACCGGCAGAAGAACATGCCCACATTTCAACCATTCTTTTAAAGCCCGGAAGAAGCTGAGAGTCATTCAAAGTGAGCATACAATGCCAGTCAAAGCACTCACCCAGGAGGTGCCAACACGTTGGAACTCAACTTATTACATGCTTGATCGTCTGATTGAGCAGTTCGTACCACTCAATGCTTATGTCATGCAAAGATTAGGGGATCCGACTGTTAGAGGCATGACCATTAAGATGGGCCAATGGGACCTTGTTAAATGCCTAACAGAGATGCTACTTCCATTTGAAGTCTTCACACATGAAGTCAGCAGGGAGGACCGCACTATGGGCCAAGCAATCCTATTGTTGCACATCCTAGAGCAACAGATGAAACCGGTGTCTGAAACGTACACAGGTGTGGAAGACAAACTAGACGCATATCATTTGGTGGACACCTTAGCCGTTCGCTTATCTGAAAATACAAGGATTCAAAATAACAATGCGTCACATCCACATTACATTACTGCCACAATGTTGGATCCACGGTACAAAGTATTTCTGAACACTAATGCAGTAATTCCTTTTTCAGAAGTGGATTTTGCCAAGTACTAAACTTTGATAGCTGAGGAAGCCATTGATTTTGAAAATCAATGGCTCGTAATTAGAGGCATGCCACCCCAGGCCAGAACAAGTAGTACAGGGCATCCAGAGTCAAGTTCTACTTCAGAGCCTGAGAGCAGTGCGTTTGGCTCCCAGCAGTCACCAACACTACCAATAACATCAACAACAGCAAGAACAGGATCATCAGCCACATTCCAATCGTCAACTGATTGGTTTCTACGGAAAGGATATGGTAAGTCCATTGCTGATGCAAAGGCAAAAGAGGCCAAGCAAATCAGAGCACCCCTGAACATTGAGCGGATAGTCCTAGTCCAGGCCTATCTGGATGACACAACAGAGGTCTTCATGGATCGAAGCCCTTTGGTGTACAGGTATGGGAAAAGAAGCCAATGGCCAGTGCTCAGCAGGCTGGTGATAAAGTATTTGGCTTGCCCTGTCGCAAGTGTCAATTCTGAGCATGTTTTAAGTGCTGCTAGTGCCATTGTAACTGTGAATGGACCAGTCTCTCTCCAAAAAGCGTGGAGAGATTAACCATGATCAAAATGAATCAGCACTTTTACCACCGGAGTTCAAATTACCTGAATCACAGTAGGAAGAGTAGAGCGACTTAAGTGACATAAGTAGTGTGTTAGATGACCTTCTAATTCTGGTCGAACCACCAGAGTTTGAGGACGAGCGATTCTTACCTGACAACTAGGCTTTCAAATTGTTACTTTCTTCCTTACTTTGTTTGTGTGTGTCTCTGTCTTTCTGGATCAAACCACAACAAACCCATCACCACCGTCTTCTCTTGTTATTTCAACATTGGAGTTGCACCTCTGTGAATTTCATTGTCCACTCCTCAGAGTCCTGCTCCACCTTCCTGACTCGCCCTAAATAAAAAATGTTCCCTCAAGCCAGACATTGGATAGAGAATAGTACAAGAAATGTTGCCTCTAACAGTCCCTCCAGAACAGGTGGAACGTGACGATAGCTATCCTCCTTTTGTTTCCGAGCCAAAACTCATCACTGGTTAGAATTAGGCTACCGCCTTGGCAGGCATTCAAAAGCTCATCAATGTCAGAACAGAAGGTACTTGGCAGAGAAAGACAAGACTCTTTGAAGAAACTTGCTGACGCCTGACATGTCACATTTCTGCAGACTCAATTGACCAATGACCGCTACCCAGGCCGCGGTCCATCTCACAGCACTGACCATGTGAACCAACTTCAACTGTGATGAAGTGCCACAGATTAATAGGAAAACTGAAACAGTGACTAACACTCAAAATGAATGTGGAGTAATAATGAGGCTACTGCCTCAGTACAAAAACACATACCTGTCTGAAGAACTAGGCATCTGACAGCAAAAGAGAAGAGCAAGACAGGTAATGAGGGCATGCGTTGAATGCAGATTCAGAGTGATTGCTGTTTTTGTGTTGATGACGTTGTGCATGAAGTCGAACTGTACTTGTAATTAATCTACCAACTAAAAGTTACTCAAGTGACAGTCAATGTTATGTTTCCCTTCTTGTTGTTTAATAACCAAATTGTATTCCTACTACTGCAGGCCAATATCCGTTGCATTTTTTAATATGGAATATGGACTTAGTCCGAGTCGTACTCGGTACACTACAGACTGAGTTGGAGTTGGACAACACGTACAACACCATGATGATGACCATACTATCTTCGTAGTCAGTCAGTTGGATTGAGTGGCATAAAAGTTAAATTAGTCAACAACCATAACAGACCTACATGTCTGTGCAGTGGTGGAGTTGAGTAGTAGCAAGTGTAGTAGTGGAGGTATGACTGACAGTCGTGTGTTGGTTTAGTTTCTTACTTTGGAAAATGCTATGTTGCTGTATATTTGTACTCCTGTAACTGTTTCTGGTTAATGGTGCTGTAAAAAGACTTGTTGTTTAATAACAAAATTGTACTTCTACTGGAGGGCAATCCATTGGATATTTGAATATGGACTCTGTACACTACAGACTGAGTTGGATGCCATGATCATAATGACCACATACTATACTCTTCACAGTAAGTCAGTAGGATCAGAGATGATTGATGGAATAACTGCATTTCATGAAGTGGCATAAAAGGTAAACACAAGTCAACAAGATCCACAGCAGACTTACATTTCCAGGTAGTGGTGGAGTCGAGTGCAGTGGTATGACTGACAGTGGTGCATTGATTTAGTCACTTAATTTTGAAAATGTTAGGTTGCTGTATTTGTGCTTTGTCTGGCTCTGTCGTAATTTAAGCTAATTAGAGGTTTAGTCACTCACGGCCCGGTGCCGTGGGCCTACTCTGTCCTGTTGTTGTTGTAACTTAAAATGCTGTAAACAGAGTAGACATGATGTATCCATGCCGCATCAGTCTTGAAAGTGTTCTCTTATCTTGCTGCACTTCACCGTGATTGATACATTTTTTTATTCATTGATTTTTCAATATTCCATTTGATTTTCCATTTACACTTACAGGCCGGCTTTTACCCTGTGCTATACTTGGAAAAACAACGCACACTTACCTTACCAATGAATATACATCTGCCAGGCAGTAAGTGGCGTCACTCAAGATTGATGGACGGAGCATCCATGGAAGGGACTGAGGACCAATAGGAAAGCCGAGATGCAACTCCCCATTTCAACCAGGATAACACAGTAACAGTATCAACTTTCAAGTGGAGAAGTGTGGCTCAGGGGTTAGAGGCGGCAGACCTGGAGCTTGAGTTTCGGCCCTGGACCAGGGTTCAATTCCCCGCCTCGGCGGGTCTTGGGCTCAATAATCCCACGGACTCGATAATTCTCGCTCCGGTGCCTTCTCAACTCACGGGTTCACACTCTGCGACTCTGGGCAATAGCTTGCTTAATCTCCACATTGGCCCTTCGCGGCGGGATGCCTGGCTTTCACCTTGTGGATACCCTTCCAGGACTATCTCACAGGGGAATACCAGGACGGGTTCCCTAAGCAAGCGCGGAGATGCCCCAGGGTAAGTCCTGCGCTATATAAGTTTCATACATTTATCTTTTAAATAATTTGATTTATTTGTTGTCTTCAATCATTACTACTGTGTGTTGTTGTTATTATTAACTATGTTTGCTCTTTGCTTAGTTATAATTCATCCCTACAACTATTTTTAAAAGTTCTTTGCTATCTTTAAATGTAAGCCAGGCACAGCAGAACAGAACACAAACTTTATGTAATCTGTGTCTTTAGGAGGGCAGACAGGCTAGGCAGATTGCATAATATTGATATACTGATGCCCTGTACTGTCTAAATGTCTAGTAGTAGTTAGTATGTTTTACTTATCATTAACCATCAAGTTATCATCATCATGCATGCATTTCCTTTTTCACCCTTAACAGATTTATGGATATGGTAGTCTACAAAGAATGTGTTTTCTTTTGTTGTTTGTCCATGCGTACTGTTTGTCTTCGTCCAACCTTTCCCCAAACCCCCCTTTCCCAACCATTCATCACACCCTAACCCTCTTCCCCGGGGCTGTGTGATTTATTGAGGTGTGACTAAATTAAATATACACCAATAATTGATCACACGCTTGCTGGGGCGGATGTGGCGTAAGCAACACTAATTCAATATCAAGGCAGCCGGAGGATCTTCTTTCTGTTGCCCACCCATGATCAGTATATTTCCGAGGTAACTTTTTCAACAAAGGAACATAATCCATCATCATTAATTGCCAGCATTGATTGTCATTCTATTACACACAGCACTAAAGGTTATGCTTGTGTTGAGTGTAGACCTAGTTGAGTGACTCAACACAACTACAGTTTGTAACTTGTTGTAATAGGCTATCCCCTCCAACATTATGTTTTTTGTAAATGTTACTGCCAGTGTCTACTACTACACCTTAACCATGGCATCCCCTTTCTCTTTGGAAACCCAACCTGCATTGTCATGCAGCCATCGCTGTGCCTAAGTTAAACATCAATCACAGGTAAGAAAAGATGTTTGGGGGCGATAATGGACTAGGAGGAGAGATGACAGTACTAGTAGGACAAGTCACTCAGTGAGGGGTACCGGATCTATCCGTTTGTGTCTTACAAAGTCAATCAATCAATCTATTTATAAAGCGTACTACTTACCCGTGAGGGTCTCAAGGCGCTGAGGGGAAGGGTGTGCTGGTACTGCTCGAAGAGCCAGGTCTTGAGGAGTCTTCTGAAGGTGAGTAGGTCTTGGGTCTGCCGTAGGTGGGTAGTGAGGGCGTTCCAGTTCTTGGCCGCGAGGAAGGAGAAGGGTCTTCTGCCGGAGGTAGATCTTTGGATGCGTGGGACCGTGGCGAGGGTGAGGCTGGTGGAGCGGAGCTGGCGGGTGGGGGTGTAGAAGCTGAGTCGGCCATTGAGGTAAGCTGGTCCAGTGTTGTGCAGGGCTTTGTGTGCATGGGTGAGTAGCTTGAAGGTGATCCTTTTTTCGACAGAGAGCCAGTGTAGGTCTGTCAGGTGAGGGGTGATGTGGCTGTGGTGAGGGACCTTGAGGATCAGTCGGGTGGACGTGTTTTGAATGTGTTGCAGTCCTCGTAGGTGCTTGGTCGAGTGCCTGCGTAGAGTGAGTTGCCGTAGTCTAGTCTGCTGCTGACGAGGGCCTGGGTCACCGTTCTTCTTGTTTCGGTGGGGATCAACTTGTAGGTCCTGCGTAGCATGTGGAGGGTGTTGTAGCAGGAGGAGGAGACGGCGTTTACCTGCTATGACATGGAGAGGGAGGAGTCAAGGATGAATCCCAGGTTGGTGGGTGTTGGTGTTGGTGCTGTTCCCAGCGTGGTCGGCCACCAGGAGTTGTCCCAGACTGAGGGGGTGGTTCCGAGGATGAGGACCTCCGTCTTGTCCGAGTTCAGCTTCAGTCGGCTGTTCCTCATCCATTCAGCGATGGCCTTCATTCCCTCGTGGAGGTTGGTTTTGGCGGTGTGCAGGTCTTTGGTGAGGGAGATGATCAGCTGGGTGTCGTTGGCGTAGGAGATGATGTTGAGGTCATGCTGGTGGGTGATGTGTGCGAGGGAGACCATGTAGATGTTGAACGGAGTCATGCTGAGGGATGATCCCTGGGGTATGCCGCAGATGATGTCGGTGGCTTCGTAGCAGAATGGGGGAAGGCGGACACTCTGGGTTCTGCCGGAGAGGGAGGATGTGGTCCAGTCCAGGGCCTTCTCTTGGATTCCGGCTTCTTGGAGGCGTGTCATTATTGTGCAGAGGCAGACCGCGTCGAAGGCGGCAGACAGGTCAGGAGGATGAGGGCTGATGTTTCGCAGTTGTCAAGTTGGATCCTGATGTCGTCTGTGGCGGCGATGAGGGCTGTCTCGGTGCTGTGGTTTCTTCAGAATCGGGACTGGGATGTTGTTTTCCTCGAGGTAGCGGGTCAGTTGCGTGTTGATGACTTTCTCAATGATCTTCACCGGGAACTGGAGCAGGTAGATGGCCCGGAAGTTCTTGAGGTCCTTGGGGTCCGCCTTGGGTTTCTTGAGAAGGGCATTGATCTCGGCGTGCTTCCAAATTTCCAGGAAGGCTGCGTTTGCTTTGTTGAATATGTGGTGTGGGCAGGGGTCAGACGGTGAGCCTGTTTGGATGGAGTTCATGATCTTGTGTGTTTCATCATCGTTGACGTTGGTCCAGGTGGTGAGGCGGTTGGTACGGATGGGGTCAGCATGGAAGGTGGAGTCTGGCGTTGTCGGAGCGGTTAAGATGTTGAAGTTGTCGTGGATGTCAGCGATCTTACGATGGAAGGTGGCCAGCGAGTCACTCAGTTCTTGTAAGGGCGGCATGTCGTTGGAGTTGGCGCTGGGGTTGGAGAGTTTTTTCACGATGCTGAAGAGCTCTTTGGTGTCCTGAGCGTTGTTGTCCAGGCGGGTTTTGAAGGACGATTACTTGGCTGATCTGATGAGTTGGTGATGTCTGCAGTTGGCGTTCTTGAGGGCTGCGTGGCTGTCCGATGTTCGTTCGTCCAGCCATTTGTTCTCCAGTTTTTGGCATGTTCTTTTGAGGTCTGGAGTTCTTCGGCGAACCAGGTGGCTTTCTTGCTGGTGCGGCCGTTGGAGGAGTTCTTGAGAGGGGCGAGGGTGTTGGCGCATTCGTCTAATCATTGCCTGAAGTTACGGGCAACGGTGTCTGGGTCAGCCAATTATTTAAATCAAACACTGGCTGTGGCCCTGCAGAAGCAATGAAACAGTGTGACGTAAAACAGTAACCCCACCCACAAAACATTAAACACATGTAATTGTATGTAAAGTATAAATATATGTAATTTAATCCCCTAACAAAAATAAACTTTGTACAAAAATCAGACAACACCTGACCCACCCCTTTCCCTAACCCCAACCAATGTCCAAAACGAAAAAGTCCCAAAAATCCTATGTCCAATTGTCCATAAAAAGAACACACCAAAGCCCAATTCCCACTCACTAAAAGAACCGATAAAAAAGGGGTAATTCAACAGGTTCTTTCTTTAGCGGCGGGCTCTTCGGATGTCGATCTCCAGGACCTTGACCCTCTTCTTGAGCTCCTCTACCTCCTCCTCCAGTCGCGCATTCCGGAGGAGCATGCTGCGCGCATTTGTCCTGCAGTTGCATCCACGGGGCTGCATTAGTGCTGGATGTTATTGCATGTGGCGGCAAGCAGCTGCCTGGCCGGGGCACCGTACCACTGGAATGGCCTGGCTGGGGCCCGGGGGAATGGGGGAGGGTGTAGCTGCTGCTGCTTCCTCCTCCTCTTCCGCCAGAACCACCAGCCGCCGGCATTCTGTACTGATGGCCTACAGCTTCCGGCGCCGGGCCAAAACTGCCAACCCCTTCCTGGTTGGTTTTGGAGGAGCTATAGCAAGAAAGAAAAAAATACTATTACCAATACTCTTAGCAAAACAGTGACACCAAATTAATTCAACACATAGTGGCATAGTAGCAGTAGCACTAGCAAGCACAGTACATAAAATTTGTGGTATATATCTGTCCTCCCACTTCCTCAGCCTCTAACATTTGCTGGAGTTTCAGGCATTATTCTACCACTATGGACTGTAGTAGTACACCAGTCTTCTTTTTCTCTCTAGTTAAGCAAAATCACTTAACCTTTGTTGTAGCGAGCATGCCAGATCAGTCAGCTTGCGTCCAAGACAAACATACTCGAGTCATGACTCATGACGCAGAGTCACGTCATTTACTACTGTCTGCGGGTGGGGTAGGTCGTATTTTTCTATTACGGGTGGCACTGGCCATACTCTCTCAATTACATCAAGGGCAATTGCTCAATTTCACTTTCACCCTGCCCTGACTACAACAAAATGGCAGATTATATATCTGATCCAATGAGCATTGCTTATATATGGGACGACATGAGGTACTTTGCTTTGATTGATTGTGTAACCAACAGATAGCCCACCACACATGGCAGGCTAGCTGATACACTCGAAAATAAATTAACATAGGTAGCAAGTGGGAGTCTGAGGAAAGCGCTTCATAAGTACATACATACACAATACAAGATATATATATATATTATGGGCGTGCAAACTACTGTGAGTCAAGGGAGTATTCTGAAAATACAACTTATTGTTAAAGCCTTCACTCACCTGAAATCCAGGTAGTTTCACCTTGAAAGACATGGAGATTGTTCCCTTCTGCCCCTAAGAATCTAACTCCGAATGGCTGATAATTGTGACAGTGAATCGAGGTCAAAGTCCGAAGGGAAGGGGGAATTGGATAAAATAACAAACAGAAAAAGACACTCCCAGAATCTGCTTCTCCTTTTTAGGCTGATCCTGACTTCTAAGAGATGTGTCTCTAGTTAAAAAGAAAAAAGAAATACCAAAGATAACATTAGCAATTGCATTTCACGTTACACCATAAAATACACCAACAAGTAATCAAAGTACCTTTCTGGTCTGGTTATACTCCACCAGACTCTTATTCTAATGACAGGATGTCTTTTGTTTTAAGGAGTTTGGACTAACCCTCTGTAAAGAATAATTGGATGTCTTAAGTCATAATCATTAAACCTTTGGAAATATGTGTTTTTTTCAGGAATGTCCTTTCACGAAAAATAATTATTTTTCATGATTTGCAATGTACATTGCCCTGAACACGAGATTGTCATTTAAACTGAAAGTGCACTTCACTTGTTTATTTCCATTCGCAATTGCGTGTGCCTTTTAATAATGTAGATCTTACTTTTGGTATCCAGGAGCAGCGCGATTACTAGAGGACCCAGGAAGACCGATGGAGAGGTTTCTGTGTTCGAGCGGGGAAGGGAAATGCCGCCAGACCAGAATCCGATTGCTGTCTGTTTTTCCATTGTTATGACAACCGCTGTGAAGGAGAGGCTCCAAGGAAGAACTGCAGACGGAGATCCGGACTTCAGGAAAGGAAGGTTCCAAAACGAGCGCAAACGTCCTTGCGCACTTGAGCAGGGATTTTATAGGAGACATGGAGGGTGGGGTCTTTCAGGAAGCAGAGAAGAAAACACGTGTGCACGTGTTTAGAATCCCGTGTACCTATCTGTTTACTAAACATGCTGGTTAACTGTCTCTTTGCTCAAGGTGCTGGCTTACGAAAATGCTGACTGATGCATAAGTGATTCCTATAGGAATCAACTGTGAGAAGTTGGCCTGGTATATAATGCTCACTAATTCTAGTGATCACTTTGTACCATGCCAAGCAACCCTTATGATGATGGTTGTAATTCAACCTTGTAGACCAGTTATCCTAGTGGTAACGTGGACAAAGCAGTCTTAGGCTAAACTCTGAAAGGCATGTGAAGCCAGCTGTTATACCATACACAACCCCCTTGAATACCAAATGAAAGGGACACCACACAGATATATATTGAAAATATATATTTATTTATTAACTATAAAATCCCCTGGACTCTTTATGAGCACAGAAGCCCAAGCGTTAAATCACAAGACAGTTTAAAATACACAAAAGTTGCACAATATGGATGAGCCCTAGGGGCCACCTAAACCATATACTAAGAAAGTGGTATAGGAGATACCAGGAGGAAAGTGAAGAGGCCTAGGGCCTAGGGAATCGCTGGAGCTATTCGAGACTAGCCGTGACTAAGTCGGGAGAGGCCCACGGGACTCGGGTGCAGTGTTCAAAGTGCACGCACTTTCCAATACAAAGTCTATGGTGCGTAAAAAGTACAAAGTTAGAAAGTTAGGAACCTTCCGAGTGACCTACGGAGTTAAAACTTTAGACACAGGCCCTTGAGATGTGTACCAGTGCAGGAGCACTGGCGGAGCTGAGTTACCTCACCCACAGGAAGCGGGTGCATGGGTCGAAGTAGTGTCGGGTTTCGTCACGCTGGTCGATGGTGCTTGGAGCTGAAGATGCTGCAGGCGGCTCGATGAGAAGAGTTCCGGTGAAACCAAGGGTGGATCTGAAGATGTGAAGACCTGAAAGCAGAGGGGACAGTGTTCAAAGTCACTAGCCAGTGACTACCGTGGAACCAGATCGGAACCAGGCGATGTTGGGTGCAAACAGGCGTTGTCGGGTAGCTTCTTTCTGCAGCCACGTGGATACCCGGGGTTGAGGACGTCCAGGAGTCGGTCACGAGCTGTCCCACGTAGGCTTCTCGCTGTTGGCGGTGTCGGCGACCTGATCGGAGCAAACAGGCCTTGGCAAATGCAAGCCACGCAGAAGTTGAAAGATGCTGTTCACTCGGACCAGCAAGGTCAGAGCGGGTGCTCCTTTTCACAGGAGCTTGGGTAGGTCTGGAGCAACCAGACCTGCTGTGTAAATCTTCGAGTTCGTCGCCAAGATGGCCGCTGACCACGTGGCTAGTGGCCGGGATGGCGCGTCGAGTGGCACAATGCAAAAGGGCCCCACGCAGATCGTGGAGATGCTGGAGGGCTGGTCTTCGGTGCAAGGGCTGCTCGGTGGTGGGGGTTCTCAGTCCCCAAAGCACAACGTCGAGGATGCCTCAGAAGCTGCGCAGTCAGCTTTTCAAGTGTCTTCCAAGAGGTCCGGTCCCACGTCACTCGGTGCCTCCACGGGTCCCTTCTTTGCAGGGACTGTGGATCGGGCTCTGAGAGGTCTGGGAGTCTGGTTCTTGTCGGGCTCTGGGCTCGGTCTGCGGCGGGAGGCGGCGGCAAAGCAGACGTCGAGTTGCTGGTTGGTACCTGTGTTCACAGGGTGGCCACTCCTAGGCCACAAGGTAGATTCTCTTTAGTCTTCTGTGCAGCAGAATGTCGAAGTCCAGTCTTCTTCTTCGTGTAAAGTTGATTCAGGATGATCTGCTGTGCAATGGCACTGCTCCCACTCTTATTCCCAATCTGAGGGGTGGATCACCTACTAGGTCCCTCCTCTGGGAGGAACCAGGAAGGGGGGCGGTTACACCCCCTTTCCTTTGTCCAGTTCCACGCCAAGCCTGGGTCTGGAAAGTCCCAGGACCGGTTTGGACTGGCCTATGCACGGGGACACCTTGTGTGCCCCGGGCATGTCTGATTCTATTCAGCCCTGTCCTACCCAATACACAAAATCCTGTCTGGGGTGGTGCTCGCACCTCCCAAGGCAGGAAACCCTTTGTCCAGGCCACCATCTGCCGAGTTTCGGTCAGCAGCAGGAGGCCAGACTTGTGTCTGTGGTGGCAGCGTCCATTTTGTGATGCTGAGGCTCTGTTTAACTTTAACCGGGGTTAAGGCTACACACATGTCGTGTCCCTCTAGAAGGGTGGAATGCTATCCCCGTCGCCAGAACTGGCGAGGGGATAGTATTCCAATTTGTATGACACCTTACTCGACATGTTTTGATAAAGCCAAACCAAAGATAGCATTTAACCGCGAGGATTATAATGCACTTAAGAGTATATGGTATGGCAATATCCCGGAACAGCTTAGGGAGTGGTTCCCGACAGCTGCAGACAGGCTCAGCTCATGCTAGAGCACCATCTCACATATTTCCAAGCACTCTGCCTCCAGGATTGATGAGGCCTTCCATAGGAGTGGCTGATAGGAACATATGTGTCCAGTTTAGGGTTAGGCACAGACATACTGTACCTAAGTAAGAGGTGGTTACACCGACTTACCCCAGCTGAGTGATCAGCCAGTTGTGTCAAATATGGAGGCCAGGCCAGGGGTGGCACAATACATGCTGCAGCCCCTGGTAGGCCTTGGATACAACTATGCCCTGGGCACCTAGGGTGCACTAATACAGGGGCTCATAAGGTGAACCAGTTCCAATTCGTAATGCACCTAGAGTGCATTGGCAGTAATTTAGAGAGAGAACAGCAGGCTGTGGGTCTGATTAGCAGGCCCACAGCCACATTAAGTCAGAAACCAGTGAAGCAAAAAGCAAAAATTTGGGGTGACCATAGGATAGCAGACCCTACTCTCCTACATAACCCCCCCCAAACGCAGGGACATTAGACTAACCTTGACCAGTTGTGTCTTCATGTTCTAAGTGGAAGTACCTGGAGAGACCATCTGCGTTGCCATGGTCAGTCCCTGGGCGGTGCTCCACTGTAAAGTCCATCCCCTGTAGGGAAATGGACCACCTGAGTAGTTTGGGGTTTTCACCCTTCATCTGATTAAGCCATAGGAGGGGCTTATGGTCGGTCTGAATCTTGAAGTGAGTACCAAACAAGTATGGCCTCAACTTCTTCAGGGCCCACACCACAGCAAAGGCCTCCCTCTCTATAGCTGACCAACGTTTCTCTCTGGGGGTCAGCCTTCTGCTAATGAAAGCAATGGGCTGGTCCTGGCCATCTACATTAAGCTGTGAAAGCACTGCTCCCACTCCCAACTCAGAAGCATCTGTTTGGACAATGAACTCTCTTGAGTAGTCAGGACTCTTCAGGATAGGTGCAGAGCACATGGCCTTCTTCAGGTCATCAAAAGCCTTTTGACAGATTTCTGTCCACTGAACCTTTTTGGGCATCTTCTTAGATGTCAGATCATTAAGAGGAGTCACAATGGACCCATTGTTCTTAACAAACTTCCTGTAGTACCCAGTCAGGCCCAAGAAAGCTCTGACCTGAGTCTGGGTAGTTGGAGGGGACCAGTCCTTGATGGTCTGGATCTTACTCTCCAGTGGTTGAACAAGGTGGCCCAGGTATACAACCTTACTCTGCCCTATCTGGCACTTTGTTGCCTTGATAGTGAGGCCTGCCTTCTGCAGAGCCTCAAGCACTTCCTTCAGGTGGACCAGGTGATCCTCCCAGGTGGAGCTAAAGACAGCAATATCGTCCAGATAAGCTGCACAAAAGTCATCCAACCCAGTGAGGACTTGATTCACCAACCTTTGGAAGGTGGCAGGTGCATTTTTCAAACCAAAGGGCATCACCACAAACTGATAATGCCCACTAGGGGTAGAAAATGCTGTCTTGGCTTTAGACTCCTCAGCTAACCTGATTTGCCAGTAGCCAGCTGTCAAGTCAAATGTGCTCAAATATTTGGCAGAAGCCAACTTGTCAATGAGCTCATCTGCCCTTGGAATAGGGTGTGCATCTGTCCTGGTGACAGCATTGAGTCCTCTGTAATCCACACAGAACCTCATCTCTCTCTTGCCATCTTTGGTGTGAGGTTTGGGGACCAGAACCACTGGGCTAGCCCAGGGGCTCTCTGAAGGCTCAATGACACCTAATTCCAGCATCTTTTGCACCTCAGTCTTTATGCAGTCCCAGACGTGGTCAGGTTGCCTGTAAATTTTGCTCTTTACAGGAAGACTGTCACCAGTGTCCACCACATGTGTACACCAGTTAGTCTGACTGGGTGTCAATGAGAACATATGCCTGTATGCCTGTAGAACTTGTCTGCAGTCATGTTGCTGATGTTCAATGAGGCTGCCACCTAAGGCCACACCATCAACTGAGCCATCCTCAGGGTTCTGAGTGAGCAGGTCTGGGAGAGGGTCACTCTCTTCCTCCTGTCCCTCATCTGTAGCCATGAGCAAGCCCATGTCTGCCCTGCTGACATATGCCTTCAATCTGTTCACATGGTGCACCCTGTGGGGGCTCCTGGGAGTTCCTAGGTCCACCAAGTAGGTAACCTCTCCCTTCTTCTCCAGAATTGTATGGGGTCCAGACCATTTGTCTTGGAGTGCTGCTGGGGCCACTGGCTCCAACACCCATACCTTCTGTCCAGGCTGAAATTCAACAAGGACAGCCTTTTGGTCATGCCAAGCTTTTTGTAATTCTTGGCTAGCCTCAAGGTTTTTGGATGCCTTTTCCATGTACTCTGCCATCCTGGAGCGGAGACCAGGTACATAGTCCACTATGTCTTGCTTAGGCTTTTTGAGAGGTAACTCCCATCCTTCCTTCACTAGACATAGGGGTCCTCTTACAGGGTGCCCAAACAACAATTCAAAGGGGCTGAAGCCAACCCCCTTTTAAGGGACCTCTCTGTAAGCGAACAAAAGGCAGGGCAGTAGGATGTCCCATCTTCGCCTGAGCTTTTCAGGTAATCTTTTAATCATGCCCTTCAGGGTCTTGTTAAATCTCTCAACAAGCCCATTGCATTGTGGGTGATAAGGAGTGGTGAACTTGTAGTTGACACCACATTCCTTCCACATAGCTGTCAAATATCCAGACATGAAGTTGGCACCTCTATCTGATATTACCTCCTTAGGAAACCCCACTCTGGAGAAAACTCCAAGTAAGGCCCTGGCCACAACAGGAGCTGTTGTGGTCCTAAGTGGAATTGCTTCTGGGTACCTGGTGGCATGATCCACTACCACCAGTATGAATCTGTGACCAGATGCTGTAGGGGGATCCATTGGACCAACAATATCAATCCCCACTCTTTCAAAGGGAACCCCCACCACAGGTAGTGGTATCAGGGGGGCCTTTGTTGTTCCACCTGCTTTACCACTGGCTTGGCAGGTTTCACAGGAGCGACAAAACTCCTTGGTGTCTTCAGACATGTGAGGCCAGTGAAAGTGAGGGACAAGCCTGTCCCAGGTCTTGTTCTGGCCTAGGTGTCCTGCTAAAGGAATATCATGGGCCAAGGTGAGTAGGAAGCCCCTAAATTGCAGAGGTATAACCAACCTCCTGGTAGCACCAGGCTTGGGGTCTCTAGCCTCTGAATAAAGGAGTCCATCGTCCCAATATACTTTATGGGCACCTTGAGCATTCCCAGCAGCCTCAGCAGCAGCCTGCTGTCTGAGGGGTTCAAGAGAAGGACAGGTTAACTGAGCCTGCCCCAAGTCTGCCCTAGAAGGTCCCCCTGTCCCCAGAAACTCAACCTGATCAGGTTCAAGCTCTTCAGAGACAGTTCCTTCAGGGGTCTCAAGATCAGTTTCCTGTGAAGCCTGGTCCTCACTTGTAGGCAGTTGGGAAGGCGCAGCCTTAACCCTCCTGTTCTTCTTCTTGGAAGGTACTTGGTCCATTGTTCCAGGATCCAAGACCTGAGGTTCAGAGAGGCACTTTTTGGCCTGTGACCTGGTCACAGCAAGGACATGTGATGATATCCCTAACATCTCTGCATGAGTCTTGTACTCAACTTCTGACCATAGAGAGTTCTCCAGGTCATTGCCCAACAAACATTCTACTGGGAGATCAGCACTAACCACAACTTTCTTTAGGCCAGTTACCCCTCCCCAGGAAAAGTTAACCCCTTTACTGCTAAGGCATTACTCTTGTTTCTCATTTACTTTCCATTGAAATCAATGGAAAGTCCATGACGAGTTACCCTTGTCATTAGCGGCGAAGAGGTTAACAAGTGCCACACTATGTGTAGTAGTGACATTGCTGGCATTGGTCACCAGGTAATCATCGCCTGGCATGTATTGTCCAGGGTCCACAAAGTTAGGTGTCACCATAGTGACACTGGCACATGTGTCCATGTAAGCTTGAGCCACTTTGTTGTTGATCAAAGGTGTCTGTCTGTATTTGCCCAGGTTACTGCGACTTATGTCAGGGGTCAATTCTATGTCCCCTTCACAAACCAGAACAGCCTGTGTAAGGGTTCTGACTAGGTCAGAATCTCCTTCAGTTCCCAAAGTGATACCCACTAATCCCTTGGCTTGAGGACCAGCACTGCTAACTGTACTAGTGGGTGCAGGTGCCTTAGGGGCTGCAGTGCTGGGGGCTCCACCCTTTTTACACTCACTTGTCCAGTGAGAGGTGTTCTTACAAGTTTTACACCAGGGTTTCTTCTGACCTTCTTTCTTCTTCTTCTTGGAAGTTTGGGACCCACCCTCTGTCTCAGTTTGGGGCCCTGTTGAAGACTTCTGGTCTTTAGCTTTCTGCTCCCCACCCTTCTGGTCTGTTTTCTTCTGGTCACCACCCTGGTTCTGGTTCTGGTTCTTTTGCTTAACTCTGGTTCTTACCCATTTATCTGCCCTCTTTCCCAATTCTTGGGGAGAGGTCAAATCTGAGTCAACCAAATGTTGATGCAACTGCTGGCTCTGACAATTATTTAAAATTTGTTCTCTCATCAGCAAATTATACAATCCTTCATAGTCTGTAACCTTGCTTCCCAGCAACCATCCCTTCAGAGCCTTAGTGGCACACTCAACAAATTCAGACCAGTCCTGAGTCTGTGTCTTCTGGGTATCTCTGAACATTAACCTGTACTGTTCAGTGGTTAAGCCTAACCCATCAATCAGAGCACTCTTCAGGACCAGGTAGTTTCTAGAATCCCCATCACTAACTGTGAGGAGTCTGTCTCGGCCTCTACCTTCAAAGGAGAGCCACAAGATTGCTGCCCACTGCTCCTGAGGAATCTGCTGTACTCTGCAGGCTCTCTCCATTGCAGTAATCCATTTATGGATGTCATCCCCAGCTTTGTAGGGGGGCACAATCTTACTCAGGTTTCTATTATCAAAAGACCTGTCTTTATCCTTGTGGATATTGCTGCCACCAGTGGGTTCTATTACCCCACTCTCTCTAGGCTGTCTTGCTCTAGCAAGTTTCTCTTGGGCCAGGGCAATGTCTAACTCTTGTCTCTGGACTCTCAATTCAGCCTCTCTAATTTGAGATTCTCTCAATTTGGCCTCATGTTCCCTTCTCTGAGGGCTAGTCATCTCCCTTCTGGAGTGACCATGAGAGCCTCTAGAGACATGGGAGGTATTGGATTCACCTGAGTGATTCCTCCTCCTCCTATGCCCCTGGTTAAGTCCATTTGGGTGGCTGGGCAAGGTCAGCCTTGCTTCAGTCCCAAACACACTTAAGTTAGCCTGGTTCAGCCTACTGACCAGCACCTGACTATCTCTGTCATCATCTGACTCACTGCTTTCCACCTCCTCCTCTTCCTCCTCTTCCTCTACATCTACCTGAGGAGCTCCAGTGGTGGAGGCTTCCTCATCTACCAGGATGATAGCGGCAGGGGTGTCTACAGTGTCATCCTCTGAAGGATGGCCTCCTTCAGCATCCCCTGTGGGGTTTGCCTTAGAGGGCTTTAGAGTCTCAGACTGGTCTAAGAGCTCTCTTAGGTGGTCTGTAGTAGGGGAAGGCCCTGTCTTCAGACCCCTTAAGACACAAAGCTGTCTTAATTCCTTAAAGGAAAAAATAGCAAATTTGGATGGTGCCCTTGGAGGGTCACTCTCAACAGGAGTAAGTCCACTGGACCCCTCTGTTCCAGACATTGCTCTAGTGTGGGTGGATGTGTTGCAATCTACCTACACTGGTGTTTACCTACTAAACCTATCTAGTAGTTGTAGCTAGGGTGTGCTACTCCCTTTGCTCTACAACAACTAAGTTCAGTAGAACTTAAGTATACTAGTCTTGTTTTATATGTACCTAGCAGGTACCTGTATGATCTTTCAAATGATAATCTCAAAGATTGTAATGGTAAAACAACAGCAAGCTCAGATCCCAATCCGCTGCTCACCAATGTGAGAAGTTGGCCTGGTATATAATGCTCACTAATTCTAGTGATCACTTTGTACCATGCCAAGCAACCCTTATGATGATGGTTGTAATTCAACCTTGTAGACCAGTTATCCTAGTGGTAACGTGGACAAAGCAGTCTTAGGCTAAACTCTGAAAGGCATGTGAAGCCAGCTGTTATACCATACACAACCCCCTTGAATACCAAATGAAAGGGACACCACACAGATATATATTGAAAATATATATTGATTTATTAACTATAAAATCCCCTGGACTCTTTATGAGCACAGAAGCCCAAGCGTTAAATCACAAGACAGTTTAAAATACACAAAAGTTGCACAATATGGATGAGCCCTAGGGGCCACCTAAACCATATACTAAGAAAGTGGTATAAGAGATACCAGGAGGAAATCGAAGAGGCCTAGGGCCTAGGGAATCGCTGGAGCTATTCAAAACTAGCAGTGACTAAGTCGGGAGAGGCCCACGGGACTCGGGTGCAGTGTTCAAAGTGCACGCACTTTCCAATACAAAGTCTATGGTGCGTAAAAAGTACAAAGTTAGAAAGTTAGGAACCTTCCGAGTGACCTACGGAGTTAAAACTTTAGACACAGGCCCTTGAGATGTGTACCAGTGCAGGAGCACTGGCGGAGCTGAGTTACCTCACCCACAGGAAGCGGGTGCACAGGGTTGAAGTAGTGTCGGGTTTCGTCACGCTGGTCGATGGTGCTTGGAGCTGAAGATGCTGCAGGCGGCTCGATGAGAAGAGTTCCGGTGGATCCAAGGGTGGATCTGAAGATGTGAAGACCTGAAAGCAGAGGGGACAGTGTTCAAAGTCACTAGCCAGTGACTACCGTGGAACCAGATCGGAACCAGGCGATGTCGGGTGCAAACAGGCGTTGTCAGGTAGCTTCTTTCTGCAGCCACGTGGATACCCGGGGTCGAGGACGTCCAGGAGTCGGTCACGAGCTGTCCCACGTAGGCTTCTCGCTGTTGGCGGTGTCGGCGACCTGATCGGAGCAAACAGGCCTTGGCAAATGCAAGCCACGCAGAAGTTGAAAGATGCTGTTCACTCGGACCAGCAAGGTCAGAGCGGGTGCTCCTTTTCACAGGAGCTTGGGTAGGTCTGGAGCAACCAGACCTGCTGTGTAAATCTTCGGGTTCGTCGCCAAGATGGCCCCTGACCACGTGGCTAGTGGCCGGGATGGCGCGTCGAGTGGCACAATGCAAAAGGGGCCCACGCAGATCGTGGAGATGCTGGAGGGCTGGTCTTCGGTGCAAGGGCTGCTCGGTGGTGGGGGTTCTCATTCCCCAAAGCACAACATCGAGGATGCCTCAGAAGCTGCGCAGTCTTCCAAGAGGTCCGGTCCCACGTCACTCGGTGCCTCCACGGGTCCCTTCTTTGCAGGGACTGTGGATCGGGCTCTGAGAGGTCTGGGAGTCTGGTTCTTGTCGGGCTCTGGGCTCGGTCTCCGGCGGGAGGCGGCGGCAAAGCAGACGTCGAGTTGCTGGTTGGTACCTGTGTTCACAGGGTGGCCACTCCTAGGCCACAAGGGAGATTCTCTTCAGTCTTCTGTGCAGCAGAATGTCGAAGTCCAGTCTTCTTCTTCGTGTAAAGTTGATTCAGGATGATCTGCTGTGCAATGGCACTGCTCCCACTCTTATTCCCAATCTGAGGGGTGGATCACCTACTAGGTCCCTCCTCTGGGAGGAACCAGGAAGGGGGGCGGTTACACCCCCTTTCCTTTGTCCAGTTCCACGCCAAGCCTGGGTCTGGAAAGTCCCAGGACCGGTTTGGACTGGCCTATGCACGGGGACACCTTGTGTGCCCCGGGCATGTCTGATTCTATTCAGCCCTGTCCTACCCAATACACAAAATCCTGTCTGGGGTGGTGCTCGCACCTCCCAAGGCAGGAAACCCTTTGTCCAGGCCACCATCTGCCGAGTTTCGGTCAGCAGCAGGAGGCCAGACTTGTGTCTGTGGTGGCAGCGTCCATTTTGTGATGCTGAGGCTCTGTTTAACTTTAACCGGGGTTAAGGCTACACACATGTCGTGTCCCTCTAGAAGGGTGGAATGCTATCCCCGTCGCCAGAACTGGCGAGGGGATAGTATTCCAATTTGTATGACACCTTACTCGACATGTTTTGATAAAGCCAAACCAAAGATAGCATTTAACCGCGAGGATTATAATGCACTTAAGAGTATATGGTATGGCAATATCCCGGAACAGCTTAGGGAGTGGTTCCCGACAGCTGCAGACAGGCTCAGCTCATGCTAGAGCACCATCTCACATATTTCCAAGCACTCTGCCTCCAGGATTGATGAGGCCTTCCATAGGAGTGGCTGATAGGAACATATGTGTCCAGTTTAGGGTTAGGCACAGACATACTGTACCTAAGTAAGAGGTGGTTACACCGACTTACCCCAGCTGAGTGATCAGCCAGTTGTGTCAAATATGGAGGCCAGGCCAGGGGTGGCACAATACATGCTGCAGCCCCTGGTAGGCCTTGGATACACCTATGCCCTGGGCACCTAGGGTGCACTAATACAGGGGCTCATAAGGTGAACCAGTTCCAATTCGTAATGCACCTAGAGTGCATTGGCAGTAATTTAGAGAGAGAACAGCAGGCTGTGGGTCTGATTAGCAGGCCCACAGCCACATTAAGTCAGAAACCAGTGAAGCAAAAAGCAAAAATTTGGGGTGACCATAGGATAGCAGACCCTACTCTCCTACATCAACTTGATGATCAAACAGTACAAAAGAAAACAAGCACTGGTACCCACAAGGAATGTTCATAGAAACAAGCATAAGCAAACACAAAAGGCAGATTATATACATGGATGCTAATACAAAGACCAATACCAGTACTATGAGTCTGGATGAGACTGAGCATCATTTTGTACAGTAGCCTAACATGTATATTCACCTCAGCTTTGCTACTGTGGCGCGGTTTCTTTTACATTATCTTCAAACTAAGACTCTGGTCTGCATCCAGTGACAGTCTCCACCTGTGCTATCTATGATGATGATGAATACATCCAGGCATCCATCCAGTCAAAGTAAACGTCTATCATTCGTCTTAATCTCTCAACAAACCTTAGTTTGTTTCACCAACAACCACCCATGTGTCCTTCCTTGCTTGTCTTGCCTTTGAGTTTGACCCAAACACCGCTGACGATTCTTACTATCCTATCCACCCATAGAGTGTTGCCCACCCAGGCAGGTATCTTTTCTTTCACCTTCCACCCATTCTTCAACAACCCATGCATCTGATCCCTATCAGACACCTATGCATGCTTCCAACGTATCCTTCTCTCCCTGTCATATTACATCTCACCCGTCCTTCCTCCTTCCACCCTTTTCCTTTTTGTTCAACACATCCATCAAGGTCATCTGATTTGATTTTTAGTCTTCTCCATAAAACTTTCACAGCTGAATTGGAGTCAGATAGAAGAGGCCATTGGGTACTCAACTTGCGTTGCTAATGCTATTGCTAATGCCATTGCAAAGTAAAGGGTGTCTTCTTCAACCGTTGTCTAATGTTCACTACAACAACTTCATACTTACTAAGTCTCAACAGTACAGTGAGTGTACAATACACCCTTCCTGCTAGTGTAATGTCAATAAGTAAGGAATATAACTTACCACCGCCCGCCGTTGCTGCTGGCTCACCCTCTGTAGTAGCTTCTGCAGGTGCTGCTGCTGAATCTCCTGCTCCTTCCGGAATGACCGCATCGCCGCTGGCCCTGGCACTGGTGGTCGGTAGTATGCCTAGAAAAAACATTACACATTTTTAGATGCCATGTATACACCTCCCCCTATTTATTCTTTTTCACTAGCAAACTTGGAAAAAAAGTTAATACATACAATCATAGACATCATACATCACTAGTCCAAATTGTGTACTAGAGTAGAGTGGACACTAGTGGTGGTATGGTCCCTAGGGTCATTCTAGTCTACTCTACTCCTTGCAAAATTAGCCTGAGCCATGCAATACAACCATTTTAGCTTCATGTTTTTTGCGCATGTGACTTTACCTCACAGCTTGTTGTTTAAGAGTGACGCCTTTGAGCCCAAATGAGCTCATACGAGCCACTTTGTTATGGAGTTCTGGTCAGTCTGTATTGCTTAGCCATAACATGCTACAATTTTTGGCATGACTGAGAAATGCTTGCATTATACTATCTAACGCACACCATTTTCTCATAACAGGTGGAAGATTCCCTTCTACAAACCAGAACTTTGCAGAGCTATGATGTAACCAGTACTTCTATGTTCTAAGGTGAGGGGTCCCCCAGAATTCGTACAGAAATCGTTTGTCTTCGATGGACTTGTAAAAATGTTTGTTGTTTTAATCTTTTGCATTTTGCATTTGGAGCTGGCTCATATAGTATGTAATAGTATGTATAGTAATTGAATTAGAGAACAACGTACAGAGCTTGTTAGTTGAAAATAAACCTTTTGAATTTACACATATGCCCAGATGCATCAAACTACTTTTTTGCGAGTCCTAATTTGCGAAAATTACCGAATCGCAAATTAAGATTCGCAAAATGGTATGCATCATTGTTTTCGCATTTTTTTTTTGCAATTCGGTAAAAATCGCAATTTTTACCGAATCGCATAAAAAATGCGATTTTGAAATTGCGAATGCGCAATTCCCATTCATTCCTACGGGCTGAAATGCCCATAGGAATGAATGGGAATTGCGAATTCGCAATTTCAAAATCGCAATTCAACAAAGCATTTCAAGGGTGGAGAGGGGGGTCCAAATGACCCCCCCCCCGGCACCCATGAAATGCACTTATAGCTATAAGTTACATACACACATGTCCTAAGGACATGTGTGTCTGTAACTTAACAGTTTAAAAAATGCATTTTTAAGCAATTTTGCAAATTACCACGAGGTTCAAACTCGTGGTAATTTGCACTTGCAATTTTAAAATTCGCAAATTTTTTAACAATGATGCATTGCATTTAAGGAATCGCAAAATTGCGATTCCTTAAATGCAATCGCATTTAAGAAATTCGCAAAATTAGCGAATTTCTACAAAAACTAATGATGCATATCAAAAAGCATTTTTGGAGTCGCAAACGGCCGATTTTAAGGAATCGCACCGTTTGCGACTCCAAAAATGCTTGATGCATCTGGGCAATAGACTCTGTGGTATTTGGTGTGGTGGAGTTACACGAGTGAGTGAGCGAGCGAAAGGATGTTATTATGTTCTGGGTTGTCTAATCACTGGGTATCTTCGGGAGGGATTTGGGGACCTAATGAGTGAGTATCTCTAGTCGGTCAGGGGATTTTGGGTTCTTTCTGTATGTGGCTGTGCAGAATCCCCACAACAGTAGTAGTATATCCTATCAAAAAAAGTCAAATATCTGGTTGGGCATTTTGTTGGTGGGAATTGTCGAAAAAGCCTCAAAAAAAGATTAA
This sequence comes from Lissotriton vulgaris, assembly GCF_964263255.1. Lineage (NCBI taxonomy): Eukaryota > Metazoa > Chordata > Amphibia > Caudata > Salamandridae > Lissotriton > Lissotriton vulgaris. Next base: position 40,943,491 of record NC_141696.1, on the reverse strand, counting down.
GAAGACTAGAAAAGGACAACCCAAAGTACTGGACTCCGTGGCTAGCGCTATTGGTGAATCTGAGTTGTATTTAAAACCTTTTAAATAAAGAGTGGCCAACTGGGCAAGCTTAGCTACAGACAGACTAATAGTAGTAGTACAGTCATAGCAGAGGAAGGGATAACAAGAATTTAGAAACAATGTAAATCGAAGAAGATTTGGAAAAAATAGAATTAGGAAACAGAAATAATAGTTCGGAAAAAATGAGGTGCAGTAAAAGTTAGGGAAATATAATTATTAATATTAACCACTGGAGGACTTACTGGGGGCGGCAGCAGAGCCCTCGGTAGAGGAGCAGTCCTGGCCCTGGGAGGTATCTTGATCTTCTTGTCCCGCCGCCTGTGGCTGTGACCCCGTCTTTTTGCCCCTGGGTGCTGATCATGTAAGATATAATAAAGAAAGAGACAAACATTAATGATTGGTGAACTGTGAAGCAAATACAATATTTTAAAAAATGCTCCAAAAACATTTTAGGAAACAACAATTGCAATAAAATTGACCTATCTCTTCAGATCGATTAGTAGCATTATTGCGGGATTCACAGACCGTCTACTTATTATTTATGAACACTAATCCAGTGTTCCATTGTGATTCCAGAATACTAACTAAGCCCATGTACCACCTGACATAGCCCACATATTCCAGATGGGCCAATTGTTCAATAAGTCTGCATTTACATTTTAGCCCTAATAAATGCATAGGTGGAGGACACATGCATAAATTTGTGCATACACCAAATTGTTGGTTGGTTGCATCTGATGGGCTGCTAGTGGCACTGCCAAGCCTTACCACTCACTAAACAAACTACAAAAGGTTCTACTAAGGACTGGTGTAAGCAGCACTCAGTGACGGAGAGGATGCGTCATGCAGACCTCTAAAAAATTACCAACTAATACTAACTAAACCTATCAATCCATCCACCACTATCTCTTCTTAGTGACAGGAGGACAAAGGAAGGACTCAAATCTCTCTAGCAATAGCATTACCTAACTTAGGTTCTCTAAGTAAACTCTTACATAATCAGCCCAAGCGAACGCAAAGTAGCAAACAAGTACGAGTAGCGCCGATGAGCACCTGTGTCCTACAATCACAGAAGATTTTGAAACGTAATTTACCTGCAATGTAAGCAGCAGTATTCTTGTTATTCGGAAAAAAATTATACACAATACTTATACTACTAGTATATTACTCACGAAGCCCCACAAGCTCGACATCTAGCAGGTCCGGCAGGTCCTGCTCCCCGTCCGAGTTGTCTGACCACCGGTGGCCCAGCTGGTTATGGGTGCGCTGGACCCCTGATTGACTACACACACACCCTGTCGCAGAAAATTTAGAAGGGAAAAATAAAGTTAGGGGGAAGAAGTAGGAGATTAAAGAAGGAAGTAATATAAAACAGTAGAAAAGTGAAAAAAAACACAGTAAAAGTAGAAATAAAATGCAAAATATAGACTTAGGGACAGAGAGGGATAGATAATAAATAAAAAAAATCAGAAAAACTGTGTAAAAACCTAAGGATGGCAAAGATAGAGGGAGGATAGAAACGCAGGCCCCAGAACCATAGCATAGAGTGAAAAATCATGATGGCCACACCCATCGCGATCGCGTTGGTAAGTTCGTATGATATTTCCCCGCGAACACGCAAAAAGCATCGCGAACACATAAAAGGTGCTCCCGAACATGAAATGCACATCACGAACACGCTATACGTGACCCGGAACAGGAAATAAGGCATCACGAACGAGCGAGATAAGCGAAAAACAAGATGGCCGTGCCCATAGGCGACCGCACGGGTAAGTTCGTGAGATACTATCCCCCGAGCATGCAAACAGACTCCAGAACACGCAATACGCGTTCGCGAGCAAGAAAGACACATGGCAAACGGGTGGGACAAGCAACTATGCACACTGCGTAGCTACGAGTAGCTCACGAAGCGCAAGTGCAAGTTTGCATAGCTACACATAGCAAACTACGCCCAGGGTTAGTCCATTCTCCTAGGTTGTCAGTGAAGCAGCCATATACTATATAAAGGGGCACAACGTATTTAAGGGTTGACCATCTTGAAACTGGCTGCAACTAATTCTATCATGTTTGTAGCAAACATGTTGGAATCATACCTCCCACACTGTAAACGGTGTGGGTGGTATGATTTCAAGCACTGGGAGAGCCCTCTCTTAGGCTCTCAGTCTTCCTGGTACCAGCCTTCTAGTCCCGGACAGCACAAAATGGTTGCTGCCGACCAGAGACACATTTCTGCCCTCCTGCGGCTGAGCCAAGCTCGAGCAGGAGAAGGTGGATCAATGGACATCCTGTCACAGGGGGGTGTGACCACCTTTCAGACAGGATTTAGTGTATTAGGGGCGGGTAAGTGCGCTTGCCAGTGCCAGAAAATCTGTATAAGGGGAACATTTGGTGTCCCTGTGCTTCTTCCCGGAAGCACCCAACAATCAAGGCCATTCACCTTCCGAGTCTTCCGGTCACAACAGAGTCATATAGACTCTGTCCCTTCTGCTTTCAGGTACTCCTCTTCAAGAATACACATTTGGATTCCCACAGACACTTTCTCCTCTTCCAGCAGCAGCACTTTCCTGAAGTCCCCCCTTGGGTTCGACTGCGGTTTCTGACACCACTAAACCCCTTTGCAAATGGCTTCCCTGGTGTAGGTATCCACAGGTGGGGTGGCTCTTCAACCTTCTGTCTTCCACAGTGTTGCTTCAGGGTCCACTGGGAAGGGTCCTTAATCATTAAAAATCCAACTGCGACTTACACGTAGAGTTGTACGGATCCTGAGGTCGTGTTCCTACACTGCACACGTCCTCCGCGGGCTCCCTATCTACTTACCTTGGGTGGTTCCTTGAGTCCACAGTGATTCTACATCCTCTCAACATTGTCCTGAATCAAGTTGCGGTTCTTATACCACTTTCTTAGTATATGGTTTGGCCCCCTACTGGGGCCCACTGTGTATTTAATGCTATTTACTTTATTACTTAGCTGAAGTATAATGTGATTTGTGTTTAACTCCATGTTGGAGATACAGGAACATGCTAGAGAGTATTTCATAATAAATACATATTTTTATAAACACTTGTGCCTAGATGCATCAACCTTTTTAGGAAGTGCAAACGGTGCGAATCGCAAAAATCGGCCGTTTGCACTTCCTAAATTGGTTTCTGGGATGCATCAAGCATTTTTGGAAATTCGCTATTTTTTGCGAGTTCCAAAAATGCGATTGCTTTTAAGGAATCGCAAATTTGCGATTCCTTAAATGCAATGCATCATCCTCACAACATTTGCGATTTTACAAATTGCAAATGCAAATTACCACGAAGTTGAACTTCGTGGTAATTTGCAAAAATGTGTAAAAACGCATAAAAATGCATTTTTTAAACGTCTACGTTACAGACACACATGTCCTTAGGACATGTGTGTATGTAACTCACATGTAAAAGTGCATTTCATGGGTGCAGGGGGGGGTCCTTTGGACCCCCCTCTCCACCCTTGAAAGGCTTTGTTGCATTCCGATTTCAAATTGCGAATTCGCAATTCCCATTCATTCCTGTGGGCATTTCAGCCCATAGGAATGAATGGGAATTGCGAATTCGCTATTTGAAACTCGCAATTTTATTGGGATTCGGTAAAAATTATTTGCGATTCCTTATTTTTCGCAAATAAGGAATCGCAAATGACAACTTTGATGCATCTACCGGTTGGTGTGTTTCTTTTTCATTTCATTGTTACTATAAGATTGCATTCTGGAAAAACAAGCTGCTTTACACTCCTTTAAGACTAAGCCCGAAGGCTGCTCTCCACAGCTACCACTTAGCGAACTTTCTAAGGTAGTCTAATCCTCTTAAATCACCATAAGGGTTGTCTGGGCTGGTGCAAGGTGCCTTCTTACATTAGTGGTAAAAAAAGGGGGTGGTGATGGACGGAGCATCTGAATCAATCAAACGCTCACTTCCAGTCAAAAGATCTGGGTTTAATCCATCACCGTTCTTTAGCCCACTCTGCCACCCCAGTTAAGACATGGCTATATGCAAATCAGTCTGACCCTGTGCTTCATGGGAACAGTCCAGCCCGAACTGCCAAGCCATGTCTTCCCTGGACCGGAAACAAGCTTCTGAGGACCGGTTTCTGGCATTCCAGCCGTCTTCAGCCCGGCTTGCTTGAATCCAGTGGCAAAGTGAGCAAGGGACTCACGTCTGAGCATACCCTGCCACACTTATGGCGACCAAAAGCGGTACAAAAGGGGGTGGTGATGGACGGAGCATCTGAATCAATCAAACACTCACACCCAGTCAAAAGATCTAGGTTTAATCCATCACCGTTCTTTAGCCCACTCTGCCACCCCAGTTCAGACATTGCTATATGCAAATCAGTCTGACCCTGTGTCTCATGGGAACAGACCAGCCCGAACTGCCAAGCCATGTCTTCCCTGGACCGGAAACAAGCTTCTGAGGACCGGTTTCTGGCATTCCAGCCGTCTTCAGTCCGGCTTGCTTGAATCCAGTGGCAAAGTGAGCAAGGGACTCACGTCTGAGCATACCCTGCCACATTTATGGCGGCCAAAAGTGGTACAAAAGGGGGTGGGGATGGACGGAGCATCTGAATCAATCAAACACTCACACCCAGTCATAAGATCTGGGTTTAATCAATCTTACATTAGTGGACATCATACAGCTGGCCAGCTTCTCACACTCCCCATTCCATTCAAGTTTAAACCCAGCCATATGCAAATCAGTCTTGACCCTGTTCCCCTTGGGAACAGTCAAGCACAAAATGCCAGGTCAGGTTCTCCCTGGACCGGAAAAGAAGCATCCTTGGACCGGTTGCGCAGTTTCACCCCTCATTAGCCAGCTAGCATGACTCCAGTCGCATGGAGAGCACAGGACCCACCTCTGGGCATACCGGTCCCACTCAGGGTAACAAATGCAAAAAGAACAATTGATGGACAGAATTTCGAACTATGTCAAACATTCACCCCTGTGAATAGATCTGGGACTAATCTATCAACATTTTGCTCCCCATGCCATTCCAGTTTAAACCCAGCCATTTGCAAATCTATTTTGACCCTGTTCTCCATGGGAACAGTCCAGCCCTAACTGCTCTTTACTGATGACGGGCGTTACCCAGAAACACTAGTGTCTAGAGATATCTGCACTGCCAGAACCAACAATGGTGAGAAACAACAACGATATGAAAGTGCGAATGAACTGCATTTACCAGGATGCAAAGGGGTTAAAACTGCGCTGTGACGAGAGACAGGGTGCTCCCACCCCCCTTCATATGCTTATTGCTTCGAGCTGACGAGCTCTCCGGTGTAGCACCTGTGTGCCTTGGAGAGGTACATGAACCTGCGACGACTTGGGCACCTTCACAGCAACCCCCAAAGACTTTTCCATGCTTCTAAATTACAACATGCTCTCTACTGATGACGGGCGTTACCCAGAAACACTAGTGTCTAGAGATATCTGCACTGCCAGAACCAACAATGGTGAGAAACAACAACGATATGAAAGTGCGAATGAACTGCATTTACCAGGATGCAAAGGGGTTAAAACTGCGCTGTGACGAGAGACAGGGTGCTCCCACCCCCCTTTATATGCTTATTGCTTCGAGCTGACGAGCTCTCCGGTGTAGCACCTGTGTGCCTTGGAGAGGTACATGAACCTGCGACGACTTGGGCACCTTCACAGCAACCCCCAAAGACTTTTCCATGCTTCTAAATTACAACATGCTCTCTACTGATGACGGGCGTTACCCAGAAACACTAGTGTCTAGAGATATCTGCACTGCCAGAACCAACAATGGTGAGAAACAACAACGATATGAAAGTGCGAATGAACTGCATTTACCAGGATGCAAAGGGGTCAAAACTGCGCTGTGACGAGAGACAGGGTGCTCCCACCCCCCTTCATATGCTTATTGCTTCGAGCTGACGAGCTCTCCGGTGTAGCACCTCTGTGCCTTGGAGAGGTACATGAACCTGCGACGACTTGGGCACCTTCACAGCAACCCCCAAAGACTTTTCCATGCTTCTAAATTACAACATGCTCTCTACTGATGACGGGTGTTACCCAGAAACACTAGTGTCTAGAGATATCTGCACTGCCAGAACCAACAATGGTGAGAAACAACAACGATATGAAAGTGCGAATGAACTGCATTTACCAGGATGCAAAGGGGTTAAAACTGCGCTGTGACGAGACACAGGGTGCTCCCACCCCCCTTCATATGCTTATTGCTTCGAGCTGACGAGCTCTCCGGTGTAGCACCTGTGTGCCTTGGAGAGGTACATGAACCTGCGACGACTTGGGCACCTTCACAGCAACCCCCAAAGACTTTTCCATGTTTCTAAATTACAACATGCTCTCTACTGATGACGGGCGTTACCCAGAAACACTAGTGTCTAGAGATATCTGCACTGCCAGAACCAACAATGGTGAGAAACAACAACGATATGAAAGTGCGAATGAACTGCATTTACCAGGATGCAAAGGGGTTAAAACTGCGCTGTGACGAGAGACAGGGTGCTCCCACCCCCCTTCATATGCTTATTGCTTCGAGCTGACGAACTCTCCGGTGTAGCACCTGTGTGCCTTGGAGAGGTACATGAACCTGCAACGACTTGGGCACCTTCACAGCAACCCCCAAAGACTTTTCCATGCTTCTAAATTACAACATGCTCTCTACTGATGACGGGCGTTACCCAGAAACACTAGTGTCTAGAGATATCTGCACTGCCAGAACCAACAATGGTGAGAAACAACAACGATATGAAAGTGCGAATGAACTGCATTTACCAGGATGCAAAGGGGTTAAAACTGCGCTGTGACGAGAGACAGGATGCTCCCACCCCCCTTCATATTCAATTACCGACGCGGCAGGGTCCTGAGCCCAAAAATGTCCACGGACTCGATAATTCTCGCCTTGGTGCCTACTCTAATCATGGGGTCCCACGCTGCAACTCTGGGCAATAGCTTGCTTAATCTCCACTACGGCGGCCCACCTGCTGCGGGATGCCTGGCTTTCACCTTGGGGATGCCCAGTAGGGGTTATCTCACAGGGAAAAAGCCAGGACGGGTTCCCAAGGCAAGCGCCTTGATGCCTTCGGGTGATACATGCGCTATATAAGTCGCAATACATTTACATTACATTTACAAATGGGCTGCAGAAAAGAGGGGTATTGACAGGGACATGCGTATATGTGTAATATGTGTTTTTTTTATTTAACTGAGGGGGGGATGTGGTGTTTTGTAAATATGTGTAGCAGGACCCTTCTGGTCCCTGATGGACTCGGTAGAAAAATAACATCATCATTTTGTTGTGTCTTGGTGTGGTAATAAAGTTTTTAACACAACGCAGAGAGTAGCTAATGGTTACATCTCGTATGTGAAGACGTTTGTGACGCAATGTGTAGAATAGTCCATGGTTGCACTCTGAAGTATGAAGATGTGCACTACAGTGCTCCATGTGTGGCACAATCATTTGCACGCAACAGGGCTGGGGGGGACACACAACTTGTTTGATTTGATGCAGGTGATTGACAGGTATGCACACACAAGGCTTTCTCCCAGCCTGAGGGACATTCATTACCCTTCTGCCCTCACCACTTTCACTTTGTGTGCCATTCCTTTAATGATACATGTCTGACTCAATGTAGGTGATGTGCCAGATATGTACAAACAAAGCTTCCTCTAAGACCTTCAGGGACATTCTTTACTCTTCAGCCACAGCACTTTCACTTTGAAAGTCATTACTTTAATCTTCCCAAGCATCCTCATTGTCCCAAACCAGGCACCCAAGAGTGATTTAACATGTTTTTCCATCAACAGTTTGTTGTCGACAAAGTCGTTAGTCTGTTTGGTAACAACCTGGTCACCAATAACACTACTTCAATAATGAAATTGTTACAGCGATTCCTGCATGTGCAGATCACCAACCCACATGTTCAGTTAGAATTAATCCTAATCTGTAATCAATGTTTGGTATTATTCTATACCTCACTCCTGGAATCTGACTGTATGGAATGCTTTGGGCCTCTAACTTATAGGAATACTTTAGTGGAAAACCTTTTGGCAAAGCAGAGCTGCTATGCTTAGTGAGCGATTGCAGCAATGGCAGTAGTTTGCACTTTCCTTGGCTGCTTAATTAGCCAATGAATCCCCTTCAATGTGATTGCCAACAAGTTTATAACTCAGTGTGTGAATCACATGAGCCTGTGGCAAATCTTCTTTCAGCTTTTCCACACGTTCCCAGAGTAATTTGTGTTTTACTGTGCAACCCTTTGAATTTTGGAAGCCATTTTGTGCCAATAGTGAAGGTATTTATTGTAGACTGGACAAGGTAAAACAAATCACACACTATAAGTGTGGGGAATTCCCAATCTGTTTTTTGCAGTGCCAGTAGCCGGGCTTTCAGTTCTCCCAGCTGTGCTGTGCAATCTCCAAGAGACTGCGTCTGTGTATTGCAGGGACGGAACTTGCCGCCCCGCATATGTCCCTTCACAATCACGAATGCTGCGCTGTATTGCTGTTTACTTTCCACAGCAGGTAGAACAGAACTGTCAGTATAGATGATATATTCATACTGATTTAGAGGCAAGACTTCATTCAGGAGAGGATATACTCTCGTTGGCACTGCAGAAATGCCTGTGTTTTCAATGTAGGATTATAACTGTAATCTACATCTATGGCAGTGAGAGAATTAGCCCAGTTCATCCATTGTGGATGACAAGGCCTTTGCATAAGGTATGCTTACTTTTGTAACAGCCTCTAAAGTTAGTACCCAAGTCACAACAATAATTTGTTTCCCCTGTGCTAGTGCTCGTTCTTTCACTACAGCAATCTGTACTGCTATATCTTTTCTGTGGATGCAAAACGCATTTCAGCGTTCCTATAAAGGTGTGATTTGTATGCATCTGGTACTATTTCGCCTTCATTGAAAGTAATGTAGGTATATTCTGCTTGATCAATGTCCACACAAATCAAACGATATTTTGAGATAACACATGTGTGTAAGTGTTTGGAAGCTATCATGTCAGCTTGTATAGATCGCAAAATTTCTGTTTGTTTCTGTCCAATGGTGAACTGAAAGTCAGGTCTGATTAAATCATAAAAAGGTTTTACTTTTTCTGCATAATCACAAATGTATGTTCAGCCAAAATTCAGGAATCCTAAAATGGATTGCAAGTTCCTCAGATTCCTTGGACACTGGAGTAGCACACATTCTCCTAAAAAAATAGCTTCCAGGCTTTTCCCTTCACTCAACTAAATTATATGAATTGTCAGGCTTCATTATGGAAAACAAAGGATTGTTCAATGAAGAGGTGCATTTTTCAAGTACACCCTGATATTCAAGTTGATCTAGGATCTCCTTGACTTGCTTTCTCGCTTCATGTTTTTTTGGGTATTGTCTCTGTGGAGTTGGAGTCGTTTTTAATGGTATTACATGGTGAGGTGAGTCAGCATCCCATTCTACATGATTGTGATGAAGGAATCGAGCTAGCGCTAGCGCTAACTCGTGCATGCATAAATACTTCAGTGACTCTGTGACAAGGTAGGAGAATGATGGTAAAATTGACTCCTCACCTCTGCCCCAATCTATGACGAATTTGGGTGGCCAACCTCTTTCAGCCAGAAGGATATTGTATCCGTAAGTAAAAGTGACCCGTAACTTTCCTGGGTATGTCCTCCATTTGAAGTGTAATTTTGTGTAAACAATGTAAGACACTTACCCTTGTAGCAGGTGTTTCCAACCTAATATATTCATTAAATACTGCTGTCACCAGAAATTCCATCAGGTTCTGACGAGCTATTGTTATTTCTGCTGCGCTGTCTAACTTCATTAGAGCCCACTCCCCGTTCAGAAGCAGAGTCCTCAGTATTGTGGGCATGTCTTATTTTTAGGCCAGCGCCTTTCTTTTTTTAAATTGTGCTTTGGTTTTGGGTATGTCCTCTTCTTTGAAAATGTAGTCTGAATGCTATGTCACTCCCCTTTCGGTTTGACTCGCTTTACTGACCGTCCTTCCCTATCTTAGATTTTTCATGAGCCCTGAAAGGAATGAGAGGAACGTTTATCAGTGTCTTGATACCTGTTAGATTTCTTGACGTTATTGTGATTCCTAAGATTGTACTTCCTCTAAGGGGGCTCCTGTTGAGGAGACCCACCCCTTGACTTCCATGATTTTTCTTTATTGTTACTTCTTTGTTGTTTATTATCCCATTTCTTTCTAGAAGAGTCAGGTGCTTTCTTTGAGTAATGCTTCTTGGGATTACCCAACAATAGGAGTTTCCTGGGTTTAGCTCCCAAATTATCTCTACCCAGTGAAGCATAGGTGCATTTGATCATTTTTGGTAGTTCGTGCTCCTGTTGTGCAGGATTGCATTCTGTTAAGGCATTGGCATAAAGCCACCCCATTAATGTTGCCTAACATTATTGTGGCTACCTGGGCAAAATTTCCTAACAGTTTCATTCCCTAGTCGAGGACTAGTTCTGCCCCATACCCATTTTGTATTTGTTTCAATACTTCGGGTCTGACTGCTATGGAGGGGGTATCATGGATTCTTATGTACACGGCACTGAAGCTTGTACCACAAGTGGTACAATCCTCTATCAAGAGAGTTATCCCCATTGGCAAGCAAATGGTTCACATTCTGTGTTTCTCCTGTGGGCCAGTTTGGAGAAGTACTGCTTCCAGTTGTGTTCTTTTTTGTGCGATCCAAAATGGAATTTGCTCCTGTTTTGGCGGGTATCTTCCCTATAATCGTGTTCAGCATTTGTGGGCTGATAGTGGGAGTAGTCAATTGAGGTGGAACAACTGGAACAGCCCACGCAGGCTGTAGCGTGAGTGTACGGATGAAGAACTGTGTACGTTTTTTGTAGAGTTTGACAATTTCTTTATAAGGAATTCGTAATTCAGCTTCTCCCAGCGTGTCAATGTCTGGCCATGTTGCTCTGTCTTGGCTGAGCAGACCGAGTCTCACATTTGCAGTGGTGTGTGGGTGGGGACCTAAAACCAGTTTATATGTTCCTGGTACGTTAATTGGATTTCTATGTCCACATATAGGGACTACTCCTCAGGTTTCATCTTCAATGTAATTGTGAAACAGGTTTGTTTGTTTGTCTGCAGATGGTAATCTAACCCAAAAATAGAACACCTCTGTGCTAAAAGCCTTGTGTGCCTCAATTACTAAGGTAACACCTCCACTTGCTGCCGCGAGGCCATGGTGCATTAATCTTAAAGTGACTGCATATCTGCAATTTGGCAGAATGTTAAGGGCACCTTTTTGGTTGCCTTCCTCTGCTCTCAAAACGCTGACACCAGCGTCCCTATTGTTAGACATTAAAAAAGGAAGTAGCATGGGAAAGAGACAAAGTTTGCACAATGAAGGGAACAATAATCCTTCAAGCTTGATTTAACCGACAGCCCATACAATGGGAGTACCTACTCAGCTGAGGCGGATTTACCCTTCCCACACCAGACGTCTCGGGTTGAATGTGAATAGGAGTCTCTGAGGGAGCAAGACTGAACTACTCAAATTTGACCGTTAGATAAGACCCAAACTAACGTTGGCGGCGCCATGTCATGTAGTTCCTACAAAGATATAGGATCTGTGTGTTTTTGGATAACACAAACTACGGGATTGGTGTCAAGACTGATTCTGGGCACCCTAGAAGGATATGTTAGCCTATCGATCAGCTAGCCACATTGCCACTATCAGTCACCTACCTCTCACTGAGGAGATGATAGCCTCTGGCAACTACTGAACACTGCAAACCTGACACCTCAAGGATCATGGAAACAGCACAGTATTTTTTGCTCAGTCGCTCGTGCTCACTTCTACTCAGAAACTTACACAGAATAAACAATGGAGTGTTTTCAATAAGGAATTATTAAACCAGCATCATTCAAGTGTAAAATATATGTGCTACAGCAAAAGTATATGATCGCTATTGCCAAGAGAATTAACAGTAGACAAATCTCTACCATGGCGCTAAGCAATGAATATATGTGAGAGCATGTAAACATAGCTATCTTTTGCATACTCCTACTAATACCTACCCTATCTAAATGAACCTAACATGTACATTGATGTAGGAGTGTGTATGTAGATGTAAAAAAGCCAAACATCCCCCTTGGATAGATCCAACCCCATTCTACCTGGTGGGAGAGAATGAAGGACCCCGTCTTGGTCTCAAGTAAGACACCCCGCAAGGGATGTCAGACCGCTGAGTGGTGATGAGTCAGCATGCAGGACCCAGCAACAGCATAGAAGGTTCTCCTATGTAAGCCTGGTGATGATGTGTTTTGTTTATATTGAAAGGTATCCACATGTGGTCTACTTCAAGCGATATGTTGTGATTGCAAGTAGGTAAATAACTAAAACCATAGTTGCAACCATTCACAGCATTCTTGTCGTCCAAGGATGAGGATGGTGGTGACCTATGCACAGACGTATTATACAGAGTGTGCAGCGGATTAAGATATGGTACTGAGAAGCCACATGCATATCAAGTGAGGGGAAGTTATCGAAGCAAACCACACAACATTTGTTCAGATCATAACTAGGCAAAAGGTCAGCACCAAACCTGTTATAGAGGGGAAAGTAGGATGAATATAGGTAAAAGGTTGTTCTACTATTTAGGACTTATTTTGAAGATATAACACCTTATGATGAAGCAACATCAGTACATGTTGAACTTGATGACCCCGATCGAGGGTGTGGGCCAAGATTGGTGTTACCTGTTGTACTTCCATTCTTGTAAATGATCTTGAACTCTCATTATTGCCATACAAGCAGTGCATCATCTACAAGCTGACATAAAGAGGGAGGCAAGTGCCCTTGAGTAGGGCTGGATTGGTAGTATTTCATTTTGGATCCCTTTATGGGTGTCCAAAATATTCATGTTATTACTCCCAGTTTGCAGTTTTGTACTACTGCTCTGTGGTTTCCTACAAGTGGGGGCTTCCTGCTGTAAATAAGCAGTCCTCAAATAGGTAGTATGCAAATAGATAGAGAAAGAATAACAGACACTTCAGCAACACATACTGTTTTGAATAATGTGCTTGTCATGACATTCGAGGAAAATGATGTAGTTGAAAATTCAACTAGAATGTGAATGTGATGTCTGTATACACCATGATATATACATGCACAACAACGGCAATACCATTAAATATGATGTCCATGTACACCATAAACTATGCACCCATAATAATGTCAATAACAGTAAAAACAATGTTGATGTAGACTATGACAACTGTATGCATAATAATAATGAGACTTTCAGTAAATATGATATCAATGAACGGTATGACATATGTACATGTAATAACAAACTTGCATCATTGCTGTTGAATTCACCTAAGATGACCTCCCAATCAAACCTGAGTCAGAGATATATGTTCAGACAAGCCCTGTGACCAACCTAAGCCTACCGATTGATAGGTCACAGGTGGGGTTACACGGAGTCTGAAGGTAAACGCACAGCCAGGGAAAACCCTAATCAATCCTACAGACAAGCAGCTACACCACAAAGATGTCTGAGGAGATTGACCTCAATAAAACATTGTTTGGCCAAAGGCCAGCATTCCCAATAGACCAAAACATTGCATGCTACATGTAGTTAGGAAGACTCAGCCAATCAGGGTACAGCATGCACACCACACGTAGTGATCACACGCTCCCCACGCTAGACATCTGGACATATACAAATTGGCCTCTCCTTGAGGTCAAGAGCCACCTGTGTCCCCCTTATCAGATGGTTGTATTTATGATTTATGACCAGGTCTGGACACACATTTTTTCCAAGAATTTGAAATTGTTTTATTAAACTTCACGAACTGTATGTAAGATCAGCCAAAATTTCTGTACATTGAGAATATCTTCAGACATGACTCTGTCGATACTCTTCCGGCTGCTGCATTTAATTAAACCAAATTGTTATTTTTTTGCCAAACACCTCTTCTCTTTTCATTTTTTCAAGGTAAATTCATATCCGAGCAACACATTATTACTGTGTTTGTATAGTTTGAGTGTGGTTCATATTGTAAAATAAAATCATAATTATAATTATGTTTCAGCCTTTCATTTTTTGTCTTTCTAGAGTTAGAAAATAAGTTTAGAATAAATGAAGGCATAAGTATATAATGTAATACATTAGTAGAATGTCTGACATTTGAAAGTAGGAAACTCAAAGATTAACCAGGGAAAGAGAGGGTTGTACATGGTGTGAGAGGAAGTAAGTCTAAGTATATATGGAGAGATTCAATAGAATGTATTTAAAACCATAATAACATTAATACACATATTAGAACATTCTTCCTGTTGAGAAGGTTTAGGTGTAAAAGACATTTTGCATTTCCATTTAGGAACTTTGTAACAGGAGACTATAAAATCAAATGTTTTACAGCAAAAGATAGAGGCAACACATATGCTGTATCCAATCGATGATTATAACAAACTGCAAACCACCTTGCATTGAAAGAGAATTAAAAACAAGTCCTTACAGTTTTTAGTAATCTGCTGAAATGCAACTGCTATTAGTAAGTCTAGAAGTCGCACATTAGAGGAATATGTGATCCAGTCACCAGATAAACTTCCTAGAAAGATGTTAGGAATGAAAAAAGGATACTGTGGAGTGAGAAATTGAGCTAATTTGAATCTAAATGTGTTCCCACAAATCATGAACAAAAGAACAAGTGAAAAGTAAGGAGTTGATTAGGATGGCAGGCGAATCGCCACTGCCGGCCCGGCGGTGGCGATCCTCCTACCATCGCAGCCCGATTTACCCCCCCCATATTATAATGGCGGAGGGTATCGGGGCAGATGCAAAGTGCGTCCATCGATTTTCCGCCGGTTGGCAATCGTTTCAATTGCTGGCCGGGTGGATTTGGGCCAAAATATGGTGGTGGTGCTTAGCAGGCACTACAATCCATATTAGGATGTGGGGAAATCAAGGCATTTCCATGGTGGCGATGACGCCATTGGGATTCACTTTGGGGGCCCATTGTGGGCCCAGGGGGTGGGGGGCTGCACTTGGGGGTACCAATGGCACCCCTATACATTGCCCTGCACAAGGTGGCAGGCATCCCGCTGTGCCTGCTACGTTGAGCATGGTAATGCACAACATGGCATTTCACCGTTGCGGCGGGTGCTGCAGCCAGCAGCACCTGCCGCAATGTTGAGAATGCTTGATGTGACCGCCGTCGTGGCGGTGGCATCATGGTTTCCGCTAGGGTGGTGGGTGGACTTAAGTCCGCTCCCCCATCCTAATCACCGCCTTAGTGTTTTAAATCTATATGGTCTGAGAAACATGTCCAACAAGTGTCAGGAAACCTAGAATGTCTCTTATGTTGGACCATAGGTGATACAAATAGTCTGTTATAAATATAAAAAGTGATTTTGGGTGGTAGTTGCCGCTCCAAAGGAATTCCTAATTTTGGGCCATATTTTGTTCCAAACTGAAACAGACCAGTACAATCCCAAGTCTAGTTTCCAAGATATTTCTACCTTTGTTTTTTTCTCTGTCAGTAGTTGAGCAAAGTAAATGAGAGCAAACAATAGATGATATGGGGTAAGTGCGCAAAAGGGTGTACAATTTCCTAGTAGAGGCAGAAACAGAAGGATGAGGAAAGCAAAACTGAGTATACGAGGAGCAAATAGCAGGCTGTTAACCCCTTCGCTGCGGCGGCTATTCCGCCGCAGCGCTAAAGGGGCGGGGCGGCCGCGCGGCCGCCGCATGCTGGTGACAGAACCGCTCCGTCACCAGCTACAGTTGAGCTGTGCTGGTGACGGAGCGGTTCCGTCATGACCCGCCCCGCTCTTTAGAACGCCCGCGCAGGCGCGAAATCAGCGCCGCGCAGGCGCGGCGGCCGGGCCATGACGGAACCGCTCCGTCATCAGCACAGCTCAACTGTAGCTGATGACGGAGCGATTCCGTCATCAGCATGGAAGGGGTTAAAGCTGGTCTTTATTTTAAAAGGGAAAAGGACAAAAAGATTACAAGCCTGTGAGATCGGTATTAAAGTATTTTGATCAAAAGATGATGTACCCAACTTTTTTTCTCTCCAGGATCTCCAATAGATAGGCTTATCATGAATCAATAGTAATTTATTATGCCAAATAGTAAAATTATTAAAAGTTACAAGGTCTGTGGGAGTATAGGGTAATAGAGAGTCAAACAATGTGCATGAATATTTAAGAACAGGAATAGAGAGAGTTTGTGGTTTGCACATGAAGGATAGTTATTCTTGAAAAGAAAAAGGGGAAAGATAAGATGTTCTAAGATCAAACCACAATAAACAGCCTAAACAGTCTACTGGAGAGCCTGAGATCCAATTAGAAGACTGATGCAAAAAAAAACACCCTGTGATATTTGGAAAAATCAGTAAAATTTTCTGTACCTTCCGCTCAGGCCTGTAGCCAGAAATATTGGTTTGGGGGGCATGGCTCAGAGCAATGGCAGCAAACTAAGTGTGGTTCAGAGGATGGGAAATTAAGCTTTCACATTGAATTGTTCAAAAAATGTTTACATTTTGGTAAGATTGTAAAGTCTGCTGGAAGCAGGACATGCAGTGTGAGTAAGTGAATACATTTTGGGATAGTTTGGGAAGGGCTCACAGAAGAGTTTTGGTTTAGATATTGAATACAAGGACCATTTATTTGTTAACCATCACAGAAACGATACATTGCCAAGCACTCATTTGGCAATTCACGCAATGGGTTTAGAAATGCATACCAAATCGAAATTTGGATGGGGTGGGTACAGCATCCCTATTAAATGGCATTTAAAAATGCAATGTAACAATTTCTTGCAAATATAATTTGGTCGCAAACCAATTTTAGGTTACTAAGTCCTCAGAAGTAGTTGTAACCTATTCACAAAGACGAAGTGGTCGTCTAAAGGTGCTTTTCTGTTGTGAATGTAAAACAACACTTTTAAGTGGGAAGTGGTACAGTGGAACTTTAAAAAACAACATTTAAATTTCAGCACTGTTTCTTTCAAAACAAAATCGGTTTAATTTAAAACAAAAACATAATGAAAACGAGATCACAGACACAGTGATCTGACAGGAGACCACCATTCCTATAATGGCCATCCAATGGAGTTCGTCACAATTTTCTACTGAATTGATGAAGAGTAATGGGGTAGGTTGGAATGTGCCTCACTCCAAATCCTTATTGTGCGAACCAACCTATTAATACATAGGTCGTTTACCAAATAATTTAGCTGCCACAAAAATATATGTTGCAAATTATGTACATCTGGCCCTAAGTTTCTGTTATGAATTGCTAACAATAATTGCATAGTAAATGTCCTTTGCAGAGGGGTTATACAAAGAACGGATTTCTATTATTATCACTCTGTAATTGGTTCAAAGAGATAGGGAAACTGTTCCTTTGCCCCTTAGATTTTAAAACAACATAGCAAAGAACATGGGCAGGGTATTTTACAATGCTCACTGTTGTTCCTTGGGGGTCTCTCTACTTGGGAGTAAAATGTGTATATGTCCTGCAGCAGAAAACAAATAGGCCTGATGCAATGGCCTAATGTCTGCAGCTTAGTGAGGAGGGGGGTTAGGACTACCAACTGGCCCCAAAATACAGGGCTGACTACATTTAGTTTGCTTTTTTGGTATTCTGGAATTTGCAGACCCACTTTTCAGAACAATGTATGAGTTGCATATTGTAAAGTGTTGTTGGCTATAAGATGGTCTGGCTGAATATGTCAACGGTGACAGTTGACAGGTATTTGTGAGTAAGTGTGAAATGGATAGGCTATCTTATTCCAATTAGAAAACTTCTATCCATGTGATGAGCTAATCTTATAGAGGCCTCAGGCTTTACTTTTGACTTGTGCACTCTTGGTGTTATGGGTGAGTGGTCTTAGGTACCCCACCTAAGTATGACAAAGACAGAAAGTTCAAAGGCATCCATTTGTTGTGACTGTCCATCTACAATACTTTAAAGTTTAAAATGTTTCCTCCTCTGCTTTTTGTGGTTTTTCCACCCAAGTGTATGGCATTGGGTAAAAATTATTGGGCTATGTTCATACCCTGTGGCTCCTTGCTTCCTCCCTGCCCTACGCTGACTACTTCCACCTCAAGTGCGGGTTTCTTAATATCGATATTGACCCATAGGTGAAGTAGTTGAGCCTGCTGCAGACCAGCCCTTCCTCCTTCCCCCTGGTAAATGTTGCTCAGATCTCTTATTTTATCTCTCCCATTAACGTGTCCATTTTGGCGTCCAACTAAAATTGTGGCGTGTGCCCTGTTTGTGCCTGATAGACGCAAGGGCTTCATCCAGGGCTTGGTTTCCTTCCATCTCTGTTCTCTTATTCTCTGAGTCCCTCCACACTCCACCCTGGTTGAACTCCATACACTACTGTTTTGGTGGTTGATTCCATGTCACACAAGGATTGACTTCTTTGTAGTTTAACAATCCCTCCAATGGATTACTCCTTTATTTCTCCAGAGTGAACTTTACACATCCCTCTTTTAAACACCACCTCCAATGATTTGCTCTTCTGTTTCTCCCTGATGCTTCTAGACAGACTTCATATAATACGTTGAAACCTCCAATCCCTGTTTAAATGCCCATGCCTAACTTCTTTATAACCATTGAGTTGGGACACATCTAGTCATCTTTACATCTAGTCATCTATAATAAAGAAACAACATAGCTGATTAACGAGGTTACTTCAGTTGAGTTCGAACTTCAGAATGCCTGCTGCAAGCAGCCAGTATAAAAGGCAGTTTAACCAATGAAAATGGGAGCTAGCTATTCCTTTTGATATATTGTTTCTAAAAAGAAAAGGTGATCAGCAATGAAGAGATATTCTTGCAACTGTGTTTTTTTCCACACTGTAGCTCCTTTCAAGAAATTTAGAATCCCTACAAGTTTCTACAAAATCTAATCCACAGCCTTTTTAACCATACTGTGACGGAAGACATTTGAGATGTGTGAGGATGTGCAAGAAGGATCTGCGAACCCGCGTAGGAGCCGCACTGATAACGCTTCGAGTTCCGAGCACCAACCCGGCTTTCAAGCCCCAGGTCTGCAAACTACCAGGCGCGGTGCGTCCATTAGGGCGATTGGGCGGTGCCCCACCGAGAGTTGCCGTCACACGTCACTCTCTGACTCTCTCTATGATGACTCACCACAATGCAATCCAGGCATTCCCAGGCCGCCGGAGGCAGTCAGTTTAGAAGGGGGCGGGGCAGCACTACAGCAGTTCAGCTGGAAGTGTCTGAATGACGTCCACCAATGCCATAATAACACATACCAGGTGGTCGGGGGAGCGCACAGCAAGAGTGTGCATGGTCTGCTTAGGGCTTCACCAGCCCTGAGCATGCGCACACTAGGCTGCTCATTAGAAGAGCGAGGGTTGTTCCATGCTGCTCTTCTAATGAGCAGCCCTGTGCGCATGTGCGGGCTGGTAGCAAAAATGTGAAGCCCTAATCACAACATGCGCATTACTGTCCAAGCCAATCCTGGCGCTGCTGCTGGAGCAGCGCCTGGATTGGCTGAGAGCAGGCGGTATTTACAAAGGCTGTGTCAAAAAAGAGAAATTCCCTTTGGGCATCTTAATAAGGACAGACCAACTTATACATACACAATATACATCAATTCATCACACATGAAAACATATCAATCAGAGCAATGCAGTAAGTAACACAATTCTGTAAGGACAAATACATTCAGTATGCACAGTTGATTATTATAATTAAAAAGCAGATTAAAAAACACATTAAAAAAGTATATAAAACAAGGGAAAACAGACAATATACATAGGAACAAATGATATACAGAAGTTCATTCAATTAATTCCTAAAGCTAATAAGGGAGGTACTCAAAAGGTATATTCAGCGCCAGTCAGAATACTCCTTGACCAATATGTATTGTACTTCTCCCCCAGTTTTCAATGCGTTTCGACTGACATTTATCGTACAGCCGTCTTCCTCAGGAAAATATTAGCTGTCTTCCCAAGATAACTTTAAAGGAAAGCCTGCCTTCTAGGTAGGGGATAGACACCTCCTTCCTCTCAAACAGGGTCGTATTTTCAACTGCTGAAGGTATTTGTATAGAACTCAGCTCAAATGATCCAAATTTTGTTTTCGATGTTATATACACGAGGAATGAACACAAACTGTGACAGCCTAGGCTGTGTTGGTCAAAGGGTCGTAGTTCTAATTTTGGAGACAGAAGCTCAGATGAAGGATCATGCGGAGGTCAAATGTCCAAAGGTAAAATCTAATGAATAGCGTGTGTGTTGGTGTGCCTGATTGTATGGGTTTGTGTGTGTTCATGGCTGTATATCTGTGTATCGCATCACTGTGAAAGCATGTGTGCAGTGCATGACTGTCTGTGACTGCCAGTGTGCATGATAGTGTGTAACCAGAACTGCCAACTTAGGATCTGGGGATCAGTTTGAATCTTGCCGTCAGTTTAGCATCCTGTGATCCTGGGCAAATTACTTAATTCACCGATTGCCTACATATATCCATCCAGTGCCTAAAAAAATAAACTTAGTCTTGTGCAATGTCACTGGGGATCTCCTTTTCTTCTCGAAAGGCCGACTCCATTCCTCTGGGACTTCAAGTAGTGTGCAGGCTAATAAATACAGCAGCTACTGACAAGACGGGTAACAACTAATTGCTAGCACATACTTTCAAGAAATTATTTCCCTGTCAAAGCCCACTTCTTCTTGTGCCTCGTGTACACACCTGATGCCTCCAGGCCTCATAGAAGTGCAGGTGGAATAACTGGCTTCAGAGGCTTACATTCAGTTGGAAATAAAGAGGAATGCTTTGAGGAATTGTAAAAACGGCCCTAAAACGTAAGCAAGCGGCTACACAGAAGTAGTGTGTATGTTTTAAGTATTTTCTTTGGGTGTGAAGACATTTGGGGGCTTCTGCTTTGTAGCCACAGCTTGAGGATGATATGACGTTTTTAGATCTAGCTGGAACAGCACCTATTAAATTCACACAATACAAAGTTCAGCTTCGGCTCCACTCAGAACCGTATATACCCTCACCTAGTGCAATTAATTGGCTCAGTATAAGAATAAAAAACAACAAGTGATGGACCGAATGTGGATCAATGTCACACACTCCCCCCAGTCAAAAGATCTGGGCCCAAATCCATCGTTTTCTCCCTGAGTGTACTGGGGTAGCTCAGACGTGGGTCCCAGAGCCTCCACACCACTGGAGTCAAGCTAGCCGGGCTGATGAGAGGTGTTACCTCGAAACCGGTCCGGTCCTCGGATGCTTGATTCCGGTCCGGGAAAGATATGGCTGTTGTAGTTCGGACTGGACTGTTCCCATGGGGCACAGGGTCAGAGCTGATTTGCATAAAGCCATTATCTGACCCAGGGTGGTGTGGAGTGCAAAAAACGATGGATTTAGGCCCAGATCCTTGTACTGGGGTGAATGTAAGACATTGATCTACATTCTGTCCATCAAATTGCTTTTTGTAATTTTCTCCCTGAGTGTACTGGGGTAGCTCAGACGTGGGTCCCAGAGCCTCCACACCACTGGAGTCAAGCTAGCCGGGCTGATGAGAGGTGTTACCTCGAAACCGGTCCGGTCCTCGGATGCTTGATTCCGGTCCGGGAAAGATATGGCTGTTGTAGTTCGGACTGGACTGTTCCCATGGGGCACAGGGTCAGAGCTGATTTGCATAAAGCCATTATCTGACCCAGGGTGGTGTGGAGTGCAAAAAACGATGGATTTAGGCCCAGATCCTTGTACTGGGGTGAATGTAAGACATTGATCTACATTCTGTCCATCAAATTGTTTTTTGTAATTTTCTCAGTATAAGAATAAGCACATGTGGGAAGTGGCCATTAAGTCACATATAGAAATGTGAGTGAAAGTGATTGTTCAGTTGCTTAAGCGCTTTCAATGTCTGCAGATAAGGTAACTGACGTACAGGAGCACACGTGCAGCCACATGCATCAACGTGTTTAGGAAGTGCAAACGGTGCGAATCTGTAAATTCGGCCGTTTGCACTTCCTAAATATGTTTTTGGGATGCAGCAAGCATTTTTGAGTAATTCGGTATTTTTACCGAATTCCAAAAATGCGATTGCTTTTAAGGAATTGCAAATTTGGGATTCCTTAAAAGCAATGCATCATTTTTTAAAAAATTGAGATATTTGAAACTGGAAGTGCAAATTACCACGAGGTTGAACCTCGTGGTAATTTGCGAAACGTTTTAAATATGCCTAAAATTGCATTTTTTAAACTGTTCAATTACAGACACACATGTCCTTAGGACATGTGTGTATGTAACTTGTACTGAAAAGTACATTTCATGGGTGCGGGGGGGGTCATTGGACCCCCCTCTCCACCCTTGAAATGCATTCATGAATTGCGATTTTTCAATGGCCTTTTAGCCCATAGGAATGAATGGGAATTGTGAATTCGCAATTGAAAAATCGCAAATTTTATGCGAATCAGTAAAAATTGCTATTTTTACCGATTCGCATAAAATTTGCGAGAAAAATGATGCATAGGCTTTTGCGAATTCTTATTTGCGAATCGCTATTTTTCGTAAATAAGAATTCGCAAATGCCGATATTGATGCATGTGGGTGAAAGAGCCTAAGTGTCTAACCTGGGATTCCATGCTTGATATCTACCTTCATGCTTTCTCAAATTTGCTTACAATACAGCATTTGCCAACTCTATATTTGAAATAAATTATCAGGTGGAGAACCCCCACAAACCCCTCCACAATGTTGGTCAGGCTTGTTCGTTTCACTCTCACCACATAACGCTCAGCCAAAATGCTACGCCCTACCACTTTAAAATGTCACCAGCCGCCACTGCAAACTACAGTCCTTGGTCATGGGGGGCCCGGCAGTCGGAGCGCA
Source organism: Lissotriton vulgaris (assembly GCF_964263255.1). Taxonomy (NCBI): domain Eukaryota; kingdom Metazoa; phylum Chordata; class Amphibia; order Caudata; family Salamandridae; genus Lissotriton; species Lissotriton vulgaris. The sequence goes on along the minus strand of NC_141696.1, from coordinate 40,920,573 downwards.
GGCAGGTGGCGGAGTCATGAAAGGGGCTGCACTCCTGCACCTGTCAGCCCCAGGCAGCCCCATGCAGTCGAGTTAGCTGAGTTTCTTCTCCCCGTGGAAAGTCTGCAGTCGACCCTCCACCGAGCACAACCTAGGAGGAGGAGGGGGTCGCAGAAGCCGCAGGAGCTGCAGGAGCTGGAGAAGCCGTGGACCAGCCGAGCTGCAATAATATTATACTGAAATTCAAAGAAAGGAAGATGGCTTTGATTTGTCTGGGTACAACAGAGGAATGATTGAAGGCGTGGATGTTTATGCAAACTTCCGCTGACGCCATTTGCTGTTTGTGTGTGCAACTGAGGGGAGCGAGGGGAAACATTGCGGTCGGCCCCGTGTTTGAGCAGCAGCCCGTTCCTGATCCGCGTTGCCGCTGCAGCATCACCGCACTGTACCGCCGCTGTCCCCCTCTGACCTCGCCGCATTGCATCAAGACTGCTCAGATGAGGCTAGAGAGTGGGTGACAGAGGACGAGACCCCCTTTTCTTCTCCTCTTTTTGTGCCCTCTATTGGAAAATGACTTTGCTCCGAACTTTGTCCTTGCTTTAGCCCACAGCCCTTGCCCCTGTCCCCCCTTGCACCTTGTCACACATTATTTATCTTTGGTTTTGGTGCCTGTTTTTCCAACGGCCCAATGAGGAGAGGAGAATCGCTTGGGAGTGGAATGCGGAGGAGAGGAGGCCTCCATTTGTATTGGGTCTGTGTTTGACTTTGTACATACAGGCAAAGAATGAGGAGCCCACTTGTTTGAGCATGGGGGCTCCCCGCTTGACTTTGGAGTATCGCTATTCTAGGGTTAGCACTGTGGGTGCTTGTTCAGGGCCTTCCTGCTCAGCCTGCAAGGGAGGCAAGAGCCTGAGTAAGGTGGGCCTAGTGCTCCATTGTGTTGTGCTGCCAAGGCCCCCCACGGAGACGGCCCAGCCAGGTCTAGATGCAGTTTGTGGGTTTTTTAGCCCAGACTCGGTTAGGATATTACATACTTGATTAGCCTTCCTAAGGAGAGGAGGAAAGAAAAGGCACATACAGACAAGGTACCTTGCACGTGTTGGGGGCTACAATACAGTACATACATTTTCGGAACATCAAACATTACATTTCTGGACCATCAAACATCAAGGCCCCCGGAGAAAATGGCACAGAGGAGGCAGAGCGGCAAAGGGTACAACTGCTGTATAGGATAGAAAGATTTCGGCTCTTGACTGCACTTGGGTGAAAAGACGAAAGTACCTGGGTCTGTCACGGGTTATGTTAATCCAGAAGGTAAAAGGGAAATGCCACTAAAAGGGAAATCATGTGGGGTTACAAAGAGCTTGAAAGTTGTCGCACTATAAAAGTGCAAAAAGATCCAGCGGCAAATGTCTCTAGAGAATACTAATATTGATTACCAAGAAGAAAGGTTGGCATCTAGTAGGCAAGACACATTGTTACTCCCCACAGAAGAAGCGAGTGGGACTTCTTTGGGGCAATCTATAAAATAATTTGTGGGAAAATACTTTAAAAAGAAACTTGATGTTTGTGACCATTCCTCTCCGTCGCGAGAATCCCAAGGAAAAGACCGTAAAGAGAGCCCAAGGAACACAAGTGTAATAAATGACTCTCTTCTACTAGATTTCGACCGGGAGGGCAGTTGAAGGGGGGTTGTTATTACTGGAACCTAGGTTATCATCATCGCCCGCCTTCCCCTTAGTAGATTCGATAGCCAAGAAGGATTGCAACAAGCAGCTATTCGGCAGGGTAGGGGGGATCCGATACTCCTCAACAAGGCCTGTTGCGTGCTTATCTAGGTTCCTGATCGATACTGTGACCTTATGCCCCTATTCGGCTATAAATCCATTTATTCCCTATATTGGCATAACCGTTCAAGTGCGATTTTCTGTAAAGTCATCTCTGGCCTCACACGAACAGAGCCACATTCCAGCATGACTCTCTGCTACTTCCTTTGCGACCAATTAGTGCAATGACAGAGCAGCAGTCACTATCTGATATTCCTAGATAACACTCCGAGTTCTTCAACAAGATAAAAACTTAGCAAACCTGGAAATCCCCGCTTGCTATGTTTTGATTAGTAATGGAACTCTAATGAGCAACTGATAACTGTCACTTCCTAGTGACATCTTTAATTGACGTCTTATGTCCAGCAAACTTGCGTCAAACCCGGCACCTGTCAGGTATAAATATTACCAACGTTGCCTTAAGCAATGTGCGTTGCCTGCTGCTGATGCCAGCTGCCTGCATGACCCCGTGTTGGTAAAAACTAGCACTCTGTCGCTGCAGCCTGCTATCCTGTGGTGGTGAAGCTGCTGATTACCATTATCGCCGCTACAGCGCGACCTATGGTGCAGTACGCTTGAGGAGCCGTGCAGCCGTCCTCTGCGAAGACATCCAGCCCAGCTGCCCGCGGACGCTGTCACCCCTCCTTCCTCGACGCGCTGAGAGAAGCCGCTGCCTTTCTCGTGCAGAGAAATCCAGTCCCGGCGCTTCCAGTTTACCCTCGCGGGTGACTGGGATATCGAGAGAGACCCCTGAAGGAGATACCAATCCTCCATCATTCTATTCAGAGGTATGGTGTTGACTAAACCCTTAGAAGAGAATTCTTGAAACAAACCTTGGCAAAACCAACTTAACTTAAGCTACTTACTTACTCCCCTTCTCACGTGTTAGGCCTAGGTCAGGCACACTGGGGTAGGTTTAGTTAGAAGCACCAGTTGAGTATGTTAGCCTAATGTATATATGACTGTATAAATGTTTTATTACTTTTAAACCATTGTATGGCTAAGAAACCATATCAATGCTTTTACAGTTCTATTTCGCTATTCTTATCTTACTGTACGTACTTTTTATAATAACAGTTATTGCAATTGTGGCAATACATTTCTCTTGTACGAGAAGAAAGACTGTTCAATAAATGTTAACCTTTATTGATACACGCCCGTCTCTCTATTCTCTACATACTGTGAAAGTAAACTGCACTAGACTGACTGAGTGAAATCTATGTCTATTGTTTCACACGACCCTAGAGATCGACTCTTGATCTGAGGAGCAAAGTTGTCATGTTGCACGGTTGTTGGAAAACTGAATCCCTTCTTGTCTGTGCCAGGGAAGCTGATCACTTCCTATGCAGAGAAGAAAGTTTCCAGTGACCTCTGAGCTAGTTGGTAACACAACCCAATTAAGTTTAGCATAGTCAGTGGAGGCCTGGAATATCCGCAGTTCCACGTCGATACTACTGTTTATGTTATTCCAATGCGCAGGGCCTAGTGGGAAACTAGGAACTACACTACATGGCGCCCTAACGTTTGGTAAGGCGATAAACTAACGCAAGACTTGTAGAGTAACTCAGTCGTGCATATTTCACACCCTTTTCTCCCGTAAATACTCTAATAGACGTCTGGAGTGGGTGAAAGGTTAAAATCCGCCCGACCTTAGTAGGAAGAGATTCCTATGTAAAGCTCTGGTTTATTCAACGTTGAAGGATACAGTGTTCCAAAATATTGTGCACCTAATCTTTGTCTCCTTGGAGACCTACTCTGCAAACCTCGCATTTTTACAATGCCAGGAGAAAATAACGGAACCAATGGGGCCGCAGCAGATGCGACTCAGCAAGGTCCCGAATACACAGACCCGGATGCTATTATCATCCCGGCACACTTAAGAAGATCTATAACTTTAAAACTTATAGAACACGGACTGACACCTCAAGGTGGTACAGTAATTTTCGTGATAGAGGCTCACGAGTATCGGCAGACAGAGGTATTCTATTCATGGATAAACTTTCCAGCGGTAAACGCAATAACACAAGAGTTTCACTATTACAAAATAGAGGAACCTCCGGGAGAGTACGCTCCTTTCGAGGAGATTGAAATCCCACTTAAATTTCAAGAGCACCTGCTCTGGTTTAATGGCCCCCTAAAACACAATGATCACATAACTAGGCTCGGTCCACTAGGTAGACCAGGAGCCACGTGGCCGGTTCTAGCCAGCTACACACCACATCCTGACATTGCAAAAATGTCTAGAGAAGAGCTGTTAGCACAGCTAAACACATTAATAAAAATACATAGGCAATTAGTCCAATATGTAATACAGACTGCAACAGTCCAGCCAGCTGTTAATTCACACCAGCTGACCCCTCATCAGGGGAACACAAATAAAATTACACCACAGAACATACAGTCATGTCTTGGTAAAACACCCGTAAAACGGGAACAAATTCCTTTCTGGTTAGCCCAGAAAATCACTCAAATAGAGGCAGTATTTCCTGATACTACCCCTATTGAAAAACACAGAATCTTGACCATCTGCCTTCCTATGGGAATCGCACCACACGTGGAGGACTGTGACACTTGGGGTACAGTCTTTGCTTCCATTTACACAAAAACACATGGTGTTCCGTCTATGGCGGTAATACCAGACGTGCTAAAACAGATTCAAAATGAATTCGGTCCAGAACCCGCTTTAAATCTAGGTATGAAATTACTGAAAGACTTCAAGCAGGTCACGGCTATATTATTAGCCAACGTAAAGGGAGAAGCAGCATCTGTGGCGATTCGCCAGAAGTTGAAGGAAACAGATATAAAAGATCCTGTTGAGCTTGCAAAAATCATAGAAAAATGCTATGAAGAATTAGGTAGAGACAGCTTGGGTGGAAAACCAGTTAAGCCCCAACTGCTCGAAAATCCTGAAAAATTATTTATTAAAAATAATTTAAACACTCCTAAAAAGAGCTGGGATGGAAATAAACAATCCACTCCCAAGGAAAAAGTTTTTTGCAGTCCAGAGGAAGGTCTCCTCGACGGAGGGAAAGAACTCCGACTCGAGAACGCCAGTCTCCCCAGAGGGAGCCCTCTGAGAAAAGATATAACCTTAGAAATAGGGATAATATAAAAAAACCTGATAGATATCAAAGTATTGATACACGTCCCTCTCGATCTTCTCCACAGAATTCGGAAAGAAGAGGACGGTCAGACCCAGGAGAGCACACCAAGTCCAAAGACAAGGAACCTGCTCAAAATAAGAAATCCCAATTTCCTAAAAAGAAGGTAGCCAGTATTAGAGTAATCAACCATGCCGAGAATACTGAGGACACAGTTGAAAAACGGGGAGTGGGCATTGACAATGTTGGACAGTGCAGCAGAAATCAGTATAGCGCGCAAGATCTTGATGAGTCATCTGGAGACAGGTTGAAACTGCCGATGCCAGACTTAGCGAGCCCCATAAAATATACGAAATAACATTGCGTATGGAGGGCGATAAGACTAGGAAAATTAAGGGTCTATTTTGGGATAAGCTCTCAAAAGGCTATGATATTCTGTTAGCTGAAAAAGATTGGCCCCCGGAGTTTGTCAGGGAGTGCCCTCGTGGCGAAGAAGTGATTATGCCTGCCTTCTCGAATCACATTCCGATTCACAAAAAATACACATATGCAAGGAAATGGGCAGTAGCCCAGGCACCTGCATTGTATAAAAATCATGTAGGATGGGATGAGGATTCACCGCCTCACAAAATCCAATTAAAAAGTGAACCAACTGCCCAACGGCAGTATCCCATAAAGCAAGAAGCTAAAAAACAAGTCAGGGAGATCTTAGATCAACTTGAGTACCAGGGGGTGATTGAAACATGCACCTCTCAAATGAACAATCCTTTGTTTCCTGTCTCCAAGCCAGACAATTCATATCGTCTAGTTTTGGACTACAGACATCTTAATACATGTTGCAAAACTTTTGCAGTACAAAACTCGCATAGTGCAGCCCTAATGAATAATATAGTTAGGAAAAAATATAAAACAACATTAGACATTTCTAATGGCTTCTTTTGTCAAAACATTGCACCGGAAAGCAGATATTTGACCGCTTTCTCCGCATTTGGGTCGCAGAAAAAATTCTGTCGACTCCCACAGGGGTTCAAGAACAGCCCAGGACTATTCTCAGCTAGGGTAACAGAGTTACTACAAATCTATGATGATGAAGCATTGTCTTACGTAGATGATATTTATCTCACAGACGACGACTTGGATACTCACTTGAAAAGAGTGAACACCATTATACTTGGGTTCGCAGCAGAGGGTTACAAATTCAACTTTAAAAAGTCCCGAATTGCCCATCTGACAGTACTATTTTTGGGGTACGAATTATCAAGTGAAGGGAAAAGCCTAGCGGACAACTTCTTAGAGAAGTGCGCTGTACTCCAAGCTCCAAAAACGCTGAAGAATTTACAATCAATACTAGGTTTTCTGAATTTCGGAAGAACTTACATCCTAAATTACGCAGAGAGGGTTAAACCTCTCTACGAACTAATTAAACCTGATTTAAAACAAATCAATTGGACTCAAAAACACACAGAAATTTTGAGATCACTGCAAACAGACATGTTAGCAAAAACAAATTTAGATACACGTGACAACACACGTGATCTTGTAATCCGAGTCATCCCAGGAAGATGCGGATTCTAATGAGGGAGAAAAGGTACCTCTAATGAGGGAGAAAAGGTACCTATTTCAATTAAATCTCACTTGTACACACAAGCAGAAAAAGCATTCAGTCACACAGAAAGAACTGTGAACGCAGTGCAAATCGCATTAGCAAATGAACGAGAACTAGCACACGGCAAAAGGATTAATATCCTTACAGCAGAATCCGCCTTCGAGGCGCTATTCAGCCCAGTAAACCTGCCTACAGCGTCACTGGACCCGAAATGGATACAGTGCATAGATTCTCTAGGAGCGGAAGATGTGAAATACTATTTCGCCCCGCAATACGAAGAACTGAATGATTTAGAATATGAAGAAGAATATCCTCTGCCAATCGAAATCCTGCCTCTCCCACAATACGCATGTATAATCTATACAGATAGCTTTGTACAGCATTTCAATGTAGAGAGTAAATCCTACAATGCAGCATGTGCGATCATTAAATGTCGTTGGCTGTGCGGTAAAATCAAACCGAAAATAACAAAAACTGAATCAGTAAAGTACTGTTCGGTTCAAAGAACTGAAATCAGATCTTTAAAGATGGCGCTCGAAAATGCTGAACGCGAATTCCCCACACTTATAGTGTGCGATTCTCATTTTTGCGTCAATTCTTTCAATAATAAACTGCAGAGTTGGATCGAAAACGACTACAAAGATGACACAGGTGCCACAATAAAGCATAAAAAGCTCTGGAACGAGGTAGCTCTTTTACACAAAGAACTACAAAAGACTCACGTGATTCACGCACAGAGTCTTCAACGTGATGGCGTTCACGTTGCAGGGAATTCATTGGCTAATACAGCCACCGCGGAAGCAACTAAACCGGCTTCCGTAGCCACAAAAAAGCGTACAGATAAGTACATAGACGGGGAAACCATGCTAGTAGTAAAAACGACCGTAAAAGGCGACTGTGCAGCACTACCCGTAAACTATCCACTCAATTATGCATACATAATCGATGCAAACTCCGTTCCTTTTGCTCGAATCCCTGGAGTGGGGGATAGAGTAATTCCAAACAGGAGCAGGAGGGGCTTCCTCTTACTGGAAGCACACATGGGGTTGGGACTGAAACACCAAACAATCAAAGCCTCTCTGAAAGAATTGCAATCAGAGTACTGGTGGCCAGGAATGAGTATAGATATTCAATGTTTTGCTCAAAATTGTGAAGACTGCAATAGAGATCGCAGTAATGAACAGGCAAGTGTAGTTTCAGGATCCCTTCTAGACAGCATAAGGCGGTCTATCTGCGCAATCAAAGAAGAGAAGCGCGTCCCAGTGTACACCATTAAGACGAAAAGCACTTAAAAAAATGAGGCCTCCAGCGCTCGGCTGACGCTAGAACGGTTATAAAAGATTTGCGAGTCCATATCAGCATATACGCAATTACCACGTTCCATTCTGACCAGGGTCCTGCTTTCAGCTCTCGAGCCTATAAACAGGCCATGGCTAGCATGGGAATTGGGTTGTGGTATTCTTGTCAGTCATACCCCGGAAGGGAATAGTGTGATAGAAAGAAAAAACCGGGACATAAAGCAATCTATAACAGCGAAGGTATTAGGTTCAGGCGCTGGGTGGGTCAAACATTTAATAAGTGTCCAGACTAGTCTTAACAACATGCCAAGAAATTCTCTAAAAGGTTTCAGCCCATACGAACTATTGTTCGGAATTAGAATGAACGTTCAGGACCTCGATAGTCAGATGTCAGTGGTACAAGAAGAAACAAAGCACTTTGATGTACAGGATCGTTTGGCTGTTTTACAGGAACTGAATGAAACAAGAAAATCATTAAGCAACATAAAGTTAAAGCAACAGCCAAGTACCACTGACGAGGCACCACCCGCAACAGCCCCAGCAAGGCCTGTCTGGATTCCAAAGATTGGGGATCTAGTCAGAGAAAAGATCGCGGTTAAGAAGGAATTTGGGCCTTCTTACAGAAAAGCAGTACCTGTCTTGGCAGTCACCGGAACAAGATCAGTTGTGCTACCGCCCCTTGCTGGTAAAAAGGAGAACAGAGTCGTGTCCATCGATCTGGTAAAACCACAAGCATGTGGCCTATAATCAACAGTAGGCCCAGTGGACTCCCAAGAAACAACAGAATACCCAAACTTGCAACAATCCAAGAGGTTCAAACTGAAAGACTCATCACATTCGATCAGCCTGCAGTGCACAATGAAGGACTATGCAATACAGCCATGGAACTCGTGCCTCTTGAAACACAGATTGAAACAGTTCGTCAAGAAACAACACCAGTCTACACTAATGTGGCATCAGAAAGTGCTACCGAGAGACAGATTGAAAGAACAATCCCAGCAATTGACAGAACTGCCTCTGGTTATTTCATCAACTTCGACAACTTCTCTGAAGATGAAAACGATCCCGAAGTGATGCCGGAAACAAAAAAGTATTTTAAAGAAAAAGCAACGGAACTCTTTCATCAACTGAAGGAAATCTACCTAATTTCCCCTTGGCTAGAGTTCTGGTTCGGTCTAGGTGTATTTTTCCTCCTGCTTTGGCTCATCATGGTACTGTGTTTGGGAAAATTCATTGAAGGAAAATATATTACAATGGACACAGCAAGTCAGAACATCAACCTAGTCCTGAAACCACACAGATCATCCCACGTGAAGAAAAGAGAACTGTCAACAGTAAATGTCACAGCAATTCCAATACCTGGTGGGGTAGTATGGGAGAAAACAGACTATGAGATATATGGTCCGGTAGAAATCCTGAAGTATCCTCATCAACTAAAGGTTTCCTTAAGTGACTTTGTGACACCTAGTACATTCTCTGATGATTGGGACTTTAACAGTATTAATGACATGATGTCTGATTTAGTAATGTCAGCTAGATTCACAGATCATGATTATTTACAAGGTTCATCTAGTTATGAGCAGTTATTCTGTTACACCCACTATGGGGATCATTACTTGCATAAATCTACACCACCTAAAAGCAGTTCTAAAGCATTTTTTGAGAAATTCAAATACTTCTCAGGTTTTAACACAAGTAATGCAGAGACGTTTTATTATAAACTGTTAGATAAAACAGGCATGAAAACAATGCTGACAAATTCTAAATTGATATATTCAGAAGCATTTTATGACAAAATGATGACATTTGGTTTTGATTATTGGAAAAATAATATTGAAACGAAAACAATTTGGGGTACAAAAGATTGGCAGGTGCAAGGCATAGAAGCACTATTTAGAACCTGCATGATACCAGAACAAATGTTATTTTTAAATGACACTGTACACCAAACATCTTGTCTTGGCCTAGCCAAGAGCAAAGAAATGAAAACACCGTCTATACCAAAGCCAATAGCTGAGAATGCAACAGCTGATATTGAGTTAGACGTGTCACAAATTTTACATTTCAACAGAACACATCCTGATTGGAAAAAATGGTTAATCTGGCCTACAGACACAAATAGCTGTCAAGATAGGTTCCTGAATAAAACACAGGGGTTAAAAATGACCAGATTAGACCCTAGATACTCCCAGAGACAACATCCAGGGATTATAACAACATACAGTGTAGGGAAACTCTGCCTAGAATGGCTAACCTCGTCCACACTGGCTGAAATTAAGCAACACTTGTCTTTATTAAAAGATGGTGCTGATTTGCGCGATTTCATTCTTGGACCACGCAGACAGCGTCAAAAGCGTTTCATAGCGACCAGCATCTATGCTGCTTACAACGAGGCTTGGAAAGTAAAGCAAATTGAAACTGCTGAAAAAATACGAGAAATTGATCGTATTAATTTGGAAAAATCACTTTCTGTGGTAGACAATGGGTTAATGACTCTGTCTTCCAGAATATATTCTTTGGACAATATTGTATCCTCTGCCTTTGATGTGATAGACAGAGATTTGCTAATGTTACAACATGGCCAATCTCAATTACGCTCTATTATAGAACTAGGCTGGACGCTGCAAAATCTTCGTTCAGGCTATGTGCCTTGGCGTTTGATAAACACAACGTCATTATTTTCCATTTTTAACCTTACTGATAAACAGATCAGTTTGGCACAGAAAGGAGCAGACTATACAATCCTGAGCATCGAAAAACTCGAGCGATTACCATTGACAATGTCAGAGAGTCCTGTCATTGAATGGATAATACACGGAATTATCACAATTCCGATAACAACTTTCCGATTTCATAAATGCCTTGAGTACATACCTGCTGGCCAGTATGAACAATTGGGTAAGGGATATGTTAAATCCGAATGGAAATTACCATACACTCATTCTTGCTATAGTGACAGCGACAAAAATGTATTTCTTAGTGGTGACAACTGTAAACACTCACTAAGCGGTATACTTTTGTGTCAGGGTATTAATTTACACGGAGCATGTGATGGAAATTCAAACAACCTTTCATGCCACCAGCTAGTCACACCTGCAACTCAGATAGAGCCCTTCTTTATGCAACTCGCAAACGGGAGTTACATTCTTAGAACGGATCACAGGTGCTGTGGCCTCGCGCCCGGACTAAGTTATCTAGTAGAAGTAACGTCCATGGTCAAATGTTGTATGCAAGCATTGTTTCCGAGCGGGCCTCCAGACATAGTGACTCCCCTCTGGCCTCGTCTGAATCTCTATTCTATACGAATTGATACATTAAGCAAAATGAAATCTGTGCTTTTACAGACAACAGTGCCTATAACGTCATCTAAAGAGACGTATGATCTTCTAGTCGCAAAGACGGCTACTGAGGTCCATGACCTTTTATCAACAAATTGCCCCGTGCATTTCGTAGAAATGTTTAGCAAACTCCTTAACATGTCTAGTGCAACAAGCATCCCAGGCATATTTAAGACAGTCTTTACGGGACTGCTAACACCCTTCCAGGCAATTTTGGGAATCTTTCCTAATTTTGTGCACTCCATCTTTGGTGGTATTCCACTATTTTTTGGACTCATCGCAGGGATTCTATTTTTGACCCTCCTGCTACGTCATGGCAAGCCTCGGCTCAGACATAGCTCCCATGGGAATGGAAGAGACAATCCTAGCAATGCGCTACAGGGACAGGATAACTAACGTCCTCGGATTGGCCAGGCTGAGAGATCTAAACATGACCTGGTTCCTTTCATTCAGACCGATATGACAAAATTGCATTTTACCTGTGCTACGGTGTATGCTTTGCGGCGAGGAATGCGTGTTGGACATCTGTCTTTCACTTCCATCAGCAGTACCAATGGACGTCGATACTTTGCTAAGTCCAATAACGGCTCACGCATTGTGTTGTCCCCAGCGGCTACCAATCCTGATGACGGCATTCGTGGAGACTCCTGTACTACAGCCAAGTGGTAACAGTGGAGCGAGTGACAAAAGCAACATCATCCAGGTGCAACGTTCTGTGAGCAGGGCTGGTCCTGCCTTCGATGACAGCAATCATTCTCACACCTGCCAAGTTACAGCGCTATCTAATTTGGTTGAACTATCACCTGATTTTGTAGACCAATTCTTTGCGAGCCTGTCTGATACGATGTTCTCACCCATAGAGAAACAATAACTTTTGAGAAGCTTTTCCGACACACAGCGTTCCCATGAACTCTGAATTCGGCCTTCAGTTTTGATCAACAAAAACTGCCAGGAGCTTTGGTAAACTGATTTTTCTTTGAATTGGACAATTTTTTCTAATATTGACCTTTTTTGGCACGAACAATTCTTTGCTTAACGTAAAAACTATTCTTAGAGAACAGAAGCTTCACACTTCTATTTCTAAACACATCTAGAGACATAACAACATAACACCAGCCTCTAGCACACATGTTATTACAATGCATTTTTATGTGATGATTTATCTCGCATTTCTTCTGTCAGAGATACTTCATGTGTAATTCCTTTTGCATAATCGTTCATTGATTTCATATGCATTAATTTTTGAATGATTACTATGCTTTAAAAAACGTACAGTACCTAAATTCCATGTATTACAAGTACGCCTATTTCGAATGCATTTATGTATTTTGGGGTGGGCAATGTTACACATACACCTAATTGCTTAGTTTTAGTAATTTTGATGGACATGTATACGTGGAGTGGGTGTTGCGTGCTTATCTAGGTTCCTGATCGATACTGTGACCTTATGCCCCTATTCGGCTATAAATCCATTTATTCCCTATATTGGCATAACCGTTCAAGTGCGATTTTCTGTAAAGTCATCTCTGGCCTCACACGAACAGAGCCACATTCCAGCATGACTCTCTGCTACTTCCTTTGCGACCAATTAGTGCAATGACAGAGCAGCAGTCACTATCTGATATTCCTAGATAACACTCCGAGTTCTTCAACAAGATAAAAACTTAGCAAACCTGGAAATCCCCGCTTGCTATGTTTTGATTAGTAATGGAACTCTAATGAGCAACTGATAACTGTCACTTCCTAGTGACATCTTTAATTGACGTCTTATGTCCAGCAAACTTGCGTCAAACCCAGCACCTGTCAGGTATAAATATTACCAACGTTGCCTTAAGCAATGTGCGTTGCCTGCTGCTGATGCCAGCTGCCTGCATGACCCCGTGTTGGTAAAAACTAGCACTCTGTCGCTGCAGCCTGCTATCCTGTGGTGGTGAAGCTGCTGATTACCATTATCGCCGCTACAGCGCGACCTATGGTGCAGTACGCTTGAGGAGCCGTGCAGCCGTCCTCTGCGAAGACATCCAGCCCAGCTGCCCGCGGACGCTGTCACCCCTCCTTCCTCGACGCGCTGAGAGAAGCCGCTGCCTTTCTCGTGCAGAGAAATCCAGTCCCGGCGCTTCCAGTTTACCCTCGCGGGTGACTGGGATATCGAGAGAGACCCCTGAAGGAGATACCAATCCTCCATCATTCTATTCAGAGGTATGGTGTTGACTAAACCCTTAGAAGAGAATTCTTGAAACAAACCTTGGCAAAACTAACTTAACTTAAGCTACTTACTTACTCCCCTTCTCACGTGTTAGGCCTAGGTCAGGCACACTGGGGTAGGTTTAGTTAGAAGCACCAGTTGAGTATGTTAGCCTAATGTATATATGACTGTATAAATGTTTTATTACTTTTAAACCATTGTATGGCTAAGAAACCATATCAATGCTTTTACAGTTCTATTTCGCTATTCTTATCTTACTGTACGTACTTTTTATAATAACAGTTATTGCAATTGTGGCAATACATTTCTCTTGTACGAGAAGAAAGACTGTTCAATAAATGTTAACCTTTATTGATACACGCCCGTCTCTCTATTCTCTACATACTGTGAAAGTAAACTGCACTAGACTGACTGAGTGAAATCTATGTCTATTGTTTCACACGACCCTAGAGATCGACTCTTGATCTGAGGAGCAAAGTTGTCATGTTGCACGGTTGTTGGAAAACTGAATCCCTTCTTGTCTGTGCCAGGGAAGCTGATCACTTCCTATGCAGAGAAGAAAGTTTCCAGTGACCTCTGAGCTAGTTGGTAACACAACCCAATTAAGTTTAGCATAGTCAGTGGAGGCCTGGAATATCCGCAGTTCCACGTCGATACTACTGTTTATGTTATTCCAATGCGCAGGGCCTAGTGGGAAACTAGGAACTACACTACAGGCCCTATTTGCTCTGATACCTCACAGTCATCCTTGGCACTAGATATGACAGCTCGTCATTACTAGAGGTGATGTTTTTAATGCAAAAGAGCCTTCAGGCAATACTTGAAGCTCTGGATGAGCATAATGGGCAAGGGAACACCTATAAAACTCAACTACAGCAGATAGCAGAGGAGCAAAAACAATGAATAACAGTATGCCTACTATAGTACGACCAGTAATAGAAAAGAGAGATCAGGAGGTATAAGTTTCATCAAGTACCTTTGAGCGCAAATCTATACAGACCGAAAACCCTCCAACTGTATACATCTCAAAGTGCCCAATGTTGGTAATAAAAAGGAGGCCCGATTAGAGATTTAAGAGGTATAGGGCTGAGAAAAAGATTAGAATGAACCCACATAAAATGTTGAAAAAGATAAGGGGCTCACATCCAAATCGGAGCAATGGGCAAGGAGGGGTGTTTCTAGACCAAGAGAGGCGATTGTTAGATGGAACCAGAAGTAAAGAGGGATCAAGGGTGAACTTAAATAGAAGGTTAGGATATAAGACCTGTGAAGAGGATGAACACCTCGAGTAGAAGTACGCAATCCCAAAGCCTTGTAACACAGAGGAAAAAGAAAAGTGTAGGGAGCGGGGCGGGTGCTGAACCGCCTGGCATAAGAACAAGGGGAGAGCCCCTTTCAGAGCAACCACAGAAAAGAGTCTGTCTAAAGCCGGAAATAGTACTTATAGGTGGGAGGAGTAATAGGAAGTATAATAACAGAGGTGGTTTATGGGTGTTCATGGAACTTCGGGGGCGAAGGTTAGGAGGTAAGCGGCAAAGGAAAGTAATACCCCAATTTCGCTCAAACCTACTACAAATGCTGGTTAAATGCCCTACTTTGGGTGAGGTTACTGCAGAAGATATAAGGCAAAATGGTTTTGTAACCAATTCGGAATGAAACAAGGTAACCAAGGTCCTCCTCTATTCTGAATCTGTAAAGCAGATGGTGGTAAGGGCAGAGGGATAATTGGAAAAGGAGGGGATAAAACTTGTGCCCAATAGCAAACTCGATATAGAAGGGAGTAACCCTAGGAACTCTGGGACCCTCACCTACCATGCTGGTCTATGCCCGGAGCAAATTCCATAGAAGAATCTGCAATGGAAAAAAAACCAGGGAGGGATAAAAGTAACAATAGCAAATGTTGTAGAGGGTCCACTGTTGAGCAATCGATTTGAACCTCTATTTGAATCCTCAATAAGTTGAGATCATAATATGATTGATGGGTTGAGTGAGCTGGATTAGGAATTGGGGTCCTCGCACAGCCTACGGATACTGTTGTGGAATATAAGGGGATACAAGAGACAGTTATCCCAAGACACCCTTAGAGAAATGCTGGGTAGTTATGAAATTTTGTGCTTTCAGGAGTTGTGGTGTGCGAGGTACCAGAACCAATAGATGTTTTTTTTATGCTTACTAAGGAGGCAGTACGAATAAATCTAGGGCGACCGTTAGCGGGGATGATTATGTTGATATCATCAAACATAGCCAATAAAGTAATAAAGCTAAAAGTGAAATGCAGATGGATATTAGCTGGTCAGGTAGAGCTCTATAGTGGCACACTGGAAAGAAGAGAAATAATAGTGATCAATATATATATATATATATATATTCAGCCAGGTGCCATAACAGATTATTACGGGCAACTGGGATTGCTAGAGGAAGATCTGGAGGGCATCTGTATAAGAAAAGCATCACAAATGATACTGATCCTAGGAGATTTTAATCATAAATTGGACCCTTCCCTTAGCGATAATCTGTTTAAAGATCTACTAACCCTGGCACAGGTACCCCCAGCAAATTTTGCTGGAGTAGGTAGTTCTGCATGAGATAAATATCTAGCAATGATTCTCGGCTCTATAGGGTTATTCTGTGCCAATGCACTGTCAAAAATCGACTGCCCACAAGAAAGACCTTTCACATAGGAAATCAAAATTGCCCAATTGATTATGCTCTTATAAATGCTTGGTACTTTAAGCAAGTAGAAGGATTTGAGGTATTACAGAGTGAAGGTAGTGACCACTGGCCCCTACAAATATTAATTATTATAGAACAAGAGTAGGAAAGAGAAAGAGTTGTCCCTTTACAGATAGAACACCCCAGACGCATAACCACCTGTATAACCTAGGACAGTCTGAAACCGGTCAATAACCTGATAATTGACTGTACGTCCATTAGTAATTGGAGAAAAGAGATAAAACACTAACATGGTACAATCAGGGTATTGAGCAGGTGGTAAATGGTTTAAGGACACAGGTAAAATCAGGGCCTGGACCCAAGATAAAGAGAGAATAAACTGCTGGTTTAATAATCAATCAATCAGGAGTTTGTTAAAGCGCGACTACTCACCTGTAAGGGTCTCAAGGCGCTAGGGGTGGGGGGGGGTGCAGGTTCCATTCCATCAAGGAGGGGGTCTGTCGAAGAGCCAGGGTGTGAGGTTTCTTGCGAAGATGGGGAGCGATGTTGTCTGTCTGAGGTGGAGCGGAAGGGCGTTCCATGCTTTGGCCGCGAGGAAGGAGAAGGAGTGGCCTCCCAATCTGGTCTTTCTGGTGCGGGGGACCACGGCGTAGGAAAGCTGGGCTGATCGTAGCGTCCTTTGGGGTGTGTAGAATTTGAGTCGGCTGTTCAGGTATGCTGGTCCGGTGCCGTGGAGGGCCTTGTGTGCGTGGGTGAGCATCTTAAAGGTGATTCTCGCCTCGACAGGGAGCCAGTGGGGTGTGCGCAGGTGCTGGGAGATGTGGCAGTGTTTTGGCAGGTTGAGGACTAGTCTTGCAGCGGCGTTCTGGATGTTCTGTAGCTTGCGGATGAGGTTTTTGTTTATTCCGGCGTGTAATGAGTGTAGGAATTAAAAATTGAGGGTAAGAAAATGGGAAAGGCAGTTAAGAAAAAGACAGGGTAAGGTTACAATGGAGAGCCTTCGAGTGGCAAAACTTGAGTATACAAATAAGATGAGAGAAAGGAAAATAGAATATATGTCTAAAAATTGGCAAACAATGTTAGAAGTAATAAATACCAATAATAATAGTTTATTCTGGAGATTGATGAAAGAGGGAAATGTACAAGGGGATATTTGGTGCTTAGTGGGAGAAGACGATTGGGTTCTTCACTTGAGTAACTTGTATAATGGGAAAAGGATGAAGAAGATCTTGGTATTGAGGGCCAAGGAGGGAGAACAATTAATGCCGTACATCTCTTTTCAAAATATAAAAGAAACCATCCAATCATTAAAACTAACTAAAGTAACAGGGCCAGTAACCTAGTAGCAACTATATTACAAATAATACTTACTGGTGGGCAAGCTTTCTAAGTGTGACCTTTCAAAACATTTTATCCTCTGGGACTTTCCCAGAAAGTTGGAAGGGGGCCATTGTCCGACCAATATATAAAAAGAAGGATGCCACATTGCCCCATAACTATCACCTAATAAGCCTGCGGGATGTGGGGGAGAAAGTATTCTCTATGATATTGTTAAGCATATTGAAGTCCTGGGCAGAACAGCAAAATCTGATATCAATAGAGCAAGGTGGGTTCAAAGAGGGCCACTCAACTATAGACCATTGCCTTAGTTTATGGGCAGTGGCAAAAAAGGCAATGGAAGGGTGAGGAAATCTGTTCTGCTGTTTTGTTGATTTCCGACCTGCTTCCGACTTGGTAGAGCATAGTCTGCTGTGGACTATGTTGGCAAAGCTCGGAATCAATATGAAGGTACTTTCATTAATTCAGGAAATGCATTCGCAGAACTGGGCCAGAGTAATCTTGGATACCCTTGGAACTTTATCTAAGAAAATTCAGATAAAGAATGTGTAATATCCTGCTATTCTCAATGCAATGCTTTAATACCAGCAATGGAATGTTCATGTGTTGTAGTTATCAGAATTTTGGTGATCTGCCTGAGAAGTTACAGTTGGCTGGGATGAGTATCATGATGGATGCTCCTGATGGGGTCTCTTATTGAGCTTGTATTTGACGTTATCTCATCATCTCAATAAATCTACATAAGAACCATCTACATGCGTGGACTTAATTACTACATTATTTTGGCGACGATCTTCTTAAGGACCTACTCCTGTCACCTCTACAAGGATTGGAAGCAAATTTATGGTACAAGAAATACTGCAACTTATATCAAGGCACCCCAACTGGCATCTTGACCCCACCAGTGACCTGCCACCCGTCTCCCACAGCTGTCTGCCAGTTGTTCAAGCATCTGAAGAGTCTACCAATGTCTGTCTCTAGCTGTGCCCCTGTGAGGGTAAGCCTTTCTCGCTACAAGCCTTGGCTCCTCCTGAGCTGTGCCCCTGTGAGAGCTGTTTTAAGTCAGTTTATACACTGCCTGGTGATGTAGTGTATATGGAGTCCTGTCAACTGTCAAGAAGCAAGGTAACAATTTTTCTGTAGCGACAGTTATGCTGACCGCACTCTGTCTGACTGTTTTGTTGATGAGACTACAAGGAACTGAGCATAGCTGAAGGCGAGTGTTTAACTTGATTTTGTAAAAAGTCATAATACTTCGCAGCCTATTTCAGCATAGGTGGATTATTTGTGAATTAAACAGTGGAGTGACTAAGTAATGAGCAGCTGAGTGGAAATCAAACTCCCAATGGATTACTAAGCAGCTCTCCAGCAATCGTGAAAGAAATGAGCAGCTATGTGAGAAGGCAATTGGCTGTGCCCTGTTAACTATCTCAAAACGGCGTTTGCTTCGTGATGCCACTGATTTTTTTTTGTTTAGTTCATCTGATGGCTGCTGTAATCTGCTGGGGTGTATTTACAGCATGTCTGCAATATTCAACTACTATCTCTGTGTGCTGATTCTCTACCTTCCTTTTCAAGATTTTCATTGAAATGTACTGCGATCTTCACAAGCAGTTTTTTTTTATTTATTTTTTTTATTTCTCATCGTGAGCACTGAGTCACTGCCATCTACTGAAGGTTATTATATGGCAGCATGAATTCAAAATTTGCAAACATTCGTGACAAGAATTTTCAATTCTATTGAGGACTAGGAGGCGAGGATTATGCTTTCTCATTTCTTTGATGAAATGCTCAGCAGCCAATCAAAAACAAAACTACAAATCCCATGAACACTTGGGAATGACCCTAGAGGAAACACTATATAAGGTCTAAATACTAGTCCTTCTTCCTCTTTCTTTGGGTAAGCAGATCCACAACAAAAAACAATCCCATGTAGAGTAACAGCAAAAGTTCCAAGCAATCCGCCGAAATCCAAAGGATCTTGTAACAGAAGATTGAGGTATCCTGGATCCGGGCGCAAGGAGACAGGGAAGACTCTCGAGGCACAGCAACCACATCATTTCTGGTCTGAACCTGTAAAAGATACAGAGCCGTAATATCCCAATAATGGAGAAATTAAAGCAATACAGGGGGGGAAAAAACAAGGAAAAATATATAACTGCAACAGTATGCAAATGATTATACAGTACATAAAATGCAACATAGTGATAATCAGGGTGGGATAATCCTCGCCTCCTAGTCCTTAATAGAATTGAAAATTCTTGTCACGAATGTTTGCAAATTTTGAATTCTATGTCAGGACAGGAGGCTCTGATTATGCTTGTTTAAAGCTCGTCCACCACAACAGATGCAACAGTAACAATTGGTTTATAGTAAAATTGTTTGAAAACAGAGTCTGAAGACCAGTCTGCAGCTTTCATGATGTCAAACAAAGTAGCACCCATGGAGTAAGCTTTTGAGGCCATTGCCCCTCTAGCAGAATGTGCACCAAACACAGAAACATCAATGCCCGCCTCGGACATGAGCCAGCGCACCCAGCGAGCTAAAGTAGCCGGTGCAACAGGACGTAAAGGCTTCTGTAAGGCGATCAACAACTGACCCTGCATGTCAGCGCGTAAAGAAGCGGTACTCA
The DNA here is from genome assembly GCF_964263255.1 of Lissotriton vulgaris. Classification (NCBI taxonomy): domain Eukaryota; kingdom Metazoa; phylum Chordata; class Amphibia; order Caudata; family Salamandridae; genus Lissotriton; species Lissotriton vulgaris. The sequence goes on along the minus strand of NC_141696.1, from coordinate 40,900,576 downwards.
CCTCGTAATCCTTCAAACACTGGACAACACAAAGATTGGGATGATCCGGAAAAGAAGGATACGTTATGGAGGAGGTGTTGGTTTTAGTCCTCCTAGAGAGAGTGAAAGTAACACCCTCTGGGGTGAAACAGCGACCCGCAAGATCTAAAGCACGAATATCCGAAACACGTTTGCAAGAAACTAGACACAGTAACATGGTCAGTTTTGCAGACAACTGTTTGCGAGATAACAAAAGATTAGTAGGCCAAGCCTCCAAAAATTTTAGAACAATTGAAACATCCCACAAAGACACATATTTCAGTGTGGGAGGTTTCGCGAGGCGAATACCTTTCAGGAGTTTGGAAAGTAAATGGTGTTCACCAACAGGCTTACCATCAACGTGGATATGGCCCGCCGAAATGGCAGAGCGAAAACTATTAACGGTCCGATAAGCCAAACCAGAAGTGGCCAAAGAGGTCAAAAAATTAATGACTAGACTGATATCCGCTGAAACGGGATCAACCTCCCGTTGAACACACCAACCACTCCAGCGTTTCCAGGCTCCTCGATACTTGTGGGTATTGGGAGACCAGGTGTTACTAATGAAGGTGGCAGCTTCGCTAGAAATGCCTGGGACCGACCAACGATCCCTGAGATTCGCCATGCCAGCAACTGGAGAGTGCCGGCGAGAATGAGGGGATGCGGATCTCCGAGAGGATCCTGCAACAGATTCCGCTTCAGGGGAAGAAGGAGGGGAGGTGCACAGCACATTTCCAAGAGAACCGGGAACCACGCTTGAGCTTTCCACAAGGGAGCAATCAGAATCAGCTCCGCTCGAAATCGTTTGGTATAAGCAAGGACTCTGGGAAGCATCATGAATGGGGGAAATGCATAACAAAGAGTCGACGGCCACTGTTGGAGAAAAGCATCCGTGGCCAGAGCTAAGGGGTCCGGTCTCCAGCTGTAAAACCGGGGAAGCTGTGTATTGAGGCGAGAGGCGAAAAGGTCTAGGTGACACTGGCCCCAAAGCCGAAGAATGGCGCGGAAGACTCGAGGGTGAAGTCTCCAGTCGCTGAAATCCCGAAGATGTCGGGAGTGCCAATCCGAAACCTGATTGTCGCGGCCCGGGAGATACTCTGCAATAACCGTGATCTTCCGGTGGAGGCAAAAATGCCAAAAATCCTTGGCAATCTCCGCTAAAATCTTGGACCGTGTCCCGCCCAGTTTGTTGATATAGCGGACTGCCGACACATTGTCCATCCTGAGAAGAATGCAACAATTCGCCTGTAGGGGGGAGAAACACCGAATCGCAAAGGAACCCGCTAGAAGTTCCAGACAATTGATATGGAGAGACAACTCTTGGGGAGACCAACGACCCCCTGTCGAAACTGACCCGCAACGGGCTCCCCAACCCCATCGACTGGCATCCGATTCGATCACCAGCTCCGGAGGGGACCCGAACAGGGCTCGACTGTTCCAGGCCTCCATGTGGTCTAGCCACCACTGCATCTCCATCCGCACCTCCTCTGAGAGAGGAATTTGATCCGAGTAGCGGAGGCCTTTCCGGAGATACTGAATCTTCAGGCGTTGCATCGCCCGGTAATGTAGAGGACCTGGAAAAATTGCCTGAATGGAGGACGCTAGAAGACCTACCACACGTGCCAACGACCTCAATGACACAGTCTGTTTGGAAATAACAGACGTCAACTCTCTCCGGATGTAGCGGAGTTTCTGATTGGGCAAGAGAAGCTGACAAGTCAATGAATCTATCTGAAACCCCAGAACATCGATAGACTGAGTGGGAACCAAAACCGATTTCGGAACATTGACTAGAAAACCCAGAGACTGCAAGAGTGTGATGGACCACTCCAGATGTTGCAGAAGCTTGAGAGGGCAATCCACCATAAAAAGAATGTCGTCCAGGTAAATAATCAATCGGACTCCCCTGGAACGAAGATGCTCTACAACTGGCCTCAGCAATTTCGTGAAGCACCATGGTGCTGACGAAAGGCCGAATGGGAGAACCTGATACTCGTACCACTGATTCAGCCATTGAAACTGTAGGAATCTGCGATGGGGCCTGTAAATCGGGATAGACAAATATGCATCTTTCAGGTCCAGACGGACCATCCAATCCCCTTCCCGTAGGAGATCCCGCAGAAGATGGATGCCCTCCATCTTGAAGTGCCTGTAGATCACCCCGCTGTTGAAGTCCTTCAGGTTGAGAACCAGGCGAGACCCGCCTCCTTTTTTCTCGACCAGAAAGACTGAACTGACAAAGCCCTGTGGATGGCGTTGGGTAGGAACAATCGCCCCCTTGCTGAGGAGCACCTCTATCTCCTCCGACAGACAAGTCTGAGAGTGACTGGAAAAAAGCATAGGGGTCGGCAGACGGGTTTGATGTATTGGATGATAGAACTCTATCTTGAACCCTTGAACGGTTTCTAACACCCAAGCATCGTTGGAGATCATGCGCCAATTGTTCAGAAAATATCGCACTCTGCCCCCCAACATCACATCGCATGCTTGAATTAGGCTCACCTGTAGCTCCGGAATCTTGATATTGGCCTTGGTGGCCACCAGAACGTCCCTTGCCGTATTGTCCTTTTCCTTTACGGGAAGGATAGAAGTTGGCGCGGGTGGAGTAGCCAGAGTCGTATTGACCACCACGTTGCTGCGAGGCACCCCTCTGGGACTGTTGTTGAGATCCACGGCCGAACGATCGTCCCCGTTGTCGTCCGGCCTTGGTGAAAACCGGACGCATGGCCCGGCGCAAGGACGCCTGTGCTTTATCGATTCCGCTGAAGGCGGACACAAACTTAGTCAGCTCCTTTAAGAAGGGCTGCCCAAACAGAAGGCCCTGCGCTTCTGGACCGGCCTCAGAGGTTGCTAATTCTGCCAATTTTGGATCCAGTTTAAGGAGAATGGATCGACGTCGTTCTGCTGAAATGGCACAATTAACATTTCCAAACATGCATACAGCCCTCTGGGTCCACTCTATGAGTTCATCCGGATTAACAGTCGCCGAGGCTTCCTTGGCCTTGAAACCCAGGTCTAGGATCTTGGATAGGGGACCTAACATGCCCATTAATTTATCCTGGCAAGACCGCCAGGAGCGGTCCAGGCCCTTCTTCGGATCCTTAGAGTACTTTTTAAGGTAGGCAACCATCATAGGGTCCACCTCCGGAGTCTCAGCAATATGGTCCGCAAGGTCCGGCCTCGGGCACTCAGAGCGAAGCCTAGCTCGGACTGGCGCCTCAAAGGGTTGGCGGACATGCGCCTCCAGGTAGGCCGCCACTGCTGGAGCAGGCAACCATGAAGTCGAATTCGGATGAATAATGTCCTCCGGTTCGAAATTCAGAAGGGGGGGACGCTCAGGAGCGTCAACAAAGTGCTCCTTGCGAAGGCGCTTCTTAGGAGGGGAAGTGTCGTGACCTGAGGAGGTCTGAGCATGATCTGAATCCTCCAAGTATTGTGATGCAGAAGTTTTCGACTTTTCTGAAGTCAAAACCTTCGCCAACCGTTGAAAGTCTGATTTATGAGGGTTGTTAGGTGACTTCGCAGACTTCTGGGAAGGCGGTAACCAGCCCTGCTGAATAGCATACTCATTCAAGTGACGTTTGAGGGGATTAATAGCCCTAACCAAAGCCTTATTCACCGAAAGTTGAACACCTTTATCTAATTCCTCCACTAGGTTGTATTCCATGGAGTCATCCTCCTCTTCGTCATAAAAGCAGTCATCATCTGCGTCATAGTAATCAGCCATCGCACCAGAGTGCAGAAATTCAATGCCCACAAGATGACTGACTAATTATGGAGTATCAAGGATACAAATAAGGGGGAGCGACAACCCCAAGCAGGCTTACTGAGAAAGGTAAGGACCAAACTCAATGTAACAAAATTCGAATGTGGAGGGAGATAAGCCTGCCAAACTCACTCTAGGCAGAGCCTATGCACAGAAATAACTACCACAGCAGTTTCCCGTGCTCCGGCGTCAACGGGGTCGAAAGTTCAGGGCTGTGGGCGTGAGCGCTGGTGAGAAGCGTTCCTTCACTCGACCGGCGTGAGGCGAACAGCCTGAAACCGGAAACAAGCAGTGCGCATGCGCGACGCTGCTGCCTCTGAAACACCGTCTCGAGAGCGCTCGCGCTCTCCCAAGAAGCCGACGACCCCTGCTCCCACTCCACCAAGCAACCGGGCACAACAAAGCGGCCAGGCGCAGGGAGGTGAACACACGCTCCCAGGAAGACACGCCGCAACGGACGCACAAAATAACGGCACCGAAGCCGAGAAAGGGTACACAAGCGCTGCGCACAGAATAACACAAGCAGCGAAATATAAGGCAAGTGTACACAACAAGTCAATAACAATAATACCAGCAAATGTAATGTAAGAAAGGTAAAGAGACTTAACTGGCTGCGGAGCAGCAAAGAAAGAGGAAGAAGGACTAGTATTTGGACCTTATATAGTGTTTCCTCTAGGGTCATTCCCAAGTGTTCATGGGATTTGTAGTTTTGTTTTTGATTGGCTGCTGAGCATTTCATTAAAGAAATGAGAAGGCATAATCGGAGCCTCCTGTCCTGACATAGAATTATCGAAGCTAGCACGCAGATTAGCTCTTTTGTTAACAGCTCGAAGACGGAAGGTACAGGTTTAGATTTTTATTGTTTTACATTTTCTATGTCTGTTAACTGTTACCTTCCAGTTCAAATATCGTCTAGAGATGTCCACAGAGCGCGCCCAGAGGGCTCGTGCTACACTCCTTCCATGCCTCGAGCTTTGTTGCTAGGTGTCCCCTCAGTGACGACCCTTCTTTCAACGTCACTTAAGCCGTCTTCAACTTTGTTAGCTTCAACTTCACTCTTTCAAGATATTGGAATGAGGCTACAAGAGGAAGCAGACTACCTGTGCAGCAAAGAGGAACATTTCACAAGCAACAACGAACCAAAACTAGTAATTAAGAAACTCAAAGAGCCACAAAGACAACATGAGCACTCCAAGCAGCCCCACCAGTGTCCATCAGACCGGACAGCCCCTGCCCAAGCGTGCTGTGTGTGGGTCACCTGGGAAATATGGACAATAATTGCGCATTCTACAGAAGTAAGCGTGATTCATTTACTTGTATTTGGCTCTTGTAATTCTAATGAGACCTGAAAAAGGATTTTTTTTTTTTTAGGAAATATTTTGCGCAAACTAAAGCGTGTTGTACACTGTTTAGAGAGGTCAATGATGCTGCGCAGAGTGAAGGTATAGATACTTTGGTCCTCTTCATCTACGTCAGTGATTCTGCACTGAATGTGCCTACTTTACGTTTTATCTCTCACCAGCGTTTTTTTTTACCTGAACACTTAACTTTACTGTTAGTCCTGCATAAGTTTGGGCAGTATGCTGTGCTAGTTTTCCATGTGGAGATTTCACACCATGAGGAGTTTTGGACATTTCCTGTAGTATTATTGACTTTTACTGTCTGAAGATTGTGAGGAGACAGCATGCATCAGAGTCACGAGTTAGGTGGAGCATGTTTTTGTTTTTTTATGCTGATTGGGACTTCGAGATTGCCGCTCTAGTATCCAACTGCTAATTTAAAATTCAAATGCGATTTTTCTCGCGCTCACCTTGGTGCTGTACTAGGGTCCAGAGCAGCCTCAGGTGACTTCATTTCGACGATCTTCTTTGTGACGCATCAGCTGCAGCTTTTACCTTTTGGTGTTTTGGTGCACGCTGTTGCCTTGAGCCATTCGGTGCTGCGCCAGAAAACAAACATGGCGCCATCATAAGGGTTGACAATTCTTCTCTTCAGCATTTATTTCTATGTCACTTTTTGCTTGTTCTAGTTAAGAAGAACAGTTAATAACCTGTCACGGCTCGGTCGAAAATCGTTTGGCACAGTTTGTTATGTAATCGACTACGAGCTTTGAATGGTGACAGTAACGTTTTTTTTCTTCACACTGGTGCGAGGTACAGCATTCAAGTTAGTTCAGGTACTTATCTTTATTAAAACAACTGCATACTTTTGGATCGCATTTCCAGTAACGTTAAATTGAAACTCCAACATCAAGACATTTCTTTAATACAATGACAAAAAAAAATTCAAATTTTAACTTAAGTCTAGCAATGGAGAGGGTTATATGTATTATTATTTTTACCCCTGCACGGGGTGAGTGTACCCTTTCTTGAGTGTTGCTCCATTTTATTCACACCACAAGTACACCACTGTGTTTTGTTTTACATTGTTTGTTTTTCGTGCACAAATTTTTTTGGGGTTTCATATTATGAATATTTATACGTATTGAAGTTGTGAGGATTGGGTTTATAATGGAGTTTTCCTACTTAGTGGTCGGATTTACTCCATATTTGCTTGCCTTACATGTGCACAATGTTACTATCACTGAGGTGTGTTTTATTTTCCCTAGTCTTTTGTCAAGACACATTTTGTCTTATTTGAGTTCACTGGGTATTGTGTGGACTATCGGCCCACTTACATTTACACAATTTTGCTACCTCTCTGCGAGGTGTGTTGTGGGGTTTTCCCTATTGTTTGTCTCTCTAGTTGCGAGGATCTATCGCATTTATTTATGCACATAATTTATTTGACTTTTGAACTCTCCGTGAGGTGTGTTTTCCCTCTCCACGAGGTTTGTTTGAATTATTCCTCCCAATTTTCATGTGTATTCCGTGTGACCTCCATTTGAGTTGTGTGCGTGGACTTTGTCCCGTCTCTTCTAGTACACTATCTTGATCTCTCCGGAGGGATAGATTGGTTTTAAGGTACTAATTTTTCTTATTCTGTGCACAATTCTCTCATGGGGGAGTGTTTGTTGGGTGTTGTCCCGTTAGTTCAGTGCACTATGTTTATCCATGTTGTATAGTTAAGTTACTCTCACCACCGTCTTTGTTTTTTTTTCCTCTTGGTATTTGGTGTGAGTTTGTGTTTTTACTAACTATGCGCATGTCAGTACTTCTCCGGAGGTTGCCCATGTTAGTTGTTTTACCCTCTGTGGGTGCATGGTTTCTCTTACCTTGATGCATGGGTCAGTTTACTCTGGGCGTTTTAGGTTTGTTTCTACACTTTAGCCCAGTTGTTCTTCTATTTCTGCCCTCCGTGAGCCACCCAACCCAACGTCAAGAACGTGCCGCCATTTTAGGTTGGAAACGTCGGATTTCTACCTTTGTTTACGTGCTCCTGTTTATTAAACACAGTGCGTCGCTTTTCAGCGATGCGCACGCTAATGTTTATTTATTTATATTAAGTGCATATTACTTCAGCGGTGCGCACGCTAATTGGTTATAATTAAATATTGCACTTCTTTATACAGCGACGCGCACGCTAATTTATTATTAGTTTAATACAGCGCTCATTTCTCATTTTTTGGGGGGGGCTATGGACTGCAATCTCAAGTAAGTGATTCAATAGTTTATGAGGAAGTCCCACCTCATTCAGATGTTTGCAGTCCTTCCTCACAACTACTGTGTGTATTTTATTTACTATGTTTAGTACGGCATTCTATATAAAGCTTAATGTTTTATGCAAAATTGTTCAGGATCTGAACCATTTGCTTGCAGTGGGTTGTAGTCCCACCTGCTCTCAGTTTTTGCTATGGATCCCAGTTTGTCCCTTTTAGCTATCAACTGCACACACAGACCTCGCAAAATTTTATTTCTGTGTTGCGTAGGGTTTTAGTCCCTTTAGTTTGCAAAAGTGCACGTCAGTTGTCCTCACACAGACCTCATCTATATTTGTTTGTCTGTGTTTTGCGAAGGGTTATAGTCCCTTTAGTTTCTAACAGCGCACATTGTGGTAGCACCACATTAGTTGTCCACACACGGACCCGCAGAATTTTTGTTTTTAGCTCTGTAGGGCGTGCGCATTTTATCTCCTTCCGAGGAGCTATGCTAGGGTTACAGTCCCTTTGCATCATCAATAAGGGTTCCCACCCATACTCTGTCTTTACAATCCTTTTACAGGCATTTTATGCATAGTCTAAAGTCTTTTTACATTTGCATGTGTTCTTACTCAATTATTCTGTTTAATGTTTGGAACATGTCGTGAGTTTTATTCACATGTGCTCGTTACTCAGTTACTCTTCTAATGTGCACAGTGTGGTTTTTTTCCACACAATTTACGTCCCAACACTTACAATGTCTGTAGGTGCAGTTCCCAGTTTAGTGCACAACGCATCTCTTTCTCAAGAGATTAGGTCTTATATTCACATATTTAGGTTACGCTTTTTCTCTATGCAAGTGCTTTCATGCCTTCTTTGCTAAATAAGTTACGTTTTATTGTATTTTTATTGGTACTTTTGCACTGTTACCTTTGCATTACGTATTTGTATTTTGCTTAGGGATAATGGTGTTTCACCTTAATTCCTCATCTTCTCTCTTTTTCCTCATTTTCTTTTCTGTTTTCCATCTGGCTCTTTTCTCGTGTCTCGTGTGGATTCTGGGTTTTTCTCTACATTTCTGTTGTTTTTTTTTCCTTCTCTTTTTGGTCTAGCCTGTAGCTCTGTTCTGTAATTTCCATGTTCAGTCTTCATCCATTCCTGTTCTGGGCAGTAGGCGTGTTTTGGAGGTGTTTTTCGTGCATTCTTCTTTTCTTTTACATTGTTGATTTCTTTTTCTTTTCCGCTGTTGTGTAAGAAGGGAGGATGGTTTATATGGTTCTCTTTTTGCTGATGGGTGTCTCTTTATTTCTTTTGCCTCTTTGTTTCTTAATGGGTGTTCTCTCTTTGCTGTTTCTTTTCCGCTTTTGCTCAATTTACTTACTTTCATTTTTTCTGGTTCTCTTTCTCTGTTTCAAGCTTTTTGTTTTCTGTATAAGAAAGGGGGATATGTAATATCCTGCTATTCTCAATGCAATGCTTTTATACCACCAATGGAATGTTCATGTGTTGTAGTTATCAGAATGTTGGTGATCTGCCTGAGAAGTTACAGTTGGCTGGGATGAGTATCATGCTGGATGCTCCTGATGGGGTCTCTTATTGAGCTTGTATTTGACGTTATCTCATCATCTCAATAAATCTACATAGGAACCATCTACATGCGTGGACTTAATTACTACAGAATGGATTGCGTCAGGGCTGTGCTTTGGCCCCACTGTAATTTTCTTTGTTCTTTTCTGACTTACCAAATGTACTGACTAAGGCTGGCGGATTAAGCCCTAAAACGGGTGGACTCCTATATCATGTCTACTATGCACCGATGATCTGGTGATAACGGACATGACAGAGCAGGGTTTGCAAAAAGAATTGGACAGTTTTCAAAATTATTGCTTAAAAAAACGCCTCACGGTTAATTTGGAAAATACTAAAATAATGGTGTTGGGTAAAAGAAAGAGCCCCTTTTACTGGAAGCTGGGTGAGGTTAAAATCGAAAAAGTGGACAAATATAAATATTAGTATGTGGTTCGATAGCAAGTTAAAATGAAAGGACCACATACAGTCATTATAATCAAAGGCTCACCCTTCAGTATGGGACCTCAAACAATTTAAGCAAAAGTATGGTGGACCCTCCCTGAGGCCAATTTCATCAGCTTTTAATGCAATGGTTCGCCCACATTTCCAATACGGTGTAGAGGTTTTATCCTTGGGTATTAAATTGGAATAGAATTTAGACGAGGGTAAATGGGTGAAACGGCTCCTTACTATTCCTCCGTCAACCATGATACAGGCTGTGAGAATGGAATGTCATCTCAGCCTGGAATTTTCAGGGAATGCAAACATCATTGAATTTCTGGCAGAGATTGAATAGAGAAGGACCCCCCAAATATCAAATATTAGTAAAAAGGAAATAGAGGAAAGTGAACTTAACTTGGCGTCCCAAGGTAGACATAAACTAAATAGGCTATACTTTAAACTTTCATTAGAACCAGATCAAAGGAAAGCAGGGCAGCAGACCCCTAACTAGGAACCACGTCATATCATTAACATTAAGTTCCGTGAGGAAGATTTATCTTACCTGGGAAGCAAATCGTCCACCCAAATTTTGGTAACCGGGTGGACTAACAATCAGATATTGTCCTACATCAAGGCCACGCCAAACTCGAAGATTAGAAATGCAGTATTGAAATTTAGTGTCAGCCTGAATCCATCATTGCTGATTGGAAGATAAAATCGGCAATAATGAATGACGAATGAACAGGGTCTGTGCACATGTGCTTTACAAGTAAAATGCAGCGGTCCACATATTCTGTTGGATTGTCTATGGTTCCAGAACGGAAATAATTTTTAAAGCCTCTTTTTATTGCCTATAAAACTGATAGTAGGGAAAACTTCAGCTGTGAAACCATTCGGCCGAGGGGCTTTATCTTTGTTAAGTGCATGCAAAGCAGTGTAAAGTTCTGTTTGTGAAACATTACACTCTAAAAATTCAAAATCATCTGAATGTCAAAAGTTTTTTAAAAGTAGAAAGGTATTGAGAAATGTTAGTGTCTGAAGGTAGATCTTTTGGTGTGTACAATGATCTATAAAACGACAAATTCCTCTAGAATTTCTGAAACTTTATACTTTGCTAAGTGATGTACATCTATAATAGATTCAATGTTTATTTTAATATTCTTGACCTAAGTATAGTTTTCTAACTGTTTCCCTGATTTATTCTGGCACCCATAACATTTTGCACTCCACTTTAATAAATAAAGTGAAACATTATGGGGCAGATTCCGATTCGGGTCGGAAGGGCTCCAACCATGTTCGGAGCCCTTCGGACCGAATTGGTATGTGTCGGACAGATTCCCTTTCAACCGAGCCATTCCGATGGGCTTGGTCGGAAAGGAATCTGACTCGGATTTCCAGATGGCCTACGACGGGCTCGGAGAGCCTGTCTGCCCTCCGGAAATCCTCCAGTACTCCCCCGGTCGCCTCTTTACGAGGGAGTACGATGGCAGTTTTTCACTGCCTTTTTGTGCAGGTGTGTCTGGCACGAAAAGGCAGTCGGAAACTGTCTCTGGGGGCCCCCAGCAGGGCCCCCATGGGTGTGAGGCCGCTGAATGTCTGCCTGGGAGTACCTATGGTGCCCCTCTGTAGATCCCTGCACCCGGTGGCAGGCACCTTGGGGTGCCGGCCACAGGGTGCAGGGATGAACTTCACCCCTGCATTTCACATTGCAACCATGCTTTCCAGTCGAAATGCATGCTTGCATTGTGAATCATATGGCATCCTACTAGCAGGGCCGTAACCGAACACAGCGGGGCGGTCGGTTACGGCTCCTGACTGACATCGGAATCAGGCCCTATGTGTAGATTCTTTGCTGAATTTCATCTTTTCTACTAATGAGCTCTGATAAACATTATTCCGACTTTTGAGTGTTTCAATCTCTTTATTTTTGCTAAGTAATCTGTGTCATAAGTGTATGATTTTTCCATTTCTTAGAAACATAACTAATGATAAAATCATGCTCAAATGCTTTGAAAGCAGCACAGATGATGTGAAAAGGCATGTTATCTACTTGTTTAAAATGAAGGGAAATCTTTATTAAAAAAAGAAGTAAAAGAGGAGGTAAAGGTGGGGTCCAAGAGAAGTGAGTTGTTGAAATGGCAACGTCTAGGTCAGCTGGGTTTACTAAAGAGATTGATTTGGATTGAAACAGGGGAATGATCAGATATACAGATAGAACCTATATCGGTGGATTATAAGGATTGGGATATATTATGCGATATGAAAATATAATCTATTCTTGATTGGGTCTCGTGTACAGGGGAAAAATATGTATACTCTCTTAAAGTGGGGTTACAGAGTCTCCAAGCATCTATAAACGTTTGGTGTTTAATAATTTGAACAAACCTTTTCTAGGATTTATTATTTATTTATTTATTTATTGTGACTTATATAGCGCACTATAACCCAGGGGTCTCTAAGCGCTTTGTTAGGATCAGCTAGACAATAAAAAGATGCATCAGATTACAATTGGCGGCCACCCCACGCTTGCTGGAAAAGCACAGTTTTTAGTTTCTTGCGAAAGGGCATCAGTTTCTTTTCATTGCGGAGTTCCGGCGGTAGTTTATTCCACATAGCTGGCAAAGTATGTGAGAAAGCACGCCCACCCACAGTGGTCAGTCTACAGTGTGGCTGAACCAGATAGATGGAATCAGCAGATCTAAGCACCCTCCCTGGTTTATAAAGGGACAGGCGAGATTTCAAATAGGTGGGTGCCCTGTCATGAAGCGCTTTGTGTAAAATGCAGAGCCCTTTGAACATTAGCCTCTGCCTAACTGGCAACCAGTGGAGTTCCCGCAGGAGGGGGGATGCCTGGGTACTCCTCGGTTTCTTAAAAATGAGCCGAGCAGCATCATTCATGACCGTCTGCATTCTGTTTAGAAGGCCCTGTGGAAGTCCTATATACAATGAATTGCCATAGTCCAGCCTGGCTAAAATCATTGCAGAGACCGCACTCCTTAGAGTGGAGAAAGAGAGCAGCGGGGAAACTTTCCTGAGTTGGCGAAGGAGGCCGACACAGCAGCCCACCACAGCTGTGACTTGCTTTTTCATGGACAGCTTACTGTCCACCTGGATGCCCAGGCTCTTAACCACCTCTGCCGGTGGGCATGAAAGACTCCATAGAGTTGCAGTCAATAAAGCGATCAATATTCTGATAACTTTATTCTAGCAAGTGAAGGTAATCATCAAGGTATTTATGAGTGAGGCAAGACCAAATGGAACAGTCACCATTGGTGGGGGCATAAACATTGAACAGAGATTGGAACCTTCTCAACCAATCATTTAGTAAATAACAATCAACACTCATCATCAGATTCCTGAACAAGTAATTTAACAGAAAGCGATTTATGACAACGAGTAATAATACTGTTTCTTTTACCATCACCTGGCGAGAAATAAATTCACCTACCCAACCTCTTTTTAGTTTTAAAGATTCATTTTCCAGAAGATGTGATTAATGAATTAAAGCTGTGGCAGATGCGATGAAACAAGCTGTCTCTAATGGGGGAATTTAAACCCCTCACATTCCAAGATACAATTTGCAGAGATATAAAAACATTTTAAAGAAAAAGATCCAGGTCAGACCAGACAAATCATATAAGAAACAAGATTAAGACTATATAACAAGCAATTGAATCAAGAGGATTTTAATACAGAGCAAAGGGGTAGCGAAGAAAAGAAAAGAATAAGGATGTAAGAAAATACAATGATATTGGAAGAGCAAAAAGTGATGAAGAGGAAGAAAAGGTATAGAAGGGAATAGAAGAAAGAACAGTAATAAGATAACGAAGAAACAGATGACACGTCTAAATTCTGCAGGAAATTGCATGAGGATGACTGCAGCTCACAGGACATGAGATGAGGACAGGCATATACAAGAAAACAACACCTGTCTGGGAGGAAGAACAATTATTAGTAAGGAATATTTGTGAGAAGTTGGCCTGGTATATGCTGTCCATTATTTAAAGTGGGCACCCTGTACAAGTCCAAACAACCCTTATGGTGATTTAAGAGATGAAAGATAACCTTAGAAAGCTATCCAAGTGGTAGCTGTGGACAGCAGGTCTCAAGCTTAGTCTTGAAGGAATAAGAAATGATCAGCACCCACGTTTTTCTAATTACAACCATGAATACATCAGGGTTGAGGCAGTTTAATTCAATATGGATTTCAAAATAGGTTGTTATCTTTCAACAGGTTTTCTAATCCAATGTTGGGTAGAGCACAATCAAATATACAGAGTCACTTTTGTAGGTTATGTAATCCTTTATTCTTTCCAAAATTGCTCCTCCAGAAGTAGTACCTGAAAGAAGAGGGGACAGAGTCTGGGTCACTCAGGAGTGACTAGGGGCTTGGTAGACAAAGCCTCTCAGATGTTGGGGCTTCAGGTGCGTTGAGGGGGTTCTTGACTCTGCAGCAACAGGGACCAGGATATCTTGAGGATGTTCAGGAGCCAGATACGAGCTGTCTCAAAAAGGATGTCGAGTACTGAGGGGTCGGTGTACAGCGGGAGCACCAAAAAGCCTTGGAAACGGCAACCCATGCAGAAGGTCTAGGAAGGTTACTGTTTGGACCAGCAAGATCCAGGAGACTTACTGAAGCAAGGGGAGTCAGGGCAGGCCTGGAGCAACCAGGAGAGCCCAAGAAAACCAAAGTTGACCCTCAAGTGGACTCACAGGCCAGAGGCACAAGAGTCGTGATAGAACCTTAAGTGAATTCACCAAAACAGCAGCCCATGGAGCACTCCGTGTGAGGAGGCTGGAGTTCTTAGTAGGAAATGGTACCAAAGGTTGGCTCTACTTGGAGCCCAATGTCATTGCTCTGGAAATGCCAACAATCATATGCAACTTCAAATTAATGTGGTGCATAGGGGTATTAGTATTGAAGACCCCACAAGGGATTCTGGCCTCAAACTTGGGAACAGGGCAGCTTAGACCTCGGAGGATGTAGAAAATACCTACTGTGTTGCTGGAGCCTTCAGAGTCTGTAGGTGCTCAGGAGCGGCAGACTGGTCAGTCTTGATGTGGTGCCTGTGAATGCAGGGGAGTGACTCGTTCACTCCAATGGAGATATCTTTGGTTGTCCTTGATGCTTCACAGGTCCTACATGGAGCCTGTATGGTGCACGGGCACAGACAATGCTTCAGATTGAGAGGGACACCATTTCAAGCTCAAACGAAGTCCAAAGAACTCCATAGTGTCCAGACGGTCGAGGTTCATTGCTTTCTGGTTCAGAATCTTGTCTGCATTGAACCCAGGGTCCAACAGCCAGGTAAGCCCTTTTGTACCCACAGGAGAGGGTTGGACAGATTCAGTGTTGGTCGTTTTTGGCCTCTGCGCACTTTAACACTGTGTCCCAGTATAAAGTGCGTGCGCTCTCTGAGTGCCTGTTGTGAGATTGGCCTGCCCTTCCTTAGGAATGCATGAGGAATGTATGTGTCTATGGTAGTTCCTGATGTGTGGGGAGTGCAGGGTCGAGTTTGGTATGTGCGAACTCGTGCGTGATGTGTGCAGATTTAATGTGTCTAGTGTGGAAGTGCCACTTCTAGAAGTTGGCATGTCTGTGTAGTAAATGTGAATTGACTGTCTGGCTTGTGATTGGCTGGAGCTGGCTGGTGTGCCTGGCTCCAGGAGTCAGGATGGGTCTGCGCCGGTGGTGAATGGAGAGATCTGCATGTTGATGGCAGGGAGGAGTGCACCTGGGATCTGAATAGGGCTGGGCTTTCCCTTCACAATGCTGGCTCCGCCCCTGTGGTGCAACTGATGACCCTAGCCTTTCCTGTAAATAGGGAGAGGGGCTGAGCACAACAAAGTGCTCCACAACCAGCTGTGACTGGTTTTCCCCCTGCCCTGCAGCCTGAGACAAAGGATTTATGTGTATAAAAAGGGGCTGTGACCCCATGTAAAATGTTCTCTTTGTGGATCCTATCTTGAGGGGGGACTGCTGCTGCTGGGTACCAGGAGGTATTGCCACTGGGGCCTGCCTCCCTGCCTGGAGGGCCCTTTATTTCTACTTATTTCTACTTCCAGGAGGAGAGAGGAACGCAGGGACTCTGCAGCGCGAAGCTGCAGCCTATTCTTAGGGATCTCGACATAGGGATTTCTTCGCCCTTGTGCACTCCAAGCGGGGGTCTACCCCGCAATCTGTATGATTTTCGGCACGGGTGCCCACCCCGCTTATTTGCCATACTAGTAACTCTTTGGCAGGTGCCCACCCTGCATGGCGTGCCTAGCGGGTGCCTACCCTGCATTATATTACAATTTAAGAGGGAGCCTACCCCTCGTCTGACCCGTATTGCCTGCCGCCATCGACTTGTGCTTTTAAACGGGTGCCTACCCGGTATTTTGCCAAAGGAATCACCGCCGCGGGCTACGTTGGGAAGGCCGCGCCGCCATTGGCTAACTCGCCCCGGAGCCTGGAGGCTCGTCTGGAGGATCGTGCTGCGATTGGCTGCCCAGCCAGCCTGCACCTCGAGCCGGGGGAGCTTCCCGGAGGTATTCCCCTTCCCCCCCCTCCCCCTCTATCCTCAGTATGTGTGCCTGTTTCTTAGCGCCGGGACACCCCATTGCTGGGGCAGCTGCTGCGCTTCACCAAATCCAGAAAATAGAAATAGGCTGCGCCGCCTGTGACCCAAACCATGAGGGGCCTCACGCTAGCCGACCGGAGAAGTCCAGCCGTCCTGCCCTAGCCGGGGAGGGAGCGGAGACGAGGATGCAGAGAGCCCGGTGAGTGAGGGCTCCTCTTTCTCCTTTTGCCTGTTTACTTACGAGAGCCCCAGAGCAAGACTCTAATGTCTGGGGGCATTTCTGGTGGTAGAGCGGCTCCGGCTGGCAGCGGGCCGCTCCCACAGTGGTGGCAGCATTTTTGGCGATCTAGAGCCCACCAGGCTCCAAAGCGTGGATTGGGCATAGTTGTATTTAGAGCCCCGTAGCTCCAACCGCGGGCACAGTTGTATTCAGAGCCCACGAGGCTCCAACGTGTTTTGGCTGCATTTCTGTTTCAGAGCCCATGTGGCTCTCACAAGTACTTGGGGGCATTTTATGATTTAGAGCCTGCAATGCTCCCACGTTGTTTTGGGGGCCCCGTTGTTTCGTTGAGCCAGGAGGCACGCTGGTGCCAGGCTCAGATTCCCCAGCTACCCAGCACTTAGTGGGCAGCTGCTACGTTTAGGCCTGTTCTTCTGCACACTCTTCTCTTGGCTGCGTGCGTAGCCAGCCCAGACATTCTGGACATTGGGCCTTTGAGCCCCTGAGAGGCCAAGTTGGTCTGGGGGCCAGTATCTAATGTAATTCTACGCAAGGTGATGGTATTTGTGTTCATGTTAGTAATGACCTGATGCCTAATGTGATTTATGCGTAATGTCCAATGCCTTTATGCTTCTGATACCTCTAACTGTGTTTATATGCATAGGAGGTTGTGTTGCCTAGTATAATTTATCCTAGTAAGGTAATGATTCCCTGCGTGACCTATGTCCATGGTAACTAGTATTGCGTGGTGTGTATTTATCCCTTTCCAGTAGTTACTGGTTGGGTTCTACACTTGTTCGTTAGTGCTACAATTATTCTACTATGTGCTATTTCTCCTAAGTGCTGATTCTGACAGTGGCCCATGTGGTCCTGTCCTGTGTATATAATCCCCTGTAAAAACAACCCAGTGCCAGTGGCACAGTGTAATTATGTGATTATGATCTGATGTATTCATGGTAATACAAAGGCTATTTTTATATATAACCTTGTGTGGAGTTCCTTTTTGTGGTGTGCCTAGTGTGTTGCTGCTTTGTGTGTGTGTTGCGCAAATGCTTTCCACATTGCCTCCGGGATAAGCCTGACTGCTCGTGCCAAGCTACCAAGGGAGTGAGCAGGGGTTATCTTGGCGTGTGACTCCCTTGCCCTGACTAGAGTGGTGGTTTCTGCCTGGCTTTGGCGCAAGCCTTAGCCAACGAGAAATCCCATTTCTAACATTGGTGATCAGCGGTGGGAATTGGACTTGCTTTTGCGCAATACCACAGCGACAACTGGTTGCACTATAAAATCTGCATTTAGATAATCACATGTTTGGGGATTATTGTTTTTGAGGGGCAGAGCACAACAAAGTGCTCCAGAACCAGCTGAGACTGGTTCTCCCCCTGCCCTGCAGCCTGAGACATAGGATTTATGTGTATAAAAAGGGGCTGTGACCCCATGTAAAATGTTCTCTCTGTGGATCCTATCTTGAGGGGGGCCTGCTGCTGCAGGGCGCCAGGAGGCACCACCACTGGGGACTGCCTCCCTGCCTGGAGGGCCCTGTGAGCTGGACCCTGGGCACAGCCTTTGCCCCCTGCCTTCATTCCCTGAACTTTCCCCTGGACTTTGGGACTTGGTGCTAAAGCGCCTGGGAAGCGCTTTATTTCTACTTCCAGGAGGGGAGAGGAACGCGGGGACTCTGCAGCGCAAAGCTGCATCCTATTCTTAGGGATCCCGACATAGGGATTCCCCCGCCATTGTGCACTCCAAGCGGGGGCCTACACTGCAATCTGCCCGATTTTCGGCGTAGGTGCCCACCCCGCTTATTTGCCGTACTTGTAACTCTTTGGCAGGTGCCCACCCTGCATGTCGTGCCTAGCGGGTGCCTATCCTGCTTTATATTACAATTTAAGAGGGAGCCTACCCCTCGTCTGACCCGTATTGCCTTGCACCAGGAACTTGTGCCTTTAAACGGGTGCCTACCCCGTATTTTGCCAAAGGAATCACCGCCGCCCCCGGGGGCTTCGTTGGAAAGGCTGCGCTGCCATTGGCTAACGCGCCCGGAGCCTGGAGGCTCTTCTGGAGGGCTGCGCTGCGATCGGCTGCCCATCCAGCCTGCACCTCGAGCCGGGGAAGATTCCCTGAAGTGAGGCTGCGCCGCATGGGACCCAAACCACGAGGGGGCTCACACTACCCCCGCCGCCAACCGGAGAAGTCCAGCCGTCCTGCCCGAGCCACGGAGGGTGAGGATACGAGGCCGCAGAGAGCCCGGTGAGTGAGGGCTCCTCTTTCTCCTTTTGCCTGTTTACTTACGAGAGCCCCAGAGCGAGACTCCAACGTCTGGGGGCATTTCTGGTGGTAGAGCGGCCCCGGTTGGCAGCGGGCCCCGCACCACAGTGGTGGCAGCATTTTTGGCGATCTAGAGCCAACGAGTCTCCAATGCGTGGTTTGGGCATAGTTGTATTTAGAGCCCCGTAGCTCCAACCGCGGGCACAGTTGTATTCAGAGCCCACGAGGCTCCAACGTGTTTGGCGGCATTTCTGTTTCAGAGCCCACTTACTTGGGGCATTTCTTTAGTTCTACAATTATTCAATGTTCTACTATGTGCTATTTCTACTAAGTGCTGATTCTGACAGTGGCCCATGTGGTCCTGTCCTGTGTATATAATCCCCTTTAAAAACTGCCCAGTGCCAGTTGGCACAGTGTAATTATTTGATTATGATCTAATGTGTTCATGGTAATACAATGTTTTTTTTATATATAACCTTGTGCGGAGTTCCTTTTTGTGGTGTGCCTAGTGTGTTGCTGATGTGTGTGTGTGTGTTGCACAAATGCTTTACACATTGCCTCCGGGATAAGCCTGACTGCTCGTGCCAAGCTACCCAGGGGATGAGCAGGGGTTATCTTGGCGTGTGACTACCTTGCCCTGAGTAGAGTGGTGGTTTCTGCCTGGCTTTGGCGCAAGCCTTAGCCAACCAGAAATCCCATTTCTAACAGTTAGTAATCTTGAGAGTTGCACAACAGTTTGTTACATTTTAATTTCAGTAGCGAGTGTTGTAGTCATGAGAGGGTGAAGGGGGTTGAGGCGTGGGAGGGACAGGGATTTGGTTTGTTTTTCTTAGCACATAATTCACTAGAAACAGAGGTTGTGGGATAATAAGGGTTGGTTGATTGGGACAGTTATGTCTTGTTTTGTTTAGGTCAGCAGTGAATGGGTAGCTTAGTTATGTCTTTCATTTTGTTACAGAGACCCTTGACGAAGAGCCAGTTCGGCTCGAAATGCATTGGGCACAAAGTAATGAGTCACCTTTGCAGCAAGTTTTTATCTTGATCATTATTTTAATGTGTTACTGTGAAATGCCGCATGAGCACTCAGTATACATATGAAAAAATGTAATGAAGAAACAGGATGGAACTTCGCTGTCTCATCAGTGATTTAATAACGTTGTGAAGAGTGATGGAATAAAGAATTGTATAATCTCAGGTACTAAAATTGTGAAGATGGATAATTCTACAACGCATGGTTCAACATGGGGGAAGTCTCCCATACAGCAGCTTGGCAGAAGGGTGCGTTAGTTTGTGCCCGTGTTATTGCTTTTGCATGAACTGTGACTGGGGCGGTTCACAGAAACTGATATCACGCATTCATAGATGTAAGCTGTGTGCCTTTGCCCCTTGGCACCCACATTATAGGCATTTTCTGGCTGTCCTTCCATCTAGTCTCTCACCTTCCATCACTGCCACCTGTCCGCCAGCGCTGGGATGTCCCGTTGCGGAGGTAGCCATGCGCTATACAAGCTCTGTTAACATAACATAACATAAACTATTTGAACAATGAAGTTCGACAAGGGAAGGAGTGCATTCCTACAAAGTATTTTTCTACCTTAGTGGTTGTCCACCTGGTTACTCCAGCCTTCCCTGTGCTCTTTCTGGCAGCCAGCCTGCAGCTGCCACCAACCAGACAGGTATATGTCCTCCTGTCAGGCAGTATGAACAGTCCCAGGAGTCAGAGACATTGACCTGGCCAGGAAAGAGGTGACACCTCCCTCCTCTGATATGCACACAGGCTACTCCCAAAGGAGGAAGACACCCTTCCGCTGACCATAGTCACATTTTCACACAGGCAGGTCAGACAATTAGTTAGTCAAAATCCCCAGAAGACCCCATCCCTAGGGTGGGCTACCTGTTCTGTGCAGCCAAGGATTGTTTCTGCCATTTTTAGAAGTGGCAGTATTGTGGATTCTGGGTAGTAAAGTTGCCCACCTCCCCCCCCCCCCCCGATTTTGTCACCTCCATGAGACGATTAGCCACTGAGGCAAGTGGCCCATTGGCCACTTGCACCAACACACCTATCGCACCTACATCTAGGAATTAGGGACTCCTCTGACATGTGAACCTCAGATATGTGAAGACTGCAACAAAAGACAAAGAGAGACATGAGTTTTCGACAACAAGAAATGCACAAATCAAAGGCAATATTCTCTATACATGTAAAAACACTGCTGGAACTGCTTGACTGCGACTCATCCTGGACCAAAGACCAGCATCCACAGGCAGAGGAACTCCTTTGAGAGCCAAAGGCAATTCCAGACTCCCCTGGACACTAGTCCCCTACAACTGCAGGTAAAAACAAAGTCAGAGAGCTACAATTTTCCCCCAGACTTTCGGATATCAAAGCACTATCTTGCTGATCCTATCTCTACCACGGCTTGTTGGTAACCAGTCCGGTTACCATTCTCGTTACTCGATGCTGCAACAAGAGAGAAACATGCAACACCTTCAACCGACCATGGCAGTGGCCCCATTGTCAACCTTTTGCTTCTGTTTTCTCCCCCGCACCATCTAAGCAGTAAACTTAGCTCACCCTGCGGCTCCCACTTCATCACCAAGAAAGACAGGACAACTCTGCACCAACTCTGTACCAGGGCCCGGGAAAGTTAAACTGACTGTTGTGCCTTGGTCCTGCGACCCGCAACATATTTTCCTCGTAATTCAATCTGCAACTGACTGATTTTCACTAGTACCATTTTCCCACTGACCGCAAAGGTAAAGTTTAACTGCTGTGGAACCATAGAACCACTGAGCACCCAGCATTGTACACAGGTGCACTGAGCCCCCATTTCTTTCGCTGGCCCATGGTTTGGAATCTGGTTTGTGTACAGTAAGGTGGCGGGAGCCGCAGCTGTGTTGTGGTGGGGTTAACCCAAGTTGAGGCTCAGGAGTCTAATGAGTGGGGTTGCTGGCAAAGAGAGGCGAGCATCCTAGAGCTGCGGCCCTCTCAATTAGGCACTGAGGTGGCCGGTGTTTGGCTGGTGTAGCTTGCATCTACGAGGAGGGATCTGCACACCAAACCCTATAGGTAACGCGCACCATATGTCTCTTGTCATACTAGTACCCAGGGAGGAGTACTGGAGTGCTGTGGTGCTCTCTGACTGTGCTTTTGTGGCACACACTGTCCCTGGGGAGGGTTGTTGTTGCCAGACTGTCAGTCAGCCAGCCTGCCTAATTTCAAAGTGCCCTGGAGTATTCAGCTGCCATTAAAGCTACTTATTTGGGATTAGTACCCTAATTGGGATCCAAGGACACACAACACCCCTTTTTTGCCTTCTATTAAATTATTAGTTTTTTACCTCTTACTAAGTACAACCTCCACAGCTGAATAATTGTATAATTTATAGGCAGTACGAAATAGCAGGTCATATGGTAGGACACTTGGTGAGGTCTAGAGGACAAGGAGGTAATTCTCTGGGTTTACAAGGGGTGGAAAAAAGCAAGCGAAAGAGCGGAGAGGTACTGAGCCGCGAGCCCCCCCTGAGTACAAGGGTGTTGGCTCCTGACAACATAGGATTTGCTGTATTTTCCCACCAGGGAGCCCACTATGGGTTGGACTGTACATTGGTAAAGGATTCATTTCAAATCCAAGTTCTCAATCCTCCTTCACTGGTAGTGGAGGGGGTTTATCTGTAAGCACCATTATAAGTCAGCAGGGGGGGAGATGGCCAGTGATGTGGGGGCACAAGCAAGCTCCAAAGGGGGGCCTAGCATTGGTTCTCGCGAGTTGCAAATGGCCTTAGGTCTGCCAGCAAGTAATCTTTTGCCCGAGCCACCAGCCGGGTCTGGTGGCTCAGTGGACTAAAGCAGCCACTGCAGGGGCCTGTCTTCGACCACATGGTCACAGGTTCAAATCCCGGCGGGTCCACTCAGCCTTTCATCCATCTGAGGTTGATAAAATGAGTACCATTGAGTTGGGTAACAATCAACATCTGTTATTCAGCGCAAGGACACCTACGGGTAATCGTGCGCTTTACAAATACACCTGTTATGTTATGTTATGTTATATCTAGTACTATTCCCACACAGAAGCAAAGAAGACCCAGGCTTTGAGTCGAAGGTAGCAGGCAGTTAGGGCAGTTGCGGGTTTAACCTCTTCCCTGCGAGATTTTAATGCAAAACATTTTGAAGTTAGAAGCCCAAGTTTAAATCTTTCCCCAAATTAAAATTCAGAGGAGTTCATTGTACTCAAAAGTTAAAGTGAAATGGATGTTGAAAATGAAACTGGAAATATTATCACAAAAATAGAAGAGCCCTACACCATAGGAGGGAGGGAAGGTGGTGTCGGGGTGCAATTTCTCCTTTTTTGAATCCCCACTCCAATGTACTCCAGAGAATAATCTGTACGTGGGAGACATTTACCTATTGGATGAATGTGATCTCCCGTCCCACTAAGGAGTAAGAAGGTTGATCTGGATTATCTAAGTTCTCTCTCTGAAGGTTTTGGCCACTATCTAAGGGGTATTCACTCATCAAGTCTCCCAAATTTGAAGGCGACCCTAACATAGGTTTCTGGGTCAAGATACTCTAGATGTTCATTGTCCCCAGTAACGATGAAGGGAGTTGGGGTGGGTGCAGTGCTGATTGAAGCAGAAGACAATCTGAAGCGTGGATGTATCTCTATCACTGAACATGAAGTGTTAGAGGATCATAAAAGGGAGAATGATATAGACCAACAAGCCAACCATGAACACGAACATGAGTCTAATTCTAAAACCATGAACACGAACATGAGTCTAATTCCCGGGGAATGTCTCTGACTTTGTTCTAGATTTATCAATGTTGAATCTTCCCTCTCTAATGCAAGTACATTTCCAGGGTATGTAAAAAGCTCCAGTCTAGAAAGTTAAGATTGTAAATCTGCTTGAAGCTATTGGCAAATCTTTAAATGAGGAAGGTAAAGATGTTCTGTAGAAATGAAGTTCAAGTAGCCGAAGTGTAGTTTAAGACGATTTATTAAGTCTTAGTTGCAGGTTGATAAATCCATGTACAGCAGCCCCACCAGGAGCAGCCTGCCTACGGCTCAGCCCAGAGTCCAGCTGTCATACCTCACGCAAACATTCCATTCATCATCACCACACCAACATTCCACACAGAACATTCACCCTGGCAGAGCAGCTAGGGAGAAAGCAACTGGGAAGAAGTATAAATACATAAACAGGATACTACAGGTTCCTTAAGGAGAAGGGATAACTTTGTGTTTATTGAAAGCTAGTGTTTTGCCCACCCCCAAGATGTGGTATGCCCCTTTAAGTAGGTCACAAGGGGTGAGATTTGTGTCTCAAGTTGTCCCTACTGAAATTTTAGGAGGGAAAGTGTTTTGGGGAAAAAAAGTGTTCTATCTAGTTATAGTGTTGTTTCTATGTGGCCAGGGGCGTGAAAGAGATACCAGGAAAGGATGGGTGGTAGAAATCACATTGGCTGAAGATATGTGGTAAGATATGTGTAAATCTTTAGCAAATCCCAGTAGTGTTCCAATTCAGGTTGGAAAAAACATGAACAGGCGAGACTTCTGGTGCAACCTAAAAAGAATAGGAGGCAGATAGTTAAAGTGGAACTGTTAAAGGTGTTTGCTAATATTAAAAGATTGAGGAATGTGTCTGCAAATAATTTGGCACTGGCTGACTTTAGGGAGGTTGCAGGGGAAGAGATCACCAGAGTTATGTTCACCTCAAAAGAAGCAAATGATTTAGTGGAAACAGCTAGTTCAGCCCTGGTGTTAAATGACATATGTCTTTGCAAAGAAAATCAGGAAACCAAGTTAGTCCCTTTTCTATGCAAATATGGTGGATTGAAACAGAACCAGGTCTTCCTTGCCAGGCCAACTGACCAGAAGCAGGGACCAGGTGCTGGAAGGAATTGGTGGGAACATGGTGGTTCACCGGAAAGGATAATTACCATAACCTTCACTATTGAAGGAGAACAGAATTTGAGGAATCAGAATAGATTCCATTGATGGCAACTCAAACAGCAACAGAGGGAAAAAGACTATAGTACTTGGGTGCAGGTCCCATCACGGAGAGAGAGCTTTTTTAAAAAAAATGCACAGAACAGCTACTTCTTTACTGTTTGGTAGGAGACTGCTTTGCTGCCAGAAACGGGGACTCCATTCCTCAGCTGTCCTCGCGGCAGGAGCACTGCAAGTTCACCGTTGCGCCAGGAGGCGCTATAAAACCTGCCCAGGGCTCCCACAGCGCCGGAGCCCGGCACTGCATTTTCGTCCTTGCTAATTTGCTGCCAGAAACGGGATCTCCATTACTCAGCTGTCTGCAGGAGCAGTGGGAGTTCACCATCGGGCCAGAAGTTGCTATAAAACCTGTGACAATAATGTAAAAGTGCTTAAATGCTCCAGGGAGTAGTATAAAAGGAGTTGAAGTGGTTTTGATTAACCAGATAAAGAGTATACTCAGGCAAAGTGCCAGAAAAACTAGTTGGACAGAGAATGTGTTCTATTTTAAAATTAAGAGCTCCGTCATTCCTTTCCTAATCCCATAGGAGAGCATTGTCTTGTTCCCATACTTATTTAATATTTGAGACAAGTTCTTACGGAATAAGGTCTTGTGCATGAGAGTAGGAATTGACCTGGGGTGGCGGATTAAGGAATTAATGACAGAGGTTGTTAAGAGCAATAGCCAGTGCCCCTGTAAGAGAGGTAGGAAATATTCAGTGTCCCCCTTATTGCTGGATTGTGGGTTCTTCACTTAGGCAAGGAAAAAGATACTTCGACCTGTGTATAGAAAATGCATGATTTAAACTAGGGAAATGGGGCTACAGCTGATTTATATTCTTAGATTCCGAGATGTAGCTAGATGTAGCTGTGTAAAAGCATAAAGACTCAGCTGGCATTATCTTTGCCATAGGGTTTAAGATTTAAGTCTGTATGAAGGTAAATATATTCTCAGTAAGGTGATGTCAAGCAAATTAGTGGAACCACTAATAGGAAGGTTGTGAAAAGCCTTAAATGCATATTGCACTTTAGAATCCTGATTGGGGTAAAATGTACAGTTTGCTATTGTTTAAACGCACATTGCACTTTAAAATGATGATTGGGTTTGAATTAACTAGTCTTATATTGATCATTTTTTTTAATTAGTGAAAGGTTTTAATTATATATGAAACCTTGAGCTGTGGATTGTATTGTGTCGGTTAATGTTTATATAGTGAAAATTACATAATCTATAAGTAGTCGTGGCAGAAGGATACAACCATACATTGTTGTTTTAGGTTACTAAAATTGCCTGGTTCGTTTTTTTTTTTGCTTTTGCTTTTAATGAACAAGAAATGTGTGTACTTCTGAATCTGAAACAACGGCCGCCAATTGCACTGATTTATTATTGCTTCCAAAATCAATATCTTTGAGTATATCCATCTGATTGAATTTGTTTTGGTGTCTAAATTCTTATAAATATCGACTTTATTGTTATATATTGATGCCAGATTTCCTTTGTGTTGTGTCAATTTCATATTTTACCTGTTGGTACTCTGAAAATCCTAGTCACAATAGAGAGTGAGAGAAGCAGATCAGTTGCAATCTCCCAGGTACAATCGCATCATAAAAAAATGCAACTGCTGTTGTCTGTTCGTCCCTTACGTATGTCCAGACTGTCTATGGTAAAGCATGCCATGATAAGTGAGTGAGGCGTCTTATCCAATATCTTTGGATATCCCATCACCCGTAGATATTTTGAGGAAACACTGACTACTTCTGTGGGACCACTTGCACTTTTTCTTTCTGTCTGGACAGTCTGGAATCGGTAAGAGACATACAGAGAACAGCAGTTGCTTTTTTGTGACGCGACTCTGAAAATCTTAACACATGTTCCTCTAGTAAAGCCTAACTGCTCTTTGCCACACTACCAAGACTGAGCTAAAGATTTATTATTGTAAATCCATAGACGATCTTTGGATATGGTGTTAGTATTAAATGGTGGGCCTAACCAGTATCACCCCCACAATACCCCACTTTCCTACATTGGTGTTACAGTGGTGGGACCCGTAACTTGTGTTTACCAGAGCACTTGGTCATGAATGAATATTGCATGAGGAATATACTACTGACTGTTGACTTAAAAATATATTTTTTTACATTTTTGGGGACTATGTGTATTTGGAATTTTAGGGCCCTTTGTAGACCTCCATTCCAAGTTTAAGTAATAATGTTTAGAAAGTTAGGCTGAAAGGTTTTTTAACATTTTAGAGACGCCAACTTTCAGAAAAAAGTTAGGCAAAATGGAAACTGGACATAATCTGGACTAGTCAATCATACCAACTCAGAAGATCAATGATCTAAAGGTCCTGTGCCTGTGAAGGGACAGTGCCTATAGGGCAATTTCCAAAAAGGAGGAACTCAAAAGAGCCCTCAACTCTATTGAGAAAAAAGGAAACCTTTGACCCCAAGATCCCCAGAGGGATTGCCCCTAAGTTTAGTGAGGAAGATGCCATTAATAAATGGTTTTCAGCCTTTGAGAAGGCCTGCAAAATAATGGGGATAGCACACAAGCACTGGGGCTCTCTATTGGGGTAGCCATTCTCAGTAAAGGACAGAAATAGACTTCTGATCCTTTATGAGGGAGTGGCTCTCCTGCAAGCATATGAAGGAAATTCTCATTGAAGGTTATGGATTCACCACAGAAGAGTACAGAGTGAAGTTTAGGGACATCGATGAAGGGTAAAACCAGACATGGGTAGATTTCATAGACTCCTCAGTTATGTTATAGCATTTATTGAGCACACTGTTACCCGTAGGTGTCCTGGCGCTATGTGAAACATCCTTAAGGAATGAAGCCATAGTCATGTAGTCCACAAACAACCAAGTTTTTAAGGCTTTTCGAAAAGCCAGAAGGTTCGACATACCTCTCAAATACAGGGGAAGCTGATTCCAGGCTCTCACTACATTGACTACAAAACTTTTGCCACCCCATGTGGCTTTATTTTACAAACGGCACATAGACCAGTTTGGCATCAGATGAGCGTAATGGTCTATTTGGAGTATAGCAGTACAACTGCTATTTTAGATGGGCCGGTCCTGCTCCGTAAAGTGCCTTATGTACATGACACAGCACCTTGAACCTGGTAGGCTTCCTGACTGGCAGCCAGTGCAGCTTCCGTATCTCTTTCGCTATTGGGACATATTTTGGGATGCCCAGCAACAGTCTGGCAGCAGCATTCTGCAGGAGCTGCAACAAAATACAGACTATTGCAATAGTCTAGCCTCAACATGGTGAGGGAGGTGATAACTGTTTTTCAGCATTTTGTGGGTAAATATGGCAAAATTTTCAAGACCTGAGCACAAAAGATGTGGCCGAGGTTACTGCATTTATTCGGCCTTTAAAATTGAGCTTCTGGTCCACCTACACACCTTGGTTTTTTACCTTCCTGTTTGGGGTGGGGAGAGGGCCCAGGGTATCAGGTCACCAATCTGGTGTCAAGAAATTAGGATGATTGCCAGAACATAACACCTCCGTCTTGCTAGAGTTTAATTTGATACAAAAGGGGGTGGTGATGGATGGAGCATATGAATCAATCAAACACTCACACCCAGTCAAAAGATCTGGGTTTAATCCACCACCGTTCTTTAGCCCACTCTGCCACCCCAGTTCAGACATGGCTATATGCAAATAAGTCTGACCCTGTGCCTCATGGGAACAGTCCAGCCTGAATTGCCAAGCCATATCTTCCCTGGACCGGAAACAAGCTTCCGAGGACCGGTTTCTGGCATTCCAGCCGTCTTCAGCCCGGCTTGCTGGAATCCAGTGGCAAAGTGAGCAAGGGACTCATGTCTTAGCATACCCTGCCACATTTATGGCGGCCAAAAGCGGTACAAAAGGGGGTGGTGATGGACGGAGCATCTGAATCAATCAAACACTCACACCCAGTCAAAAGTCTGGGTTTAATCCATCACCGTTTTTTAGCCGACTCTGCCACCCCAGTTCAGACATTACTATATGCAAATCAGTCTGACCCTGTGCCTCATGGGAGCAGTCAAGCCCGAACTGCCAAGCCATGTCTTCCCTGGACCGGAAACAAGCTTCCGAGGACCGGTTTCTGGCATTCCAGCCGTCTTCAGCCCGGCTTGCTTGAATCCAGTGGCAAAGTGGGCAAGGAACTCACGTCTGAGCATACCCTGCCACACTTATGGCGGCCAAAAGCGGTACAAAAGGGGGTGGTCATGGACGGAGCATCTGAATCATTCAAACACTCACACCCAGTCAAAAGAACTGGGTTTATTCCACCACCGTTCTTTAGCCCACTCTGCCACCCCATTTCAGACATGGCTATATGCAAATCAGTCTGACCCTGTGCCTCATGGGAACAGTCCAGCCCGAACTGCCAAGCCATGTCATCCCTGGACCGGAAACAAGCTTCCGAGGACCGGTTTCTGGCATTCCAGCCGTCTTCAGCCCGGCTTGCTTGAATCCATAGCAAAGTGAGCAAGGGACTCACGTCTGAGCATACCCTGCCACACTTATGGCGGCCAAAAGCGGTACAAAAGGGGGTGGTGATGGACGGAGCATCTGAATCAACCAAACACTCACACCCAGTCAAAAGATCTGGGTTTAATCCATCACCGTTCTTTAGCGCACTCTGCCACCCCAGTTCAGACATGGCTATATGCAAATCAGTCTGACCCTGTGCCTCATGGGAACAGTCCAGCCCGAACTGCCAAGCCATGTCTTCCCTGGACCGGAAACAAGCTTCCGAGAACCGGTTTCTGGCTTTTCAGCCGTCTTCAGCCCGGCTTGCTTGAATCCAGTGGCAAAGTGAGCAAGGGACTCATGTTGGAGCATACCCTGCCACAATTATGGCAGCCAAAAGTGGTACAAAAGGGGATGGTGATGGACGGAGCATCTGAATCAATCAAACACTCACACCCAGTCAAAAGATCTGAGTTTAATCCATCACCGTTCTATAGCCCCCTCTGCCACCCCAGTTCAGACATGGCTATATGCAAATCAGTCTGACCCTGTGCCTCATGGGAACAGTCCAGCCCGAACTGCCAAGCCATGTCTTCCCTGGACCGGAAACAAGCTTCCGAGAACCGGTTTCTGGCATTCCAGCTGTCTTCAGCCTGGCTTGCTTGAATCCAGTGGCAAAGTGAGCAAGGGACTCATGTCGGAGCATACCCTGCCACACTTATGGCAGCCAAAAGCGGTATAAAAGGGGGTGGTGATATAAGGAGCATCTGAATCAATCAAACACTCACACCCAGTCAAAAGATCTGGGTTTAATCCATCACTGTTCTATAGCCCACTCTGCCACCCCAGTTCAGACATGGCTATATGCAAATCAGTTTGACCCTGTGTCTCATGGGAACAGTCCAGCCCGAACTGCCAAGCCATGTCTTCCCTGGACCGGAACCAAGCTTCCGAGGACCAGTTACTGGCATTCCAGCCATCTTCAGCCCGGCTTGCTTGAATCCAGTGGCAAAGTGAGCAAGGGACTCATGTCGGAGCATACCCTGCCACACTTATGGCAGCCAAAAGCGATACAAAAGGGGGTGGTGATGGACGGAGCATCTGAATCAATCAAGCACTCACACCCAGTCAAAAGATCTGGGTTTAATCCATCACCGTTCTATAGCCCACTCTGCCACCCCAGTTCAGACATGGCTATATGCAAATCAGTTTGACCCTGTGTCTCATGGGAACAGTCCAGCCTGAACTGCCAAGCCATGTCTTCCCTGGACCGGAAACAAGCTTCCGAGGACCGGTTTCTGGCATTCCAGCCGTCTTCAGCCCGGCTTGCCAGAAACCGGTCCTCGGAAGCTTGTTTCCGGTCAAGGGAAGACATGGCTTGGCAGTTCGGGCTGGACTGTTCCCATGAGGCACAGGGTCAGACTGATTTGCATATAGCCATGTCTGAACTGGGGTGGCAGAGTGGGCTAAAAAACGGTGATGGATTAAACCCAGATCTTTTGACTGGGTGTGAGTGTTTGATTGATTCATATGCTCCGTCCATCACCACCCCCTTTTGTACCTTAGAGTTTAATTTGAGGCAGTTTTAGGCCTTCCAAGCCCCTACGGCGTTCATACACTCTTTGAAACGTCGAGCCGTGCCTTTTGCCTCAGATGGAAGAAGAGACATAATAATTTGCGTATCATCCTCATATGTGGTCAAACTGAACCCAAATGACCGAATAAGAGGCGCCAGCGAGGATACATATATATTAAATAATGTCGGACTCAGTGAGGACCCCTGCTGGACCCCACATGGCAATGAAAACGGGTCTGTTACACATTCCCCCAGCGCTACCTTCTGACTTCAGTTCGACAGGAGCGATCCTAAGAGTCTCCCTGCTGCCCCCCGTATACCAATCTCCTGTAGTCGGTCCATCAACAAATCGTGATGGACCCTGTTGAATGCTGGAGAGAGATCTAGCATAATCAGAGCTGCCATGCCACCTTGATCTAAAATAGTCCGAACCTCTTCGATGGATTTCAAAAGTGCCGCTTCGGAACTATGGCCCCCTAAACAGCCATACTGCATTTGATCAAGGACTTCAGAAATTGGCTGAGCTGCGTATTTATACGTTTCTCGACAATTTTTGCCGGTATCTGAAGTCTGGATATTGACCTGAAATTATTAGGATCTTTAGTGTTGAGGTTCAGTTTCTTTAATAAGGGCAGAATGGAGTTTTTTTTTCCAGTCCAACGGGTAGTAGCCTTCTGTATACATCGCATTAAAAATGGGTGTCAAGACTTGAGCGACAGGCTCTGCCGCTAACTTTAAAATCGCAATCGGACAGGGATCCAAAGCTGAGCAAAATTGTCCAGCTACCCTTTCTTATCTAGATACAGGTTATCTGCTTGGTTCGCCATGATTTTTGGGATTACCTTGGTGAAAGCGGAAAAGATAGTCTTCACTTTTGCATAAAAAAAACTGGCCAGAATTTCACAGAGCGCCTGACTAGGTGTAATTGTAATAGCCACTGGATTCGCCAGACTGGTGACTGTACTGAATAATTCCCTAGCAGAATTGGTAGCTCTATTGATCTTCATGGAATAAAATAGAAGCTTTGCCTGGTAGATCTACTCTTTATATGTGGCGAGGCCTCATTTATACTCCTCCTTGTCGCTATCTTTGTACTTTAAAGCCAAAGGTCACTCATGACGTGAGGGGCTTTTCTTCCATCAGCACAGAAGCACGACACAGCTGATCGCGGCGCCGTGAGGGGAACGGCTGAACCAGCGCAAAAGGGGTCTCCAAGTCACAGGCACCCCTGCAGCTACTCCCTGCACCCGGAGGCGCGATAAAAACAGCACCAGCTTCCCGCAGCACGGGACGCGCGTGGGCGAAGCCCTGGGCCAAGGGCTGGCCCGTCATTGCTCGTCATTGCCAGGAAGAGGAAGGGCAGGGCCACTTCCCTAACTTCCAAGGACCAAGACCCTCGTGCTTCACCAGAGGCGGCTGAAAAGGTATTGTGAGATTTTCACCTTTAACAGCCCTTCCATTCACAACCGCCACTTACCCCCATGCAGGAACTGGTTAACCTTCACGGCTAAGTTGACATGGTACAATACCAATAACTGTTTATTTTTTAGCCTGGCCTCGGATTATTGGACAATATTGGAATTGCTCTATATTCAATATTGGGACGCTATATAATGTGTATCTAGCAACAATAAATTGTTTACATTTTCATTATAGCTGCTAAACTTATCAAGCTCGTTGCACTTTTGTATATAGAGGCCTGACTTTGCTAGCCCTCAGCACCTTGCACTTTATTGTCTATGCTTACATTGTTCTTCTGCTGCCAAACACATAATCACATAGTTTTCCTCCCCTTAGGGCCCTGACATTGTGAGCCCTTAGAACTCTTTATATTTAATGATTTTACCGTTAATTACATTTTTATTCTTTTAACCACCTATTAAGTATTATTGAGCAACTACTGGAATACATTTCTTAGTTTTAAAAAACATATTTGAACCACTTTCACAGGTGTGCTATCTGCCAGCGAGCTTGCCCGCCCTTGGGTCTGTAATCGGGTAAATTGTATCTTTTTCACTGAATTCTTGTTTTGAGAACTTCATGCACTAGGTCACTTTATCCAGCTATAGTCTAGTAGCTGTTCCATCGCCTTGAGATTTTAGACAATCACTAGTGCTCAAATTAAAACTATCTCCAGCACCTAAGATAATGGGCCCTTCCTAAATAGAATGGGGAAACAAGCATGCACAGAAAATAAATTAAAGACCTCTCCTATCCCTATACCAAAGACCAAGCTAACCTCTATAGATAGGATGTTGGAAAAGGCTTTAGGAGCAGTCGCCACTGAAACTGAACGGACAGAGAGACGATTATCACTTACTCCCAACCTGGAAATCCATACATAAGACATTTATATCTCACAATCACCAGGAACTCCAGGAGCCCTGACAAATGATTCGCCTAGGGTCCAAATTTCAATAGTCGAAGCAAGCATACCTGACCAATCTAGGGGGGAAAATCGCCTATACAACCTGTCACAAAGGGGAGACCCAAACAGCAAGTAAAAACTGTGGTAAGAAGGAAGAAAGTCATGGTGGCGAAGAAAGAAAATAGGAACACTGGGATGGGAGGGCTAGCTAACAGCATTGAAATAGTCTATTACCAGCCAGTGTGGGTTACCAAGCTAGTGGTGGATCTCCAAATTCAGGTAAGAGACATAGTCAAGGACGAACTTAAATCACTTGTAGGAAGGGTAGATAATTTGACTGCGCTTATTAACAACTGGACAAGTTACAGGGAGGCAGCCTACGGGACCGTTGAATTGGACACTGGCCCTAGTGACCAGGTAATTGCAGACTCCGTAAAGACCATCCCAACCTCCAAACACAATGATCGTCCAACCACACAAGTGTTAAAGTTAGAAAGACAACAACCAGTAGCCCCTCTTAGAGCCAATACAGAGAGGTCCTGCATCGCAACCACTAGTAGAGCAACCCCATCTCCCCCACCTAAACAATCCATCAGACCTTGGCAGCCGAAAAATCAAAGGGCGGGGTAGATTTACAAACACGTACAGCGGCTCCCAAGGAATCAATCAATCAATCAATCAGGGGTTGGTGAAGTGCGCTACTCACCCGCGAGGGTCTCAAGGCGCTAGGAGAGGGGTAGGTCTAGCAACTCCGATCAGTTGAAAAGCCAGGTCTTAAGTACCCGTGTGAAGGTGAGTAGGGTAGTCATGCGTCTTATTTCAACTGGGAGAGCGTTCCATGCTGTGGCGGCGGTGTAGGAGAAAGCTCTCCCTCCGGCTCTGCTTCGGTGGATGCAGGGGACCTCTGGCAGGGCGAGGTCGGAAAAGAGTGAAGGTTCCTTTTAGGTTTGTGGAAACTCATTCGGTCATTGAGGTATTTCAGTCCGATGTTGTTCAGGGGTTTGTACGCGTGCATGAGTAGTTTGTAGGTGACCCTCTTCTCAATGGGGAGCTCCCGTAGGTGCAGCGTCATGTGTTCCCGGCGTGGTAGTCCTAGGACGAACCTGACGGCGGCGTTTTAGATGGTTTGAAGTTTGTGAAGTAGTGATTTGTTGTTTCCGGCGTGGAGGGATTTGCCGTAGTCGAGCCTGCTGGTGATTACTGCATGTGTGATGGTCTTTCGCAAGTCTGAGGGAATCCATTTGACAGTAGGGTTCGGAGGCGGTTGAAACTGGCGGCGACAATAGCGTTGATTTGGCGGTTCATGGAGAGTGAGGAGTCGAGGATTATGCCGAGGTTCCGAGCGTGGTCCGTTGGGGCCAGAGGGGAGCCAAGGGCAGGAGGCCACCAGGAGACGTCCGAGGCTTAGAGGCTGGGTCCGAAGATGAGAACCTCTGTCTTTTTGGAGTTGAGTTTGAGGCAGCTGTCTGTCATCCAGATGGCATCTCCACTCATTCCCTCCTGGAAGCTCATTCTGGTGTCTTCGGGTTGCTGGTGAGGGACAGGATGAGCTGGGTGTCGTCGGCGTAGGATATGATGCTGAGTCCGTGCTGTCTGACGATGGCGGCAATGGGGGCCATGTAGATGTTGAATAGGGTCGGGGTCAGAGAGGATCTCTGGGGGGACCCGCAGATGATTTTGGTGGGTTTGGAGAGGAAAGGGGGGAGCATGACCCTCTGTGTTCTGCTGGAGAGGAAGGATCGGATCCAGTTGAGGGCGTCTCCGTCAATTCCCGATATGTGGAGTCTGGTGGTTAATGTGTGATGTGAGACGGTGTCAAAGGCTGCAGAGAGGTCGAGGAGGATGAGGGTTGCAGTGTGTCCCTAATCGAGCAGCATGCAGATGTAATCGTTGACCGCGATTAGGGCTGTCTCGGTGCTGTGGAACTTGCCCCCCCCCCCAGTTGTTAATCTCCCACCAGCCTCAACCCCATATGTCCTCATCCGGACAGGCATCCCTGAGTTAGGAAAGGCCAACATGAATCAGACCAAGAATTAAAAAACAAATGCATGCATTGGCTAGTGAATTATAGGTACTTCCGGAATGATGACGCTGAAGAGATTTTAACTACACGTAGAGTAGGATGGCTAGGTTGGAGGCCCAAACACAACAAAGGTGATTGCATAGTGAATAATTTTAGAAACCCTCGAGCTGTGCAAGAAATTCTCAGCAGAGAGGACAGGAGAAAAATGGGTTCAATTCTAGCCCTCCCATTGGGCTATTTTCATCCCCTTAGAGGGTCTATGAAGATACAAGGCAACATGAGCAGGACTGGAGACAAGAGAGCCATATTCTCAGTACAGTTGCTGTAGAACACTACTGGCCTAGGCAACAAATCTACAATATCCCCACAGAAAACAGATTTAGGAGGAGTGGATTGACTTGAGGCCGAGATATTGGCCCCGAAGTGCAGTTGGGCGAAATCACGTTGGCAACTGAGCCCCGTGGGAAAGATACAGGGACTCACTAGGGAATACCCATAAAGGCCCTAACGAGACTTTGTCTCCTAACCAACCATCTTTAACGTCTGCGCGTCTCCCCCACAGTTCCCTCTACCAGTCGCCAAAACAACTAACTCCTTTGAACGCCCTAGGCTCTGCATCTTATCCTGGAACTTAGCAGGCCTGAACAACAAGATTGACGACCACGATTGGGGCAACTTCACTGACCAACATGAGATCTGCATGTTCCAGGAGATGTGGGCAAGAGAGGACGTCTCAAAATCGGGCTATGTTATAGTCAATATACCTGCATCATAAGGTGGGTGTATTATTTTAAAGTTATGCCACGACTAGATAGTGATCATAATGCCCTCGTGCTAGAACTACATGAACCCAATCCTGGGAGTAAATCAAGTGTCTATTCCCCTACTGATGATAGGCTGTCCCTCACAAATTATAGGAGGAGAGTACGCTGGGCAGACATAAACCAGTCCCAGTCTAAACTGAGCTCCCTGTACGAAGCCCTTATCCGGTGCTCTTGACCGCAAGTAATTCTGCTCCTATTGATGGTGCCAGAATTGATCTCCAGATGGCCTCCCAGATTCATTCTAGGCTACTGGCTACCACAGGAGACTTCTTTTTTCCTATAAAAAATCTTAGGCCTAATAGGAAATCTTCACACTCCTGGTATAATGATGAATGTTGCAAGGCCAAAACTGCCCTGATTGCCTCTATTAAGGCCAGTGATCGTCCCCAAATTAAAACATCTAGAGCGGCCTATAAGGCCTGTGTTAGTGAGGCAAAAAAAGGGCGGGAAAGTGACAAGTGGGATATCTTGAGAAGCTCTCTGGGTGCCCGGGATATGAGGACCTTCTGGAGAGTGGTCAACACAGGTAGCTGTGAGGCAAAATCTCCGATACAGCCATACCTGGAGGCAGATGAATGACGGGACCACTTTGCATCCTATACTCATGGGTGGAGTAATTGGACAAACCAGCTGCCAATGTCTGTTCTAAGGGGATGGATCCCATAACTGCATATATGCCTTCCCCCATGTCAATGGATGATATCTCTGTGATATCCCTCAATGAGATAACTGGCGCCCTGTCCAAAATAGCACTGGGCAAAGCCCCTGGACTAGACAAAATCCCTGGGGACCTTTTCCGTAGTGAACCTACTGTATGGACACTTTACCTCTGGGTGTTATTCAATTCTATACTGCAAGGTATGGAGATCCCTGCTAGCTGGGCCGGAGCTAAAATAATCCCCACGTATAAAAAGGGCCCCCCGCTGTTGCCAATCAATTACAGGCCAATAAGCCTTATATACAGCTCACAAAAAATCTTTGCACGCGTATTACTGCTCCGGCTGCAGAGCTGGATGGAGGAGCATAAGATACTCACTCCCCTTCAGGCAGGGTTCAGGGAAAAACTGTCCACACTGGACCAAATCCTCACGCTAAAAATATTGCACTGGAGGATCGTGTGTTTGGAGGGTGAAAGCCTCTACCTTATATATGTAGACCTGAGGTCCGCGTTTGATTTAGTCCCAAGAGAGAAGTTGTGGGCAGTTCTCCACGAGATGGGGGTTCCGCTTTACTTGTGCCAATCCATCAAGCGGCTGCACGAGGCAAATTACGCCCAAATTAGACATGGGAAGGAGGGCAACCTAAACGGCCCCCATCCCTGTAAATAGAGGTGTATTTAGCCTCTATATAAACAGGTTGGTAGATTATCTGCTCAGCGAAAAAGACTTGGACACCCCTAAGCTGGCAACATGCAAAATACCAGCCATGATGTTTGCAGCCGATACTCTACTAGTATCCACATCACTTGTGGGGATACAGAGGGTACTAAATAAGTTTGATGCGTTCTGTTGGGAAAGAGGGCTTGAAATCAACCTTCAAAAAACTAAATTTATGGTGTTCAATTTCCCCAAAAGCACTCAACCAAATCCATCTCTACATGGCAAACCCCTCGAAAGAGTATCCTCATTCGAGTACTTAGGCATTACTATCACAGATTCTAAGGATTCGGGGGCCCAAATTAAAAAAATCATCCCTCAAATTATCACAATCATCTGGTGGACTTATGAAGGTATTTCGAAAATCAAGCTACAAACCTGTGAGTCCTGCCATAGAAATCTACAAGGTCCAAGTTAGGGGAGGGGCATTGTACGGGGCAGAACTATGGGGACACCCAGTTCCGTGAATCTTACACAGACAGAAAACATCTTTCTTAGGCAACAGTTTAATTTCCCACAGAGTACCCCACTTACACCACTACGTATGGACCTGGGGGTAAGGCCGATAACGGACAATTCCAATCTCAGACCCCTCCTATTCTGGTGGCATCTGTGGGCTACTCCTGAACTCCCAGCATATAGAGACGCACTAAGAAAGGTGATGAGCCTACCAGGGGCGGGCAAATTACCCTGGCTCTCCTACGTTCGCCATACGTTAATTTACTCGGGACGGGGCAGCCTTTGGGATAACCCGAAGGTTGCTTGCTCCTCAATCTCTAGGTAACATGCTATGGGATTGCTATTGGGAATTCAAACTGGCCCAACTCCTATCCAACCCTTAAGCTGGTAAGCTGACTACCATTTTTCTAGAGACTAAGGATAGGTATAGTTTAGAGCCGGCCCTGAACGACATCAAGCCAGCAACTGCAAGAAAGCTCTATTTACTGTTTAGACACGGAGTCTTGCCCCTCCGCTCATTCACTAACAACTGGGCGGCTTACAAACATTGAGGTGCCCTGCATGTGATTGCCCAATTGAATCTGTTCTTCATGTTTTTTTTGGCTGTCCTAGTTACCACAAAGTGAGAAAACGGTGGCTGGCCCAGATTTGTAAAAATCTAGGGACCAAACGCTGTTGAGAGGATTTTAGGATACTCAAACATGATACCAGCCTTCGATAGTTTACTCAGTAGCAGGTTTCCTATTCTCCATGTGGTGCACCTGTAGAGTCTTTCTAAAAACAAAACCTTAGTCACAAACAAGGGTTTCAGCTATGCACAAATGAAACGAAGAATTTTTCTGGGTTGACTACTGTCTTTTTTTAACTGTGATCACCTGCATTGATATACCAAATCCATATTTTGCTACCTAGACTTCCTGTCCCCGAAGTTACATCTTGAGGTTAAGACTAAAATCTGTTCTCCTCTACCTGGTTCTGTTTCCTGTTTTTATCACACAGTGTCGTATATGCACTTTGAATTGCCAGAATTGTATCTAGCTAATGACCAATTAATTGCCCAACATGACCAGATTTTCACAAATGTGGAACAAGCCGTACAGATTATACTCATACCCGTGCCAGGCCATAGTAGTGTACGTTTTATCCAACTATGTTTACTGTAAGTATCCAGCTTTGCTCCATATTTTTACTGATTTTTAACTGCATATGATTTTAAAGTAAATGAACTGTATGTATTTTTAGTTGTACTTTTACTGTCATATTGACCGAAATAAAGTGATTACTGACTGACCGACTGTACTATATTCTCCATCTTCTCTCCAGATGTTTACAACTCAACTTCTTTTCCCTGAGTTCCTGTGTTGACCCAGAAGTGGAGGGTTGCCTTTTAGTGTGATAGAACTTTTTAATAAGAGCAAGCTTGTTCCCTGCTGTTTCAAGCCAGCAACTATAGGAACATTTAGCCTTTTCTAAGTTTGCGTAATTATGGTCTTATTCAGTATGTCACGCAAATCCTCTGCCACTACTTTATTCCATGCTCTATTCTCCAGTTTTCTTTTTTTAACTGGTTTTGGAGGGTGGCGTTTGGGAATATTGAGATTAAAAACCACGGCTTTGTGGTCCGACCATGGTAGCAGGATAATATCTGTCATTTGTAAATGTGGATTATTGGAAAAAAATGGCATCCAATATGTGCCCTGCCTGGTGAATTGCCTCTGTCACCCATTGCTCTAAATTACTACACTTCATCAAGTCTAGCAATTTGGCTGTGCCTGGATCTGCTGTAATTTCCAGTTGGAAATTAAAATCCCCTAAAATAGTATAGGAGCACGCCATAATACCTGTTTCAATAATTTGGCCCACCTTCTCAATGAAGTGGGATTTGGGGCCTGATGGTCAATAGACAAGTGAACCTTGGAAGGTATACTGGGGTGGTAAGCGGAAGGAGAAGTCTAACACCTTGCAGCCGTCCACCTCTCCTGGGCTAAAATATAGAGATAATGGAAGAATGGTAGATCACAGCAAGCCCGCCCCCTCTTCCGTTTAACCTGTTCAGATTGTAGCAAACAAAGTTAAGCGGAGTTGCCTTGATCAGGTCTGGACCAGAGGCATTGTCCGCCAAGGATTCCGTAATGAAAAATATCTTAATGTCTTTGCCTTCTATGAATAAAGCACTCTCTGTGCTAAGTTTGATCAGCGATCTGACATTCATCAGCGCACATTTTCAGGTAAGATGCCTGTATCATTCCCCAACTTTGCTGATTGATTTCTCCCCATCTCTAAGGTGTGAAACAGAAGCTTTGAAATGATGCTCCCACACCCTGGACAAGCTTTGTGGAGCTCCTGTGGCTGAGAATCACGGCTAATACAGAGGCATACATGTGTGTTGATGTTAGGATTAAGATTCTTTAATAACACACCATCGTTACACAATTTTGTCTGAATGCCTGTGCTCCCCGGACCAGGGGGGCTGGTGCAGAGCATGGACTGACCGGGGACGAGCGCAGATGACTTGCCTTTGGCACGCCTTCAGCATGTCGTCTGCATGACGGCTGCGCGCTCGCGCCAGGTTGTGTTTATAAGCCGTCAAGGACTTAAAACATAGCCCACTGACCTCTCTCCACCATCAAGATGGCGGACCTGTGTTCCTACCGCCGGACTATCTGTGCCGGTAAACAGAAATGCGGGAGGTTTAAAAGAGGTGCAAATCTAGAAGCAAAGCTGTTGGCAGGATCTCAACAGTCGTCAGTAATTAAAAAATGAATGTGCAAAATATTACTAAATTAGCAGCAACGCAACTAACTCCCGGCTGTGCCTTAGGAAAATTACATTAGGCGTGCTCGTGCCAGCCCCCATTTTAAATACTGTCAGGGACACAAAGCATAGCCTGCTGACCTCTCGCCACCCTCAAGATGGTGGACCTGTGTTCCCACCGCCGGACTATCTGTGCAGGTAAACGGGAATGCGGGAGGTATATAAGAGGTGCAAATCTAAAAGCAAAGCTGTTGGCAGGATCCAAATAGTCTTCAGTAATTTTTAAATTAATGTGCAAAATATCGCTAAATTAGCAGCAACACAACTAACTCCCGGCTGTGCCTCATGAGAATCAAATTCCGTCAAAGCTCTAGGCAATGAGGTGGATACCTATGATGGGCTGTGTGATTTAATTACATAAAAGCACATTTTGTGTAATTGTACCACAGAGAAATGCATCAGCATTTAGTGGATTTGAGGTTGTCTTCTCCCAGAGGGCAGAGGAAGATAGCTGACAAGTGGGTCAGAACCAGGGTGAGCAAGAAGGCCTATGGTGAGAGTGACCTTAAGGACTTCCCAGCAGGATAAGAACCTGAGGAACAATAAGGATAAAAAGAAGAAGTTCCCTAAAGGCCCTCAAAGTTCTTCTCAGGAGGGTGGCCCCAAGACTCTTCCCATTCCGAAGTTAGGGGTTACCAATTGGGAATGGGTATTCTAGAAAGGCATCTGGGAAATGCTTTGACTGTCACCAGTCAGGGCATGAGAAAAGAAATTCATTCATGCTCCAGAAAGTCCCCTAGTGGTGGGATATCCAGAGAATTGGCTAGCAAAGGAGTGGGGATGGATGACTATTTTGGAGATGTGAGAGGATACACTGAAGCTACTTAGTTTCCCTGGGTGGGGTTGATATTGAAGCCTCCAGGCATAGAGAAGTACAGACACATGCCTAAAATCAATGGACTGAAGGAAAGGATCTGAAGTGTACAGGTGACAGTGTTATCATGGTGCCAGCTAAACTGGTTTCCCCAGAACAAATGTTACCTGATGGTAGTCAACAGGTGACCAATTCTGACAATGAGAATAAGCTCCATCCAAGGGCCTTGGTAAGCCTAGATGGGGCAGGTGGTTATATCCCCTGTTATCCCAGTGGTGTATCTGTTGGGGACTGATTTTGAAACTTCTCCATGTGAAGAAGTGGAAAGGAGGGCTCATTCAGAATCTCTGGACCTCCCTGAATGTGTGTGTGTGTGTGACACCATGAGAACACAAGCACAACAGGTCAGCCATTGGAATTTAGAGCCTGAAACAGTGGCCCAGGGGGTCCAAAGCAAGAGAAAGGGCAAGACGTCTGATAAGGCAGCTTAGAGGTCATTGCACCACAGGGATGGTTCTCTTGAGCAAGATGCCCTGGTGCCTGAGGAAGGAACTACAGCTGAAAGATTATGGCCCGACCTGGCAGAGCTTCTCAGTGCAGGGGAACCCTCCAGAGCGGACCTATGCCAAGGGCAAAAGTTGTGTCGTACTCTTGAAGGCCTTAGTCAGCAATTTGCAAGGCAATGTCAGTGGTACCCACAGAGTCTAGAGGGAAATAGGCTTTAGTACACTGAGGCCTGGGACCCCAAACCAGGGGCAACCAGGAGAATTGGGGTCCTGCTAATGTACTGAGAGTACATTCTAGCCTAAGCACATGACAACCCCCTAGCTGGAACATCAGGGACAAACCAAAACCTGGGACTGGTTGGCCGCCCATTTTTATTCACCTAAAATGGATGAAAAATAAAGGAGTTTTGTCGTTCCTGTGTCACCTGTCAAGCCAGGACAGTGGCAAGATAGTGGGACAACCAAAGTTTCCCTTAAATCCACTTCCAGTGGTTGAGACTCCCTTTGAGAGAGTAGGGATTGGCATTGTTGGTCCCCTTGACCCTCCAGTTGCATATAGAAATAGATTTATTGTAGTGAGCAATGCCACTAAGTACCCAGAGGCAATTCCACTCAGAACTGCCACTGCTCCTGCTGTAGCAAAGCCCTTTTTTTGTATTGTTACCAGAGTAGGGTTGCCTAAAGAGGTGGTCTCTGATAGAGTGAAACACATCATGGCTGCATATCTAAAACTATGTGGAATGAATGTGGTGTGAGCTATGAATCCACCACTGCCAGACACATTTTTCAGTTGAAAGGTTCAACGAAACCATGAAGGGCATGATAATAAGACTCCCTGAAAAACTCAGGAGGAGATAGGATGTCCTGTTAATCTGTCTCTTGTTTGCCTACAGTGAGGTGCCTCAGAAGGGGGCTGGCTTTACCCCCTTGAACTTCTGTTTGGTGCCCTGCCAGTAAAAAATACTATGCTTAGACTTAATTTTAAACTTTTCGTACTTTGCTTGGGGGCTGTACAGTATAGCACATATGCAAAGTCAGAAAAGAAAGGAGAAATAAGACCATTTCTCCTTTTAACTCCTCCTTTCAAATTGTGTTATTTTTGGTGCAAAACCATGTCTAGTATTGTTAGTAGAGAGGGCTTTGTGTCAAAATGCATGGGAATGGCCCTCTACCCACCATGTAATGCCCACTTGGTGCTTAGTAATGCAATCAGTGCTTCATGCTGCTTTGTGCTTCTTTTAGGCTACTAAAATAATAAATTAGAAAAAGACCATCTGTGCTGGTTTGTATCAGTTTTGTGACGCAAACCCATGGCAAAATACTTATCCATCTACCCCATAGTGGACTACGGACTGGGCCTGAGTTAATGTATGGCTGAATACATGAAGCGGGCAAACAAAAATATGGAGGCCAACCAAGAGCTTCTCAAGCTCTGGTATGACCAAAATTCAGCACTGGTTGAGTGCCAACCAGCTCAGTTGATGTGGGTGTTGGAGCTGATGGCTCCCAGGGCCCTCCAAGACAAGTGGACTGGGCCCCACCCAATTATTGGAAAAGAAAGGTTAATCACCTACTTGGTAGACTTAGGCACCCCTAAAAGCCCTCAGAAAGTACTCCATTTCAATTGGCTAAATGGTATACCAAGACAGGGCTGACATGACCATACTGATGGTCCCTGCTAGTGGTAATGAGGAGGAATGTGAGCCCCTCCCTGACCTACTGTTAAACAACCCTCAAGATGATTCAGTGGAGGATGTTGTCTTGTCAGACTCCCTAACTGACCAACAGTTGACTGACTACAAGCAAGTTCTTAATCTGTATGCTGAGCCTTTGTCGTTGACACCTGGACAGACCACATGGACAGTAAGTGCCAGATAGGGCATGGTGCTATTGCCTACTTCGACCACCTTCTAGGCAGAGTGAAGGAGGTTTTCTAAGGGATATGGTACCATTGTGGAACCACTGACTGACATATCAACATATCTCGGAAAAGCAGCCTAAGAAGGTCTTCTGGACACCCTAAAAAGGCCTTTGACACCATGGAAATGGCTATGTGCTTAGCCCCTGTCCTGAAGGCACCTCACTAAAGAAAGGAGTTAATTGTCCAAACAGATGCTACTGAACATGGGATCGGGGCACTGTTGTCACAAACCAACGTTGAGGGCCAGGATCAGACAGTTGCCAATATTAGCAGGCGACTCCTTCCTAGAAATCAGTGATGGAGTTCCATTGAGAGGGAGCCTTTGCTGTGGTTTTGTCTCAAAAGAACCACTGACCCTACCTGTTTGGAACTCACTTTAAGAATCAAACCGACCATAGGCCTCCTAATGGCTGATGTAGCTTAAAGAAGAGAACCCCACGTTGTTGAGGTGATCCATTTCCCTACAGGGTATGTACTTTAGATTGGATCACAGGACAGGGACTGACCATGTCAAT
Source organism: Lissotriton vulgaris (assembly GCF_964263255.1). Classification (NCBI taxonomy): domain Eukaryota; kingdom Metazoa; phylum Chordata; class Amphibia; order Caudata; family Salamandridae; genus Lissotriton; species Lissotriton vulgaris. Next base: position 40,856,504 of record NC_141696.1, on the reverse strand, counting down.
AAAATGGCTGCCAGTTTTTTCCACTTAGACAATGAGAACTACCAGGCAATAGGTTAGTTGCTTATAACGTTTTGTCTTGGGGGGTCATGTACAAAAGTGCCCTTTTATTTTTGTATTCCCATACACACACTTTTTGTCCAACAATGGTTATGACTCTGAAAGTGCACTGGTGCCTGCTGCCCAGGCCATATTGCCAGTGTTACCTTCCTAAACAACATGGACACAATGTCGCACTCGTCTTGTTAGCCCTATCTGTGGTTTTCAAACTGTCTTCCATGTCATTCTTCTACAGCGCCTAACAAACTCTAGTGTCAGGGGAGTGGCGCTAGATTGGCTGACCTCGTTCCTCTCTGAATGAGAACAATCAGACTGGATTAAACCTCACTACTCCAATGCCAATCCTTTAAAACATGGGGTACCCCAGGGCTCCTCCATCAACCCAACATTCTTTAATGTTTGCATGTCCCCACTGAGCACCCTGGTATAGTTGTTCAGCATCACAATCATCCCTTATGGTCTTCTCATACGAGGGCAATACAGACACCTGCAAGGAATCCTTCTCAAAGTACATGAGAGCAATCTTAGGTTGACTCACAGAAAGCCAATGCAATTCAATGCAACCCAGATAAAATATATATCATATTGTTAGTGCCGAACCCCAACCTGGGTTGGGGCTGTGCCTGACCAAGGTAGACCTACCTCCCCTCCACCCACTATGGCAGCTAGGAAGCTGGGAGTCACCTTTGACATTAACCTATCTTTCAAGACCCAGATCCACCCAGTTGCCAGAAACTATATATGGATACTCAAGGTTCTCAGGAAATTCCTTCCCCTTCTCCCTTGGGAGGCACGCAAAACTGTAGTTCAAGCCAAACTTCTCTCCCGGTTGCACTTTGCGAATGCCTTGTACCTGGGTCTATCCGCATACCTAATCTGGTGACTGCAAGTAGCCCAAAACACAGCAGTGTGCCTACTCTTCATCACCAAACTGCACTGACTCCCAGTCAGCAGTCACTTTAGCACTTCGGACACCTTACAACTCTGGCCCCCACTATCTGAACAAAAGAATCATCCAGTACCAGTCCAGAAGAAACTGCATTCCAGTAAGGCCTACCTCATAGCAATCCCCCACTTCAAAAAAACTAGACATGGTCAGACCTCCTTCCTTTTATATACTGGCAAAATCAGTGAGCCACCTCATCCTTCTCCTCAGAAGCATAGAAACCGAATCTGCCTTCTACAAATCCCTTAAAACCATTTTTTTTCAGCCAATAATACCTTTTCTCCCTTTCCATGTTACTTTTTGTATTAGCGTTGTTCAAGCTATACATATACCGTCATTCATTCATTCATCTGCACCTTAATTAGCACCATGATGGGGGTTCACAATGCTTGTTTTAAAACACCCACAGTCTAAAATAACGATGACAGCCTTGATGGTCTTATACACAGCAAAATGTAAAAAATAATAAAACCATAGAAAGGTTGTTATCAGAAAAGGCTGAAGAGCAGTGGTTTACGGCCTTGTGCATTGCTGTTATTTTGCATATCGTTTTTGAGGCAGAAAAATGGACAAAAAGCCCATAGCACGTTATTAAAAAAAAAAAAAAAAAAACTAAATAACTTGGCAAGCTAATTTGAAGCACCAAGTGTCGATCTAAGAATATTTCTATGCACGCCCAATGCACATTTCTCATACTAGGGCAAAGAAACAAAATAGCTTTTTTAAGATCACAGAGTGTCAAGGTTGTTTTTCTAAAAAGAAGACCAAAATGTTAGTCTCTAGTCAAGAAAAGTTTAATCACAAGTGTTAGGAGCCTGTGTCCTACTAACCTGCGGCTCTCTCACTTTCAGCTTCACAAGGTTTTATGCATTCCTCAGCTAGAGTATTATCACCAGGAAGATCTCAGTAACCAATGAGAGAAGTTCTCTAATGGTATGACCATTGCCCTGCATACATTTCCTTGTATGGTGCTGCTCACACAGCCAATGGGGGCCTTCCCCGGTGTAACCGTAAGCAGATCATCCTTCAGCAGTCCCTATTCCAGTCAAACCAGCTCGGCCTGCTCCCAGGCTTACCTTTCCTCCTCTGCTCATGGTAGCCTGCGTTACACAACAGTAGAAGTCCACCCCCCCCCCCCCCCCCATTTGCCTGCCCGTTCTGACAATAAATCCCATCCTTTTAGAGGTTTGAGGAACAAGCTGGCACTTAACTAAGGTAAAAGTAAACATCCTGGCTGCTCGATGGCACCTGGCTTTCAGTAGTGTGCCTAGAGTTAAGATACCAATAAAAGTGCAAGACAGTGCCCCTTTTTGACATGGCCCCCACACAGTTTGCTCACTGATACTGAAGTCCTTTGATTGGAAATGCATTGAATCTCTGTTAACCAGGCCCCCGTAACAGTCTTCCCCTAAAACTGCAACATGTTCAATTGTAACCTAAATGTGAAGGACTTTAGTGCCCCTGTAAGTCCCTGGTAAATGATAACACTAATATCCGGGGCATGGGCACTACAGTGGGCCACTAGGGACCATAGCATGTGTTATGCCACTCTAAAGGACCCACAACAACAGCACTCACATTTCCTTGCAGGATGCATGAAATGGTGCAAACCCTTCCAAAAACACAGCATTGCCTTCTTCCTCCATGCATTTAGTATATGTAAGTCCACCTATAGCAGGGCTTAGAGCCCTAAGGCAAGGTGCATTATAACAAATGTGAGGGTGCATCTGCGTGGGCAGATATGCCCCTGTAATGCCTATTTCCATTGCTATGCTGTGAAAAGTGATCAGGAAGGTATTTTGACGATACGTATTGGACACAGGTCATAACGAGTTACCCAGCCACATTATGGCTTTAAGATTATGGTGTTTGCTATAAAACACATCATCTTGATAAATATATACTCATTCCAGTATCCTATTTATTATGACATGAACCCAGAGTGCCTCTTAGAGTTGCCCTCTTAAATCAACTACTCTGTGAGAGTGTTGGCTGACTGGTATAATACAGCCTGCCACCACAGAAAAGTTTCTGACCTCCTATAGGTGAGAGTCTGCACTATCAGAGGCCAGGAACCTGTCTTCTCTGGCAGAAGGGGTTCACACCACCTCCAGCAGGATGGCTAGTGATTTTGCATATGAAGGCAATGGGCTTCAAAACCTCTGCCACCTTTGATATGTGACCTTAGCTACCCCCAAACCTAGGGAGTGCCCCCATCTGCCCTGGGGACCATTTGACACCAGCAGGTGGGAAATTAGTTATTCCGGGGGCGTGTTTCACTTACAGACTAGGCACACCACTAAAGTGGGCTGCCTGAAGTGGCCAGCCAGAGAAGGGGTTCACCATCTTATTTTAGGTCAAACTAGAAACTTCTGGGTCAGGATTATGGCCACTCCTCATAGGAAGCGGTCATATAGGTGCAGGTAGACCAATGGCTACTACCTGGTGCGTCCCTAAATATCCTAAATTTAGTATTTAAGGGTTTCCCCATCACTGGACTGATAGGTTTGACTGCCTGGGAAAAGAATAAGGACAAAAAATAGCTGACATCGCGAGAACCTAGGACCTGCTTGTAAATTGGCGCCAAACCCTACCTGGCTGTTGCTACCATAACAATTGGAAAGACCCAACTAGTCTAAATGCTGTGTATCCTCCTCAACACTTGGTGGACTGTCCAGCACTTCACCAACCACTCAGCATCTGCCTTGAGGAGGAGCAGCCATCCCACTGCATCCAAAGGGACCCACCGCACTTCTCTGGTACTCTACGTTGTTGGCCATAGGGCCCGCCAAGGGAGCAGCAAACCAGGAGGAGGTTTTTGTGGCTCGAGAAGGTCAGCCATGTCTCTCCCATAAGTTTCCAGATGCTAGAATCTCCTGGAGCTCCCTGCACTAATACCCTGAGTAAGGGACACTTGCATCGACCAAGACTTGTTTTTGGTCAGTCCAGATACCACCACTGTAGAAACTGATGTGTTTGATCAAGAGTGGCCCTGCTGTCTTGTTTTCCCACCCTCTACAGAATCAACCGACAACTGTGAGAGCCTCAAACACATGGCCAGCCAAGCACCTCTGCACCCGAGCCCAGCAGTCCAAGTTCACAACTCCTGACTGCATTATCTTGGATTAGCGATCCTCACAACTTGAATCCCACCTTTCAGTTCTCCTTGACTTGCCCCCAGTCCCCCTTTGCAGCATATTTGTTTCAGGTACCATTGACTTCAACAGTTTAGCGCTCAAGGCTACCATCCCGACCAACACCTCTGCACCCAGACACACCAGGGCAGGTAAAACAAAAATGCTGGTGGTTCTTTGGACCGTGGCCCCCCTAGCACCATAAGTCCAAAAAATCACACCAGAACTTCAACTGCAAGTATATGTTTGCTGTGTATGTTTTTCATCCCATAAGATAACATTACCGCGTTCGAGGCTCATACCTCAAAAAATGTTAATCAAGTATTTCTGCTAATTGTTAGTAAAATCTATATCTTCGAAAGTTATTTTAAATATCTCAGTGTCTAAACTGATATAAAAATCTACAAATTGGTGTTGGATTTCTTCTTCAGAGTGTGAACCATTTATTGACTGTGTGTGTACAACAAATGTTTAACACTTCTCTCTGATAAGCCTAAGCTGCTTGAACACACTACCACAAATAGAGCACTTGGAATTATTAAAGTAAAGCCTACAAACCAATAAGGGTTGTGTGGACATTTTGCATGGTGTGCCCCTACTTTGACACTACTACATAAAAATCCATACTACTGCAACTACTACATGGAAATCCAACTTCCTACAGGTGTGGTTCAGGTGTGGTTCTGCGGTGGGATACAAGCCTTTGCAATTGCTAATACCACTTGGTCAATAGGCTATTCCACTAAGAAATCCACAATTGACATTAGTCAAAATATTTTTTTTAAGTATTCTTTTTTTTTAAATGTTTCTACATTTTCTACATTGGAACTAAGCATGGGCGAATTTTGCGAATCTGGCGTTCGCGAATTTTGCGAACTCGCAATCCGCAAAATCCGCGAATTCTCGCGAATTTGCGGATTTTTTTTTGTGTTCGCAAGGATTTTTGCCAGTTCGCAAGGATTTCTGACAGTTCGCAAGGGTTTTGTAACAGTTCGCAATTGCGAACTTGCATGTCGGCTCGCAACGGTCACGATTATGTTGTTTCTACGTCTGGTTCATCATCACAGGTTCCCAGCACCCTCTGTTTCACCCCTGCCACCCTCTGTTTCACCCATGCCACCCTCTGGTACATCAATGCCACCCTCTGGTTCATCATCACTGTAGATTATGGGGGGAAAAAGCAAGCACACCTGCCTGCTTCAACTGACATGAATTAATTTGGGGTTGATTTGTTAATGTGTCACTGTTTTAAAATTCCAGTCTGGCACCTGCGTCCTTATCTGTAATTTGCTTTCTGTTGCAGTGCAATTTTTTTTTCCAGGACCTTTGTGGCCTACTTGTAGCTATTCTATGAGCCTGCTGTGAGGGTCAGAGCAGGGTCATACAATTGTTGCAACTAGCAACTGAACTCTGGAGGGGCCCTTGTCAGGAAGCACAACAGGGAACGGTTACTAATGATGAGTTTGAACTTTTGAACCTGCTTTCACTTTTGCAAAACTCGTTTTTCGGCAGAACAGCATTACAGCAACTGTAATGCCCCACCAAGCTTATATGAGAAAGTTGATTTCTAATCCAAAAATTATCCAAAGAAAATCAAAAGGCCTCAAATCCAAAAAAGTGCAGGCAAATGTCAACCTGAGGAGTTATTCTGATAAAAATCATCATTTTTAGAAGGTCTATGCTATTTGGTAGTAGATTTCTTGTGCAGAATTGCAATTTTTTGTAATTTCGCGAGTGCAAGATTGTTGCTGCCCGCCGCACCTACATGTTCGCAATTGCGAACTTACACCGCAAAGAAAAAAAAATCCGCTGTGTGCGAATTTGCGGATTTTCGGTAAATTCACGAGCGTTCGCAGATTGCGAATTTACCAAAAATCCGCAAAATCCGCGAGCGGAACGGATTTTCCGCCCATGCTTAATTGGAACTCTTAGGACCTTGTGTACAGCAGTCGTTAATTCCATTGCATTAGAATTTTGAAAACAGTACTATTTAGTTAGGCCTCTAAAGTCTTGTAGATAATTTTGAACGATTTTTTAAAAGGGTCCCAACTGTACTAAACATGTCTACTCCAGAATATATGGAGCAGGAGCTCAATTTTACCCTTTATTTGCACCTTAATAAGCACTTTAAAGGAATCCTTATCCTCTGTGAGGGTAAAAAAAATTGCATCTGGCTGGTTGTGTGATGGACCACGGATGCCTCAGCAACGCATTCCTTATCCACGCGGTCTTAACCATGATCATTTCTTTACCACGCATGCCTTTAACACGCAATTTCATGGTAAGACATGAATTGTAAAGGGACATGAGTGATAAAGATCACACTCCTGCCCCTCTGCACTGAGCCCTAAAATCTCGTGCAGTCTATTCCAACGGTCCCAGCCCTATGCACTTCCCGACCCCCTATTCTTAACCTTAATACTTCATCCCCAGCCCTTAAAAAGTATTCAGACCACAGCCCCCCTCCCTGAGCCCCAAATCCAGGCCCCAGCTCCTACAATCTGCCCCCACTTCCCCCGCCCCAGCGCAACTGCCCCCTCAACCTAAAAACTGCCTCTCTCCTGTCCTGCCCTGAGCCCTAAACTTCAGCCCCCTTAAAACTACTCTGACCCCAGCCTCTGTCCCTGAGCCCTAAAACCAGCCCCACCCCCTAAAACCTGCCCCAGCCTCCGCCCAACCGCCCCCATGGCCTGTACACTGCCTCTTTACTGTCCCTTACCCTGAGAACTAAAACTCTCAACCTCCCAGCCATGAAAAGTACCCTGAATTTCCTAGCCCCAAAACTTCCCCCAACCCAAACAAACTACACCCCATCCCCTGCCCTGTGCCCTAAAACTCGCAACCCCCCAACCCTGACCACTACCCAGACCCCCCAGGCCCCAAAACTACCTCAACCCCAAGCAAACTACCCCTACCCCATCCCCTGCCCGAGCCCTAGAACTCCCAACCCCCTCCAAGCCCTGACAACTACCCCCAACCTAAACACACGACCCCCCACACCCCAAACCCCCACTTACCTCACTGCCTCATACCAGTCTTTCCTCTTCCTGCTACCTGCTCTTCCGTCCAGATGCAGCCAACAACTAGACTATGCAAATACCTTAACCACCCATGTGCATGGTTAAGGCATATGCTTGATTAAGGCATGCGTGGTTACACTTTCAATGTCACAACACGCGTGGCTGAGGCTGTGGAGTTTCGGCTGTTTACCCTTCTGGTTCACTTCCTACCAAGGTAGGCCTCCAGGAGGCCCTAGAAGGGTTGATGCAGCCCAGTCAGCAAACGGTCATGTAGTCAGTATTTTAGATAGTAGCCCCCCTCACTCAATCAGAGAGAGTGAGTTCCAAGACCAAAACCTCCATTCTACCTCTGTGGTAGTAGGTGAACTGGACCCACTTTCTTAGACCCTTGGTTTGGTACTGGAAGTGTTACAGTGTCTCGAGTTATAAATTGGTCCTCCAGTGAGATATTTACTGTCTCTAGAGAAGTTGCCAGTGGGGCTGCGTTTGAGACATGTAATGGTGGTCAACTTCCTTGGAGGGTCGTTCCCAAGGCGATGTAAGACAATGCCGCCGGCTGACACTTTGCACATGTAAGCAAACTCCAGGAGCCAGATGATGAGCTTACCCTGGTGGAATATCTGGTAAAGTCTGTTCCACTTGCTGACATTAAAAAAAAAAATACCAATAAAATATCAGCCATTGTAAAAGAAACTTTAAAAAACAAATAAAAAAATCCTCATTAACCTTAATATATAATGTTAACTCAGCCAACTGTCATCTCAGGCTACACAATACTCTTAATCTAAGGAGTCCTATATTTTACAGTACTTGAAGAAGTTGAATATTCTTGAGTTACCATTACCAAGGATTTCTCGTTAAAATATGCTTGATCAAGATATAGGCTCTACTAAGACGCATATTGTTAATCCATGTTATCCCTAAATTATCAGTCATCCCCAGAGGTTATAGAAAATGGTCTGTACCCCAATATCGAAGTCAGAATGTCAATGCCACTAAATATTGAAGCCAGAACTTTGTGAGTATAATTGCCGATGTATTTGTTAGAATCGGTAAGTATATTATTTGTATTTTATACACTATTTAAGTCTTAAATACCTAAAATGTAAACATTTTTCTATATTAATGTTATTTTTGTCTTTTAATGCATCATTTATATGTACATTTATTTAATTTGGATGTTGTTTATTTGAATGTTATATATGTTTTTTTACAGAAATGTATCATGTGACTTTTATTAGAAAATACTTTGTAGTTTGGTATACTATACGTGTTGGTGGTTGTTTTGAGTAACTAGTAAAGATTAGATATGTGTTCCTGATTTTTTTAAATATGAAAATGTATTTTTTTATTTATTGTTCAGGTTTTTTGAGTTGAATAAGATTTTGGGTGGATAGTATATTAAACTGTATTTTTTAAAAAAATATTTCCTCAATTTGAAATGTTTGTAGTTCTATTTTTAAACCAAAAAAATGGGGAATTTATATTTGGGGTTGTTGGCTATGTTTGAGGCTTGGGTGAGTAATTTATTAAACTATATTTTTAAAATATTATAAATATTTTGGGGAATTTGATATTTATTACATTTTAAAATATAAATGTTATTTTTCAGTTTGGGGGTCTGTGGTTTTATGGGGTTCTGTTCATAACATGGTTTTTAATTTTCATATTTTTTATTTTATGCTGCATTAAAATATACATATATTCTGTGTTGATTTATTGTTTGGGTTGTGTTTTATAGGACGTTTTGAGTGGGAATTGTTTTAATTCTTTGCATATACAGAATGAACTTGCTACTTTCGGTATTCACAGAATAGATTTAAAACTACTAACTTTACGTCCGCACTCGGGCCAGAAATTCCGGCCCAGAGGCGGATTTTCCGGCCCGGAGGTGGAGCTACCGACTTGGGGGCGGAGCTTGCGGACCGGAACCGGGGCTTCCGGGCCAGAGGCGGATCTTACGGCCCAGAGGTGGAGATTTCAGCCATGGCTAAATCCCCACCTCCTAGCCAGAAGATCCGCCTCCAAGCTGTAAGCTCCACCTCCGGACTGCAAGCTCCGCCCCCAAGCTGTAAACTCCGCCTCTGGGCAGCAATTTCAGTCCCGAGTGCAGACGTAAAGTTAGTAGTCTTAAATCTATTCTGTGAATACCAAAAGTAGTAAGTTCATTCTGTGAATCCCGAAAGTAGTAAGTTCACTCTGTGAATCCCGAAAGTAGTAAATGCATTCTGTGAATACCAAATAGTAGTACGTTTAGGATTTAGTCTTAAGTTCATTCTGTGAATCGGGACCTCACTTTTTACCAAAGTAGGGAGTGTTTTGGTATTAGTGATCTACCCAACCAAACTGCGGAGATAGAAGATAATCCTTGCTAGGCTCTCTTAGGAGAAATGGTCTTTTGCTTTGCTAACTGTAATTTTATATACTCTGCTATTGTTTGACTGTATGTCTGATGACTGTTTTATTGGAAAATCTATGCTCAGTACAGGACGTTTCAATTGGTTACGGTTAGGCGCGGGAGAAATGTTAATGATGCCGGAGTAATTGGAGCACTTTCAGTAATTGTGCTTTATTCTTGTGATGTGACATTACCGAATTTACATGATTATGCCAGCTTGAGAAATTAGGAGAAATATAAAGCAAACATGCTACCCCAGGAGCACAGAAACAACAAACTCAGAGAGAGAGAGGGGCTGCTGGTTACCGATGTTCGGGTCCTGTGGATTTTAGTGCTATTTTCCTAGCACAGAATGCATCTTGGGGCCATTTTGGATGCAAGGGTGCAGTGTGCAATAAGAAAATAGCTCTAAATGCTGGATTGTGTATCTCATACAATTGCACATAAATACGCGTAATTTTGCAGTAAGTACAAGTAGTTACACTAGAGAGAATAGCTTCAGTTACGCCCGTGCCTAGTTACGGTGATAAGACCTACGTACGGCGCTGAACAACTCCTGTAACCAATTTTTACCAGCTTCGACAACATCAGAGTCAATGAGCCCATACCGGTTACACAGACACACCACACCCTTTTCAAGTTCAGCATCCTTGTCTGGTCCAACGCACATGCACCACTGCCAGACAAGCCGCAGAAACTGAAACAGCATCACTGAGAAGGACTGGAGCACCGCTCTCAGTGCCCACCAATCGGAACACAGCAACAGCCACCCCAAAGCCATCAAGAAATTCAACAATTGGATCACCTACTGCACTGACTACTTGCCCCCCCCATACACAGAAACGCAACAACATCCAGACCCCAGGCTAGTAGGTGCACAGAGGAACTCAGATAATGAAACATCACTGCACACAACAGGAACACAAATGGAGAATGAGCCAGGACAATGCAGACAGGAGCATGTTCAAATCTGCCCTAGGATACTCTCACAAAATGATCTGAGCCACCAAATGTGTCACGCTGACAGATAATAACAATGTCACTTCTGAGATAAGCAAATAAATCTTCGCCATCGTGAAATATTTCACCTCCTTATCGGCCACCTCCAAATCTATCACCACCTCACAGGTCATCTGCAGTAATCTCTTTCAATTCTTCAGCAACAAAATCGCCTCCATTTACAGCACCTTAACCTTCAAACTGACCCAACAGACCCAGACAAAGTGCTTCTTGATCTTGTCCAATGTTAACCACTTTGCCAGTCAGTTCCCAGAATAAACCAACACAATCATAATTTTCATCTACTTAGGACCCCGCCCAGCAGACCCGGCAGCAAGAAAGCCCCATGGTTACCGACGAACTCAAGAGCTCCAAGAAGAACTGCAGAGCCCTCGAGAAAGCCTGGCGCAGAGACCCCACACCGGACAACATGACTGCCCTCAAGCTCGCCACCTGGAAACACCACCAACTGATCCACGCCACCAAGAAAACTGCATTCAAGGATCGACTGGACAACAACGCACACAACCGCAAGGAACTCTTAAACATCGTCAAAGAGCTCTCCAACCCCAACGCCGGAAACAACAACATCATCCCTTCGCAAGACCTCTGCAACTCCCTCGCCTCCTACTTCCACAACAAGATCGCGGAAATACACAACAGCTTCAGCACTCAACCGACGCACGCCACGACCGAACCACCGCCCCCCACCACCACCCTCCACACCTGGACCCTGATCAGCACCGAAGACACCGTCCGCAGGATGAACTCCATCCACTCGGGATCTCCGACCGACCCCTGCCCTCACCAGGTCTTCAACTAGGCCGACGCTGTCATCTCACCCCACCTACCGGACATCATCAACACCTCCTTTGACACCGCCACCTTCCCGGAGAGCTGGAAGCACGCCCAACTCAGCGCTCTACTAAAGAAGCCATCAGCCGACCCCACCGACCTCAAGAACTACCGCCCATCTCGCTGCTCCCGTTTCCTGCTAAAGTCATCAAGAAGACCGTCAACAAACAGCTGGCTGCCTTCCTCGAGACGAACGGATCCCTCGACATCTCGCAGTCTGGCTTCCGGGCCAACCACAGCACCGAGACCGCCCTGATCGCAGCAACCGATGACATCCGAGCCCTGCTCGACAACGGAGAAACAGTGGCCTCATCCTCCTGGACCTTTCCGCGGCCTTCGACACTGTCTGCCACTGTACCCTAGTGCAGCGCCTCAGCGACAACGGAATCCAGGAGAAGGTACTGGAGTGGATCATCTCCTTCCTCGCTGGAAGAACACAGAGAGTCTGCCTCCCCCCGTTCAGATCAGAAGCCAACCAAGTCATCTGCGGCGTTCCTCAAGGCTCCTCGCTCAGCCCAACCCTCTTCAACGTCTACATGAGCCCCCTCGCAGCCATCGCACGCCAGCACAACCTCAACATCATCTCCTACGCCGACGACACCCTGCTGATCCTCTCCCTCACCAACGACCCCGCCACCGCCAGAGCCAACCTACACGATGGGATGAAAGAGGTAGCTGAATGGATGAAGAACAGCCGCCTGAAACTGAACTCAGACAAGACAGAAGTCCTCATCCTGGGCTCCTCGCCCTCCGCCTGGGATGACTCCTGGTGGCCCCCCGCCCTGGGCACCGCACCCAAACCGACAGATCACGCACGCAACCTGGGCTTCATCCTGGACTCCTCCCTCTCCATGACCAGACAAGTCAACGCCGTTTCCTCGTCGTGCTTCAACATCCTGCGCATGCTACGGAAGATCTTCCGGTGAATCCCCGCCGAGACCAGGAAGACGGTCACCCAGGCCCTCGTCACCAGCCGCCTGGACTACGGCAACTCCCTCTATGCCGGAACCACCGCCAAACTTCAGAAGAGACTCCAGCGGATCCAGAACGCCTCAGCACGACTCATCCTGGACATCCGCCGCCGCAACCACATCTCCGGACACCTGAGAGACCTGCACTGGCTCCCGGTCAACAAGAGAATCACCTTCCGTCTCCTCACCCACGCACACAAAGCCCTACAAAACCAAGGCCCAGGATACCTCAACAGCCGCCTCAACTTCTACGCTCCCAAACGCCAGCTCCGATCGACCGACAACGCCCTCGCCGCCGTCCCCCGCATCCGAAGAGCCACCACAGGGGGAAGGTCCTTCTCCTACCTCGCCGCCAAGACTTGGAACTCTCTCCCGACCCACCTCCGCCTGACCCAGGACCACCTCACCTTCAGGAAGCAGCTCAAGACCTGGCTGTTCGAGCAGTAGCGGACCCCCCCTCCCCTAGCGCCTTGAGACCCTCCGGGTGAGTAGTGCGCTATATAAATGCTTTGATTGATTGATTGATAATTTTCATCTACTTAGGAGCCCGATCAGAGTACTGCCATCCCACAAAACCTACTCCAGAGAATTTCACCCCATCAGCCCCATGCTCATACCCATTCTGAATGCCTCCATGTCTTCTGCAACCTTCCCAGATGCTTGTAAACATGCAATATTCCATGAATGCTGAAGAAACCAGCTTTGGACACTTCAACACTCGCCAACTATCGACCTGTTTCCCAGTTACCATTCCCTGCCAATGTCTTAGAGAAAATCTTCAACATCCATCTCATTGAATACCTCAATGACTATCAACTCCTCAACAACACCCAGACAGGTTTCAGATCAACAACAGACAGGAAACTGTCCTCATCACCATCACTCTGGGCAGAGGAGACACAGCAGCCCTCGTCCTTATGTTTTTCTCCACAGTATTTCACACAGTCTCCCACACCATCCTCATCCAACACCTACATGACAACAGAATCCAAGGACGTGCACTGGGATGGACCTTCACCTTCCTGACTAGAAGGACCTAGTCAGTCAGCCTAGCACCACACACCTTGGAAGGCCATTACCTCAGAGTTCTGCAAGGATCCTCATTGAGCCCAATCCTCTTCAGCATATACATGATCCCTCTAGCCAGCATCATCCACTCTCATGACATCAATGTCCTCACCTACACCAATGACACACATTTCATTCTCTACCTCACGGACAAGATGCCCAGAACCCTGACCAAGCTCAATGCCTGCATGAGTACAATCATTCACTTAGGGCCTTATTCACAAGAAATGACACATTGCTGCCGCTACGCAATGATTTGTCAAAATGCAATACGCCGCCTTGCAACATCGCAAAACACCACAGATGTGCCATATTTTCGATTTGGTGGACTGTGGCGAAAGGCTGGAACATGTATCATGAAAAGTTACATAGATGACGCAAAAATGCCGCAAGTCAAAGTGAAGCAACTGTCGAAAAAAGTGACAGAAGGCAGACTTGCATCACGTAACACGAGTTTGAACACCCCACGACAGTTTGAACTAAGAAAAGCTGGAAAAATATGGAAAAAAGGCACACACTTCATAAAAAACAATTTGGGGGACCCTACTAGAGTCAGCAATGGAGCAGAAAGCACACTCCAGTACTCAGAAGAATCAACCAAACATCCCCAATACCAGTTCAGATGCCCACCCAGACAGCAATGGAAAGAGAAAAAAAGGAAGTCAAACTTCAGTAGGAGTAAAACGAAATACTGATCCCAGATGTCACCAATCATCAACATCAGCTGTTTGTGAGCTCAGAGTTGCCACTATGGAAGAAAGAGGCAACATGGCATGCAAAGAGGAAAGTTACCGACTGCAAGGAGCACTGAAATTATTATAAGGGCAGAGAAAAGGCTAAACTAGTGTTAAATCTCAAGGCTGCATTGCAGACTGGCGGAGGAAACCCAGCAGACCAGGAGTTGATGGATGCCATGGAGGAGCAGTTGGCAGCTGTCATCTCAGATGAGCTGCTGACTGGAATCTCGGGACAGGACAGTGCAGCCCAAGAGAACCAACAAGACTCATCCGTAAGTCACAACAAGGGGCAATATGGACGTAAAAGATCATGTTGTTGATTGCAGCCAGGTATGTACCTGTGCTCCGGTGTGAAGATTAATGTGTGGGTTCTGGGTTCTGGGTCTTGTTCCATGTAACCCCGCATAAAGAACGGACACTTTCAAATCACACTTTGCACTGTCCAATCAAGCTTCGTTATGTCCCTGCCTGTCATGTGTAAAGTCTAGCACCAGCCCACATTCCACTTGGAAACTGCCTCCTGTTGTTGACTGTACAACATGAATAACCAGATCTACAAGTATCTGAATACAGCGGTCTGTCTTCCAAAAAAGAAATGCAGCACAAGCCATGTGGCTGTGATGCACTGCATCACGTTCAAAGCACAGGGTATTCTATAGAACAATATGTCCCAACGAAGTGCTTTCCTTTGCGCTGGTGCACAATCGGCTGCCATGTGCGAACACAGGCACCCCTGTGCCATATTGCAAGAGTGCCTGCATTGGTGCATAAAGCGATACCAAAGGGGATGATGGACGGACCGTTTGAGCAAATCAAACACTCATCCCCAGTCAAAGGATCTGGGTTTAATCCCCTTTGGTATCGCTTTGCATTGGTGGATGGCAGCCTATTGTGTGCTGGTGCAGGGGAAAGGACAGGAATGTGCCATATCTCATGGATACAGTGCTTTCCTGGGATTTGATTTTGACACAGAGCGACACAGCAACATTCCTTCCTGCACTGTACTGCACCAAACCCCCATAAATGAGGCCCTTAAATGTACCAGATGTCCACCAATCCTGACAGATCATTGGTATGTATTAATGTTAAATGTTGCTTACCTACCAGTAGACCATTGCCATATTGTCTATTTTTCAAGTGTTCGTTGATGATGCAGGAGTGGAATATGTACGCATCATGCACACTACAAGGAAATGTAGCCTTGACATTTGTAAAGAGTCCCCAATGGTCCACAATGGCCTGGAAATTTCTTGAGTCGTTTTGTTTCCTGCTGTGGTCTGGAATGAGCCTAAGGCCAACATGTGTGAGACTGCCAGGTGCTTGGCCTGTGGTGGGATGTTGCAGACCCTGGCAGTTGGTGGCTGTATCCGTGGTGAGATCTGATGCAGCAAGCTCAAAATGGAAGTCCTCCTGAGGTGGAAATATCTTATAACCTCTCAGTCCCTGAGCCCAATGAGGGTAGTCCTCTGACTGTAGATACGCTCCCTTCTCCTGTGCTGGGGTAATCTGATCTGGGGGGACCAAAAAAATCCCTTTCATGGTAATGAACAGGTGCTCTTGTCCTGAATGCCCCAGCTGCAGTGATATCTGGATTTCTGGGTCTGGATCTCCAGTTTTGGCTATGGTTGATTAGGGATCATGCGTGTACACCATCAGTTCGATCTATCTCGCAGATTGCATTCTTGCTAAGAATGGGAGGGGCTACCAAAGCACTGCCCTCAAGTGGTGGAAGGCTACTGCCTCCACCTGGAGTTAAACAGCATATGTGTGATAGTGGCAGCATACAGTGTTTTCAGTAATAGTGATCAGTAGAGTGAACAGGCCTCTTACCTGTGTCACTGAAGTTGTACCTACTACCCACTAGCATAAAGTTACCCTGCTGCATAATTAACTCACCGTTGGCTTGCATTAGTATACCTGTAGCAAGGCACAATGCTCATGTGTCTGCATGTGAGCACTGGAATGCATATATACCTGTGAGGGTACAATACATGGAAGACAGAGCACATCTGTATGAGTGTGCTGGAATGTAGATGAACCTGTAAAGGGTACCATAGATGGAAGGCTGAGAACACGTCTGTGTGAGCACACTGGGGTGCAAGTGAGGCTGTGAAGGGGTACAATATGTGGGAACGTGCACGTCTGACCACATGTATGTATGTGTGCTTGTGAAGGACACAATACATGGAAGCCTGTGGGTTTCATTTTGAGGGACCCAGGACCTGTTAGAGAAGCATTTAGTGGTAGAGGAGCCCCCAGAGACACACACTGAAGGAAGCAAGAGTAAGGCTCTTCGATACACTTCTTTGATTCTGAAAGAAGTCACTGATCAATGGGGCCAGGACACATCTTAGAATGGAGATGGGGCTGATAATGGAAAAATAAGAATAGGGTTTAGGGCCTTTGAAACCTCTTGATGAACATACATCAGTGAGGCTTACATCCGGGGCTGATCCTTTAGTCACTCTCATGGCCTGTGTTTTGGGGCTATCAAGTTTGAAGACACTCCTGCTTTAATAGCCTGTTCTCCGGAGGAAGGACAAACAGAGGAGTGGCCACTTCTAAGTGGGCAATGCCCATGGCACAAACTTTAAAAACTCAGACACTAAAGTACATTTATGAATGGAAACATATTATAAAATGGGGAGCTCAAATCTGGGATCAAATTTTGTCCATTGGTAAAAGTAAATTTTTTAATGCTGAACTTAGACTCTGGAATAATCCAGTCCTTCCTGGTATCTTCTCTGATGGGACAGGAAACCGATGGATTAGACATGGAATTAACACACTGGGAGATCTTTATGGATCAAATGGGATGTTAGATTTTGAAAGCCTGAAAGCAACAAACGGTATAACTAATGATATGCACTTTAACCCTTTCCATGCTCATGACGAGCTCAGCTCATCATGATGCACAGTTGAGCTGTGCTGATGACGAGCTGAGCTCGTCATGAACAATGGACCTAATGATAAGTCAGCATAGGAGGGGAAAACACCTAGCAGCCAAGGTGTTAAATATAGACAAATAAGAGATTTCCTTTTTTGCAAAATGAAAATAACGGAAGTTACACAATCGGACTTATTGGAGTGTATATACTCCGATAAAACAAAATCACTAATAAAATTGGGCTATCAATACTTAGTTAAGGGCAAGTGGGATGATACGATTAAAATTGCATTAAAATGGTCTGGTAGACTTAATATGGATATAAATCCTACACAGATTGCAACGGCATTATCCTATTTAACTAACATAGTACACTCCTCCAATCTTAGATTACAACTCTATAGAACAATTATAGAACTTTATTATACACCACAAAGAATATCTACTTGGACACAGGGGAATTCAGCAACAGATAAAACTAAATGTCCAAAATGTGACTTATATGCGGCTGGAATTGAACATATGCTGTTCTCCTGTCCCACATTATCTATATATTGGAACGGAATTATGGAAATCCTAAAACACAAACAGATAACAACTCCGGTACTCTGTGCACATTTAGTTCTATTAGATCTTCAAGAAATTAATTGTCTCAATAAAGATCTCATAACCATACTTTTTGCATGTGCAAGATTAGTTATAGCTAGAACATGGATAGCTAACAATCCTCCTAACGTTTCAGAATGGTGTGCTTTGGTTAGCGAAATAAGAATTATGGAACTTACATTAGCTAAACATAGAGGCCCAAAAGCCTTTAAAAAAAAGAAAAGATTTGGAAACATTTTTTCGAACTAGTAAAGTGGAAACTTCTATTTACCGGTGACTATCTACTATTTTCTGTAGCTAGTTAAAAAGTACTCCATTTCTTTTCCTCTTGTTTTTCTATTTTCTCTGTTGATCGTTTTTCTTATATTGCCAAACCTAATACAATGCTAACATTATGTCACTTTATTGTCACATGATTCAACGTATTTTTTTTCTTCTTTTGTCTTATCTTGCAATAATAAAAAAAGAATTTAAAATAAAAAAATAAAATAAAATGGGGAGCTTAAGTCTCTCACATCAACAAACTAAAGCTGTACATCAGAATGGAGAAACTCCTTTCTGTTGTGACCAGGACTGGCAACTGCAAACCTGAGTCTCCATGCTTTTAAGAGGGGACATTACACAGAGGGGCTGCGCTGGTGATGGAGAGCGATTCTTATAGTAAAAATGACAGGGATTTTAAAAAAGTGCTTTTTTTAAGTCATAAGGGCACGGTGTATAGATAAATACAACTTTCTAGATGATTTTTCACCTTGGCTCAGAGTCACACCCCAGAAGATAATCATTTATTTTGACTTCAGCCCGTTAGCGTCTTTTGGATGTTACCAGGCGCTACATACATGATCTTCTTCCTTTCCCTCCAGATCCATTCCTTCTCCTTTTTGCACTGCCAACTTGCATGGCCTCTCACCTATAATTTAGCAACTGAATATGAGTTTCAGGTGAGGGGAAGAGGATGTGATCTGTGAAAACGAAAGCCCCATTCCCCACATACAAAAATCGCCCAAGCCCCAATCTTAGCAAAGGCCAGCACAGCATGTACTCTCCCTGCACTCAGGAGCCTGAGGAGTCTAGACCAACAGGGGGCACAGAGATTTGTGTTTTTTGTTGTTGTTTTGCATTTTTTATATAGCGCAATCTTGACCTGTAGGTATTGAAGTACTTTACATGAGCACCAGCCACAAGGACACATTAATTTCTGAAGGAAGGAAAAGGAGATGTGCACTATTTTCCCTTTTGTCTGAAATGCATCTCACATCTCAGCAGACCTGAGATATTTCAGACTAAAGGAAAAATAATGCGCATTGAACTTCTGGTGCAATGCAACAGGCAAATGCACTGGGTCACGCAGAGATGGAATAGTTGGAGACCCCACAGTATGAAGGATGTTAGATTTGGGGGTCTCTAGTTGGCACAGGTAGGTACTTGTGACAAATAGGGACCCATGCCTCTAGTGGGGGTAAAGGGGTACATTACTAAAATAATCCCTGCTCACCCCCTTGGTAGCTTGGCACGAGCAGACAGGTTTATCTCAGAGGCAGTGTGTAAAGCATTTGTGACCACATACAGTAACCCAATGACAACACTACAAATGGCCACCACACAGGTTTTATATCAAAATTAAGTATACTTTATATAGACTTAACACAAGACCATTAAACAATAAAAATCTTCAATACTGTACTTAAGATGGTAGTTTTAACTTAGTTCTGTTCAGTTCTTAAGATGCAACACTTTGCGTCAATGCACCTTACGATGCTTTGCGCTTCCACAACAAGCAATGTTGCAGCGATGGAAATGCGGCAAAGTTCCAGTACAAAGAAATACAGATAACACTCTCTCCTTGATGTGAAACGCTTCATGGTGATGCGGTGGCGTATGCTGCGACGTCGAACCTCTTCTCCGGCGATGCAAGACACTTATCAAGATGCGAGCCGTAACAGGCCGTGCGACAAGCTTCCCAGTAATGCGGTGGCATCTGCTGCAACGTCGATCCTCTCTCCTGGCGATGCGAGTTGCTTCCACAATGATGCGAGCTGCGACTGGCCCTGCGACACGCTTCTCGGAGATGCGACGGCATCTGATGCGACGTCAATCCTCTACTCCTGTGACACACTTCCCGGTGATGTGGCGGCGTCGATCCTCTTATCCGGTGATGCGGGGCGCTTCGTGTGGTCAAGTGGCAGCGGCAGTTCTGTGACACATTTCTCGATCTCGAGCCGCGCTTCCAGCTCCTTGCGACACGCAAGTCCCCACAAAGTCCAGCACAGCTGCAGGCACTTCAGGAAGACTCTTGGGGAGCTGGTTGGCAAAGTATGTTGTCCCTCAGACTTCAGAAGGACGTAAGCTCTGTTCCAAGCCCTTGGAGATCCTTCACAAGTTGAAAGTAAAGCACACAACGTTATTTCTCCTTTATTTGGCAGTCAGGAAACCACTGCAGGCCAATCTCCCAAGCAGCACTTCAGCTTAGGGATAGTCTCTTCTCAGTTTCTTCAGGTTTCTGTCCTCAGCAAAGGCTTCTTCTTGTAGTCCAAAAGTGATCTAGTTTCTTGGAACAGGGTCCCAATATTTATACCCCAAAATCCTTTGTCCTCTGAGGGCAGAGGGGCCTTTGCCCACTCCAAACCAGTTCTGGAGCACACTGTTTACATGACTCCTTCTTTCCTTTCACAGTGTAGGGCAGAGACATCAGCCGCACCCCAGGAGGTGGAGCCAGCATTGTGGAAGGCAGGCACAGCCCTGTTCAAGGTTCAGGTGCAACTCCTCCCTCCCATCTAGATGCAGATCTCTCTATTCACCACTGGGCTAACTCATCCTGTCTCTTGGAATCCCCCAGCCCTGTCACTCAAAAACACCAGACAATGGAATACACAACCTAGCAGAGGCAGGCTTGAAAGATTAAGCAGGAAAATACCTACTTTGTAGCATGTAGCATGTAGCATATTATAAAACATATTTCCTTATGATTTGCATAAATAATGTTGCTCCGTATAGTTTTAATTTGTTCTGAATATGGCAATGAACTACCTCTAGAATATAAAAGTGATGTTCTAACCGAGGGATTTGATCTATCCACAAAGTTAAAGTAACACCTGAACCCGATTCATCCTGCATATATGTCCTTTTTAATGTCCTGTTTTAACATCTTTTTTAAATGTATACTACATAATGTACTGTCTTGGTGAAAAATGAATGAAATGTACGCCTACCTTTTTGTTATATGTGTTTCTGTGTTTGTAGTATACTTTTATGATTTTAATTAATCGAATAAAGTACTTTTGACTTGACTTGACCTACTTTCTAAAATTGGTATTTTCAAACACAGAATGTAAAAACCAACTTCACTAAAAGATGCATTTTATCATTCTGAGTCCAGTCATACTAAACTCAAATTTCTACCATGTTCTCTTAGTCAGTTAGGGTTATAAGAATGTAATAATCTAACAGCCCATTCTGGCCTATGGAAAACAGGTAGCCTTGCAATAGTGAAAACCAAAAACAGCTGTAATTCACTATTAGGACATGCCACACACAACAGGGCTTGTCCTACCTTATACTTACAATGCACGCTGCCCTTGGGCACACCATAGAGGTGTCTGATATGAAGAAAAGTTAAGGTTTAGGGATGGGCAAGTGGGTGCACTTGCCCAGTCAGCATGACAGTACCAGACTGCACGTAGGCTCTCCAATGGCAGACCTTAGACACATTTTACAAGGCTGCTTCTGTGGGCTGCACAACCAGTGCTGCAAGCCCACCAGCAGCATTTGGTTTACAAGCCCTGGGCACTCCTAGTGCACTGTACTAGGGTCTGACAGGTAAACCAAACAAGCCAAACAAGGAATTACTAATCCATTCATCAATTTACAGTAGGGAGCACTTGCACTGTGGCACTGGACAGCAGTGGCACAGTGCCCAAAGCATCTAACACCAGCAAAAATACCTGAGGCATCAGCAAATTGGAAGGGAGACCCACGTCAATGTTGCCAGGTCTAACAAAGGGTCACTGTGGGAGCCAGGCTCGGCTGGTGTTGGACCTCACACAGAGCCATAGTCAGACATCCTGCTTGAGCCACAGGCCAGGTTGAAAGGGCCCACCCACCGCTACCACTTCAGCACAGACGTTTTAAGGGCCCTGAGAAAGTGAACCACTATCCTCTCTGGCTACCGCTACCTCTGACTCTATATCTCTTTGCCCACTGTTTACATAAATATGTTTTGGGCCCGCTGGAAAAACAAATTTCAACTGTTGTTGTATGACCCACTTTCTGAAAGATTGTTTAACAGTCATCACGTGGGCTTGAATTAGAATAAAATGGGTAGTAATATTCAAAATTGTTCCAAGCAAGGAGACGCAAATATGTCTTGCCCAGCCGGCACCCCAAAAATCCCTATAATTACAGCCTGACACTGTACTTCTGGTGCAAAAAAAACACCCTTTGCCCAAGCCTATTGCCCATGGAGGACACCTACGCTGTCACAAGATCTGTAACTTGATTTAGACCCATCGTTTTGGTATTATGCCAGAGATTGACTCCTCGAGTGCTTCAACGAGTGGTGAGCGGTAGTAAACGCTACATAAATCCAATTACAGTTACATCTCTTGACCTCTGTTTGCTCAGACACGAAACTCCTGTTGGCCCATTTCAGAGTATCCTTTTGTGGGAGTGCGCTCCGTTGTCATTGAGTATTAGTGCCATTATCAGCAACTTCCCCCACCCACAGTCTGAGCATGCAAGAATAAATAAATATACAAGACAACTTTTGTTCTGGGAAAATATTGCTGCAGGTTTATTCCATACAAAAGTATGCAATATGGTAGGTTATTTTATGGGCGATCCAAGGGCGGGCAGCTGTACCAACCTCTGCTGCCCTCCCCACCTGATGAGCCAGCACTGTGGGATGACACCCAGATAGTGCTACACCTTTGGTGATCCTCTTCCAGGTCACGTGACACGTTGGTCTCTTATAGCTCACGCCCTTTTTGGGGCAGAGCGAAATAGGGCAAACCCCCAGTTGGTCAGGCCCCCAGCCACCGAAGAACTAACGGGGCGCTGTCGCGGTTTTCAAGGAACCTGCCCTGAGGCTATTGGTCTTTGGCTCTGGCACCATTACAGTGCCACACAGAGGTACTCTAACGTTACCCGTCTGCCACAGAGGTACCCTTACTGTACCCGTCTGCTTCCAGATCGCCCTGTAACTCCACCACAGCTCTGGAGGCGGACCCTGTTGCCGCCAGAGCCCCCCACCAAAACAGCTAATTTCTGACCTGCAACCTACTTTTTAGGACCTCGTGCATGTCCAGTAGAAAGTGTCCATGCCCACTT
The DNA here is from genome assembly GCF_964263255.1 of Lissotriton vulgaris. Taxonomy (NCBI): domain Eukaryota; kingdom Metazoa; phylum Chordata; class Amphibia; order Caudata; family Salamandridae; genus Lissotriton; species Lissotriton vulgaris. Next base: position 40,833,501 of record NC_141696.1, on the reverse strand, counting down.
GTGACAGATGCACCCCATGTTTGTCAACCTAACCTAGGCGTACGACTGGATGGCAATTGTGACAATGGACCTCATCTTTAGCAACATAGCCATTAACATTAGCCTAGATCAGCTTGTGTCTGATAAAACCCTGGCTCAACTGGTCTGCGAACTTAGGCCATGAACAGTGCCTTCTTACAGGGATGCTCAATGGCCTCATCTGACTTAGCTCCATGCCACCTCTGCAGGGGAGCAACTCAGACCAGCACAGCTCACATTGACCCATGTAGTTGCTGATCTCACCAAAACAGCACATTTCACACATGCCAAGCATAACTCATCCCTGTGCCAACTCTGGGCGGAACGAATATAGACACTTTGGCAACCTTGCCCCCTCTATCTGCTGATCTCACCCAGCTGCCGCCCGTCTAGCACTGTGTGTGCCTGGACACCAGTGTCTCCCATCTCTCGGACAGCAGCCCACTTGTAGGAGACCGCTCCTTCACCCGCCTACCTGCTTTGGCTATTCGGGCGAGAAGGATTATACTTAACATTTGCACAGTCTCTTTGCTCGCAATGGTAACAATGGACCCCATCTTAGCAAAGTAGCCTTTAACATTAGCATGAATCAGCTGGTGTCTGATGAAACCCAAGCCACTCTAGTCTGTGAACTTTGGCCATGAACAGATCCTTTTTACAGGGATGTTCAACGGCCTCTTCTGACTTAGCTCCGAACTCTGCGGGGGATCATCTCGGACCAACAGAGCCCACATTGACCCATGTAGTTGCTGATCTCACCAAAACAGCGCATTTCTCACCTGCAACCACTCATTTCCAGGCCTCCTGAAAATCTAAGGGAAGAGATCCCTCCCTACTGGTTATGGATGAAACCCATCTATATCACAATAGCTCTTGAGTTTAGCCTGGATCAGCTAGTGTCTGATGAAACCAGAGACCCTTTTGGCTGTGAACCTGTGCCAAGAACTATTCACCCTCCTGCGGGAAAGTTCCACCGCCTCACATGACCTAGCCCATGCCAACTCTGGGCAGGATGATTTTAGACACCAAGGCACACATTGCCCTATCTAATTGCTGATCTCACCAAGTTGCCGCCCATCTTGCATAGTGTGTCCCTGAACACCTGTGTCCACCATCTATGGGACAGCAGCCCACTTGTTAGGTAACCGCCCTCAACCCCGCCAGCCTACTTTGTCTATTCGGGCGAGGAGAATTGTGCTTAACATTTGCACAGTCCCATTGATTTCTAAAACATGACGCATGGGCATGGTCATAACTAGAAGTATGTGCCAATGATCAAGGGTGCTCTCCTGCTTTTGACATGCATCCCTTTTTCCTTATGGGAATTTCGCCAGCTCAACTCCCACTCGTGAAACCCCCTAGGCTTACCAGCTAAGAGAATCTGTCTGATTTTACACAGTGTGCACTGTTTGCGTAATGGTGCCTACTGTACCCTCGTTCTCGAAAATTGCTGAATAGGGCCAAAGTGACGGAAACCAAGATTCCCATTTCCCTGTTTAGCTGCAGTACACCTTCAGTGGCTCCGCTAGGAGATACCTCAAACCGCATTGGTCATGCAAACCTTTAGTACACAATTTCCACCTGGGCGTACCTCTAAATGAGACAGGCTTCACACTGCTGTAAGGCCAAAGACACTCATTTTTTTAAAACAAATCTTTTTATTATTTTAAAACACAAACAAGACATTAAGGAGGACCATCACAATTACACAATATCCAGTAGTACTTCCCGAGAGAGAACACAACAGCATTTCAGTACATTATCAACACTCCTAGATTCCATTCCACAGTCTGTATCGTCATGTCTGGTTCCCTCAGTCAGTTTTGGTCCGTGCCCTAGCCCAAGGCTCCAGGCTTGAAATCAGTGCTCCGTGCATGGCCCTCCCCAGCGCCTACAAAGGCCAAAGACACTCATATATGTATTGTGCCCACCATTGGAGACAACTCACCCCTTCAGGGAGTGACAACTACACAGGTGCCTACACAAGTCTCCCAACAGACAAGGTGGCCCTGACTACCTTATGTTCTGGTGCCAGATTTGGAAAGAAGCCGGACGGTGTGTAGCCGACTGGCGCACCCACCCTGTTGTGGCTTACTCAGTACCCCAGATGGAAGTAATGCTGGGAAGGAAGAGAGGAAAAGCAGGTGGCTTTGCTACCCTTTGTCCGCAAGCATCCTATCCCCAGTGTACCCCGCACCTAGGGACACCTTGCACTACCTGTGGACCAGGTATCCACTGTATAAAGCTTTCCCCTGCATTGTCCATTATAAGCTATGACGGTTTGTCCCATCCACAAGCATTGAGGTAGACCCTAGGTGTGTCACCCCAACCTGTATTTGCATGTCCCACACCCATAGATATCTTGGAATCCTGCTCGAGTAGCAAGCACCAGTCCTTGTTTCCCTGTAGGAGCTCCTGTTGGTGGAGGATGGTGAAGATGGCTTGCCCACCACAGGCAGATCTACCTTTGTAGTCCTACTGCTCAAAGTACGCGCCTGCCCAGCTGCTGGTGCTGCAAGAGGCCTAGGGCATGCCTGTCATTGTTAACAATATAAGTAGTGCAGGAACATTATGTCAAGATCTAACATTAGCAGGGCATGTCCTGGCGCGTCCCCGTTTATGAGATTCCCCTGGACACCTCTGCCTAATTTGCGTGACATAGGTAACTAGTCCAGCTCGCTTGGCGGTCTGCCTGTGGGTCAATACACCAGACCCAACTGGACGTACTGCTGGTGGCATAGTCTACCGCTACCTGTACGCAGAGCCAACCCAAAACCACTGAATCACCCTCTAAAATCAGCAAAGTCTATCTATGAAGGATAAGCTTCAAACGAATAGCTAGCTCATTAAACGCAGAGTCACAAGTCTGTACATTGGCTTCCTTCAGGCAAACTTAACTATCCTCTCGGTAATACACTATGCAAGTAAAAGTAGGCATCACCATATGGGCATCTTCAGCTTGCAAACAGTGTTTCAAAACGATGATGCCAATCTTTACAGGCACTGTGTTTTAAAAGAAACTGTCACATACTCTGACCTTGGATTGGTGCTAGTCCGCCCCACCCAGAGAGCAGCCAGCAGTCGTGCTTGGTGAGGCATGGGGCCCTCAACCTATGGGAATTCCCTTCTGCCACACACAACCATCAAGGTCCGGAGGAGGACCCTGCCCAAATTTTTGTACCAGGCTGCAACAATTGGAATGGAACACACATTGAACCATAGAACCAAGCCAGAAAGAAAGCACCACTTAACTTTGACCATGGTCTGAAAGAGCCCAGCCGTTATTAAAACATGCCAACTCCAATATCCCGTTATTAAAACATGTCACCTCCAATATCCTATGCTCAACTAAATAAAATGGCACTCTACACAATGGCCACCCCTACTCGGCCAAATAGAAAACCCCATGACGTGTCCACCCACAGTTCTACAACCCGCTTTCCAATCCTGGCTGAATAGAAAGCATCCAGCAGAAAGGGTAAGTCAACAGAAATGCACATCGAGGCTTGGCCGGGCTAAATATCTGTGGTATAAACCTCCAACGAACGAGCAGAATATCCCATGCGCACCTTCCCCAACGCACCTGCACCTAGGACATTAAGACTGCCTAGGCAAAACTCCCCCACTCTGTATTAGGTCCACCCGTGCAACAAGCCAGGGAGACCCACAGCAAGGTGATCAAACTAGGCTGGTAGCTGAGGGAAAGAAAATAAGCCTGCCCCTTTGGGCATCGCAGGGACACAGGAACAGCAGGGTCACACTACACAAGTGGGTGAGAGTGAGAGAGCGGCAGGAGCCACCGCTACGCATCACCATCTTCTCACAGTGGATACCAAAGACCCAGACTCGTCTCCGCACACGCTGACGCAGCCTGCACCACGGCAAGGGGCATCGGCCCCAAAAGATTGAGCTGCAACTAATCTGCTCACCCCTGTGACCCTAATGAAGAAAGGGGGGAGCAGCAGACTACCATGGCTCTCAATGCCTGGAAACAACAGGGGCGTCCCACCCCGCAACAGAGCCTCAAGGGGAGAGAAAAGCAGCCGACCCAATGTGGGCCATCCGCAATCCCCAACAGACCCAGTGTGTTTCTGTGTCTGCGGCGACTCGCCCCACCACACCTGCAGATCGGAGTCCCCCTACCAAGACGGGGTGCCCAGAGGCAAGCAAAGGCAACTGGTGCCACCAAGAGGCAAAGAAAATGCCCCCCCCCCCAAAGGGGGCCTCAAACTCACTGTATGTGCTCACAGACACCCCATGTTAGCACCTACCTTAGACACCACGAGGAGCCATGTGCACCTGAACCAGGTGCCCCACGCTCACCATGCCAATCCACGACTCATACCACCTGCGGCTCATTCTCTGCACCCACAATGTCCACTGTCAACCGTCTATGCCACTGCCGATCCCATTGGGCCGAAATAATTAAATAAAGAGCCCGGGACTGGGCAGCTACACCACGAGGGTGAAGGGAAAGGACGGATCACTGCGGGCTGGTGGCACTCAATTCCCTGAGAGGGGCCGACTCACCTCGCTACCCGAAAGGGTCCCTGACCGACCGCAGCGAATGACAGCGACGGTCAACAAAGACGGAGTGTCTGGCGCAAAGAGGATGCCAGAGAGGTGGGGGGATGTATAATTAGCCTCTGCCGACCTCTGTTCGCCGGAAATGACGTGCCTAGCGTGCCAAGGAGAAGGTCTCCATCCCGGGTCCAACCCGTAGCCAGTGGATGGAGGGACGCCCATTGGAATGGCCCCCTGTGGGGGACGCGGACAGCCGCAGTCCCTCGGACCAGTGTCTCCATCTTTACGCGTGCGGCATGAACCCAAAGAGGACTACTTCCTCCATTTCTTTTCTCCTTCCTGTAGCTTGTGCACACAAAAGTGTGCTCAGAGTGTTTGGTGTCTTTTGTCTTTGTACTTATCGGACGATGAACTGCAACCTGAAAAATGCAAGCAGCTGATAAAAGTTACAACAGGATTCCGATAATGTACGTTGTGACTTTGCAGGGGTGCTGGTCATTTCTGTCTTTGTGATCAAGAATTTGAATACATGCGTGTTTTTTTTTGTGCAAAAATACTAATTTTGCTCACCCTGGTGTAGAGTGGTAGGTGAGGCCTACCACGTGCTTATGTAATGCAGGTAATAAGGGCACACAGACACTAGATAGCAGTTAGCTGGAAAGACCACGAGCGGTCTTCCGCTTGTTTATTTATACCCCGGCGCGAGCCCGCCCCGGGGTTGTGCGTGCGTGCGTGGGGGAAAAGCAACAATGTAGTGGAGAGCCCGAGTGGCTCTCTACATCCCTCCTTTGTTTTAGTTCTTTCTGCCCTCGGGCATTCGAATGACAGTTCACGGAGATGTCCATGCAAAGTCCCTCAGCCGTTGGCTGGGCACCGGATTGGGCCTCAGGCTGTACCGCCGGCTCCAGATCCCTGATGGTTCGGCAGCCCCAGCCGGGGTTGCCCTCGGATCTTCACTCGCCTCTGAGGCCCTTGGCTGACTCCGTTCGGTGCCGAGGCCGGGTGGCATTGGCCTCGGTTGACTCTCTCCACGTGCCGGTCCTGGCAGAGGACTCGGGGACCTAGGACAGCTTGGTTCCCCTAGCACTAACTCTTCCTCCGCAACCTCCTCCGCTCGCTGGTGTCCCACGGCTGCTTCGGTGGCCTTTTTGAAGCAGGAGATGTTTCTGGTGACTGTTTGTCCATTTCTCCTGGCCGTGACCATTGTCCCGTGCACCCTTTCAACTCTCCACACCTCTGGTTCAAACGGTGTTCGAAACTTCCATCCTGGGTAACGATCTTTGACGACCACTGCGTCACCTTCTTGGATGCCCGGCTCTTTGGCATGGCGGTGCAGGCTTGCTTTGGTGTTGGTGACCCGTCTCCTGGCTTGCGTGGCCTCCGCATCTCTTTCTGCCGGCATCCACTCGCTCACTGTGGGTATGCCGTCTCTGGGGGCCCGCTTGAACAATACGTGAGCTGGGGCGCACTTTGTTGTCGAGTGCGGCGTTTGCCGATAGGCTCCCAGAAACTGATCCAGTGCTGCCTCCGGATCTTACCCATTGTCCATAGCTATCCGCAGGGCTCTGTTTATGGTCCGCATCAGTCGCTCCACTTCTCCATTGGCTTGAGGCCACAGCGGAGTGATCTTCCTATGCTTGATTCGGAGAGAGTCCAGGTATGATTGGAACTCCCGCCCCTGAAAGGGAGGGCCATTGTCCGACTTCAGTTCCTCCGGCAGTCCCATGGTTGCGAACACTTTGTTTAACACTTTTCTGACGTGTGGGAAAGCGGTGGATGCAATGACTTCCACGACGGGAAACTTCGAGAAGGAGTCCACCAGCACCAACATCTGCCTCCCGTCTGGGAAGCTGCCAAAATCAATGCTGAGTTGGGTCCAGGGAGCCCGGGGCGCATCTTCCGTGATCACTGGTGCTGGATGGGGTTCCCCCCCGGTGATCGTGCATGCATGGCAGGACCGGACCATCGCCTCCACTTGGTTGTCCATCGCGGGGAACCACACCTTGCTGCGTAGGCGCGCCTTTGTCTTGGCCATGCCTTGGTGTCCCACATGTGCTAGGCTTAATGCGCGTTGTTGAAGGCTTTCCGGCATGACGAGGAGGTGTCCTCGCAGGATTACTCCTTCTTCTCCTACACTGAGTTCACTGCGAACGTGCCAGAGCTGCTGTCTCGCATGGCTGACTTCCGGACGAAGGCTCGAGGCACCATCGAGGAAACGGGCCCATTGATTTTCCTCAAGGGCTCGGCGTACTCTCGTGAGGGTTTCATCCCCCGCCGTGGCTTCCCCGATTTCTTTAAGGGTCATGTTTTCTGGACACGCGGCCTGCGTGACCATATGCACTATCTCCTCCACTTCTTCTCCGTCCTCTCTGGATGGCAGTTGTGTGGCAATGTCCGGATGCCGCGACAGGTAGTCGGCGGGGTTATGAGCGCCAGGCCGGAATACCACTTTGAAGCGATAGCCTTGTAACTGGACGGCCCACCGCTCGATCCGTGGAGGGGCCAGTCTTGAGGTTCCAGCAAAGAGAGGTAGGAGCGGCTTGTGGTCTGTGACCACGGTGAATTCCTGTCCACAGAGGTAGAGATGAAAATGCTGGCAGGCCCATTTGATGGCCAGGGCCTCCCTCTCTATCTGTGCGTACCTGGTTTCCGTGTCCGTCAGCGCCTTGCTGGCATAGGCGACCGGTCTCCATTCTTCCGGACCATACTCTTGCAAAAGGACGGCTCCCAGCCCCACGGGACTGGCATCCACAATCAGTTCGGTTTTCCTTCTTGGCTGAAAGTAGGCCATGGTGGTGTTGTCCAGAAGACCGGCTTTAATGTTCTGGAACGCCTTGTTGGCGGCTGCGGTCCAGTCCCACTTCTGATCGGTGCGGGTGAGGGCTCGGAGTGGTTCCGCGATGGCAGCCAGGTTTGGGATGAACCGGCCGCAGTACGTGGCCATGCCCAAAAAGCTGCGCACTTCCGTTGGGTTCCGAGGTGTGCTGGCCGCTTTGATCGCCTCCGCTTTCTTTGGGTCTACTTTGAGGCCCTCTCTGGTGAAGGTGTACCCGAAGAAGTCCACTGCTTCCTGGTAAAAGGCACATTTGGACCGATGCAAGGTCAGCCCGCTGTCGGCAAGCTTCTGTAGGGTTGCTCGTAGGTGGGTGTGATGTTCTTCTAGGGTTGATGAGTAGACAAGGATGTCATCACTCAGATTGATGACACCCGTCAGTCCGGACAGCACCTCCCGAATGGCGTTTTGAAATACTTCAGCTGCCGATGACACGCCGAAGCTGAGCCGGGTGTAACGACGTAGCCCCACATGTGTCGAAAACGTGGTAATGTACCTGCTGGCCGGCTCCAACTCTAGCTGGTGATATCCGGAGTTCAGGTCCAGCTTCGAAAACCACTTCGCCCCGTTGAGGTCCGCTATGATGTCCTCCATGGTGGGCGTGATATGCCTCTCGCACTTGACGGCGGTGTTTGGGAGTCTCATATCCACACATAGGCGAATGGCTCCTGGCTGCTTCGGTTTGGGGGCCACGACCAGCGGGGAGACCCATGGTGTCGGTCCCGACACTTTTTCTATTACCCCCAGCTCTTCGAGCTTCCGTAGCTCCTCTTCTACTTGTGGCCGTAGATTGAAGGGTACCCGCCTATGCCTGAGTGCGACGGGCCTCACGGTGGGGTCTATGTGAAGTTTGAACTTCCTCCCCTTGAGCTTGCCAAGGCCCTTGAACAATTCGGGGAAGTCTTTGAGCATAAAGTCAGCATGGGCCTGGTGCACCTGGTTGGCGAAGAAAACCAGGCCGAGATCTTCCGCGGTATGGCAGCTCAGGAGAGTGCCTTTCTTGCCTTCAGTGATGTGGAACTTGGTCGGTCTCTGTGGAGTAGTCTCCGTTGACAACCGCGGTTTGGATTACCCCTCGGAGCGGGAGCGGTTCCGTACTTCCATATGTGTATATTCTTGCCGTGGACGGTGACAGCGTCGGCTTCGGGGACATACTGTCGTACTGCTCCGAATCCATGACGTTGACGGATGCCCCTGTGTCTATCAGCGCATTGACGTTCGTCCCGTCGACGGTGATGGAGCACATGGGTGGAGGCCGTCGTTTCGTAGATGCTCGGCTGACATAGGAGACGATGTATACTTCGTCGTCTTCGTCGTCCTCATACCTGGGCCGACGGTCTTGTGCTTCGGTATCCGGTGGGGGCCGGTCTTGGTCGAGCGATAGCTGGTGAATTCGCTGCGTCACTGCACGGGCACGTGGGCCTGCCGATTTGAATTTGCCTCCCCGGCAAACGGCGGCAAAGTGATTGAGACGCCCACATTTGAGACACGTCTTGCCTCTGGCGCTGCACGTGGCGGCGGCCGGGTGGTCTTCACCGCAGTACCCACAGCGGTTTGTCCGTGGAGGGCCTTGTCTCTGCCTCGCTGGCGGGAATCGTCGGTGAATGGCGTCCACCCGCTCTTCCTTGATGGTCGGGGTTCGCGCCATCGTTGGAACGATGACTGGAGTGCGCAACGCCACCTCCATCTCTTCAGCCCTCGCATCCGACAGTTCATGAGATCTGGCCAGGACGAGGATCTCATCAAGCGAAATTCCTGGCTGCCTGAGGATCAATTTGCGTAGAAGCTTTGACTTACATCCGACAATTATTTGGTCCCTGATCTCTTCCCTGGGTCCGTGAACGGGCATGTGCTCGCAAGTCGACGGAGCCGGGCATAATACATGTCAACGGATTCAGATTCAGTCTGCCAGGCGCGCTTAAACTTGAACTTCTCGAAGTCGTTGTTTAACTGCGGGTCAAAATGGGCGTTGAGGGCCGCGACCGCGGCGTCGTAGTCGTCCTCGGCACCGGTGTTTGGGAGCGACTCGAATAGGTCGTAGATTTCCTGACCCCCATAGAGGATGAGTAGTGACCTCTTCACCGTACCATCGGTTTCTCTGGTTCCCTTGAAGTATAGATTGAGGCGTCCGACCCACGCTCGCCATCGGAGGGCAGCGGTGGCTGGGTCCGACGTTTCGCTGAATGGCGGGATGGGCGCTGCGCCGGCGTGCAGGTGGGCAGGTTGTGCAGGAGTAGTGGGCCCAGCAGGGGCCTGGTTCCCCGCCTGGGTGTTGGCCTGTGGGGGAATAGCAGGTGGCGGAGGCTGGACGACGCCATCTTGTACTGCGCCAGCGTCGTCCTGATTCATGGTGGCGCTGTTGTTGAGGAGGTGTGGCGCTTTCCGGGGTCGTGTTGGTGCACCTAGCAGGGTGCCTGGGGTCTGCTGCACGCTGGTGACCTTGGGTGTAGTGATAGACTCTAGTGTCTTCCCCTTTGCTCAGTCAATTGCCTTTTCCACAGGGCAGCAGGTCTTCCAGAACCCCTGTTCAGTGGCAGGAGCGGGGCTCGAAGTGCAATGGCCAATGCTTGTTTGTTTCTCCGCGTTCCGTGTTCAGGCAGAGGCGTGCCGGAACTGCAGCAGCCAATGCTTGATGCAGCGTGCCGAGGGAGAGAGAGAGAGCAGCGCGGAGCCCAGCGCGCACAAGTGGCGGAGGCGTCTCCCTGGGGTCTCCGAAGGAGAAGAAGAGGCGGGCCTGCTCCGGGCCTCGAACACGTGGTTCCGCCGGTGCCTTTGATCCCCTCGCCGGCCGGCGAGATGCGGGGGCGCGGTGAGCGCGCGCAGGCGGGGCAGAAGGATCACTCACCCGCAGGAAGCGAAGGCTGCGCACCAGCACCACGAGTCCCGCCGGCTGAAGGCGCACCCTCACGGGTGACGCGTGGGCGGGTCTCGGTCTCCGGGTGCCGCGTGCAGGAGCGGCTGGGCGCCGCGGCCGGAGCACACACAGCAGGAAAAGCAGGAGGCGGCGGGCACGCGTGGCATACGACCGCCTCGTCGCCAATGTAGAGTGGTAGGTGAGGCCTACCACGTGCTTATGTAATGCAGGTAATAAGGGCACACAGACACTAGATAGCAGTTAGCTGGAAAGACCACGAGCGGTCTTCCGCTTGTTTATTTATACCCCGGCGCGAGCCCGCCCCGGGGTTGTGCGTGCGTGCATGGGGGAAAAGCAACAATGTAGTGGAGAGCCCGAGTGGCTCTCTACACCTGGTTTGTCCGAGTGCCTCACAACTTGTTTTTTCTACAGCGCCAAGAGGCCATATCCTGAGCTGAACATGCGCTATTAATAGATTGGCTTTCTTGGGTCATTATGAGATTACTTGGACTGAATAAAGGAGAGGAGCCATTGACATACCCCAGCATGAGCAAAATATTTGAGTGACGTAGATTGACATAGTTTGGGCTGATTATGTTTAGAGGATCTGTTAATGAACTTTTTGGTTAGCCAAAAGAACGGTAAAAAAATCAAACAAAAGCCTAAAAATAGTGAAGCCTTCCACTTATATACTAAGCAAAACAAATGGACATCGATGTAGTTAAATGTGCGGCCCAATAAAAAATTCAAAAGCGATCAATAGAATTTATGTGAGAACTATTGCATTGCATCAAGGACAACAGGAGGTGGGGGAGCACGGATAGCGGGAGTGCGGGGGAGGGGATAGGGGTAGAAGGGGGCAAGAATGCACGGACAAGGTAGTACTCACAGTCTAAATAACACATAGCACTGTACTGTGTAACACTCGAAGTAAAGGGGCCAGTAGCAGTGGGAGGGTACAAATGACGACATGGCCATAATAAGGTAGGACTAACAAGCCTCATAAATAATCAATCAGAAGGCAGCAATAAAGAAAGACAATGACACAAGACAATTAAAAACTGGGGCGGTGAGTGGGTGGAGCTTCCACAGAGTTTCCACTCCATACTCCATTACTGCATGCCTCGTAACGTGAGCAGCTCATGTTCGCTGCCGCTGTAGACTCGACCAAAAAACTACACAAAAGGTAGCGTGTAAAATGGGCTAATATTACCATCCTGAGGTTTTTGTCAGGATTCAGATGCCGGTAGCGCACTAACTGCTCTCAGCGCATACCGAGCTCCGAAAAGCCAATACCAAACTACAATTCCCGGCGTCCACAGCGAGCCACATCATGTGACTCAGGTGCGATGCCGAGATCAGGTTCAAGAGAGCGACGGAAATCGGGCAGACTCGCCGATTATTCGTTTTGGATTGCAGGGTCGGACTTCTCACGCCAGGATTACTTGGATATAGGGCGGTAAGAGTGCTTCGGCGCATATCCTGAGACAGCCTTTTTTTTTGTTGCGGTAACCTTCACCGTCTCGTAGAGACTCTTCTTTTGGCTGGGACCTGCCGGCTGGCTGTCTTGGGCAGAGGAGGTTAGGCGCCTTCCGTGGTGCTTGGGTGTTTGTTTCCCTGTTGGAGAAAACGAGGGATTACCGGTTTCATGCAGGGAATCATTCCACACCCGTGACCACTGAACTGATAAAAATTACATTTATCTGTTACAAGCATGTTGTAATTTCCTAAATGTAATCCTGGTACATTCCGTACCCCCTCCCTTTCTGCCCCTGTTGGGCTGACCCTTTGTGTTGTCAACATTCCATGGTGCACTCCTGATCAGTACCTGACTGGCAGGGCCATGGATGTCGTTTGTTCCATACCTAAATAAAATACATCAATGGATTTGTGGTGTGGTCAATTATAATACTGGCGACGATAGTTGGGAGGAGGCCAACGTGCGACATCCCCTCCATTTGTTGCCCAGGACCAGTGAAGTGAAGGAAAGAAGAATAAAGAAGAGGAAGGAAAATAACTCCAGTTTGAGTACAGCTACATGAGGTAGAAGTTTATGCCTAACTGAAGTGAGTCTAGAAATAAGAAGAAGTGTAATGCTTAAAAGGAAAAAGTAACTAAGTGGGATGAGGAAGAGAGAAGGTGCGTGAAGACCTGAAGAATGTGTGACAACTGTGAAAGGAAGTTGAAGACAAAAGAGGCAGATTGGCGAGCTGGTGATTGTGAACAGCTGTGAGGAAACGATCTGCCGAAGTGACGAGCTGTGACAGAGGGAAATAAGTGATACTTACAGTACGCCCGGTTCATAGAGAAGTGGTTTAAGAGGCGACTGTGAGGCAGCCCCGCTTGAGGAGAACGGAGCCATGAAAGTGACCGGAGCAAGCAGCGGAAAGCCGACGGAGGGATGTTGATGACGAACATCGTTCGGTGAGAGAGGCATTGGTGTGACAGGAGTGAGCGGTGGTGCAGTCTGTTGAGAGGTAGAAGTCCTGTGGTGGACGGAGCTTTGGCGGAATCGGAGCAAACTGTGACTGACTGGTGAAAGGAAGTGAGGCGGCACATTGTGCGGTGAGAGGAGTCTTCAGGAGAACAGGGACGGACTTGCAGCGTGTGAGGAAACGTGAACACCTCGGTGAGGGCGAGAGAGGCGCATCGGGAGACCCTGTGTTGAACGGAGCTTCGGGGGAATTAGAGCAAGCGGCGACTGGCCGGTGAAGTGAAAGTGAGGCGGCACATTGTGCAGTGAATGGAGTCTTCAGGAGAACAGGGACGTTCTCGAAGCGTGTGAGGAAATGTGAACATCCTTGTAAAGCGAGAGAGGCGCATCGGAAAACAAAGAGATTTCGTCAGCGGCTGATTCAACAAAAGATCTCTGTGAAGCACATTGGCAGATTCAACAAAAAAAAAACTGTACAAGAAAGCAAAACAAGGTTGGAGAAAATAATAGAGTAACTCAGAATCCTTTCTGAAGGGGTGGTGTGCACAGAAGCTGAGGATTCGGCGTAATTGACTATTTTAAGTGACGTAAGAAGTAGAGACTACAGGCAGTGCATAGCGGAGTTCTGGAAGGATCTGAGGAGACTAGGACGTGTGAGGCGGCAGTGGAACAGTCCAGTGAGATTGAGAGTGGTGGTGAGGAAGCTAAAATTTCAGTCAGCGGCTGATTCCACAAGCGGCGTTGTGGAACTTGTTGGCAGATTCACTAGGGAGAAAAAGGAAAAGTAGAAAAACTCGTTGAAGAACTAAGGAACCTAAATATTTGGGTCACCTAGAGTGTATGGGGAGCACCATAGGAAAGTTGTGACAAGAAATAATTTTGTGCATAACAGATGTTGAAGGATTTTACAAGTAAATGTGGTGAAAGGTAATTGTAAATGAGGTACAGGGAGGCAAAGGAAGTATAGAAGTAAAGTAGTGAATTTTAGGTGTAAATCATATTATTGTAACGGTTCATGGGAAGTTAGTGAAACAGCAGGTAAGCAAATGTATTGTAGACGTAGCACAAATTAAGGGTATAGGCATACGCGGAAGAAACACCTGGCAAACAGTACTGCGCTAATATAGCAATTAGGTAGTACTCAGGGTGTTAGTAGTACAATTAGTAGCGAGTGTTCCCACAAAGCTAGTCACCATAGATATGGCGGCAGCTAGCATGAACCAACCGCCACCCTCCTTAACAGAGGAAGGGAAGCCAGTGCTGCCATGGAAAGATTGAAGAAAGGGTTTTGAATCCTATCTGGTTGCAATAGGTGCAAGTGGGTTTCAGCTATAAGGAGGCAGAATATACTCCTGATAAATCTAGGAACTGAGGGAAGGAACGTTTTTGACAGCCTTCCAGATCTGGAATGGGTAGTAGAAGGAGGTGACATGGATATATATGATCTAAGCTTGAAGAAACTGGAGTTGCAATATGCTCATAAGATAAATGCTGTGTTAGAAAGACACAAGTTTTATGGAAGGGTACAAGGGAAATGTGAGAAGGTAGGGAACTACATAGCATGCCTGGGAGGGTTGGCAAACACATGTGAATGTAATGATCCAACAGAATCACTTATAAGAGATCAGTTGGTGAGGTGCACCAACAATAAGAAAATCCAGGAGAAGTTGTTGGTAGGAAATCCAGATTTGAGAAATGCTATAGATATAGCCAAGAGTGTGGAACACAGAGCAGAATGTGTGAAAGAAATTAATATACTTGAGGGGAGCAAGGTAAATGAAATTGGTGACAGTAGGGAGGACAACAGAGGAGTTTATGCTGTAAAGATTACTAAGGGAAGATAATTTTATGAGGAACAAAACAAAGAGAGATACGACGAGGGGAACAGACTGAAATGTTTAAGGTGCGGTAGTACAGGACATTTAGCGAACAGCATCAGATGCTTGGCTAGAACCGCGACTTGCAGGAAATGTAACAGAAAAGGGCATTTTGAAAGAGCATGCAAGGATATTTCAAAAAAATCTGTGAATTTAGTAAGCAACTGTGATGTAAGTGAAGAGGGTTATGTGTTATGCATAGACAACAAACATGGGAACTTTGTCAGAGGGGTAACATTACCTAAATGTGTAATTGATCTTAATGATGATGCAATAGAAGTATATGCAGATTCATGTTTGCAATTTACTTTTATCAATGTGAAGACATACAAGGAAAAATCACAGAAAAGAGGGGTAATGTTGCAAACTCCTGATGCATGCCCGGTTGGTTACAGCAGAGAGAAAATACCCTTGGAAGGAATTATCACTAGTACACTATTTTTTAAGGGAAGAAGCCCCGTAGGTAAGGTCTATGTGGTGACAGTGGGCCAAACTTACTGGGATGGGCACATCAGAGAGAGCAAAGGATGAAACTAGACTCCACAGCTGAAGAGCCAGTTATGCTAGCAGGAAGAAGAGCTTGTGGTGTAGAAGTGGTAGAAGAGCTAAAAGAAGTTCCCATTGAGAATTCGTTTCTGGCGAAGGAACCTTCTAAAGAAGAAAAAGGAAAATATTTAAGGTAGGAGGGGATAGAGCCTGCGGAGATCTCTGAATGGGTTGCGACCATAGAAACAATAGCGGAAGAAAGCAATAACAAAATAGGACTATGCTGTGACGAGGTGAAGTACAAGAGAATGAATGCACCTTTTATTGGTCAGTTGGAAACAGGAATGGACACTGTAATAATTACAGATGCAGGTACTAATGGAATAGGAGCCACCCAGTGCAAAGGTGTAGAAGGGGAAGGAAAGATAATGGTCCTTGCTTCAGGGTCCCTAACTGAAGCTGAATCATGGTATTCTGAAGAGGAGAAAGTGGTTGTGGTGTGTCATTGGGCAGTCAGACATCTCCGAGCTGAGGAGGAAATTGAAGTCATACCCAAACTGGAAGCACCAGTGGCCAGAGGTTGGCCAAAGAAATGTGGAGGACTAGTAGAACAAGGGAAGGACTGTTGGGAGGTCAGACACAATTTAGTCGTTCAAGGACAGAACCTGTTCAGAGGGAGGAAACTGATGGCACAGGAGAACATGAGAGAAAGTATTGTAAGTGTGATTCTGGAGGGCAATTTTGGTTACAGTCTAACGGAAAACAAAGTCAAAATTCTTCACTGGTGGCCATGAGTGGACACCATGGTAGAGAGATAAGTTAGACATTGCAGCAATTGTGCTAAGAATGATAAGACAAAATTGAGCAGGGAAGATCCTGTAGCGGCAGTTGAAGTACCTAATACACCAGGGGAGAAATTAGCAATGGACATTGTGGGACCCCGGAAGGTAAAAAGTAGGAAAGGCAGGGTCATCATCTCCCTGGTTGACTATCACTCCAAGTGAGTGGTGAGGATAATTGTGGAAAATGTGAGTACTAGCTCGGAAATAGTGTCCTTGCAAGAAATGTTCAGGAATGAAGTAGTTCCTCAAACATGGGTGATGGAACCAACTACCTCTGAACATAAAAACCTGTCCATCTTTAGAAACCTTTAGAAAGGAAGTAAAAACATGGCTTTTCTCCTAATGAACATCAGACACTGCCGTATAGCTGTAAAGGATTTATCTTAGCGCCAAGACGCCCATGGGCAATCGTTGCGCTCTATAAATTTATAAATCAAATCAAATCAAATCAAATCATGGACAAAGGAACCCAGAGGATTCTGTAACAAATCAGTGAATTCTTGCATACAAACAACATTGCGCTGTCCTAGAGTGAATGGCAGCAGTGGGAAAAGCCCTAGAAGAAACTAATGGGTTGTACCCGGTCACGCCACTCAGTGTGACAGGGTTATCTCCGTTTAAATTAAGGGAACAAAGAGGAAGATGAGTTCTTTATGGCTGAGGGGAAAGGAGGAGGAGATGAATGATAAAGAACAGATTGCAGGAAGAATAAGGAAATATCAGGATAAGATGTAAATATGCACTACGTAGATCTGGACTACCTGAACAGGACATGGGAAGTTGGAGGGGTAAAGGCTTGCTCCCCTGATCAGTCCACTTGGGGTCTAGTTCTTGAGAGGCTGAGAGACTACATCATATGGGGAGTACCTGTTGTGTGCTGTTCGGTAATTGGGTAGGAGATTGTAGTATGTATTGCATTTATTATACTTGCTTGCTTTAAGGAATGTTATATGCGAGTTCTTATTGTGTGTTCTTAGAATGCCATGTTTGCTATGACACGACCATTACGAGCCTGTTACTCATCTTTGCTGGTCGTGGGTTGATTTACTCTTGACATTAAACCACTTATGGTAAATCCACAACTTGGATCTCATCTCTTATTTCCTCAACAAGCATACTACATTTATTGGCGACGATTTGAAGCTTGTTTAGATCAAACCCACCGACGTGAGCAGATCGACTTTTGAACTCTAAAGCCACCGTGTCTCAACCGTTTCAGGCAATTCGGATTTTGCCTTTGAAACATCGTCTTAATTTAACGGGACTACAACAAAAACTGTGAGTTATTTCCTCTTTGTCAAATACCTGAAAGCGATCTTCAAAACTTTGGCCTTGCAACACCGTTTATTCAAACGCGAGAAGCATTCTGGTCTCGCGAACCAAGCCGACTTGTTGTCTGTTCACGCGCCGCTTTCAAATAATCTTACTTCTCTTCCCGCTTTACAACCTGTTTCCAATACCATTGGTGCGGGGGATGGTAGGGAGGTCGGTCGCAGAATCAGATCTGTTCCTGTGAGACTCCATGATTATGTTTTGAATTAGTGTTTTTTTTTTTCTTATGTTAGCGTATTTATCTGTACTGTATTTTTATCTGTAATTTAGGTTTATTTATTAGGGGAAGGATGTGTAGTATGTATTGCATTTATTATACTTGCTCGCTTTAAGGAATGTTATATGCGAGTTCTTATTGTGTGTTCTTAGAATGCCATGTTTGCTATGTCACGACCATTACGAGCCTGTTACTCATCTTTGCTGGTCGTGGGTAGATTTACTCTTGACATTAAACCACTTATGGTAAATCCACAACTTGGATCTCATCTCTTATTTCCTCAACAAGCATACTACAGAGATGTGTTGTAATTTCCTAAATGCAATATTGGTACATTCCGTCCCCCCTTCCTTTCTGCCCCTGTTGGGCTGATCCTTTGTGTTGTCAACATGGTGCACTCCTGATCAGTACCTGACTGGCAGGGCCATGGATGTCGTTTGTTCCACACCTAAATAAAATACATCAATGGATGTGTAGTGTGGTCAATTATAATAAAGCACTCTTGGATAAGGTCAATCATCATTTGTTTTGTTCTTTGGAAACTATAAGAAACCTTTTCAGTTTACCTTTGTCGTAGCAGTAGTTCTTTGTTGTGCTTTGAGAGGAACGCCTGCGTAAATTTAGACTTTGCAGGAGTATTGGATTCATGTGCTACTCTTGACCTCTATTGACTATATTGGTTAAGAGACCCTAATTTTGTTTACAAAGATTCAAGTAAGCTTGACCATGATTTAATATATTTCGTCATATCTTACATTTATTTCCAGAAGAGAGAGAGAACGTTATAAAGGGGTGGCGATGACACAGACTGGCAGTACCCTGTAAGATGCAGGCCTTTTGATAGGTGTGTTACGAAGGTTAACAAAGAATAGAAGAAGTATTTAGGGAAGTAGGAAGATTCTCTCTTATTTGTTCTTTCATGTTTTGTTGAGTTTTCCTTTGATAGCGGTATCGTGAACCTGCCTCCACCCTCTTCTCTCTTCTAAAGACAGCTGTACTTCTTTATTGTTTCAAGTAGGGGTTATGGTATAGAGGGGTTTAGTACAAAAAATAGGTAAAAGAAAGGAAACCTAGAAGCTTATGTGGGACACCCCCGCGCCGCACGGCCACCAGCTGCTGCGTGTGTTCCCCTCTGCCTGCCTTCTGCCTCGCCGCCGGCCTCGCTGACGCCGTGGTCGCTCCCCTCTGGTTTCCCAGTTGTTTTGCCCTAAATTTGTGCTTGTCTGTTTCTGCCGTCTGCTCGCGTATTTTGCTGTTTTTCCTTGTTTTGCCCGTAATTTGTGCTTGTCTGTTGCTGCCGTCTGCTCGCGTATTTTGCTGTTTTTCCTTGTTTTGCCCGTAATTTGTGCTTGTCTGTTTCTGCCGTCTGCTCGCGTATTTTGCTGTTTTTATTTGTTTTGCCCTAAATTTGTGCCTGTTACTTTCATTGTATCCCCTGTGCCGTGTCCAGTTTCCTTCCTGATTGGCCGCCTACCTCGCCGCCCTCCGCTCTCGCTTCCCGCCACCGCCATTGGCCCCGCCCCTTTTTCTCTTCTGTTCCCTCCCCGCTCCCGCCTCCCAGCTGCTCCGCCCACCCGCGCACTTGGCCTTAAATGGCGACCGTGCAGCGCAGGTGAGTGTGACCCACTTGTGGGACACCCCCGCGCCGCACGGCCACCAGCTGCTGCGTGTGTTCCCCTCTGCCTGCCTTCTGCCTCGCCGCCGGCCTCGCTGACGCCGTGGTCGCTCCCCTCTGGTTTCCCAGTTGTTTTGCCCTAAATTTGTGCTTGTCTGTTTCTGCCGTCTGCTCGCGTATTTTGCTGTTTTTCCTTGTTTTGCCCGTAATTTGTGCTTGTCTGTTGCTGCCGTCTGCTCGCGTATTTTGCAGTTTTTCCTTGTTTTGCCCGTAATTTGTGCTTGTCTGTTTCTGCCGTCTGCTCGCGTATTTTGCTGTTTTTATTTGTTTTGCCCTAAATTTGTGCCTGTTACTTTCATTGTATCCCCTGTGCCGTGTCCAATTTCCTTCCTGATTGGCCGCCTACCTCGCCGCCCTCCGCTCTCGCTTCCCGCCACCGCCATTGGCCCCGCCCCTTTTTCTCTTCTGTTCCCTCCCCGCTCCCGCCTCCCAGCTGCTCCGCCCACCCGTGCACTTGGCCTTAAATGGCGACCGTGCAGCGCAGGTGAGTGTGACCCACTTGTGGGACACCCCCGCGCCGCACGGCCACCAGCTGCTGCGTGTGTTCCCCTCTGCCTGCCTTCTGCCTCGCCGCCGGCCTCGCTGACGCCGTGGTCGCTCCCCTCTGGTTTCCCAGTTGTTTTGCCCTAAATTTGTGCTTGTCTGTTTCTGCCGTCTGCTCGCGTATTTTGCTGTTTTTCCTTGTTTTGCCCGTAATTTGTGCTTGTCTGTTGCTGCCGTCTGCTCGCGTATTTTGCTGTTTTTCCTTGTTTTGCCCGTAATTTGTGCTTGTCTGTTTCTGCCGTCTGCTCGCGTATTTTGCTGTTTTTATTTGTTTTGCCCTAAATTTGTGCCTGTTACTTTCATTGTATCCCCTGTGCCGTGTCCAGTTTCCTTCCTGATTGGCCGCCTACCTCGCCGCCCTCCGCTCTCGCTTCCCGCCACCGCCATTGGCCCCGCCCCTTTTTCTCTTCTGTTCCCTCCCCGCTCCCGCCTCCCAGCTGCTCCGCCCACCCGCGCACTTCGCCTTAAATGGCGACCGTGCAGACGCGCAGCGGTCACGCGCAGCGGGTGCGCCGATTGTGCGCCGAAGGCGCGCCAAAGGTAAGCCCGTCTGCGCCCGTCCGCGACCGGATCGCGACCAGTGCCAGGACCCCTGGCCCACGAAGACCCCGACCGACCCGCCTGACGTACTCCGCCGCCACCCTCACCGCTCTCAACACCGGCCGACTCCCAGAATGCCATCAAGCCTCTCCACGACGTACCCACGGACCCTTCAGCTGCCACGCCTGCAAGTTCACCTGCATCCGGACCTGCCTCGCACCAGCACCCACCAAGCCGAACACCAGCAGTACCCACCTCAAGTGCATCCTGCTCAACACCCGCTCCATCCACAGACATGCCATCGAACTCTGGAACCTCCTCGACACCACAGCTCCAGACGTTGCCTTCCTCACGGAGACCTGGATGAACGCCTCTTCAGCTCCCGACATCGCCATCGCCATCCCAGAGGGCTACAAGATCGTCCGGAGGGACCGAAACGCCAACCAGATGGGAGGAGGCATCGCCATCATCCACAGGAGCACCATCCGTCTCACGACCAGCACCGACAACTCCCTGACCACCGCCGAACACCTGCATTTCCAGATCCACACCAACCCGAACACCACCCTCAGAGGCACCCTGATCTACCGACCCCCTGGACCACGCACACAATTCAGCGAGGACATCGCCGACTTCGTCAGCCCACATGCCCTCCCCTCCGCTGACTACATCCTCCTGGGAGACCTCAACTTCCATCTGGAGAACAACAACGACCGCAACACCAGCACCCTGCTCGACAACCTCACCAACCTGGGACTCAAGCAACTGGTGTCCACCCCCACCCACCTCGCCGGACACACACTCGACGCTGTCTTCTCATCCAGCAAGGACATCAACTTCAGCCACACCACAGAGCTTCAATGGACGGACCACAGCTGCGTCCACTTCACCTTCAAGAAAACAACGACCCATCACCACCAGCAACAGACCGCCCGCAGAAGCTGGAACAAGATCACAGCAGACCAGCTCGCCACCTCCCTGAGCCAGCACCCTCCTGCCAGCTCAGCGAACCCCAGCCAGGCCGCCGACAACCTCACGAAGTGGATCAGCAACTGCGCGGACGAACTCGCCCCGCTGAGGACCCCGCCCAGCAGACCCGGCAGCAAGAAAGCCCCATGGTTCACCGACGAACTCAAGAGCTCCAAGAAGAACTGCCGAGCCCTCGAGAAAGTCTGGAGAAGGGAACCGACACCGGACAACAGGACCTCCTTCAAACTTGCCACCCGGAAACACCACCAGCTGATCCGCGCCGCCAAGAAAACAGCATTCAAGGACCGGCTGGACAACAACGCACACAACTGCAAGGAACTCTTCAACATCGTCAAAGAGCTTTCCAACCCCAGCGCAGGAAACAACGACATCACCCCATCGCAAGACCTCTGCAACTCCCTGGCTTCATACTTCCACAACAAGATCGCGGACATACACAACAGCTTCAACAACCAACCAACGCACACCATGACCGAACAACCACCCCCCACCACCACCCTCCACGCCTGGACCCCGATCAGCACCGAAGACACCATCCGCACGATGAACTCCATCCACTCCGGATCACCGACCGACCCCTGCCCTCACCACGTCTTCAACAAAGCCGACGCTGTCATCGCACCCCACCTGCGAGACATCATCAACACATCCCTCGACACCACCATCTTCCCCGAGAGCTGGAAACACGCCGAACTCAGCGCCCTACTCAAGAAACCAACAGCGGACCCCACCGACCTCAAGAATTACCGCCCCATCTCGCTCCTCCCGTTTCCAGCCAAAGTCATCGAGAAGACCGTCAACAAGCAGATGGCCGCTTTCCTCGAGACGAACGGATCCCTCGACCCCTCACAGTCCGGCTTCCGAGCCAACCACAGCACCGAGACCGCCCTCATCGCCGCCACCGACGACATCCGAGCCCTGATGGACAATGGAGAAACAGCGGCCCTCATCCTCCTAGACCTCTCCGCGGCATTCGACACGGTCTGCCACCGCACCCTAGTACGGCGCCTCAGCAACGTCGGAATCCAGGACAAGGCGCTGGAATGGATCACCTCCTTCCTCGACGGGAGAACACAGAGAGTCCGCCTACCACCGTACAAGTCAGAGGCCACCGAAGTCATCTGCGGCGTCCCCCAAGGATCATCTCTGAGCCCCACCCTCTTCAACGTCTACATGAGCCCCCTCGCGGCCATCGTACGCAAACACAACCTCAGCATAATCTCCTACGCCGACGACACCCAGCTGATCCTCTCCCTGACCAACAACCCCGCCGCCGCCAGAGCCAACCTGCACGAAGGGATGAAAGAGGTAGCCGAGTGGATGACGACCAGCCGCCTGAAACTGAACTCGGACAAGACGGAGGTCCTCATCCTGGGCTCCTCTCCCTCCGCCTGGGACGACTCCTGGTGGCCTCCCGCCCTGGGCACCGCACCCAAACCGACAGACCATGCACGCAACCTGGGCTTCATCCTGGACTCCTCCCTCTCCATGACCAGGCAAGTCAACAACGTCTCCTCGGCATGCTTCAACATCCTACGCATGCTACGGAAGATCTTCTGGTGGATCCCCACCGAGACCAGGAAGACCGTTACCCAGGCCCTCGTCACCAGCCGACTGGACTACGGCAACGCCCTCTACGCCGGGACCACCGCCAAGCTCCAGAAGAGACTCCAGCGGATCCAGAACGCCTCAGCCAGACTCATCCTCGACATCCCACGAACCAGCCACATCTCCGGACATCTGCGAGACCTTCACTGGCTCCCCGTCAACAAAAGAATCACCTTCCGCCTCCTCACCCACGCACACAAAGCCCTACACGACCAAGGCCCGAGCTACCTCAACAGCCGAGTCAACTTCTACGCTCCCAAACGCCACCTCCGATCAGCCAACCACGCCCTCGCCGCCGTCCCCCGCATCCGAAGAGCGACTACAGGAGGAAGGTCCTTCTCCCACCTGGCCGCCAAGACCTGGAACTCCCTCCCGACCGACCTGCGCCTGACCCAAGACCACCTCTCCTTCAGGAAGAAGCTGAAGACCTGGCTGTTCGAGCAGTAGCGGCTCCCCCCCCCCCCCAGCGCCTTGAGACCCCACGGGTATGTAGCGCGCTTTATAAGTGTCACTGATTGATTGATTGATGATTTGTTTTGTTTCCCTTCTCAGATCTCCCTCCCCGCTGTTCCTACCCTTTCCTTCCCCCGCTCAATCACCTCAACAGTCTGTGGGTATTCACCGTCCAGACTTGGGGTGGTTCAGAGGTGGGCCCCCATTGAGCATCGGCACGATCCTGAGGAATAGATGTTGACGAGCCTGACAAAGTTCTAGAGACATTTACAAGTCACTTAGCCTGCGGCTCAGACAAGGCTTTGCAAATGCACTTTAGCCCTGAGCCTTACTGGTAGCCCCGATTTTATTTCAGTGCTGTTGATCCACCACAGCTCTGAAGTAGCACCCTACATCTGACATTTAGTTCCCTAAACTACACACATCTCTGCACTGCAATCCTGAACATCACCCCCTATGATGACCCAAACTATAAGGGATCAGGAAGATACTGGGTCTGGGGATGGACAGGGGGTAGTTGCAGGGCCTAGGAGTATGAAAGGGGCATGGAGGGGGGTGTGGCAGGAAGTGGGACTGTGACAGGAATGGGGCAGAAGAAGGTAGTGAACATGTGGCAGGGGCTGACATGGAAAGGGAATGTTAGAGAGATGTGGCGGTGACAGGGAATGGGTGTAAGACAGGATTTGGAACAGTGACAGGTAATAGGTGTGTCCCTGGGGATGGGACTGTGACAAGAAATGGGCATAAACTGGGGTTTTGGCCAGTGAAAGAGCGTGGGTATAAGCCAGGGTTTGGGGCAGTGGCTGTGTGTGGGCACATGCCAGCCTTTGGGGCAGTGCCAGGGAGTGGACATTAGCCAGGGTTTGGGACAGTTACTGAAAATGGGAATGATCCAGAGTTTGGGACTATCGCAGGGAGTGGGGGGTGCCAGGGTTTGGGACAGTTGAAGGGAATGGGCATGAGCTAGGCTTTGAGACCACAGTGACAGAGACTGGATGTGTACCAGGGTTAGGGACAGTGATAGGGAACAGACATGAGATGGGGTGGACAATGACAGGGATTGGGCGGGAGATAGGGGCTTGGACAGTGGCAGGGAATAGGCATGAGCCAGGTTTTAGGACGGCATCAGGGAATAGGCATGAGATGGGGTTTGGGACAGTGACAGGGAGTGGGCGTGAATTGAGATTGAGACAGTGACCAAGAATTGGTGTGAGACAGAGTTTTGGGTGAGTGACAGGGAATGGGCAGTAGATTGAGTTTGGGACAGTGACATGGATTGAGTGTAAACTGGGGTTTGGGACAGTAAAAAGTAGTGAGTAACAGATGGGGGTCGGGACAGGGAATAGGAATAGGCGTGAGCCGGGGTTTGGGATAGTGACGGGGAGTGGCATGAGTCGGTGTATTGGCCAGTGGCAGAAACATGTAAAGAGACATGGATTGGGAGAGGGTACCGTCAAACTCCCCTGCCACACCCCCCTTCCTGGTTACCACACTTGCCGAATGTCACTTTGAACTATTGAAAATAGCCAACAAGGCCTTGCCCTCAATTTACCCCTTTTAAAAGGTCACACAATATTAAACATTCTCCAGTGGTCTATAAAATACAATAATTGATGGACCTTTCTTCACTCTTTCCAGACATCTACCTGTCAACCTCTAGCTTCAAAGACATCAGTGACATCAATGGTATAAGAGGGGGTTTCCATTAAGATGATTTGGGAATTAACACTTTTTTGATGGTGATATTGGCTTAAGGAGTGAATGACTCCATTATAGCCTGTGAAGGCATTTCTTTGTTTGTAGGATGAAGAGAAGTAAAACAAGCATTTGCAATGCCATAGATACCATTAGGCAACAGAAATGTAACCAGTCTAACTTTGAAAATGGCCTACCACTGTACAAGGAAGGCGTGCTGCTGTGATTTTAGTAAATTTTGAACCGTGTGAGCTAGAGACTTTTATTTGTAATCAAAATCTGTAGATTATACAGCAGTTGATGGATTATGAGGCTAATATGGCAGATCCATATTTAAGCAAAAAACGCAGCGGTTGCACAATGACATCATTCCAGCGGCCCTATGTATGTATGGTGAATAGATAGTGTTGCGAGCGGCACACAACAGATAGGAAGGAAGATAGGGAGAGCTAGGTAGTTGGTTAAGGAAGTGGTGAATGAACTAGAGACAGAGAAGCAGGAAGTGTGTGTGAAGGAGACAAAGAAGGGGGAGTGGGCTACAGGTGCCTAAAGAGGGAGGACTTGCCTATGCAGAAGATACTCTACAAAGAAGAGTAGAGCTTGTGTTTGAGGGATGGAAACCTTGAAAGTGTTTGGGAAATAAATTGTGTTCAAAGAGTTGAAGTGAACTACATGAGAGAAGTGGGAAGAGTGCATGAGAGAGCAAGAGAGAGCGATAAAAGAGAGTATGAGAGAGAGAGATAAAGGGCTGGCAGAGAGAATGCCAAACATGTAGCGGAGCTGAAACACGAGCTGGAAAGAAAATGCCATCACATGCTTTAAGGGCTGAGAATCCTTATTACTTGGCTCTCATTGTACCAGGTTTTCAGGGTGTCTCTGGGCGTAAAGAGGGTTAACAAAGCACCTTGAGGATACAGAAGAGACATCAAGGTAACCGCTGGTCAAGGAGGGGATAACTAATGTGCCTGTGGAATAACCAAGGTGCCCGTAGGATGTGCAGGGGATGTTAAGCTGCCCTCAGATTGCAGAAGGACTACCAAAGTGTACCTGGGAACCCCGGAGGGATAGCAAGAAGCCAGGAGAGGTACCAAAGTGCCCTGATGATAAAAGTCAATTTAGAAGGCAATTAGACCATGATAAGGCATCAGGATGTTACCAGGATGCACTAGCGACTGCAGGATGCTTGGGAGCAGTAGATACCCTAAGGTGCCTTCAGGACAAGGAGAGGCTATTAAGGATGTGACAGAGTGCCTCATAGGATCTGAGGTGATCCTTGCATATAGTAGGAGTTTACAAAGCGATCTCACAACAGGAAACCTCGTGGCGTAGTAGGGAGCCTGAGGTGCACTCAGGATGCAGAGACCACCACAAAATGTGCATAAGAGGCACCTGTAAGCCATTGTTCCCTCAAGTGTAGTAGGGACCATCCACATGGGATGGGTTAGGGTACGTGGGCTCCTCTCCAGCACTGTTTTGAGGTGCTCTACTCACCTAGAACGTGCATGGTGAGCCCTTGCTGCCCTGGGTTCCAGACTAGGGCCTTCACCTTTCACAGCAGCCACTGTTTGTGCATAGATGCACTTTGCGCTGCTGAGAAGAAGAATGCAGCATGCAGCAAAGCCGACACCGAGAGCAGGGCCACTGCACATGCGTAACACCAGCGGGGGATCATTGATCACTACAAACACGGAATAAGGGATAGAAAGACTGTGGGAGCGGAGCTTACGGTTATGGTGGCAAAAACCTCAAAGAGGTGCATGGTCTGAGAGCAGAACTAATGCATACAAAAGTGTGGGAACCTGGGGGCACATTATCAAGAACAGGCGATACAATTATTGCCGCTTTATCAGCAGGAAAGTGCCGCTAAAGGGGCGATAATGGGCTTGATAATATGCCCTTGTGAATTCCCATAGCAGCCCCAGTTAACACCAGAATATGCCCCCTGGATCTGCCTCAATTGCTCAAAATGTCCCAATTGGGAATTGATAACATTGGACTTTCAAGACTACGTGGTTACATTGTGATATGACAACAATGTTAGCTGCCACATAAAAAGCAAATGAGAAAACAAGTAATGGGGCAGATGGGACATACAGGCAAAATGCAACGGCCAGCCGAATCAACAGTACCTGAATTAGTGAAGGGGCACTAATCAAGTCGAATTGATCAGTACTTGAGCAGTGCTCTTTGGCTTGACACGAAAGTGATGTATCGGGTGCGAGAACAAATTAAGAGGCAGCAAAGAAGGGCGACGTTGGAGTCAACCTATGGGGGTAAGTAGAAGGTGGGATTTCACTCCTAAAAATGTGCAAGTGCCTCCAAATGAGGGTGATTTGACAGGCATGTACACACAAGGATGGCTCCCAGCCGCCCAGTGTCACCCTTTAACCTTCTTTCCCAGCACTTTCACTTTCTATGTCATTATTGTAATTTACTTGTTTAACTCAATGCAGGTGATTTGTCAGGTATGCACACTTACAAGTCCGCCTCTCTGCCGTCCAGGGGACATTCTTCACCCTTCTGCCTCAGCACTTTCAGTGTCATTGCTTTAATAATACTTGTCTGTCTCACTGCGGGTGATTTGAAAGCTATGCGCACACAGAAGGCTGCCTCCCAGCCCTCCAGCATCACCCTTTAACCTTCTGCCCCAGCACTTTCACTTTGTGTGTCATTACCTTAAAGATACTTGTGCAACTCCCATACTGAAGATTGTCACTTCCTTTGTCCTCCTTGCTGCATTTGATGTCACTAACCCGCACACACAACTAGCAGTTGCCTCGGCTAACGATACACTGCACCTTCTCCTGACTCTGGACCCCTGCACAGAGCTTGGCCTTACCTATGCCCACACCACACCCGTCATCAGAAAATAACAAGTCTCTTGGATAGAAATCCCTCCTAAATTGCGGTAGTCATGGATACAGGTGCTACCATATTTTATAATGTCATTTATATAGAGGGAGAATAGGGGGAGTGCCAGTACGTACACAGCCTTGGCGTACCCCATGCTCAACAGGTATGCGATCTTTCAGCTACCAACTCCCCCCATTCTCACTTGGGCAAAGTTGTCCTTGTGAAATTTAATTTGAAATACTTACAAGGCAGGGTTAACTCCCATTGACTCTAGGGAATACCAGAAACATTTCCTGGGAACAAAGTCAAACGCAGCTCTTAGGTCCACAAAAGCCACAAATGAGGGGTCCTTTATGAGCCTCAGATGTTTTCACATGATAAGAATAAAACAGAAAATCTGAACAATCGTGCAGACCTTTGTGTGAAATCTGGCCTGTAAGGGAGAGAGCATCTGAGGGTCTCTCATCCAATCTTGAAATTTGTCTAAAATTTGGCGGTAATACACAAACTAGATGTTGGACCTAACAGCTTTGGGGTGGTCTCCCCCCATCAACTTTTTGCTTACCTCCTCCAATGTTCTGACCTCTTTATTGCTGGCTTTAGGCCTCTGTGCACTTTACGACTGCTAACCTATGTTAAATTGTGTGTGCTCTCTCCTCTAAAGATGGTAATATTGGCTCTTCCACAATTGGCATATTTAATTTCATTATAGGTCCCTAGCAAAGTCCACTACACGTGCCCAGGTCCTGAAAATTAAAGGCTACCAGTGGGTATGCATCACTTACTGTAACCATGGATCAGCCCTGGCATTGCAGAGTCGGTGTGTGCAGTTTACACTTAAAATACATACTTCTCAATGCACTGATCTGATCTGATATGCTGAGGTGAAATGGTTCTGCATCCTGATATTATACACTTGAATTTTGAAGAGACCTTATTATGGTTTTACACTTTGGCTGCAAGATGGCTTTGAAAATGACCAGGTGGTGATTGTCGAAATCTTGCCAGAATTCTGCGTTAAAAGAGTGATGTGGAGTCACTAAATTCCACCAATTCTGCTGACAAAATTAAACATCCCACTCAACCCTATTTAAAATGGACAAAAGCCATTGACCAAGTTCCCAGACTTGTGTGCTGTGCCTCCTTTTGGGCTAACCCAAACCAATTCAGCTCTTTGTGTTTTTTTGTCTTTAGTCTGAAAAGTCTCGATGGAGGCGCTTTCTCATTGATCCTGCAAATCCAACCAATTGTACGTAAGCTATCCAGTTTTATTATCACTTGCAAGGCCTCAACATGTGGGGTTAATTCTTGTTCACCTCTGAGCCTCCTCCAATACTGTCATGGACTATTGTTAGCTTTATCAATGATTGATTTTATCCCCATGTCCAGTCTTAGAAGTTACAGGGGAGTACTTGCAGGTAAAGTTATAAGAAATCTGATAAATGTATTTCCTTTTATGGCCATGTCGCCTAGGTTATAAGATCTCCAAAGTTCTGCACCATAAAGGGCAGTAACGAGAGCCTTCACGCTGTGTAACTCCAAGACAGGGGAAAGAGGCTTGGTGTGGGATGTTCTGAGTTATTTTAATGTGGCACAAGCATCTTGTTGGAGTTATAGAGAGCTTTTATCTATATACATTTTCCACGTCATTTTAGATGACAACTTATTTCCTAGGTATTTAGAAGCATCTACTTTTCCCCGCACAGGCCCTCCCGTTGTGATGTTCCCCTATATGATTTATGCTGGTTTATTGCCAAGTACTTATTTTTATCTGTATTGAGAACTAGTCCTCGCATAGAGCGAAACAACTCAAAGTGGTTTAACAAACATTGGTGTTTTAGAAACAAATAAGGTGTCATCTGAAAAGAGTAAAGTTGGAATGTTTACTCCCATTATTGATCCACTTTTTTTGGTAATTGGTGAGAGATGTTGTACTACAACATTCAGATATAAGCTAGAGCGATCTACCTCGAAGCTGCAGAACCGGGTTCGAGTCTTGGCAGGGACGCTCTCAGTGGACTGGGGCAAAAGTGTCCTTGTGGAGCCTGTTTTGGATAGAGAGCTTGTTTTGAGGAACCCCCATATCTCCTAAAACCAGCCATAGTTTGTTACATCGTACCAGGTTGAAAGCAGACTTCACATCGACAAAGTTCTCATAGAAGTGACTACTGCCAATAAGACCTATCTTCCAATAACCAACCAGAAACTGGAGGACTTGGCCCACTTTGCTGTTTTTTTTTCTAAACCCAGCTTTGAATGTAGGGAGTTTTTTATTTTCATGCAGTCCTGAAGTTTGCCAAGCACTTGTTGGCAAAACACCCTTTTAGAGGCAATGATGCTTATTGGCCTATAATTCACAGGCAGGTCCTTTTCCTCTTTTTTAGGTCTAGCCTTGAGTCAGGGCACATGCACTGCTCTGCGAGAGTTTATGTATCTACAATATGGGCATTAACCAAAACCATCGACCGCCACTTGCTCTCTGGTGTGCCAATCAGACATGCTGCCTCCTATTGGTGGACTGCTTTCCAAAGTCCCTCCCCTGGGTGCTTGGTTGACACCTGGGATATTTCACTCAGAGAACATTTTTGTTAGCCATCCACACCCCCAAAGGCTTATTTGTGTCAGAGCATGGGATTGCCACTCCTCCCTCTTCCCTACTCACTGCACACATCGTCTGTGCATGGGTTAATCTTTAGTGTCTCTCTACAGGCCCTTCAGTCGGCCTTACATCCTATGTGCATGCTTCATTCCATGATATCTCCTATGTGCATGCTTTAGTGAGAAACATGCCTTTGTAAATGTCCTGTTTCAAGACAGACTTCGAGGAAGAAGTGTATTCCATAACCTCTGTGCATGCTTGCAGCGTAGTCTTTTCTGCAACGCGCTTTCCTTTGCACGTGCTGTGTAAAGCAAAGCTCTTTCTCTTCTACAATTCTTCTGTATTTCTCATGCTCGCGCTTGCTTGCGCTGTCCCTGCCTCTGAAACAGCCTACTGTCACTCACAGTGTTGACAAGACCAGTAGTACATGTCATAGTTCCCTCCTTTCTTCATACATTTTTACAAATTCACCCACCCTGTTGACAGATCGACAAAGACCCGGCTCGATGCATTCCTAGGGGAGTGATAGAGAAGGAGCCATAGAGATCATAGGTTTACAACTTCCAGAACTAATGTTTTCTGATGCATTTTTCTTTACACTGCAAAACATTGTCAGAATCTGCAGAAGGATCGTTGATACAATGTGATGACTCTGCAAATATGAAAATATATGGTTTTTATGTTATAAAAAAGGTATCAGAAGAATATTTCCCAATGTGTACAACTACTCTTCAGAGCCCTTTTGAAAACCGAAGGCTATACAGTGCATGACAAGTAGGTCTGATAGGTGAGTGTGTCTGCTGCTCTGCATCCAGGCTAAAAAGCGGAGCTGTGGGGAATCTCTTTTGCAGCAGCTTAACAGGACTGTCCCTCAAGTAATCTCCTTGGGGCAGAGCCCTTCTGAAAAGCAAAGGCTGCACAGTGCAAGACAGGCTGGCCTGATAGGTCAGTGTGTGGGCTGTTTTTAGGTCGTGCAAGAGTCAGCATGCATGCGCTGCTCTGCAAGACCTTTTATACCTACAATATGGACTTTAACTAAGCCCATCTACCGCCACTCGGTCTCTGCTGTGCCAAACAAAAATGCTGGCCCCCTAATGGTGGACTGCCTTACAAAGTCCCTCCCTTGAGTGCTTGGTTGATGCCCAGAAATTTTCACTCAGAGAACATTTTAGCTGGCCCTCCACACGTTCAAAGGCTTCTTTCGGTTAGAGTTTGTAATGGCCCGTCGCTCATCTTCCTTTCTCACTGTACAGATTGTCTTTCACTTGCAGTGGTTCCCATTTGTGCCCCATAACCCTCTGATGCGCCGTTAGGGCTAGCCAGGCGCCTGCACACCAAGCACGCAGCTTGGAGAGCCGCTGCTGTAGCATTTCACATGAAGGCTGGAGGACTTTTTTGAAGAAAGCTAGAGGTGCTTTTAGGTCAGCTAAATGATTTACACACACGACAATATGTGCTGGTAAATCCTTTTACAAATATAAAAAATATCTTTCATGATTTGCAAAAAGTTGTTTTAACTTGATGAAAAGCCTATTTGGACGCATGAGCTAAGGTTACATACGAACAAGCCTTGAGAATGACAATTCTCCAAATGAAATATACAGAGAATCAAGATTTATTTAAACATACGGAGGCTAAGATTATGCATTAACATTTTAATTGCCACTCCTGCAGCACCGTTAAAGACCTTTAAAACAATTCAACACAATCTAGAAGCAGAACACAATACGCCATAAAAGTCCCTGCACATAACATTCCTCCACTTCTAAATGTGTCAAAATCCTTTTGTTTACTGTCATTCCTCCCGAATCCATACGATATGTTCTCCGCTCCTTCCTTTTCTATAATGACTCTAGAATAAAAACAACACATTCAATAAACTTAACCAAAGCCAAAAAAATTGTAAAATTACATGACGTTCTCAAATATCAAAACATCAATTTTATTCATCAGAAATATCCTTCTATTTTTTTATAGATACTTAGGGTTGAGGTGGGTGGGATAATGTTAGCCTCCGTGTCTTTAATGAAATCTTGATTCTTTGTACATTTCATTTGGAGAATCAGCATTTCATGTCAAGACATTTCAAGACTGGAGGCTACCATTATGTATGTTTAAAGCCCTTCAACACCACATTTGCAATATGTTTAACTGGTCGAAAATAATGTTTTGCAAATGTTCCAGCAGTTGCCCAATCTGTAGCTTTCATAATCTCCTCTAAACTTCCACCGGAACAATAAGCCTTGCTTGCCATTTATCCACTTATCAAATGCGCCTAAACTCCTTTACGTCAATACTAGCTTGCTCCATTATTCATTTCACGCACCTTGCAATTGTAGCATTACTTACTACCGTATATGGTCTAACATAAGAAATCAAAACTTGCTTTACACCATCATTCATGTTTTCCTCTACTCTCATTTCATATTCTTGTAAACACTCAACGACACATAGTTTTTTACATTCCTCAAATTTTGGATAAAGACAGAAGTAGACATTGTCTTAGTTCTTTTCAAAATTTCAAAATGTACTCCATCTGGACCATAAAATCTATCATTTATCTCCAAAGCCTTTACATAAGAAGCCCTCCGGCAGGATACCAAACAGAGCAAGGAGGTCAACTTTACCGTTAATCTCTTCAAGTATAAATATCTATTTGCAGGCCATGAATCAAACAAATTCAAATTCAAATCCCATAAGACCTCATGCCTTGCCCTAGGAGGTCTCCTTAGTCTCATGCATTTTAATACTCTACACACCACAGCATTACTACCCACAGTTCTTCCATCTACATAAACATGACCAGCCGAAACTGGCAATCTGTAGCAATTCATCTTTCTGTAACTCAGCTCTTTCTCAAACATTTGTACCAAAAGATTTAGGACTACCACTATGGGAGCCTCCATGGGATCCAAGTTCCTTTCCAAGCTACTCCTTATTTCCCAAATTCCTTTCTATCTCCTTCTTGTTCCTGGAGCTCAAGATTCCTCGAGAATTTCAACAGCTTTGCTTGAAAGGCCTCTGAAACACTCAGATCTCCTGACACCTTCCAAACAAGAAAGTTCAGTACCCTGTCCTGTACCAAAGGATGTTCTTTTCCTTCTCCGTTTGTTAACAGGCCTGTTGTTGCCGAAATCAAGAACATAATCATAAAAGCTAACTCCATTATTGAAGGGAACCAAACCTGAGACACCCAAAACGGTGTCACCAAAATGAACAGGCATCTCTCCATTCTCACTTTCAACATTACCCATTGAATCATTGCGAAGGGGGGAAAAGCATAAGCTTTCATTCCTTTCTATGTTTGTTGAAATGCATCCACCCTGCACGCACTCAGATCTGGCATCCAACTGAAATATCTCTGAACCTGGCAAGTCAACCTGCTCACAAGAAGATCCAGTTCCGAAGGTCCCCACTCTTTCACTATCTTTTTGAAACATCGAGGATACAGCTTCGAATCACTGAAATCCTTGATGCTCCTTGAATTCCAGTCTGCCACTGTATTAATTTCCCCTGAAAATACTCTGCTTTTACCACAATCTTGTGTTCCATACAAAAATATTTTGATATATCTGACAATTGATGAGATCTGCTCCCTCCTAATTGGTTGATAGAAGCCACTGCAGAAATATTGTCCATTGTTATCATTAAATTCTTCCCTTTCAGTATCTCTCTGAAACTCTTCACAGCGTAAAGACTTGCTTTCAATTCCAAACAATTTATACGACTCCTATTTTCTTCCGCCGACCATAAACCACCTGTCTGAGTCTCTCCCAAATGGGATCCCCATCCTTTCAAACTTGCATCTGTCTGTAAAACAAAATCTGGTACGCAACCAAAACTGGCTTGCCCATTCCATGCTTCAAAATTTTGTAACCACCAGTCCTCTCGTGCCTCTTGATTTAGATGTACTCTCTCACCATACCACAATCCTTTCCTCAAGGCTTCCCCCTTTGCTCTTTGCAATGCACGATAATGCAATGGACCCAGAAATATTGCTTGAATCAAAGATGACAACAAGCCTACCATACGTGCTCAATCCCTTAAAGTAAGAAACTCTTTCTTTAAAACCTGACAAATCTTATTTTTTATCTTCCTTATTTTCTACTCTGGAAGTTGCAGTTTCACCTCTATTGTATCTATCTTGAATCCCAACAATTCTACCTTTTGTGTTTCTACAAAAATTCACTTCTCTACAATTATTAAAAATCCCAGGTTTTCCAACACTGATTTCACTCTCAATAAATCTTTTCCTGACCGCTCTATTTCCTCGGACATCATTTTTTTTTTCTTCAAAGTATGAATGTTTTATTGGCCCAGGTCAGTATGGTAAAATTAAAAAAATGTGTTTGTGAGTAAAACATCACATACATGTTATAATTATCGGCTAACTCTAATGCTACATGCTTTTTTTAAAAAAAAATCTTTCTTATTCAGAACAGAGGCTCTCGTGACAATGACATATTACATAGCAATCCATGGCAGGTGGACATACATACGACAAATAAATACCTTCCAATCAATATGAACATCATTACTCTGCATAATCAAACTTCCTCGGACATAATTAAGATATTGTCTAAATACACTATGAGTCTTATGCCCCTTTCTCAAAGATAACCCATAACTACTCGTATTATCTTTGTGAAGCTCCGAAGAGCGGAAGATAAACCAAAAGAGACACAGAAAATGATATAATCTTCCCCTCCATCAGAACCCCAGAAATCTCTGACTCTTCTCTTTCATTGTTATAGTAAAATATGCAACATGTCTCTTGAACAATGAATCTTTCCCATTATGTAGTATCTGTAAACTACTTATTTGTTTAGATCTTTCAGATTTATAAAAGGTCTTCAACCTTTGTGTTTTTTCTGCACCAAAAACAATGTGTTTATAAATCCTCTCGCATTCTCCTTTACTGGTATAATTGCTCCTTTCTGAAGCATATTCTCTATTTATCTACAATCATCATCTTCTTCCATGATAAACACAGCTCCCTGTGTTCTTCCATTTGCTGTGGAACCTCTACAAAAATTTATTTCTAATCTTTGAACTGTCTTAATGACCCGAGGATCTCATGTGATCTTTTTCCATTCTTTTACATAACCTCTTAAGCGGCCCCCCAACTTTTTTTTAACTCAAAACGGACACACTCTCAGTACTCACCTGGTGATCCATGGAATCCGCCACAAGTTCCTCTACCTCTTCCTTTACGTTCACCTCTTCCTCTATCGGATAGAAATTTGTTGTTGGCTGGTATCCTCTACTGTGAAGAACTGGGCTATTCTAAGGCCCAGCGGTGCCATGGGACAACACCTGAAACCTTTGTGGGTTACCTGTTCCGGAGTACAAAACACAGAGACACAGGACACTTCCTGCGGCGTCAAAGATCGACGTTTATTTACTGCAGGGACACAGAAATCGCAAGAAGTACACCACGTGTAGGTTCTGAGAGTCTGCTTCAAATTGCACAAGTGGATCGCTCCTTTTATACATGTTTTCGTCATTGCACAACATGGCGAACAAAAGGTTACAACTCAGTTCCCACAGTAATCTTCAAAAGGGTCGCTTTCATGTCTTCAGAAGCCCGGAACATAATTATAGTAGCATCACTGGTTCCCAACTGTAAAAGCACGTTATCCCACCATTAAGTACATTCCATTCTAGCTGTAAACGAGTTAAGAGAAGGGACAGAAACAGGTGCAAAGGAAGACCGAAGACGAACAACAGATTGGGAAAGAGTGTAGGGGGGCAATATCGGAAGCATGATTGCAGGATCAAAGGATTCGTGCCTAATGCATGCACGACTGAAACAACAGACCGGCACGGCAAGATGAGCCCCGGGCGGAGCCATCTGCCTGTGCAGTGTCATCCCCCTCGTCATAAAGACATCCTCAAAAGAACACGTGTCTTCCGCAAGAGCTTGGGAATCCCAGGGTCACGAAGCGGACAGTGTCCGTTCGCTGGCTACTTGAGGGCAAGAAACAAAATGGATGCCGTATCTAAAATGGAACCCGTGGGTTCAGATGGAGAAACCCACGAAAAAGACGAACGGTTCAGGACAGTGTAGCGAAAACGCGCACACCCACTAAACTCGTCATTTGCGGTTCATAGATACCAAACTCGTCCATATTCGAACAAGTTAAAAACGTCATTACGATTCTCACGGAACCTCAGACGCTCCTTTTGCCCTCATGTAGGCAAGCACTAGTCGATATCAGAATCAATCTCGATATTCATCAGATTATTCAGATGTTGCTGCAACATTATTCTATCCATCAATGCTTCCTTGGTAACAGATGGCCGTCTTATACACGTCGTAGCACAAAGGCCGCATAAGGCTGGACCACACTGTACACAAAGACAGCACGTGAATAGGAACGCTACAACAACCCCAATGATCATCAGAATCTTCCAACCCCACGTCGACATCAGGCCCCAAAACCATCCTAGTAGCGTCCAATCACCTACATCCACGTGTATGGACTCGGAGATCTTATGCAACTTCGAGATGGCTTGATATACGGTTGGAGCGTTATCAGGGATGAAAATGCAACAGCTTGAATGGATCACCTTGCACACACCACCTCTATCTGCAAGAACAACGTCTAGAACCATACGGTTCTGCAACGTCATAAGTAACCCTGGGCGAAGAACTACGCTCCGTTCGTGGAGTTTGCGGAGTTTCGGCAACTCCGCGCTCCGCGGAGAACGCGAAGTAGTCGAATACTCCACAAACTGCTGCGTAGCGTAGTTCTCGCGCGCTCAATAGCATTTTCGCGTGCGCGAGGATGCTTGCCGGTAAGATCGAGTTGCCGAACACGCAGAAACTGCAATCTGGCACAGAATTACTCGCGAACACGTTAGTAGTGACCGGAAATAAGGGGACGCGAGCGGGCGGGACAAACCTCATGGGTAACTTCGCGCGCTACACATCCCGAGCATGCAGGCAATCAATCAATCAATCAATCAATCAGGATATTTGTATAGCGCGCTACTCACCCAGAGGGTCTCAAGGCGCTTGGGGGAGGGGGGTACGCTACTGCTCGAACAGCCATGTCTTGAGTTGCTTACTGAAGCAGAGGTGGTCTTGGGTCAGGCGGAGGTGGATGGGGAGGGAGTTCCAAGTCTTGGCTGCCAGGTAAAAGAAGGATCTTCCTCCCATGGTGGATCTTCGGATGCGTGGCACGGCGGCGAGGGCGTGGCTGGTCGATCGTAGCTGGCGGGTGAGAGTGTAGAAGGTCAGGCGGTTGTTGAGGTACCTGGGGCCCAGGTCTTTGAGGGCCTTGTGTGCTTGGTTGAGGAGATGGAACGTGATTCTCTTGCTGACGGGGAGCCAGTGAAGGTCTCTCAGGTGTCCGGAGATGTGGCTGTGTCGGGGGAGGTCCAAGATGAGTCGTGCGGAGGCGTTCTGGATGCGTTGGAGTCTTTTCTGGAGTTTGGCCGGTATAGAGGGTGTTCCGAAGTCCAGTAGGCTGGTAACGAGTGCCTGTGTGACCATCTTCCTTGGTTTCGGTGGGGAGCCATCGGAAGATCTTTCGCAGCATGCGTAGGATGTTGAAGCATGATGATGAGACGGCGTTGACTTGTCTGGTCATTGAGAGGGAGGAGACCAGGATGAAGCCCAGGTTGTGTGCGTGGTCCGTTGGCTTCGGTGCGCTGCCCAGGGCAGGGGGCCACCAGGAGTCGTCCCAGGCGGAGGGTGATGATCCAAGGATGAGGACTTCCGTTCCGTCTTGTCTGAGTTCAGTTTCAGGTGGCTGTTCCTCATCCACTTGGCTACGTCTTTCATCCCTTCGTGTAGGTTGGTTCTGGCGGTGGCTGGGTCATTGGTGAGGGAGAGGATCAGCTGGGTGTCGTCGGCGTAGGAGATGATGTTGAGGTTGTGTTGGCGTACGATGGCTGCAAGGGGGCTCATGTAGACGTTGAAGAGGGTGGGGCTGAGAGATGATCCTTGTGGTACGCCGCAGATGACTTCGGTGGCCTTGAATCTGTACGGGGGAGACGGACTCTCTGGGTTCTTCCGGTGAGGAACGAGCTGATCCACTCCAGTGCCTTCTCTTGGATTCCGATGTTGCTGAGGCGCTGCACTAGGGTGCGGTGGCAGACAGTATCGAATGCTGCGGAGAGGTCCAGGAGGATGAGGGCCGCTGTTTCCCCGTTGTCGAGCAGGGCTCGGATGTCGTCAGTGGCTGCTATGAGGGCAGTCTCGGTGCTGTGGTGGGCGCGGATGCTGGACTGCGAGTAGTCGAGGGATCTGTTCGTCTCGAGGAAGACAGCAAGCTGTCTGTTGACGGTCTTCTCGATGACTTTGGCAGGAAAGGGGAGGAGCGAAATGGGGCGGTAGTTCTTGAGGTCGGCGGGGTCCGCTGATGGTTTCTTCAGGAGGGCGCTGAGTTCGGCATGCTTCCAGCTCTCCGGGAAGGTGGCGGTGCTGAAGGAGCAGTTGATGATGTCCCGGAGTTGGGGTGCAATGACGGAGTCGGCCTTGTTGAAGACGTGGTGGGGGCATGGGTCGGTTGGTGATCCAGAGTGGATGGTGTTCATCGTGTGGATGGTGTCTTCGGTGCTGACTGGGGTCCAGTCGCGGATGGTGCTCGTGGGGGGTGTCGGTTCGGTGGTCTTGCGAGGGAGTGATGTCGTTGTTTCAGGCGCTGGGGTTGGAGAGCTCTTTGACGATGCTGAAGAGTTCCTTGCTGTTGTGTGCGTTGTTGTCGAGACGTTCCTTGAATGCTGTCTTCTTGGTGGTGTGGATCAGCTGGTGGTGTTAGCGGGTGGCGTGCTTGAGGGCGGTCATGTTGTCTGTAGTTAGGTTTTTTCGCCAGGCTTTCTCGAGGGTATGGCAGTTCTTGGAGTTCTTGAGGTCGTCGTTGAACCAGGAGGCTTTCTTGCTGCCGGGCCTGCTGGGATGGTTTTTCAGAAGTGCAAGGTCGTCAGCGCAGTTGGTGATCCACTGTGGGAGGTTGTTGGCTGTTTGGTTGGGGTCCGTTGAGCTGGCGGGAGGGTTCTGGCTCAGTGAAGTGGTGAGCTGGTTGGTGGTGATCTTGTTCCAGCTCCTGCTGGGAACCTGTTGCGGGTGGTGGTGAGTCGTGGTCTTTCTGAAGCTGAAGTGGACGCAGCTGTGGTCTATCCAGTGGAGTCCGGTGGAGTGGCTGAAGGAG
Organism: Lissotriton vulgaris; assembly: GCF_964263255.1. Taxonomy (NCBI): domain Eukaryota; kingdom Metazoa; phylum Chordata; class Amphibia; order Caudata; family Salamandridae; genus Lissotriton; species Lissotriton vulgaris. The sequence continues at coordinate 40,793,967 of NC_141696.1, read as the reverse complement.
ATGTACTTGCTGGAGGAAAAGACTGGGTCAAGCGTGTGTCTGACGTAGTGGGTGGGGGCGTTCCCCAGTTGCTTGAGTCCGTGGTTGGCGAGGTTGTCCAGCAGGGTGGTGCTGTTGTTGTTGTTGTTGTTCTCCAGGTGGAAGTTGAGGTCCCCTAGGAGGATGTAGTCAGCGGAGGCGAGGGTGTGCGGGCTGATGAAGTCTGCGATGTCTTCGCTGAATTGTGTGCAAGGTCCTGGGGGTCTGTAGATGAGGGTGCCTCTGAGTGTGGTCTTGGAGTCAGTGTGTATCTGGAAGTGAAGATGTCCAGCGGCTGTGAGGGTGTCGACTGAGTTGGTCGTGATGCGGATGGTGTTCTTGTGGACGATGGCGATGCCTCCTCCTGTCTGGTTGACTCGGTCTCTCCAGGTGATCTTGTATCCGTCCGGGATGGCGACGGTGATGTCGGGTGCTGAGGAGGCATTCATCCATGTTTCCGTGAGGAAGGCGACGTCTGGAGATGTGGTGTCGAGCAGGTTCCAGTGTTCCACGGCGCTCCCGAAGACGAAAAACGGCTCGCAAACCGGTCAAGCAAGCTACTACGCATGTTCGCGGAGTTATGCGTAGTTCGCGGAGTGCAAGTGCATCTTCGCGTAGCTCCGCGGAGTGAGGCTACGCGAACTACGCCCAGGCTTAGTCATAAGTCTATCCGCCTGAAGCTCTGCTGTTAGATTACCAAGAGCACTTGCAGTTATATTAGCAGTCGATTCGACCACACGAGTCAACTGTCTCAGGTTCCTACTATTAACCATAGGTCCCCAAAACGGCAGGAAACCCTTAAAGAAGTCTCCTGCTTCTTGACCGGCAGTGTCCTCTTTGCTAATAACGCCTCTCACAACTCTAGTCTTGTGATAGTCTGAGGCAGCTGTGAAAGTCGGTGGCAACAGATTTGCAATATAACAGGTGCCCGAGAAGTCAAGGGGCAACCATGTATATGCGCGGTCGTAACATACAAAGTATGTACCCTTGGCAGTCAGGAAAACAGGGGAAGAGAGCATTGGTAAAACATACGTTTCAGTGCAAGCACTCTCCCCAAGATGAGCTCTCGGACTTCGACCACGACCTTTCAAGCAGAAATTACCGAAGTGGGGTACGATCCAGATCGGAGACGAGCTCTTGAGTTGTCTATCACCCACTGACATACTATACTCAGCCTCACTCAGATCCTTGTATGCTCGCACCTCTTCCTCTGGAATAAGCGATGCATCAAAAATATCTCTATCTAAGTCAGCAATCGCTATTGCCAAAGACTTGTGGTACGGGCCGGGACCAAAGTTTGCAGAGCGTGGCTCTCGATGGGGGTAGGAATCTAGTGCGCTATGAAACATAGTTTGGAATGCTCGAGCTGACCCCTGGGAACTGTAAGGAAGAACCAAATAAGGAATACCCTTATCCATGGTATGCGGCATTAACCCACACACCCAACAGTTAGTAGTATTCATCACCAACTGATGCTGATGTAGGAGCTGGACAAAAGAGTTATTCTAACCTGTTCATGTTGGGGCAGAGGATGAAAAGAATGTGAAGAAACAGTGGGAATAGGGTTCAGTTCAGGAGAAGAAGAAGTAGGTGAAGTGGAAGGCAATAACGACTGTATTCCAAAATACACTCCACCCACCAATAGTATAGAAATAGTCAAAAACAGCAGGAATACCTGGAACAGAAAGCATTTTGTTTGTACAACCCTATGTAATTTCGATCTTTGAGCCAACATCCTCTCTACTTCCGACAGCTTAGAGAAATTCATCCTCTAAAAACCGTTGTAACGTTCTTGATGCACTTCGTTCTGAGTAGCGATTATCAATTCCCAGGAGTTCCCAGGAATCGACAAAAGTAACCGACCTAGTGTCAGGAACCTGCCAAACAGAAGGAAGTACCCGCACGGCCCTACGGTCAACCCGGATGAAAGGTTATCTTAATCACACATTCAATTTCAATACAAATCTCCTTGCTGTGAAAAAGGAATAGACATAAAAAAGAACTCAAAAATCAATAGAGGATGCAATTGTTCATAATGTTCGTGGCAACAGTAAGGGGATAATATGGATTCAAAAGGGAAAAACAAAAAAAAATTCTTTTATTAGTCTTTGTTACGAGAACGAAGAAAATATCGATTTTTCCCAGGTCGAGTCTGCTCTTCAAATAATTGTTCAGATTGTGAGACAGTGTCCAATCGATCAGATGACAGTTCAAACCTCGAATTCTCCAATGCTGATGGTTCAACAAATGTATCTGACTGCAAAGTATTGTTTTCTACAGGTTGAGCATCACTGAACGGCACGAAACGTGCTGGGGTCTCTGTTTCCGTTGCGGCAATACCAGTCCGCACCCCAGAATCTGCTGGCAAAGGGATCGGAACCCTTTTGGTGTGGGTGGCATGCACCCAATTCTTTCGGCCTTCCAATCGAACTGCAGTCCTTGTTGCTAGCAGAACTTGGAACAGACCCACAAATCTCGGCTCCAAGTTTCGTTTTCGTCCAAAATTACGGGTGACAACCCAGTCACCCGGTTGGAGCCGATGTCCAGGACCCTCTGTCTGTGCCGGCAGTGCTTCAAAGACCTGTTGATGAAATAACCTCAGTTTAGCAGTCAGATCATGAAGATAATCAATTAACATTGGATACTCAAGACTATCAAAGGCCTTAGGCCTCGGAACCCCCCAAATGTTTGCAGGACGGCCGAACACAATCTCATATGGGCTAAGCCCTACTCGAGAGTGTACAGTCGCCCTGGTCGACAAGAGAGCCAAAGGCAAGGCATCAGGCCATGACAGACCAGTCGTAGCTTGAATCTTCGCAAGTTTCAGTTTCAGAGTACCATTGTACCCTTCGACCAAACCCGCTGACTGGGGATGATTGGCGCTATGGAATTTTTGTCGAATTCCAAGGCCGTTACACAAACTCTTCATCACACTCCCCACAAACTCACTTCCGTTATCCGACCATACAATTCGTGGCATTCCATACCGAGGAAAGTATTCCTTCAGTAGGACTTTCGCTGTGGACGAAGCAGTATTATCTTTAAGAGGATAGGCCTCAATCCATCTAGAGAACGCGCAAACCACAACTAAAACATATTTCAGGTTATTGCATCTCTCCATATGGATGAAGTCCAGTTGGATAACCTCAAAGGGACATATAGGAGGAGCAAAATGGCCTGGAGGAGTGGGGGTGCCCTTGCCAGGATTATACATCATACATACCATACAATTTTTAACCACTCTCTCAGCACATTTGGCGATACCATCATTCTTCCATACAGGAGACAACAACTTACATATACCTTTCGCGCTAATATGTGACAAGCCGTGAGCCATAGTTACAACGGCTAGCACATATGCATCCGGTAACATCCACCTCTGACATTCCAACAAATCAACCCAACATCCATTCACATCTAACTTTCCCGTGCTTTCTTTCCACTTAGTCTTTTCAGTTTCGGTGGCCTCATTCTGAATCGCTTCCACGCTCTCAACAGTGTCCTCACACATACCAGTCTCCACCGGCCACCTTACTGAACTCGTAACATACATTCGGGTTGCAAGATTCTTAGCTGTCTCTTTGGCAATCTCATCCGCAAACGCATTACCACGACCAACATCATCCGTAACTTTTCGATGCGCACTGCATTTAATGATTTCCACCTGCTTAGGCAATGTACGTGCGTCTAAAAGATCGTTCACGAGTTGTCCGTGTTGGATCTTCGTATCATGCGATGTCATAAATCCTCTTTCTCTCCACAGACGACCAAAGCTATGTGCAACGCCAAATGCATACTGACTATCGGTAAACATATTCACTCGCTTTCCCTTAGACAAAACACACGCCCTCGTCAACGCGATCAACTCTGCCGCTTGCGCGGAATTCTGACTCAATCTCGCGGTTTCCACAACCGTACTCAAAGTCACCACAGCATACGCAGTCGTCACATCACCATTTGGCAACTTGAAACACGAACCATCAACATACAAAGTACCATCGGGGTTTGCCAATGGAGTATTTTTTAGGTCAACACGACCCTTTGTTTCTTCCTCGGTTCGTAAATAGCAATCATGTGGTGGTACATCATCTGATTCCATATTAATCTGCAACAATGTCGCCGGATTCAGTAACTTACAACGCTTGATTTGTATATGACTTGCCAAAAGCGTCAACTCGTAACCAGACAACCTTGCGCTCGTCAAGTGTTGAGTTTTCGTACGATTCAAGAGAGTGTCAACTGCATGCGGAACCATCACCGTAAGCATATTATCCATGACCAATCCTGCAGATTGCCGGATGGACACCGCAGCCGCCGCTGTCGCTCTTAGACAACTCGGCAATGCTCTTGCTACTGGGTCCAAAGTCGAGGAAAAATATGCACATGGACGCTGCTTACCGCCAAATTGTTGCGTTAAAATACTCAACGCACAACCCTCTCTCTCGTGAACGTATAGTGTAAACCGCTTACTGTAGTCAGGAGTACCTAACACAGGAGCCGAACACAAAGCATCACGTAATTCAGAAAAACTTTTCTGACACTCTTCAGTCCATGGCAAAGGAGTCGGAACATCCTTGCAGGTGAGGGCTACCAATGGCTTTGCTAGCAATGAAAAATTTGGAATCCATTGCCTGCAGTATGACGTGATACCTAGAAAGGCACGCACATCTCTCTGAGTTGTAGGCACAGTCATTCGAGCGATCGCTGCAATCCTTTCTGGGGTCAACCTTCTTCCCTCCTTTGACAATAAGTGACCTAAATAGGTTACTTCTTGACAACAATATTGCAACTTAGAAGGTGACACCTTGTGATGTAAGTCACAGAGATGCTGTAACAGCGATACTGTAGCAGTTTTGCAAATCTCTTTAGTGTCAGCAGCCACTAATAAGTCATCAACATACTGAATCAAGGCCGCACCAGCCGGTAACACAAACGCATCAAGTTGACTCTTCAGAGCTTGGCTGTAGATCGATGGACTCTCACAGTAGCCCTGAGGAGCGCGTTTGAACCTAAAGCTGCGACCACCTAATGAGAAGCCGAATAGATCTCTACTTTCCTCAGCAATCGGAATGCTAAAGAAAGCATTCTTCAAATCGATCACTGAGAACCAAGAGGCAGAGGCTGGAATCAGAGTCAGTAAAGCCGTAATGTCAGGCACCACAGGAAATTGTGGAATCACAATTTTATTTACCTCCCGTAAATCAATGACAAAACGGTACACAGGAGGCTTAGATGGATCAGTTCGTTTCAAAATAGGCAACACAGGACTATTACACACATTTCCCCGAGTTTCTTCAATAACATCTTTATCGATCAAATCGTAAATGATCGCTAATAGCGCTCGCTCACCATCAAGAGAGATACGATACTGGGGAATACGCGGTAATCGCACATTCGATTTCAGTCGGACCACATAGGGTGATATATCCAGCAGGCCCACATCATTGGGACCTGTTGCCCACAAAGACTCAGGAAGAGAACTCAATTCCGGTGGGAGCTTATCAGATGACAAGTACATAGGAGAGATCACTCTCTGACCCAATGTAAGCTCCACTCCCGCAGGAGAACAGTACAGAGTCGCATATAACCGTTTTACTAATCCAGTCCCAAAAGATTCTCACCACAACCAGTAGTCAAAAGCAAAGGAGCTTCTAGCTCACGAGGCCCAATTGTAAGGGGCAAAGGGCTAGAAACCGGATTGCTAACGGGGGCGCCAGAGAATCCAACGGAAACATTTGTTAAGCCAGACAAAGGTGCGCCAGGGAGTTTTGAATGCATGATGGAACTTTTCGCTGCACCAGTGTCCAACAGAAAAGGCTCAACTACGCCCGATGTGGCGACTGCGACGTAAGGCCCTCTCTGATCAACTGGAACTGATACTACTCCCTCTCTTTGTCTATGGCTGTCCTAGTAATTACCATCAGCATCGATATCATACTAGACGTAACAGTCGTCCACATGACACTGTGCAGATCTACCTGACGATGAATTGCGCTGATCAAAGCAATTATTCAAATCTGACGAAATAGTAAAAAACTCATTCTGAGTTTGAGTAACACCACGACCTCTACCATGTTTCATGTTTATTTATTTGTTTGATTAATTAAAATCTTATAAAATGGATATAAAATGTTTTTTTTTACAATACTTAAATATTGATGCATCCCTTATATTCAAATACTCATAAAATAATAAAAAGTACTCTGACCCATTAAAACTATTTCATTAATCATCTTGAGAGTAGTTACACAAAATTCAAACACAAGCGTCCAACTTATTCTTGGCCAATATAAGAAATTTCACAAATGCTGAAGTAATTGCTAGGTCTTCGGGATCTAAGCTTGCCATGAGAGCCTGTCTACAGGTCCTTATACCACGTTCATTAAATAGTTTCTTAAGTACAGCTTTTCTTTCGACTTCCAGGTTCGGGCAAAGGCACATTAGGTGTATGATGTTTTCTTGACCCGATTTACAAAGCGTACACGCCCCAAATTCTTCAGGTCTTTTCCATGGTGCCAAATGACATGAGCCTGGAAAGATACCAAACCTAGCATTCATAAAGATTTGTTTATTTTTTTTGGTCCATGATGTTTCCAAATAGGTTTGGATCTTCTTTTTCTTAAAGCCATTTACTATTGGCAACGAATGGTGTCTTTTAGTGAAATTATCTTTGTCCTTTATCAAAGAAAGATAGTCCGTGATTTTGTTTACTGTCTTTTTGAAGCTCTCCTGTTTAACCGTGTTGTTCCAAATAGAAGCTAAACCATAGTCCTTGATTGCAGATTTTAAATAGGCAAAAATAGTTAGGGAACGGTTGGTTCTTACTTCTTGCCAAAGAAGGCGGGACATTTCGTTGTCATAATCATTTTTTATTCTGTTCCACACCTTCATTATGTTTCCTTTTCTTGCACAAGATTGGTCGTTCAGACCAAATTCCAACCTTACTATGTGAAGGCTGTTGAGGACCACTACGACCTCCTCGGGCCGAAACACCATTGTTTCGGTCACGCAAAACTGGACAATTAAACTTCAAATGGCCCTCACCCCTACAATAAGCGCATTGATTATAACAAAGCATAGATCTCGGTGTAGAAAAGTCAGTACGCGACTGCGACCTAGAAAACTGTGATTGCGATCGATTTTGTTGCTGTGCATCGGTTTGATTCGAGCGCGGAGGATACGCTTGCTGCAACAAAACTTTAGTTTTAAGATCCTTCGTTTTCTTATCTGCGCGATCACTTTCTTCTTTCTCTCTATTTTCGTAATATTGGGCCGTGGCTAATATTTGTATTTACAACAAGGGGTGGTGAGGGACAGAGTCTCTGAATTAAGCAGAAAGCTCTCACCCAGTCAAGAGATCAGGGCTAGATCCAACACCGTTTTTTAGCTCACTGCACTATCCCAGTTTCAGAACCTGGCTGTATGCAAATTAGTCTGTTCCTGTCCCAGTGCATGATGGGAACAGGGCAAACCAAACTACAAAAGCCAATTCTTACACTGGGAAGGAAACAAGCTCCCGGGGACCGGTTTCTGGCATTACAGCCGTCTTCGGCCCGGTTTGCTTGAATCCTGATGGTGCAATGAGCAAGGGTCTCACATCTGAGAATACCCTTCCACGCTTAGGGTGGACAAAAATATTTACAACAAGGGGTGGAGAGGGACAGAGTCTCTGAATTAAGCAGAAAGCTCTCACCCAGTCAAGAGATCAGGGCTAGATCCAACACCGTTTTTTAGCTCACTGCACCATCCCAGTTTCAGAACCTGGCTGTATGCAAATTAGTCTGTTCCTGTCCCAGTGCATGATGGGAACAGGGCAAACCAAACTACAAAAGCCAATTCTTACACTGGGAAGGAAACAAGCTCCCGGGGACCGGTTTCTGGCATTACAGCCGTCTTCGGCCCGGTTTGCTTGAATCCTGATGGTGCAATGAGCAAGGGTCTCACATCTGAGAATACCCTTCCACGCTTAGGGTGGACAAAAATATTTACAACAAGGGGTGGTGAGGGACAGAGTCTCTGAATTAAGCAGAAAGCTCTCACCCAGTCAAGAGATCAGGTCTAGATCCAACACCGTTTTTTAGCTCACTGCACCATCCCAGTTTCAGAACCTGGCTGTATGCAAATTAGTCTGTTCCTGTCCCAGTGTATGATGGGAACAGGGCAAACCAAACTACAAAAGCCAATTCTTACACTGGGAAGGAAACAAGCTCCCGGGGACCGGTTTCTGGCATTACAGCCGTCTTCGGCCCGGTTTGCTTGAATCCTGATGGTGCAATGAGCAAGGGTCTCACATCTGAGAATACCCTTCCACGCTTAGGGTGGACAAAAATATTTACAACAAGGGGTGGTGAGGGACAGAGTCTCTGAATTAAGCAGAAAGCTCTCACCCAGTCAAGAGATCAGGGCTAGATCCAACACCGTTTTTTAGCTCACTGCACCATCCCAGTTTCAGAACCTGGCTGTATGCAAATTAGTCTGTTCCTGTCCCAGTGCATGATGGGAACAGGGCAAACCAAACTACAAAAGCACCATGTGAACACCTACTTGTCACAACACCTAGAAGCGACGGAGGGCCTGGACTACTCCCAATCTGGTTTCAGGCCAAACCACAGCACCGAATCTGCCCTCCAAACAGTGACCAATAACATCAGAATGGCACTGGATGGGGGCAATTCTATGATTCTGGTGCTGTTGGATCTCTCCGCCGCTTTCGATACGGTGTCTCACAAAGTACTTCTTGAGCGACTAAAAGACGTAGGTCTGGAGGGTATGGCACTGGCATGGATGGAAAGCTTTCTGTCAGGACGCTCTCAAGAGGTTAGGCTGGGCTCCCACAAATCCATCCACAGGGAGCTCAATAAGGGAGTGCCCCAGGGCTCTTGCTTAAGCCCTACACTTTTCAACGTGTATGTGGCCCCCCTAGCCAACCTAGCAAGAACATTTGGGTTTACACCAGTGTCGTACGCTGACGACACCCAACTCCTCTTTCCCTTTAAAGAACTGACACCTGCGATAAAAAAATCTTTCGCAGAGGGAATGAGAGCAATATCTGCTTGGATGTCAGCAAACTGTCTCCAATGCAATATAGGAAAAACGGAGGTCATGCTGTTTGGACAAGCAGTAACACATTGGACACCGGATTGGTGGCCCCTGGAATTAGGTCCTGTTCCCAGTCCCAAAAACACAGTGAGAAACCTAGGAGTGTTATTAGACCAAACACTTACCTACAAGGACCACGTAAACCAGGTGGCGAGCACCTGCTTCCGAGCCATCGGAATGCTAAGGAGAGTGTTTCCCTACCTGCCAGACTGCCATAGAAAACCACTAGTGCAGGCATTAGTTATCAGCAGAGTGGATTACTGCAATGGCCTTCTTCTGGGAGCAAATGAAGGGCAGCTCAAAAAACTGCAGGTAATCCAGAACACGGCAGCAAGGATTGTCCTCAACGTCCCCCCCAGGACTCCCTCCCTCCCACTGCTGACTAAACTCCATTGGCTACCAGTGAGGAAGCGAGTGCACTTCAAGACCTTCTGCACAATCCACAAAAGTGTGATAGGCAAAGGCCCTAAATATCTGACCAACATCTTCCTGCCATACGCCCCTGGGCGAACCCTGCGCTCTGGTAGCCAGCAGCTTCTGCAGGTGCCTAGAATAAAAAGGGCCAGACAAGGACGGCGAGCCCTGGCTTATCTTGGACCAAAGCTTTGGAACTCCCTACCCCTTGAGATGAGATCATTGACCAACCATCTGACCTTTCGTAAGGTCCTAAAAACACATTTATTTCCCCAGTAACTGATCCCCCTCTCTCAAAACGCACCATACAACTCTTCACTACCATCCAAGGCTGTTCTCACTGGCAAAGCGCGGAGGTACCCCTCCGGGGGTCTAGTCTTGCGCTATAGAAGAATATAAAATAAAATAAATAAAATAAAATTCTTACACTGGGAAGGAAACAAGCTCCCGGGGACCGGTTTCTGGCATTACAGCCGTCTTCGGCCCGGTTTGCTTGAATCCTGATGGTGCAATGAGCAAGGGTCTCACATCTGAGAATACCCTTCCACGCTTAGGGTGGACAACAATATTTACAACAAGGGGTGGTGAGGGACAGAGTCTCTGAATTAAGCAGAAAGCTCTCACCCAGTCAAGAGATCAGGGCTAGATCCAACACCGTTTTTTAGCTCACTGCACCATCCCAGTTTCAGAACCTGGCTGTATGCAAATTAGTCTGTTCCTGTCCCAGTGCATGATGGGAACAGGGCAAACCAAACTACAAAAGCCAATTCTTACACTGGGAAGGAAAGAAGCTCCCGGGATAATATTTGAGCAGTGGTAGAAACAGCCCACAAACTTTCGGAATTTTTCAGTTTGTTGCTTAGGTCAGGCAACAAATTCGATACAAATTTATCTACAAACAGGCGCTGACCTCCCTCAGTGCTCATGTCCTGACCACTGTGATCGATGAATGCCTCCTCAAATCTCGTAAAGAAATCGGAGACACTCTCGTCCTTCTTTTGCTTGCACGCAGACAGTTTATCCCAGTTAACTCTCATTGCTGGCATAAGTGTTTTCATGAGCGTAATAATTCTTTGGGGAAGATTCGCGATTAACTGTTCAGGCTTAGCTCCACCAACCTGCAGTCCATCAGCTGCTACAAGAGCAGCCCAATCACCGCCTAACTCAGCTGCGTGATTCTCTTGACTGATTTTCGCCCAAATCGGTTGCGGTACTACGTTACCAAACAGCATATCGATATCGGCAAGGTTCATAACAGTAGCATCCACTAATTGGGATAACTCCTTATAATAACCTGCCTGATTTTTGCGGGGGTCAGGCAACGTTTGCTTCACCTGCAAAACTTCCGATCGCTTCCATGGGAGGTGATCCAAACTCTCTGGAAGTACGGCGGAATAACAGGATTAGCTTGAGCATCACCTGGCATCCATACTGGGCGAACTTCCCGCATAGGATATTGACCAGGTTGTGACATCCATTCCTCAGTTTCGTCCTTAAACAATGCTCGAGGTTGTACTGTAGAATGAAAGGATAGGAGACGCTCTAAAGCACGTCGAACATTACTACCCACAATCATACCACTAGAAAACTGATTCTGGAGTTCAGTCATTTCAGGTGGCACATTGTCTACCTCATCATTATCCCATTCCTCTCGTAGGGATTTGCACATTTCCTCGAACACGAATCTTTGCGTGGGCTCATTGAACTGAGAGAACGTATCAAAAACTACATGCGAAGTATATTTAGCAGGATGTCTAATCCATTTACGCGTCATTTTCACTAACGTATCAGTTTCAGTTTTTAACTTTACTCGAATGTTTAAAAAAACATCATAAAAGTATACAGTTAAAAAACATTACATATACATAGTACACAAGATGCAAAAATAGGGATAGCCTTGTCACATGGGGAAACCATACATTTACGGGAAAACCATACTAAGTCTGGCTCTAATAGATTTCAAAATAAAAGTGGCAGTATAAAAACATATATCCGGGCTTGAAAGTGAAAAGAGTAGCCTCAAGGCGTTATCAGTGGTATACATGGAATATTTAAGGAACATAGGTTTGAGGAAACAGATGCGTTGCGCTTTATACAAAGGACAGAGTAATAAAAAGTGCATTGTGCTTTGTTTAGAAAAACCGTCACACGGACATGGGGTAACTGGGTGAGATTTCATTATCGGGAAAGCAACCAAGTTATGTACTATACCTAATCTTAGCCTTGAAAGAACAAACTGGTGGGACTGTCTGTGGATAACATTAAGGTACATAGGAATACCCCGACTATCGTCCTTCAAAGCCAAGTTAAAAATATGTGTGGAATATTCTCTAGTAGCATAACTTCGCACATCCGATTTCGCCCTAAGATAGACATTTTTTAGTTCCTGTTTGTCTAGAGAGTTCAGACAGGTGGGATCATTGCCCAAATCCATGTCAAACAGGTCTTTAACAGTCGAAACTACATATTTTGACCATGGAATACTTAAAACTTTGTCCAAGAGTAAGCAGTCTTTGATGATATCTTTAGTGAATGCTGTTTCCGTCTTGGTAAAAATGGATTTCCATACCAACAATGGCCTTAGTCCGGTAAGATCGGACAGGTAATCCAGATCGAGTTCCGAATGAGTTAAAACAGTAGATGCCGAGGAGGGGAGACAAAGCAGCCGTTTGATGAACTTGTTTTCTTCAATTTGCAGGGCCTTGGCATTGCAATGTCCCCATACCCCCGAACCATACAATGCTATCGAAGTACATCTGTGTTTGTATATAGTCAGCATATCAACAATACGGCGGCTTCCTACTTTGGAGGCAAAGCGGAAGACGCCTAAGGATGCTTTCCCCTTTCTGGCTTTGACATTTGTCTCCTCAGGGGCCCATGATCCTCTATCATTAAATGTAACTCCCAGATAGCAAAAATTGGTGACAGTTGCAATATGGTTTTCCTTAAAAGAAAAAGGTTTAAAAAGTTTCAGCTTTTTCCCACACATCATGACAAACGTTTTAGAGTTATTAATTTTGAGTTTCCTTCTCAATATAAAATCATAGAACCCGTCCATCAATTTTTGTAGGCCTATAGGGGTCCTGGAGAGTAGGACTGTATCGTCGGCATAAAGTAATACCGGTATGGGGGTGCCTCCTACTTGGGGGGCATCAGCATGTATTTGCTTTAATTCTTGCTCCACCGAGTTAATGAAGAGTGAGAAAAGCAACGGGGCCAATACACAACCCTGTCGGATGCCAGATCTTACTCTAATCTTCCGTGTGCACTCCCCCTCAGGACCATAACGAATTTGGGCGGATAGGTTTGAATAAAGTGTGGCTAGAAAATGGATGATATCGGGGGGGGCTCCCATACCCAGCAAAGTTGTCCATAACAGGGCATGGTCGACCAAATCAAATGCGCTTGAAAGATCTGCAAAACACAAGAATAGTGATCCCGGCTTGGCCTTGGTATACTTCCCTATTAAAAGGTTCAGGTTGATACATTGTTCGATCGTACCAAGGCCCTTTCTAAAGCCATATTGGGATGGGGCAAGAATATTGTTATCTAAGGCCCAATCTTCCAAGCGTGCTAGCAGGACCCTACTCAAGATTTTTAGTGAGGAATCCAGAAGGGAGATAGGGCGGTAGTTCTTAGCCTCTCCTCTATCCCCCTTCTTGTAGATTGGAATAATAATGGATTCGCCCCAGGTAGAAGGGGTCCTGTTATCCATAGCAGCATTAAAGGCTATGGTCAGTAATGGGCTCCAAAGGGCTGGATCAAATTTGTATAGGTCGATTGGTACCCCATCTGGGCCTGGAGCCTTTCCCCCTTTACTATTCCTTATTGCCATATCCACCTCATGGGTCGTGATTCTCGGGGTTTCAACTGGGGTAGTGCAGATCGAGTTAAAATTGGCAGTGGACTCTCCAGTAGGATCGAAAATCCCTGAGAAGTGGGACACCCAGCCATCTTCATTAACTTGGGCAGTGAGAACAGGGAATTCCTCTTTTTGCAGGAATGGGCTATTGATGGTACTCCAGAATAGTTTGCTGTCCCGGAGGGCTGCAGCTTTGCTCAGGTCTTCCCAGGCTATTTCTCTTAGTTCTTGTTTCCTGAGTTTGAGCTCATTTTTGTAATTGGCCCTCAGGGATTTAACCGCTTCCCTGTCTCTCGGGGTAGTGGAAAGGGCAAGTTTAAGGGCTTTTAGTGCCCTTGTACATGCTTGGTTAAACCAACCCTGTGTAGCCCGTCTAGTTTTAGCCTTCTTTGAGGTGAGTGTTTGCTTAATTATAATACCCAACTTCTCAAAGTTATTTACAGATTGTACTGGGGGGGCTTCCGTATCAAGGCAACTAAGTATCGTTTTTAGGCCAGCTTTCACCACCCTGCGATGTAAATTCTCTGCTTTTTCCCCACTCCACTTGATGCGAGTCCCATTTGGTCTACATGGGATAATGTCATCGACAACCCTACCGGAGAATACATCCCTATGGAGCTCACAATATAAGACCATGGTCAGTGCGTTGTGGTCACTCAGGTCGAGATCTAAGATCTGGGGGACCGAACAATGGGGAGCTACCCGGTTGGAGATGATCAGGAAATCAATAATAGAGGTGGTATTTCTTCCCGTGAAGGTGGGCACCAGATTACCCTCATTATCAGGGGCATGTTGGTGGATCGATATATCAATTTTTAACATCAGATTCTTAAGGGAAGTGCCATATGGAGAGTGTAAAAAGTGGAGTAAATTTTCCCCATTTTCCCCATCATAACCACAAGTAGTTGAATATGAGAGAGGGCAAGTTCTGATATTAAAATCTCCCCCCCAAACAATATCATAGGATACAGTTGAATTGCAAAGAATGGAATCCAGGACCGATTCAAGTTCGTCTACTACAGTGGTACTGGAGGGGTCAAAGGTGTTATTGTAATGATTGATCAACAATAGATTTCTATCCCTGCCAACCGAAATTTCCAAAATTTGCGTATGGGACCGCACAATATGGCTTTTCCTTACATGTAAAGGTAGGTGTACAGACAGTAAAATCAACAATCCCCCTTTGGCCCTCCCCATTGCAGATTCCACCGCATTACAGTTGTATGAGACAAAACCATCAAAGGCAATATCTTCCACTGACCACGTTTCCTGCAGACATAAAATATCAAAGTCCACAATGTGTTCCCTCCAACCCAGGGCTGAAACTTTTTGCCGCCACCCAGCAATGTTCCAGCTCATCAATGAATATCCCTTAAGCCTTGGGTCCAGTACTGTATTAGTGTGGATAGTTGAGGTAGTAGGTGTAGTACGGATCGTATCTGGGGGGATCAGGTCCGGTTCAGTGGGGGTAGCTGGGGTAGGGGTAATGGGGATGGTTTCGGAACATTGTATAGTAGGGATCATAACGGGTGGGATCTGGGCCGGATTAATGGGGATAGCTTCGGTAGGGGTGGATAAATGAACCATGGGTGGGACATCAGGGTTAGCCAGGATATTGGTCGGCTTCAAGGAGGGAGAGACGGGGTGTAGTCAGTCTACTCCCTCTAGGCCATCTAAGCAACCAAAGCGGTTATGATCCATAAAGGGGTGGAATTGGGGTGCGTATTATTATTATTATTATTATTATTAAAGGCTTTTATATCGCGCTCTATTACTAAAAAAATAGTATCCTGGCGCGCTGAAGGCAGAACAGTTTGGGAGAGGACTAATGGCTAATAACTGAACATAAAGAAAAGGAAAAGTTTAAACTATTGTATTAAAAAGGTGAGTTTTTAGTCCTTTCTTAAAAACATTGAGAGTCGATGCAGTTTTTAGGTGAAGGGGAAGAGTGTTCCAGGATTTTGCTGCTCTTAACGAAATTGATTGGCCGCCAAGTCTGCAGTATTTAAATTTGGGAACGGACATTTGGCACAGATTGGCCGATCGCAAGGGGCGATTAGGGACATACAAACGGAACCTTTTCCTCAAGTAGATAGGGCCAGTTTGGTGAATAGCTCGGTAGGCCATCACTAGGATTTTGAACTGAATCCTGAGGGCAACAGGAAGCCAATGGAGAGCACACAGCAGGGGGTGAGCACTGGAACGCCTAGGAACATTGAACAAGAGTCTGGCAGCAGCGTTCTGAATGACCTGGAGGCGGTGAATCAGGTATGCTGGTAGTCCACCAAACAGTCCATTCGCGTAATCCAACCTAGAGAGAATCAAGGCGCGAATAACGGTCTCTTTAGCTTCTTTCGGCAGGAGAGGGAAGAACCTACGTAGAGTTTTTAGGGTAGCAAAACAAACCCCCGTGAGTTTCTTAATGTGGTCCTCAAACTTAAGGTTCTTACTGAACCAAACTCCTAGGTTTTTTACTGGGCCAGATGTGGCTTTTGGAGGGGGTAGGTCGGCAGGCCAGAGACGCTCATTAAAGTCCTCAGGGAAAGAGCCGTACAACAAGATCTCAGATTTACTTTCGTTGCATTTCAGCTGGGCATGAGCTAACCATTGAAAGACAGAGGACAAACAATGTTGGGGCACCGACGTATCTAAATTATCTCTGGGCCAGGTAAACAGAAGCTGTGTGTCGTCGGCGTATGCCATAATTTTAGCCCCCAACTGTTCAGCAAGGTAGATCAGAGGGGTAAGATAAATATTAAAAAGTAGAGGACTTAAGATGGACCCCTGGGGAACACCTGTAGAAAGTAATTTAGGGGTGGAGGCAAAGGGAGGCAGCCAAATTTGTTGTGTGCGGTTATCTAAAAATGAAGTTAGCCAATCAAGTGCAGGGCCGGTAACACCAATATCAGCTAGTCTGGCGAGTAGGAGGGAGTGAGGCACCGTATCGAAGGCAGCAGAGAGGTCTAATAAAATCAGAGCCGCTCTGCCACCCTCGTCAAGACACTCCCGAATAGCCTCCGAGATTTCAACTAAGGCCGTCTCGGTGCTATAAGCGGCCCTAAAGCCAGACTGAGCTGGATGTAGGGCCTCTGTTGATTCAACAAATTTATCCAGCTGCTTGAAGACAGTCTTTTCACAGATTTTTGCAAGAGCTGGGAGCAGAGATATAGGCCGAAAATTGGACGGCGTGGCCGGGTCTAGACCATTTTTTTAAAGCAATGGGAGCAATTTTGCTTGCTTCCAACAAGCGGGGACAGTAGCCGTATGGAGTGAGAGGTTAATAAGCTGGGTAACCTCATTTCCCACTGTATCCGCTAAGCCCGCAAATACTCTAGCCGGGCAAGGGTCAGAAGGAGATCCTGATTTTAAAGCAGCAATAGTAGAGCTGATGTCAGAATTTAGTTGGAGGGTGAATTCAGCCAGCTGCTCAGTGCGTGGGGGCATTGAGGGAAGCAGAGTAGTTAAAGGTAATGTGGAGCCATTTCAAACCTTTTGCAGGTCCTCCTGGATTTTAACGATTTTTTCAATGAAGAACTCAGATAGTTCTTCACACCATTCCTTTGATGCAGGTAACATAGGTTGAGACGCACAGGAAGATGTAAAACTTTTTACAATCGTAAAGATTTCATTACTGTTGTTGTTCGCTTTGTTAATACGTCCTGTAAAGTAGCTACGCTTGGCAGATCTAATGGCTGCATAATACTTTTTTTGCGCAGCCCGCAGATCTTTTTTTGCCTCGGGGAGATAGGCTTGTCTCCACGCCCTCTCAAGCTTTTTGCAACCTGATTTGAGGTCGCGGAGGGCATGGGAAAACCAAGGTTTGGAGGGGGTAGAACGGAGCCTGCAAACCCGACTGCTATTGGTTGATGCAGCAGTCGCGCATTCCATCCATGAATTAAATGCGCTGGCAGCAGCCTCAATATCAGGGGGGAGCAGAGGACGAGACGTATCAAGTCCCTCAGAGAGGGTATTCAGATTAATCTTCTGTGTGTGGGCGGTTTGGGGTTGAACCGCAACAGAAGTCAAAAGAGGCCAGGAGAATCTGACAAGCTTATGGTCCGACCAGATTACTGGCTCAGGTTGGGCCATAGTAATATCGAAATTTGAGCATACCAGATCCAAGATATGTCCTCCTAGATGGGTTGGAGCATCCACCCATTGTCTTAACTGGGCCATAGAAAGAGCTTCTGTAAGGCGAACTGCCTCTGGCAGGTCCGAACAGTCAACATGAATATTAAAGTCCCCCAGGAGGAGATACCGGGAATGGCGTAAAATCCGAGGGACTATTAACTCTTCTAGGGCCTGTACAAAATTACCCACGTGGCCAGGAGGGCGATAGACCAGCGTACCGCCAATGGAGGAATGAGCGTTGAATTTTAGGGAGAAGTGGAGCATCTCGGCTTCAGGCAGTTGTTGTTGGGAGTCGTAAGAGAAGGTCCACTGTTCTCTAAAGACAACCGCAATCCCACCACCTCTACCTAGGGGGCGATCAGATCTAAAAATCTTGAAACCGCGTGGAATGGCCAATTCAACAGAGGGGGCACAGGTTTCATTAAGCCAGGTTTCCGTTATAAAAAGTAAATCTAGCTGACTTTCACTCAGCAGCTCATAGATGTCTGCAGCATGTTTGACCAATGACCTAGCATTGATCAAACCCGCTTGAACCAGTGAAGAGTCAGAGGGTCGAAGGGGCACATAGTTGAGCATAGGCTGAAAGCAAAAGTTACACACCTGGCAGACTCGAGATGCACTGTTTCCCACTTCCCAAGAGGTATTGCATGGGCAGGGACTGGGTTTCAGCGTCATGAGGTATCCGCGTGAATACCGCATGGAATTGTTAGAGGGGCGCCTGGGAGTGTTAGTAGGGATGTTGGCCCTGGGCCCGTCCGAGGCACGGACGGGCACAGACGGGCCCTCCTTTGGCGCTCCTTTGGCGCGCAGACGGCGCGCCCGCTGCGCGTGGCCGCTGCGCGTCTTGAAGTGCATGTTTATTTATAACCACAGCCCCTCCCTCCGCTGGACCGCTAACTCGGGTCCAGCCGGGTCCGAGCCTGACTCAAGATGGCGCCCGTCTAGCCCTCCACAACAATCGGCACCAGGGAGCCGCGGTGGAACGGGGCACAGGGGGGCCAAATCACAAGCGCTATGAAGGTAACAGTTTTTAAAAGTTTTTAAAAGGCACAATAATTATTACAAACCTTCATAAAATCGATTGTAGGTAATTTTACAAATGACTCGGTAATTCAGTGGGAGAGAGCAGAGGAGAACCCTCGCAATCTGCTCGCCTTCGCTAAGCGAAATATCGAGGTGCTGCCACCACCTCCAACAAACGCTCAGACCCACCTACTCCGCTTCTATTTATAACCACAGCCCCTCCCTCCGCTGGACCGCTAACTCGGGTCCAGCTGGGTCCGAGCCTGACTCAAGATGGCGCCCGTCTAGCCCTCCACAACAATCGGCACCAGGGAGCCGCGGTGGAACGGGGCACAGGGGGGCCAAATCACAAGCGCTATGAAGGTAACAGTTTTTAAAAGTTTTTAAAAGGCACAATAATTATTACAAACATTCATAAAATCGATTGTAGGTAATTTTACAAATGACTCGGTAATTCAGTGGGAGAGAGCAGAGGAGAACCCTCGCAATCTGCTTGCCTTCGCTAAGCGAAATATCGAGGTGCTGCCACCACCTCCAACAAACGCCAGTATTGAGGTTGTCTTGGTGGTCTAGCATCATACGCTCGTTGTCTGCCCCTCCGTCCCACAACGGACCAGTCCCCTCTTCTTGGTTGGTAGCGAATGTTGGTTGGTGGGAAAAAATAGGAAACAGGAAGGGTCTGGATCGTTGAGTCAAAGGATCTGTTGAAACCTGCACATATATGGGATACTGTGCGGGGGTCTCTAAAACTAACGGTTAGGCAGTCCCCATTGATGTTTTTTGGGGTCTTGCCTATCCAAGGAACCCTCCTTACCATAATAATTTCATTGTGTAAGTGGCCCGCGAGTGGTCTATTCCAGTTGAGCCATTTTATTACTTTGTTCTTCAAGGAACTAAAGGTTTCTGATTCCCCTGTTTCTAGTGGTGGTACTCCGGCTAAGATGACAGTAAACCGGTTTGCCTCCGGTGGTAGATCGGGCCGTCTAGGTCTAGGGGTATTGTGTGCCTCACTTGGTGCTCCCTGGATTCCCTCAGCCATATGGTGTGATGGGTTAGTTTGGCTTGGTTGTTGACTCGCCACATTGACAGTTGTTGAATTATTGGGCTGAGGGGGGATAAGGGGTGGTATGCAGGTATTAGGTGGGGGGATATTAGGTTGGTTCGGAGCCGGATTGGGGGGGGGCGGGGATCACAGGGGTTATGGTAGTCATGGGGATGTGTTGGTTCTGAAGGTTACCGAGGGTGGCTAAAATGGAGGCAGATGTTTTCTCTACATTAGATATTCTGGAGCAAAGCCTATCCTGTTTAGCCTCTAATGGGGATATGATTGATTTAAGTAAGGCCACGGCCCATTCCATAGATATTTCTCTGTTCGGAAGATGGACATCAGGGGGAGTAAAGGTGGTCTGGGGTGGTGCCTCCCGCACCTTAGCAGTTTTTACAGCCCTTCCCGTTTTAACTTCTTTTTTGTTATACACTCTTTTCCGTTTCCTAACTGCACCCTCTCTTTCCCCTTGGCTCTTAGACTCAGTAATACTCACATCAGGATGGGATAAGAGGGAGACATTATCGCTTACGGGTACACAGTTAGGGTCAGCCACAATGTCAGTTGATATAACCGGGGTAGCCAGGAGGCCAGGGTCTTCTCTAGGCGGGTATATTTTATCCGCAGTAGCAGACTGATCGCTGTTTCTAATGGGCGTTTTAGCATTAGCAAGGGGTCCTATGGATGATCGTTTAAGAGAAATGAGTTCAGTGGATAAACGCTTTTCCAGTATGACTATCTCCTTGTCTATAATGTTATTGCCCTTATGAGGAATTTCTCCATACCTCCGGCGGTTGACAGGCTGCCAGTTAAGGAGGATTTAATCCTATTTTCTCTGCCGGCCATGGTCCTTAGGGATGGAGACTCACACAGGTTAGAGGGGTGGCCCGGTCCGGTCACTCCGGGTCACGAACGGCCACAAACGGTCCCGCCCTTGTCCCGGGCTTCTCCCGGCGCCCTCCCGGCGCCCTCCCGCGCGCTTCCGCGCAGCGGGGTTGTTACCTTTGCTTTATAGGAGGGCTAAATACCCCGAGGGGGCGGGGCCGGCAGGGAGAGGAGCCCAGCTGGTAACGGGCGCGCGGGGACTCCTGGTCCATGGAGTCCTCCGCTCTACCCTCGCAGCCCTGCCGGTTGAGTCAAGCCCCTTGTTGATTAGCAGCCGCTGTGTATCCGCGAAGCGGGACCCGCGAAGCGGGTCCACCGAGCAGGGGCGGCACACAGCGGTCAGGAACAGCGTTTGCAATTACGGAATGCCCAGCGATGACAGGAGGAATCCCTACCACCAGGAATTTGACTTCGTCTTTGAGGGACATCGGAAACATCGGACCCAAGGATCGGTCCAAATGGAGAGTAAAAAGTAGCAACAGCATTAGGTATGCGACTACGAACAGACGGAGAAGAGGAAAGAAGTACAGGAGCAACAACATTAGGGGTAATTGTAGGAACAGTAGGAGCAGTCGAGATAACAGGAGTAGTAGTAACAATAGGCTGAGGAGGTACAGGCAAAGGAGCAGTAGGAAGAAGAGCGGGTAAAGGGATAGGGACAGTTTGAGGAGCAAGAGGATTCGGAGGAACAGGACCACCAACAGGCTGACCAGCAACTGCCGGAACAACAGGTTGAGGAACAGGGGGAACCACAGGGGCTGTAGTATCTTGCGCGTATGGAGGTGGTGATTTCAGTAGATAGGACAACAAAGGGTCCTCTACCGCTTCTTCTCCCTTCTTATCGGAACTGGACGGTAAAACAGGATAACATTTATCCACCGCCATGTGTTGCAATCTAACAAAAACTTCCTTTTCCTTCTGTTCTTTGTCTCGCTGGAACTGCTCTGCATTTCTCATTACCGTAATAATACCTTCTCTCTTATTTCTCTTAGTCTGTTTAATTTCTTTCTGCTTGGCCTCTTTTCGCCATAACCGAAAGGAATCAAACATGGCCGGCCTAGATTTCTTTTTAAACAATTTTGCTTCGAGATTATCCAAAATAGCAGTTTCGAAACTACCATGAGGTGGCCAACTAAGGACACCATCATCTTTAGTGTAGCGGATCCAAAAATCATTGTATGCGATAGGACCCACTCCATGGCGACTATAGAGCTCATAGATCGGAGTTCCAACTGGAGGTATCGGACATGAGTCCTCCAATCGGGTATCCGCACCACAACGTGTAAAGCAACCAAACAAAGAACTACGGCCAGGCATCATGCACACTAACCGAGTTTACAAACTTCAAGGGTTATCGAATGACGATATCCTCGCAAAAATGCAAGACCCTCGGTTTTTGGCAATTGCAATCGTCAAATAAAACCCAACAACTAAGAACCAACAACTAAGAACCACAAATGCAATGGAACCATGCAAACAACCAAGTTTCAACAACACCGACTAAGGACTCTGGGAGCGACCCACAAATACTTAACTGAAAGAGCAATGGCGTCACCAGGAAGGCCCGTCTATCGTCTCACCGTACAAAGGACTACGCCAGGCGCCAAGACAGGTCGACAGTCAAGGCGGGAATCTTCGCGGGAAAAGTCTTCGGACCACTTATTTCGACAACTGGATCGATGAAGCGGGGTGCACCTTCCCTCGGAGATTTCACACGAAGTTCCTCACGATCGTCGGGCTTTGGACCGGTACCGCTGATGCCGCCCCACGTGGGCGCCAACTGAAGGACTGGGCTATTCTAAGGCCCAGCGGTGCCAGGGGACAACTCCTGAAACCTTCGTGGGTTACCTGTTCCGGCGTACAAAACACAGAGACACAGGACACTTCCTGCGGCGTCAAAGATCGACGTTTATTTACTGCAGGGATACAGAAATCGCAAGAAGTACACCACGTGTAGGTTCTGAGAGTCTGCTTCAAATTGCACAAGTGGATCGCTCCTTTTATACATGTTTTCGTCATTGCACAACATGGCGAACAAAAGGTTACAACTCAGTTCCCACAGTAAAGTTCAAAAGGGTCGCTTTCATGTCTTCAGAAGCCCGGAACATAATTATAGTAGCATCACCGGTTCCCAACTGTAAAAGCACGTTATCCCACCATTAAGTACATTCCATTCTAGCTGTAAACGAGTTAAGAGAAGGGACAGAAACAGGTGCAAAGGAAGACCGAAGACGAACAACAGATTGGGAAAGAGTGTAGGGGGGCAATATCGGAAGCATGAATGCAGGATCAAAGGATTCGTGCCTAATGCATGCACGACTGAAACAATAGACCGGCACGGCAAGATGAGCCCCGGGCGGAGCCATCTGCCTGTGCAGTGTCATCCCCCTCGTCATAAAGACATCCTCAAAGAAAACGTGTCTTCCGCAAGAGCTTGGGAATCCCAGGGTCACGAAGCGGACAGTGTCCGTTCGCTGGCTACTTGAGGGCAAGAAACAAAATGGATGCCGTATCTAAAATGGAACCCGCGGGTTCAGATGGAGAAACCCACGAAAAAGACGAACGGTTCAGGACAGTGTAGCGAAAACGCGCACACCCACTAAACTCGTCATTTGCGGTTCATAGATACCAAACTCGTCCATATTCGAACAAGTTAAAAACGTCATTACGATTCTCACAGAACCTCAACTGTATCCAAAATACTGACTTTTGTAATGGGATCTCTGTATCCCCCAACCAGTCGAATGTCCCAGTCTATGGGCCCTTTCAAAAACTCCAGTCCCAAAAAACTTCCTCATACTAAATTGGGCTTTGTCCAAGGCCGTAAAGGTTGATACATATTTCCCAACAATCTTCAAAAAACCTTCAGCAAACAGTAAACCCTTTACGCCAGCACTAGGTTCCTTTTCAGGCATTTCACGCAATTTTGGACTGATTTTCATCAGAAATTCTTCTCTGCGTTTTTCCGTCAAACCAGCATTGGCATTACCTAATGTGATTTTTGCCCTCTGGCTCCATCCTCCTAGCAGTTCCAAATCCACTTCACTCTGATTAATACGTGCTTCTTCAGCCATGTCAAGGGGCACTTGTCCTTGACAGGTAGGTCGCTCCCCCCCCCCCCCGCTGTAGCTCTACCAGCGCTTGTGCCCGCATCCTTCTGTTTTTTACCATTCCTGGGCACTGTTTTCCCTTGCCCCCACTGCCCACTGCTCAATTTCCCACCGCTACTGCTCCGGCGGCCCCGCCTCCCGCGCCCATTCGCCGTCCCCTGCCTCCCGCCTCCCAGCTGCTCCTCCCTCCCAGCTCCCCTTCAAATGGTGCCAGCTGCACGGCCGCACCGTTGGTGCGCCGCTGGCGCGCCGCTAGCGCGCCTAAGTCAAGCCTGTCTGCGCCCGTCTGCGCCTGGACCCCACCCAGCGCGAGAACCCCTGGACCCCGCGAATGCCACGACACCAGACTCCACTGCGACACCAGCAGCCTCCATCACTCAACGCCGGCCAAAACCAGACCTGCTTCCAGGCCACCCCGAAACAGACCCTTCAACTACCGCACCTGCAGCTTCACCTGCGACAGACCCACCAAACCTCCAAGGACTGGACCCAACCACCTCCGCTGCATACTCCTTAACAACCGCTCCGGTCACAAACACGCCGTCGAGCTCTGGGATCTGCTCGACACCTCCGCCCCAGACATGGCCTTCCTCACCAAAACCTGGTGGAACGACTCCTCGGCGCCCGGCATCGCCATAGCCATCCCGGACGGCTACAAGATCACCCGCAGGGATCGCGCCAACGGAACCGGAGGAGCAATAGCCATCGTCCACAAGTCCACCCTCAAGGTCGCCACCCACGCAGACTACACCCTCTACACCGCCAAACACCTGCACTTCTGGATCCAGACCGGCCCCAACACCACCCTCAGAGGAACACTCATCTACAGACCCCCCAGACCCCGGGCTCAGTTCAGCGACTCCATCGCCGACCTCACCAGCACCCACGCACTTGCTTCCACGGACTACATCCTCCTTGGGGACCTGAACTTCCCCCTCAAGAACAACAATGACACCAACTCCGCCACCCTGATAGACAACCTCACCAACCTCGGCCTCAAACAACTCGTCCTCATACCCACCCACTCCGCCGGCCACACGCTGGACCCTGTCTTCTCCACAGGCGGCCACGTCACCTATGACCACTGTCAGATTAGACCACGTTCTAGCAGGAAAAAGTACAAGCCCTGGCCCAACGAGTAAGAAATGGCCAGGAATGAATGGTTGGACCATGCTCCCTCGAAAACGGAATTCCAAGATGGCCGCCGCCAATTTCAATATCGAGGCAGCAGTCTTGTTTATATCCAAACAGGTGCCGAGAGATTAGGTGGAGCGCGCGCTCTGATAATAATGCGCACTTCACTGAAGAATTTTCGTGGAAAGCATCTCGTATTAGAAGCTCCCAGTCAGAAGTCAACCCTGAGGGAAAATTTGTCAGTTTACGCCTGGTTCCTTGTTCTGCTATTCCATCGGGAGTAGCATCCTCAGTTCCTGCCCCTTCCCTGTTTCCATTTCCTGATATCGTGCTGAGGAGAGAGCGAGTTTGTGTCACTCGTCGTCGCTCCTCCTCATAATATGGTTCCGTGAGAGGCCGCTATACCCAAGGCGGAAGAGAAGGTTTAGTGGCAGTCTCTTCTGGTATAAAAGAAGACGAAGGAGAAAGAAAATCAACAACAAGAATATAGAGCTAAGTGAAAAGACAATATTTAGAAAGTCGAAAACTTAAAAACGATTTAAAGATTATTGAATTGTGTACTGAAAAACTTGAAGGAAAAGACGACAGTTCTTGGTCTTTAAGAAAAGAAAGAAAAGACATTCGAATTACTATAGGATATTGTACAGATAGAACATAAAATCAGATGATTAAAGAAGAATATATTTAGATGGCACATTATAAGACGGCAGCACAGTAGAAGTTGTAAGTATAGAGAGATACAGGGCAGAAAAATAGAAATAAGTTTGAAGAAGAAACAAGCATTGGAAATGCAATAGGTCTCGCATTAGGAAAGTTTGAGCGATTGGTATAGTAAATGACACTTTTTTAATTTATGTGTTGGTTTTGAAAATAGCAAAATTAATAGCTTTGTCAGTTACAATGTCAATAGTTTTAACTTTCGCAAATGTGACACCTATAGCATTTGTAATGCAATGTTTGTTGTATTTACGTGACTTAGATGTATTGATATTACAAATAACAATGGCTTTTAATTTTGTAATTAATTAATACTTAAATAAAAGTTATTGTAATTTATAATGGAAATACCTTAAACGTTTGTAAATAACTTTTGTGAAGATTATGTTCAGTGTATTTTATTGTGACGAAAATCCAAGAACATTGCATTTGCACCTACACACACACAGAGCCACACACACACACACAGAGACACACACACACACACAGACACACACACACACAGACACAGACACACACACACACACACACAGACACACACACACACACACAGACACACACACACACACACACAGACACACACACCCACACACACAGACACACACACACACACACACACATACACACACACACACACACACACAGACACACACACAGACACACACACAGACACACACACAGACACACACACACACACACACAGACACACACACAGACACACACACAGACACACACACAGACACACACACAGACACAGACACACACAGACACAGACACACACACAGACACACACACAGACACACACACAGACACACACACAGACACACACAGAGACACACACACACACACACAGACACACACACACACAGACACACACACACACACACACACACACATATAGATGTGGTGGTGGTGGATCTGGGGGATATGGTGGTGGTGGATGTGGTGGTGGATGTGGTGGTGGATGCGGTGGTGGATGTGGTGTTGGTGGATGTGGTGTTGGTGGATGCGGTGGTGGTGGGTGCGGTGGTGGTGGTGGATGTGGTGGTGGTGGATGCAGTGGTGGTGGATGCGGTGGTGGTGGATGCGGTGGTGGTGGTGGATGTGGTGGTGGTGGATGCGGTGGTGGATGTGGTGGTGGTGGATGCGGTGGTGGTGGAAGTGGTGGTGGATGTGTTGGATGTGGTGGTGGATGTGGTGGTGGATGTGGTGGTGGTGGGTGTGGTGGATGTGGTGTTGGTGGATGCGGTGGTGGTGGTGGTGGTGGATGTGGTGGTGGTGGATGCAGTGGTGGATGTGGTGGTGGTGGAAGTGGGGGTGGATGTGTTGGATGTGGTGGTGGATGTGGTGGTGGTGGATGTGGTGAAAGTGGTGGTGGATGTGGTGGTGGATGTCATGGTGGATGTGGAGGTGATGGTGGATGTGGTGGTGGATGTGGTGGTGGTGGATGCAGTGGATGTGGTGGATGCGGTGGTGGTGGTGGATGCAGTGGTGGTGGTGGATGGGGTGTTGGTGGTGGTGGATGCAGTGGTGGTGGTGGATGGGGTGGTGGTGGTGGATGGGGTAGTGGATGTAGTGGTGGTAGGTGTGGTGGATGTGGTGGATGTGGTGGAGGTGGTGGATGCAGTGGATGTGGTGGTGTTGGATGCGGTGGTGGTGGTGGATGCAGTGGTGGTGGTGGATGGGGTGTTGGTGGTGGTGGATGCAGTGGTGGTGGTGGATGGGGTGGTGGTGGTGGATGGGGTGGTGGATGTGGTGGTGGTGGATGCAGTGGATGTGGTGGTGGTGGATGCGGTGGTGGTGGTGGATGCGGTGGTGGTGGTGGATGCAGTGGTGGTGGTGGATACAGTGGTGGTGGTGGATGCAGTGGTGGTGGTGGATGGGGTGGTGGATGTAGTGGTGGTGGGTGTGGTGGATGTGGTGGTGGTGGTGGGTGTGGTGAAAGGGGTGGTGGATGCGGTGGTGGATGTGGTGGTGGTGGTGGATGTGGTGTTGGTGGATGCGGTGGTGGTGGTGGATGTGGTGGTGGTGGGTGGTGGTGGTGGATGTGGTGGTGGATGTGTTGGTGGTGGTGGATGTGGTGGTGGTGGATGTGGATGTGGTGGCTGAAAGAGAATTATGGCCTATAAATGAAATAGGTGGATGGTCTTGGCTAATGCCAGAGGCGAGTATGATGTATTGATTTAAGCCATGCAGAGGATAATGTTACCAGGGAAAGCAGCTCGGTAGCAGTACATAATTCTAAAGGCCTCGAGATGGGAGCACTTGGCAGTCATAAATATTTTGGCTTTTGGAACGGAATCTCGGGTGGAAACCCTAGAGGGCAGTATTTATCAGCCTGTGATACAGTACTGCAGCTCTTGGCATCTCGAAGCATAAACTACATTCGGATCTGGTCCCAGGGCGGGAGAAAAGCCCTTTTCCAGTTCGTTTCTTATCAAATCAAAGCTGTCTAGTAGAAACTTCCAGTAAATTAGTATCGGGAGAGGCGGCATAACATGATTATTCGCTCTGCATAGGAGCTCTTTAGATGATGCAGTCTAATAAAAAAAGTAGAGGTTTGCCAATGACATTTTGCGCCAAATTCAAAGCTACAGCTAACTGCTGATTTTCCTTAATCAGTGACACGGTGAAGCATGAACGCATGCGGTAATGACGGAGATGCAGTTCTTGACCCGAGTTACAGTTTCACGTTTCTTACTGGGGGTTGTTTTGCAACTTTACAGATTGGAATAATAATAATCCACTTTGCTGAACAATATAACATGTGAATTCACCACGAACCTATTGCAACTCGGTGTAAAAAGATAAAATCCCAAATCAAGACACAAGTATTGTTGCAAAAGGTGGTGTGAAGCAGCAGGAAAAGACAGCAGCAACCCTAACGAAAACGAGTCAAAAGAAACACGAGAGACGGCGGAGGGCATTGCTGTGGGGAGGTGGGAGGAGAAATGCGACACGGCGGGCAGGGGAGGGGGCGGAGCGGGTAAAAAAAACAAGCAGTGCTAGAGTGCTGGGAGAGAGAGTGGGGAGGGGGCGGAGCGGGAGGGGCGTCGTGAGGGGAGAGAGAGTGGGGAGAGGGCGGAGCAGGAAGAGCTGCTCTCGGCAGGCTGGGGAACAGATGCTACAATATAACATGTGAATTCACCACGAACCTATTGCAACTCGGTGTAAAAAGATAAAATCCCAAATCAAGACACAAGTATTGTTGCAAAAGGTGGTGTGAAGCAGCAGGAAAAGACAGCAGCAACCCTAACGAAAACGAGTCAAAAGAAACACGAGAGACGGAGGAGGGCATTGCTGTGGGGAGGGGGGAGGAGAAATGCGACACGGCGGCTTGGGGAGGGGGCGGAGCGGGTAAAAAAAACAAGCAGTGCTAGAGTGCTGGGAGAGAGAGTGGGGAGGGGGCGGAGCGGGAGGGGCGTCGTGAGGGGAGAGAGAGTGGGGAGAGGGCGGAGCAGGAAGAGCTGCTCTCGGCAGACTGGGGAACAGATGCTGCTGGGGAAATGATATGGGGAGGTGCCCTGAAGAAATGCGACACGGCAGGCAGGGGAGGGGGCGGAGTGGGGTTGTGGGAGGAGTGCGCCTGAGGGAAAAGACATGCAAGGCAGACGGCTGGGGGCATGTGCACGCGCTTTTAATGTCAATGCGCATGCGCATTGAGCTTGAATTTCACGGGCACTGCAAGGAATCGCCACGATTCCTTGCAAGTTGGTTTAAGTCTGTTTAAGCCCCCATAGTCTCGCAAGCTCAATGCGCATGCTCATTGACAGGCGAGACCTAAAAATTAGTTAATAAGGGACACTTTGTTTTTTAGGTTAAAAATACTGTGAACTGTAAGACAAGAAGAAAGAAATATAAAATAAGAATATAGAGACACTTTATTGAGGCAGATAACAATTACACAGCTTTAAACATTAGGAAAGAATTAAGAGCAAATCCTGTTTTATAGGTTTACATCACACTGTGTAAAATAGAATTAGGAAGAAAAGAATACAAAAGAAAAGACAGAAGAGAAGAACAGATCTTGAAACTAAAGGTATGTAAGAATAGTTTAAGAATAGAGTAGTTTAGATAGAGTAGCATAATAGATAACCCTTGTGTTTATGTTCTAGGGTTCTCAGAAAAGGAAAATCGGTCTGCTGGTCGGACTAAGAGAAATAGAAAAAGCAGAAAGAACAAGTTTCATGACCAGTCTCTTCTTAGTTTGTTATTTTATCCACTCCCCCTTCCCCCTTGGGGGTGGTCTGGAGTCTAGATATATATTTTCTGGGTCTCCAGAGCATTCTTAAGAGGGAGTTGGGAACTAGCGTCTCTGTTCCTGTCTCTGTTTCTGTGCAAGTTCTTGGTAAGAAAATATATACAGAGTTGAAGCAAAATTATTTAGAGTCTGACAACCACACCACTGAACTCCACTGGACCGACCACTGCTGCATTAATTTCACCTTCAAGAAACCATCCACGCACCACCGCACCCAACAGCTGCTTCGCCGCTGCTGGAGCAAAGTCACCAAAGACCGGCTGATCACCACCCTCGCCCAGAACCCACCCACGGACCCCACCAACACAGACGCCGCAGCCCGCAACCTCAGACAGTGGATCAACGACTGTGCCAACACCCTCGCACCGCTCAAGAAACCCTCCAACAACCACACCAGCAAGAGAGCCACCTGGTTCACCGACAAGCTCCAGATCTCCAAACCCGCATGCCGGAAACTGGGGAAAATATGGCTCCACGAACGCACACCGGACAACCACGCAGCCCACAAGAACGCCACCCGCAGACATCACCACCTCATCAGGTTAGCCAAGAGATCCTCCTTCAAAGACCGCTTGGACAACAACACACACAACAGCAAAGAGCTCTTCAGCATCGTAAAGGAACTCTCCAACCCCAGCGCCAACGACATCCCGCCCTCACAAGAACTGTGCGACTCACTAGCCATCTTCTTCTACCGCAAGATTGCTGACATCCACAACAGCTTCTACACCACAACCTCCCCAACTACGCCAGACCGTACCTCCCCTGCGAACACCACAAGCGCCATCCGCCTGACCTCCTGGTCCAACGTCAACAACGACGAGACACGCAAGGTCATGAACTCCATCCACTCAGGATCTCCATCAGACCCGTGCCCACACCACGTATTCAACAAAGCAGACATAGCCATTGCACCCCAACTACAGAAGGTCATCAACATCTCCTTTGAAACAGCGACATTCCCGGAAATCTGGAAGCACGCCGAAATCAACGCCCTCCTCAAGAGGCCCAAGGCAGACCCCAAGGACATCAAGAGCTTCAGGCCCATCTCCCTGCTCCCATTCCCGGCAAAGGTCATTGAGAAAATCGTCAACAGGCAATTGGTCCGCCACACGGAAGACAACAACATCTTGGACCTGTCCCAGTCCGGATTCATATGTAACCACAGCACCGAGAAAGCCCTCATCGCTGCCACAGACGTCATCAGGCGCCAACTAGACAACGGCGAAACATCAGCCCTCCTCCTCCTGGACCTTTCGGCCGCCTTCGACACGTTCTGCTATCGCACTCTAAAGACACGCCTCCAAAAGCCGGAATCCGAGAGAAGGCCCTTGATTGGACCACGTCCTTCCTCTCCGGCAGAACCCAGAGTGTCCGCCTCCCACCCTTCCGATCCGGAGCCACTGACATCATCTGCGACGTCCTCAGGGCTCATCGCTCAGCCTGACGCTGTTCAACATCTACTTGGCCCCCCTCGCACAAGTGGCCCGCCAGCACAACCTCAACATCATCTCCTATGCCGACAACACCCAGCTCATCCTTTCCCTCACCAAGGGCCCTCACACCGCCAAAACCAACCTCCATGAGGGAAGGAAGGCCGTCGCTGACTGGATGAGGTGCAGCTGTCTGAAGCTGAACTCGGACAAGACGGAGGTACTCATCCTCGGACCCACCCCCTCAGCCTGGGACGACTCCTGGTTGCCGAACACACTGGGAACAGCATCAACACCCACCGACCATGCACGCAACCTAGGATTCATCCTCGACTCCTCCCTCTTCATGGCTAAGCAGGTCAGCGCCGTCTCCTCCTCCTGCTATAACACCCTCTGCATGCTCCGCAGGATCTACAAGTGGATTCAGACCGAAACAAGAAGAACGGTGACACAGGCCCTCGTCAGTAGCAGACTGGACTACGGCAACACACTCTATGCAGGAATCCCAGCCAAACACCTACGACGACTACAACGCATCCAAAACGCCTCCGCCCGACTGATGGTCAACGCCCCCGCCGCAGCCTCATCAACCACCACCTGAGAGACCTACACTGGCTTCTCATCGACAAGAGGATCACCTTCAAGCTCCTCACGCAGGCACACAAAGCACTCCACAACGCCGGACCAGCCTACCTTAATAGCGAGCTCAGCTTCCACACCCCCACCCGCTATCTCCGCTCCGCCAGCCTTGCCCTCACCGCTGTCCCCCGCATCCAACAAACGACTTCAGGCAGCAGATCCTTCTCCTACCTCACCGCCAAGACCTGGAACACCCTCCCTCCCACATACGGCAGACCCAAGACCTACTCACCTTCAGAAGACTCCTCAAGACTTGACACTTCGAGCAGTAGCAGCACCCCCCCCTCAGCACCTTGAGACCCTCACGGGTAAGTAGCCCTACAAGTATTCTGATTGATTGATTGATATCAAATATCCTTGCTAATAGACCCAGGACATCCAAGACCTTATCCTGGCACTGTTTCAAAGAACGATCTAATCCATTCCTTGGTTCCTTTCCCACATATCATTTATAGGTCCAAATTAGGAGTAATGCAAACCTTATCCTTTATTACAGATCTTGAAGATTTTGCTTTAAGGACCCTACGCACTTCCTTTTCTAACAGTTTCCTTATCTATCTATAAATTTGCTCACCTGCTCCATTGGCCACCAAACTCCACCTCTTGGGTGTCTGATGTTTCTTTTTTTTTAACACACTCTATTGATGACCACAGTGTAACATGTAAATCATAAAAATGTTCTTCCAGATACAGTCGTTTTCTTTTTTCTTATTTCTTATTTCCCCATGTCAGCAATGAAATTACAAACATGCATAACCATTTGGTTTCCATCATCTTGTACGGTATAAAAGGCTTATGGGTCATATTCGAGCTGGAATTACAACCAATCGAACAGTAGGCATGTTGTATATTCAGTGGCATTTATGTGTAGGTATATCCAACTAGTGAGAACTTATACAAATCCCGTTACCCTCCCCTCCATCCCACCCTATCCCTCTCCTGGTCAGTCTTACTTTAGCTTTACTTTGACCGCCAAGGTGAGTGCTAGGTCTAGAAACTTTAGCTGCACCTTCTGGACCTTAAGGCAGGTTAGGGCCTCATCCAGGACCGGGAGTTGTGTCACCGTGGCCAAGGAGTGGCGCACTCCAGCCAAGTAACCCAGCAGGTGAGGGCAGGACCACAGCATATGGATAAAGTCCGCCTCATCTCCCTTACAACAAGGGCAGCAGTGGTGGGAATCCGGAAACATATGGTGTATCTTTTGCAGTGTAAGGTACTATTTATGCAGTATCATTGCCTGTATGAATTTGAGCCTCGCATTACGCGCCACTTTTTTAGGGTGCTCCAGCATACGTTTCCATGCTTGGACCGTGATCGCCACACCGGAGACCTCTTCCCAGTGCATCCTAAGGGAGGTGAGTGTAATTGCTGCATGTGCCCCTACTCCAGTGTATAGCCAGCGTACCAAATGCCCTCCAGGTCCCATGTAATATAGAAGATGTACCAAGGTGTGTTGTGGGGGTTCTGTCCTCTATGGGGACCACGTGGTTCTGATATAGTGCGTCACAGTAGCGTGTAAAAGATACAGGCATGGTGGTGCCCCAGTGGCCTGCACGAAAGAGTCGTGATCCAGCATAGTGCCATTACCAATGAAAGCTCCTACCTCCTCTATCCCATTGTCCGTCCAAGCCTGAGTTCTAGTCTGCGTGAGTCTCCCCTGTAGTGTAGGGATGCGTAGTGGTGGGAAGTTTGCTGCATATGGCGTCACAGCAGACGTGTTTGACAGGGCCCTCCCGCCCACAGAGTAAGGCAGTCCGTAACAGGGAAGCACAATCCAAAGGAATCCTGGCCCTCGGCAATAGCAGGGTGTGCAGTTCCCCTCGATCCAGCCTCTGCGGCGTGAACCCAATTTTGTGTAAGTTTCTCCCTGCAGTCCAATAGGATAGCCACTGGAGCTGACTAGCATAATAGTAACCTCGGAAGTCAGGGACTCCCAGGTCTCCACTCTGCGTCGCCAGCTGTAGCTTTCGAAGACTTATCCGTCTCCGGCCCGCTCCCCAAATGAGATAAGTCAGTATGGTGTTGAGTGTATTAAAAATAGATTGTGGGAGGACCACGGGCAGATTCACAAAGTAGTATAATAGGCAAGGCAGCATCACCATTTTCGAGATGGCAATCCGCCCCATTACAGATAAGGGTAGGGAAGGCCAGAACCCCACACTTGCACGGAGCCCCGTTGTTGCCCGCATGATATTGCCCTTTATCTGGTCCTCTTGTGCTCTATATACATATATACCAAGGTATTTAAAGGTGGTGGGGGTCACTGGCAGTGTGTAAGTCCTGAATTGTAGGTGGGATATGTGTGGCGTTTCTTGGAGGAAATAACCAGTCGATTTCTCCGGGTTTATGGCCTATCCCGATAAGCATTCAAAAATAGTGAATACACCCGGGAGAGGGGCATTGTCAGCTGTTAGAGTATGTCATTCGCATAGATTGATATTAGGTGATGTACGCGGTCAATGCGGATGCCCAGCTGGTCCGTCGATCTCCGAAGAGACAGAGCCAGGGGTTCTAATGCCAGTACAAATAGCAGGGGTGACAGAGGGAACCCGAACCGTTGCAGCGTCGCGAACATGAAGTCCCAGGATAAGGAGTCAAACGTCTGTCTAAGGTCTAGGGCAATGCATCCTGCGTGACGGTAAGCTCTCGGGGTGGCCGTCATTACAGAATGCAGCCGTCTAGTGTTCAGAGAAGTGCTGCGAGTTTGGAGGAAGCCGCACTGATCGCTGTGAATAGGCCTATTAAGGTGCAGTTGTATTCGACTGGCAAGGATTTTGTATTCAGTGGCTAACATAGAAAGGGGTCTGTAATTTGACATCTCTAAACCATCCCGTCCCGGTTTGGGTATAGACGTGACCAGCGCCTGCATGGTGGAATCGGGCAAACGGGCAGTCTCCAAAGCGGTCTCCAGCGCAGGCGCTAAGGACTCCGCAAAAGTAAGATAGAATTCAACAGGGAGCCCGTCCATACCGGGAGTCTTATTACGGTTTAGGCCTTTAATCGCAGCACGGATTTCCTGTTGAGTGATAGGGCTGTCAATATCTTTATGTACATCCTCCGGCAGTACCGGGAAGGGGAGGTCTCGGAAGAAGTCAGCAATCAGTGAGCCGTCCACTGGCACAGGGGGTGCATAGAGCATCTCCAAGTGACTATGAAAGGCAGCATTTATTTCAGCTTGTGTGTGGACTACGTGTTCTGTCAGGGTGCGAATGCTGGGTATGATGGGCGGATCAGGCCTATCTCTGACTATGCGGGCAAGCAGTGTACCAGTTCTGTCCGCCTTTGTGTGTTTACGATGGAGGAACGCTCTGTAGTCTATTGTCCGCAAAGTCTCTAATGTCTCCGCATGATCTATGTGGGTGGATTGTAATAGTCCCCGTTTGTCAGGGTCCGATACTACCTCCCTCCCCAGTACCTGTAATCTACTCTCAATGTCTTGTAACCATTGGTGTGTCTCTTGTCTGGCCCCTACCAACTGTCCAATCGTCGCCCCTCTCGCCACTACCTTCAGAGCATCCCATTCGATCAAGTGGGAGGACGCTGTGTTCCAATTTTCGGCCAGGTAATTAGTAATGATGTTGGATAGAGTCATGCGAAAGGGGGCATCCTCAATCAGGTGTGGGTGTAACTTCCAGATGGGCACTGGAGTGGGCACTATACCCCAGTGGAGTGTGAGCTGCAGGGGGTTATGGTCGGAAAAGGTCTTGGCCAGATATGTAGAGCTGTGGACCTTCTCAACAATAGAGCTTGAGCACAGGAACCTATCAATTCTGGTATGGAGGCTGTGTACCGGGGAATAAAAGGAATATTCCTTATGGGTTGGATAGAGGCGTCAGAGAGTGTCCACCTGCTTGCCCATGTAATGAATTGGTCCGCTAGCTTACCAGCAGTTGTGCCGTGTAGGTGGGGTGATATGTCCAATCTAGTGTCCAGCACAGCATTCAAATCCCCTCCCAGCACCCTGGGGATCACGCCCCAATCCCCTAAGGCCACACTCAGGAATCGGTCTTGGCCGAAGTTAGGGGCATACATACTCCCAGAGAGCCGTTGAGAGTGCCCTTCACCAGTATGTATCGTCCCTGCTCATCTACCCGGTGCTCAAGTTCAACAAATGGGACCCCATGACTCACCCAAATAGTTGTCCCCCTAGAGAAGGCAGAGTAGTTAGTGGAATAGATATGCCCTCTCCATTTTTTCTGCATCTTTTGTGTTTCTGAGTCAGTCAGGTGAGACTCCTGAAGGAATGGCACCTTTGTCTTACGTCTGAGGAGAAATACATGTATGCGGTGTCTTTTCTGGATTGCTCCTAGGCTCCGTACGTTCCATGTGAGCAGGTTGTATGACCCTATTGTGTTAGCCGTCCCCGTCATGTTCCTGTGTGGGAGTGGATCTCATCTCTAAGTGGACGCAACAGGCAGAGCTGACTAGGAGTCCCCTTCCCCCAACAATTTTAACAGAACTCGGCACAGCGCCTAAATTGTGCCGGGCCCAACAATGGTGTACAAATGGTACAGAACAAATAACGGTGCATTCGCTAATAGGGAGGTAGCTAACCTTATATTCGAACATGGTCCAAAAATGGTCTGTGACTCAATGGCTCAACGGTACCCTGTCTCCCGGTGGAGAGTATGCATCGGGGTGGTTGGGCCGACCTCACCAGCATGGTCAATCACAACAGTAAACACTACAGAGCTCCCCCGTAGGTAGAACATATCCTTGGTAACACATATCGCTGTATGTACAGTCAGAAAACATACGACAAGCGCCTCATACAACACCAGCTGTCCTTAGGAGTATACCAGGTCACACAGTGAGCTGTACCAATAAAAGTATACAGTAGTCTCTTTGGCACCCGGTTCGTGCCCACTGCAAGGGCAGGGACGGCAGTAGCAGTCTCAAGTGTTCGTGACCTGGCCGCCTCATTCAATTGACGATCAGGTCATCTGCTGCTCTCGGTGTGAGAGTGGGGAAGAGGATCACACTATGTTCGGAGTCCGAGTGTAGAGTACTGTCCTCCGAGTCCGTGGCGATTTTGTTTGAATCTTCGTGGAAGGAGCTGGCCACCACACGGGCTCCCTCCTGGTCTCGTCGCTGCTGTTCTCATGAGGGCCCGCGCCTCCCTTGCTCCAGTTGGTGTTCTGAGTTCGTCGAAAGGTCCGCCTTGGAAGCATGTCTGAATCCTGTGAGGAGACACCTGGGTGGCTTGCCTGGCTGGAGCCAATGCACATCATCTCCATCCACTCCTCAACGTCCTCTGGGCTTTCGAAAAAGTGAGTCTTCTTATTGTGCATTACCTTCAGTCGGGCGGGATACAGGAGTGTGTATTTGAGTTGTGCAGTCTGTAGCTTCTTCTTTACCGCCTGGTAGGAGGATCTGTCTCTGCACCAAAACTGTATAGTCCAGGTATAAAGATATGCAATGGTTTTCGTACTAGATGAGTGCCTTTTCTCTGGCCTTCTGCAGTAAGATATCAAGGTCCCTATAGTTGAGGATTTTCACGATCGGAGGGCGGGGTGGCGCTCTCGGTCTGGGCTGTCCTGTCGGGATTCTATGTGCCCTTTCCACGCAGAAGTATGGGGAGAGTCCTTCAGGTGCTACATGCTCCCTGAACCATGTTTCCATAAAGTCAGCCGCTCTACCTCCCTCGCAGCGATCCGGCAGCCCAATAACGCGGACATTATTGCGTCTATTTCTACCCTCCGCATCCTCCACCCGGTCCATTAGCGTGGTTACTTGTTGCTGGAGTTGTTGCAAGGAGGAAGAGTGTTCCACCACTTTAGGGGTGATGTCCACAATAGATTGGCCATGTTCTTTCACCATGTCCGCAAGCTTGGTATGATCAGCTTTCAGCAGAGTAAGTCTCGTAGTGAACGTGCCCGTCTGAAGTTCCATCGCCGCTCTGCAGTCCCGGATCTCCTGTAGGATGAAGTCTAGTTCATTCGAAGTCCCCTCTGCATGGGCAGTTAGGACCACCCCAGGCGAGGGGGGCCGACTAGCCTGGCCCGTCATGGTGGAAGGGGGGTCGGGCCCTGGTTGTCCATCCATAGTCTTTGCCCGGTTCCTGCCCATTGCCCAATGCCATCACCAGACCACGCGTCGGTCCGTCCCCGCAGACCGTTGCAGAACGATGCCGGCCACACCACAGGTATTTTCAGGGGATCAGCAATGTACCCCGGGTGGGCCTCAAGGAGGGAGGGTGCCCCCCGGGCCCAGGTAGATCTGGAGAGTGTCGCGCAAGTGGGCAGTGGCACTCTCAGTGGAGTGGTAAAGAGCAGTGCACCATGTGTGGTTATGGGTCGTCACCTCCTCCCCTCCCTCTCACTGCAGGGGTCCCCTCACCTCATCTGCGCTTCTTGCACTGGGTGCTGCCCGAATCCTCAGGGCCTGGTGGGCAACTCCTTAACGTCTTCCCCTTGGTAGTGCAGTCCCCGGTGCAGCTGCCTCTCAGGAGTACGTGGGGTGCAGGGGAGGCACTGAGCAGCCAGCAGAGGGTTCCCCAGTGGTAGATTGGTCTAGGGCGGGTCCCGTGACACTGGGCAGTCAGGCAGCCGCGTCTCAGGCAGGCTCTACTCTACCACAAGTTCCGGTTGCCACGCAGCCGGTGCAAATTACAGGCCCCAGTGTCCAGAAGCGCCATAGTTGCCTCCCCGGGGGGCACGCTATCCCTCAAAGCCAGGGAGGGCCATAAAAGTCAATGCGGGCCTCCCAGCCCGCCGCGTCAGTCCCCGATGCGTTCAGCGCTCCGCCGCCAGTTACGTGCCTCTCCCAGGTAGGCCGCAGCTTCTCCGGGCAATGCAGCTCCGCCAGGTAGACCTCCCGGGCCCCAGGCTAATGACTCTCACCCCCGGGGGGGCGTCTATGTGGACGGGGATCCAACAAGAAGGCTTCACGACTTCCGGTCCACAGAGAGGGCCCGGGTCACAGCGCCACTCACCAGCCACCGCTCTACGTCAGCTTCCGGCCTCCGTCAGTGTTGAAGAGCAGGTAGGCCCCAGATTGCACTGGCTGCCCAGGGCACCCCTCAGCGCCGATACGGTTCCGCGCTTCAGCTAGGGTCTCAGTCTTGTCGCACCAATGACCCCTTATCAGTTACAGCTGTGTGGATGGCGTGTGGAGAAAGATTCCCCCCCGGGAGGGTCCGGAGCTGTATCGATCCACAGCCGCCATCCCAGACGGTGCACAGACATAATATTGAGTCCAAAATATTAATTGGACATAATATCGAGTTTTAAATATAGACTGGACAAAATATCGACAGGACAGAATATAGATAACCAAAATATCGTTTTTAAGATAAGTGATGTAATATCGACTGTTAAAAATATAGAAAGTTAAAATATCGAAGTATATAATATAGATAGTTAAAAATGTCGATTTTTTAATAATATCTAATTTTTTATAGTGTATTTTTATGTTATAATATGTGTGAAAAGTGTGTATTTATGTTATAATAAATAATTAATGAATTTTTGTTTTTATAATTATTGCGCAATTTAATTCTGTAGCGGGTTGTGGGTTTATAGGGGAATAGGGTGGGAAGTAATGTAATTTTAATTAATTAAATATGTAAATGTATTTATTGATAGTAATTTGTAATTCATTGTTAATTCATTTATATTTGTTAATTAATTAAATTTTAATTGGTAATTAATTTCATTGGTAATTATGTACATTTTACTAATTTATTTTCTGTAGCGAGTTGTGGGTTTATAGGGGAATTGGGTGGGAAGTAATTAAATTATAATTAATTAAATATGTAAAATTATTTATTGGTATTTATTTAGAATTAATTATTAATTAAGTATTTATGGGTACATATAAACATTTTATTTGCCAATTAATTTAATTTAATTGATTAATTGTTAATTATGTTAATTTTAATAATTTATTTTCTGTAGTGGGTTGTGGGTTTATAGGGGAATAGGGTGGGAAGTAATTTTATAATAATACATTAAATAATGAAATTTATTTAAATGTATTTAATTGTAAATAATTGTCAAATTATTAAATAATTAATTGTTAATTTTTAATAAATTTGTATTAATGGGTGATAAATTGAAATAATTATTGTTAATTAGTAATTTTATTATATTAAATATTATATTATATGACATTTTTAATTATTTTTAATTAATTATTAATAGATATTCACTTTTATTTTTTTTAATAGTATATGAAGTATTTACTTTCCCTAATTTTGTATTCTCTGGAGTGGGAATAGTAGCTTTAACACCTATGCTATCCAACGCTTTCCCTACTGTTGCACTCACTGGAGTGGGAATAGTAATTTTAACCCCTACGCTATCCAACGCTTTCCCTACTGTTGCACTCACTGGAGTGGGAATAGTAATTTTAACGCCTACGCTATCCAACGCTTTCCCTACTGTTGCACCCACTGGAGTGGGAATAGTAATTTTTACCCCTACGCTATACAACGCTTTCCCTACTGTTGCACCCACTGGAGTGGGAATAGTAATTGTAACCCCTACGCTATCCAACGCTTTCCCTACTGTTGCACCCACTGGAGTGGGAATAGTAATTTTTACCCCTAAGCTATCCAACGCTTTCCCTACTGTTGCACCCACTGGAGTGGGAATAGTAAATTTTACCTCTACGCTATGCTTCGTTTTCCCTACTGTTGCACCCACTGGAGTGGGAATAGTAATTTTAACCCCTACGCTATCCAACGCTTTCCCTACTGTTGCACTCACTGGAGTGGGAATAGTAATTTTAACCCCTACGCTATCCAACGCTTTCCCTACTGTTGCACCCACTGGAGTGGGAATAGTAAATTTTACCTCTACGCTATCCAACGTTTTCTCTATTGTTGCACCCACTGGAGTGGGAATAGTAATTTAAACCCCTACGCTATCCAACCCTTTCCCTACTGTTGCACTCAATGGAGTGGGAATAGTAATTTTAACCCCTATGCTATCCAACGCTTTCCCTACTGTTGCACTCTTTGGAGTGGGAATAGTAATTTTTACCCTTACGCTATCCACCGCTTTCCCTACTGCTGCACTCTTTGGAGTGGGAATAGTAATTTTTACCCTTACGCTATCCAACGCTTTCCCCACTGTTGCACCCACTGGAGTGGGAATATTAATTTTTACCCCTACGCTATCCAACGCTTTCCCTACTATTGCACCCACTGGAGTGGGAATAGTAATTTTAACCCCTACGGTATCCAACGCTTTCCCTACGCTTGCACTCTTTGGAGTGGGAATAATAATTTTTACACTTTTTTTATTGTACGTTAATAATATTGGCTATTATTTCATTATATTTTGTTACTATATATATATGTTTTAACAAATATGAATTACAAGTTTTTTTAACTTTC
Source organism: Lissotriton vulgaris (assembly GCF_964263255.1). NCBI lineage: Eukaryota > Metazoa > Chordata > Amphibia > Caudata > Salamandridae > Lissotriton > Lissotriton vulgaris. The sequence goes on along the minus strand of NC_141696.1, from coordinate 40,752,853 downwards.
ATTATTTATTAAATTATCATAAGTTAATTTAAGTACTTAAGTATATTTTAGTAATTCATTTTTAATATTAATTTAATTTAACATTGTTTTTAGTAAAGACAATATTTTTAAAAACTATATTTTAGTAAACAATATTTTTAACTCGATATTTTAGTACTTACCTGTTTGTAGATAGAAACTCGATATTTTGTCTGTCAATATTTTTTCAACGATATTCTTGATGGTCGATATTCTGTCCCTCGATATTATGTCAGTGATCCATCGCAGACGGCTAGTCACGCCCCCGGGTGTCTCACGTTATTATTATTATTATTATTATTATTATTATTATTATATTCTTATATAGCGCCAGATTCGACCCCCTAAGGGGTAGCTCCGCGCTTGCCTTGGGAACCTGTCCTGGCTTTTCCCTGTGAGATAGCCCCTACAGGGCATCCCCAATGTGAAAGCCAGGCATCCCGCCGCGGGGGGGGCGTTGTGGAGATTAAGCAAGCTTAATGCCCAGAGTTGCAGAGTGTGAACCCATGATTAGGTCAGGCACCGAAGCGAGAATTATCGAGTCCATGGACATTTGAGCTCAAGACCCTGCCGCGTCGGGAATTGAACCCTGGTCCCGGGTCAGACCTCTGCTTCAGGGTCTGCCTGCTCTAACCAGTGAGAACATCTCCTCAACCAAGGGATTCCTCTGGACTTCTTTTGAATTTGCCCCTATATTTTCAACAAAGTCCTCCTCAAAATCATTGTACATGGAATATCTCAAAAAATTTGATCTAAATCCCTGCTGTCATTTGCAGGAGATCCCATTTCAAAGTTATCAAACTCATCATCCATTGTGTCATTCAGGACACTACTTCCTTGTGTGCCGCTAAGGACACCCTTTCTCATTGTGCTGCGTAAGACACCTTTCTTTGTCGTGGAGTTAGACCCACTTTATTTTCTTCCTTAAATCTACTTTCTCTATGAGCTTTCTCTTGTTCAATCTCATACCACTTCGTACTCTTCTATCTTCATCCTATATTATCCAAAGTTTTTCTCACCCGTACTCTCATTTCTTATTCAATTACCTTTTTATTTACCTCCTCATCAAGGTTCTCACTTGACAATCACACACTGGGTCCGTGTTCGGCATCCATTCTTATTCTTTCTAAAATCAACTCTAGTCCTTTATAAATATTCTCTAATGTATCCAAATCTATTAAAATATATATCTCTTCAAACTAGTGACTCCAACCTGAGACATTTCTTCTCAGCATCTAGATAGTTATTCTTACCATTCTTTCAAATCTACTGTCAGCCTAATCTGAACTGTTCCTAATGGTAAAGCTCCCAATCTAAAATTGCCACCATTATCTTGCAAGACTACGGCAGCCGAGCCAGCCTCTTTAACAATTCTCTTTGCAGTGCTTGTGATCTCAACGTGCCTACTCTACATTATCCTCTCTGTACTCAAGCCTGGTTGTTTCTCTTCAAAGAGACAAACACTGGCTTGCGCCTCTTGTTGGAATCAGGGTGTGCATGTGCAGGTCAGCGAGCTAAAAAATAAACACCTGCACATGCTGTTTTTCGCATCAGACACCAAAGCTCGCTAATTATCTGGCGACCTCCTCCACTCCATCATCGTATTACGGTAGTCTTTTCAAATAAATGAAAAAATATTTTCTCTAATAATCATACGTGCAACCAGAACAGTTAATCAACTACATAAGATATTTTAAAGATTCCATACCTAATTTTCCCAAATGACCATTTACCTCTTTTTAAATAATGCTTTAATACATTTGAAGCTTTCCTACATACACCTCTCAATTGAACTTAACTTAACTAAAACATATCTAAATGAACAATACCTATATAAATATAGTAAAGTTAATGGTATACTTATTGTTATTTGGCCCCTGGGGACATTATCAACATTGCTAAGTTAGCATGAGCTTTGCTGCCATGATGCTGCTTTTGCGCACGTTATTCATGATTTTTTTTTTCAACACTCTGTTTGTGCCTTTCACATGAGAACAGGCTGCTTTCGCGTTCTCTACCTTATTCTGAACACGATGAGCAAGGTCGATCAACATTACCCCTTGTTATTCTGTTCTGGTCAGTCCCTAGCACCTAGACATAACATGCTACACACAGCTGCAGTACTGATGACTCGTACTTTGATATTACGGGGTCGCATGTTGTTTTAACACACTTGGAGAAAGCAGTTCCATGGAGAAGAGCCCTGCTGTTCCTATGATGTAAACCTTACATCCAGGCTTTAAGGTATGGGGTCTGCTGTCAAAGCCCCGAGATCGTTCTTTTTTATAAAATAAACTTCTTCTAGTCAAGGGGAGGGATGTCATGCCTAAAGGCCCTTATTTCGATAGTCTTAATATAAAATGACTACTCCCTTTGTATTCTATGGAATTGTAATAATGTTAACTGTTCTGAGTTTATGCATTTTGTTGATAGTAGTGGCACGTATACTGTATTGTAGAGCACAATAGTTCAAATAAACATTTTGAACTATTTCAGTGACTCTGCCAAATCTCATTGTGAACAAGTACGAGTAAGAGAGCGAAAGAGTATGTCTTGCTTCCACGATTCCTGAGAGAGTCAGGAGTGTTGTGTTCTGGGTTGTCTAATCATTTGTAGCTCTGTGAGCTTTGAAGAAGAACAAATGAGACACTATAGGTAGTCGGTTTGGGATTGTGGGTACTGATGTGGTAGGTTGGTACACCCCTATTCACTGAGGTCCTGTTCCAGCACATTGTTCTGTTTATGTGCAGAATCCCTGCAACATTATCTCCACAGGAGCAGCATTTAAAAGAGGAGGAATGTTATAAGCATGGACAATTTTTGGAGTAATATGTTCTGGTTCTAGATTGGGTTGAATTGTTTTAAAGTTCTTTAAAGGTGCTGCAGGAGTGGTAATTAAAAGGTAAATGCATAATGGCAGCCACCGGTCTTGAAATGAAATCAGTCCCTGTATATTTCCGTAAATGCTGTAGGCTAAAACTGATATGCTTCTTAGCAGCCATCAGGTGGCAGCTGAGAATAGGAAATTAAATGTCGACAAACCAGAGGGACACTCTGGGTGAAGTAAGTGTTTTTCAGCTTCAAAATCAACGTGGGTCTAATGCCAGCTCGTTTGTGAATTATGATGCATGGGCTGGATAGTGGCTGTAATGAATATGCAATACATTTATTGCGCATTGGCAGCTCAAAGAGAAACATCAAACTATGTGTTGGCGGGGTGTGGCTGGGACTCGTGGCAGACCAGTCATGTTCACCAGAGATCCCGCTGGTGATCCTGAAATCCGACAATATCCTGGACATTCCTGAAGCAGCGGAACCCCCCTGAGGTGGTGGGGGACAGCACTTGACCTGAGTGCTCAACCTGAGATGAACATTTGCCTGCTGCGCCCGATGTGGGAGCAGCAGAGCTACAGAGGTGAAAGTCGGAGGGCGCCATCTTGGAGAACAATCAAGCAAAAAGCTGGAGGCCCGCAGTCCTGGCCGTCAGAGTGAGGCAATCGGAGGAAGCGCGGAGAAAAGCACAGGCTCTGGGGAGAGAGCGGTGCTGGGCGGTGAAGAAAGCGCAACAATCCTGCGCGTGATGTACTGCTCCGGCGGTGACCCTAATAACGGGAAGGACAGGCCCAGCTGTGGGTGAGCTGCCATAGAGTGAGCAGTGGAGGAGGGACACCCGAGTCTACAAGGTCAACGAAGCCTACCTGGAGGCAGATCGCGGAGAGGGGGCCCAGAGCCGATCCCAAAGCTCGCGCAGAGGTGTGATGATTGGGTGTAGCGCATAGCTTGAAACCGGCCCCCCATACAGTGCAGCCAGTGATGAGACAGGGGGAGGGCCAGTCCCCTGGAATGGCTGGGAACCCCAAATTGGGCGGCAAAGTCAGACGATCCTGAGTCACGTCAGGGATCCCCCAAATAATGGACTGCAATAAAAAGATCGGCTTGGGACACTGAGAAGTTGAGCTTAGCTGCCGGGCTCTGAGAATTCTGACCTAGAATTTTGCCAGACTTGAATTGAGAGAATGGGTGCATGGTGGGGTCTACACAGCGTGGAGAACTGAGTCATGTTATTGGAAGCTCTGTAACTGCGTGTGTTGGGGCTTTCTGGTGGGGCGGGCGCTCCTGGATGCCTGATATTCACTAGGCCTGGGAGAAGAGGGAATGGGCTGGCTCCCCGGGCATCCCACTGAAGTACCTTGGTGCTGCTGATATAACCCAGTGGGAAATGGACAGGATCCGACCATCAGGGGTGGAAGTTACTGTTGATATGGGTGGTTGTCTTTGGCTAAGGTTCTTATACCTGTCGGGGGTTCCAGGATGGTGAATGAGAAAGTCAACAAATTACAGACAACACAGTTTCCAATTATGCATAGCCTTGCCCTTCAGGCTGGATAGAGCAGCTGCAAATCATGCGGAACAGGGAGACGACACAAATACAATGCTCAGACGTGAGTCCCTTGCTCACTTTGCCACTGGATTCAAGCAAGCCGGGCAGAAGACGGCTGAAATGCCCAAAACCGGTCCTCGGAAGCTTGTTTCCGGTCCAGAGAAGGCATGGCTTGGCAGTTCGGGCTGGAATGTTCCCATGAGGAACAGGGTCAGACTGATTTGCATATGGCCATGTCTGAACTCGGGTGGCAGAGTGGGCTAAAGAATGGTGATGGATTAACCCCAGATCAGTTGACTGGGTGTGAGTGTTTGATTGGTTCAGATTCTCCGTCCATCACCACCCCACTTTTGTACCACTTTGTTCGCCATAAGTTGGCAGGGTATGCTCAGACGTGAGTCCCATGCTCACTTTGCCACTGGATTCAAGCAAACTGGGCTGAAGACGGCTGAAATGCCAGAAACTGGTCCTCGGAAGCTTGTTTCCGGTCCAGGGAAGACATGGCTTGGCATTTCGGGCTGGTCTGTTCCCATGCGGAACAGGGTCAGTCTGATTTGCATATGACCATGTCTGAACTGGGGTGGCAGAGTGGGCTAAAGAACGGTGATGGATTAAACCCAGATCTGTTGACTGGGTGTGAGTGTTTGATTGGTTCAGATGCTCCGTCCATCACCACCCCCTTTTGTACCACTTTGTTCGCCATAAGTTGGTAGTGTATGCTCAGACGTGAGTCCCTTGCTAACTTTGCCACTTCATTCAAGCAGGCCAGACTGAAGACGGCTGAAATGCCAGAAACCGGTCCTCAGAAGCTTGTTTCCGGTCCAGGGAAGGCATGGCTTGGCAGTTCGGGCTGGACTGTTCCCATGAGGAACAGAGTCAGACTGATTTGCATATGGCCATGTCTGAACTAGTGTGGCAGACTGGGCTAAAGAACGGTGATGGATTAAACCCAGATGTGTTGACTGGGTGTGAGTGTTTCATTGGTTCAGATGCTCCGTCCATCACCACCCCCTTTTGTACCACTTTGTTTGCCATAAGTTGTCAGGGTATGCTCAGAAGTGAGTGCCTTGCTCACTTTGCCACTGGATTCAAGCAAGCCAGGGCTGAAGACAGCTGAAATGCCAGAAACCGGTCCTCGGAAGCTTGTTTCCGGTCCAGGGAAGGCATGGCTTGGCAGTTCGGGCTGGACTGTTCCCATGAGGAACAGGGTCAGACTGATTTACATATGGCCATGTCTTAACTGGGGTGGCAGACTGGGCTAAAGAACGGTGATGGATTAAACCTAGATATGTTGACTGGGTGTGAGTGTTTGACTGGTTCAGATGCTCCATCCATCACCACCCCTTTTGTACCACTTTGTTCGCCATAAGTTGGCAGGGTATGCTCAGACGTGAGTCCCTTGCTCACTTTGCCACTGGATTCAAGCAAGCCGGGCTGAAGACGGCTGAAATGCCAGAAACCAGTCCTCGGGAGCTTGTTTCCGGTCCAGGGAAGGCATGGCTTGGCAGTTAGGGCTGGACTGTTCCCATGAGGAACAGGGTGAGACTGATTTGCATATGGCCATGTCTGAACTGGGGTGGCAGAGTGGGCTAAAGAACGGTGATGGATTGAACCCAGATCTGTTGACTGGGTGTGAGTGTTTGATTGGTTCAGATGCTCCGTCCATCACCACCCCCTTTGTACCACTTTGTTCGCCATAAGTTGGCAGGGTATGCTCAGACGTGAGTCCCTTGCTCACTTTGCCACTGGATTCAAGCAAGCAGGGCTGAAGACGGCTGAAATTCCAGAAACCGGTCCTAAGGAGCTTGTTTCCGGTCCAGGGAAGGCATGGCTTGGCAGTTCGGTTTGGACTGTTCCCATGAGGAACAGGGTCAGACTGACTTGCATATGGCCATGTCTGAACTGGGGTTGCAGAGGGGGCTAAAGAACGGTGATGGATTAAACCCAGATCTGTTTACTGGGTGTGAGTGTTTGATTGGTTCAGATGCTCCGTCCATCACCACCCCCTTTTGTACCACTTTGTTCGCCATAAGATGGCAGGGTATGCTCAGACGTGAGTCCCTTGCTCACTTTGCCACTGGATTCAAGCAAGCCGGGCTGAAGACGGCTGAAATGCCAGAAACCAGTCCTCGGGAGCTTGTTTCCGGTCCAGGGAAGGCATGGCTTGGCAGTTAGGGCTGGACTGTTCCCATGAGGAACAGGGTCAGACTGATTTGCATATGGCCATGTCTGAACTGGGTTGGTAGAGTGGGGTAATAGAACGGTGATGGATTAATCCCAGATCTGTTGACTGGGTGTGAGTGTTTGATTAGTTCAGATGCTCCGTCCATCACCACCCCCTTTTGTACCACTTTGTTTGCCATAAGTTGGCAGGGTATGCTCAGACGTGAGTCCCTTGCTCACTTTGCCACTGGATTCAAGCAAACAGGGCTGAAGACGACTGAAATTCCAGAAACCGGTCCTAAGGAGCTTGTTTCCGGTCCAGGAAAGGCATGGCTTGGCAGTTCGGGTTGGACTGTTCCCATGAGGAACAGGGTCAGACTGACTTGCATATGGCCATGTCTGAACTGGGGTTGCAGAGGGGGCTAAAGAACGGTGATGGATTAAACCCAGATCTGTTTACTGGGTGTGAGTGTTTGATTGGTTCAGATGCTCCGTCCATCACCACCCCCTTCTGTACCACTTTGTTCGCCGTACGTTGGCAGGGTATGCTCAGACGTGAGTCCCTTGCTCACTTTGCCACTGGATTCAAGCAAGCCGGGCTGAAGACGGCTGAAATGCCAGAAACCGGTCCTCGGGAGCTTGTTTCCGGTCCAGGGAAGGCATGGCTTAGCAGTTCGGGCTGGACTGTTCCCATGAGGAACAGGGTCAGACTGATTTGCATATGGCCATGTCTGAACTGGGGTGGCAGAGTGGGCAAAAGAACGGTGATGGATTAAACCCAGATCTGTTGACTGGGTGTGAGTGTTTGATTAGTTCAGATGCACCGTCCATCAACACCCCCTTTTGTACCACTTTGTTCGCCATAAGTTGGCAGGGTATACTCAGACGTGAGTCCCTTGCTCACTTTGCCACTAGATTCAAGCAAGCAGGGCTGAAGACGGCTGAAATGCCAGAAACCGGTCCTCAGGAGCTTGTTTTCGGTCCAGGGAAGGCATGGCTTGGCAGTTCGGGCTGGACTGTTCCCATGAGGAACAGGGTCAGACTTTTTTGCATATGGCCATGTCTGAACTGGGGTGACAGAGTAGGCTAAAGAACGGTGATGGATTAAACCAAGATCTGTTGACTGGGTGTGAGTGTTTGATTGGTTCAGATGCACCGTCCATCACCACCCCTTTTGTAACACTTTGTTCGCCATAAGTTGGCATGGTATGCTCAGACGTGAGTCCCTTGCTTACTTTGCCACTGTATTCAAGTAAGCCGGGCTGAAGACGTCTGAAATGCCAGAAATCAGTCCTCGGAAGCTTGTTTCCGGTCCAGGGAAGTCATGGCTTGGCAGTTCGGGCTGGACTGTTCCCATGAGGAACAGGGTCAGACTGATTTGCATATGGCCATGTCTGAACTGGGGTGGCAGAGTGGGCTAAAGAACGGTGATGGATTAAACCCAGATCTGTTGACTGGGTGTGAGTGTTTGATTGGTTCAGATGCACCGTCCATCACCACCCCTTTTGTAACACTTTGTTCGCCATAAGTTGGCATGGTATGCTCAGACGTGACTCCCTTGCTTACTTTGCCACTGTATTCAAGCAAGCCGGGCTGAAGACGGCTGAAATGCCAGAAATCAGTCCTCGGCAGCTTGTTTCCGGTCCAGGGAAGTCATGGCTTGGCAGTTCGGGCTGGACTGTTCCCATGAGGAACAGGGTCAGACTGATTTGCATATGGCCATGTCTGAACTGGGGTGGCAGAGTGGGCTAAATAACGGTGATGGATTAAACCCAGATCTGTTGACTGGGTGTGAGTGTTTGATTGGTTCAGATGCTCCGTCCATCACCACCCCACTTTTGTACCACTTTGTTTGCCATAAGTTGGCAGGGTATGCTCAGACGTGAATCCCTTGCTCACTTTGCCACTGGATTCAAGCAAGCCCGGCTGAAGACGGCTGAAATGCCAGAAACCGGTCCTCAGAAGCATGTTTCCGATCCAGGGAAGGCATGGCTTGGCAGTTCGGGCTGGACTGTTCCCATGAGGAACAGGGTCAGACTGATTTGCATACGGCCATGTCTGAACTGGGGTGACAGAGTAGGCTAAAGAACGGTGATGGATTAAACCAAGATCTGTTGACTGGGTGTGAGTGTTTGATTGGTTCAGATGCACCGTCCATCACCACCCCCTTTTGTAACACTTTGTTCGCCATAAGTTGGCATGGTATGCTCAGACGTGAGTCCCTTGCTTACTTTGCCACTGTATTCAAGCAAGCGGGGCTGAAGATGGCTGAAATGCCAGAAATCGGTCCTCGGCAGCTTGTTTCCGGTCCAGGGAAGTCATGGCTTGGCAGTTCGGGCTGGACTGTTCCCATGAGGAACAGGGTCAGACTGATTTGCATATGGCCATGTCTGAACTGGGGCGGCAGAGCGGGCTAAAGAACGGTGATGGAATAAACCCAGATCTGTTGACTGGGTGTGAGTGTTTGATTGGTTCAGATGCTCCGTCCATCAACACCCCCTTTTGTACCACTTTGTTCGCCATAAGTCGGTAGTGTATGCTCAGACATGAGTCCCTTGCTAACTTTGCCACTTCATTCAAGCAGGCCGGGCTGAAGACGGCTGAAATGCCAGAAACCGGTCCTCAGCAGCTTGTTTCCGGTCCAGGGAAGGCATGGCTTGGCAGTTCGGGCTGGACTGTTCCCATGAGGAACAGGGTCAGACTGATTTGCATATGGCCATGTCTGAACTGGGGTAGCAGAGTGGGCTAAAGAACGGTGATGGATTTAACCCAGATCTGTTGACTGGGTGTGAGTGTTTGATTGGTTCAGATGCTCCGTCCATCACCACCCCCTTTTGTACCAATTTGTTCGCCATAAGTTGGCAGGGTATGCTCAGACGTGAGTCCATTGCTCACTTTGCCACTGGATTCAAGCAAGCCGGGCTGAAGACGGCGGAAATGCCAGAAACCGGTCCTCGGAAGCTTGTTTCCGATCCAGGGAAGGCATGGCTTGGCAGTTCGGGCTGGACTGTTCCCATGAGGAACAGGGTCAGACCGGTTTGCATACGGCCATGTCTGAACTGGGGTGGCAGAGTGGGCTAAAGAACGGTGATGGATTGAACCCAGATCTGTTGACTGGGTGTGAGTGTTTGATTGGTTCAGATGCTCCGTCCATCACCACCCCCTTTGTACCACTTTGTTCGCCATAAGTTGGCAGGGTATGCTCAGACGTGAGTCCCTTGCTCACTTTGCCACTGGATTCAAGCAAGCAGGGCTGAAGACGGCTGAAATTCCAGAAACCGGTCCTAAGGAGCTTGTTTCCGGTACAGGGAAGGCATGGCTTGGCAGTTCGGGTTGGACTGTTCCCATGAGGAACAGGGTCAGACTGACTTGCATATGGCCATGTCTGAACTGGGGTTGCAGAGTAGGCTAAAGAACGGTGATGGATTAAACCAAGATCTGTTGACTGGGTGTGAGTGTTTGATTGGTTCAGATGCACCGTCCATCACCACCCCTTTTGTAACACTTTGTTCGCCATAAGTTGGCATGGTATGCTCAGACGTGAGTCCCTTGCTTACTTTGCCACTGTATTCAAGCAAGCCGGGCTGAAGACGGCTGAAATGCCAGAAATCAGTCCTCGGCAGCTTGTTTCCGGTCCAGGGAAGTCATGGCTTGGCAGTTCGGGCTGGACTGTTCCCATGAGGAACAGGGTCAGACTGATTTGCATATGGCCATGTCTGAACTGGGGTGGCAGAGTGGGCTAAAGAACGGTGATGGATTATACCCAGATCTGTTGACTGGGTGTGAGTGTTTGATTGGTTCAGATGCTCCGTCCATCACCACCCCACTTTTGTACCACTTTGTTTGCCATAAGTTGGCAGGGTATGCTCAGACGCGAGTCCCTTGCTCACTTTGCCACTGGATTCAAGCAAGCCCGGCTGAAGACCGCTGAAATGCCAGAAACCGGTCCTCGGAAGCATGTTTCCTATCCAGGGAAGGCATGGCTTGGCAGTTCGGGCTGGACTGTTCCCATGAGGAACAGGGTCAGACTGATTTGCATACGGCCATTTCTGAACTGGGGTGGCAGAGTGGGCTAAAGAACGGTGATGGAATAAACCCAGATCTGTTGACTGGGTGTGAGTGTTTGATTGGTTCAGATGCTCCGTCCATCACCACCCCCTTTTGTACCACTTTGTTCGCCATAAGTTGGTAGTGTATGCTCAGACATGAGTCCCTTGCTAACTTTGCCACTTCATTCAAGCAGGCCGGGCTGAAGACGGCTGAAATACCAGAAACCGGTCCTCGGCAGCTTGTTTCCGGTCCAGGGAAGGCATGGCTTGGCAGTTCGGGCTGGACTGTTCCCATGAGGAACAGGGTCAGACTGATTTGCATATGGCCATGTCTGAACTGGGGTAGCAGAGTGGGCTAAAGAACGGTGATGGATTTAACCCAGATCTGTTGACTGGGTGTGAGTGTTTGATTGGTTCAGATGCTCCGTCCATCACCACCCCCTTTTGTACCAATTTGTTCGCCATAAGTTGGCAGGGTATGCTCAGACGTGAGTCCCTTGCTCACTTTGCCACTAGATGCAAGCAAGCAGGGCTGAAGACGGCTGAAATGCCAGAAACCGGTCCTCAGGAGCTTGTTTTCGGTCCAGGGAAGGCATGGCTTGGCAGTTCGGGCTGGACTGTTCCCATGAGGAACAGGGTCAGACTGATTTGCATATGGCCATGTCTGAACTGGGGTGACAGAGTAGGCTAAAGAACGGTGATGGATTAAACCAAGATCTGTTGACTGTCTGTGAGTGTTTGATTGGTTCAGATGCACCGTCCATCACCACCCCCTTTTGTAACACTTTGTTCGCCATAAGTTGGCATGGTATGCTCAGACGTGAGTCCCTTGCTTACTTTGCCACTGTATTCAAGCAAGCCGGGCTGAAGACGGCTGAAATGCCAGAAATCGGTCCTCGGCAGCTTGTTTCCGGTCCAGGGAAGTCATGGCTTGGCAGTTCGGGCTGGACTGTTCCCATGAGGAACAGGGTCAGACTGATTTGCATATGGCCATGTCTGAACTGGGGTGGCAGAGTGGGCTAAAGAACGGTGATGGATTAAACCCAGATCTGTTGACTGGGTGTGAGTCTTTGATTGGTTCAGATGCTCCGTCCATCACCACCCCACTTTTGTACCACTTTGTTTGCCATAAGTTGGCAGGGTATGCTCAGACGTGAGTCCCTTGCTCACTTTGCCACTGGATTCAAGCAAGCCCGGCTGAAGACCGCTGAAATGCCAGAAACCGGTCCTCGGAAGCATGTTTCCTATCCAGGGAAGGCATGGCTTGGCAGTTCGGGCTGGACTGTTCCCATGAGGAACAGGGTCAGACTGATTTGCATACGGCCATTTCTGAACTGGGGTGGCAGAGTGGGCTAAAGAACGGTGATGGAATAAACCCAGATCTGTTGACTGGGTGTGAGTGTTTGATTGGTTCAGATGCTCCGTCCATCACCACCCCCTTTTGTACCACTTTGTTCGCCATAAGTTGGTAGTGTATGCTCAGACATGAGTCCCTTGCTAACTTTGCCACTTCATTCAAGCAGGCCGGGCTGAAGACGGCTGAAATACCAGAAACCGGTCCTCGGCAGCTTGTTTCCGGTCCAGGGAAGGCATGGCTTGGCAGTTCGGGCTGGACTGTTCCCATGAGGAACAGGGTCAGACTGATTTGCATATGGCCATGTCTGAACTGGGGTAGCAGAGTGGGCTAAAGAACGGTGATGGATTTAACCCAGATCTGTTGACTGGGTGTGAGTGTTTGATTGGTTCAGATGCTCCGTCCATCACCACCCCCTTTTGTACCAATTTGTTCGCCATAAGTTGGCAGGGTATGCTCAGACGTGAGTCCCTTGCTCACTTTGCCACTAGATGCAAGCAAGCAGGGCTGAAGACGGCTGAAATGCCAGAAACCGGTCCTCAGGAGCTTGTTTTCGGTCCAGGGAAGGCATGGCTTGGCAGTTCGGGCTGGACTGTTCCCATGAGGAACAGGGTCAGACTGATTTGCATATGGCCATGTCTGAACTGGGGTGACAGAGTAGGCTAAAGAACGGTGATGGATTAAACCAAGATCTGTTGACTGGGTGTGAGTGTTTGATTGGTTCAGATGCACCGTCCATCACCACCCCCTTTTGTAACACTTTGTTCGCCATAAGTTGGCATGGTATGCTCAGACGTGAGTCCCTTGCTTACTTTGCCACTGTATTCAAGCAAGCCGGGCTGAAGACGGCTGAAATGCCAGAAATCGGTCCTCGGCAGCTTGTTTCCGGTCCAGGGAAGTCATGGCTTGGCAGTTCGGGCTGGACTGTTCCCATGAGGAACAGGGTCAGACTGATTTGCATATGGCCATGTCTGAACTGGGGTGGCAGAGTGGGCTAAAGAACGGTGATGGATTAAACCCAGATCTGTTGACTGGGTGTGAGTCTTTGATTGGTTCAGATGCTCCGTCCATCACCACCCCACTTTTGTACCACTTTGTTTGCCATAAGTTGGCAGGGTATGCTCAGACGTGAGTCCCTTGCTCACTTTGCCACTGGATTCAAGCAAGCCCGGCTGAAAACGGCTGAAATGCCAGAAACCGGTCCTCGGAAGCTTGTTTCCGATCCAGGGAAGGCATGGCTTGGCAGTTCGGGCTGGACTGTTCCCATGAGGAACAGGGTCAGACTGATTTGCATACGGCCATGTCTGAACTGGGGTGGCAGAGTGGGCTAAAGAACGGTGATGGAATAAACCCAGATCTGTTGACTGGGTGTGAGTGTTTGATTGGTTCAGATGCTCCGTCCATCACCACCCCCTTTTGTACCACTTTGTTCGCCATAAGTTGGTAGTGTATGCTCAGACATGAGTCCCTTGCTAACTTTGCCACTTCATTCAAGCAGGCCGGGCTGAAGACGGCTGAAATGCCAGAAACCGGTCCTCGGCAGCTTGTTTCCGGTCCAGGGAAGGCATGGCTTGGCAGTTCGGGCTGGACTGTTCCCATGAGGAACAGGGTCAGACTGATTTGCATATGGCCATGTCTGAACTGGGGTAGCAGAGTGGGCTAAAGAACGGTGATGGATTTAACCCAGATCTGTTGACTGGGTGTGAGTGTTTGATTGGTTCAGATGCTCCGTCCATCACCACCCCCTTTTGTACCAATTTGTTCGCCATAAGTTGGCAGGGTATGCTCAGACGTGAGTCCATTGCTCACTTTGCCACTGGATTCAAGCAAGCCGGGCTGAAGACGGCCGAAATGCCAGAAACCGGTCCTCGGAAGCTTGTTTCCGATCCAGGGAAGGCATGGCTTGGCAGTTCGGGCTGGACTGTTCCCATGAGGAACAGGGTCAGACCGGTTTGCATACGGCCATGTCTGAACTGGGGTGGCAGAGTGGGCTAAAGAACGGTGATGGAATAAACCCAGATCTGTTGACTGGGTGTGAGTGTTTGATTGGTTCAGATGCTCCGTCCATCACCACCCCCTTTTGTACCACAATTACAATGCTAGCCAACATTATGGCAGCCATTCACTCCATGAGGGAGGATATGGTACATAGGATCGATGACGGGCGATAGATGTGAATCTCTTGAGATGCGATCCACACAAGGTGTCGGCTATGGTCTCCACCACAGAGCACAATGTTGACACCATGCAGGAGGAGGTCCGCTCTCTTAGGGGCACTAGTTAAGTTGCTGTAGAGAGTGGTATAGTTGGAAGACTGTGCAGAGGATGTGGAGGGAATATCTAGAATGAAACAATCTGTGTTACATTAGCTTTCCCAAAAAGGCTAAGGGCCTTTCAACAGATCTCTTTTTGGGAAACTGGATTGTTAAAGAACTGGCACTCAAGAAACTATATACATTTTTCAACATAGAAAGGGACCTCAGATTGCTTGGGCCACTGCCCCACCCAGGGGCCCCTCCAAGGGCTATCATAGCCATATTTTTTCATTACCGGGATAGAGACCTTTTTACCTCCAGATTACCAGAGCAAAGTGCCAGGTAATGTATCAAGGACATTCTACTGCAATCTTTCCCTACTATACACAGAGGGATCAGGAACAAAGACGGTCCTTCCTGGAGGTGAAAAGACGGCTACAAGAGGCTGGACTGAAATATAGTTTCCTCTACCCCGCCAAGCTAGGGGTGGAACAAAAAGAAAAGACCTGATTCATTCATTTGGCAGAAGGTGTAACATCAGGGCAGGATGAATAAGGCCTGTCGGACTCATGATTAGTGCTCTAGATGGGATCTCGCAGGTCCTGGCAAAGGGGGGGGGGCACTTGGGTGAGGGGTCCCAGCCTGCCCAGAAGACAAAGGAGGAGTGCAATGACAGCCCAGGAAAAATCCAGGTTCGCTCGGACGGGTCTCTGCAGATGGAACCATCTCCGAACCCTGAGGAGGGATCACAGATATAGTTCCAGAATCTTTGTCAAAGGAGTCTGCGAGCTGAAAGTGGACAGAGTAACCTAACTTATGCTGTATCAGATAGGTGCTCATGATTTTGGGTATGGGAATATTGTATGAACTAGGTGAATATGTCAGTTAATAGAAGTTCTATCACCGGTGGGGAGTCCTATCCATGCCTCTTATGGACCGAGCCACGCTCCGGGAGCTGAAGGCTTGACCTTGCACCGAACTGTTTGCTCGGTTGCTTGTACGCCTAGCAGAGTGGATTATCGGCTCTTAAATTACCTAGCTGGAAATAATGCTGCTTTGAGTTAAAAAGACAGTGTTACCATAGTTATTGTTTAATTGTAAGTTGTTCAGCAGGGGTATGATGCGACTGAGGTGGGCCATGTCTCAGCAAGAAGTAGAGGAGTGGGGAGCAGCCGGGTTGCGCAGGGGGTGGAGTGATTGGGGAGTTTATTTGGTTTTGCATGTTGGGGTAAGGGTATACAGCATTTACAACGAAGTTTTTACCACGCACTACCACTACAACGCAGGCATTACCACGCATACCATTACAACGCATTGCGCTGGGGGGCGCTCTAGGATAGGGAATAAGTATAATTTTGTATCCAACACCTTCCCTAGTGTCCACGGGGACTGGAGTTGGAATATAAAATTATACTTACCACTATCCAGCACCTCTAAGCGCTATGCGTTGTAACGGTATGCGTTGTAAATACCGCGTTGTAATGGTATGCGTGGTAAAAGTATGCGTTGTAACGTCATACATCCTGGGGTAAGTCGTATGTTTTTCAAGAAGATGTGGGGTCTGCTCAGGCTGAGGGTAGCAAGTGTCCAATTCATTAGCCAGAATGTGGACGGGGCGGTGGGAAGTGAAGGGAAGGTGGATAACGTAACATGTTGGAGATAGCATCAACGGCTTTGAAAATACTTACTTGGAATGTTCAGGGACTGGTAGCATTCGAGAAATGTTGAAGAGTGTATGCTTATCTAAAGAGGTACAAAGTGTCAATAGCGTGTCTGCAGGAGCCTCATGTGTGGGGAGCTCAATCCCATGTATTAGACATAGGTGAATAAGATAACTGTATGCCACGTCCTATTCAGGATTTGCTAGGGGTGCTCTTATATGGGTGGTGCTTGGGGTCCTCTTTAAATATTTACACCACTTAGTGGACCCCGAGGGAAGGTATGTGATCCTTCACGGCACATTAGAAGTGAGGGAAATGAGTATTATTAATGTGTATTCGCCCAATGTCGATTGCCTAAATGTCTTCCCTTTCGTCATGGCGGCAGCCGCACCGTATCTGGGAGAGACGATGCTAATGATGGGTGATGGAAATTGTGTCCTAATTGGGAATTTAGGGGCCAATTACAATGGCGGGCGGACAAAGTCTGCGCGCCATCGTTGCTGTAAAAGGGACCGCCCGCCATAGGTGCGGCGGTCCCACAATACGAATTACGATGCGCCCGCCACACTGGAGGGCGCATCCTGTATGTTTACATTGCGGCGGGTGGCAGCACCCGCCACAATGTAAAAATACAAGTTTTGCATGTGCATGTACAATGTGGCAGGCAACGTGCGGTGCCTGGCAACTTGTACATGCACATGCAGGGGTGTACCATAGGTACTCCCACGTGCAGCACCCCACCCCCCACCCCCACAAGGGGGCACGCATCGGGCCCCCGAAGGAATTCTCCACCTGTCATTTTGCAGCGGGAACTCCGCCGCAAAAGACAGGCATCATAATGCCCACGGCGGTGCCTGCACTGCACCGCCGCCATTGCCCCATAGTACCGGGTTCCGCAAGGCAGGCAGTAAAGGACTGCCTTGGGGGACCACAGCGGACGGTCTTTCCGTCCGCCGTGGTACCTTTCCCATTCCCACCGCCATCCTAATTTGGCAGTGAGAATATTCAGGGTGATGGCGGGAAGTCTGCCACCTCCGGCACGGCGGTCCTCACCTCCGGCACAGCGGTGGCGGACTTCCCGCCATCGTAATCGCCCCCTTAGATCTGGAGCACCAAACCACGCATGACAGAAACGCTGACTGATACTCTGAGGGAAATGCAACTCAAGCATATATGGAGGGAACGTAAGCCTGGACAGAAAACATTCTCATGCCACACATCAGCCACTAACTATACTTTTATCTCACCAGAACTAGCTCAGGAAGTTAAGGGGATAACATATAAAGCCAGGTAAGACCACTCACAGGTCTTACCTAGGTTTGAGGGCCATAGACCCAAGTCAGCAATCCCTATGTGGCGGCATAGGGCGGAGGCATTATTGGACTCCCCCTTTAGTAGCGGCGTTATCAACTGCACTAACTAAATACTTGGGGGTCGGCCTCGAATAGAGCTTATAAATTGGACGCCATGAAAGGTGGTGCTCAGAGGGGTCTGTATACACACGCTGTCTGGGGTTAAGCTACAACTGGAGTGGGATATAGCAGAACAAGAACACAGGATGTCCAAGCTCAAAGCGGTGTTGCCTTAGTCCCCACATAGGAGGGGGAGGGGTGCAAGGCTCGAGCCGAACTGCTGTAGTCATGGAAACGCCTCAAAGTATGACTATACAGCATACAGAAACCGCCTCCACCGGGAAAGAGATGAATCTGGAGCCATGTGATCCAGGTTACTAAGAAGGGAAACATCCACAGGGCGAATATTGCAACTTTAGGGTTGTGATGGGAAACTGGTGCAAACACAGGCGGGGATCACTGAGATACTCGCAAACCTTCTGGCCAAAGTGTATAGATGAGTTCTTGTCCTAAGTGAAGCTACCCTATTAGATCAGGAGGTGGAAGAAATTCTAGGGGCCCCAATCACGAGAGAAGAGATACTGGGTGCTATTAAGCACATAAGGGCAGAGATATTGCCCGGGAACAACAGTTTCCCTGTGGAATTTTACCACCATATTTCACCTATACTAGTGGACTGGTTGCTGGAGGTGTACAATGAAGTCCTTTAGATGCAAGTGTTACCAGATTCTATGCAAGGAGCCCCGGTGATAATGATCCCCAAACAAGATAGGGACCAGCGGGTGCTGAAATCACACAGGCCGATTTCACTGATAAATATAGACATAAAGTTACAGTTAGATTTGGGGGTCTCTAAGTGGCACAGGTAGGTACTTGAGACAAATAGGGACCCTCGCCTCTAGTCAGGATAAGGGGATTACACTCCTAAAAGCACCCCTGCTCACCCCCATGGTAGTTTGGCACGAGCGTACAGGCTTTATCTCAGAGGCGTTGTGTGTTAAGCATTTGTGACCACATACAGTAACCCAGTTACAACACTACAGGTGGACACCACACAGGTTTTATATAAAAAATAAGTTTACTTTATATAGTTACCACAAGACCATAAACGATAAAAATACCCAATACTATTGACATGGAGATAGGCCTTGCCTTCACACTGTGTTAAGTTTAAGTATGGGCGAATTTTGCGAATCTCGCGTTCGCAAATTTTGCGGATTTGTGAACTCGCAATCCGCAAAATCCGCGAATTCCCGCAAATTTGAGGATTTTTATTTTTTTTATGTTCACACGGGTTTCTGCAAGTTCGCGAGGGTTTTGTACAATTTCGCAAATTGCGAAATTGTACAAAACGCGTGCGAACTTGCAGAAACCCGTGCGAACACAATGTGCCCAGTAGGGTATGTGCCTCTTGTGTGAATAAAAGGTCAGAGAAAGATCAGTTCAGCAGATGAAGAGAAAGAAGCTCCTGGTCACAGGAACAGCACGGGTATTGCGCTTGTGAAAGTCAAGGATGCAAAGCCTATCCAGCATCACAGCTGATTTTCAACGGTAGATTTGGGAAGAAGGCACACCTGTCCAGCCTCGACGACGCTCACGATTGTTTTTGGGCTAATGGATGAGTCACTGAATTTGAGCATCAACTAGTTCGAGCGACCATGTGTGTGTTACTATGCAATCGCCCCGAAGGGAGCAGGGGTCCCTTGAGTGAGCTGCAGACCTGTGCCCAGCCATGCAACTATTTTACAATGGCGCCAGCAAGCTGCCAGCGCCGTTGTAAAATAGTTACAAAGTTAGCTTGCACAGGAAGCACTTAGATAAAATAAAGCAGCACCTGCTTCGTTTTATCTAGTGGTTCCTGTGCAAGCTAACTTTGTAACTATTTTACAACGGCGCTGGCAGCTTGCTGGCGCCATTGTAAAATATTTGCATGAGTGGGGGTTCAACTTTTGAACCCGTTACGTTCGCGGATTTTTTTGGGCGGATTTTGCGGGAAATCCGCAAAGTTCGCGGATTGCGGATTTCCCAAAAATCCGCAAAATCCGCGAGCGTAACGGATTTCCCGCTCACACTTAGTTAAGTTAGCATTAGCTTATTTGAGGTTTAAACGCTATTTTTCCTTTCTGCTGCTTCTGCACACGGCACATATTGTTATTAATGCTTTGAGCCTAGTAGAATGTTTTGCTTCAGACACGAATAATATGTTTTCCACTTGTATCCTCTTTGCTTGGTAAGCTATGTCTGTACAGTGAGTGCCGAGGCCTTCAAGGTTATTTCAACACAGTGGTTGTTGCTCGGTCTGATCAGAGCCCTTTCTAGACATAACACATATGCAGCTGGGGCCAACTTTGACTTTTGGTGCGTTTTAATACAGCACTGCGCAGAGCATGCTAGACACTTGATGAATATTTGCATGCAGAGAGCTGTCCTAGGAGATGATGTAATCCCTCTCCACTAAGACCAAGAGGTATGGGGCCGCCCTTCTAAAACCCAAAGAGACCTTATTTAGATATAATATAATATACTAGCAAGGGAGGGTAAGGCTTAGGTAATGTAATGTAATATAAGGCGTTTTTGTAAAGCGCATGGTTACCAGAAGGCATCCCAGCACTGCGATAGAGTCAGACTCGAGAGGGGAGAGGAGACAGGGGATCATTTAGTGAAGAGGAAGGTTTTCAGTGTCTTCCGGAAGCGCATATGGCCAGGTTACGCATGTAGTTCCAGTGGGAGGGAGTTCGATAGCGAGGCCGCGTTCACAGAGAAGCGGCGGCCTCCTGTGCGTGCTTTCTTGACTGTCGGCACTGTCGCCAGGAACCCCTTGTCAGAACGCAGGGGTCTGTTAGGTTTGTAGGGCGTGACTAGGCTTCTCATAATCGGGGGACCTTTGCCTTGCAGTAGTTTGTGGGTAATGCATAGGGATTTGAACATAATCCTTTTCCGTACGGGGAGCCAATGGAGCGATCTAAGGGCAGATTTTGCTGAGGTCCTGAGGGAGACACTCATTAAGAGCCTAGCTGCGGCATTTTGGATTTGTTGAAGCTTATTGATAGTAGCTTCCGGGGCTCCTAAGAAAATCGCATTGCTGAAATCTAGTTTGGAGAGAACTAGGCCTTGTATCAATAGCTTCCTAGAATGATGAGGGAGGAGAGGAAGGATTTTCTGGGCAGATCGGAGTAGCCCAAAGCAGGTGCCTGCTGTCTTTTTCGCTTGTATTTTGAGCGAAAGGTCCTGCTCCAGCCAGACCCCTAAGCTTTTGATTTCTTTTTTTGGGGTGGGAGGGTCCCCTAAACAGGCAGGCTAGATGGAAGAGGGCATTGAGGCCGACTTGTGGCCTAGAAACATGATTTCCGTTTTTTACCCATTTAACTTAAGTGAGGAGTCACACATCCAGGCATATATCTTCGACAGGCATAGATGGAAACTGTCAGGGCATTGATCGAGCTGGGAGAGTGAAACGACCAGTTGAGTGTCGTCGGCTTAACTTACTATTTTGATCCCAAATGGGGCAACCACGTACTTCAAGGGGGCTATGTACACATTAAACAATGTGGGGCTTAGGGATGAGCCCTGCGGCACCCCACACTGGAGGGGTATTAAGGCGGATCATGAGTTGCCTTCCCAGACTTAAAAGGTGCGGTTGGAGAGATAAGATGTTAACCAGGTCAGGGCGGACCCTCGTATTCCTGCCTCGACCAGGCGCTGAATAAGGATACGGTGATTCACCGTATCGAAGGCTACACTAAGGTGTAGGACGATCAATGCCACTGATCCTCCAGAATCGAGAATGCGCCTTGCCTCCTCGATGACAGAGAGGAGGGCCGTATCAGTGCCCTGGCCAGGGCGGAATCTGGTTTGGAAATTACGCAGCCGATCATTGGACTCGAGCAAGTGGGAAAGTTGGTAGTTCACCACTTTTTCTGTGATCTTGCTGAGTCCAGGGAGTAATGAAATAGGTCTGAAATTAGCAAGCTCGAGAGGGTCGAGGTGCGGTTTCTTTAGAAGGACCTTCACAATGGCCCCTTTCCAACTGGGCGAGACAATGCCCTGGGAAAGAGAGATGTTGATGAGTTCCGTTGCCGGAGTGGCGATGGAAGTGGCTATCTTTTTAAGGAACCGCAAAGGGACGGGGTCGCTAGGGGAGCCGCTTTTAAAGCCTGATAAGATTTTAAGAAATTCCTCTACGGAAACAGGATTAAAGGCATTGAGCTGGGGGTCCATGTCTGGGGGCAGATTTCCAGTAAAAGCAGGGCTCTCCATTTGGGGTAGGGTGGATATAATATTTTTGATTTTTGGGTCAAAGTAAAAGGCTAGTTCATTACACTTAGCCCCTGTTGGATCTTGGGATAACGCGGGGTCAGGGATCTTTAGAAGTTCTTTGACGATCTGATATGTTTCTTTTGTAGAGTTGGAAGAGTTTTTAATTCTCAAGAAGGTGGCCTTTATTATGTGTGGCACCTGTGTTCACAAGATGGAGCTCATATGATATGAGATCAAGAAGAAGGTCAGTTGCCACTTTGTCTGAGGGGTCGTTAAAATAGAGATTAAAATCACCTAGGAGGGTGAATTTGGGAGAGGAAGAGGCCAAAACTGTAACAGTTTCCAGGAGAGAACTAATAAAGTGGTTGGGGTTCCCTGGAGGGCGATAGACTAAGAGGCCTGTGAAGGATATGGTAGGAAATAGTTGAAAATGGAAGGGGCAGTTTTCGGAATCCGAAATGCCACCGTCCTTCATCCTGCCAATCAAATGGTCTTTATACAATATGGCCAAGCCACCCCCTTTACCAGAGGGTCTGACCTGCGAATGGATGAGATACCCTGGGGGGAGAGCACAAACAATGTCGGCCTCTCAGTTGGAGGCTAACCATGTTTCGGTAAGAAACAAGATGTCAAGGTTATGGTCCTGTAACAGAAAGTTAATCTCCAGAGAATGCTTGGGAAGGGACCTACAATTCAACAGGGCCATACGTAGGTTAGTAGTGGCTGGAGGGTTGCATCTGGTGCGCTGTTGGTGCACCCGCTGCACGGACGGGAAGTGCAATTCATTTTATAGTGCTCGGGCCCTAAATCGGCCTTTGCACTAGAGCGCTGTACTGCCCCTCACCCAAGATGGCGCCCGCTGCCTGCGCCTGGGGAGGAGAGGAATGTGATCCTATCGAGCCCGTGAATCGGCTCGAGGAAGGAGGCAGGGGTCACAAAAGGGGAGCAACTACTGAGGTAAATGCGTTTTTAAAAAGGGGGTTGTAAGTGCACAGAAGGGCTTGAGGTGATTTGTTAAAAACGCGGCGAAAATCAAAAATTAGCAACAACAGCACAAATAAAACGCCTAGCTCCCGGCTTCCACCTCAGGAGTACTAAGACTATCAGTATCAGGTGCCATTTAGCCTTCATCCCTTTAGCATTTTAACATGCGTTCTCCCTTTGTATTTTATGGACTAGTAACTATGCTGATAACGTTGTTACTTATAATATGTTTGCTTGTATTAGCTAAGATACTGCGCTTGAGATCACTGCATTAGAAATAAACCTTTCAAACGTGCACGTGCCTTCATTTACTTCTCATTCTGGATTGATATGTTGGTATAGCGAAAGAGTGTTCATGTGTTCCACGTTACCTGAGGTGTTCTAAGTCCATGTTCTGGGTTGCTAAACATTGGGAGTATCTAAGAACCAATGAGACACTGATTGCTAGTCTGGTAGGGGATTTCGGGTACTAAGGTGAGTTTTGGCACACCCTAATTCACTGAGGTTCCAAGTCTCTATGCACAGTTCTGTGTGAGAGCAGGATCCCTGCCACACTATTACTTTAAGATGGTACATTTAAGCTTAGTTCAGTTCAGTTCTTAGAAGCAACACTTTGCGTCAATGTACCTTAGGTTGCATTGCGCTTCCACGACAAGCACTGTCGCAGCGAGGGAAATGCGGCAAAGTTCAGGTGCAAAGAAATAAAGACATGTAGATCTTCCAGATGTGGCACGCTTCTCAGTGATTCGAGAAATTATCGGTTCAATGCTTGGACTGCAGCGGCGACACCCTTGCGATGCGACGGCAACAGCTCCAGTGGCAACACTTCCACACGATGCGACAACTACAGCGGCGGCATCCAAGATGCGATGGCAGCTGCTCCAACGGCGGTGCGCTTCTCGGGGATGCGGTGCAGTGCGACAGTTCCAGCGGCGACACCCTCCTTCGGAGTTGCGACAGCAGGCCCAGTGACGGCAACGCAATTCTTCACTTTGAGTCGCGCTTCAAGCTCCTTGCGACACGCATTTCCTCAGAAGTACCAAAATAGCAGCAGGTACTTCAAAAAGAACTCTGGGGATCTGGGGGTTGAAGTCTGTTGTCCCTGAGACTTCAGCAGGAGGCAAGCTCTTTTCCATGTCCATGTAGATCCTTCGCAAGTTGAAAGCAAAGTACACAAAGTTCCTTTCTCCGTCCTTTAGCAGTAAGGCAAGCACTGTAGGCCAATCAACCCCAGCAGCACTTCAGCTTGGGAATAGTCTCTCCTCAGTTTCTTCAAGTTCCTCTCCTCAGTAAAGGTTGCTTCTTGGAGTACAAAAGTGATCTGATTTCATGGGATCAGAGTCCCAATATTTATACCCCAAAATCCTTTGTTCTCTGAGGGGAGAGGGGCCTTTCCCCAGTCCAAACCAGTTCCTGAGCGCTCTGTTTACCAGACTTCTTCTATCCTTTCATAGTGCAGAGCAGAAACATCAGACACAGGAGGTGGAGCCAGCATTGTGGAAGGCAAGTACAGTCCTGGAGCACTTTGTTTACAGGACTACTTCTCTTCTTTCAGTGTGCAGGGCAGAGACATCAGCCGCTCCCCAGGGGCGGAGCCAGCATTGTGGAAGGCAGGCACAGCCCTATTCAAGGTTCAGGCGCAACTCCTCCCTCCCATCTAGATGCAGATCTCTCTATTCACCACTGGTTGATTCATCCTGTCTCTTGGAATCCCCCAGCCCTGTCACTCACAAAACCAGACAAAGGAATACCAACCTAGCAGAGGCAGTCTTGAAAGGTTAGGCAAGCAAATACATACTTTCTAAAAGTGGTATTTGCAAACACAGAATATTAAAATAAAATTCATTAAAATATGTATTTTATTATTCTGAGTTCAGTCATACTAAACTCGAATTTCTACCATGTTCTCTGAGTCTGTTAGGATTATAAACATGTTATAAGCTAACAGCCCATTCTGGCTTATGGAGAAAAGGTAGCCTTGCAATAGTGAAAAACGAAAATGGCTATAATTCACTATTAGGACATGCCACACACATCAGGGCTTGTCGTACCTTATACTTACAACGCGACCTGCCCTTGGGCCTACCATAGGGGTGACTGATATGAAGAAACGGGAAGTTTAGGGACTGGCAAGTGGGTGCACTTGCCCAGTCAGCATGACAGTACCAGACTGCAATCAGGCTCTGCAATGGCAGACCTTAGACACATTTTACCAGGCTGCTTCTGTGGGTGGCACAACCAGTGCTGCAGGCCCACCAGCAGCATTTTTATTACACGCCCTGGGCACACTCAGTGCACTGTACTAGGGTCTGACAAGTAGACCAAACATCCAATCATGGAATCACTAATCCATACTTGCACTGTAGCACTGGATAGTAGTGGCACTTCGCCCAAAGCATCTAAAACTAGCAAAAAGACATAAGGCAACAGCAAAAATGGAAGGGAGACCCACGCCAATGGTGCCAGGTCTAACACATGTCCCCTCCAGCTGACAAGTGGGGAGAACTACCCTAACTCCTGTGGGGTTTGCTTCACTAAGGTGGAAAAATCTGGACAGACTATCAGCGTTGGCGTGATCTGTACCAGGGAAGTGGTGTGTAGACTTCTCCCTCACATGACATACTTGATCCATCCGGATCAGGGGGGTCTTATCCCCCGCCATAGCACCAGTTTCAACATACAATGGCTAGCACATGTTTGGCACGACCCAGGTATAATGAAGAAGGACCATGCCATAGCCCTCTTAGGCATTTAGCAAGAGTTTGATTCGGTGGTGTGGGCCTATGCGTGGGCAAAACTACAAAAAATGGAAGTGGTTCTGAGGTTTCTTAAATGGGTACAACTATTATACACATCGCCTTGGACCATGGTTAAGACAGGGGGCAGAATCTCAGAAGCATTCCTACTAGAAAGGGGGGATCAGACAAGACTGCCCTCTGTCTCCCCTCATATTTGCAATGGCTATGGAGCCACTGACAATGGCACTCAGAAACTGACTAAAAGAATGGGGAAAGTGGGGTAAACCAGGCATGTGGTCTCCCTGTATGCCTACAATACACTGGTGTACTGTAGGCAGCTGACCAGGTCAGTGCCTCTTCTCTTAGAGACTCTAGAATAATTTGGAGAGGCGTAAAGCCTCTGCATGAACCAAAATAAGTCAAAATGATTGCCAATTGAGAGACTAGCTAGCCAACCAGGTAATATGCTTCCAGAAGTGTGGTTGCCCTAGACGACGATGGCCCCTAGATACCTGGGGATCCAACTGGCACTTACGGCCCAAAGTTTCTTGGAACTTAATATGGGAAAGGTGGTGGTTAGTATCCATGGTGCCATATGTTTTTGGAGGGACTTATTCCTGTCCATTATGGGAAGGGTTTCTATCACTAAAATGGTAATACTAGCAAGATGCCTTTACACACTAAAACACTCTTTATACAAAGTGGTATGAGAATCCAGAGTTAGAAAGGTAGTGAGGCATGCAGCATACTTACCAGACGCAGCCCTATGGGTAATTCCTCTGTCCGCTAAGAATATGGAATCAATGTAGATCCACAAATGTAAAAGACAGGGGGTTGCCTGACAATGGGAGATATATACCACAATGGCCAGTTCATAACAAGGGAGGATTATTATTAATAATAATTAATTTTGTAAGGCGCACTGCTACCTAGAGATTTTACGGTGCCATCAGACACAAACAGAGTGGAAGGAGACTATTGACTGAACTTGTTTATGCAGTGACCTCCTTTGATTTGGGCAGAGGACAGTATTTACAGTGGTGCACAGTCAAAATATCAAGTTTTTTATTTCGATATCAATATAGACAGTAGCAAATATCGATGTCCTGTATATCGAAGTAAAAAATATCAATTTGATGCCCTCAGTGAAATATCGATGTAAGTAATGTCGAAATGAAAAATATTGACATGTAAAAATATTGTTTTAGTATGTTTTTTTAATTATTTTATAGTTAGTGTTAAGTATTAAATTGTTTTTAAAATGTGTATACTGTTTTATTTTAATATTGTTTTAGGAGCGGGATGTTGGGTTTATAGGGATAAGGGTGGGGAGTGTTTTAAAAAAGTTTAAATAAATTAATACATTTTTTAAATTTAATTATGAAATTCATTTATTAAATTTAGAATTTTAAATAAAATTTTAGGAGTGGGATGTTGGGTTTAGAGGGGATAAGGTTGGGGAGTGTTTAAAAAAGTTACATTACATGTATAAAAATTTTACGTTTTATTAAATTTCGAATTTTAAAGTACATTTTAGGAGTGGGATGTGGGGTTTACAGGGGATAAGGGTGAGGAGTGACGAGAGTAGTTTTCCAGGTGTGGAGGCAGGCCCTGCGCAAGATGGGGTGGTGGGGCAGGCTGACAAGGGAGACTCCCCTTTGGTCCAATGGCAGAATGCCACAACTTGCAGGCTTTGGGGGTTTCCGAGACTGGGATAATATTGGGATCTCTACCTCTACCTTAGGGGACGTTATGCGCGGCACGGTTTTAAAATCTTTCCAGGATCTCCAGCTTGACTATCAGATGCTGAAAACACAATTTTTTTAATACTTGTAGTTTAGACATGCTATACTTCTTAGCATTGCGGAATTGGAGTCTCTTCCAGAGTTCAGTCCTGTTGAAGTTAAAGTACTTATGGGAGAACTCCAAGACCATAAAATCTCAAAGATATATCAAACTTTGGTGACAAATTGCCCCACTACATTAGATAAACTTAGGGAGAGGTGGGAGGAAGACCTCGGCCCCCTGAATGAGGAGGACTGGACGGAGGCGCTTGCGTCCCCTAGAGGAGCGGTGATAACTGTGCGCCTTCGGTTGATCCAATTTAATTATTTTCACTGTGTATATTTTACACATGTTAGGCTGTGGAGGGCGGGCTTGATAGAGTCCCTGATGTGCCTATGTTGTGGCTCGGCCGATGGTACTCCGTTTCATACAATTTGGCAATGCATGGGGCTCGAAAGGTTCTGGGGGTTTTGGCCTGCCTTGCTGAGTTCCTGGGATGGGAGCTCCCTTACTCCCCAAAATTGGTGCTATTACATATAATGGAGGGGGTGGGAGAAAATATTTATAAGCGCCATCTGATGCTCCCGGGCTTTCCGCTGGCTAAACGGGACATTGCTCGTAAGTGGAAGGCAGGGGCCCCACCCATGCTTTCTGCATGGAAATATGTTTTGGATTTTAATATGGGTCTGGAGGTCCCTATTTTTCAGGCATGAGGGTGCCCATTGAAGCATTTTAAGATCTGGAAGAGGTGGGCGACATTCCGGAGTTTGGACCTGGAGCCCCCTGCCCTGAGGGATGTGGCTGTTGAGGTTTAAATTGGGCAGGAGTTGGGGTTCTGGACCTTTTGGGTCCTGCAGTGCGGGTGAATTTGTGTGATTAATAGTGTGGTGCATAGACAGTGCAGGGGGCGGGGATTTTGTTTTTTTATTGTTTCAGTTTTTTGCATAATGCACATGTTAAAAGTCAATGCAATATTTATTGTGTACTATGTGGCAGTCTGTCTCTGGGTCACAGAGTTCTGCATTGTATTTGACAATTGACATAAAAATTGTTGTTAAAATAAAATATACATAAAAATTTTATTAGGAAAATATTTTATAACATTTTGAATTTCTAATTACATTTTCGGAGAGGGATGTTGAGTATTTAGGGGATAAGTGTGTGGAGTGTACTTAAAAATATTAATATATTTTCTATAACGTAAAACAATTATTAAGAATACAATTTATTTTTAATTTTGAAATGTATTAAAATTTATGATTAATTAGGTCCTGGGGGTCATTAGTATGGTGGGCAGACTTTGTCCTGCCGCCATACCGTCAGGAATCGCTACTGCCCGCAATGCTTGCGGCGGTCCCGCACCTACAATTAGGATGCACCCGCATCGCGCATTTGTAACATTGCAGCGGGCACTGCTAAAAGCATCCCCCGCCGCATTGCCACAAAGGCAAGTTGTGCCTTTCACTGCATAATGTGACAGGCACAGCGTGGTACCTGCCCCGTTGTACATTGAAATGCATGGGGTACCATAGGTACCCCCCATGTGCACCCCCCACCTTCCAGAGTCCCTGGGGCCCGCTACAGACCCCTGCAATGATGCCACAGAAAGGAATGTTTCCACTCCCATTGTAATATGGCTGGCGGAGTCTAACATATACCGCCATAATATTGAACCCTTTCCTGTCCGGTCGACTTGTCGACCGGGCAGAAAAGCGCCGGAGGGTCTTTCCGTCCAACATGGACCCCCAGCCATCATAATATGGTGGGGGGCCTTTGCTGTATGGATGGCGGGCAGATCCGCCCACCATCCTTATGGGGCCCTTATGGTCCAGCACATACCCAATTAAATTTAGACTGGAGTGGGAATAGTAAATGAATGTAAGTCAGTGTCCAGCACTTACCCCAATTTAATTTAGAATGGAGTTGGAATAGTACATTAATTATGCTCAGTGTCCAGCACCAACCCCAATTTAATTTACATTGCAGTGGGAATAGTAAATTAATTTAAGTCAATGTCCAGCACCTACCCCAATTTAATTTAGACTGGAGTGGGAACAGTAAATTAATAAGGCTCAGTGTCCAATTTAATTTACATTATAGTGGGAATAGTAAATTAATTTAAATCAGTGTCCAGCATCTACCTCAATTTAAATTATATTGGAGTTGAAATAGTACATTAATTTAAGTCAGGGTCCAGCACCTATCCCAAATGTATTTAGACTGGGTAGAGAATAGTAAATTAATTAGGCTCAGTGTCCAGCAACTACCCTAATTTAATTTAGTCTGGAGTGGGAATAGTAAATTAATTAGGCTCAGTGTCCAGACCTAACCCAATTTAATTGAGACTTGAGTTGGAATAGTACATTAATTAGGCTCATTGTCCAGCACCTACCCCTATTCAATTTATATTGGAGTGGGAATAGTAAATTAATTCAAGCCAGTGTCCAGCACCTACCCCAATTTAATTTAGATTGGAGTAGGAATAGTAAATTCATTAGACGCAGTGTCCAGCGCCTACCCCAATTTAGTTTAGACTTGAGTTGGAATAGTAAATTGATTAGGCTCATTGTCCAGCACCTACCCCAATTTAATTTATATTGAAGTGGGAATAGTAAATTAATTTAAGTCAGTCTCCAGCACCTACTCCAATTTAATTTAGATTAGCATTGGTATAGTAATTTAATGTAAGTCAGTGTCCAGCACCTACCCCAATTTAATTAAGACTTGAGTTGGAATAGTAAATTAATTAGGCTCATTGTCCAGCACCATCCCCAATTTAATTTAGATTGGAGTGGGAATAGTAAATTTATTTAAGTCAGTGTCCAGCACTTACCCCAATTTAATTTAGAATTAAGTTGGAATAGTACATTAATTATGCTCAGAGTTCAGCACCTACCTCAATTTAATGTATATTGGAGTTGGAATAGTAAATTAATGTAAGTCAGTGTCCAGCACCTATCCCAATTTAATTTTGACTGGAGTGGGTATAGTAAATCAATTAGGCTCAGTGTCCAGCACCAACCCCAATTTAATTTAGACTGGAGTTGGAATAGTAAATTAATTAGACTCAGTGTCCAGCACCTACCCCAATTTAAATGAGACTTTAGTTGGAATAGTAAATTAATTAGACTCATTTTCCGGCACCAATCCCAATTTAATAAAGACTGGAGTGTGAATAGTAAACTAATTAGGCTCAGTGTCCAGCACCTACCCCAATTTAATTAAGACTGGAGTGGGAATAGTAAACTAATTAGGCTCAGTGTTCAGCACCTACCCCAATTTAATTTAGACTTGAGTTGGAATAGTAATTTAATTAGGCTCATTGTCCAGCACCTACCCCAATTTAATTTAGACTGGAATGGGAATAGTACATTAATTTAAGTCAGTGTCAAGCAATAACCTCAATTTAATTTAGAATGAAGTTGAAATAGTAAATTAATTAGGCTCAGTGTCCATCACCTACCCCAATTTAATTTATATTGGAGTTGGAATAGTACATTATTTTAAGTCAGTGTCCAGCACCTACCCCAATTTAATTTAGACTGGAGTGAGAATAGTAAATTTATTAAAGTCAGTTTTCAGCATCTATTATAATTAAATGTAGAATTTAAATAAAAAATAGTATTTTGTGTTTATGTGAGTTGAGTTGTAAGTACAAATTTGAATATAGTGTAATAATAATTTTATGGTAAATATATTTGAAATATATTTTTAAATATGTGCTACAAAAATATAGTTTTTATATATATTTTATCCAATTTAAATTATAGATATATTAATTATGAGAAAAACAATTTTTAAGTACATTTAAAGTGATAGCAATAGAAAGATAGTAAAAAAATAGAGAAATATTTTATATCACAAATTTTATTATATAAAATAGAGGTGATAAGTGAATTCAAAATATTATTTTTTATTAAACAGTAGAAATATAATCACAAAATATAAGTATTGGCGGGAGAATGCATTTATTACATAGAATTCTTTTGTTATCTATATGTATATTGCAACAAGTACATTATTGGAAAAAAAATATTATAATGAACAAAATTATATTTTACAATAGTATATATTTTGTACATATACCATGATGCATTTTTATTTTTTTAATTGACATTTTGTAAATTGGTACATATTTTTTAATAAGTACAACATATTGTTTTTACATTTTAAGGATAATCAAAATTGGTAAGTATTTATTGACAATATACTGTAAACATTTTACAATAAAGTTCATCAAACAATACTATAGTTCAAAAATATTATACAAAGTAGATATATGTATATTATTAATTTTGATAATAAAGTATTAATGTTAGAAATTAATACATATAATACCCTTTGTTTATTTTACTTACATTTTACTCATTTTTTTAAACAATACAAAAGAATAATACGATTTAGTCATTTTTTTAACATATATATTTTTATAATTATAATATCAAATATGTTATTATATTTATTATTATAATATTACAATAGATAAAAAAAGTCTTTTAAATATAATGTATATTTTTGAATATTGTATTATAATGCTATCACAATTTTTAAATGATTATGTATTATTAAATAAATTGTTTAGTCATTTATTTATAATTTTTATAGTTGACATCTTTATTTGAGCCTTTAATTTAGCAACCATTCGTTGTCTTTTTGGGTTATTTGGGAAGAAAGATGCTCGCGGTTGGGAGCTGTTTCGCGTCTGAGAAGGTAAGCGTAATTTTCTTTTATATTTAGCTATTTTAAGTGTGTTTTGAAGGTAGTAGTTGTTGTTATTAGGATGTGTGGAGTTATGTTTTGGAAGGTATGGTGTTTATAGTTGTTTATTTCGGTATTCATTGTTAACATTGTGTTTTGGATTTCCGGCCTAGTTAGAATATTTGTGTTTGTGTTAAATTATGTATGTTGTGGTTTTTTAAAGTGTATTATTTGTACATTTGTGTGGGTGGGAACGTTTGTTTTTCTATTTTAGATTTTTCGACAAAGCATTTGAGTATCACGGAGTCTTACATTTTTTTTTTATTAAAGTAAGTGTGTATTAGTTATATCAACTAATATTTTTTTTACACTTCCTTTATTATTCAGGTTTCCTGGAGCGGTTTTTATCATTATTATTACTTTTTCGATTTTTTTGTGGTTATTGGATTGTTCGAGTTTTTGGCACAGTTGTATTTTTGCATTTTGCTGGGGTCTATTTTTAAACATTATGGATTTAGAACTCCAAGGATTATTTTGGATTATGTGGAATTTCGTATTACACCAGTGGAAAAGGTAAGTGGTTTTAAATATATTTTATTGTTGAAGGGAAAATATGTTATTTTTAATACTGTAGTTGTTTTGTTGTGTAATTATTTTTTCTGTATATATATTTTTATAAAATAAAAAATATAGTAGACAAAATAATTATTTTGTTTATTTTTAAAAATGCACTGCTTTTATTCTAATTATTGTTTGTTGGAATTGGTTAATTAAAATAGTTTCTTGCTATAGACTAGAGTTTTTCCTATCATTTTTAAGTACTCTAGGGCTCTTGTTGAAGGATAAAGTTGTACTTGTTGTTGAAGATACTGATAAATTTGAGCAGTTTGTCTAGATAGTTTTGGTTTTAATTGAATGACAAATTGTTCCATTCTTAATTCTTGAAAGCTTTGTTCTTTTTATATGGTTAGTAAGAGTTTATGTAGGGTAGGAGTGATTCATCCTCTTGAAGGTAGGAAGGCATTAAGCCTCCCCTCAACTGCGTTGTTTGTTTTGGCTTCTTGGTTAAGTGGAGTTAGGTACACATTCCATCAAGGAATTTGGAATTTAGGTTGACGTCTGTGGCCTGATCTGTGTAATCTCCCCACCCAGGTATCCTCAAAATATTCTAGAAGGGGAGCTAATTTTTGTTCATTTTGGTGGTAAAATTGACTTTCTAGTAAAATGCTATAGTGCTCAGCCACATCTGTGACTGGCACATAGGCCAGGGCTATTAGGTTTTTAATTTGGTATGCAAAGGTAATATTTGTTGCATATTCCACACTTAGGGGTCTATTCGGATGGCGGTCGGAAACTCACTCTGACCGCCATGGCATTTTTAAAAAACTGTCCGCAAGTAAAAAACGGTGTTCAAATTAGGATCAACCGCTAAAAAACACTGTTCGCTGCAGAACGTTGCGAAGATAAACCACCCGTAGCGGACGGAGATGGCCAAAATCAGTCTGCGGCAGGCGTATTAATGGCGGAAAAACACAAACCCCCCGCAAGCATAGCTGAGACACTCCACAGGAAATTATGATATCTCTGCAGGTGCCGCGGTCCGTTCCACTGTTTCCACAGGGATGAGTGGGAAAACCGGCGGACGAGCTGCCGCATAGCCACCGCTGCAAACAAACTGTCAAAAATATGGCACACAAATGCAAAAAGTCACAAAAAGTACCAAAAATTCACATAGCAATCAAGTCACCCCCCAAAAAAACACTACAGTTACACAACCACATGGTGAAAAACAAGCCACAAGTCCCAGGACCACACAAGCAAATCACCTGACAGCAATCCCCCAATTGGACCCACCCTCAGAGCTGAGTATAAAACCAGCCCCTTCCCTGACCACAATCCTTTGCAACACTCCTGAAAGAGTAGGGCATTTCCCAGAACTGATAGGAGAGTCAACACAGCCCACACACATTATGACCACCACTACCACCACCACGCCTGCAACACTGACTACCCTGCACATCACACACCATATACATCACCACCACAACCACCACCCACACCCCTGCACACACATTCACTTTGCACATCATACACCATGGCACCCCAAAAGATGCTAAAATTCACAGAGAGTGAGTTGAGGGTAATGGTAGACGAGATAATCCGAGTAGAACCACATTTGTTTGGTAACCTGGTACAAAACACACCATTAGCCACAAGGACACAAATGTGGGCAAGGATAGTCCAGAAGGTCAATGCAGTAGGAACCACCCCAGTGCAACCGCAACAAATTTGGGCACATTCACCATGTAAACTTGGGGTAGAGTAGGAGTTGTGTTCCATGCTCCTTTATGGCTTTTGTTAGAAAAATCTCTTATCTTCTCTTTTGATTTGAAAGAAATATTAGATTTAACTGCAAATATTTCTCAAATACGTACTCCAGTCATTGTCCGTTCTTGTAGCATTCCTCCTACCTATCCTTTGGTAGCTACTTTTCAACAACAATCCATTGGGTATAATAGACATATTTTAATTAAAATGTATTATATAAATTGGAAACCTTGAAGATATAAAGGATTATTTTGTTGTTTATGGTTTTATATAGCGCGAACCTGACTTAAAGGTATCAGACCACTTTACATGAGCACCATTTGCATTACAGATGGACACATTCATTTTGTTAAGCATGGGGAGATTAAGTGATTTGCCCTGAATCACAGGATGTTGAGTGCCCCTGCCGAGACTCAAATCTGGTTCCCCAGCTTCAAATTCAATCGATGTAGTTGTTAGGCCATATCCCCCGACCTTGTGTTGGATATTGAGATTTTTAATAACAATTAGATTTTATCTTTTCTTGATCTTCAAACAAAATTTTCCTTGCCCTCTGCATTTGGAACACACTATGAACTCCTCCACACCTCTGTAACTGATTTCTCAAAATGACCCCAAACGTCTTCCCCCTCCACTAAGACTGATACATGTTGTCCACTGTTAGAAGGAAAGCTACCTAATACCTACGTGTTTTTCCCGCGGCGCAGGGCTCCCTAGCGGTCTCTACACACCCCTCTGCTTCAGCCAACCACGAAGGGTATGAGAGGAGCCACAGGCGGGGAACCGGATTAAATGGCCACCTTGCTGCGGGAGCGCAGCTGCCTCGCCAGCGGCGCGCCAGCGGTGCGCCCGGCTGCACCCGCCCACGCCCTGACCAGTCCAGGGGCCAGGAATTATGCCCAATTTATCAGCTACTCCATGGAGGAACTTAGGGACATGTCCCAATTATTTACCCCACTTGGCCATGTCACGATTGCACAACTGAGGTCACTCGGGATCTCTAAGACACAGATAGGCCACCCCGAGCTACCTACGCATACCTTACATATGCATAGGCAACTAATTCCTCCTCAAATCAAAATCAATAACCGAATGTTAAATATATATTATCTAAATACCCAATTGTTAGTAAAACATCAATCAGACATTTTCTCGCTACTATCAGCAGATAAAACAGACATTCTGTTCCTATCAGACACATGGCTGAAATCTGACTCCACTCCGGATATTCTGGCCGCTCTACCCAATGATTACTGCATACTTCACGTAGACCGGCCTGGCACAACGGGTGGGGAAGTTGTAGCAATCATTCAGCATGATTATAAATTCACGACAATTACCCCTCCTGATCTCCCTGATGTGGACAACTTGGTCATCAAGCTAGAATCTACATCTGGCCCATTAATTTGTGTTCTGATATATAGGCCCCACAGTATATGCCACAGTTTCCTTCACAGCTGAGTGAACAAATGGCCAATATTGCAACTAACTACACCACAATTCTGCTAGTGGTCGACTTAAACTACTGGTCGAACGACCCACAAGGGGGGCCCTATTCCACAGAACTAACTGAACTTTTAACAAATTTGAACTTTATTCAGCATGTGACTACAGCTACACATAAGAAAGGTCACATTTTGGACTGGGTCTGATCAATCAATATTACAGTATCTTCCCCTACAATCCTACCTTGTTTATGGTCGGACCACCATTTACTTAAACTGACAGTAACTATGCCCATTGATAAAACGACCCCTACGGTTGAAGGTGGCATGATTAGGGCAGGGGGTTCTCTTAATAAACAAGAATTTTTGAAAACCCTTACCAACCAATCTGACTCAGATGTGGACCTCATAGAAGCCAATATCTTGACTTGGATATCGGCAGCCAGCGATATGCATGTTCCACAAAAAAAACTTAAACAGGCTTGCCGGTCTGAGGCACACAAATGGTTCTCCATAGAACTAAGAAAGCAAAAATTAGCGCTCCGCCAAAAAGAGCGTAGGTGGAGACTAAATTACTCCCTTGAAGACAGGCATATTTATTCCCTAGTGCAGAAGTAATATAAAAAAGCTATAAGTATAGCAAAGGCCTCACACTACTCGTCTAGAATTCTCAACTCATCCAACGAGTCAAAGGAAATCTTTGCTATTGTCAATGAATTATCTAACACAGACAGAATTTCACCTTCTCCTACTCCCACCCAAGATCTCTGTATTTCCTTAAAAAATGTATTTCTGGATAAAATAGCCACTATTAAAGCTTGCATTCCTAAATCAAATACTTCCCCTGGTCCAGTTACTAACTCTCTTACCTTTGATGCCTTCCCGGCTATTAGCAATCAAGTGTTCCTGGACCTGCTGCCTAAAGTAAAATTTGGCTCCCCTTTGGAATGTTGCCCACCATATGTCCTAAAAGACATATTTTCTGCATTACCAACTGCCACCATTACCCTCTTTAACGAGTCTTTACTTCAGGGCTATGTCCCCTATATGTTTAAAAACTTAATCGTGGTCCCTCTTTTGAAATAAACCTGGAGCCGACCCCCTCAATTTGTCAAATTATTGCCCGATTTCCCTGCTCCCCTATCTGGCGAAAGTGCTAGAAGCACATGTGGCAAAATGCTTGTCCAGTTTCATGGAACTGTCTGGTTATTTACATTCTCACCAGGTGGGTTTCCACCCTGCCCACTCGAAAGGAACAGTGATACTGGCAGTTTTGGATGACCCACACAAGAAGGCCGATGAAGACATTCCACAGGCCCTGGTAATATGAGGTCTGTCAGCCGCATTTGACACAGTCGACCATAGCATATTGGAAGACCGTGTCGGACTGACTGGCATCCAGGGCCCAGCCTTCCGTTGCACTGGCCACATTTACAGCCCTAAAGCTACAACATGTAGGGTCCCACAAGGTTCCTCGCTCTCTCCCGATTTGTTTAATCTATATCTCCTCCTCTGATTGAAACACTGATGAAAATGAACATGACAACTTTCAACTACGCTGTCAATCTTCAGTTAACATTTACTATTGATAATTCACCTAAGTCAGTGGTTGAATTCCAGACCACCATGCTCTCCGTCAATGGATGGATCAAAACCATCTAAAGCGCAACCCTAGTAAGATGGAATTACAGGCAAGAGCAAGACCTTCTGGGGCCCACAGTACTGGCCACGGATCTTGGTTCCCCACCAGTACCATCTACCTCGGTCAAAAGCCTCTGGGTCACTATAGATAGTGACTTATAATTAAAAGCCCAAGTAAGTTCAGTGGTTTCCAAATGCTTCCATCAGTTACGAAAGATTAGGAAAATCAGCCGCATGCTTACTCATGCAGCACTAGTACAGGTAACAATGGCGTTAGTATTATCCCATTTGGATTATGGTAACTCAATCTACCTAGGGCTGCCACTTTTCCTCACTAAGGAGCCCATTATGATGTCACGCAGATTTCCCCCGCCAGGCTGGTGATAGCCACCGCCAGCCTGGCGGTGGAAATCCGCCCGACATCTACACTCGTTTCCCCCCCCCGCCATATTAGTAGGCCATATTAGGAAAGACCGTCCGCCGCTTTTCCACCGCGGTCACCACCAATATGGTGGCGGTGTCTAACAGACACCGGCAGCCATATTAGGATGGGCAATTGTGGATGCCTTTCCGTGGCCGCAATGCCGCCACAGAAAGGCATGCAGAGAATCCCAGCGGGGGCCCGCAACTCCGGGGGGTGGGGGGTGCACATGGGGGGTACCTATGGTACCCCCCAGCAGTTCTATGCACAGCATGGCAGGCACCACGCAGTGCCTGCCATGCTATGCATGGCAGGCACGGAGGTGTGCATGGAAGTGCACAGCATGCTTTCCTGTCATTTGTGGCGGGTGGTGCTGAGTGCACCCCCGCCACAATGGTAGGAATCAGCAGCCATATTAGGATGGGCAATTGTGGATGCCTTTCGGTGGCCGCAATGCCACCACAGAAAGGCATGCGGAGAATCCCTGCGGGGGCCCGCAACTCCGGGGGGTGGGGAGTGCACATGGGGGGTACCTATGGTACCCC
Source organism: Lissotriton vulgaris (assembly GCF_964263255.1). Lineage (NCBI taxonomy): Eukaryota > Metazoa > Chordata > Amphibia > Caudata > Salamandridae > Lissotriton > Lissotriton vulgaris. The sequence goes on along the minus strand of NC_141696.1, from coordinate 40,714,778 downwards.
AGCAGTTCTATGCACAGCATGGCAGGCACGGAAGTGTGCATGGAAGTGCACAGCATGCTTTCCTGTCATTGTGGCGGGTGGTGCTGAGTGCACCCCCCCGCCACAATGGTAGGAGTGTGGGATGCGCCCGCCACTGTGGCGGGCGCATCCTAATGCTGGCGACGGGACCCCACCGTTAAGGCGGGCCGTCCCTATTACCACAATGATGGCCAGCGGGCAAAGTCCGCCCGCCATCCTAATGGGGCCCAAAGAGGCTTCAAATGGTCTAAATCAGGCGCCAGGCTGATCCATCAACAACCTAGATGGCAATCAGCCAGACCACTGCTGCCGATACTACTCTGGCTCCCAGAATCTCAAATGACTGAATTCAAGACGGGATGTTTGGTCCTCAAATCAGGACACGCCAAGAGCCCTAAATTTTCAATATTTTTTTAACTAGGTACATACCTTCCTGCAACCTTCATTCAATGCATCTCTAGCTACTGACCACTCCTACCTGTAAATGGAAACGACAAGGTGGATGGCGGTTTGCATACTTGGCCACTAGACTTTGGAATTCATTCCCTCCGGAGATCCGTTCCTGCACAGACCTACTTAAATTCAGGAAGTCGTTCAAAACGCAGTTGTTCATAAAAGCGCACGAATAAACTCCCTTTGTTCTCGGTATGTTCCAAGCAGCGCCATGAAACCCCTGGGTGTACGTGCGCTTTATAAGCAACTTGAAATATAACATAACATAACACACTGTTAACTACCAATCCCACAGCCTCTACTTTTTATATACTGCTACATACTACTACTGACAGAATGAAACAAAATACTGATTTAACATCAGCAACAGATTTGCGGGAGTGTTGACCTATTGCTCTAGGGGACAAGCTTTGGCTTAAACTACATAAATCTACCCTGGCTGCAAACACTTTACAGACTTTATTTGGTCTATCATTGTTTATTACTCACTCCCATGAACTTAAAATCATGTTATATGGATTTAAGTTAATCTTGCTGGTCTTGTACTTGTTCAAATGCTGATTTAAAACATATGTTGTTTCCAATTGTATTTTCTTTAGCCTAATATCGCTTAATTCTAACCAATTTTATTTGCCTTTAATTTAATTAGCTTGAGTTTAGTTTGACTAGCTTATTGGTTGTACCCTTTAATTTTCTGTTCCCGATGGTTTTTCCCACTGATTCCACTGTTCTCGCTCCACGCCCTTCCACTTCCTTGACAGCCCCTTCCCCCTCCCTGGACCACTTATGATGAAGATGATGAAAGCAATTTATAGCACGCACAGCTACTATATGGAGTTTCTGTTAGAAACAGGGTAGCATGGTGCAGAGCGGGCAGGACAAACTCCAGAGGACATGTGTGAAGCATCCACGCAGTACACACAGGCGACACACAAGGCACACTCCAAAAATAGACGCAACACAAGATTAGGTGAAAACAGTAAGTGTATTATAAGATAAACACCTTGGAACGGAATCACAGTTAAAAAAAAACTGTGCCAGGGTGCACCGGGTAAGGACTTACACAGGGACTATTTACAGGGCAGTGCTAATCGGGCAGCTGCCAGGACCATTACTGGTACGGTTCGGGTGAAGGGAAGGGTGAAGGACAAATGAAAAAGGGTAAATTCAACAGTCTCAATCCAGTACTGAAGACAGCAGGCATAAACATTAGGCAGACTCCATTAACAGTGGCATAACCTTATGCAGGTAAGTATGTCAAAAACAGCATAAATTAAAGTATGAGCAATCGCGTAGGCATATAAACTCACCATAGTTAATCGGCATCAAGCATAAGAACATAGAGGCATAACTTTAGAAGTAGGCATAGAACCGCAGGCATTCGGCCTAAAATAAAAACATTAGGCATAAAAGCACATAATGCCTTGCATCAGCATCCCCTGCAAAAAGAACAATAGGCGTACAAGGCAGATATTCGGTACTAGACATGGATCATGAGGCATGACATGAGCAGAGAAAGCATTAGCCTAAACACCCAGACATGAAGGTATTGCCACATGAGCGTATCCCTCGTTGGCCTTAGCGGCGGTGATGGAAGCCTTCCCAGCAGACTCTCCACACGTGGTGCCCAGGCTGCAGCGGTGATTTCCAGGCCCCAAGGCGCGAGTCACGTCAGCGCCTGACACCAGCCCAGGCAGGAGGCACAGGCAGAGCCACAGGCTCCACAGCGCCCGGGTTGCGGAGGTGATGGCCTGGTAATTTTCTTCTTACGCGGCTATACAGGGTAGGCTCCCAATAGGTCAACATCAAAACCAAGGGGTGGGCACCTGTTTCCTTTCTTCTTCTTCTGGCGGTGGCGGTGATCTTGGGCAGCAGTGAAGTGCGGGGTGGGCTCCCGCTAAAGGCTGCGACATGCGGGGTAGGCCCCCGCGATATCTTTGAATACACAGCGCTTCCAGGCAGCACAACGCTGCTTCACAGGGGCCAGTCTCGGCAACCAAGCGCTCAGCAGGCGGCAATTCTTAACAGTCCTGGGCAGGAAGTGCTTAAAGGCTACACATCGCTTCAGTAGCACAGAGCCGGGGGTGGCCCAGTTCCCTCAATACAGCTCTTGCAATGGGCTCAGTCCCACCAGGGCTTTGGGGACGAAAGGTAGCGCTCCTCACCTCCTTCTGTGCACAGTCAAAGGTGCTCCTTGGCAGTACGGTAAAGCGCTTTTCTTCTCCAGGCGCTTGCCAGCAGTCAGGGCCCAGGGGTAGCGCTCAGGAGGCGCCAGGCAAGAGAGCAGCAAGCACTACTGGGCCAGGTCAGCAGTCAGTGGGCACTCTTCAGGAGAGGGCGGTAGGTCCTAGAAACCATACTCCTCTGTAGAATGGCACTCCTCCTGTACAGCATCCTGAACTCCAGCAGCGGGCTCGCCCTGGCCCTGGGGAAAGTGGTGGGGTGCAGGTGGACTCAGGAGCCAGCACACAGGCCTAGGTGGTGGTATCCCTTGGCAGCAGGTCCCCTCATGTTAATGTCCCTGCTCTGTCTGAGCACATGGTGGCACAGCCCCCTACTTATATGCCCCTCACCCCACCTCCCAGACAGTACCAGAAGCTTCTAGAAGCATCTGCGGAACTGGTTTTAACTGGTTCAGGGGAAGGAGTAGAGCACTCTGGGTGCCAGGCTTTCCCTCCAAAAGCTAGGATGGCTGGGAACCAAAAAACTAGACTGCTAACCCACCACAGTCAGGTGGCACCACACACAGCCATGGCATCCATTTTAAGAGCGACATTTCACTAGGGTGCATTTTTACAATGGGGGGTTAACACGTGCACACACCATTGCATTACATTTCACATGACATCTCACTCCACATGGCCTATACATTTCTTTACCATTGGGGAGACATCCTAAAACAGGGGTGGAAAAGCGAAAAATGTTGGGAAAAGGGGCCAAGTCCAACAGTGTCCCAGTGTGAAAAGCATAGATTAAGGAGGCTGCTGCGTGGCTGCCAAAGGCAAGCCAGTCTGCACCCAGCTGTGCCTGGGCATCACCCACCACCATGACTCCTGGACCTCCCGGCGAAATACTGCCTAGGAGCTCCTGGACCTGTACCCTGGACCCCAACAACAGCTGCTTCACATCCTTTCTGCTATCAACCAAAGGACACTACCCATCACCACTACCACTTCTCCAGCTATAGAGGACAACCTGCTTGCACTGGACCCTGTGCCACTTCGGCTCAGAAGAACACCATCAACCTGAAACCACTCCACCACATACTGCTCAATGCCTGCTCCCTCTGCAAACATGCCACAGAAATCTGGTGCGCCTTCTCCACCCTCTCCTCTGATGTGGCCTTCATCACTGAAATGTGGCTCAACCTCTCCTCGAACCCCAACATAGCCCGTAGAACTCCCGACGGTTTCAAGTTGATACACCGAGACTGTTCCAACAAACATGGCAGGGGCATCACCATAATCTTCAAGGTAACCATCCGATGCACTGTCACCAACGATGACCTAATGGCTCTTATGGAACACCTCAGCTTCCGACCACAAATCAATGCTAAGACCACAATAAGAGGCAACCTCATATACAGACCCCGGGAGCCCCACCAGCCTTCTCTGAAGCCGTCTCCAACCTCATCACACCTCTTGCCATCTACTTCCACCACTACATCCTGCTTGGTGATGTCAATTTCCACATTGTTGACCCCAACAATGCCAACTTCGCCTCCCACATGGAGAACCTCAACAACATTGGTCTCATCCAACTAGTCACCAAACCTATGCACAATGCTAGACATGCCCTTTTTTCCTCCAGCGACAGAATCAAATTCACCTATGTCACAGAACTCACCTGGACAGACCACATCATTGTTCACTTTCCATCCCCGATGACCTGCATACAATTGCCAAGCACCACACCACCATCCACCACAGCTGGGGCAATGTTACTGAGTTTCAGTGGACTCAGGCTCTCAGCACCACACAATCCGAAACTTCAGCAGATCTTGACCAAGCCTTCCACTACTTCTCCACCTGGATCAACAAATGTGCTGACAGAGTCCCCCCTCTGAAACCAGCAAATATAAAACTTCAAACAAGCCAGCTAGTACACCCCAAAGCTCAGAACCACCAAGCGCAACTGCTACTAACTTGAGAAGTGATGGTGTGTCAACAAGGACCCCTCTGACAGAGCTGCTCACAAGGCAGCCCTCCGCCACTACTAACTGTCCATCAAGGAAGCCAAGAGAGCAGTCATCACTGACCATGATGACACCATAGACAACCACATGAAGGAACTTTTCAAATTTGTCAAGGAATTCTCCAACCTGACAGTCACAGAGTACACCATCAACCCCCTCCAACAACTCTGCAGCACCCTCTCAGACTACTTCCATAGCAAGATTGCCACTATCTACAACAATTTCGACCCCCAACCCACCACTCTCAGTACCGACAACCTCAATCAACCAGCGAACACCAGTCAAACGATAACTACCTGGTGTCCGCTCACCACTCAGACCACCACAACTATCATGTAGTCCATCTACTCTGGGTCACCCACCGACCTCTGCCCCCACCATCTCATCAACCTCAGAACCAAACCAGTCCGCACAGAACTCACCAGCATTCTCAACACCTCCATCTCCACAGCAACCAGATGTATGGAAACACACAGATGTCAGATCCCTCTTAAAGAAGCACTCCCTGACCCCAGCGACCTCAAAACGTACCAACTAATCTCCCTGCTCTCCTATCCAGCCAAAGTACTTGAGAAGTCTATCAACCAACAGCTCACCGAATACCTGGAACTAAACCCCTTCTTCTGATGCTCACAATCAGTATTCCGTGTCAAACACAGTACAGAGAGCACTCTGATTACCACCATAGATAACATTAGAACTCTGCTCAACTGCAGAGAAACTGTGGCTCTGATCCTCCTCAACCTCTCTAAGGCGTTCAACACCATCTCACATCCTCATCAACAGACTCCACAACATTGGCTTACAGTAAAATGCCCTCAAGTGGATCGCTTCTTTCCTTTCAGAATGCATACAGAGTATCCAACTTCCTCCCTTCACCTCCGCACCAAGGACATCATATGCCACGTATCCCAAGGATCATCCCTTAACCCAAACCTGTTCAACATCTACATGACCACCCTCGCAGATGTCGTCAGATGCCACCAACTCAACATAACCTCATACACTTGAGGTAAATGAAATTTTATATGGCCAAGTATGTCCCCTATCGTGTACCCCAACGTTCAGTGTATGTGCATGACATCCATGCATTTTCCCTCTGTGGCCGAAATGAATACGCATTTGCGTTTGCGTCCAACGTTAGCATGTCAACTACCAGGCCCTCCATGAAAGAAACGATAATTCTGCTTTAAAGCCTATGTTGCCAATGTCTTTACATGGTGCACGTTTAAATATCGAGATGCACCCGTTTTGTGGCACAGCCGAGTCAGGACCCGAATTTAGGCTCCGAGGCCCCAAGCCTCCTGACACTCTGAAAGCTACAGTTTAGTTATGTATTCCTTGACCTCTCACATACTTCCTGCTCAGCCGAGAGGTGCCCAGCCAGGCCTGCCAAGACAGTATTTTGCCTACAGTTATCTGTTTCGCTCCACAGAAACACATTCCTGCCTAATGAAAAGGGTAAGCATATTCCGCCTGCAGAAGATAGGGCCTAGCCTTTCTGTCTCCATTCAAGTGATTTACAGAGCTCGCATCCATAGAAAGCCCACAGCCCCCATGCTATACGTGAAGAAATATAGGCCCACACTAGCATTTAGTGATGAGCAGCTTTTGCTCGAGCGACCTTTATGTCAGATAATACATCCTCCGAACTCAAGATATCAGATAATGCCAGAGGTACAGGTCGTCCTGACATCCATGAGTTCTCTACTAGCACGAAAGTCAGCCCCCTCCTGTTTTCCCCAGTTACACGTCAATTATACGTCATGACTAGGTTACGCACACAAGTAGGGTAAAGGTTCCAGTTGCCATGCAGCAGACCCCCTCCATGTACCCACCCACCTATGACACACCTTATGACTCATCAAGGGAACGCCCACATGTACACCTTCTTTCACGCCTATGTGTTCTTATCTCTCTCTTTCACTTGCTCCACCTTCTCCATGCAAGTTAATGTATGTTTGAACTATAAAATGATGTACTCTGTGAATAAACGTTAGATGACGACCCTTCCTGAACCTTAGTGGTGATGGAACCCGATTCTCCTCTAACTGCAGTTAGTGAATAAAGCCCTTTTGAATCGGACACCACGGACTCTGCCTCTCTTTATATGCATGACCCTTGTTAATGTATAGAAATTATGACAGGGTAATTAATTTATTTACCACACACTGACGACACTAAACTAATCCTCTCATTCACCAAGGACCCCTCCAACGCTGACACCACTTCTGCAACACCATGACCGACATTGGAAAATAGATGCGAGAGCTACCTCAAACTCAACTCTGTCAAAACAGAACTGCGTATCTTCAGGAAGAACACCTCCGCATTGGACCACAGCTGGTGGCCAGCAGAACTCGTACCAAAACCCACACCGATAGACCATGCACAGAATATCGGCATCATACTCGACAGCCGACTGACCATAAAATGACAAATCAAGTTGCCTCCTCTTGCTTCCACACCCTCTGCATGCTTTGCAAAATCTTCAGATGGGTCCCATTCAACACCAGAAAGACCATCATGCAGGCCCTCATCACTAGCTACCTCTACTATGGCAATGTTTATCATGGACCTCCCAAAATGGGCCTCATGCTTGTGATATGGAAATCGACTTTAACAGATGAGATTTCTGAGTGGGTGGCTCCTTTAGTCGTGGCAAACCTGCCCAGTGCAAATTGAGGTTGTGTATAGACTTGCGACATCTCAACAGTAACATTGTTGTAGACCAATTTCCCTTGCCACTAATCTCTGAGATGTTGGCCCTCACCAAGGACTACAAGTGGTTTTCTACCATCAAGATCCGTTCTGCCTACGATCAGGTGCCCTTACATCACTCTAGCAGGAATTTAACCAGGTTCATTACACCATTTTGGTGTTACAGGTTTAAGAGAGTTCCAGTTGGCCTTCCTTCAGCTGCAGCCATGTTTCAGAGACTAATGCATGAGATCTTCAAGGGGGTTGAGAATATACTCATATTTCAAGATGACATCCTGGGTATGGGCAAAACCAGGGATGATCATGACTAAAAGCTGTTTCAGCTGCCTAGTCTACTCGAAGACAAGGGTCTTCCGCTGAACACAGCAAGTGCAACTTCGCTTGTCAGGAGGTAACTCCACTTCGATGACCAAAACAATAAACTCGCCACCGACCTAAAAACTGAACTAACTTCTCTGAATCTTCGACTACTCGGTAATGACCCCACCCACTCGAAAGGACATCTACTGGACCCCATTTTCTCGAACCTCTCCCAACTCTCTGCTCATATTCCTCTCCCTCTCCCCTGGTCTGATCATTTTTTGGTCCCTTTCAAATTCCAACTTCCAGGGAAGATCACGGATACCCCTCACCCACGGGCCCCGTCTCGCCCATGGAAAAAACTGGACGCTAACTTATGGGAACGCTCTCTGTCCTCCACTCTACCCATAGCTGACCCCGACCCCTCCAAAGCTGAAACTCAACTACACAACTGGATTAGCGACTCTCTCAATACAGTCCTACCGTTAAAAATCCTCCCTCCCATTAGGAGATCCTCCAAACTACCGTGGTTCACCGAGGAACTGCGCGAATTAAGACGGAAAGGCAAAAGGCTTGAACGCCAATGGAGAAAGAACTGGAACACTGACGACAGAAGTGGATACAAAGCCCACATTAGGCTCTACAAAAACGCCTTAAAAACGGCACAGGCCGCCTACTTTGAGGACCAAATTGCAGCCGCAACCAACTCCGCTAAAGAGACCTATCGGATAGTCAAATGCCTCTCCAAAATTCAGGAACCCCCCTCACCACTCGACCTGGATGGCTCAAAATGCAACCAGATGGCCGAATTTTTTTCGAATAAAATCGAAAAAATTCTCAACTCCCTCCCAGCGGTGTGTACCACTTCAAGAGGCCCCCACCACCCGATCTCTCAAAACACCCCGAGGTTGCTCTCTTTCCCCCACATCACCACTGAAATGTTTCTCAACGTCCTGCACAAAGTCAAAAGCGGCGCCCCTTCAGACCCAGCTCCTATCAGTAAACTGAAACAAGTTGCTTCCACTATAGCCCCTCCGCTCACCAACTTGATCAACGCCTCCTTTGAGCTTGGCATTGTCCCAGCAAACTGGAAAAAAGCCACGGTTAAAGCTCTTTTAAAAAAAACGCATCTTGATCCAGCAGACCCATCAAACTTCAGACCAATCTCATTACTGCTGGCAATGAGCAAAATCGCAGAGAGAGTAGCTAACCAACATCTTTCTGAGTTCTTAGAGACCAACCACCTCCTCCGCCAAACCCAGACAGGTTTTAGACCAGGACAAGGGACGGATACCGCATTGTTAGCCGTGGTCGAAGAAGCTAGGGGCATACTCGACGCAGGAGGATCAGTGGCAGTGATCCTCCTCGACCTAAGTGCCGCCTTCGACACGGTTGACCACGCAACCCTTGTTCACCGTCTTGAACTAACAGGAGTGGCGGGCTCAGCCTTAGCCTGGATCTCATCGTTTCTTGAGAACAGGTCTTTTCAAGTAACAGATGGGCACTCCATCTCCAAAGCTCAGGCACTCAAGTGTGGGGTGCCTCAGGGGTCCTCCCTGAGCCCCACACTTTTTAACGTGTACATGGCACCCCTCGAGGATGTTGTCAAACCTTTCGGGATTAAATCAATAATGTACGCCGATGACACCCAGCTCGTTGTTTCCCTAAACCAATCAGACAACGCCCTCACCAACCTATGTAGCTGTCTGGAAAAAGTGCACCAGTGGATGTGCGAGTCCCGGTTGAAATTGAACGGGGAAAAATCGGAAATACTCCTCTTAGGAAACCCTAATAAAATCCCCACTCCTCTTCCCTGGCCACCATGCATGGGATCTCCACCACCCCCTAAATCTGAAGTAAAAAGCCTAGGGAAATGGATAGACCAGGAGCTCAGCTTCAAAACACAAGCGAGGAAAACTGCGGGAACGTGCTTCGGCCTCATAAAGATGGCACAAAAGATTATCCATCTTCTCCCCCCTCAATCCAGGAAGCTCTTGATGCAGGGGCTGGTGAACTCCAGATTGGACTATGGCAACGTCCTATATCTGGGGGCCCCAGTCTCTGTAGTCCACAGACTTCAATGTGCACAAAATGCTGCGGCCAGAATACTCACTGGAACAGCTGCAAGGAACTCCGCTGAACCAGCTCTCAAAAGTCTGCACTGGCTACCAGTCAAGGAAAGGATCGACTTCAAGACCCTGTGCATAACCCATCGAATACTGCACAATGAAGGCCCTCCCATACTCAGGCCTCTGGTGTCCCATCAAACATCTAGCAGACATCTCAGATCTAACTCCCTCTCCTTGGCAAAAATCCCCAGAATTTCGAAGGCCAGAACAGGTGGGCGCCAGTTCTCGTACAATGCCCCCAGGCTATGGAACGCCCTCCCACTCTCCCTTAGGCAGGAACATAACCATCTCAGATTTAGGAAAGGACTGAAGACTCTACTCTTCCCTTGAGCGCTCCCTCACTTGACTTCCCACCTTCCAGGAGGTGTTCATCAGCGCCGGGATGCCTAAGGGTAGCTGAGCGCTTTTACAAAACCCAAAATCAATCAATCAATCAATCAATCAATCAACTTATTTGGGTCATTTATTTTCTGGTGCGGGCATTTTGCCTGAAAAGGTGCAATGCATGTGAGCTTACAAATCGGGATGAGCAACATTCTTTTCTGGGTCTGGTGGAGTTCTTTGCCAAATTCATTAAAAACTTTTCAAGCAAAACGTATGACTTGGAACAGCTACTTAAAGATAAGAACACATTTGTATGGTCTGATTCTTGTCGCAATGCATTTTGTTGTTTGAAGGATGATTTATGCTCTGCATCTCCTTTACAAGGTTTTGACCATGCTATATCTAACATTGTCACTACGGATGCAAGTGGTAAAGGCCTGGGCTCTGTTCTCTCCCATACGGATGATCTGGGGATGGATCATACCATTGCTTTTGCTTCCCTAATGCCAAATGACAAATGTTATTCTGTTATTGAGAGGGAAACTTGAGCGTGCGTGTAGGGTCTAGAACATTTCCATTAACTTATTTGGGGAAATATGATTGTGTTGCACAGCGATCACAAACCTTTAGCTAAAGATTTGAAAGCCAAGGGGCTTTATGCTGCATCTCCATAACTGGCACGGAAGTCTGTACATTTGTTTTGGTTTTGACTCCGAAGTGTATTATGTACCCGGTGTCAAAAACATGATGGATGAATTTCTTAGCTGCATGCTGGTCCTCGTTAACGATTCCGGCGATGCACTTGAAGAGGATTTCTGCATTGCTAACATACACAAGGAATTAAATGGTATTTCCGTGGATGAGTGGAAATTGAAGCAACGGAAGGATGTTTTTTGGTGCAGGGTTCTTAAGACGGTTGCGAGTGGTTGGCCTATAACGAGGTATACACCTCAGGATTTACATCCTTTCTGGGAGGTGAAGCATGACTTATCTATAGAAGCAGCAGAGTTATTCCATCTTCCAAGTTTATACCCAAAATTCTTGAGATTTGCCATGAAGGGCATTGGGGCATAGGAAAAACCAAAGGCAGGGTAAAATGTTGGTATTGGTGGCTTGGAATGAACATTGAGATTGAGAGGACTGTCACAGACTGTGTACAGTGCGATAATACTGCCAACACCCAGGTCACTTTCAGATCCCCCCTTTCCCTCTTCACCCTTTCACGTCCCTTAATATGCCTTGCAGAGGGTGGGTATCAATATCATGGGTCCCATCCAGGAGTGTGATGAACAGGTGTTCATCACGCTCTGACCTGGCAGCTGCACACTTAGCCCCAGCCACACGCCGAAGAGGCACATGAGGCCGGCAGCGGAAAAAGACGCTGGGAGCTGCCTCCGCTGTGAGGAGACTGCACTGCTTGCGTCTGCCCCTCTCTCACTGCGTCTCTCTCGCCGGTCCTCCTCGCTTGTGCCGATGTATGTGGAGTGGTGCTGAGGCACAGCGGGGGACCGCGAGCGTAGTGGCAGCAGGGAGCATAGTGGCAACTGGAAACAGGATCGGTGAAGGCGCTGACATTGGAGAATAGTGTAACATTTCATGCAGATCCTGAAACTGCTTCATTATTTTTTTTTATTCTTTTATAATTTGTTCCAATGACTCATCGGGGGGGCTCATCAAAATGGCGGAATATGTACCGGTGAAGCAATAGAGCACAACAACAACGAGGGTGAGGCCTAACTACCACTAAAACAACTTGTTAAGTTAAAAGAAAAATCCAGAGTGCAGGCGTGAACTATAATTTTCTTGCTGCAATTTTCCTGATCCACTCGCCTAGCACCTACAGCAAAAATGCAATATGATGAGATTCTCAACATAACAGATCAACGGGCAGAGACTTTCGCCTTCTCAGCTGAAGAGGCGACTCGTATATACTCACTAATCCATGAAGAAACATCAGAGACTACATCACATAGAAACAAAGAGCAGAGCATAAGGCAACTCCTCTATCTTTCGAAAAGGGCAGTCAATCAAAGACTGCATGCAAGTACATTGGTTAAATACCACAGAGCACTTCGAATTCCTAGGGGCTTGAGAATTGCCCTCAAGCCCTCTTTGTGCAAAAACTCACCAAAGTTCAAGGAAAGATGGTTCGCTATCCTGAACAAATGTTCTTTAGATCTCATCCTTTTAATTATTGAGGAACTGTCAGCTATCTTGGAGGAACTACAGAAGGATATAGATATAGTAACTGATGAATTAACAAAGAGCACAACATCAGAAGACTGGGCAAAAATATTGGAGGACATCAATGCCCAACTGGCAAAACATACCCAGGAGGTAAACGATAGGAAAATCAGAAAACTACGACGAGACACGGTGGATTATAAACTCGGGGAGGTATACACCTGGGCAGAGGTGTATGCCCGCCGTAGGCAAAATAAGCCAGAATCTCAAGGTACTGATACTTCATCGACTGGTAGCGATCAATCCACAAGACCCAGAACGGGGGGCAGACCCCGGCAACAACCTCAACAACAACCTACAAGAGACGATCAACTTCCCGGGAGCTCGGGATTGGTGCAGAACTTGGTACAATCAAGCAGAGAAGAGCCTTTTTTAGAGGAAGGCCAACAAGAAAAAGAAGACCCAGGAGGGGCAAAGGGAAAAGACAAGGAACCTCCAAATACCAGAAGTGTAACAGCGGAGAAAAAGAAGGACAAACCCAAGAAAGTAACAACATGAATAATCTAGTCATAAACATATCAAATACCAAGCTGGATCACATTTCCATTGAAACATTGCAGAAAGGGATGTCATTCGTCCCCACCACCGAAACCAACAGACTTGAGTTGGAAGTTAGTTTCTATAAACTCATGAGAAAGCTACGACTTAGGCATTTTTTTGATAATGTTGTAACTGAGAAGAACGACACCAGAGAAGATCAATTACTTGGATTAACACCACATAGCACATATGAAGCACCAGTGTCTCACAAGACATTAGATACGTTTGAAAAGTTGGTGAAATCAGAGCTAGTCAAACTGAGCTTCAAGGCCAAGACCAGACAACATAATTTAACTCAAAAACAGATGGAGGCTCTCCGTAGAATTGCAAATAATCCTAATATAATTTGTCAGAAAGCTGACAAAGGAGGAGCCATTGTAGTCATGAACATTTCACACTATGAACAGGAAGTGGAGAGACATCTTGGGGATAGAGAAATATATCTACCTTTAGACTACAACCCCACTGAGCAGTTTGCAAAAATGCTGAAAGACATCACCAATAAAGCGTTTGATAATGGGATAATCAATGACAGAACAAAAAAATTCTTGAGCATCAACCATCCTAGGAGTCCGGTAATATATATGCTACCGAAAATTCATAAAGACCTGGAGCACCCTCCTTTTCGGCCCATAGTGTCGACGGTTGGAAGCATACATCAACCAGTAGGACAATTGTTGGATAGATATCTACAATCCAACGTGATGAGGATGAAGACATTTGTAAAGGATACAACCCACTTCTTGGAAAAACTAGGCATGGTTCAAATTGAAGAGAACGAACAGATCATACTATGTAGTATGGACGTCAAATCCCTCTATACATCCATCCCCCATCAAGACGGGATTGAAGCAATTGAACAGGCTCTACTTAATACAGAGATGGAACTGGATTTCAAGTTGTTCCTTATGGAGCTTTTACAATTCACTCTACTACACAGTTACTTCAGATGGAAAGAGCAGTTCTATCTGCAACTGACTGGAACTGCTATGGGAAACTCGGCAGCTCCTGTCTATGCGAATCTTTATATGGAGTATTTCGAAACCACTCACATCCTAGATCAAGAACCTTGGAAATCAAAGGCTAAAACCATACTAAGGTACATTGATGACATGTTCATAATATGGACTGGTCTTGAATCGGAATTAAAGGACGCCATTCACGAGTTGAATACTCGTGACGGACGTATTCAATTCACATCAGAGATGAACACTAACAAAATCACATTTCTAGACGTTGAAGTACGCAGGAAAGGATCTCACTTTGAAACTGATATTTATCGCAAAATGACAGATCGCAATAATTTATTGCATCACAACAGTTTTCACAATGATCCTTTGAAAAAGCATTTACCTTACTCTCAAATGTTAAGAGTGAAAAGAATTGTGTCATCACCTACAATGGCAGAAACCAGAATCATGGAGATGGAAACAAGATTTAAAATGAGAGGATATCCGCAGAAAGTATTGGAGAATGCCAAATCTAGATGTGCGCAAAAAACCAGGAATGATCTTCTGATACAGGCTATTAAGAAGGAAAACACTCGAGTTGTGGTTGTATCTAAATACACAACAAAAAGTAAACCATTTAAGAACATTATCCTGAAACATTGGCCTATATTGTCTCAAGAGACAGATTTCAAGGAGATCTTCAAGGAACCACCGCTATTTGCATATCAAAGAGGAATAAATTTGGGCAATATGATAAAACACAAGGCGGAGAACATCAGTGAAACCTACCATGGAACATTGCCATGTCACAATTGCAGTCACTGTAACTGCATAATTAAAGGAAACAACATCACACATCCGAGCAAAGGATATAAAATAAAACTAAAGGTATCTGCAACATGCGATTCAATGAACGTTGTCTACTTGTTGAAATGTCCATGTGGACAAGGATATGTGGGCAAAACCGAGAGAAAGATGAAGACCAGGCTCAATGAACATAAATCCAACATTCGCAATAGACACATAAAATCGTCAGTAGCTAACCACTTTTTAGAAGCTTCACATAATATCAGCCAACTAAAATACACCATTCTGGAAGTGGTTAAAAAACGAGAAGGTGTAGACAACCACAAAGCTCTTTTACAGAGAGAAAACTTTTGGATTTTCAAATTGGGAACCTTGAAACCAGTGGGTATGAATGATCGGACTGAATTCAGTTGCTACCTGTAACTACTGTTCGTTAACCATAGGAATGTATTTGCATAATTTTGATTGACTGCCGAGAGTATTGATCCTTCATGCAATTGTGAGATTTTCATTATTAATTTTAATTTTTATTAATTTTTTCTTCATCATTATTTTACTCGCAAGTTTGTTGGTTGATACAGTTATTAGGGTGTGGTATCCACCCGTAAGTTTGCATTGGGATCTATTTCTATTCCATTTGACACTTAATGCAGCGTTGTTTATTTCCCAAACATGGCCGCCACTTTGTAACCCTTATGAACGAGTCCGTTTTTGATATCTGTTAATCCTCAATTGATTTAACCAACACGCCCGACCTCGGTCGGGAGACAGTACCTGTTGGGGAATGGCGTTCGAGAACAGGGTTTACCGAGATTAGGTAAGCGTGCGCTAAAACTTTGCTCTATTGTTTTTGAACGCGGTGTATCCGCGGTTTCTTCACGTTTGGTCGGATTTTGTTTTACACTGTTTGCTAATATGTTTTACACTGTTTGCTAACCTGTTTGCCAACTTGGTAAATGTGTAAGAGGACTAATGAATGTTTACACGAACACGTTTGTGAAGATTCTCTAACGGTCAATGAGTTTGGTGGAGAACCCCTTTGTATAACTATGTTTTGAGGTTTCTTTCAACAATCTTAGGTGGAGAGATTATTAGGCTGTTTAACTCTATAATGTTTAGCGTTTAGTTTATCACGAACAGAAGGGAGAGATGACTGTTTTATATATCACTAGCTTCCAATGCATTTATTCATATTTTCTGTTTTGAAATTTTGAGTTCGAGCATGAGGGATTATGAGCATTACTTTAATGATTGCCTAATGAGATAGAGATATTGCATGAGATATGTAGCCTCTGATGAATTTCTAATTGTGATTATTTGATTTGTAGAACATGTCCCTGACGAAGGCTATGACCTAGCCGAAATGCATTGGACAAACTATCAATGTATTTAAAGGTCTGGATGATTTATTACGAAGAATGAACTTTGAATATGATAAGAGAATAAAAGACATAGAACTACCTGGAAACTGGTTTTGAAACTTTTTTTGAATATCTACAACCCTCACCATGGGGCTTAGGCTGTGACCAGGGGACGTTACTCAATTTTGGGTCACGCTTTTCCACTAACTACCACTAACACATACCCCATTGTCCCACCTGGTCATCAGTCCCCTCCTCCAACAATTCATCCCGACCAATTAGAAGCACCAACTTGCTCTCAGAGAGTGATTTACTGTCCCTGGTGAGTTCATAAGATCTCGCTTCTATGAAGCCTATCACGCCTCCACCATCACCAACTCCTGTTCCATTAAAGCCTAACACACCCGGAGCATCATTAATTCCTACTATCCCCTTAAATCCCCGTAGGACCACTAAACCAAACAACAGAGGCATCACAAACAACCACCTTAGAAGAATCCTTATCAGTCAGGAACCCTCTTCATCCACCAGCACACCCACACTCAAATGAATTCTCCTAAATTGCAGATCGGCCGTTCGACATGCAGCGGACATAGCTGATCTCATCCTCACACATGAGCCAGACTTGATAATGCTAACTGAAACATGGTTGAAAGAATCCTTCACACCAATCATTGACATTCTAGTTCCACCCTCTACAACATCATCAGACTAGACAGAGCTAGAGCCGACAAGTCCAGGGGTGGCATAGCCTGCATACATCGCAGCAGTATCTCGGTAAGCAGAGCCATCTCCCCTTCATTCCTGTCTTCTGAATACTTGTGCCTTAATATCTCTAGCAAGGGTATACCGGTCTGCTCTTTGCATATCATCTATCACCCACCAGGTGAGAACCTTACCTTCACCGAACACTTCATGGACATGGTGTCATCATACATGGGTCGACAAAATACCCAAATATTCCTCGGAGATTTCAATCTCCATTGGAATGATCCTAATGATTCAGCAGTGAACAGTCTTAAGAATTTCCTGGCTGACCTAGACCTAACACAGTTCTGCAACATCCCAACACACAACAAAGGTTCGATCCTGGACTTACTAATCTCTAAAACAGGCCACATTCAGCTAGAGTCGATCATACCCTGCGACTGGTCAGACCATCACATCATCACCTTCACCATTAAGGAAAAGGTGAAAATGAGCTCAGCCCAACCCATGAGACCAAAAGTGTGGAAAAGAGACCTAAAAAAACTGAAGCCCAACACCTTACCGTCCTCCTGTACCAACCTATTGCTGCCTCCCACAGGATTTACTACAGTACACAAGCTCATCAACCACTAACTCTCGACCATGACATCGATAATAAACGAGGTAGTACCTCTGCAACTAAAAAGAGTCTCTCTGAAAGACTCTAAACCTTGGTATAACGGTATACTCAACGAGGATAGGCGCTCCCTCAGAACTGCAGAACGGGTCTGGAGGTCAACACCATCTACCAACAACCTTATGATCCTCAGGTCAAAGAGAAACGCATATTTTCGCAAGATCAAGCGCACCAAAGTCGATTATTTCAGCCTCCAACTTGACCAGGCAAAAACCGTCCCAAAAAACTCTTTGAGCTGATCAAAACTCAATCTAAGGAGGCACCTTATTGCCCACAAGATACTGAATGCTCGCAGCCAAACTGTGAAGAATTCTCCACCTTCCTCTCCCTGAAGACCGACACCATCAAGAAAGACCTCCTAAAGGACCTAACCTTATACGTGAGACCGAATACACTAACCTCTCCTATTCCCAGTTCCACGCCATGCCAATCCCCATCAAAGTCTATTCCTAAAAATAATGCAAGCTGGTCATCATTTTCCTCCTACTCTGAAGTTGCCCTAGGCAAAATTCTAAGTGCATTGAATCCAGCCAACCACTCCGCTGACCCACTTCCAGCAAACGCACTCAAAGACCTTACTCCTCTGCTTCTACCTCTCTGGTCTAAGATCATAAACAGTTCCCCCCAGCAAGGATGCATCCCAGACACCCTCAAAGTAGGCCAGGTTTCACCCATTCTAAAGAAGCCCACTGCAGACCCCATGGACCTAAACAACTATCACCCAATCTTCAATATCCCCACCCAAGCCAAGTTGCTGGAAAAATGTGTACATCTACAGCTAACGAAACATATTGATCATTTTGACCTACTCAACCAACACCAATCAGGTTTCCGTGCTGGCCACGGCACAGAATCAGCCATGACACACATCATTGATGATGGGCTACAAATACTTGACCAAAATGGATCCTGCTTACTCATAGTACTTGACCTATCTTCAGCCTTTGATACGGTTAAACACGAGAACCTGTTAGACCTCCTGAAACACAGAATGGGCTTATCTGGGGCAGTCCTAAGTTGGTTCACCTCATTTCTCCAAAATCGGACACAACCATTCAAAATCAAGAACACCCTGTCCAAGCCCGTCCCAGTGACCCTGGGGGTACCGCAAGGATCAGAACTATCTCCAACACTGTTTAATCTCTTCCTGGAACCTTTAACGGAAATTCTACAAACCTCTATCGTACAATACCACATGTATGCAGATGATACACAGCTATACCTCAAGATACACTCCTTAGAGGATATCAAACTACTCAACACAGCTCTTAGAAACACCCAAACTTGGCTGGCAGAAAATCATCTTAAATTGAACGCCCTAAAGACTGAGTTTCTTCTAATAGCCCCACCGGCTCAAATCCCGTAATTGCAAGATTGGATCAAACATATTACGACGTTCAATGTACAACCGACCTTTGTGGATTCAGCGAAGTCACTTGGAATAACTTTAGACAGTAACCTCAACATGCAAAAACATATCAGCAGTGCTACAAAGAGAGCTAACCTTCAGATAAACACATTGAGGAAACTAAAACCCTTCCTACCACACAATGACTTTAGGCAGGCAGTACAAGCTCTTTTTATACCCAGAGTGGAATACGGTTGCGTCACCCTTTGTGGCCTGCCCAAAGCATCAACTGCACCCCTTAGAGCTTCAATCAACACTGCAGCAAGACTCATAACTGGATCTAAACGTAGCTCCCACATCTCCCCCGGACCTTCAATCCCTGAACTGGGTACCCCTTGATGCGAGAATTCAACTGAAAATTGCGTGCATGACGCACAGAGCCTTACATCAAAAGACCCCCAGCTACCTGGCACAGAAACTGACGATCTCTGGTGGTACCAGATCCTCAAGAAATGCAGAAAATTACTACTGAAACCACAAAAATTCCATAAGAAAAAAACCTATAACAGATCCTTCTCTGGGATGGCACCTCGAATTTGGAATGCCTTACACCCTGAAATCAGATTTAACCCTTCCACTACTGCTTTTAAAAAGGAAGTTAAATCCATCCACATGGCTAAATACACATGAGTATGGTCTGCTGAATCAATGTGGTGAAAGGCAGCTAAGCTCTCAACCACAAGACACTTAATGATGCCAAATATATCGATTTTGTTTTTCTTTATCATTTTCTCTGTACTTCTGTGTGGATCTACTCTTATTGCCTGTATATGTAACATTTACTGTTTGTATAGCGCTCTGATATCTGCTTGGATCTTGTTTGCGCTTTATAAAACTTTTCAAATAAATAAATAAATAGTTCTTATTGACCGTTTTTTCCAAGTGGCCGGAGATTGGTATTTTTCAGAAAGCTGGTTCTAACAGTGTTGTTAAGTTTTGGGATGTTGCGTTCCTCAGAGAAGGCTTACCTACATGTATTGTTAGTGATAATGGTCCCCAGTTCATGTCTGATATTTTCCAACCTTACCTAGGAAAAAATGGCATTATTCATATGACTGCGTTTGTCTGTCACCCAGCTAGTAACAGCGCTGTGGAATAGTTCAACAGTGTCATAAAGGTATAGTCCAGCTCACATGCAATAACAACCAGGCATGGAAAGCTGAGGTCTTCCACACCTTGAGGGCATATCAAATCACCCCATGCAGTGGTACCAGTTTGTGTCCATTTGATCTCATGAGGTGAAGAACTGCTATATCAAAGGACAATGTGGGGTGGTTAAATGCTGCCAGAAGAGTAAATCGTTTTTTCGGATGCTAAGAGTAATCTAGAGAAAGCCCAATGTGTTTCCCAAAAGTTTTAACACTTGAAACATTACAGCAGGCCTGTTCTACTAAAGGTTAGTGATGTTGTAAGAAGAAGTGGCCATTTTTGTGAAGGCCCGGACAGATTTTCTCAACCTCTTATGGTCAGCAAAGTATTATGCAATTCTGCTTTGATGAGCGATGGCAAGGTGTGGCATTTCTCTTCGATGCCTTTGTGCAAACACAAAGAGTGTACAGAAACGTCTGTCAATGTGAACGGTGATGGTCTAACCTCACTCAATAGAAGTAGGTGGTTGGAGGAGGAATGTGGAGGATTTTGAGGTCAGTCAGTAATCTTTTCAAGAGTCAAATGTCCGATCTCCAGTGAGAGATGGGGCTGCAATGAGCTCCAGAACCAGTAGAGGTGGACATCCTGTTGTGAAGCCCACAAAGCTAACGGATTATATCTGTGAGTAATATTTTCCTGTTCTCTTGCTTACAGTTATCCTTATGTGAGTTGCTCCTTCCCACAGGTGTCCTATCATATGTCTAGAAGATGATTCTGGACACTTGGGTTTAAGTGCAACTGTTTTCTCTCCTGTGCTACATTTTCCACACAGATGTTTCCAGTGTTTATTTTCCAGGGTTTCTTTTTTATTTCACGTAGTACTACAGATTGTATATATTATAAGACATAAAACAATTATTGTTTCACTGTACATATTATTTTTGTGTTCCTGCCATAAGGGGGACGATGTGTAGTAATTATCTTCCTGGGCGTCCGCTTAGTCCTGTGATGCCTCGAATCATCAGCTGTGCATTCTGGAATGTTGACAGATGACAGCTGATGACCCAAGCCATGGGACTGTGCTAGCCATCCTGCCACCTGGTCTTCTTACATGTGTTGGAACTTCAATAAATACCTTACTCCACATTGTGACTTTGTGGATCATGTTTATATAGACACTGGTCGGTTTTACGGGGTACCTACTCTGAAGTGACTTCTGGGTGCATGTCATAATAAATCCACACCATTACCTTCAGTGAAGCCATGATGTAGCGGGGAAACCTGTAATGACCAATGCACATTACATGTCCTTAAGATGGCTTCCTGTTCAATTGCAATTTCTAGTAATCGAACTAGACATCACTGGGGCATAGTAGCTCTTGCTGATATGCCCTCCCATGCAATATAATGAACCCTGCTTTAGGGCTGTAGGGCCTGCTGTAGGGTTGACTTACATATATTGCATGCAGCGTCTGTGGGCATGGCACACAGGGTGTGGGCCTTGTTTTGTTTTTTAAATGGTTTGCATACGTCATGCAACCTTTAATGACAGTCTGCACATGTTTGTTTGGGGTCCCTTAGGGTGGCACAATGCATGCTGAAGACCTTATGGGCTCTCTTTGTACCCATACCCTAGGTACCAGAAATACCATGACTTACAGGGGTGCTAAAGTCCTTGCCAAGTAGAGTGTAATTGAACATTTACCTTGTCTTAGGGAAAGAGCACTGGCACTGGGGATCTGGTTAGCTGGAACCCAGTGCACCTTCAGCCAAAAATGTATCAGTACCAGGCAAAAAGTGGGGGTGACCAAGTCAAAAAGAGGCTCTTTTTCTCCACTGCTCTAAACCTGGATACCCAATTACACCGAGATATGTTTCAAATGGGAAACATCCTTTACCACAAAACTTTTACAACATGGTACCATTACCACGTAACTTTTACAACGCAATTGGTTACAACGAATTGCGCTGGGGGCGCTCTAGGATAGGGAATAGTTTTATTTACTATCCAACACCTTCCCTACTATCCAAGGGGACTGGAGTTGGAATAGTAAATTAAACTATTCACTATCCAGCGCCCCCCAACACAAGTCGTTTTAACGACTTGCGTTGTAAAACTTGCGTCGTAAAGGCATGCGTTGTAATAGCATGCATTGAAACTTCATACATCCGTTTCAAATGTGTCAAACCAACACTTCCACATTTTAGATGGCTCACTTGTCGCTTCCAAAAATGAAGGGGGTGGATTTAGTGACTGCATTCTGAATAATAAGACTTTAAAACATAGGCTAACAAAGGAAACCAATATCTGATAGTATCGTAAAAACACTAAGGGGCCTATAAGGATGGCGGGCGGTTCGCCCCCGCCATCCGTCCCGGAATGACCCCCGCCATATTAGTACGGCTGGGGGGTCCGCGGCGGACGGAAAGACCGTCCGCCGCTTTTCCTCCCCGGTCGTCTTGCAGCCGGGGCGGAAAAGGTTTTATATGGTGGCGGTGTCTATCAGACACTGCCAGCCATATTAGCATGGGCCGTGGGAGCTGCTTTTCCGTGGCGGCAATGCCACCACGGAAAGACAGGCTGTCTTCACTTTGGGGGCTCCCTGCGGGCCTCCATGGTGAAGGCGTGGTGGGGGTTCCACATGTGGGGTACATGGTACCCCCCTGCATTTGCATAAACAATGCGGCAGGCACTGCGCGGTGCCTGCCCCTTTGTGCATGCAAATGCATCGCAAGCATTTTTTGCATTGTGGTTAAACATGCATGATGCGCCCGCAACTGTGGCGGGCGCATCCTAATACCTCCCAAGGTACCCCCGCCCTTATGGCGGGCGTCCCTTCCCCTGATGGGATGGCGGGCCGACTAAGTCCACCTGTCATCCTAATGACCCCCTAAGTGTATGTACAAGAACAGCAAATAACATACAATCAACTTAAAAGATTGGTTATATATGCGTGTAACCATTACCTGTGTCTTAATGTTTGAACTAAAGTGGAGATGGCCTAAGCAATATCAAAACATGACGTAAACCAATCTTCCATTATGGTGTACATGTCACTGTGTGCAGATACGACACTGATGGGGCAGGATTCTTTAGAAATAAATCTGCTTGATTTATTCAGCTCATGGTGTATGATGTACTAAATGTTTAATGAACAACAACTAAAAGTGTGATTTTGTAGCACATATGAGAACAAAACGACTGCTTCATAAAAGCATGCAGGGGTTACACAACACGTGAAAGATTTTAATTCTGCATCGCAAAAGCATGCAGGAGTGACACAATATGTGAAATAAAAAGATATATGTTATGATAGAACAATGTAATAATGCACTGAGAAAATACTAGTGAGGAATAGTGAAATGCAAAACGTATTATTAAAAAAAATGATTAAGAAAATGCTTAACGTTAAATGATTGTTGCTTACAGTTATTCCCTGAACATAAAGATCTATATGAAAAATGATTGCATATGTATTGTGAAATCATATTCAGGCTAGGCTTATGAGACTGATGAAAATAATGTTTTTCCTATATTGTTTCTTATGTACTTTATATTTTCTTAGATCAAATTAAGAATCGTGAGTTTATACTTTAGAAAAATGATGAGTTTCTGATTTCTTCATGTAGACCCAAACGAGTATTTTCCCTATTGGCCTAAATTACTGCATTTTGTCCTTCAATATTTCGAAAATGCTGATCTATTTGCTCTCGCTATGTGGACTTTTTATCACTAGAATTTCCTTTTCTACGGTTAGAGTATTTCTTCCAGTGAAATATTGCAATGACTTTGTTGCAAGCTAACTCAGAAGCGATGGCATGGCTGTGCAAAGTAAAGGTATGATTTCCTATTTCAGAGATAATGAGATAATGTATTCTTCGAGGCAATTGTAGACATAGAACAAAGGTTTCCGGGTGGCTTTTTGGACTGGAGTGTGCAAATCTGAGAAAAGTTTACTTTTGTGGGATGGAGTCATGAACATTTTGAGGTATAACTACCCCGTGGGAAAAAAATGGAGAGCGCGCTGCTGTTGGTTCTGTTTGAGTTTTGGAGTGGGTGGTGTGCCAATGCGCAAAGGAACAAACAGGCAGACGACTGGCCGTTGGTCTGAAATTCTGACATTTCCTGAAATGAACTTTCATGAACTACCATTGCATTTCATTGGCTAGTGAAATTGCATATGCTATTGCAAATGCTAATACCTTAAAGCTCAAGGGTTAGCTCATTTCTGACTATTGCATGCTGTGCATTTGTTTAATTCAAATCTAGGTTTGCATGACATCTTGAATTGCATATTGATATTTCAATGAGTATCGTTCTTTCTCTATCTCTCTCTCTCTCTCTCTCTTCACACCAGTTATTGAAATTATGTATTATTGCTTTGATTTGTATATTATATTGTGATTGACCTGTACTAATGTGAAAGAACAAAGTATTGAAAATTCTAATGTATTTTGTTCTTTGTGCATTGACCATTCATTTGAAGCTTAGATAAAAGTGCCTTGATACATATACAGAGTTAGTTGTTCTTTATATTAAGGAATAATTGATATGCCATTCTTTGACTATTGTTGTTAGACAGAAATTTCTTTCATTATAGCTGCTCATGAGGGAAATGTTTTCGGTCTCTCCTTATCTGAGTCCCTTTCAGCTCAACATAAAGATCTATCGGAGGACCTCATGATTATATGAGTGGTTTTAGAGTTTCTATGGTATCAAACTCTTGGTAATACTAAATTGTTTATGCTGTATTGAATATTTCCAAAATTTTGCACTGCTTTCGCTGGATCAACACACTAACACTATTCATTTTCTTGACATATTCATATGAGCAAAAGGGAAAAAAAATAATACATCAACCTAAAAAAAGAAACATTTGTACCTAAAGCTCGTTAGTTCAGATGTCACTGTGTGTGAGCATGTACATGATTGAAACACGGCAAGTATATGTTGTACATGTCACTGAGATTAACTATGCCCAGAAGAAATTACACAGTATGTCCCTGGAATGTCAAATTGACACGCAGACTCAATATGAGGTGTGCGTGTCACCGTAAATGCGTGCCTTCACGATGCACACACTATGCTCCGTTAAATGTCAATTTGACGCAGTAGTTTGAAGTGGTGTGCGTATCACCGTTCTTAGAATATTCGGGACACGCTGTTCTGATTATGGGGTTTTTGTGTGTCACTGTCAAGCACACAGAATGCTAAAGCTTACAGTACCTGTGTGCGCTTTTAACTCTGACTGCTGCAAACAAAGGGGCATATTATCAAGACAGGCGAAAAAATTATCGCCGCTGTAGCGAAGACATCTAACATGGGCTTCAATTGGAATTCCATAGAACATATTATCAAGCCCATTTTTTCCGCTTTAGCGGCAGTTTTCTGCCACTACAGCGGCGATATTTTTTTCACCTGTCTTCCTAATAATCCCCAAAGTTCCTAACTCTGACCAAAAGGACATCAGAGGGTTCCTGAGTATTCGCTAACACACAGTCAAACCGGAAATGCGCATAGCTTGAAGACTCTTCCCATGAGCCCTCAATGGACTGTGGCATTAAGCCTCACTGTTAATCTCAAACTCAGATGACTGTGCACTCTTGTGTGCACAAGGCAGAAACCATGCAATTCTGGAAACAAAGTGCTACAAAAGTGCAAGGTCTTGAATTTAGGCGTGGGATCGACACCCGGCCCTTCACGATGGTTGTTGGAGCATCGCCTGCATAATAGTCAAAATGCTTGAAAGTAACGGGTCTGGTGATGGCTCCCCATTGCTTGTTGACATAGGAAAAATTGGGGGATTAGTGATCCATGAAAGAAGAGTCGCACCATGAAGTAGAACTTGAAGATCTTTTTTCCATGCAAATTAGGAGCTGCCAACACAGGTCCACACAGCAACTTGATGCTTGTCCAAATATCTCTCCCTGCATCACATCGGTAATTTAATCTGTCAACATTCTCCAATGTGACCTCACGACATTCCGGAGAGGGGAACGTTGTCCTCAGGAAAATAAAGAATACTATAATGATCAACAAGAAAAGATTTTAGTGCTCAAAAACACACTCTTCAGGCGTACATGCCTTAAGAAGAACCAGGAATAGTCACCTTCTTAAGACACAGATGAGATATTTAAAGCAGGGTTTGCAAGATTTAATTACAGACCTCAGTGGGATAGTGAAGACCACACAAAGAGCCTGGAACAGTCAATATTGCTGGCCACACTTTAGGAAAATAGGGCATCTGATGTGAGGCATCTGGAAAGTCATTTCAAATGTGTTGCTGGAGGTTTGTTTGGGACTGGGAACCAGTAATGCCAGAACCTCTGTCTCAGGTGATGTTATTCAGAACAATGGACTTTTCTCGGGCTGGGAGGTGAGAGAAGAAGTTTTATTTAGATATGGATAGGGTAAGAGAGGAAGAGTGGTCAAGACTGTGTAGATGTCATCCCTGGGCGTATTTGTTAAAACTGAGTTAGTTCCTGTCCTGCCTATTGGTTTGTGAACATCTGGTCTTAATCTGTCCTCTTTACTCTACTGCATAATCCTTCTGAGATGCTAATAAAAACACTGCTGTAGAGATGCCACACCTCAGGTTGATGTAGGACCAGTTTACCGAGGACTTTACAGTGGTGTCGATTAGAGTAATGAGATGTAAGTTACAGGTCCTTCCAGAACGCCTTTCTGCTAGATTAGTATAATCAATGCTCCCTACAATGAGTGTAGGATCGGCTGTCAATGAACTGTCTTATTAGGCAATGCCATGAAGTAAGGGCCCCAAGTCACCTGTTTGCTGCCATACAAGTCAGAAGGGAACATATCTAACTCTGGTGCCTGACTCATAGGCTGGGTTCAATTGGCATGAACTGCTTTCCTGATGGTGAAAGGGCAAAATAATCTACTTTGTCATTTAAAGATGCCTGCTGATATTCAAAGTGCTCTGATTTAGTGGGTAGGGAAATTTACTCAAATAATTGAGATACACTTGGGTTAAAATATTTTTCCAAATGGTTTTGTCCCCATGACTGCTCTAGTTACCAATTACCCTCCAAAATGTGGTAATGCCTCTGGCGCCTGAAGAAGATTTTAAACAATTGGATAAATATGTTTCTCAAAGGTCTCTTTGATTGTAGACTTTATAGACGACTCACAAAGTAAAAAACGTAAAGTTATCAGCACCTGAAGAAAGGTTTTTCTACCGTGTTTGGTTTTGTATATAGCATCTGATGTTGAATAAATAGGGGTTTGGCCCAAATGGAGACCTCTCCCTGATAAGCCACCCTCACAATTCGAGAAGTGGGTCAGCAGCTTAACCTTAGTTTAACTTCTGGGTCAGCCCCCTCAACCCTGAGACAGATTGACCGGCGCTGAAGGGTGAATTGTTTGGTCAAAGATAAAATGTTTCCCATCATAGTCCCCCCAATGACTCATCCTCCTATTGTTTTATACAACATGTAGAGTTTACTCAGCCCTACAGGTTAAAATGTAAGTCTTACAATATTTTGATCAATTTAAAAACATTGGCTCACTTCAATTCCATAACTTTCTTCCGTAGTCCATTACAAAGACACTGCAGCTCCTGATCCAAACGTTGGTCTGTAAGGAACAATCTTCTAGAAGCCCCTATATAGCACATACAGTGCAAAGGTTGTTTACTCGTAAGCAAGGATGGTTAGAAGGGAAGTATTCCTCTCTCCTCACCACTCGAACTCCTCTTCTATTAATGAGGTACCAACACTCTCTGATTGCATCAGGAATATGGTGATCATCGTGGATGATAGGCTCAACATGATAGCACAAGTCAAAACAGTGAGTGCTGCTTGCATACATATACCACTCACTGTGATCCTTGCATGGCCTAAAGTGTGGACTGGTAGCCTTATCTACATAACGCTTCCTAACAAAGGTGAGATTGAGAATTATTCAATTTTTAGGGGATTTTGGGGGCATGGTTGAAAATGGTGTTGTTTGTAGTTATGCCTTTGTGGAACAGGTTGCATCAGTTTATATGGCACACTGAAAGCATCTGATGTACTGTAGAGTGCAAGAAAATACCTCATATGTTGTGTGGTGGAAAAGAGGTTGGCCCTGTTGCCTTGCAGCACAAGGATGCTCTGTACTTCTTTTCACAACAGAAAAGTCAATCATAAGTCCCAGCCAATCAGGACCCTCAAGCTTACTATAGACCCATGCTATGTTGCAAGATTTAATAGGGTCCTGGGTAAGGAGGGGGAGCCTGGGAGTCCATGGTTAGTTTAGGGACAGCAGGAATGGATGCTTCAAGCACAGGTCACTCAGTTTCACGCCCCCACATCCCCAGTAGAAACACATCTCTAGGCACTAAACAGTGACAATTCAAAGACAAAATAGAACTATATTTGTCCAAAGTACTGAAGTGAAAATATTCACTTTATACCACTTAAATTATTCTCTCCTTAGTTAATCCATGTCCACAATGCATCAAGCTCCACTCTTAAAGAAATGATTTCACAATACAACATTTCACCTTCTGAAAGCAGGTCTATTCCACTCCCACCACCACTGGCTAGCAGCCTGTAGACTAGTCTTTGTTGTATTGTTTATGAAAGTTTCCATCACACCTTTCAGTGCCACCTCAGAGGGCACCAGGCAGGGTAAATCATACCTTTGCTAATGTTCAGTGAGTGCAGTGGTGGTACCAGCTGTAGCAGAAACTCCCCTGTCCACTCAATGTCCTCACACAGGGAGGTATGTGTGGGGATGTGGGTGTGCTATCTCATAGATAATCAGCATGACCTTGGTGCCCAATTTGCGGGTCGGGTCAGTGTTTTTTTTTTTAATATTTCTTTTTAATAAACAGTTCGTCAAAATCACAACAAATCAGTTACAAGCAGGCTGCATTGTTTATCACATAGACCAATCACATTGTGTCAATCAATTCACAATTTATTCATAAGTTAATTTAAGGGGTATGAAGAGTGTCAGAGTCCACCTGACGGCTTGGGGGGAGACAGATGTCGCCTCTATATCGGTTCCACCCTCCACTTACCTTAATCCATTTCCCAGGGCATCTCCTCGATATAAAGACTGACTTTTCTCTGTACATGCACCAGTCTAGATCTTCCTTCCACTTCCCCAATTGGGGCGGCTGACTAGCCCCCACAGCTGTTCGATGGTACGTTTTGCAATCATGAATGCAAGAGTAGCCCATTGGTTGGTGTATGTATTTGGTCGGGTCAGTGTTGAACTTAAGGACTTTGAGGCCACGTGACCCTGGTAACAACATTCAAAACAGCATTTCAAAATGTAATCAATGTAAATAGTTTGACACAAAAAGGGAGCTTGAGATCAGGAATTTAGAAACAACCTGAAGGTTTATTAAAAGTTTAAGTGTGATACAGCAAATAGAAAACTACAGCTGCACCAGCAAACTCAGTCAAAGGACAAATAAATCTATTGCCATGAAGGCTCTCAGTTACAGGAATAATGCAATAATAAGCAAAATGATGAATAATACACCATGGGGCAGATATACAACAGTTTTTTGCGGTCACAAATGGGAACTCGGCCCGTTTGTGACCGCAAAATTGGTCTGCCCCATGCCCAAACCATATTTTGCGAGTTGGTAATCTATTACTGACTCGCAAAATATGGTTTGCGACTCGCTATTAGGAAAGGGCATGCCAAGGGCATTCCTTCCTAATAGCGAGCCTAACTGCAATGAATTCTTGTTTTGCAATCCAGTTTGCACTCCCAGTTTCCCCCCTACTTTAAGGAAAACTGACTACATTTAAAAAAAACTGTTTTATTGAAAAAGTAGTCGCAGACATGGTGGTCTGCTAACCCCAGCATCCCTGGAAGTAATAGCAATTCCTAATGGAGTAGCGAATAGCACCTGCCTCATGAATATTAATGAGGCAGGCAATTTGCGACCCCATTAGGAATCGCTAAGTGTCTCTGACACTGTTGCAAATTGCATTTTACGAGTTGCAATTTGCGAGTCTCAAAATGAAAGGGTCATACATCTGGTCCTATGTCTCAGTGTGCAGCAAATAAATGGAAAACCAGACAGAATATCTAGTAGAAGCCCGAAGTCTCAAAGTCTCTATAGATACCCCCTAAATTCAAGGGCTGATATAAAACAATTTCCCCTCAGAAATTGATGGAAACTGCAAATTGGTGAGATCAAAAGTATAATTATTTCATCAAATAATAATAGAGTATTTGAAAATGTCATCTAGACTTACCATCTTAACACAGACCCACTGTGTGAATATTGATTTACCCCCTTCTAACCTAATTTCATCGGCGGTGGCAGAAAAAAGATGTTACAGAAAACAATGGAAAGTTATTACTGAGTGCAGGACAGGGGGTGAGCAGAGAGAGCCTTGGAAAGTAGCAAAACAACTCCATGGGTTCTTTGAGAACATGTCATACAAAATAAACAGGGCACATCTTGCTGCATGAGGTGTCACGTGAGAAATATAACCCCACAATGAGCATTATGAAACAGCAGCCCTGGTATAAAGATTTCAGGGAAGTTTTCCACATTTCACAGCAGAGATTGCCACTGAAATAACTTGTATTGGCTTTGCCAATGAGCCTCTAAGCAAGAATTGTTGACATACTTTTTCACAACAATCCAGTCACTGGGCTCTAGGTAATTGATTGGTTTGCACTTGCTGCGGTTAATGCCACAATAGCAAACATTTGCAGTAATCCAGCTTCACATCATGTGCAGCTGAAGGAGAGCCAAAAATGTGCCCTGCTTGCCCCATAAGGATCTCATGTGGTGATAGGTCTGTGGTCTGGAAGGTTTGCTTCTCATACACAGTAGTTCTGGGAATCAGAATTTCAAAGGTATGGGTGTATTCACTTTTGACAGTTTTGCTTTTAGGGTATTGTTTATTCTTTCAATGATGCCTGATTGTTAGACATGGTACCATTGGTCTGGGTCTCCCCTGCATTTCTTTGCTTTTGCCTCCTGTATTTTTGCTGTGTGTTGGACTCCATTTTGCTGGTCTAGATGCTTTGAGCACTTTGCCACTACTGTTCAGTGCCACAGTGCAAGTGCTCCCTTTATAAAGTGTTATTTATTAGTGATTCCATTATTGGCATATTTAATTTACTTGTCAGACCCTAGAATAGTGCACAGTGTGTGCCCAGGGCCTGTTAATCAAATGCTGCTAGTGGGCTGCAGCACTGATTGTGCCACTCACAGAAGCAGCCATGTAAAATGTAACTCGTGCCTGCCATTGCAGAGCCTCTGTGCAGTCTGGGACTGCCATGTCATCTTGGGAAGTGCACACACTTGCCAGTCCCTAAACGTTCCCTTTTCTACTTATTAGTTACTCCTAAGGTAGGCCCAAGGTACCCCTGTGGGCAGAGTGCATTGTAGGTGAAAGGTAGGACATGCCCTGATGCGTGTGGCATGTCCTGATATTGAAATACTGACAATTTTGTTTTTCACTATTCCAATAGGGGGGTAGTTTGTTTATAACATCTTATAAATATAACTGGTCCTTGGAACAAGGTAGAAACAAGTTAGTATGCTGAACTCAGTATGTTAATATGCATCTTTTAGTGAGGGTGAATTTTACATTCTGTATTTGAAAATACCACTTTTAGAAAGTAGTTTTTTTTCTTGCCAAACCATCCAGTGTGCGTCTGCTAGGTTTGTGTATTGCATGTCTGGCTTTTGGATGATAGGGGCTGGAGAGGGGCAGTGGCTTCAGAGGTCTGATGAGTCAGGGCTGAGCTGAATGGACCTGGGCTGCATTTAGAGTAGGGGGAAGAGATTTCCTTTTCACCTGGATGGGCCTGGTCTGTCTTCAACAATGCTGTCTCCACTTCCTGCCAGGAAGCTGTACCAATGAGGACAGAACTGGTTTGGCTGGGTACAGACACTCTCTGCCTTCAGAGAACAAAGGATTTTTTTTGTAAAAAGAGAAGGGCCCGGACCCCAGACTTTTAGATCATTTCTGTGAATCAAGAGGAACCTATGCCAAGGAGAAAAGTCAGAGAAGCTGAGGAGGAATACTGCTCCCGTGCTGTTTGATGTCTGGGGTTAGCCTGCAGTGGCTACTTGCTGCCAAGGAAAGGAGAAGAGAACTTTGCTGCTTGCTTTGTCCCCCTGCTTCAAGAAAATATTTCCAATGGCTGGAACAGAGCTTGGCCCCTGTTTTATAGCTCTTAGGAACAGCAAAGACCTTGCCTGTGTGCACCGTCTCTGATCGCCACCGCAGAAGAAACAGGTAACCGACTCTGTCATTCAGTCTGTCATAGGATTCTGTGTCCTGGAAGTACCGCCGAGAGCAATGCCTTGCTTCGCATAGCAACGTTTTATCTCACTGACTCCATCAACTAGCCGCTGCTTGCATCGCATCCTTTGGGCACCACACTCTGCAACACTTCACTACACGCTGCAAGGACGTCAACAACTCTGTCACTGCCCGACCAGATCTTTGACCGGCTCCGTCACCGCACTGTTACCTGCCTGCATAGCAGCGAGCACCGTCTCACCCTTCAATGCAAGCCCTGGTCTCACAGACTCTGTTAACGAGCCGCTGCCTGCACCGAATCATGAGGACATCGTCTGCCACAACGCTCTGCTACACAACACGATCGCAACATTTTCCCCAACTGACTCACACCGACGTGGGAAAGCCACTGTGCCCTGGTCTGTTGATGCTTTAGCTGGACCGTGGTCGGCTGGAATTGTTAGACTCTGTCATATTCAGTATCGGGGTAGCCACAAGTGGACCTACCGGGTCGGAAGAACTGTGATTTCCTGATTTTCCTGCAATTTAAAGCTTATTTTGCACAAGTACTATGTTTCAACAGTGTTGTAGGTTGGAGAAGGAAATGGTAAAATGTAACTCTGGCCTGCCATTGCAGAGCCTCAGTACAGTCTGGGACTGCCATTGTGACATGGCAAGTGCATTCTCTTGTCAGTCCCTAAACCTTACCCTTTCTACATATTAGTCACCCCTAAGGTAGGCCCAATATACCCCTGTGGGCAGAGTGCATTTTAGGTGAAAGGTAGGACATGCCCTGATGTGTGTGTCATGTTCTGATAGTGAAATACTGACAATTTCATGTTTCACTATTGCAAGGCTACCCGTTCCCACAGGACAGAATGGGGAGTTTGTTTATAACATCTTATAAACATAGATGGGTCTGGGAACAAGGTAGAAAAATTAAGTTTAGAATGCCTGAACTCAGAATGTAAAAATGCTTCTTTTAGTGAGTGTGATTTTCACATTTTTTATTGGAAATACGAGTATACGACGTTTAGATAGTAGGTATTTTCTAGCCCAACCATCCAGTGTGTTTCTGCTAGGTTTGTGTATTGCATGTCTGGATGACAGGGGCTGGAGAGGGCCAGTGGCGCCAGAAGTCTGATGAGTCAGGGCTGGGCTGAATAGACCAGGGTTGCATTTAGAGTAGGGGGAGGAGATTTCCTTTTCACCTAAATGGGCTTGGTCTGCCATCAACAATGTTGTCTCCACCTCCTGCCGGGAAGCTGCACCAGTTAGGAGAGAACTGATTTTGGCTGGATACATTCAGAGAACAAAGGATTTTGGGGTATAAAAAGAGGGGCCCAGATCCCAAACTTTTAGATCACTTCTTGGAATCAAGAGGAACCTTTTCAAGGAGAAGAGTCGGAGGAGCTGAGGAGGAATGCCGCCCCTGCGCTGTTTGCTGTCTGGGGTTAGCCTGGAGTGGCTACTTACTGCCAAGGAAAGGAGAACAGGATTTTGTCATTGAGCCTCCCACAGGATTCCATGTCCTGAAAGCACCGCCGAGAGCAACGCCTCGCTTCGCAACGCAATACTGGTCTCACCGACTCTGCCAACGAGCCGCTGCTTGCACCGCATCCTGTGGGCACTGCACTCTTCAACGCTTCAATACATGCTGCACGATCGTCACCGACTCTGTCACTGCCTGACCAGAACATCGACTTGCTCCGTTGCCACGCCATGACCCACCAGTACCACAGCGCGTACTGTCTCAACCTTCACCACAAGCCCTGGTCTCACAGACTCTGTCAAAGAGCCACTGCCTGCACCAAATTGTAAGGGCATCGTCCACCACAATGCTCTGCTTCACAAAGCGATTGCGGCGTTTGCCCAGACTGACTCTCACTGACGTGTTGGTCGCAACAAGAAAGGTACTGTGCCCGAGTCT
Organism: Lissotriton vulgaris; assembly: GCF_964263255.1. NCBI lineage: Eukaryota > Metazoa > Chordata > Amphibia > Caudata > Salamandridae > Lissotriton > Lissotriton vulgaris. The sequence continues at coordinate 40,680,685 of NC_141696.1, read as the reverse complement.
GTTCACACTTTAGCTGTCCCGTATCGACGTGGTCAGCTGGAATTGTTAGAATCTGTCGTATTCAGTATCGTGGTAGCACCAGGAGGAGCTACTGAGTCGGAAAAACTGTGTTTTATAGAGTTTCCTGCAAGTCAAAGGTTATTTTGCACAAGTACTATTTATCAAGAGTATAGTGTGTTGGATTTTTATCGTGTTTGGTCTTGTTGGTTTAGATATTGATTTGCTATTTTTCTAAACTGGTATGGTGTCCATTTGTAGTGTTTTCACTGTATTACTGTATTACTGAATGTGTGCACAAATGCTTAACACACTGGCTTTGAGACAAGCCTGTCTGCTCGTGCCAAGCTACCAAGGGGGTGAGCAGGTGTTATTTTAGGAGTGTGTCCCCTTTACCCTGACTGGAATCATGGGTCCCTATTTGGAGAAAGGTACTTCCTCTGCCAACTAGAGACCACCATTTGTTACACTGATGCTTTGGAATGATAACTACAATGGAATCTTTGATCAATTTAGAACCATTTAATAAAGCAGAGCCTGAAAAGCTTCATTTATATTTTCACCAGGAGTAACTGAATTCAAAAGTCTAAGCCTTGGAAATTATTAGGTAAAACAATTATTTCTGACTCTAAAATGCCCCTGACACATGCTCACACTGATGGGGGGCTAAGCATGGGCGGAAAATCCGTTTCGCTCGCGGATTTTGCGGATTTTCGGTAAATTCGCAATCCGCGAGATTCGCGAATCTCCCGCAAAATCCGCGAGCAGCGGATTTTGCTCGCACTGCTCGCACTGTTCGCGTGAGTTCGCGGCTTCCCAGTACAACTTCGCGCCCGCGAATAAGTGCAAAATTGCAGAAATACGATCTTAGCAAAACTGAAACTACTTACCAGGTTCAAAAGTTCAGGCTCATCATTAGTAGCCATTTCCTGTAGTGCTTCCTGAGGGGCCCCTCCAGAGTTCAGTTGCCAGTTGCAACTATTATGTGACCCTGCTCTGAACCTCAGAATAGTTACACATATGCCACAAAGGTCCTGAATTACAGCTAAGGGAGACAAGCAGGAGCCAGGCTGGAAGTTCAAATCCATTAATCAGCCCCTAATTCATTATTGTCAGTTGGGGCAGGGCAGGTGTTGTAACTAATTTTGCAACAATGAAAGCACTTAGCAAGTGCAAAAGATCACTAATCAGGAAGCACTAAGGAAGCAGGTGCCAGCTAAAAAAATATTCTGTGACACATTAATCAGCCCCAAATTAATTCAGGTCACTTGAGGCAGGGAAGGTGTGCTTGCGTTGCCACAATAATGTACACTGACTGGACAACCAGAGGGTGCTGTGATGAAACAGAGGGTGGCATGGGTGGGCCAGAGGGTGGCATGAGTAGTCAGAGAGTGGCAGTGGTGACAAAGAGTGGCAGTGATGAAGAAGAGTGTCCCAAACAGGCTGGACACGTAGAAACAACAAGTTTGCGAAACTTGCGACCCGACAGGTAAGTTCGCAATTTGCGAAAGTGTACAAAACCCTCGTGAACTGGCAGAAACCCGCGCAAACACAAAAAAAAAATCCGCAAATTCGCGAGAATTAGCGGATTTTGCGGATTGCAAGTTCACAAATCCGCAAAATTCGCGAACGCGAGATTCGCAAAATTCGCCCATGCTTATGGGGGGCCTTCCATGGTCCCACTGCAGAAACCACCTGTTGGTGGTCATCGAAAGTTATATTCAGTCCAGCTCTTCTTTAACCCATTTACCGCAGCGGTTATTTCGCCGCAATGTGGGCGTTCCATGGAGTGGGCAGGGCTGTGTCGGCCGTTGGCCGTTCGCAGCACCTGAGAGGTAGTGCATGCGACGGCCAACGGCCGACGGGAGCATGGAAGGGGTTAAAAGGTAACTGTCTCTTGAGGTCTCATGTACAGTCAGCTTCAGCTATTTCATGTTGAAGACCCCTTATGAATAATCCGATACACAGAACAGGTTTTTTATCAGTCCTTTTCACCTGAGGAGATGGCTTTACCATCTATCTTATTTCCTTGCTTCTGAGTTGATGGCTTTCCTCCTTGTTGTGTTGCTTGTCCAGCGTAAGGAGCACTTCTTTCTCACAGAGTTTTGATTAGTTTCTTTTGTGACCTGAGGCAGCAGAGCTCTGAACTGCTTAATTTGTAAAAAATAAAATAAAAAAGGGTGCTGGTAACCGAAGCTCTGCTCAGAAGCCCACAGCGGGTGCTGTTAAATGTCGTTGCCCCGTAGTCTAGTACCTTTAATACACCAACAGACACTCCCTGCTCTTTTATTTCCCTTTGCAGGTTCCTGATATCTCTCTATGCTATGGATCTCTGTGTTTCTCTTCCACCTTTTCAATTTACGTATTTTTCCTTCTTGCTCTCAGCACATGTCTGGTGAGTTCCATTACCCAATAAGCATTTGCAATGTAAATAGGTCTTGCATTTGTGAGAGCATTTGACGTTGTAAATGACCATGTTTTTTACCTATACATTTTATTTTTGGAGTGAATGTTAGTGGTGTGCAAAATCCCTTGGAAAGGTCCTGCACTTCGTAATAGATATATTAAAAGATGCAAAGCATGCATTGCGTCAACGAGCGCTTAGCATGTATCTCATGGTGAAGCTTTGCCACACATGCACACTATAGGTGCTTTACTAATGCTTGTTGAAGAAGCAATTTATTAAAGGCAACACATTAAAATGTGGTAGCAACCTGCGGGGGCCACTTTGGGCATACAGCTGCTTGGTTGAAGGAAGTAGGATTGAGGCCTGCACTTCAGGTGAACATGTAATTCAGTTGCGCTTTTTTGACGTCACTTCCTGAGATTTTGAATTGTGTCACATGTTGCCATCAGTTGCTCTAATTGCAACTAGTCCCACAACAGTGCATACCAGTATACTTCCCAAATTCCCAAGGGTGTTGTAAGGAATATAATTAGGCTTTTCTGTTGTCAGTTTCTGTTTTTGGTAAATTCTGGTGGGGTTTTTCAGCTTTTTCAATACCTTTAAAAAAGAAGGTGGTCATCAGTGGTTACACATTTTCGCACCATTAAAAACAAAAGAAACAGTGTTTTTCAATTGTTTATGGAATTTTAGTTTAATTTTAATTATTGCTTGCTTTCTGCACTGATAGTACATGTGTATAGATAGCGTGTGCACAGGGTAAATGAGGCCCAAATACATTTTTACTGCACCAGAATGGACTACAATGTCAATAGCATTCTTCATTAACTCTGAACATTGTAAAGATGCTTTCAGCATACCATCTAACAAGTGACAAGGATCTCTTACACGAAAGAACTTCAGCTCAGGTATCGATTTTGAAAGACTTTCATACAACTGTTTCACATATGTAGCTGAATAACTGCAAATACAAACAATATCACTCCAATCTTTATTGAACTTGGTAGGAACTTTTTTCAGCAGTATTCCAAGTGACAATGCTTTACATTTTTACCAAAACGTCTGGTGTCATATTTTCACCACTATCTCAGATGCTTGGTGAGAACATTCTTTTCACATATCCACATATACCTGTCACTACATCTTCAATTGAATGTTTAAAGTTTGGGGTGTTTGGCAATTCACTTGCAATCAATACTGACTTGTTAGAAAAGGGGGCTGAATTATCAAAGGATTTCACCCAGTCTCTGTCTGTGGGTAAATGTGATGGTAACAATTAGGAGAGATTATTATGATACCAGCCATTTTACCTATTAGTGAAATCAAATGTAGTCAAAATATCAAATATGATTTTTGTATTTCCCAATTCTCTACAGTAAACCATGCTTCTAAACACTGCATCTTTAGACCAAAGGCAACAAAAATGATGCAAAAAATGCGGCTGCACGTCTGTGCTTGGCCTCCCACGCAGAGCATCAGGGAAAGCTGCGCTGGCTAAGCTTCACTGGCTTCCTGTCAGGGAGCGTATTAAATTTAAAGCCCTCTGCTACGCACATCGCATAGCACAGAATAAAGGTCCAGACTACCTTAAGAGCCTCCTGGCAATACATCGCCCGACGCGCAATTTCAGATCTTCTGGCGCAATGTTGTTTAAAACACCTCATATTCGTAGGGCAAGAATGGGCGGACGCTCATTTTGGCACCTAGCCACCAAATACTGGAATGCTCTACCACTGAACCTGAGGATGGAGCCATCTGAAATAGGATTTCGGAGGAAACTTAAAACACTCTTTTTCCCCATTTCATAAATCCGTTACCCTCTTTCCTCTGTAGAATGTATCTGTGGTCAGCGCGGGGACACACTGTTCTATGTGTAACCAGGCGCTCTATAAATGATTTATTATTATTATTTTTATTATTATTCAAAGCAGAAGGAAGAAGAGACAATGTTTTAGTGACATCCCTTTACAACAAAACTCAAGCAAAATAATGTTAGCCCAGTCTTTCTTGATGCTACCTTGTATTATAAAGTTACATTGTATTGGCCCCTTCATGAAGATATACAAATGTCTCTTTCACTGATCTTTTCTTTTCTTTGAATGGCACTTAGTTTGTGGTTGCAAAGGTGTTTTCTCAGTGTTTATATGTTTACACCGGTGAGGGCTATTTTTCTTTAGGTTGGGTTTTATCAGTTATTATAGGTTTAACCCTAAAACCAGATAGCCTAAATATAATACACCCTCAAATGCCACATCACCAATGAAAGCATAGGAAGTGAGATTGTGCTACCTCTGGCTCCAAAACATCATATCAATTGCTGCTGTAGGACATTTGACCAGGATGTGATTCTAAAAATGACACCACAGGATAAAAAAACTGGAATAAATTAAGATTAACTTAATAAGAAAAGCAACTATAATGTGATTTTATTTAACAGAGCCCTATATAAGGAATCATGAAATACAAACAGCAACTACATACCTTTAGCACAGCCTGGCTATATTAGGAACAAAACCACAAAAGGTCAAAATCACAGCCATTGTATGCCAAAGTACAACAACAAATGCCCAAAAATAACTAATAAAAGGCAGCACAGCCACAAATGGCTAGATGCAACCATTAAAAGACCAGGGGCCGGATTCACTGAACTAACTTAAGATAAAATCCTAAACTTACTACCATTTTGGTATTTACAGAAGGCACTTACTCATTTTGGTATTAACAGAAGGCACTTACTCATTTCGGTATTCACAGAAGTTAGGAGTCCTAACTTTAGGACTCCTAAATGCCTTCTGTGAATACCGAAAGTCTTAAAATTAGGATTTTTTTCAGTTTAGGAGTAGTAACATTAAGACTCCTAACTTTATTACTACTAAACTGAGAAAAATCCTAATTTTAAGACTTTCGGTATTCACAGAAGGCATTTCGGAGGACTAAAGTTAGGAGTCCTAACTTTACTACTCCTAAACTGTGAAAAATCCAAATTTTAAGACTTTCAGTATTCACAGAAGGCATTTAGGAATGCTAAAGTTAGGACTCCTAACGTCTGTGAATACCGAAATGAGTAAGTGCCTTCTGTGAATACCAAAATGAGTAAGTGCCTTCTGTGAATACCAAAATGGTAGTAAGTTTAGGATTTTGTCCTAAGTTAGTTCAGTGAATCGGGCCCCAGGTTTCTAAGTATAGCTTTAGGTGCCCGAGCTGGACCTTAAATTCCCAGGCACAGGGCAGTAGTGAAAGGGTGTTTTCTGTGTCCTTTCAGCATGAGGTAAATATTCTTCTGGCTGATATCGCTGACTTACCATCCTCAAACTGTCCCTTCTCAGTGTTTTGTCCATGTGCATCGCCCTTTGTCTATGCCATCGACGTACAGACCACTCTGCGCTCAGTCGTGATGAGAAGGAGACTGAACAATGAGAACTGAGGAGCCTCCTCAGTCTCGGGCACGTGCGTGCGTCTCACCTCTATTATCGTAGCTGAGCATATAAAGTCTTCATATTAGGACAAGGCGGAAATCAGCCTCCGTTTCCCCGCCCAACTGCATTGCCCGATTTGAATATTTTTTTGTAAACGTGAAACCCCTAACTCTATTTTTTCAATCATTTATGCATTTATAAGCCCCACAGCATGCCGCCTGTACCCTGCTGCTTATTAAAAGCATAAAATATTGAAAAAATAGAGTTTGGCGAGCCGCGCTTTTCGCTGGAGCGGGATGCTGTTTACGCCAACAAAAACAGAGAGGAAAACAAAGGCGAAAGGCACGCTTTTACTGCCCAACAAAAACAGTTAAAACAAGTAAGGATAGCGGCAACATAGACGGTGGTGGAAGCGGGGTTTTAGCTCTGGTTGCGGGGGAGAAACATACAGGAGAGCGACAAAGCAATTAAGCAGCGAGGGGTTGGTGGGGGATTGAGATAATGCCGGGCACCCGGGTTAAAGTGAAAGCGGGTGCCTGTGTTGTTATTGAAAGCGGGCGCCCATGTTGTTATTAAAAGCGGGCGCCCATATGCTGCCTGCAGTAAGAGAAACTCATTAATAAAAATAGTGCTTACAGAGTAGAGAAGGGCACTGTGTGACAACCGAAGTAAAGGATCCACATGCCATGGGAGGTTACAAATGCAGAGAAGGCGGTACTAAGGAGGGATTAACAAGCCAATTACTGAATCAGAAGCCAGCATTTAAGAAGGACAAAGACACAAGCCAATGAAAAATATGGGCGGAAAGTGGGCTGAGCTTCTCTGCCATACTCTAGTACATCAATTCTCGCAGAGCAGTGCATGCGCATGTGCGATGACCCAGGGTCGACCTGAAAACATTAGCACCAGTAGCCTCACCTGCAACCACCGCCTGCAATTAAGCACTGCTTCTGTCAACATTCAACATGTAAATGATATTAAAATGCAAGCTGTACTTGCCAAATGAGAATGTTCAGGGATCAAGTTGGGAGTGGACTTGGGTGGTCGAAGTACCTATCACTCTATTTTAGGAAAGGGGACACCAGGCTAAGGGAGGCTGGAAAGTTTCCCTTAGTTTGTAAACTAATGGCTGCTGGTGTTTCCTTGCTTGAAGTCGCCAGCATGCCTTGTCGAGATGTGCTGTTGTTACTGGTTTGATGAGTAAACACACAAGCAGGAAACAAAGAGTGTAAAGTAAACAACTAACTCTGGAAAAAATACTCCAAGGTCCTTTTACTCGCTTTGTGAAAACTTGTTTTTTTTTAATGTATCTGGTTGGGTTCTACATTTTGTTTTCACCACTTTAAACAGTATCTTCTTACCTGGATAACATACACATAACTTACCAAAAGCAAAAAAGTTAAATCTTAATTAAAGAAATATATTTTCCCATATCTGGGTATGCACACGTTTACTTGTTGTTTTTGGAAACAATTAGGCAGTGACAAAGTGGCACGGGACTGGTGTTGTCACATGGTACAATGTTTACATGGCACTTTTGTGAATTTGTATCCCAAATAATTACTTTATATGTCACCCATGAAATAAATTTGGTTATTTTAAAACATAAATGGTAAATCTTAAGGAACTTGTGGCTATATAGCACTTCTCTTCGCCTTGCAAGGCTCACTGCGCCTTCATCTCGTGAAGCACTTCGGGATGGAAAGATATTTCTATTGCACTGTCACTGCTGTGCAATGAGGCGAGATCAGACACCCAAAACAAACCTCACATACGTTTGTGATTACATGGGAATACATGGAAAGCTCTGAACCAGTGAATGAATGAATGAATAATGAATAACTTTTATTGTGTGGTTACTTAAAACCATTACATTAAGATCAAGTATAAAGTTACAAAAGTTAAAAAAATCACAAAGTTCCAGTAGTCAAGCGTATGTTAAAAAGTTCCCAAAGTTTGTGAGGGCAAAAGGCCACAGAGTTTCTGGTGACAAACATTTATAAGGAGTTCCCAAAGTTCGTACGGGCACACGCGGTCGGGGGCCTGAGAGGTCCACCGGGGGTTTGTACGGCAAGGTCTCTATTCCTGCGTGGCCCTTACTGCTGTCAACTCGAGCCGGGTCTGTTGAATAAATTTTCCGAATGAGGCCATCTGTTTTACTACGCTCAAGGTGAATAGATGATGGATTGCTTCCTTGACTGTACGTGTCCCAGCATCCATCAGAATGGGCCTAATGTAGAGAGTGCGGGGTGCACGTAGGGCGGGGCAGCAAAACAGTAAGTGGGCCAGTGACTCTCGTTTATAGTTGCAGAGTCTGCAATCCCGGACTCCTGTGCCTGCATTTTCCGGGTGATATAGTTCATTGAGCGGCAGGGGGTGCAATCTGTAGGCGAGGATCTTATGGAGTGCTGGGAGGCCCACGGCCTGCGTAAGATGATTTCGAGGATTTTGCGCGATGTGTGGCAAGCATAAGGACTCATGGAAGGCTCTTTTCCTGAGGGACTCCAGGTCCAGCTCCCGGGAGCGTGCACGCACTTGTCTCTTTATCACTTGTTTGATGGTAGTGTAGTTGACAAGATCTGGGTTCCACGACTCGATCGCCAGGTTCAATTGCGTCATAGCAGCTTCGATGGTAACTGACCAGGGGTTCCCTGGTTCAGTAAAGATGTGTTTCAGGACAGCCTTTAGTGTGTTATCGCGTGCCGCTATTGCGAGGTAATAATATTTACTTAGGGCTGCCATTTCTTCCAAAGTTTGTTGGTCAAGGGCGAATTCCAAGTGGATTAGAGTGTTTCTTATACATTTCGGCAGGTGATACAGTCTCTTATTGGCCCCGCAATGGATTTTTTCCAGCTCCTTGTTTAATTTGCCTGGGTACGCCTGTTGTGCGTAGTTAATGGCCGGCATTAGCTTGGCCTTAAGGACTCTTTGGATGGCCTTTGCTGATGGACTATGTATAAGAGCTTGTAGTTTGCATAGGGCGAAGGTGATGGACTTACCTTTACCCTGAATTTTCTTTAAGTGGGCACTGCACGACCCTGATTCATGAAAGGAAGCCCCTAAGTATAAGTATTTCTGGGTACTGTCCAAGGTTAAATGGCCAAGGCTCCATTTTGCTCTTTTTTTTTGGGATAGTGCCCAAAAATGACTATTTTTGATTTAGTCGGGTTTGCCACCAGCCTGTTTTTGTTGTTATATGTTGCGAGGGCGGTGAGTGCCTTTTGGAGTCCTGTTTTTGTGTGATCCAGAATTAGGAGATCGTCCGCATACTGCATGAAATGTATTTTGGTTGCCCCGATCTTTGGTGTTACTAAGGTGGCCCCCTGCAAGGCTGTCTTCATGTCTGCTGTATATAAGTTGAACAGTAGGGGCGCCAACACGCACCCTTGTTTTAAACCGCGGTTCGTGTCTATCTTATCAGTTGCGGAGTCGTTTGAAAGTTTGATTCTTACCCAGGTGTTTTGGTACAGGGATTGTATCGCTCTTAACAGGGAAGGATCAATGTTCCAGTGGACCAGCTTTCTCCAAAGGATGGTACGGTCTACCCCATCGAACGCAGCAGAATAGTCGATGAAGCAAGCAAATAAGGGGAGGCTTTTACGCAGCCGTGCTCGATTGATTAGATAAGAGAGTGCTGTGATGTTGTCCGCGGTCGAGGACCCTGATCTGAAACCGGTTTGGCAGAATGGCAGGAGATTTTCTTCACTTGCCCAGTCTGTGAGGTCTTTCAGGATGGCACTTGCATAAGCTTTACCCTCAATGTCCAGCAGGGCGATCATACGGTAATTTGTTGGGTCTGATTTGGTCCCTTTTTTATAAATTGGGTGCAGGAGCGAGCCTCGCCATGAGTCAGGCAAAGCCCCGGCAGCCAGCAGTCAGAAAATAGGTGGATCAGGTTTTCAGACCAGAATTCGATGTTTGATTTGAATAGGTGGCCTGGTAGACCGTTAGGGCCCGGTGCGCCGTTTCCTCGAATTTTTTTCAATATTTTGGACACTATATGTACAGACTTTATGTACAGCAGGGTTTAACTAAAGGCGGCTGCACCTGGTAAGTGTAAAATACTCTAATAAAAGAAACAATTCACTCTTTGCTTTTCCCAGTTACACCCTTTCCTAGTGCTTTTAGTTTAACTAAAACTAGAAAAAGGGACGTAAGGGGCGAAACGCACCTGTATGACTGGTGGAAAGAGCCTTTCCTTCAGATGCGACATGAATGTAAAATACCCTTCTCAGAGAGCAGGATTGTAAAGATGCTGCTTGTTGTACCTGAGACATGCTGGGGAGGTACCTGTGCAGAGCCGTGGGGTGCATGTAGAGGGCATGAGAACAGATTATTTTACCATCTTTCTGCCAGGGGTGGGTGGTATCATAGGCAGCAGCTGCCAGTAATGTGCATTATTTTGATCAGTTATAAAGTAATTTATAATTGTTATCCATCATTGAGGTCCCCTAGGAGTATGGAGTCTACCCGTCAGCTTCATACACTCATCCCACGGGAGGGACCGGTAAAGCACTGAAGCAATGTTACATGGAGCCGACCCAGGCGTCTGGAGTCAAATCCCATCAGAGAATCGTATGACAACCCCCTCCCAGGACCACATGTTTTCTTCCCACATGAGGAATTAATAAGCCATCAAGAGATTACTATATGGCATCCCTCCCTCCCAGAGTAACAGGTGACCATCCTTTTGAAGGTATCTTTGTTTTTATAAAAAGTGTATTGTGTGACATCCACCTTGATACTACAGAGGACCATCCCACTGGAGGTGTTACTAAACCACTAAGGGAGTACTGAATGACATCCCTCCAAGATTGACAAGAAAAGATCTCATGCCAGGCACTCTTAAATCACCAAGGGAGTGCTTCTGACATTCTTCCAGGAGTGACAAGAGATCATCCCATTACAGGCACTCTTAAACAACCAAGGGAGTACTGTATATCACCCGTTCAGGAGTGACAAGAGATCATCCCATTACATGCACTCTTATACCACAGAGGGAGTACTGTATGAGATCCCTCCAGGAATGAGAAGAGATCATCCCACTACAGACACTCTTAAACCACCAAGGGAGTACTTATAACATCCATCCAGGAGTGACAAGAGATCATCCCATTACAGACACTCTTAAACCACCAAGGGAGTACTGTATGACATCCCTCCAGGAGGGACAAGAGATCATCCCATTGCAGGCACTCTTAAACCACCAAGGAAGTACTGTACGACATCCTACCAGGAGAGACAAGAGATCATCCCATTGCAGTCACTCTTAAAACGCCAAGGAAGTACTGTATGACATCCATCCAGGAGCAACAACAGATCATCCCCCCTCTCCAATCTCACTTATTAATGGTTTGCTAAAAATATGTAATAAAAGGTTAAAACTGCCCTTTTACTAAAACCATCGACTTAAGATACACATAGCTCCCTGCCCACTTAATTTCTTATAATATAAAATAGGTTGTAATATGTATCACTTGTTTTTTTAATGAGAATGAATTGTTACTTGTGTCAGTAGGCCATGCTATCAGACCATGTAGTAACACATTTCTTTTATAAAAAAGATTGTCTGTTCCTCTTGCTTAGAATGTATAATAAACAGTTGGATTTTTTAATTGTATTATAGCAGTGTATAATATGTACATTTTGTATATTTGTTTATTGTAGCCTTAAAGAAGTCCTTCTGACGAAACGCGTTGGCTACTTATGTGTGAAGATTTGGAATAAAAACAAGAAAAGGGAAAATTCCATGGCTTATTGCTATTTTAATTACTGTTACTAAACATTGTGTGGTGTGCTGTACCATTGTGTTAAATTGTATATAGTGCCTTGGCACTGACTTTGGAGGCCTAGGGGTATATGGTCTCTGGTTTCTGGCACCCACAAACAAAACTAGACCTAGATATAGAGATTAGAGTGCAGTCAAGTCTCTTACCCTGTACCCCTTTCTTAGCATCTCTAATTGTTATATTGTGTAGACTTGCACCCTCTGGGTCATACTTGTTAGCACAATGAACTTTGAGGACAACCGTGAAGAAATGCTGGGTGAACTATTTAAAAAAAGTAAAGGCTCACCCAAAAAGGCTTCTGAAAATACAAACCAGAAAAGTGAGGGTTTAAGGGAGAAATTCATTCGTTTGGAAAGATTGAAAAAACAAGAACTAGGAAAATGGTGGGATGGGGCCACCCTGAAAAAATACTTAGAGAATAAAAAAATACCCCGTGGCCTACGAATGTTAATCTTTCCTAATTACGAAGACCTAGATAGTGATTTATTGGAGGATTGGGAGGAAGGTCTGTACGACTCTTCATTTCGCATGATGCGAATTTTGATAACTAATGCAGAGAGAAAAGGATTGAAAATCAGAGAAGATAAATCTAAATTAGAGAAAGAGATCTTGGAGATGAATTTGAAGGACAATACTGAGAAAAATTATTAAATTCTCAAGAAAGAATTGATGAATTACCAAATATATCTCAAAGATAAGAAACAGAAAAAAATACTGAGAGATGAGCAAGACTATGAAAGGGGTAGAGTTTTTTACATTCTCCAAAAAATATGATGATGTGATCACTAAACCTGTGGCCATAGATAAAACTTTACCAACAGCACTAAACATCTCCACTAGCAACAGTTCCCTGTCATCTATTGAAAGTGATCCAGGAGAGGGCACCAGTAATTCGATGGCCACCCCACAGACATCCCATTTTTTTAAAGGAGGTACAACGTTACAGACTAGGGAACAAAAGAAAAAATTCAAACGCAGAACCAGACAGGGTGGGCAGAAACGAAAAAACAGGAGTACAAACTCGCTTGCAGAGCAAAATGACAATGTCGAAGAAATAGTAGAAGTAGGTTTGAAAGATGGTTGCCCTGTCAATGAATTAAATGTTGTAAATCTGTCATCAAGAAAATTAACTGATAATGAAACATTCATTTTGCAAAAAGGTTTGAATTTCTGTATCAGCAAAAATTGCAACTATGTTGATTTACACACTGACTTGTATAAATTTGTGAGAAAACTTAAATTAAAGAAATATTTTGCAGAACATCAAACTATTGCCACTAATGATTCAAGAAATATGAATGATGACCATGGTTTAACAATTTGTGATTTGGATGGTATCCATTTGTTGGCAACTTTGGATGAGGATGACTTAAATGTTGATATCAGAGAGATGGCTAATTTACTTAATATTCACGAGGATACTACTATTGACAGTGGTTTGAGGAACAAATCCACATTTATACCATCAGGTGTCCATGACACTGACTTAGGCAAATTCCTGGATAAGGTTACATCTGAATTACATCGTCTTGAGGACAATCATGGAAGCCATTCACATTGTACACATCGGTATAATCTCTCCAAAAATGATCTGGCCCTTCTAAAAAATCTGCAAGAAGACAGGGAGATAGTTATACGCGAAGCAGATAAAGGAGGAAATATTGTTTTAATGGATCTTAAAGACTACCTAGGTGAAATAACAAGACAGTTAAGCGACCATTCCTGCTAGGAAATTCTCAAAGAATATCCTATCCCCAAGATTGAGAAAGCCATTAACATTAGACTAAGAGAATGGCATGAAACAGGATTAATCTCCAACAAGGAATACAAGTATTTACAGGCGAAAGACAGCAGACACCCATGTATCTATATACTACCAAAGTTACATAAGGGAGGGGCTTTCCCTCCAGGAAGACCGATAATCACGGGAAATGGCTGTCCCACCGAGCATCTGTCGGAATATATAGATAATTTTCTGCAACCAATTGTGTGCAATTTACCAGCTTACCTAAAAGACAGCAGGGATGTGCTGAATAAATTGGACGACTTTGAGTGGAACAGTGACGAACTTATGTTCGTCACTATGGACGTAGAAAGCCTCTATACTTGTATTCATATTGAACATGGTATAAGAGCTCTGAAACATTTTCTTTATAAAATAAGTGCTTCTCATTTAGACCATACAGCAATGTTATTGGACATGGCACATTTGGTACTTACAATTAATGTATTTCTACATGATGGCTCCTGGTTCTTACAGAAACGTGGTACGGCCATGGGATTCAGGTTTGCTCCGTCCTATGCAGGTCTATTTATGGGCCTGTACGAGACGGAGCATGCCTGGGGACCTGCGGCTATGCAATGGATGGACAATATAATCTTCCATGCTAGATACATAGATGACATCCTCTTAATCTGGAATGGAAGTGTTGAGGCCTTGATTGCTTTTCAACACTATCTGAATACCAACAGATTTAACGTAAAATTAACAATGTCATATTCCAGAGAAAGCATAGAATTTCTGGACCTCAAACTGTTTCACAAAGACAAAAAGATACACAGTACAATGTTCAAAAAACCTACCTCGTGCAATAGTCTATTGCATGCTGAAAGTGCACATCCTGCTAGCACCATTAGTGCTATTCCTTATGGGGAAATGATATGAGCAAGGCGCAACTGCAGCCTGGATAAATATTTAAAGAAAATGTGAGCCAGATAAAGACCACTTTTGCCAAAAGAGGGTACTCCAAAGAAAACATCAAAAAAGCTGAACAAAAAATACAAAAGGTGGACAGGGAAATTACTTTGGTATCTAAACCTAGAAATGTAACCTTGTCCCAACCTGACAGTGTCCCTTTCATAACCCAATATAATGTACAAAGTCACCATATATACAACATCCTTAGACGTAATTGGCATCTGTTACAATCAGCAAAACTACCACCTGGAACAGTTACAGAAAAGCCCAGGGTAGTGTACCGCAGAGGTCAAACAAATAAAAACATGTTATGTCCAAGTTACGTCCAAGAAGTAAAGAAAAAAAGCACCATAGCTTGGCTTCCGGATAAACCTAATGGTTTTTTCACGTGCAATAATTGTAACATGAGCGAATTTGGCCTACATAGAAAGTCCAAATTCAGATACAACACTGAAAAATAATTTTTCATCAATTCTTTCATCAATTGTAATACCACATATATAGTGTGTATATTATTGTATGTGCATGCAATAAGATATATGTAGGCAGCAGTATCAGAAATCTAAAAACTCGCATTCAGGAGCACGTGAGAGCCATACGAAACAAAGATGATAAATATCCGGTTTCTGTACATATTCATGAGAACCATCCACATCAATCTGATATCCGTTTTTTTGGTATAGATCATGTCAAATCACCCATCAGTAGTGGGGACAGAACCAAAATGCTTAGACAAAGGGAAGCTGCATGGATTTGTAGACTTCGTAGCATTTCCAAGGGTCTTAATATCAATAATGAGTTATATCATTTCCTGTAATATTAACTTTCCTTCTGGGATGCTCTGTTGAAAAAATGGTCGTCTTATATCTGATGTTATCCATCATTGAATGGGTTTCTGAATTGTATAAACCTATGTGCATTTCGTCATTGTTCTACACCTCTTGTGAATTGTTACCCGAGATACATTAGGACATATAAGTCATTGTCCGTATCTAACACTGTTTTTAAACTTCGACTCTTGAGTCATTATGTGATGTAATACAGTATGATATTCACTGTTCATTTGTTCAGTCTGGTTAGGGAAAACGCTAATTTTTGAGAATCTTCTATTGTAAATATTTCCAGGACACTACACTCGATATCGATATCGATACCGATACCCTGATATCGGTTCCAGTGAACATCACCGGGCATTTAATGTTCTAATTTAGAATTGAACATGAGGTATTTATAAATGCTTAATGCAATTCACAAATATGATATAATATTGAAGATAAAGCCTTCAAATAGATGGTAGCCTTTAAACTAGTAACTTACTCCTTAAAGATCTGAAGTAAGCTCCAGAGGGAAATATTTATCCACAAATCGGCATTAGCACACCGCCGATTCCTTTCCCGATCCAAAATGGCGCCCAAAATACGTTCTCGTATACTTCTTGAATAAAACAATGTATTTGTGCCTACTTACTAAATAACAAAACCCCGACTTTTTATACGTACATAAAATAATGTTCGAAGTGTCCACCACATTATGGTGGTTTAAAAGCCTGCTCAAATGAAAAATACATTGTTTCGTGGCCAGACAGAATACAATGTTCGAATACGATCATTTAAAAATAATCAGTTTGTTTTCAGAAACCGCATTATCTTAACCGGCTTATAGATAACATGTAAACAATCATAAGTGTTCTCTTTTTTAAATCCTAATATTGGATTGTAGTTACTTCTGTGAAGTAAATACATACCTTAAGATGGCGGCCGCTTTTACACTGATTTGCGCGGCTCCTGTGAAAATTAAGAACAGGTGTCTTTCATTTGCGGGCTATTTAAACGGGGCGCTTATGATCCCATTCTCGAATCACCTTTTCGAGGCTGCGACTGGGAGGCTTGGAGACATGAAGACTGCTAAAGTAAGTTGATCCTTGGGAGGGCATTTAAACTCTTAACGTTGTCTTGGTAGAAGTACTATTTTAGCCTTCTCTCATTCTGGACTAAACTAAGTCCTTTGACTAATATAGGATGTTCCCCTTTACTTTATATGAAGTTTTAAAACAAGGGGTAATGTTGTACTTTGTCAGTTTTATTATTCCAAACCCATAACTTGTTATTTTGAACAGTTTAAAATAGGGAGCAGTGTTTACTTTCCTGCCTCCACCCATTTTTCGCCAAACCCTACCATCAACCACCCCTCAACTCTTATTGTCTTGTGGCGCCAATTAATGGGTTTAGATGCAGAGTATCTAGGTTAAATAGTAGCATGTTTATATATGCTTGTACATCTCGACTTCTACTCACTTGCATATTAATGTCAGAATTCAACAGTGAACTCTATCATAAAATTGATCACTATTGATGGCATATGTATGACTATGCTATGTTGCTCCATGCTTTTAAATTAGCACCTACCTTTATTTTATCTTATCAGGGTGAATATTGATATCACCGCCTATGGATGCGAATTTTGGCATCTCATATCACTTCGTTATACAGCATTTGCAGAGAAACTTATTCTTCTATTTCTAAACAACAAGGTATGTGTTGTATCTAGATATTTAATTCCGGACAAACCAACAAACATACATAAGGGCAAAAAATGTTTACTTCACTTCCTTTTCTTTACAATAGGATTCCCTCTATTTACCTTCTGAAGACCAGGACTGTGTCTTACTTTAAAAAAAATCTTGAAATACATAATCCCTGACGTAAATCTGATAATCATTCGGTAAGAGATAGTTCTTTAATTCCAGTAAATTTAAGTATAAATAACAAAAGATCCTCCCCCCTCTCCAATCTCACTTATTAATGGTTTGCTAAAAATATGTAATAAAAGGTTAAAACTGCCCTTTTACTACAACCATCAACTTAAGATACACATAGCTCCCTGCCCACTTAATTTCTTATAATATAAAATAGGTTGTAATATGTATCACTTGTTTTTTTAATGAGAATGAATTGTTACTTGTGTCAGTAGGCCATGCTATCAGACCATGTAGTAACACATTCCTTTTATAAAAAAGATTGTCTGTTCCTCTTGCTTAAAATGTATAATAAACAGTTGGATTTTTTAATTGTATTATAGCAGTGTATAATATGTACATTTTGTATATTTGTTTATTGTAGCCCTGAAGAAGTCCTTCGGACGAACCGCGTTGGCTACTTATGTGTGAAGATTTGGAATAAAAACAAGAAAAGAGAAAATTCCATGGGTTATTGCTATTTTCATTACTGTTACTAAACATTGTGTGGTGTGCTGTACCATTGTGTTGAATCTCAGCCACTTCATGTTTAGACGGGAGATCCGCTACAGGTGTGGTACGGCTATCACTACACCCCCTCATTAAGCTGCTTTGCATGTACCACAGTGCCTCTCTTAGGTGCTCTAAGGAGTGTGGTGTACTGGCGGAAGCACTTAATTTATGGTGGGAGTGCCCAGTGCTCTAACCATTCTGGGCAGCGGTCTCTACATTTCTCCAGAAAGTCCTAACCTGTCACGATACCTGCAATGACAGAGGAAAAGCTTCTTGACTGAAGAAGTCCTTTGGACGAAACGCGTTGGCTACTTATGTGTGAAGATTTGGAATAAAAACAAGAAAAGGGAAAATTCCATGGCTTATTGCTATTTTCATTACTGTTACTAAACATTGTGTGGTGTGCTGTACCATTGTGTTGAATTGTATATAGTGCCTTGGCACTGACTTTGGAGGCCTAGGGGTATATGGTCTCTGGTTTCTGGCACCCACAATCAAAACTAGACCTAGATATAGAGATTGGAGTGCAGTCAAGTCTCTTACCCTGTACCCCTTTCTTAGCATCTCTAAATGAAGTGGCTGAGAGTTAATGTCTCTTTGTACTCAATTGCCCCCTTTCAATGCCACCTTTAGTCCCAGATCCTGTTCCCACTCTCGATTGTGATTCCATGATTGCGGGATATTGTATGTCAGTAGGAGTTCGTACAATGTTGAGATAGCGCCCTAGATGCTGACAAGCTAAGGACATTGTAAGTTAAATGGGGTTGTAGCTCTCAAAGCTCCCCAGTGGGTATAAGGGTGAGTTACCAGTGTCTAATCTAGATATATCGCATTCACTCAGTGTCATAGAGGCCATGTGTGATTTTGCATTGCTGAAAGCTCTTCGACATCATGGTGTCAAACATGACCTCAATCATTTTACACCCGCACTCCAGATCAGAATGGTGTGGGTCTCTGGAACGGGTATGAAAGTTGGATTGTAGTGAGTGGGAGCATATAGGATTGGTTAGAACACAAGCCTTTGTGCACTAAGGTAGGCTTGAGGGGGTCTACGGTGTTCTTCCAACAAAGCTAAGTCCCAAAGAAGTCATGAGACTATGGCATGGTCCAACTTCTGCCAATTATTCTCTGAAAACATGGTAGACAAGTCCTCCACTGATCTTAGTCAAGCCACTGCTCAATAGAGAGGAATGCTAGGGACCACCAGCACCCCAGTCGCTTTTGGTTGGGTCATGAGTGTCTGCGGGAGTCTTGAGACTTTGCTCTTCCATATCAATAGTATCTAACTAGATCTGAAGAGCTTGGAAGAGGTAGAGTAAGAGTGGTAGTACATTCACTTTGACTGCATTGATGTGACTGAGATAGGAGAGCATCATGTTCCCCCAAATGCAGAGGCTATTTGTGATGGCCGTAAGCAATGTGGAGAAGTTGGCTATGAATAGGCCTCCCGCCATCCATATAAAATAGGCTCTCAGAGATTGGATTGAGGTTTTTGCCCTTCTACATTGGACTAGGCATGGGCGAATTTTGCGAATCTGGCGTTCACGAATTTGCGTATTTGCGAACTCGCAATCCGCAAAATCTGCGAATTCTCGCAAATTTGCAGGTTTTTTTTGTGTGTTCGCAAGGGTTTCTGCCAGTTCGCGAGGGTTTTGTACCAGTTTGCAATTGCGAACTTACTTGTCGGCTTGCAACGGTCGCGGCTTTGTTGTTTCTGCGTCTGGTTCATCATCACAGGTTCACAGCACCCTCTGTTTCACCACTGCCACCCTCTGATTCACCCATGCCACCCTCTGCTACATCACTGCCACCATCTGATTCATCACTGTAGATTATGGGGGGGAAAAGCAAGCACACCTGCCCTGCTTCAACTGACATGAATTAATTTGGGGTTGATTAATGTGTCACTGAATTTCAACTTCCTGTCTGGCACCTGCTTCCTTATCTGTAATTTGCTTTCTGTTGCAGTGCAATTTTTTTTCCCAGGACCTTTGTGGCCTACTTGTAGCTATTCTATGAGCCTGCTGTGAGGGTCAGAGCAGGGTCATAGAATAGTTGCAAGTAGGCAACTGAACTCTGGAGTGGCCCCTAATGAAGCACTACAGGGAATAGTTACTAATGATGAGTTTGAACTTTTGCACCTGCTGAGTGCTTTCAGTGTTCCAAAACTCGTTTTTCTGCAGAACAGCAACTGTAATGCCCCAAACAAACGTAGGCAACTGAACTCTGGAGGGGCCCCTCAGGAAGCACTACAGGAAATGGTTACTAATGATGAGTGAACTTTTGCACCTGCTGAGTGCTTTCAGTTTTGCAAAACTCGTTTTTCTGCAGAACAGCAACTGTAATGCCCCAAACAAACTTACTTGTGAAAATTGATTTCTAATCCAAAAGTGATCCAAAGAAAGTCAAAAAGGCCTCAAATCCAAAAAAGTGCAGGCAAATGTCAACCTGAGGAGTTATTCTGATAAAAATCATCATTTTCCGAAGGTTTATGCTGCTTGCTGGTGGATTTCTTGTGCAGAATTGCAAATTTTATAATTTTGCGAGTGCGAGATTGTTGCTGCCCGCCGCATCTACATGTTCGCAATTGCGAACTCTCGCGATGCGTCGCCAAACTCCCGCGGGATCCCGCAGCAAGATCCAAAATGGCGCAGCACTCGCAAAATATCAAGAAAAACAACTCGGCAAACGCTGAATGACGATAAGTGAACGCCGCACGCCGCAATATTGTATCACCAAGCAAAAAAATCCACTGCATGCGAATTTGCGGATTTTCGGTAAATTCGCGAGAGTTCGCAGATTGCGAATTTACCGAAAATCCGCAAAATCCGCGAGCGGAACGGAATTTCCGCCCATGCTTACATTGGACGCACAATGACAGACCCCAACTTTGTAGGGCACTAGGGTCAGGTTGAGATTTCCAGACTTATCATGAATAATTTTATAGCCGGAAACCTTCCCAAAGGCATCAAGCAGTTCTACCACTGCCGAAATCAAAGTATCTTGAGAAATCTAAGGTCAAGAGCACATTATCTGTGTAGAGGGAGAAACGAAACTCCCGTGGTCAAATTTGATCCCTGTAACTGTATCGCTCTGTTGTATAAGGCATGCCAGAGGATCTATGAAAAGGGCAAAAAGAAGCAGTGAGAAGGGGCAGCCCTGACAGGTGCCTTTAGTTAGTTGGAAAGTTCTGGAAAAGTAGCCATCTAAGAACAACTCTGGTGATTGGATTGGAATAATTTGGCAAAAATCACACACCCTGTTGAAGGCCTTCTCTGCTTTCAGCGACAGCAGTATCACTGCTACACTCTTGGAAGAGGCCTTCTCTATCAAGTGCATGACACCAGATATTATCATGTGTCTTGAGTTTGTAAATAAAACCAGATTGGTCGGGCTGCGTCAACATGAGGAGTAAAGTATTAAACCGGGTCACTAAAATCTTTGCATATAGCTTAATATCAACATTTAATAGCGCTGTAGGGTGATAGGATGTACAGTCTTAAGTGTCTATGTTGGGTTTCGGAATTATCGTCACCACTGGAAATCTTCTCTACTGTACCACAGTGCTTGAACAGGGTGGTGAGTTTTGGAATGAGTATGATTTAAAGAATTGGGCTGTAAGACTATCTGGCCTGGAGGTCATGTTGGATTTGAGAGTTTATATGGATAATCAAACTTCTTCTAGGACCTGACCCTCCATGGAGTCCCGTCAGTAAGTGCCAGTAACTAAAGTGACTCTAGAAAAGCCACTGTATCTCTGGTAGAGGGGGAAGTACTGCAATAAAGATGTTCATAAAAAGTACACAATTTGTTGACTTTCCCTTCATCTTCCAGTAAGCGAGACCTGTGGCTGTCAATATTTCAAATACACCTTCACTTTCCCTTTTGCCTCTCAACAGTCCAGTCAACGTGGTGCCGACTATGTCTCCCATTATATACAAACTGTTTTTAAGGTGTAAGAAAGATAATTCTGTTCTATTGGTTTAGTGCATGCACAATTGGAGAAGCGTGGAGAAGCGTGCTCAGTGGTTAGAGGCGGCAGACCCGGAAGCTGAGATCGGCCATGGACCAGGGTTCGATTCCCCGCCTCGGCGGGTCTCGGGCTCAAAATTCCACGGAGTCGACAATTCTCGCTCCGGTGCCTACTCGACTCACGGGGTCACACCCTCCGACTCTGGGCAATAGCTTGCTTAATCTCCACTACGGCCCCTCGCGGCGGGATGCCTGGCTTTCACCTTGTGGATACCCGGCTGGGCTATCTCACAGGGGAATACCAGGACGGGTTCCCTAAGCAAGCGCCTTGAGACCCCTGGGTGAAAGTGTTGCGCTACATAAATCAAAACACATTTACATTTACAATTGGCTTCTGGTCTTCGTGAGCATGTGGGTATTACATTGCGGGGGGCTTCTCTTGTTCAACCCTTCGGATCTCATCCTCCAGTTTCTGTACTTCAAGGTTGCAGAACCTTGTACATTTGGCACCTACTGCCAGGAAGTGGTTGTGGATGACTGCTTTAAATGCATCCCGTACCCCCGGAACAGGGACCTCTCTCCCCTCGTTATGGCAAAATAACGTCTCTGTCCGTTGTCCTATTCGGACCACAGGGTCCACAAGAAGGAATGGGTGAAATCTCCAGACCCCCAATAGTTTCCTATTTCCCATACCTAGCTTGACTATGTCTGCTGCATGGTCTGAAACTGGTAACAGGTGTTCTTTGGGTTGAGGAGTGTCTTGGTGGAAGGGTTGTGTTTTATGTTTTTCAAGATGTGTTTACTTACTTATAGGTGATAGTATGCTGGGAGGTGAGTGTTAGAGTAGTTCTTGGGTCTGGTAACTGGGGTACAGGAGAAGCAATTTGTCATGAATATTTCTGGCATGCCGGTGTCTGAAGAATACCAAATGCTATTGGTTATTCTTCAGAGGTGTTAAGTGCCAGCTGTCAACGCCATCTGTCGATGCCGAACACCACCCAAGGCCAGTTCTCCTGCTGACACTGCCGCAGCACCTTCACCCTCATCTGGACCCCCACTATTACCTACATCCCACCAGACACCAGCGAGCCCAAACCCCTGAGCTGCATCCTCCTCAACATGCACTCCCTGCACAGACACACAGTAGAATTCTGGTACCTCCTAAACACTCTATTGCCTAATGTTGAATTCCTCACAGAGACCTGGACCAACGCCAGCTATGCACCCAACATCACAACTGCCATCCCCGACGGGTACAAGATCTAGAGAAAAGACCGCCCCAACCACCCTGGAGGTGAACTTGCCATCATACACAAAAACTCCCTTTGACTTACTACAGCCAGCACAAACGACTCCTTGTCCCCCATGGAACACCTCCATTTCCAGATCCAGATCGACTCCAGAAACACTCCACATGGCATCCCCGCCTACAGACCTTTCGGACCATGCGCCACATTTACCACCACCATCACAGACCTCATTGTACCCCATGCCCTTACCCCATGCCCTCGCATCCATGGACTACACACTTCTCCGAGACCTGAATAAGGTCAAGGGCATGATACACCCTTGACCTTATCTTTGCATGAGGAAACAACAACTGCTTCAGCCACACCACACAACTCTCTGGACGGACCACCACTGCATCCAAATCTCCTTCTCGAAACCTACCGCACACAAACCTATACCAGAAATCCCACATACAACGCACCACAAAACTGACCTGGTTCACCACCGACCTCAGAGAATCAAAACGCATGTGCCGATGACTCGAGAAACCTTGGAGGAACAGCAAAACCCAAGAAACAGGCACCGCATACAAGACCACCATGAGAGAAGAACACCACCAACTAATCAGAACCATGAAGAAAAACTTAATCAAGGACAGAATCCTCCTCATCTCCCACAACTCTAAGGAACTCTTCAGCATCATACAAGAATTCACCAAACCCCCCAGCGAAACCCCGACTTCCCTCCCATTCAGGACCTCTGCAACAAACTCGGCTCCTACTTCCATCACAAGATCAGGACTCTCTACCACAACTTTGACAAAAGGAACCAAGACACCTACCACAGGCAATGCCACCCAGACTACCATCACTGCCTGGATCCCTGTCACCACAGACGACACCGCTAAGACATGAGGAGAATACACTCAGGAGCCCCCACTGACCCCTGCCCCGCACATCTTCCACCTAGCCGCCTCTGCTATAGCTTCCGAACTATGATGCACCATCAATTGCACCCTCGAAACAGGCATGTTTCCCGAGAACTGGAATTACGCAGAAGTCAGGTCCCCTTCAAGAAGCCTACTGCAGACCCGACAGACCTCAAGAACTACAGACGCATCTCTCTCCTCCCTTTCACAGACAAAGTCACCACAAAGATGATCAACAACCAGCTCACTAACTTCATAGAATCCATCTCGATCCTCAACACTTCCCAATACGTACTCCGCAGCAACGACAGCACTGAGACAGCCCTCCTAGCCGCCACAGATGACATCCACACCCTCGTCGACAAAGAAACATGGCTGCCCTCATCCTACTAGACCTTTCAGCAGCCTTGGACACATCTCCCAACGCACACTATCCACCAGCCTCCATGACGCCGCATAAAGGGAACTGCCCTAGACTGGATCCGCTCCTTCCTGTACCAGCCAAACTCAAAGAATCCGACTCCCGCGCTTCCTCTCTGAACCCACTGAGATCAGCTGTGGGGTACCCCAAGCATCTTCACTCAGCCCCACACTCTTCAACAACTACATACCCCCCTTCGCTACCATCTTCAGAAAATACAGACACAGCATAATATCCTACGTTGATGACACACACCTCATCTTCTTGAAGGAATGAAAGACATTGCATCCTGGGAGAGCAGCAGCTGCCTGAAACTCAACTCGGAGAAAACAGAAGTCCTCCTCCTTGGACCCACCCCCTCTGCATGGGACAACACCTGGTGGCACACTGCCCTCGGCAACCCTCCCATACCCACTGACCATGCCCGCAAACTCGGCATCATACTTGACCCATCCCTCACCATGAACCGACAAGTCAACACTGTATCTTCCACCTGCTTCAACAACCTCAGCAAGACCTTCAAATGGATGCCCCCTAATCCAGAGAGACCATCACCCACGCACTCATAACCAGCAGACTGGAGTAAGGAAATGCCCTCTACCCCGGAATCAACAAATCTCTACTCCTCAAACCCCAGACCATCCAGAACTCTGCATCTAGACTGGTCCTCAGCATCCCATGACAAGACCACATCACCCAGAACCCGCAAGACCTCCACTGGCTTTCAGTCGAATAGAAAGTGACTTTCAAGCTGCTCACTCACGCCTACAAATTCCACCTCAACATCGGACGCCAATACCTCAATGAAAGACTCTCATTCTATGCACCCAAGAGAAACCTCAGCTCCGATGACCTTGCCCTGGCCAAAATCCCACACATCCGCAGAGCCAGAGCAGGAGGAAGAGTGTTTTCCTACATCGTGGCCAAGAGCTGGAATGAGCTCTCCCTCAGCATCAGATGAACCCTGACACTGCACGCATTCAGGGAGAGCCTCAAGACCTGGCTCTTCGGATGAGACGGACCTGTGATTGATTGTCTATTTTGTTTCTTGTGCCTTTTTCTGTAAGACCTGGTTGTGTAAGTACCCAACTGCACTGAGAGAGTGTAGAATGTCTTTGGAGGATGGTGTCTATATACTTTCATAAATGGGACCCTTGAGAGATTTGTGAACATATATGGACACGTACATATTAATTTACCACACAGCTCATACACATTTCTGTGCACACTGTGCTTAATCACTGTTATTAACTTCTATGCTGTGGCAGAGCTGAACACCGGAGCTGCAGGGGTTGGAAGAGTCACAGCAGTACACCACTGAACTCCTGCACCAGCTTATCGCGGTGCAAATCAGTTACCTATCAAATGTTCTATCAACTTCTGCAAAAGGTTGTTTGGCATCACTAACCAGCTCATGGTCAGGGTGGGGCTACTGTGCCACCTGAGCTTGGTGGAAAAGACCCAGTCCGTCTGTCCCAGGTTTCCAAATCAGCGCACTGTTGAATGTATTCAAGTCTGGAGCATCTTCCCCAGCCCCTGCTTCTACCACCAGTCCGAACCACACCAAAACTCCCTAAGCTCTAGCCTTAAACACCTCTTTGACCCTCCACCCTTGTGCGCACATCCCAGCCAGACTCGGGTATCTTTCACTGTGTCTGACCTTTCTGACTCTCAGCCCCAGCACAGCTTGAATTTTCACTGTATAGTTCTGCATGAATATCTCCAAGGATTCCCAATAAGGATATTTTCTGCAGGTTGTTGTGGTTTTTTTCTAGTCCTTGTGGTGTGTATTTGTGATGACACTGGCCTCCTGTCATGGTATTTTAATCCTGCAATAGTTTATTTTAGTATCACAAATGCAGCTCGAGTGTACTCGGATCCTTCTTAGTGGTGGAGTGTTTACGACAAGGAATCTTTTAGCAGAGAAAGAAGAGGGACTCTTAGATGAGATACACTGTGTCTTACCTCAGGAAACGATCTGATGAAGCAGAGACAACCTTTACTAATCTGGACCCAAACCCCCTCCCACTAAATATGAGCAGAATGTCAACCAAACAGATCCATGTTAAAAATAGGACTAAGGAAGGGAAACCTTTAGGCAGCTCCAGTGATCAGTGCATGATTCTGGGTCCACCAAAGTGACTCAGACCCGAGCGGATCTTTGAGGCCCATCAAGCAACAGATTAAAAGTTGAAGAAGGAAAGATCCATCTCATGTTCTGTCTGGAATCGAAGGAAGCAGCACTACTATCCAAGAATTAACTCCAGGCGTACAATTGAGTCTTATGGTCATGCTGGGAGTTTATTGGGGCAAAATCAAGCTAATGCCCACAACAGACTAGATATTGGAAAAGCAGTAACTAGTCACACAGTCACTGATACAACACAAGCAAGCGTAGAGTGCTTATACAAAAGAATGTGGAATGTGTGCATGTACTGCACAAATTAAGCCTGGAGCCCTTCAACCTTTAGAATGGATGAAACACACCCAGAAAGAGAGACACGAAATGAGACAGCAAGAAGTGCAGGTACTGAAACAATAAACTCTTCTGAACCCCAGGATACCCCATGATAGACAGTAAGGGAAGATGGATGATCTTAACAGAGAAAATAGGGAAAGGAAACCAAACGAAAATCACCAGTGGATGCAGGATCAATCAATTCAACTCAATAGTGAAGGAACAAAGGAGGCATGAACAGCTAGGGAGGCAAGAAGCAGCAAGACATGAAAGGATCAGTACTATGTAAAGTGAGTCTAACATACTTAAGGAGAAAATGAAAGACAGAAAGCAGAAGCTGTACCAGGTGTGAACAATAAAGCATATGACATTCCAGGAGGTGGAAAACCCAACTGTAAAAGAAAATAATATAAAGAAATATTATTAAAGAAAATGATCAGATGAGGAAAATGTAAAGCAAGATAAGAGGAAAAAGAATCAAGATACAGAGCAGTAGTGTGGGTTGGTTGCATTAGGATACGATCAATGCAAACATCTCAGCACAAGACAGGGTATAGTAGTGGCTGGATGGAGTAGTAACCAACCAACGCTGCTATTAAAAAAAAATGATGTATCAGAATATGTGTAAGTCAAGTCTCCATAATAGAGCTTTCAAAAGGATTTCATAATTGAGGTGTATTAGTGATCCATCAAAGAAGACTTGCTCCACAAAGTAAGTAGAAAGATGTATTCCATACAAAGTAGGAGCTGCTAACACTGGTCCACACAGCAACTCAATGCTCATCCAACTGTCTACCGCAATGTCTGTAATTTCATCTATCAACATTCTCTATCCTGACCTTACGACATTCTTGAGTGGAAAATTTTTGCATCAAAAAAGAACAGAACACTATATCACTTTTTCCCTTTGCAAAGCAAACAATAAAATAACATACAAACTAAGCAAACAGAAAATAAAAGGAATCTATAAGAAAGATAAAAGAACTATACAAAGTACACATTACATTTTCACATTATCTGCACAGATCATGCATCAGAACTGATAAAGATCATAACATCAATATCGCAAATTATATTTTAACGTATATAAATGACAAGAACAATAGTCACAATGAGTCAAAAATAAAACTTACCCTATTTATTTATCTGTATAGAATAGGCAATTGTCTAAAGCATTTACTTCTGAGAATTGTCAAATGATGCAAAACCAAAGGGGATGACGGACGGAGTGTTGAACGTTGCAAGCACTCACCCCCAGTCAACAGACCTGGGTTTAATCCATCGCCGTTCTTTAGCCCACTCTGCCAACCCAGTTCAGACATGGCCATATGCAAATCAGTCGGACCCTGTACCTCATGGGAACAGTCCAGCCCGAACTGCCAAGCCATGTCTTCCATGGACCGGAAACAAGCATCCTGGGACCAGTTTCTGGCTAATCAGCCCTTCTTTGTGGTATCAGATGTCTTGACTTTTGCCACATCTGAAGAAAATCTGGGCTGGATTAAAAAACAAAACTGTTTTGTTTTTACCGTGCGTTAAACTTTTTACTTTCTTTCAAATTTTTCACATTCTTATGTTGGACAACATTAATCCCTTCCAAAGAATATTTAATTCTTCAATGGTTTGTTGGAGAATCTCAATACTCTTATCAATCAGCAGCGTTTCTTCAAGTGAAGGACTGCCAAATAAAAACGTCTGTTGAGTAGATGTATCTGAACAGTGTCCATTGAATTGGCCATGCACCATCTGATGTGTAAAATTTTCAAATTAGCAATTAGCCACCAATCTCCTTAACCCAGACACAAAGGTTTAACTATGCCCTTTTTCTAGAGACTTCTTTAAGGCTAGCTTTGGGCTTATTTTTGTTGGTCTTTCTGCACTACCCCACATCTCATGTGAACTGATATGTCACTTATCATTAAACAGATGGAGACAGAAAGATGTTCCGTTGCCCCAAGGTACCCCTTATCAAATATCATGCCATTAAACAGTATCAAAGGTCGGGCGTATTGCTTTCTCTAGATTGGTATATGTAAGGCCTTATGTTTTAGTTGATTGCAAGGCCTGATACGCGGTGAACACATTCTAGGTTCTACTCATACCTAGAGCAATGATGGACTCTGCAGACTCCCCCCTACCAGGCACACACTCTTCCACGGACCACGTCTTTTCCAGGGCATTTGGCCCTGCAGTTCCTAGCTGTGGCTAGGGACTTATAGTGGGTGGCATGCTTCTGACATTATTTTGAAGGGGCATGGCCTAGCGAAGAGACATTGGATATTTTGAAAACTTGAAGGAAAGGAAAGAAATATCGCTTCATGGAGAGTTCGAGGCTGAGGCCAAGAATATGTCAAAGTTTGCCTAATGATGGTGAGGAACTGGAACAGCTGGTTGTTATGGTGAACCACCATCCTGACTGACTCGGCGCCATGTGACATTTCGCAACCTGTCAGACCTTGTGCATGTTCTGTTGAGGTTATGGAGTCTTCATTATCTCGAGTGTTCAGGAAACCTGGCTCCCAACACTGGAGGTCAGCTTTGTTTTGGAACTAAAGGGGCCTCTATTTGGCTGAAGGCTGCTAGTTATTGGGGTGGAAGTAACTTTGGTCCTGGTCCAAGTGCCCGAGAATGGGGTATTTTTGACCTGGTTATTGGAACTCGTCCCAGTTGGACTTGGCCATAAGGACCTGGGCACCTGCTTTTAAGCACTGGTCGGGGAGCCGCCCTGCACCTTTGTCAGACTGCTAATCCCCTGGTTTGTGGCCAACCTACCCTTTCCTGGGGGATGAGCAGCAGAGTTGGGCCTTGGCTCCTATTAGTGACCTGACTGTCAGACTCTAGTGAGGGTAACCAGTCGACAGAACACATACAGCAGCCCTGAATTCCCGAACGTAAGTAAAGGCTTGTATTCCCAATGCTTTCTTGTTGGTCCTTCTTTTGAATTTTGATTCAGTGAATTTCGAGGTGTGGGTGAAATGCATGGTACTCGTTCTGGGAGTTTATCTTACTGCACATTTGGGCTCTGTGTTTGTGTGAAGGCATTACCTCCCCAGACAGTTACCCTTCCCTGCAAAGGTTGTGACACTGGTCCCTGTTGGTGTGTTATTGCTGCTGCCACATGTTTGTTCGACTACCTCAACCCTGTTGCCGAGGTACAGTGGCTGATTGGCCTCCCTGCAGCTTAGTGTAAGGAGCATTCATGTTTCCCTGAGCTTGTTTTTGTGGGTGAAGATTAGTGGGAGATAGCCCTGGCCCATCGACCTATGTTCGTAGTTTACTTGTAGCTGACATCTGTCTACCAAGTGACCCATTCTTTGATATTAGTAACATTCCCTAAGGTCTGACTGCTGCCAACCTCCCTGTCCTCTGCCATTATAGCCAGGTTGAAACCCTCTTGGGTATTGCGGTGGAGTCCCATTTATGATTGGTGCCATTTGCACGCTCAAGGTCAACACAGCCCCTTTGAGGGAAGTCTTTTTTAATTTGTGTTGGACCAACTTAGCTGTGGCTCTCTGGACTTGTTGTTGTTTGGGAACCTTCCTAGTGGGTCATTGAGTGGTGGGTACATGTGACTGCCACTTCCTTGTGGTTGTTTTCTGCCTATTTTTCATGCACTATTCTCTATGATTGCAGCATGTTCTGATACTATAATCAGTGGCTGAAAGGGATCCATAAGCATGGAGAATGCACCTCATAGTGCCAGACAGACTCCTCTGCATCACTTCACAAGTGCACAGGGTTGCAATGGTGGAGACAGAGACTGAGTTGGGTGTCCCTAACGGTGCATGGGTTCTGGTTGTTAGAGCATTTGTCCCTGTTAGCCTTGGGCCTCTTTCCTGCCTTGTCCAAGTGTGGCCCAGCGGGCATGTGCATGGCGCAATCACAGGTCTCTTCCCCCGACATACTCTATTGGCTATCAAGGTCCCTGTCTTTTTAGCCATCTCAAGGTGGTGCGAGCAACATGCACTCTGCTGAGCAAGTTTGAATAACTCTAAAGAAAATTCTGTATATTCCAAAACCGCCTCAGCTAAGGGGGCCTGATTGTTAGGGGGTGGAGGTGCTTTAATGGCACAGCTCCCAGGGAAGGAGATACAGGGGAGGAGCAGGCCATAGTCCCGTTGTCAGAAAACTGGATGAACATTTTTAGTTTGTTCATCAGGTCTTGTCGTAGTACATTAGTTGGGGATGAGGGTAAATAAAATAGCTATCTTTCACTTTTCTCCTCATCTCTAGCTCAAGGGGTTTTGTGAAGAGGATCCCTGTCACCGCACCCGAAAACCCTTGTACAACAGCAGTGTTTTTTGATAAGGGGACTACCCCTTCCCGTAAGCATGACCTTGTCTCTTCTGTGTCTATAAGGAAACTGTATGGTGTATTGTTCACAAGTACTATGACTAATGATTCCTCCTCGGATTGGCAAACTACTCTGAAAGAAAAATAATATAATATTCTTGTTTATTTGTTTTTTTCTGTCCTTGTTTGGCCCTCACAGACCAGGATTGTTTAGTCTCTTTTATTTCTTATTTTCTAGTTTTATACAGACCTGCCGCTTTAGCAGTTTTTGCTCTGAAAGACTTTTAACACTCGAGAGGCACATTGGTGCCTCTATGCAGTCATGAGATGCCCGATATCACTCAGCTCTACCGCATTTCCATTATGGCCCTCATGTCCATTTGATTGTTGAAACGTTTTTCTTTATCGCCGCGCAACCCCGTAGCGCTAAGCCAAATGTCTAACACCTGCGAGACCGATTCTCACTTATCCTAATTTAGGATCAGGAGAGATTGTTTATATTCCATATTTATTTTTTCATGTTTCAGGCCTCCATTAAAATCAATTTTTTCCATCTCCATCTATCTATTTTGAATTCCTTTTGTTATGCCCTGCTATATGCCCCACCTTATCGAATTCAGCTAGCTTTTTTTTTGTGTTTGTATGCTCTGTCATTCTGTCTGATGAACACTGGATTTCTGCCCTAGTTCACTATCCTAAGGGGCCTATACCACATCTTTTCTTTGTGCACTCTGTATTCTTTGGATACATTCCATTAACCATCACTCATGTTTCACATAGGAATATACCTATGCATGTATGTATCGCTCAGAGCAGCTAGTGGTGGGACTATCTGCGTTTATTGTTTCTTGACTATTACATTCTTTCTTTTCGGTGTGCGCATTAGGTACCCATGTCCTTTTTTAAATACATTTCGTCATACTCTGACCACCGTGCCTTTCGACCATTATTCACTTGGACCATATAGATTGACTCATTAATTATTTGTATGTCTGCTGTAGATTCAAAAATTCCTTTAGACTATCATGTATTTTGTTTATTTCAGGCACGTGCTCTGGCCATTCTTCTTTTGATACTTACGCCCTGAGGAAGGTGAGACCTATACTTTGGTCGAACACCGAAACGCGCTTCGGCATTTACAGATTTCTGTGGACCCCCTCTGCTCATCAATCTTATTTTTCCATCTCTTCAAAGAGTTACTATTGCAATATTGGATCTAAGTGCACGTGTTATTTGATTATATTTTGTGGCCATTCTATTTATTACTTATTCTACATTTGTTGTTTGTTCCTCACTAAAAATATTCTATATCCCTACAAGTTACAAACAGTGATGCTATGTATGCTTATGAGGGAATATTGTCCATTTGCTTTTTTCAACTGTTAACTATGCACTACTGGATCCCTAAGCTCCAGGACATATGAGTATTTATGGGTATGTAACTTGATGTTTGAATGATTGAGGGTGTGTGATGTGGGATGTGCCTCATTTTTATAATTTTTTCACTTATTGAAACTTTTTATCTATTTATGAATTGAAAATAATAAGATAATGTTGATATGATTTGATATTTTCACATTGGTGTGTCCTTGTCAGTTGGCCAGTATTTAAGAGATGTATACAATTGTGACGTAATGAACATTATCATTTAAACAGGTTAGAGAATTTTTCTTTCAGAGTAGTTTGCTGATTTCCCCAGTTTCTCTACCTTTATCCTTTATACAGGGGCCCCCTCTTTTCTGAGTGGTTGTTCCTCCTCGGATTGGCCCAGGGTGGACAGTAGGGTGTGTTTGTGTTTTTGGGTGCCTCTTCTGCTTCGGTCATTGATTCCTGATTTTTCATCTTGGTTAACTGGGCTAACCCTGTAGCCTCATTCTCAATCTTGGATCCCAGCAATATCGGCTCCAGGACAAACATAATATTTTTTTTTTAAGAAAAGGGAATAACTTGAAAACCACTGGATCCTCTTGGCCAAACATAAGCTACACCTACTCTCTCAGTTCCAAATCTTTTTCACTTACATCCGAATTGCACCCTGTATTTCACCCATGGGCAAGCTCGCTTTCCGAGTCACACACAGCAGTTCAAGCCACCAACAGCTTTCACTCAAATACCAACCTTGTTAAGAAACCGGTGGCACTGAGAAAATCCTTTTAGACTAAAAAATATGATTGATGTGCCAATCCCGTATCGGTAACAAGACAAAATAAGAAATTAAAAATATAGAATTACCAAAATATCGAAGTCAAAATATAGAATGGACAAAAATATCTGATGGACAGAATATAGTGGTGAAAAATATCGAATTGAAGGTAAGCAATTTAATATCGAATAGTAATTTTTATCCCTACGCTATCCAATGCTTTCCCTACTGTTGTACTCTCTGAAGTGGGAATAGTAATTTTTACCCCTACGCTATCCATCGCTTTCCCTACTGGAGTGGTAATAGTAAATGTTATATTAATTATTTCATTAATTTTAATTACTTTTAAGACATTTAAAAAAATCGATATTTTGACTGAATATATTTTTTAAAACGATATTTTTGATTCGATGTTTTTGTACTTACCTGTTTGTAGATAGGAATTCGATATTTTTGCATTCTATATTTTTTCTTCGATATTTTGGTAATTCTATATTTGTGTATTCGATATTATGTCAGTGATCCACTGTATCACACCCAGGGCCCAAGCGTACCATTTGTGTCATGCCCAGTGGTCCAAGCGGTAAGGCCTCAACCCTGTATCACACCCAGGGGCCAAGCGTACCATCTGTGTCATGCTCAGTGGTTCAAGCGACAAAGAATATTCACCTTTCCTTGCGTGCTGACTTTTGAAAAAATGTTACCTGTGCGAGAACCCCTTCAAGGCCAGCTTGTGACTGCTCAGTTCGGACACATAAAATAGGTAATATGCCAGATTTATGTCGGTAGCAGGGCACACAGGTTACTCATTTTACCAATTGTTTGTGCTTCTTCCTAATTTGTCATGCACCAAATGCTGGGACTGGGACCATGATGTAGTCTCTTACCCTTTATGACAGTTGCTTAAGGACAGACCTCTGCCACGCAGATTCAGCAGAACTTTCAGTCAATTTGCATTGTCTGCTCATCTTCGGTGATGTGCAAATGTGAATCCATCCGGGTGGGGTCTCCTTCCTTCGGCTGCAGTTGGGTCTGAAGAAGCAATCAACTCTTATATAGACAAAAATGTTCCTCAAATCTGAAATTACCTTGAAACAACAAAAGACAAGAGGCGTTTGGCAAAAAAGGAAAAGTATGTTTAATTAAACACTTCAGCCAGGAGACAGCTACAAAAACTGGGTCTAAGGACTGTCTACATGTACAATTGATCTGAACTGTATTTTATACAGTTCATTGGGTATTATACAATGATTCCGATGATCCTTTTTAGGTAAGGAATGTGAACCGATATCTCTGGAGTCACAAATATGGCCTAATAAGAAACCCAGGTGGGCCAAAACCTTGCACAGACACAATAGGGTCAGTGGGTAACATATC
Source organism: Lissotriton vulgaris (assembly GCF_964263255.1). NCBI lineage: Eukaryota > Metazoa > Chordata > Amphibia > Caudata > Salamandridae > Lissotriton > Lissotriton vulgaris. The sequence goes on along the minus strand of NC_141696.1, from coordinate 40,646,312 downwards.
CAGATGTCTGGCATGAGGAGCATGTGATCACTGCATGTAGCTATTCGCCAAGGTAAGGGTCACAAATGAGGGGAGGTGTACGGACACTTTTAGGTCGGAGAAAGGGGTCCGCCAAGGGTGCATCCTGGCCCCCCCCCTTTTCACCATTTACATAAATGGGTTGGGAAAACATCTAGAGGAGGGGGGGGGGGTAGATGCTCCTCGTGTGGGAGGACTGCAGGTTCTGGCCATCCTATACGCGAACGATGCCGTACTGAATGCTCGTACAGGTATCGGTCTCCAGACACTATTGGATCGTTTTGGTTCCTTCATGGAAAACCTTGACCTGAAAGTAAACGCTAAAAAATCTCATTCTATGATAGTGGGTAAACAGAGAGGAAAGTTTTGATCTAAAACCTTCACATGTAAGGGCGAGGTGGTTTCCAGGGTTCCGGTCTTCCCTTACCAGGGGGTCCTCTTTGATGAAAGAGGGTCCTGGGCCCCCCAGATAAAGGTGAAGAGTCTATCCTTGGCTCGCTCGACATCTGCACTGTTGGGTTTTACAAAAAGGTTGGGGACTAGGCCGATGGAAGCGCTTTTAAAGGTTTATAACACCAAGTAAAGCGCCAGGTATTGATGGTATACCTGCAGATCTTTATTTAAATGACCAGAACTCTTGGGGTTGCTATATACTTCGTCTGGCCAACCTGATCGCTAGGGGAGCCCCAATACCGATATCTTGGAATGGGGCGGAGATTATACCCATTCTTAAAAAAGGAGACAAGTCGCTGCCAGGTAACTATCGTCCAATCAGCCTGATAGACACTTCCCAAAAAATATTTGGTAGGCTGGTTTTAAATAAAAGCCTTGACTGGGAATGTAACAATAAGATCTTATCCCATTTACAAGCAGGGTTCAGAACTTCAATCAGCAATGTGGACCAGGTGCTGCATTTTGTCATGCTGTACTGGAAGACCGTGCTGATTGGACGTGCAAGTTTATATGCTGCTTTTATTGATCTTAAAGCGGCATTTGACCTGGTTCCCCGCCCCACCTTATGGAGTGTCCTTAGTGACATGGGACTGCCACTGCCCCTTTTATCGTTGGTTAAAAAACTCCACGAACATAATTATGCACAGATTAGGTGGGGGAGCCCCGGGAATGTCACGCCACAATTCCCAGTGGAAACTGGAGTACGCCAGGGCTGTGTCCTGGCGCCAACGCTCTTTTCCTTATACATTAATGACGTGGCAAAGATTTTAATTAACTCTAGCATTGACGCCCCGATCATTGCAGGAGCAAAAGTTCCGATCTTAATGTTTGCCGACGATTGTCTCTTAGTATCAAAAACTCCTAGCGGGCTTCAAAAGGGCCTGAAGGTCTTTGAAGATTTTTGTACCGCACGGGGTTTAGAAGTAAACGCACAGAAATCAAAGTTTATGACTTTTAATGCTTCTAAATCTTTTAAGGGCACAGTGAATATGAATCAGCGTCCACTGAAAAGAGTCCAAGCTTTTACCTATTTGGGTGTTTGTATAGACCGTAATTTGTCCTGGAAAGATCATATTGAATTGGCCACCTTAAGACACAGACAGTTAACTGGAGCCTTGACCACAGAACATCAGAAGTCATTTACTAAGCCAATAGCTCCGGTACTGGGGGTTTACAATGGCAAAGTAGTCAGCTCGGCCTTGTACGGAGTCGAAATTTGGGGATGTGAAAGTCTGAGAGGGATGTCAACCTCTGAAAATTCCTTTTTAAGGAATTTAATAAAATTACCGCAGAGTACCCCCATGAAACCCCTCTACTATGATCTAGGGTTATCCCCAATAGCGCTCATAGCATCCTTTCGACCTGTTTTATACTGGAGGAGAGTCTGGACTACACCAGAATTAGAAATCTTCGCAAGGGGCCTGCTCGATATTATTAGTAGTGACACCTTTCACAAGGTCAAGTGGTTAAATCACATTCGGGGCCTCCTAACTAGTATGGGTCTAGGGAACCTGTGGGATGACCCCACAAATTCAAGGTTCCCATCAAAAAAGATTCTAAAGACTCTTTACTGGCAATTTGTGGCCTCAAGGACTTTTAGGTCTGTTGACCCTGGGTCATTGACCGGAATGTTTTTTGATATTAAGGATGTCCCAAAACTGGAAGCCTTTTGGGACACTATTTTAAAACCTCTGGATCGTAAATTATATTTTCAGTTGAGGGTTGGGAGCCTCCCGGTTGGGGCATTCACTAGTAGATGGTCTTCTGGGGCCAAGGATGATTGTCCGGTATGCTTGGCTCACCCTGAGACCATTGGTCACCTGCTATTCGAATGCCCAGTGTACAGTGAGCCAAGGAGAGCGTGGCTCCGCCCAATGTGCAGGTTAATGAGTCCCGTTAGTGGGACTATGGCAGTTCGCATCATCCGATCCTGTACAGATATGATAGTTTGCATAGCTGTGGCAAAATATTTGGGCTGGGCTTGGGCTATCAGAAGTAGAATGCTCAAAGTTTAAAATGTAAAATGTATTCACATTACCGAAACCACATTTTAATGATCATTTATTTATTATAGTCATTTGATGAATTTATGGTTTTCTGTGTACATATTTGTATATTCCAATGAAAAACTTTCTTTACTATGTTTTAACTTGGTAATCTTATATCTCATAAACTTTATATGTATGTACTGTTTGCTTTTATGACAATCGTCGAATAAAGCTTGTCTGAACTGAACTGAACATAACACCAAGTGTATTCCCATTGCCACCTATGGGGCCGCCTTGTGGGGCTACGCTACCCATGACAAAATCCAAAGGGTAGAAAATGGGATAATCAGACAATTGCTCTCAGTCCCCAAATCGACCCCCACCTTTTCTATCCACGAGGAAGTGGGTTTGCCTTACATTGCAGACTAGTTGAACCTGGCACCCCTCTTATTCTGGGCAAAGACATGGCTTAATCCAGAGTTAACCTTGAACCATCTTATTCTGGAGGATGTCACTTCCTTGGACCATGCCATGAAAATACCTTGGTTGAAGTATTTATAAAACACATTTTCTGCTCTAGGTAGACCAGAACCTTTTTTATCTCCATCTAATATCAGGAGAGAAGATGTAAAATGGATCAAGGTCCATTTTATAGAGAGAGTCCGTCTTATTAGAGAGGAGAAGGAAATAACGAAACCATCTGTAAGAGCACACTCCATGTTAATCACCACTCCCACCCTGGAACCATACCTGAAATTTGTTACAAGACTTCTTCATAGACTCCTATTAGCAAGATTCAGGTTTAATCTGAATCAATTCTCCTTAGGTTGTTACCCATCATGGGACAATTCAGAAGATGCCCCTCCTTGTGAGTGTGATAATTTTTCAAAGCAAGATACCATGCATTTTATGATGTTTTGTGGGTTTTATACTGCCGCTAGGAAAAAACATCTCTTACCTGATTTGAGGGAGGCTGGCTTTATTCAAGTCAGACCCGCATTCATCTACCTCCAGATGTTGGGCAATATTTACATTACTTTTAGCGTTGCCAGCTTTCTAGCGGAAGCTTTTAGAACTAGGAATAAACGTGTACCACTGAACATTTTATTGTAAATATGGTATTGTTTTAACAGATTCTAACTCTATGTGCCAAACAAGATGTAGTACAGTTTAATCACGGCCTGCACTGATTTTGTACATAAATGAACTGTGATTTTAATGTATATGTATTGTATGTGCCTTTTATGATTTTTTTAAAATCGAATATAGTTTGCTTTGACTTTGACACTGCATGTACTGTGCATGCTGTGTCCTGACTGGCTGTGTGCTCCTAACTTCATGTGACTTCTGACTTTATGGTGTTTTGGGTATACACATACCTCTCTAGCCTTGTCTGCTTTATTGGAGCCATGAGGTCCAAAACAGACCCCTGCAGTAGACAAATTAGTCCACTGAGCCACCAGACCCAGCTAATCTATTTGTAACTTTATCTCCTTGAAGAGATACTACTAGTCTGATTTCAACCGTATGTATTTAATTGTGATGCTCACACATTAGGTGTGCGTATGTTCTTTATTATATTATTTCTTTACTATAGGATTGTTTTTCTCACGGAGTAGTATGCATGGGGCTGATCCCCATGTGGTCCTGAAGAAGAGGTTTAGGGGACACCTCAAAACCTGTAGACCAAATACGAGGGATAGTATACACATAACAGTTACACTTTCACCCTACTATTAACCCCATACCAACTAGGAGCAGGAATACATTATTCGCTCACTAGCGAGGTATTTTTAGCATCACCATCACCACTCTCCCAAAACTGCACTACACATTTTTTCACAAAAGGTGCTCCTAGGGGGGGGGGGAGTGGCACTTATCCTACCTTTATCCTGGCTCCCTCGGATCGCTGATTAGTCCTGGAGGGAGCATCTTGATGCAGAGTACCATTGTGGGCAGCCTGGTGAGTGGCTGTGGTATTGGGATCGGCTGGGAGCCGGTGCCGCCTAGTCCACGAGGCGTGGCCTGTGCCTTGCCGCGGAGCAGGGGTGTGGAGTTTGGTGCACCCCGGTGGCAGTGCTTATTGTGCGGCCACCCTTGGAAGCCTGCGGTGGCGGCTGGCGGCTCATCTGTCGTGGGGTGAATCGGCCTTGGAACCTTGCCGGAGATCGCTGGTGAGGAGCTGGGAGGTGGGGGTCCCCCGTTCTGCTGTGTGGCTTGGTGGCCCCCGTGCGCCCGGGGTGAGGCCTGGTCCTGGGTCCCTGGGCATGGGATTGCGGACCTTCCCGGCCAGTGGACAGTTGGTGGGCGGCTGCTACGGTGAAGATCTCGAGCACGGCCCTCCCCCTCGGGCTGACTTTTGTGCCAGGGGACCGGCGGCTGCATCGGGCCTTGTGGGGAGGGTAGGGGGTCCCTCCTCCTCGATCCCGGGGGCCCTAAGTTGGGGATGGTGACTGGTCCGAGGCCAGACCGGAGATCTGAGTTGTTGGACAATAGCTGCAGTTGAGCACGTATGCGGGCCCCCCCCCCTCGGGCTGCTGTTGGTGCCCAGGGACCGGCAGCTATGTCGGGCCACGTGTGGGGGCAGGGGGAGTCTGGTGAGTGCAGCCTGGTCCCTCCTTGAACCCCAGGGGACCTGGACTGGTGGCGGAGGCTAGGTACTGTGGTGGCCCTGGTCCTTGGGACCCTTGGTCTGGAGTGGCGGTGGGCCTGGCTGGTTACATGACCTTTGGAGGCGCTCCGTTGTGGTCCAGTGCCGGGTGAGGGGCCGGGAGAGATGTTGCAGCTGTCGGGAGAGGACGCTGGATAGCTGCTGATCTTGGCGGCTGCTTGGGTGCCCGGGCATATATGTAGGCCGGTGGGCCTAACTTAGTGGAGACCCCCGCTCTGACGGTGGTGGCGGGGCCTGTGATCGGCGGCCACATCGGGTTGCGGCCCCCCGGAAGGACGCATGAGGAGACTGTACTGCGCTGCATTATCAGCCCTGGGTGTGGGGTTGCCGGCAGGCCCTTGCCGCTTTTGTGAGCTGCGACGTTGGCGGGCAGGTCGGCGGGGGGTCCACAGACTGGTCGGGCCCCCCTGGTGGTGGATTACAGGCCCCGGCTCGGGGGTGCCTTTCCTCCTTCTGTTCTACCTTCGCTTCTTCCCTTGGGATTGGGCCCAGTGACGGGGCTGCCTGCAGCGTGCCAGAGCAGGGGTGGACCCAGTGCGTGTGCCTAGCCTAGCCATACCTGAGCTTGCCAAGGGTCCCTGACAGGCCATCATGACAAGAGACAAGGGTGGCAGTGGTTCCACGAAGCACGGTCCCATAGATAAGTTCACTGGCCCGGGAGCGACGGGCGGTGTGCCCGGGGGTCCCCAGGAGGCTGTGCCTGACAACGCGGCCCTGATGGTGCCAATCACCCAATCCAGGGACATGCTGGATGCCAAAACTGGTGCGGTGGGCGCAGATATTATGCTACTACATCAAGATCTACAGAATGCGGTGTCCCGCATCACAGAGGCCGAGACACGCATCTCGGGAGTGGAGGATGATGACTCAGTCCTCAAGCAGAAGGTGGCAAGCATGGAAAGCATCTAGAAGGGTCTGGCGCTCCGGGTTGAGGATGTGGAGGGAGGGGCAAGGTGGTACAACCTGCATTTTTTTTGATTTCCGGAGGGGTGCGAGAACGGAAATATGAAGCGCTTCCTCACACAATGGCTGGAAAGCTGGCTCCCTCCCAATGCGCTGTCCCTATGCGCTGTACCTATGCGCTGACCCGATGCTTTGTCGTGGAATGGGCCCACAGGGCGCTCACTCAGAAACCGCCAGTGGGGGGCTCACCCAAGACCAGTGATTGCGAGGTTGCTGAATTACCTTGACCGTGACACTGTGCTGAAGCATGCCCGCAACAAAGAACCCTTGCTATATGACAACCATCGCATCCTGGTTTTCCCAGACTATACCAGACTTGTGCAGCAGCAAGGCCAATCGTTCATGGCGGCAAAGGCCAGATTGAGGGAACTCAAGCTCCCCTATGCCTTGCTGTTCCCGGCTCGCCTGGGCGTTGTATTTTAATCCTGCACCCATTTCTTTGACTCCCTGAAGGAGGTCTTCAAGTGGACTGATGAGACTGTGCGGGTGCAGGAACATACGCCTCCTGGGCTGTAATCTGATTCATCCCTGAGTGAGGGGCCATTGAAGAATCCCTGTGGACAGCACCAGAGGGGGCAAAGATGATCACGGTCCCAAAGGCATTCTGTGTCTTGCGGAGCCTCCTCCCGGGGGGATCCGGCTTCCCAGCACCAGACCGTGGATCCTTGATTCTTGAGCATTGGAAGGCGCTGAGATGCTTACCCAATTGGACTGTGTGATTGATTAAGCTGTGCTATTTTGAGGGAGCCCTTAGAAGGGCTGAACCCCCACCTGTCTAGTGTGTGTGGGGTGTGTGCCTGGGGGTCTTGGGTTGTGAGTTGGGGGTCCATTGGTGGGTGCAAAATGTGCCCCCCGTTGGGGGTGTGGTGCTGACCCCGCCGCAACAGGTACTTCAGCATTTTTGAGGTATGGGGTTTCTTGTGGGAATGGGGTTTGGTTGTGGGTTTGGGTTGCGCTTTTACACTGGCCACACCACTATATGCGCGCATGCTGCCGGGTCCTCCTGTCCAAGATACACCATGCTTGATGCCTGATGGCTAGTGGGGCTGTAGATGTTCGGGTGCATGCGGGCACTCTCCGTGTAGTGAGTTGGAACGTGCATGGGGCTTTAGATAAAATTAAGGGAGGGGCTGTCCTGTGCAAGGCCAAGAGAGCCGGAGCTGATGTCCTCCTTTTGCAGGAGACCCATTTGATGGGTTCTAAGGTCCTTTGCCTGCAGCGGCATGGCTTCCAGCAGGTCTTCCACGCTGGGTTTATGCAAGGTTCTCGGGGGCGGTCTTAATTCACTGCAGGGTCCCATATGTGCATGCGCAGCAATGGTTGGATCTGCAGGGGTGATATGTATTTCTTCGTGGCATTATTGGGGAGGATCCCATCGTGTTGGGATGTGTGTATGCCCCTCCCCCTTTACAGTGGTCCTTAGTTGAACGGCTCCTCTCCATGTGGGCAGATATACCAGACGTGTCCTCAGTTGTGGATGGAGATTGAATGATGTTATGGATGTGGGTAGAGACATAAGTAGGACGGGCGGGGGCCCGGGTGGCACGCATCCCATGAAATTGCACTCCCTGGTTACTGGCCTGGATTGGGTGGACACCTGGCGACACATGCATGAAGACAAGAGGGAGTTTACCTACCTCTCGGTGGTACATAAATCATTCTCTAGGTTAGACTATATTTTTGTCCCCTGGGCGACGGTGACGAGTGTGGTGTCTGCTGTCGGACCACTGTCCGGTGTTTCTGGAGTTGCGGCTGGGCAGGTGGCGGCAGCCCTTTCGCTGGCGCCTAGCGGTATGGCATTTGCAGAATGCCGACTACGAGAAGCACATGCGGGAGGCAACTGCAGACTATTTTGTCGCCAATGTAGGCTTGTTTTCCAGCGCGGTAACACTCTGGTAGGAACTGAAGCCCACTGTACGAGAGGTGGACATAGCATGGTGTATGGCGGCCCGTAGAAAACGTCGGGATGAGTTGGTCAGGGCGGAGGCAGAGGTGGAGGCCCTTGAGCATCAGAGCGGGGGGGGCGAGAGTTGGTCTGGTGGTGCGTCAGCTGCTGCAGGCACAGCAGTCGTACGTCTCTCTCCTAATGGGTGAGGCCCGTCATCGGCTCTGCCAGGGTGTTTTTCATCTGCAGGCCCTTCCAGGGGTGCTCGATGAGAGTGGGGCACCGATAACAGACCCCAGGACCATAGCGGAGAGCTTTGCCGCCTACTATGTGGATCTCTATGCTCCGCCGGAGTGTCTACACAAGGCTACGGTGGACACATTTATTGCAGGTCTCCCGACCAAAGCGGTGTCCGATGATACGCGCCAATGGCTGGAGCTCCCCCTATCGGGGGAGGAAGTGGGAAAGGCCCTGGGACAACTTAATACCGGGAAGGCCCCGGGACCCAATGGGTTCCCCGCTGAGTTCCATCATCTGTACAATTTACAGCTGCTCTCATACTATCGGGCAGCGGTAGAGGAGGCCAGGGAAACCGGTCCGCTTCCCCGGGACTGGTGACATGCGGAAGTGGTGGTGTTTCATAAGCCGGTTCAGCCTCTGGAGCAACACGCCTCTTACCGCCCCATTTCTCTTCTCAATGTGGAGGCAAAAGTCTTAGTCAAGGCTCTGGCCAATCGCCTCCTGCCTTATATCTCAGCTTTGGTCCACCCAGACCAGGCCGGGTTCATGCCTCAGAGGGCTACGCGGCACAACATACGGCGGGCCCACGTAGCATTGGCAGCAGTCCGACAGGCAGGGGTACCAGCTGCGCTCCTCCTGGCAGACATGGACAGAGCGTTCGACTACCTGAGCTGGGTCTACCTGTTTGCCCACCTTCTTAGGCTTAATCTTGGCCCCCGGTTTCTGTTGTATGTGAGGATACTATATACCGAATTGACAGTGTTGGTCCGTCTGGCGGGTGCAGTGACATCTGGCTTCCCAATCTATTGAGGCACCAGGCAGGGGTGCCCCCTGTCGCCTTATTTATTTGCCCTAGCTATGGAGCTGCTTGCCGCCTGGGTGCAAATTGATGAACAGTTGGAGTGGTTTGAGTGGGCTACTGGTCTTTCAGATAATATCGCATTGTACGCAGACGATGTCCTTTTCTTTCTAACGGCATTGGATAGGCCAGGGCCGTGGATCCTGGAGATCATGTGAATATTTTGTGAGGCATCTGGGCTGTGCATGAACACTCGTAAGTCTACACTATGGGTACTGGGGTCTCGGGATGGAGTGGGTGCATGGGCGTCTGTGCTGCAGGTGGAGGTGGGTGGCCTCAAATATCTGGGCGTCTTCCTCTCAGACGTGCCGGCTGTGTCATGGGAGCGTCATGTGGTTCCAGTTTGGGAGCACGTGCAGGCGGATATCAAAACCTGGTCCCGTATGCCACTAACGATGTATGACCGGTCGACAATATTCAAGATGGTCGCACTCCCCCGTCTGCTGTACAAGTTGCAGAACCACCCATACCCAATCACGCCCCGGTGGTTCCGGCTGGTAAATTCGGCACTGGGGCAGTTTCTCTAGGGGGAGGAGCTGTGCGTGACACATTGCGTAGTACTTTCGCTCTACTTACTGTGGAGGTCTAGAAACCTCAGGTATTCTTTCATATTATCAGGCCTCGCACCTGTTGGTCCTCAATAAGTGGTGGTATGGGGACAGGGGGAACGGGCCTATGCTGTGGAACGGTACATGATGGGGCAGTCCGCTCTCCATACGATAATCTATTCAGCTGCTTTACATGGTGCATTGCCGCAGGCGACAAAAGTAGTCATCCAAATTTGGCAGCAATCTCTGAGGCGCATGAGGTGGTGGAATACACTAACGGAAGAAACCCCCCTGTGGAATAATGGGCGCCTGCCTTACCTGATGGCCCTATAGGGCTTTCGGGGATGGGATGCCATTGGCATATCCATATTGGGTGATGTGGTGTGCATGGCTCCCTCAAATCATTTCGAGATCTACAAGTGGAATTTAGCATGTCCCAATCACAATTCATCCGGTACCTCCAGTTCCGACATGCGCTTACCCCCAGTCTGGATGGCCTTGACTCTATCCCTGAGTTTAGCCCACTGGAAGCGAAAGTATTTATGGGTGACCTGGAGACCAAAAAGATATCGCGGACATACCAGACCCTGGTCACCCACAGTGCGTCCCCACTGGAGAAGTTACAGGGGGCGTGGGAAGAGGATGTGGGGGTCTTGGAGGAAGAAGACTGGAGGGATGCCTTAGCCGCACCTCCGGGGGCAGCCATAGCAATGCGTCTGTGCCTCATTCAATTTAAATACCTTCACCGGGTTTATTTTACTCGGGTACGGTTGTACGGGACTGGTTGCATCCCTGGAATGCCTCCGGTGCGGTGGGGCAGAAGCACATTCCTGCATACATTCTGGCAATGTTTGTCGCTAGACCGTTTTTAAAGGGGGATATTCGCCTGCCTCTCTGAGGTTCTGGGGTGGTCGCTTCCACGTACACCACAGTTTGCCCTGTTGCATGTGATGGAAGGGATTGGGGGCAATATCTATAAATGGCACCTGTTACAGTTGTGCCTCTCATTGGCGAAACGTGATATTGCTAAGATGTGGAATGAAGGGTGGGCCCCCTCGGTGGCCGCCTGGAAAAACGGCCTTGACTTCTGCATGGGGTTGGAGCAGCCCATCTTTGTGGCCCGGGGATTACCGTGTAAGCATTATAAAATTTGGAAGGGGTGGGCTGACTATAGGAGCTTGTGGTTGGAGCCTCTAATTGAACCAGATGATATCCCAGTGGAATGAGTGCAGGGACAGGGTCGTTGACGTTAGGCTTTATTGCTGTGGAGGGTGCAGGGCAGTACCTTTTTTCTCTGGGGGCTGATGTCATTGGGCTAGCGAGGTGAGGCGGAGCTGACTAAGAGCCCGTTCGCTACTTAACCCCGAGGTCAGTCAACACGCACAGCTGACGCGGGCTCTATCTAAAACAGCAGCGCGACCTGCGTTGTGTAAATAGAATGTGTCTTGTGCTCTGATGATTTTAAAACTCGCACTGTTTTTAAAAGCTAATTTCTGGGCACTTACTGGCACTTGTATCCTTCTCCTCTGCTACCCCCGTCCACCGCAAGCATTAGGCTTGATTGCTGTGGAGGGTGCAGGGCGGTAACTTTTTTCTCTGGGGGCTGATGTCATTGGGCTAGCGTGGTGTGGCGGTGCTCGGACGGTCATCTGACTTATAGCCCATCCCTACTTTTAGCCAATGTCATGCAGTATGCGCAGCGGACGTGCGCAGCGGTCGCGCCGTCGTCACGCCGGGCGCGAGCCAAAAACCAGACCGTCTGTGCCCGTCCGGGCCCAGACGGGGCAAGGGGCCAAGACCCCTGCTCCAACTGTCCCAATTCCTCAGGTATTTACATCCGAACAATTAATGATCTTGCGCCCCCTAAACAAAAAGGATGTACTACACTTAAAGCCCACTTGGCAAATAGCGCAAGTTGTCCAAATTGCAAACTATCACTCCTAAATGTCCAACCATACCATCCTATTGGTACAAATCAGACATTACATGATCCCCATAATGTCCGTACTGCCAATAATTTTCGGTTTTACAGTTTAAATTGTCGCTCTCTGACAAAACACAAACTGGATATTTTTAACCTTCTTCTTTGGGACGAGCAGCCTGATGCTCTTTTTCAGACAGAAACATGGCTACACTATAGCGCTGGCCCTGATATTGCTACAGCGCTTCCTACTAACTACACCATCGTACGGAGGGAGAGAGCCACGAAAACAGGAGGTGGTATAGCTATCATCTTTAAAAATTACCTGAAATGTAGTTTTGACCCTGCAAATATCCTTGACTGTGAAGCAGCTACTTTCCAATTAACATTAACACCAAATTTCACCTTATCTGGCATGTTGATTTACAGGCCTCCAGGAAATTCTACCCAATGGGCTAACACCCTAGCAAATTATGTTACCCCACTTCACCTGGGCTCAAAAAACTTTTCTCTTATAGGGGATTTTAATCTTCACTTAGAAGACCCTTCAAATATCACTTGCACTAATTTGATCGATGATCTGTCTGCCATGAATATTAAGCTTCTTAATTCCGGCCCCACTCATAAAGCGGGACACTTATTGGACCCTATTTTTTCTAGTATAACAGAACTGGTATGTCACTCCGCAACTTCTTTATGCTGGTCCGATAATTTTTTATCAAAATTTACTCTCGAATTACCTGCCCCATCAGCATCTCTTCTTTTTTCAAAAACTGTATTTAGGAAAAACTGGAAAAAGCTGGATCTCTTAGACTTCAATAAAGCACTTTATGTTAATCCTCCCCCTAAATGGCCTAAATATGGACAGTGCAGCTAAGGCCACTCAAATCTGGCTTTCTGACGCCGCTGATTCATGCCTGCCCACACCACTCATAAGATTCAAAAGCCATCGTCCCCCTGCCCCTTGGTACAATGACGTACTAAAAATTGAAAAAATCTAAGTGCAAAGCACTGGAGAGACAATGGGAGACAAACTACGCACCGGAGAAGAAGGCTATATATATCAAAGCAAGAAATATTTATCACACTTCTTGCATGAAAACAAAAGCCTTGTATGTCTCCAAAACTATACAAGCAGCAACCAATAAATCCAAAACATTGTTTAATATGGTCAAGGAATTAGCAGGTTCTCAAACAGTTGCATCTCCCCACCCTCTTAACGAACAACAGTGCGATAATCTCGCTAAATTTTTTGTTGGGAAAATTGGCAAGTTAATCAAGGAAATGAATATCTCAAATCCTGTAACCACTGACCAAGAAGCAACGGAAAACGTACCTGCTCCTATTGGCACCTTAGACTGTTGGCCTCCAATCAAAATGGAGGAGTTTAAAACTATTCTCAATAGTATTAAATCAGGATCACCCATGGATCTAGTACCAATTCATTTCCTAAAACAATTGGATTCTTCCCATTTGGAAGTAATCCTTGATACCCTTAACACTTCCTTCCTACAATCCACGGTACCCGCTCTTTGGAAGCAAGCAGTGGTGAACCCTTTACTAAAAAAACCAATGGCCGACCCGAGGTACTATCTAACTACAGACCCATCTCTCTCTTACCAGTGTTTTCAAAAATCTTAGAAAGACATGTCCATTCCCTGTTAACAGACTTTACAGAAACTAATAATTGTCCTCACTCCTCCCAATCTGGTTTTAGAGCAGGCTACTCCACTGAAACAGCACTTTTAGGAGTTACCGAAAAGATCCGTAAGCTCCTGGACGATGGCCAAACAGTTGCCCTCATTCTATTGGACCTTAGTGCGGCCTTCGATACCATCTCGCACAAAAAGGCTGATTAACATCTTGAAAAATACTGGTGTATGTGGCACAGCTCTTAAATGGATTGGCTCCTTCCTGGAAAATTGCACTTTCCAAATTATGTCAGCATCTGCCTGTTCGAAAAACTTTATTGCACCACATGGAGTACACCAGGGTTCTATTCTTAGCCCCCTGTTTTTTAATCTTTATGTCAAACCCTTAGCAGACATAGCTGACAAAGCAGGTCTTACCCTTATGACCTATGCAGATGATTCCCAAATCATCTTCTCTCTCTCTCTGATTCCAGTTAATTTGCTCCCTCTAACCTCAAACTGGGTCTTACTGATATTTTTGACTGGATGACTGCTAACCAGTTAAAACTAAATGGAGATAAGACAGAGGTTCTTGTCTTAGGACAAAATAAAGATCTCTTGAACTCTTCCCATTGGCCTACCCAAATGGGAAATCTTCCAGTTCTGACTAGTCATGTGCGTAACCTTGGTATGATTGTGGAAAGTACTTTATCTATGAACCAACAAACTGGCAAAGTAGCAGCCCTGTGTTTCACTATTTTAAAATGGCTGAAAATAATTCTGTGGATGCTAACTGTTTCTACCCAAAAGACCATAGTCAATGCTTCATAACATCTCGACTTGACTACGGAAACATCTTATATCTTGGGTCAAACAAGGCCGTGGTACGTAGATTGCAGTTGATACAAAACTCTGCGGCCAGACTGCTTTGCAAGGTTCCCAAAACAGCTAGCATCTCTGGCCATCTACGGGACCTACACTGGCTCAGGGTGGAGAATCGCATCATATTCAAAGCCCTGAGCTACATGTTTAAGATAAAAGCTGGTACCGCTCCCAAATACCTCCAAGCACTAGTGCATCCTTATGTACCTACACGTCATCTAAGATCCCAAACTGCAGCTAAGTTCTGTGTGCCGAGGTTTAAACTTTCTAGAGTAGGTGGGAGATCTTTTTCATACTTAGGTCCTTCCATTTGGAATACACTTCCCACCTTCCTACGGAAAGAAACCAACTATGTGCGTTTCCGAAAAAACGTCAAGACATGGCTATTTGACCAATAAAATCTACTTTCAGGTTGTTGTTCTGCTGTTTTGCTCCATCTTGGCGCCGGGAAACCCTTTTTGGGTAGCTGTGCAAACTTAACAAATAAAATAAAAAATAAAATAAATTGGGCCTGGTGCTGGGGGGTAGTCGGGGGTGTATGTGTGTTCGGGTCGGCTGGTCTCGGTGGTGGTTGCGCAACTCAGGGGGTAGGGGGAGGGGGAAAGGGGAAACAGCTGGGGCAAGTGGGGCTGTTATCCTAAATGATTCTCATTGTCAAATATGCTGGTTGCTTTGTTTTCCAAAAAAGTAAATTGCTGCCTTGTAAATGTGTAACGAGATACTGAAGTGATCACTGGATTACAGAGCCATGCGCCTACTGTGCAAATTGACGAATAAAGTTTGTTTTAAAAAAAATAAAAGTGCTTCTGGGTAGTTTCGCAAGTTGCAGCACAACCCCAGACAGTAACTGTCTGGGATGGCCCCAATGATGAAGCAGGTCACCCTTTACTATACCTGCAGGTCTAGTAACTTCAATAATCTACTCGACCTATCTTTAATGACTAAGCATGGGCGGAAAATCCGTTACGCTTGCGGATTTTGCGGATTTTCTGTAAATTCGCAATCCGCGAGATTTGCGAATTTCCCGCAAAATCCGCAAATTCGCACGCACCAGATTTTTTTTTTCTTGGTGATACAATTTTGCGGCGCGCGTTTATCATCGTTTGCCGAGTTGTTTTTCTCGATATTTTGCGAGTGCTGCGCCATTTTGGATCTTGCTGCGGGATCCCGCGGGAATTTGGCAAGCGCGATTACGTAATCGCGGCTTGCCAACTTTTGCAGCGAGCGTTGGTCAACGCGAGTACGCCGAGATCACGTCTCGTGGTACTTCGCAATTGCGAGCTTTGAGATGCGGGGAGCAGCAACAATCTCGCACACGCGAAAATATAAAATTTGCAATTCTGCACAAGAAATCCACCAGCAAGCAGCATAAACCTTCTTGAAATGATGATTTTTATCTGAATAACTCCTTAGGTTGACATTTGCCTGCACTTTTTTTGCGTGGAGTCCATTTTGGGGAGAGGGGGAGGGGGGTGGGAGGAAGGAAGTGCCCCACAGTCTTCAACTTCCTGTTCCTGTCCAGCAGGCTCCTCCCAGTGCTTTGTCCATCTCCTGGTCACTTTTCATTTGGATCTGGAGCTGGAAGGATTTCTTTGTGTGGATGCTGCTGGATATTTGGATTTGAGGCCTTTTTGACTTTCTTTGGATCACTTTTGGATTAGAAATTTTACAAGTAAGTTTGTTTGGGGCATTACAGTTGCTGCAACTACAATTTTGGAATTTTCGATTTTTGGGCTGCTTTGGGGCCTTTTGCCCAGGGGTACTCAGTGGTGGGTGGACTGAGTCTTTCTGTGGGGTGTCTTGAACTTAAACATCATGGAGGGCATGGATGGATTGGGATTGTGCTGATTTTTCAGTTATTTTCGTTTTTTGGGGCTGTACTTGTGGCCTTTTCACCAGGGGTATTGAGTCTTGCATGGGCCTAGTCTTTTCTGTGGGGTGTATTGAACTTAAACATCATGGAGGGCATGGATGGAATGGGATGGTGCTGATTTTTCAGTGTTTTTCGATTTTTGGGGGTGTTCATGGGGAGGGACAGGCCATGTGGCTTGGGGCCATTTTGAGTGCTGCTACAGGCCCCGGCCATGTGCTGGGAGGCAAGTGGCCATTTTGAATGCAGGCATTGTTGTTAGGCCTGCAACCATTTTGCCTACTTTTCAACCTTTATGCCCAGGGGTAGTGAGTCTTGCATGGGCCTAGTCTTTCTGTGGGGTGTCTTGAACTTAAACATCATGGAGGGCATGGATGGAATGGGATTGTGCTGATTTTTCAGTGATTTTCGTTTTTTAGGGCTGTACTTGTGGCCTTTTCACCAGGGGTATTGAGTCTTGCATGGGCCTAGTCTTTCTGTGGGGTGTCTTGAACTTAAACATCATGGAGGGCATGGATGGAATGGGATTGTGCTGATTTTGCAGTGTTTTTCGATTTTTGGGGGTGTTCATGGGGAGGGACAGGCCATGTGGCTGGGGGCCACTTTGAGTGCTGCTACAGGCCCTGGCCATGTGCAGGGAGGCAAGTGGCCATTTTGAATGTAGGCATTATTGTTAGGCCTGCAACCATTTTGCCTACTTTTCAACCTTTATGCCCAGGGGTAGTGAGTCTTGCATGGGCCTAGTCTTTCTGTGGGTTGTCTTGAATTTAACATCATGGAGGGCATGGATGTAATGGGATTGTGCTGATTTTTCAGTGATTTTCGTTTTTGTGGGCTGTACTTGTGGCCTTTTCACCAGGGGTATTGAGTCTAGCATGGGCCTAGTCTTTTTGTGGGGTGTCTTGAATTTAAACATCATGGAGGGCATGGATGGAATGGGATTGTGCTGATTTTTCAGTGATTTTCGTTTTTGGGGGCTGTACTTGTGGCCTTTTCACCAGGGGTATTTGAGTCTAGCATGGGCCTAGTCTTTTTGTGGGGTGTCTTGAACTTAAACATCATGGAGGGCATGGATGGAATGGGATTGTGCTGATTTTGCAGTGTTTTTCGATTTTTGGGGGTGTTCATGGGGAGGGACAGGCCATGTGGCTGGGGGCCATTTTGAGTGCTGCTACAGGCCCTGGCCATGTGCTGGGAGGCAAGTGGCCATTTTGAATGCAGGCATTGTTGTTAGGCCTGCAACCATTTTGCCTACTTTTCAACCTTTATGCACAGGGGTAGTGAGTCTTGCATGGGCCTAGTCTTTCTGTGGGGTGTCTTGAACTTAAACATCATTAAGGGCATGGATGGAATGGGATTGTGCTGATTTTTCAGTTATTTTCGTTTTTTGGGGCTGTACTTGTGGCCTTTTCACCAGGGGTATTGAGTCTTGCATGGGCCTAGTCTTTCTGTGGGGTGTCTTGAACTTAAACATCATGGAGGGCATGGATGGAATGGGATTGTGCTGATTTTTTAGTGTTTTTCTATTTTTGGGGGTGTTCATGGGGAGGGACAGGCCATGTGGCTGGGGGCCATTTTGAGTGCTGCTACAGGCCCCGGCCATGTGCTGGGAGGCAAGTGGCCATTTTGATTGCAGGCATTGTTGTTAGGCCTGCAACAATTTTGCCTACTTTTCAACCTTTATGCCCAGGGGTAATGTGTCTTGCATGGGCCTAGTCTTTCTGTGGGGTGTCTTGAACTTAAACATCATGGAGGGCATGGATGGAATGGGATTGTGCTGATTTTTCAGTGATTTTCGTTTTTGGGGGCTGTACTTGTGGCCTTTTCACCAGGGGTATTGAGTCTAGCATGGGCCTAGTCTTTTTGTGGGGTGTCTTGAATTTAAACATCATGGAGGGCATGGATGGAATGGGATTGTGCTGATTTTTCAGTGATTTTCGTTTTTGGGGGCTGTACTTGTGGCCTTTTCACCAGGGGTATTTGAGTCTAGCATGGGCCTAGTCTTTCTGTGGGGTGTCTTGAACTTAAACATCATGGAGGGCATGGATGGAATGGGATTGTGCTGATTTTGCAGTGTTTTTCGATTTTTGGGGGTGTTCATGGGGAGGGACAGGCCATGTGGCTGGGGGCCATTTTGAGTGCTGCTACAGGCCCTGGCCATGTGCTGGGAGGCAAGTGGCCATTTTGAATGTAGGCATTGTTGTTAGGCCTGCAACCATTTTGCCTACTTTTCAACCTTTATGCCTAGGGGTAGTGAGTCTTGCATGGGCCTAGTCTTTCTGTGGGGTGTCTTGAACTTAAACATCATGGAGGGCATGGATGGAATGGGATTGTGCTGATTTTGCTGTGTTTTTCGATTTTTGGGGGTGTTCACGGGGAGGGACAGGCCATGTGGCTGGGGGCCATTTTGAGTGCTGCTACAGGCCCTGGCCATGTGCTGGGAGGCAAGTGGCCATTTTGAATGTAGGCATTGTTGTTAGGCCTGCAACCATTTTGCCTACTTTTCAACCTTTATGCCCAGGGGTAGTGAGTCCTGCATGGGCCTAGTCTTTCTGTGGGGTGTCTTGAACTTAAACATCATGGAGGGCATGGATGGATTGGGATTGTGCTGATTTTTCAGTTATTTTCGTTTTTTGGGGCTGTACTTGTGGCCTTTTCACCAGGGGTATTGAGTCTTGCATGGGCCTAGTCTTTTCTGTGGGGTGTCTTGAACTTAAACATCATGGAGGGCATGGATGGAATGGGATGGTGCTGATTTTTCAGTGTTTTTCGATTTTTGGGGGTGTTCATGGGGAGGGACAGGCCATGTGGCTGGGGGCCATTTTGAGTGCTGCTACAGGCCCCGGCCATGTGCTGGGAGGCAAGTGGCCATTTTGAATGCAGGCATTGTTGTTAGGCCTGCAACCATTTTGCCTACTTTTCAACCTTTATGCCCAGGGGTAGTGAGTCTTGCATGGGCCTAGTCTTTCTGTGGGGTGTCTTGAACTTAAACATCATGGAGGGCATGGATGGAATGGGATTGTGCTGATTTTTCAGTGATTTTCGTTTTTTAGGGCTGTACTTGTGGCCTTTTCACCAGGGGTATTGAGTCTTGCATGGGCCTAGTCTTTCTGTGGGGTGTCTTGAACTTAAACATCATGGAGGGCATGGATGGAATGGGATTCTGCTGATTTTGCAGTGTTTTTCGATTTTTGGGGGTGTTCATGGGGAGGGACAGGCCATGTGGCTGGGGGCCACTTTAAGTGCTGCTACAGGCCCTGGCCATGTGCAGGGAGGCAAGTGGCCATTTTGAATGTAGGCATTGTTGTTAGGCCTGCAACCATTTTGCCTACTTTTCAACCTTTATGCCCAGGGGTAGTGAGTCTTGCATGGGCCTAGTCTTTCTGTGGGTTGTCTTGAATTTAACATCATGGAGGGCATGGATGTAATGGGATTGTGCTGATTTTTCAGTGATTTTCGTTTTTGTGGGCTGTACTTGTGGCCTTTTCACCAGGGGTATTGAGTCTAGCATGGGCCTAGTCTTTTTGTGGGGTGTCTTGAATTTAAACATCATGGAGGGCATGGATGGAATGGGATTGTGCTGATTTTTCAGTGATTTTCGTTTTTGGGGGCTGTACTTGTGGCCTTTTCACCAGGGGTATTTGAGTCTAGCATGGGCCTAGTCTTTTTGTGGGGTGTCTTGAACTTAAACATCATGGAGGGCATGGATGGAATGGGATTGTGCTGATTTTTTAGTGTTTTTCTATTTTTGGGGGTGTTCATGGGGAGGGACAGGCCATGTGGCTGGGGGCCATTTTGAGTGCTGCTACAGGCCCTGGCCATGTGCTGGGAGGCAAGTTGCCATTTTGAATGCAGGCATTGTTGTTAGGCCTGCAACAATGTTGCCTACTTTTCAACCTTTATGCCCAGGGGTAATGTGTCTTGCATGGGCCTAGTCTTTCTGTGGGGTGTCTTGAACTTAAACATCATGGAGGGCATGGATGGAATGGGATTGTGCTGAATTTGCAGTGTTTTTCGATTTTTGGGGGTGTTCATGGGGAGGGACAGGCCATGTGGCTGGGGGCCATTTTGAGTGCTGCTACAGGCCCTGGCCATGTGCAGGGAGGCAAGTGGCAATTTTGAATGTAGGCATTGTTGTTAGGCCTGCAACCATTTTGCCTACTTTTCAACCTTTATGCCCAGGGGTAGTGAGTCTTGCATGGGCCTAGTCTTTCTGTGGGTTGTCTTGAATTTAAACATCATGGAGGGCATGGATGGAATGGGATTGTGCTGATTTTTCAGTGATTTTCGTTTTTGGGGGCTGTACTTGTGGCCTTTTCACCAGGGGTATTGAGTCTAGCATGGGCCTAGTCTTTTTGTGGGGTGTCTTGAATTTAAACATCATGGAGGGCATGGATGGAATGGGATTGTGCTGATTTTTCAGTGATTTTCGTTTTTGGGGGCTGTACTTGTGGCCTTTTCACCAGGGGTATTTGAGTCTAGCATGGGCCTAGTCTTTCTGTGGGGTGTCTTGAACTTAAACATCATGGAGGGCATGGATGGAATGGGATTGTGCTGATTTTTCAGTTATTTTCGTTTTTGGGGGCTGTACTTGTGGCCTTTTCACCAGGGGTATTTGAGTCTAGCATGGGCCTAGTCTTTTTGTGGGGTGTCTTGAACTTAAACATCACGGAGGGCATGGATGGAATGGGATTGTGCTGATTTTGCAGTGTTTTTCGATTTTTGGGGGTGTTCATGGGGAGGGACAGGCCATGTGGCTGGGGGCCATTTTGAGTGCTGCTACAGGCCCTGGCCATGTGCTGGGAGGCAAGTGGCCATTTTGAATGCAGGCATTGTTGTTAGGCCTGCAACCATTTTGCCTACTTTTCAACCTTTATGCACAGGGGTAGTGAGTCTTGCATGGGCCTAGTCTTTCTGTGGGGTGTCTTGAACTTAAACATCATGGAGGGCATGGATGGAATGGGATTGTGCTGATTTTTCAGTTATTTTCGTTTTTTGGGGCTGTACTTGTGGCCTTTTCACCAGGGGTATTGAGTCTTGCATGGGCCTAGTCTTTCTGTGGGGTGTCTTGAACTTAAACATCATGGAGGGCATGGATGGAATGGGATTGTGCTGATTTTTTAGTGTTTTTCTATTTTTGGGGGTGTTCATGGGGAGGGACAGGCCATGTGGCTGGGGGCCATTTTGAGTGCTGCTACAGGCCCCGGCCATGTGCTGGGAGGCAAGTGGCCATTTTGATTGCAGGCATTGTTGTTAGGCCTGCAACAATTTTGCCTACTTTTCAACCTTTATGCCCAGGGGTAATGTGTCTTGCATGGGCCTAGTCTTTCTGTGGGGTGTCTTGAACTTAAACATCATGGAGGGCATGGATGGAATGGGATTGTGCTGATTTTTCAGTGATTTTCGTTTTTTAGGGCTGTACTTGTGGCCTTTTCACCAGGGGTATTGAGTCTTGCATGGGCCTAGTCTTTCTGTGGGGTGTCTTGAACTTAAACATCATGGAGGGCATGGATGGAATGGGAGTGTGCTGAATTTGCAGTGTTTTTCGATTTTTGGGGGTGTTCATGGGGAGGGACAGGCCATGTGGCTGGGGGCCATTTTGAGTGCTGCTACAGGCCCTGGCCATGTGCAGGGAGGCAAGTGGCAATTTTGAATGTAGGCATTGTTGTTAGGCCTGCAACCATTTTGCCTACTTTTCAACCTTTATGCCCAGGGGTAGTGAGTCTTGCATGGGCCTAGTCTTTCTGTGGGTTGTCTTGAATTTAAACATCATGGAGGGCATGGATGGAATGGGATTGTGCTGATTTTTCAGTGATTTTCGTTTTTGGGGGCTGTACTTGTGGCCTTTTCACCAGGGGTATTGAGTCTAGCATGGGCCTAGTCTTTTTGTGGGGTGTCTTGAATTTAAACATCATGGAGGGCATGGATGGAATGGGATTGTGCTGATTTTTCAGTGATTTTCGTTTTTGGGGGCTGTACTTGTGGCCTTTTCACCAGGGGTATTTGAGTCTAGCATGGGCCTAGTCTTTCTGTGGGGTGTCTTGAACTTAAACATCATGGAGGGCATGGATGGAATGGGATTGTGCTGATTTTGCAGTGTTTTTCGATTTTTGGGGGTGTTCATGGGGAGGGACAGGCCATGTGGCTGGGGGCCATTTTGAGTGCTGCTACAGGCCCTGGCCATGTGCTGGGAGGCAAGTGGCCATTTTGAATGTAGGCATTGTTGTTAGGCCTGCAACCATTTTGCCTACTTTTCAACCTTTATGCCTAGGGGTAGTGAGTCTTGCATGGGCCTAGTCTTTCTGTGGGGTGTCTTGAACTTAAACAGCATGGAGGGCATGAATGGAATGGGATTGTGCTAATTTTGCTGTGTTTTTCGATTTTTGGGGGTGTTCATGGGGAGGGACAGGCCATGTGGCTGGGGGCCATTTTGAGTGCTGCTACAGGCCCTGGCCATGTGCTGGGAGGCAAGTGGCCATTTTGAATGTAGGCATTGTTGTTAGGCCTGCAACCATTTTGCCTACTTTTCAACCTTTATGCCCAGGGGTAGTGAGTCCTGCATGGGCCTAGTCTTTCTGTGGGGTGTCTTGAACTTAAACATCATGGAGGGCATGGATGGAATGGGATTGTGCTGATTTTGCAGTGATTTTCGTTTTTTGGGGCTGTACTTGTGGCCTTTTCACCAGGGGTATTGAGTCTAGCATGGACCTAGTCTTTTTGTGGGGTGTCTTGAAATTAAACATCATGGAGGGCATGGATGGAATGGGATTGTGCTGATTTTTCAGTGTTTTTCGATTTTTGGGGGTGTTCTTGGGGAGGGACAGGCCATGTGGCTGGGGGCCATTTTGAGTGCTGCTACAGGCCCTGGCCATGTGCTGGGAGGCAGGTGGCCATTTTGAATGCAGGCATTGTTGTTAGGCCTGCAACCATTTTGCCTACTTTTCAACCTTTATGCCCAGGGGTAGTGAGTCCTGCATGGGCCTAGTCTTTCTGTGGGGTGTCTTGAATGTAAACATCATGGAGGGCATGGATGGAATGGGATTGTGCTGATTTTTCAGTGATTTTCGTTTTTGGGGGCTGTACTTGTGGCCTTTTCACCAGGGGTATTTGAGTCTAGCTTGGGCCTAGTCTTTCTGTGGGGTGTCTTTAACTTAAACATCATGGAGGGCATGGATGGAATGGGATTGTGCTGATTTTTCAGTGATTTTCGTTTTTGGGGCTGTACTTGTGGCCTTTTCACCAGGGGTATTGAGTCTTGCATGGGCCTAGTCTTTCTGTGGGGTGTCTTGAACTTAAAAATCATGGAGGGCATGGATGGAATGGGATTGTGCTGATTTTTCTGTTTTTTTTCCGATTTTTTTGGGGTGTATAACTGAAATGATGTTCCTCTGTCTTCCATTGTTTTTAGGTGCACAAGACTCAAGAGAACCACCAGTGCCAGGAAGAAGTCCTGCAGCGGTGTGTGTGTGCAGCATAACGTCACGCGACGTCACGTCTGGCCTCAGCCAACTCTACAATTCGTTAGGCATGGGCGGATTTTGCGGATTGGCAATCCGCGAATTTGCGGATTTGCGAATTTGCGGATTGCGAAAATCCGCAAAATCCGCGAATTCTCGCGGATTTGCGGATTTTTTTATTTTTTTTGTGTTCGCACGGGTTTCTGCAAGTTCGCGAGGGTTTTGTACAATTTCACAAATTGCGAAATTGTACAAAACCCTCGCGAACTTGCAGAAACCCGTGCAAACATGCCAGTAACCCGATTCAAGGCCCCATTCTCCCGATTTTTTTTAAAAATCTCCCACTTTGCTCTTCTGAAATGTTTTTGCGTATTTTTTTATTTTTTTATTTTTTTTGTGTTCGCACGGGTTTCTGCAAGTTCGCGAGGGTTTTGTACAATTTCGCAATTGCAAACATGCCAGTAACCCCGATTCAAGGCCCCATTCTCCCGATTTTTTTAAAAAATCTCCCACTTTGCTCTTCTGAAATGTTGGCATGTATGATGTAACTATTTTACAATGGCGCCAGCAAGCTGCCAGCGCCGTTGTAAAATAGTTACAAAGTTAGCTTGCACAGGAAGCACTTAGATAAAATAAAGCAGCACCTGCTTCGTTTTATCTAGTGGTTCCTGTGCAAGCTAACTTTGTAACTATTTTACAACGGCGCTGGCAGCTTGCTGGCGCCATTGTAAAATAGTTACATGAGTGGGGGTTCAACTTTTGAACCCGTTACGTCCGCGGATTTTTTTTTTGCGGATTTTGCGGGAAATCCGCAAAATTCGCGGATTGCGGATTTCCCAAAAATCCGCAAAATCCGCGGGCGTAACGGATTTCCCGCTCATGCCTACAATTCGTGCAACTGCGGCCTGCTGTCTGACCTGCTCTGAAGAAGATGGCCCCAAAAAAAGGTCTCTGTAGCTCCTCTAGCAAGAAAGTTGCTAGTAAGGAGCAGAAGAAGCAAGTTACCAAGGAGGCTGGTGTGCCGACCACCACGTTTTTTGGGAGCAAAAAAAAAGTGCGCCTGCAGCAGCAGCAGGATCTGCTGGGGACCAAGCTGGGAGCAGCACCCCCACTCCATTGGGTTCAGTGCCTCCACCACCACGCCAACTTAAGTCAAACCCCTTGAGTGCTTCAGAGGCAGTCAGTGTACTTCTCCAATCACCATCGAACAGTGATGTTGGCTCATCGCAAGAAAGTAGCAGCAATGTCCCTGAATCAACACAGGTTGTTGTAACTCATCTGACAAGTGTTGAACAACCACAGCCGCAACAACAACACCATGTGCAAGTAAAAGCCCAAGTACATGTGGAAGGAGAGGCAGCGCAAGGAGATGCGCAAGCAGAGGTGCATGGAGGGTCACAAGTGCCCACAATAGTTGTTCCTCCCGAAGTAGGGGCAAATCAGGAAATCGACAATCATGCCGAGGTATCATTGGAAGCCACTCCTCCTGTTGATCATTCATTGTCTTCCACATCCCTAGCAAGGAAAAGATCAAGGTTGGTGTCTACATCTTCTTCAAGCCCACCTCCTTCTGATGATACGGATCCCAATTGGGAACCAGCACCACTGCCGTCTGAGAGTCAGGCACACCATGATCTGACAAAGGTACCTAAGCGTAAAAGGAAGGTCGTCGAAAAACTCATAGCTATGGAGTGTGATGAGGCTCAACAAGAAGTGACGGATACTGCTGCTGGTGAAGCCTCTCACGATGACGACGATGAGGCAGTCATGATAAAGGTCACTGCAGCCCCAGCGGGCATGCAGCAAAGAGACATTTTGACCCTATCCAGAGAAGCTGCTGAGCGTGATGATGATGTCGACGAGGAGGCAATGGAAGAAACACCACAATCATTGGAGTTAACTAGTACACCAACACCTACCGCTTCCATATTTCTTAGTCGCCAGAAGGGACCTCCATCCACCTCAACCTCAATTAGTGGTGGTGAAAGTGCAAAACGTACTGAAGTTCGGCAATCCACATCCTCCACTTCATCTGGCATTAGCAGCAGGACCACCACCACCAGTATCGCCACCTCCTCCGGCCCCCAAAGACATTTCAAATCTGCAGTTTGGGACTTCTTTAGTGTTTGCCCAAAAAATGAAAACGTAGCCATTTGTAGCAAGTGTAAGCTTTGAGTTAGTCGTGGTAAGTTTGGTTCCAACTATGGTACCGGAGGCCAGAGAGGTCATCTTGAAAGAAAGCACGCTGTCAAATGGTTTGCGCACCTACAGGCGATCAAGGAAGCCCGAATTGCACGTAATGCTGTTTTATCTGATGATGACGAGGAGGAAGAAGACGTGTCAAACCCTTCACTTACATCCAGTACCCCTGTCAGCAGCACACCCCATGTGAGCCACACTAAGAGTGTGGGAGAGAGTGATACACCAATGCGAAAAAGTTCATCAGCGAGCGTAACTGGGTCGAAGATATCATCATCATCCCGTAAATCTTTGGTCCAGGGCAACATTAAAAAGATGTTGTTTACAGAAGCGCAATATGAACGCAACCACCCACTGACGCGTCTGTATAACACTAAGCTGGCTAAAATGCTAGCTCTGGACCTTCTCCCTTTTTCTTTTGTAGAAGGGGTTGGTTTTCTAGAATTAGTGGCAGCGCTCTGCCCTAAATGGAAGGTTCCTAGCCGGTTCTATTTTGCCCGAGTTGCGGTTCCAGCACTATATGAAGATGTTGTGGAGGTGATTGGGGCAGCTTTGCAGAAGAGTGCAGTTCACACTATACATCTGACAACAGACATGTGGACCAGTGGCGCAGGCGCTGATTACATGTGCATCACTGCACACTGGGTCTCTTTTTCAGGGGCTAAAGCAAAGCTAAACGCAGGTGTTGACCAGGACATTGTTTTTAAAGCTGCTCGGAAACATGCAACACTAGCCATGTTTGGTTTGGAGAAACGTCACACAGCAGAAAACATTTTGGATGTCTTTAACACAAAGGTCCTTAACTGGCTGTCCCCAAAAAAACTCCAGGTTGGTTATGTTTCAATGGACAATGGCGCCAATATAGTTAAGGCCATGAAGCTGGGTGAGTATTTCAGAGTGCCGTGTTTGGCGCACTGTATAAACCTGGTTGTCCAAAAATTCTTGGGTAATAAAGACAGTGCAGCGTACAGAGTATTGGACACCTGCCGAAAAATGTGCAACCATTTCAGCCATTCTTTTAAGGCCCGGAAGCAGCTGAGGAGCCTGCTATATCAACGTCAAATGCCAGTGAAAGCACTCATCCAGGAGGTGGTAACACGTTGGAACTCTACCTTCTACATGCTTGAGTGTCTGTATGAGCAGTATACGGTACTCGATCACTATTTCTTAACAGAGGGTACAGCTCAGAAGGAGGACCTGAGGATGGGTGCGGCGCAATGGAACATAGTTAAAAGCCTGACAAGCATGCTTCGTCCTTTTGAGTTCTTCACGCGTGCAGTCAGCAAGGAGGACTGTAATTTGGGAAAAGCTATCCCATTGTTGTACATGCTGGAGCACCAACTGAAGGAGGTGTGTTCTGTGATTGAAAAAGATGTAAAAAACCAAGACTCTTTTGTTCTGGCTCAGAAATTATTAGAGTACCTACAAGGTGATGAACGTCTTAAAATGATCCACTCAGAACAGCATTACATTTGTGCTACTATACTGGATCCACGCTACAAAAAGGCGCTGGCAGGCCAAGCATTCTTCCCTTTTGCTGATGAAGATGTTACAAGTTACAAATGGTGGATAGCCTCCTCAGCCAAGAGGTTTGAAAGAGAACGGCAGCAAATTGAAGGAGAAGGCAGTACATCAGCATCAGCAGGCCATCCCCAGTCACAACAATCCTCTTCTGCACCTGTGGCTGCGGCACAAGTGACCTCTCAGCCGTTAAAGAGACCGGCAACCGGATCATCTGCACCACCAGACGCAACAGTAACATTGGAGGCTGAAGAGGATTGGCAAGCTCGGCTTGGGTTTGGTTCTCAAAAGGTCACAGCAACAGCTAAGCAAAGAGGAGGAACCTTTGAGGAGAACCTTGATTCGATGGTCAAGGACTATCTGAATGACTCAACAGAGGTCTATGTTAATGCTGACCCATTGGCGAATTGGCATGGGAAAAAAGAATTGTGGCCACAGCTCACCAACCTGGCTTTAAACTACTTGTCTTGCCCACTCGCAAGCGTGTCTTCTGAACGTGTTTTCAGTGCTGCTGGTGGCATTGTAACTTCCAAACGGAGCCGCCTCTCGCCCAAAAATGTGGCGAGGTTAACAATGATCAAGATGAATCAGCACCTCATACCACCAGATTTCAGAGTACGAGAAAGCGCGCCGGATGAAGACAAGGTAGACAGCAACATAGATGAGGGAATTTCTACTCTGTCAGGTGACACTGACTTCACCCTGCCTGAATTCGCAGAGTATGATGACGAAGCCTTATTCTTATTCACGGACCGTGATACCGAGCCCTGAAAATGAGACAACGAATCACTAACTTTCTTTTTCGTCCTTATTCACTTTTATTCCTGTGTGTCTGTCTTTCTTTGTTGTGCACAGTTAATATAATTCAAACTTTAATCAGACAATCACAAAAACAAGCCCATCAGCAGAACTGTCTTCACTTGTTTGCTAATTGATTTGAAGGTGCCGCAGTCTGCATTCCTCAGGTTCACAAGTTCAGAAGAACATGCTCCTCTATCGTCCTCCTCCAGACTCCTATTTCCATCAAAGCAGAGGGCTGGTTTACGCCCAATGAAGAAAGACTCAGCACTTGTGGGGGTGTTGTTCTACCTCTTTGCAGGTGAGTTGACGGCTCTGGGGCCATT
Source organism: Lissotriton vulgaris (assembly GCF_964263255.1). Lineage (NCBI taxonomy): Eukaryota > Metazoa > Chordata > Amphibia > Caudata > Salamandridae > Lissotriton > Lissotriton vulgaris. The sequence continues at coordinate 40,618,082 of NC_141696.1, read as the reverse complement.
GCTGGGAAGCTCTAAAAGTGGTTTGGACCAAATCCGAGGCGCAAATTTTTTAGTGTTTTTGCTGACTTGCTTGCCTTTGAGGTGCTCTTAGGGGGGGTTCTGTCTGTTTGTGGGTGAGTTTCGGGGTCTGTCAGAACTGCTGGGACACTCTAATCTTGATTGCATTCGCTTTTCAGTAAATCCGTGGTGGCAACCCCGACTTATGGCCTAGCTACGCAGCGCGTTTGGACCGAAGGCCGAGAAATATTGTAAGTAGGAGATGTTGCTTTTGGCCTGTTTGGGGGTGTTATGCTTTTTGGCGGGTGGGTTGGCGGGTCTTGGGCCATTCCTGGGAAGGTCTAATACCGGGTAGAAGTGGTTGGGACAAAATCCAGGCCGATTTTTTTTTTGCTATTTCTGACATTTGGCTCAATGTAGCGTTTTTGGGGCCGGTTTGGGGGGCTTCCTGGTGTTTGTGGGTGGGTTTCGGGGTCTGGGAGCACTGCTGGCTATGGATACTTTACATTGCAAGAAGTTTGAAGCAAATCCATGGTGGCAGAGGGGAGTTAGGGCCTAGCTGCAGAGCGCGCGCAGAGTGATTTGGGAAATTTGGGAAAAAATGACTAAGTCCCCATTTTTGTACTTTTGCTCTTTGGCTGTTTGGGGGTCTTCTACTCGTTTTCTCTTGGGTTGACGGCTCTGGGGTCATTGTTGGGAAGCTCTAATACCGGATAAAAGTGGTTTGGACCAAATCCGATGCGCACATTTTTTAGTGTTTTTGCTGACTTGCTTGCCTTTGAGGTGCTCTTAGGGGGGGTTCCGTCTGTTTGTGGGTGAATTTTGGGGTCTGTCAGCACTGCTGGGACACTCTAATCTTGAATGCATTTGCTTTTCAGTAAATCCGTGGTGGCAACCCCGACTTATGGCCTAGCTACGCAGCGCGTTTGGACCGAAGGCCGAGAAATATTGTAAGTAGGATATGTTGCTTTTGGCCTGTTTGGGGGTGTTATGCTTTTTGGTGGGTGGGTTGGCGGGTCTTGGGCCATTCCTGGGAAGGTCTAATACCGGGTAGAAGTGGTTGGGACAAAATCCAGGCCGATTTTTTTGTTGCTATTTCTGACATTTTGCTCAATGTAGCGTTTTCGGGGGCCGGTTTGGGGGGCTTCCTGGTGTTTGTGGGTGGGTTTCGGGGTCTGGGAGCACTGCTGGCTATGGATACTTTACATTGCAAGAGGTTTGAAGCAAATCCATGGTGGCAGAGGGGAGTTAGGGCCTAGCTGCAGAGCGCGCGCGGAGTGATTTGGGAAATTTGGGAAAAAATGACTAAGTCCCCATTTTTGTACTTTTGCTCTTTGGCTGTTTGGGGGTCTTCTACTCATTTTCTCTTGGGTTGACGGCTCTGGGGCCATTGTTGGGAAGCTCTAATACCGGATAAAAGTGGTTTGGACCAAATCCGAGGCGCAAATTTTTTAGTGTTTTTGCTGACTTGCTTGCCTTTGAGGTGCTCTTAGGGGGGTTCCGTCTGTTTGTGGGTGAGTTTTGGGGTCTGTCAGCACTGCTGGGACACACTAATCTTGATTGCATTTGCTTTTCAGTAAATCCGTGGTGGCAACCTCGACTTATGGCCTAGCTACGCAGCGCGTTTGGACCGAAGGCCGAGAAATATTGTAAGTAGGAGATTTTGCTTTTGGCCTGTTTGGGGGTGTTATGCTTTTTGGCGGGTGGGTTGGCGGGTCTTGGGCCATTCCTTGGAAGGTCTAATACCGGGTGGAAGTGGTTGGGACAAAATCCACGCCGAAAAGCCTTTTGGCACTTTTTGTAACTTAGGGTTCGTTAGCCCTAGCAGCAGGATTGCATGTGTTTCGGGGTGTTCTACATTTTTGCAACTGAGTTCTGGGGTCTTAGAGCACTCGTGAGAATGTGTAATTTTGGTTGCAAGTCATTTGAAGAAAATCCTGGGTGGGAAAGGGGGGATTTGGCATAGTTAACTTAGGGTTCGTTAGGGTTAGCAGTATTTCTATTGCATGTGTTTGGGTGGGGGGGGTTTCGAGTCTTGGAGCGATGCTGGCAATGGATACTTTTGCTTGGTTGCTTGCAAGTGGTTTGAATGCAATCCACGGTGGGTAAGGGGGTATTTGGGCCTACTTTTACTTTCAAGGTACGTTTTGTCACCAGTTTTCTGCTAGGCCTCGTTTTTTCCGATTTGATTGGGGGTCTTCTACATTTTTGCGACTGGCTTTAGTAAGGGTCTTGGTGGGAGCACTGCTGGGAAGATCTAATTTTGTTCTAAAACACAGTTCACAGTACACCTAGCTTGAGGGGAAAGATCCGCTACATTAATTTGCCCATACTTATTTATCCTTCAAAAGGTGACTCTGACAGAGTACGCACTGTCAAAAATATTGTACTGTCTACTAGGAAAAGCAAAGTGTGACTTTTTGCACTCCACAGCCTACATACCTTATATTTATTTATCAGTGGTGTTGTAATATTATATCACTTCCTGTTTTTCGTTGAATAATTACAGGCCGGGTTTCAGTCTGTGCAATGGGGAAAAAAGGATGGAGTCAGGCTTCACATTAGCGAGCCGCAATTCAGCATCCTCCAGGCAGGCAGTGGACAGGGCGTCTTCTGGTGGTGACCAACATTGATGGACGAAGCGTCAGATGGAATGGAGGAGTGCCGCTAATAAGAGGATTTTTTTTCTGCATGCAACTTACTTACCAAATTCAACAGGACAACTACAACAACATACAGATACAGTATCCATTGTGTTTTCTAGGACTGTGACTGCATTTCTTGGATCTCTCTCTGCTTCTAAATTGATCCTTTAACACATCAATTAGTCCACTCCACTATCACATCTGCACCACACATAGTCATTTGTAAGTGCTCCTACGTAATTCGCAAGTCGCAGCACGCCCCAGCCCGTAGAGGACTGGGATGGCCCCAATGATGAAGCATGTCACCAAGTGGCAACCTGGTGAGTGAGGGGACACCTAGAAAAAGAGCAATTTCTCCTTTTCTATCTACTACGCCTTCCAGACCAACCCCATTGAGTGTTGTGAATGGATTTATAGTGACCAGCAAGGCTCTCAGGTATCTGGCAATAGAGACCTTATGTTGAATATAGTTATCAATATTTCCACACACGCCCTGTACTGTAGCATTCTTTCTTCCACAGTTGTCGAAAGTACTACTGACATTTCACTGACATGCATGCAGCAGTGCATGCACTTTCAAAGATTGATGTATAGGTTTGTAAAAAAAGATTTGTTTATGTTCACAATTGTTTGTCCATGCTGTGCTTTTTTTTCTTGTCTCACAAAACCTTTCCCAAAAACCCCCGTACCCATCCATTTTTCAAACCCTAACCCTCTTCCCCCGGGCTGTGTGCTTTTGATTGATGTGTGACTAAATTACAGCAATAAATCCACACACTTGCTGGGGAGGATAAGGTGATACCAACAGGCTGGTGAAGAAATCCGAGGATATATTCTTACTCTGCTTGACAAAGACCCATGGCTAATGTCAAAGAACTTCAACCGAATTAGTAGTTATACTTTACCATTTGTTAGGCTACAATGTGGCACTGTTCTAGTGTACTGTCACCCGCTATATTCTCTATTGTACCGTTGTATTGCTCAGGAGGACAAACCAGATTTCATTTTCTTTTTTTTCATAGGCATGCAACTGCCACTGTGTCACACCACTAGTACCACCGCTATGAGGAAATTTTATCCGCCCAGGATTGCCAACCTTATTCGCTGTTTCCCGTGGAGCCAGCCCTGGGCCTAGCCCTACTTGCAAACAGAAATTACAGGTAAGATAGGCGTTTGGTTGGAGGTAGTATAATGGAGTATTAGGAGAGACGAGAGATTGACGGTAGTACTACTAAAGTCACAGGACTATTCAGGAAAACAAACTTACTGTTAAACCCCAACCCACCAGACTCAAAAGCTGTAAAAAACAGGTATGGTCAGATAAAGTTAAAAAAATTATATTTTTATAGCCCTAACAAAATAATCTCCCGCAAGACCCTCCCTAACCCCAACGATTGTCCTTCAAAAGTCCCCAAAAAACCCAACTCCCAATTCCCACCCCCCAAAAGTCTCTAAAAAAGGGGCAAGGGACACTATGGCAGGGTGCTATTGCCTTTAGCAGCCAGGGCATCATGCTCCTTGCGGAGGGTGGCAAGTTCGAAGCGGAGGCCCTCCACCAAGTTCTTATAGTTCAGGACCTCCTGCTCCAGGTAGGACAGTCTGAGGGATAAGCGGCGCCGGTGTTCCTTGCAAATCCTGTGGGGGGCAGCTGCTGTCTTTGCTGCTCGGCGTTGGCGTTGGGCTTTGGTAGCCCGGCTCCGTACCGCTGGAGCACTGCGCTGCCTGGCAGCCCGCATGGAGGAGGATGCAGCTGTCCCCGTGGACGTTGTTGTTGTACCAGACTGCGTCTCCTCATCCTCCAGGGCCACCAGCCGCCGATATTCAGCGACAGTGGCATCCAGCCTCCGTTGCCGGGCCATTCGAGCCAGCTCCTTCCTCCTTGATGGTGTCTTGGATTTGGAAGGAGCAACTACATGAAGAAAGAAAGACATAGTCTGTAACCAATGCTCCTTAAGATTAACACAAAATGATTGAGCAGAAAGTTGTCACAGTACAAGTAGCAAATTGAAAGCACAGTACATAACTATTGAGGACAGTATCAATGTAACCTCCGACTTCTTCATCCTTGCTCTAACATTAGTGGGAGTTTAAGGGACAAATTCTACAAGCACTATGGACTTCCATTACAGTCGACTATGACAGTACACCAGTCTTATTCCTCTTCTTCTCTCTTGTTTAGGAAAATTGTACGTCATCTTATGCAAGCCGGCATAATGCCAGCGCAGTGAACTTGCACCCGAGAAAAACAGACACACACCATGGTGAGTAAGACAGACTTGCGTTACTGTACCGGTCCAGTACATGCAGGTGGTGAAGCTCTTACTTTTCTATTACGGGTGGCACTGAGAATACTCTGTTAAAAGGGCTACTGCTTAATTAATTTAGCTTTCACCCTACAGTGCAAATGAGTATTAGAAAAGAAAAATAAAGAAGCTGAATAATCTGATTATCTATCACTTCACATGGGATGTATTTGATGACATATGGGATGACTTTAGGTGCTTTGCTTATTATGGAGTGAACAGTGATACCCCCACACATGAATGACATACTACTACTAAACTAAAGTTATTAAGAGAGGTAGGGAGTGTCCAGCGTAATAACCGGATATATGCTGTGCTTGCAGTTGCAATACAAACTACTGCTACTATTCATGGTAGTATTTGGACAAAATTACAACTTCTTTTCCTTGCCTTTCCTACACTGGAACGGACGTGCGGGTGCGGTGTTACATGCTCTTCAAAGTAACACTTAGTTCATCCAGTGACCGTCTACTCTCTCTAGATACACATATGCTATCTAAGAGTCAGATAATACCATGGATGATCCAGGCATCCATCCATTCAAAGTATATGCACACATACAGTTTCTGTTTCACCCACCCAGGCTGTTCTCCTTACACCCATCCTTGCTTCATCATTCACCCAGCCATGCACCATACCATATTCTTTCCTTCCCAGCCACCTCGGGGACCAAGCAAACACATATCATTCTTCTTTGCCAGTCATCATTACATTTCTCGTCCTTCCACACTTACTTACACCCTTCTTCGCTTTTCGTTCAGCCCTTCCATCAAGTTCACCTCAGATCTGATTGGGATTCTTCTCGCCAAAAACTTCACAGCTAAGTCGAAGTACATTTAGAGGAGCCTACTACCTGGTTTATTTATATAATACACCCATGCAGAAAGCACACTCTGCAGTCTTCAATCTCAAATGAGTAAGGAATGTATAGCTTACCTCTGCCCGCCACCACCGTGTTATCCCCCACAGATTTGTCCGGCACTTGCACCGCCTCCTCCCCAGAGTTGTCCTCCTCGTCCAATGCCACCACCACCTCGACGCTGGCCCCGCCTCCAGATGTTCCACCTACAAAGTACATTTAATAATGTTAGAATACACCACTCACTACTATATAATATTTGGTCTAGGAGGAAGAAAGAAATGTGAAAAAAACTGTATACAATTTAATAATTTGTGACTGTCTACTGTAAAGTAAAAATGTCCCTTTTTCCATGGAAGGCTGTTGTCTTGCTGCACTTTTTGGCACAACTGATGAATGCTTGCTTTTTGTTTTTAACACGCACCACTTTTTCTCCTAACAGACAGAAGCTTGACTTCTAAGAACACGAGCAGGATCAAGTTCAAACCAGGTGAGAGCTCGGCTCGACCACAAGAAATGTGTCCAATTAATCGTCAGCACTAAGCACTTTTCCATTTCCAGTTAAACGTTTACTTTTATGACAAACTTGATTTCAATAAATGTGTTTACTTTTAATAAAGCTTTTAGACTCAAATAGACTCTGTGGTTTTTGGTCCTCCAGACTAGAGTGGATGAGCTAAAGGTTTTGGAATTTTTGCAAGCATAAGTCCGTGCCTCTGCCATCGGTGACTTTGGGAGCTAAATGACTCTGCCACACTATCTAGTCAGTAAGGAGATTGGGGGTTCAACTACAAAGTCTGTTATCACTGAGGTATGTGGAAAGTCTAACAGCACCTATTATAATTGATAAGCTAAGCAATGCATTTTTTAGTGTCCATAGTTCTGTTTGTGCAGATTTGTCCAGGCAACAGTAGTAGAATGGATTGTCCTCCTATCCAAACCAAAAGTAAAGTAGTATCTTATTCTTTCTTGGTGGTCATTCACCTTTTTATTGTTGGCAATTGTCAAAGCATAAACATTTAGAATACTTGAAAAGACATTATGGACAATCCCAGAGGACTGCACTCAGTGCATAGAGCTATTGCTGACTAGAATGGGAGTCCAATGGAAATGCTAAATGTGCAATCTTAGTTAGCTACACAGACAGACTAATAAGAATAATCTAGTAATACTACACAGAGTCATAGTCGAGGCAGGATAAGAATTTAGATCCTGTCTACAAGAAGATCAAAGACGATTTAGAAAAAATCGAATGAGGGACGCTAGGAAAAAATAAGTACTCTATATTAAACTTACTGGGGCCAGCAAAGGAGCCCTCGCCTGCCCGGTCCTGGCCTGCATCGTCAACAGCACCCTCCTCCTCTTCCTGTGTCCTCCTCTTGCACCTGGGGGAAGCTGATGTACAACATGAAAGAAATAAAAACAGAAAACATGGATGATATTTGTCAACCAAATCAAACATTTCAAAAGAACTAACAAAATATTTTTGCGAAATAGCAAATAGACAACTACTCCACGGGATATATTATTGACCAATCTCATGTGGTCGACTACGTTATTACTTTAGTATTGCTTGATTTGCGGACCGTCGAATTGGAAATTACCTTATGTAACTCACTAAACAAAGTACTAAAAAGGTTTGCCTAGGATTGGCAGGCAGCAGTCCGCAGCACGTGTAGTGACAGCCAAAGTCCATCGTGATTGAAGATCAGCGACAACACTAAAGTTTCCTACTACATTAACCAGTCATTAAAATACTCAAACTATTAATCCACCACCACTATTTCTTCTTATCGCCATGTGTACAAAGGAAGGACTGGACTTGAGTCTGTAGGGGCTGATTTAGAAGCCCCTTGCGGCTCTTTTGCTCCATTGTTGCGTGACTTTTGTGACGCAGCGACAGCACAAAAGAGGCGCAATGGTGCGGCGTATATTAACAATGTGACGCATATGGGAGATGCATCACGTTGTAAAGCCCTGCGCCAATAGGGGGCGTTCCGGCGCATGGGAGGGCGTTCCTGCGCAGGAACGCATCCTAAAAGTGGCTGAGGGAAATCTACAAGATTTCAATCAATCACTTTGAGGACAATGATGCGTGACTCAAACCCTGCGCCTGCTTGAAGCAGACGTACGGCTTGACGCAGCATTGGGGAGATAGGGCACCCCAGAGCATTGATGGAGCTGCACCATCGTTGCGACGCAACTCCAGCAATGCGCCGCCTTTACGGCACAGATGCGTAACGCTTTGGTGACGTTTTGGGCCCATGGTGCGCCGCATTGTAAATACGGCGCACCATGGGTGATGGTGGCGTGATGCACAATTACTGGCGCATCCCTGCTACTTTGCAGGGATGCGCCGGTAATTAAAAATCTGAACCTTAGTGTCTAGCATTACGCAGTTCTTTAAACTACACTCATACATAATTTCACAGGCCAATGAAATGAACACAAAATCTAAAACAAATAAGCATAGTAGCAACACTACTGAGAAGAAGGAGAGCAGTGTACCTGAAATGCACAGAAGATTTTGAAATATAATTTACCTACAATGTAATGAGCAGCATTATTGCTCTTGGCAAAAAACACAAATTTGCAATATAATAACACAGCAGGAGAAAACATAGTAGTAAAGAAATAGCTACTACTACTCACCAAGCCCGGGGATCTCAAGGCCAAGGAGGTCGAGCAGATCTCGCTCACGGGTCAGGACATCCGTCCAGCGGTGGGTGGCCTGGTTGTAGGTGCGCCAGACCCAAGAGTGGTGGTAAATGGCCTGGCACACCTTCTCCCACTGCTCCGGCGCTCCCGGACCCCGTACCCGGCACTGATCTTGCCACCTCCCATGATGGTCCTGGGGAGGCGGCGCTGAACATAAAAAATGAGTTGGCCCACCTCCTCCGGGGTAAAGATCTCCCTGGGTACGACCTCCTCCCCCCTCAAACGCCCGCACGGGAGCCGGACACGAGGTGCAGGACCCTTCCCCTTCTCTGGATGCTTCCCGGCTCCCTTCACCATGGTCTGGGCGGAAAGGAATAAAGAAAATAGAATAGGGAAGAGAAGAAAAGAAAAGAGTTTAAAAAAGTAGTTTAAAATTAACCAAAAGTAGCAGTAAACACAAAAATATAGGGCTAGAAAAATAGAGGGATAGATAATAAGTAAAATAGATAAACAAAAAACTACAAACAAGCAAAGGATGGCAGAGATTTACAGAGGATACAAAGACCATGCCCAGAACCATAGCAATGAATGAGAAACAAGATGGCCGCGCCCGTTCACGACCGCGTGGGTAAGTTCGCGCGAGATTTTCCTTGCGAACACACGCGAAACTGTACTGGCAAGCCGCAGACTTTGCGAGATTACACTTCGCGCCCGGAAACGGAAATACGTCAGGCAAACAAGATGGCCGCGCCCTTGAACGACCGCGAGGGTAACTTCGCGCCTTGCGCTACGAGCGGCTCGCAAAAACGCACAAAACCTTGCCAACTAACACGCCGCAAAAAAACAAATTGCAGATTCGCACGAATTTGCGGCTTCCAAATCCGATCTCGCGCGTGTTCGCGCCCCGCGAATCCCGCGAAATTGCAGAAAAACAAGTTTTTCAAAACTGAAAGCACTCGGCAGGGGCAAGAGTTCAAACTCATCATTAGTAACAATTCCCTGTAGTGCTTCCTGACTGGGGCCCCTCCAGAATTCAGTTGCTAGTTGCAATAATTATATGACCCTGCTCTGACCCTCACAGCAGGCTCATAGAATAGCTACAAGTAGGCCACAAAGGTCCTGGGAAAAAAAATGCACTGCAACAGAAAGCAAATTACAGATAAGGAAGGAGGTGCCAGACTGGAATTTTAAAACAGTGACACATTAATAAACTAACCCCAAATTAATTCATGTCAGTTGAAGCAGGGCTGGTGTGCTTGCTTTTCCCCCCCATAATCTACAATGATGATGAACCAGAGGGTGGCACTGATGTAACAGAGTGTTGCAGTGGTGAAACAGAGGGTGCTGGGAACCTGTGATGATGAACCAGACGCAGAAACAACATAATTGCGACCGTTGCGTGCCGAAATGTAAGTTCGCAATTGCGAACTGGTAGGAAACCCTCGCGAACTGGCAGAAATCCTTGCGAACACAAAAAAAAAGAAAATCCGCAAATTCGCTAGAATTCGCGGATTTTGCAAATTGCGAGTTCGCAAATCCGCAAAATTCACGAACGCGAGATTCGCAAAATTCGCCCATGCTTATTAATGACCAATCTGTCCCTCTGGGCCGGTCACCCCCACGCACCGCGCACACTCCTCGTGAGTGAGCCCAGGCTGCCCCTCGTTCCCGCCAAGTGCCGCCGCCGCTTGCAGCTGTAACCCTGTGACACCGCTGTTGCTGCTCTTGCCCCGCCTGCGCCGCGTCTGTAATAGTGAATCCGATTGTTTATCTTTACCCCGGTGTGTTCTCTGTCCCCTGATATTCTGTGCTCCCCCTGTTGAATTATTTTGTTCCTCCATGATTCCGATTCCGATTTTTCTCCCCCTGTGTATTTTGTGCTCCCTGTTTATTTTCTGTCTCCCCGTACTGTTATTGTTGTACCCCTATGATTTTTGCGCCCCTGGCCCCTGCCGCGCTTCCCGCCACCTCCCCGCTCCCCGCTGCTGCCCCCTGCGGCCCCGCCCCTTCCCTCTGCAGCCCTTCCCATTCGCCGCCCTGCTCCCTCCTCCCAGCTGCCCCTCCCTCGCTCCGCCCCCCCCACTCTCCACATATGGCAGAGTGGCTAACGCGCACCATGCACGCATAGCAGGCGCGCCCTACGCGCGCCGAAGGCGCGCCAAACATAAGCCTGTCTGCGCCCGTCCACGCCTGGACCGTGCCCAGGGCCAGGACCCCTGGCTCCCGCAGACCCCAGCCCACCCGCCGGACCAACAACGCCACCGAACTCTACGCACTCAACGCCGGCCGAACCCCGGGGTGCTACCGAGCCACCCCGAGACGCACCCACGGACCCTTCTGCTGCCACTCCTGCAAGTTCGCCTGCATCCGGACCTGCACCACTCCAGCACTGACCAAGACAACGACGCGCAACAGCAGCAGCCACCTCAAGTGCATCCTGCTCAACACCCGCTCCGTCCACAGACACGTCGTCGAGCTGTGGAACCTGCTCGACACCACAGCCCCAGACGTCGCCTTCCTCACAGAAACCTGGATGAATGCCTCCTCATTTCCCAACATCGCCATCGCCATCCCAGACGGCTACAAGATCATCCGGAGGGACCGCGTCAACCAGACTGGAGGAGGCATCGCCATCGCCCACAAGAACACCATCCGCATCACGACCAACACAGACGACACCCTCGCACCCGCAGAGCACCTCCACTTCCAGATCCACACCGACCCAAAGATGACCCTCAGAGGCACCCTCATCTACAGACCCCCGAGACCACGCACACAATTCAGCAAAGACATCGCAACTTTGTTAGCCCGCACGCCCTCCTCTCCGCTGACTACATCCTCCTCGGGGACCTCAACTTCCACCTGGAGAACAACAATGACCACAACACCACCACCCTGCTGGACAACCTCGCAAACCTCGGACTCAAGCAGCTGGTGACCACCCCCACCCACTACGCCGGACACACACTCGACCCCGTCTTCTCAACCAGCAAGGACATCACCTTCAGCCACGCCACCGGACTCCACTGGACGGACCACAGCTGCGTCCACTTCAGCTTCAGAAGGACCATGATCCACCACCACCAGCAACAGGTTGCACGCAGAAACTGGAAGAAGATCACAGCCGACCAGCTCGCAACTTCCCTGAGCAAGAACCCACCCACCAGCGCAACGAACCCCAGCGAAGCGGCCACCAACCTCACGAAGTGGATCAGCGACTGCGCAGATGACCACGCCCCTCTGAGGACCCCGCCTAGCAGACCCGGCAGCAAGAAAGCCCCATGGTTCACCGACGAACTCAAGAGCTCCAAGAAGAACTGCAGAGCCCTCGAGAAAGCCTGGCGCAAAGACCCAACACCGGACAACATGTCTGCCCTCAAGCTCGACACCCGAAAACACCACCAACTGATCCACGCCACCAAGAAAACTGCATTAAAGGAACGACTGGACAACAACGCACACAACAGCAAGGAACTCTTCAACATCGTTATGAGCTCGGAAACAACGACACCACCCCTTCGCAAGACCTCTGCAACTCCCTCGCCTCCTACTTCCACAACAAGATCGCAGACATACACAACAGCTTCAGCACTCAACCGACACATACCACGACCGAACCACCGCCCCCCACCACCACCCTCTGCGCCTGGACCCCGATCAGCACCGAAGACACCGTCCGCACGATGAACTCCATCCGGATCCCCGACCGACCCCTGCCCTCACCACGTCTTCAACAAGGCCGACACTGTCATCGCACCCCCAGGTGGACATCATCAACACCTCCTTCGACTCCGCTACCTTCCCGGAGAGCTGGAAGCACGCCGAACTCAGCGCTCTACTTAATAAACTATCAGCCGACCCCACTGACCTCAAGAACTACCGCCCCATCTCGCTGCTCCCGTTTCCTGCAAAAGTCATCGAGAAGACCGTCAACAAGCAGCAGGCCGCCTTCCTCGAGATGAACGGATCCCTCAACCTCTCGCAGTCTGGCTTCCAGGCCAACCACAGCAACGAGACTGCCCTGATTGCAGCCACCGATGACATCCGAGCCCTGCTCGACAACGGAGAAACAGCGGCCCTCATCCTCCTAGACCTCTCCACGGCCTTCGACACTGTTTGCCACCGTACCCTAGTACAGCGCCTCAGCAACGTCGGAATCCAAGAGAAGGCACTGGAGTGGATCATCTCCTTCCTCGTCGGAAGGACACAGAGAGTCCGCCTCCCCCCATTCAGATCAGAAGCCACGGAAGTCATCTGCGGCGTTCTTCAAGGCTCCTCGCTCAGCCCAACTCTCTTCAATGTCTACATGAGCCCCCTCGCAGCCATCGCACGACAGCACAACCTCAACATCATCTCCTACGCCGACGACACCCAGCTGATCCTCTCCCTCACCAACGACCCCGCCACCGCCAGAGCCAACCTACACGAAGGGATGAAAGAGGTAGCCGAATGGATGAAGAACAGCCGCCTGAAACTGAACTCGAACAAGACGGAAGTCCTCATCCTGGGATCTTCACCCTCCGCCTGGGACGACTCCTGGTGGCCCCCCGCCCTAGGCAGCGCACCCAAACCAACAGACCACGCATGCAACCTAGGCGTCATCCTGGACTCCTCCCTCTCCATGACCAGACAAGTCAACACCGTCTCCTCGACGTGCTTCAACATCCTGCGCATGCTACAAAAGATCTTCCGGTGGATCCCCACCGAGACTAGGAAGACGGTCACCCAGGCCCTTGTCACCAGCCATCTGGACTACGGCAACTCCCTCTACGCCGGAACCACCGCCAAACTCCAGAAGAGGCTACAGCGGATCCAGAACGCCTCAGCACGACTCATCCTGGACATCCCCCATCGCAACCACATCTCCGGACACCTGAGAGACCTGCACTGGCTCCCGGTCAACAAGAGAATCATCTTCTGTCTCCTCACCCACGCAACAAAGCCCTACACAACCAAGGCCCAGGATACCTCAACAGCCGGCTCAACTTCTACGCTCCCAAATGCCAGCTTCGTTCGACCGGCCATGCCCTCGCCGCCGTCCCCCGCATCCGAAGAGCCACCACAGGGGGAAGGTCCTTCTCCTACCTCGCCGCCAAGACTTGGAACTCCCTCCAGACCCACCTCCGCCTGACCCAGGACCACCTCGCCTTCAGGAAGCAGCTCCAGACCTGGCTGTTCGAGCAGTAGCGGACCCCCCTCCCCTAGCGCCTTGAGACCCTCCGGGTGAGTAATACGCTATATAAATACCTTGATTGATTGATTGATTAATGAACTTGACCTGCAAACTGGTCTCTAATTGTGTGATCTTTGGCAAATATTTTGTCTTACGGAGCCACCTTTCTTTTCATTATCACATAAGAGAGCACCTTCAAATATACAAATTCACTATTTTTGCTGTGTAAAAGAACTCTTTATTTACTAGACAAAATGTTTGCTCCACGTATATAGAATATGAATTGAGCTCATATATAGGGTACACACGATCCCTGGCTTGCCTCTTAGTTCACTAATAGTATTGTCATCTGGGCAGGAGCAGAAACTCATGTTTAAAAACAATATTTTCTTAAATACATTACTAAAGCATTATGTGGTAGTGCACTGTCACCTACAGATAGCACATATTCTATTGAAATGGCCACAAACTTGCCCACTAACATGCAGATTTACTGTTAAAACAATGTTTGGAAATTGTGTTTCAGCAAAAATATGATTTGTTTTGATCCTATAAGAATCTTGTTTTCACCACAGAATTTCTAAAATGTGCCTTCATAACTAGTGAAATATATTTGAAATGTTTGAACAGTTCACTTATTAGCTATTTTAGTGTCCCATTAAGATAGCCATAATTCTTACAACCTTTCATTTCACATACTTTAACCATCATGATTGTCACACAGTTCACTTTACAAAATCCTCTAACTTCAGTCCCAGAAAGTAAAACTGACTTATGACCTCTGTCTCCGAAAGCCAGTAAATGTGACAAGATACCAAGATTTATCTGTAATGCTAATTCACTCTGAGCAAGCAGAGAACACCTGTTGTCAGCTTGCCAGAAAGGGTGAGTAGGCTTTAACAATAGCTCATCCTGATTAAATCTGTCTCTCCATTGCAAGTGAGTGAGTGGATTTTTCAGGCCCTGAGTGGGTTTTTTTCAACCTATACTTTCTGTTGGCAGGGCTCTAAAGCCAATACCGTCCAAATTAACTTGCGGGTTTGATGCTGGAATCATGCTACAATTACAAAACTTTTATGAAGCAACCTCAATGGACTATCTAAAAACAACTGACAACCAAACTAAAGGTTGGGTGGAATATAAAAAGCTTTTGTGAGGTGATACCTTAAAAGATATAGCTAATACTAGACTAAAGCCGTATAATTTTTCTGTTTAAAGATGACATATGTGCCAGTACCATTCATCAGACTGCTGTGAATTCCTTCTGCAGTGTTGTGGGTGAGTAGAAAAGCTACAGAATTGTTTAACTCCACATACTCTCTCCATACCAACACCATTCACCCTGGGATTTGCCACTGAAGCAGTGTCTCCTTCTGTACTGTGAGGGCAAGTCTCAAGGGGATTCAGGAACTAGAATTGCCTACCCCATTGGAATCTCCTGGGATCCAAGTAGGTGGCTGACAACGAAAGGTATTTCTCCTCTTTATGCCTCCCTCACGCCTCCCCTGGGAAGCATTCCCAGATTTACGAAACCTCATAAATCTGGGAATGCATCACTTTCTGTGGATGTTACATGAGAACACCCACAGCAACACCCATGGATCGCCCTTTCACACAAAGTAATGTGAGAAAGGGGACCATATTTACATGGCGATGAAAAGCAATACAGGGTGGCTTTACGTGGCCTTGTAGATATAGGCAGACACATTGCTCTGCAGATGCGTCTAAACAATTGATGCACGGGTGGCGTAATGGGCTTGTAAAAACCCCTCAGTCTTTTGTATCTGAACAAACCAACACAAGTAGAAACATTTGTAATGTGCCTGCAGGTCTTTTTCAGTTTGATTCGATGGTATCCTTTGTTCAGGTGAAGACAGGAGAAGATGTTTTCACCATTTAGCTGCATGATCATGTCTCCTATGTGGGAACCAGGATATCTGTCTTTCTCGATTGCTTTGTTGGCCTGATGCATATTAACACAAACGCGCACTGCACCTTCACTGATCTTTTTTTGGGCACCAAAACTCTAGGCTAATCATGTAGGATCAATGGAACGTTCAGTGATGTCATGTTTCAACAGTGTTTTTAGTTCTTTTTCAATGGCTTCTCGCAAGGGAAAAACAACTCTGTGGTGCTGTTGGGCAACCAGGTGAATGTCCTCATTAATATGAAGTTGCGCTTTCATGTTCTTAAGTTTTCCTTGCCCATGAAACGACAACTGGAACTGACTCATGATTTCAGATTGAGTGTGAATGTTGTATCTGAGATGTATCAGTCCCATGTAAGAACCAGTGGCAAATCTGAGCAGGCATGCACTTGATGAGGTTCCATGAAGAACATGAATCAGTGTTTACACTGACATTTTTCAGTGTCTCATGGTTGCTGTAAATAACCCTTGACTCTGTAGTGGTTTAAAAGCAGCCTATGTGTATACCTCAGTGCTTGACAGGGTGAGGCATGGTGCAGGAGATAAGCTGGTAAACTACTCTACCTGCGTGATATCAATCAACCCATCATGGTCTATAATGCGGGTGCCGCTCGTAGTTGCTGGGCAGATTACTGACCGTGGAGAGCTGTTTGTCCGTGTCCCAGAGGGAGCTGAAGGAGATCGTGTGAGCGGCGGCAGGAGCAGTGGGACTGCGAGTCCCAGGAACACTAGCGGCTTGTCCATATGCCGCACCTGGAGACTCTTCCCTCTAGACCCCGCCTCCGTCCCGGGTCTTCAAAACCGCGACCCGCGCCCCCGCTCCGCGGGAGCCGCTCGTAGTTGCTGGGCAGATTACTGACCGTGGAGAGCTGTTTGTCCTTGTCCCAGAGGGAGCTGAAGGAGATCGTGTGAGCGGCGGCAGGAACAGTGGGACTTCGAGTCCCAGGAACACTAGCGGCTTGTCCATCTGCCGCACCTGGAGACTCTTCCCTCTAGACCCCGCCTCCATCCCGGGTGACCCGCCCACCCAATAGCTTTAAGATCAGTGTAAGCCACGCGCATTGCGCGCGGGCGGGCGCCGGGCTAAGCCGGGCAAAGGGCGGGCCGTTGTATGGCCGTTAGGTGGCTGTAGGAGGCTGGGCTGGGGCCCCTCTCTTTCATTCCCCCTGCCTACTATACTGTTGTGTTCACTTGCTGTAAGTAAGTTAAACGCTCATTCATAGTATCCATTTGTATTCTCTAATGATTAGTATATAGTCTCTCCCGTTTCGGGATTTTTTGGGGGGGAATTTGTGATTAGACCTTTGCTCCCGCTATAAACTACAATATCTATTCCCGTGTTGCGGTGGTGCCAGTTGGGGGTCTAATTCACCACTATTGCAGACACTCTGTGCGGGTCCCGGGTTATTGTAAAGAAAAGTTTTTCGACACACTACAAAGGCATCATCTAATAACAGCTGGTGGGTTCCTTCCCATGGCTACCACCATTGATCCACCCACGTTGAGTATTGCAGGGGGAAATAATAGTAAAGGCACCCTAGATAATTACTTTAAAAAAACAATCCCTGATATAGATAGGGAAAATGCACTGGCAGAACGGAGGGCTGAGCGACGTCGCTCCATTGAAGGTATTAAAGCCAGACCCTCTCCAGCCTTAGTACCACGGACCCCCACTCCCGGTATAGGCGTGGTCCTAGAAAACGAGGATCGACTAGCCACTCAGGGTATTCCAGTACTTCTTCGAGACACACCCCACACACCTCACACACTAGTTGATTCGAACAGCACGGCCACAAATATCACACTAATTTCCAGCAGCTCTAGTATGGGGTTAGAAGCTTCTTCTGATACCCCATGAGAAGCAAAAGTGAACACTAAAAATAAACCTAGGAAATTGGAGGTGCCCAAAGTATATGGCCCGACGCCAAATAAAAGACGGAGGAGGGGTGGTGCACAACAAAGAGGTAGGGTCAGCCACTCTGACTTTGGCAAGGGCAAAGAGGCTAACACTGCCTCTGCACCCAAACCAAAGGACACTCTAACATCCGAAGAAATCCAAATGGCTCCTCACGAAATACCATCACCTCCTATACCGACTATTCTGACACTTGGCCCAGAACACTCTAGGGACAGTTCGCTGGATTTACAGTCGTCTGTCCTTTCTCTTGACACTCTTGAACACCTATTCAGGACATACACATTACCAATTCTAGAAAGATTAATGGGGGTGGAGCAACGCTTGGGGCAGTTGGAAATGGTTATTTCCCACAAAGTGGGCCCACCAAAAGATCTTGTTAACCTAGTCCCAACCCCTCCTGTCGCAGTTACATCTTCTATTTCTGCCTCTCATAAGCACTAAAATGTATCTAGTAAAATAGCGAGCCGTAACCAACAGGGGGTAAATTCTTCCAAATCTGCCCACCAACTTGTCCCGCATGCTTCTGGCGCAATCCCGAAGGGGAGAAATACTATTGCTGCAAGAAGCACGCGGGAGGCAGGAGGGAGGGCGTCCCCTAATAGAGCAGGACACCGTAGGGGCCGCCAGGTTGAATTACCCCAGAAGCGGTTCCTTACGTGGTGGTGCTCACGGGTGTCCCTACACTTGAGGCTGATAGGAGAGAAGGCCCCGTCCAGCTTAAAAATAAAACCATGCATTGGCTCACCCAGAATAGACCGCTCCCTGGTAATATCAACGGGGAGATTGTGCATGTACGTCGACTCCCCTGGTTGGGGAGCCGAAAAAAGAGACATTAAGGGTGATCTTATAGTGGTAAACTTCAGAGATCCAGGGGCGGTCAGGCACATCCTTAATTGGATACCAGGGAACGTAGGTAAAACAATTGTCCCCTGTGATCTTACATACTTCTATCCAAGAGCCCTAGTGTCTCCCATGTTGTGTCCTTGGGCACCCCCTGCCCTATTCAATAATCCATGCACAAAATTCAGTAATCAGTATTTGCCGCCGTTGCCTAATCCTATGGCCCCAAAGAATGTATTTGGGTGGGACACTGTTCCTTATAGGGGTTATGGTAGTAACTTTGGGAGGGTCGACCACTTGTCAGAAATAAGGGGGATGGATCACTTGCTCCCTTTTACCCCTTTGGAAGTCACCAACAGATTCAAAGTCTTTTCAGGCCTCGAAGATTGCGAATGACGGTTGGGGTCCCCTATTAATATATCGCCGCCCCCGAGAACTAATAGCACAAAAGTGAACCCAAGCTACCCAAGCCACTGTAAACAGATTCGCCCAACCATCAGGGAATCTACAGGGCTGGGGATTGTGGGAGATAATGCTGGTACCACCATTCTAGGATGTGATACATTCCATTCAGGCAACCTAACTCCTCTTAGGATGTGGGGCAAAGAAAACATTTCACCTGGTAGTCCACCTGCCCACATTCTAACACCCACTGACCTGCCTGACCCAAACTCAATACCTCTTGCCACATCTAACCCGGAAACAACACAACTGCAAGGGTCTGTTGTTCCTTCAGTGGTCACTGTACGCGAGAAAACTGGTGGACCGGGCTCTAAATCTCTACCCGAAACTTTGAAGGTCCTGTCTTGGAATGTAGCGGGTATTGCCAACAAACTATATACTGATGACTGGGACTCCTTAGTAGGTAACAGTGATGTTTGTCTCTTCCAAGAGACTTGGGCCAGGGACCCTTGTCTAGAAAAGGTTACTCTGTTTTTGAAATTAAAGCCAGCTGGAGTGGTAAAGTGAGGCCTTCAGGTGGCTTGGCGGTGTGGGTAGCCAGTCACATTTGATGTAATGCAGAGAATGTAGTTACGTTCTCGCAGGACATACAGTGTGTCCTACTTACGTGGCCTAATGCTTTCAAGATGGCAATTATTAACGTGTACTCTCGCCCAGTTGGCGCAACCATGGAATCACCCACACTTGATGACCTTTCGTCCTTTTTGGGCCAACTCCCTAAAGACTGTAAGATAGTGATGGGTGGAGACTTTAATTGTCACTTTGAACCTCTGGAAGGGTTGAGGGAAGATGCACTCACTGCAGAAGATGACTTCTGGGGTGTTCCACCATGTCAATCCCCCCACCCCAAATCTTGGTCTCCTCTTGCGGTGCAAATCATATCCTTGACACTAAATTTTGCGTTAAGGGCTTGTAATGGTCGCATAATTTCCCTCACTATGTACCTTTAATAGGAAGGATCACGAATCGCGGCTGGACTACATCTTTGTAGACATCACCTTGTGGTCCAAGGTCCAGGATGAATGTCTGACAAAATATCGAAATCAAAAATATCGAAATACAAAAATATCGGAACAAAAATATCGAAGTCAAAAATATAGGAATCCTATCCCTAACAAGGTAAGTACAAAAATATCGAAAAAATAATATCGTAGTACAAAAATATCGAAATTAAAAAAATCGTTTTTTTAAATGTATTAATAATAATGTAAAACTAATTATAAAATACATATAATGTTACAAATATTAAATAAAAATATTAAAACATAATTAAAAAATTAAAACGAATACATATACATTTAAAATAAATTAAAAACTTAATAATTTAATGTAATTTTATATTTTTTAATTTCATTTAATTGATTTAATTGAAATTTATTTTATTTTTACCCTGTACGACTGTACCCCAAAAACCCAAAACTGACCCTGAACCCTAAAAATACCCCTTTACCCAAAAACCCAAAACTGACCCTGAACCCTAAAAATATCCCTGTACCCCAAAAACCCAAAACTGACCCTAAACCCTAAAAATACCCCTTTACGCAAAAACTGAAAACTGACCCTGAACCCTAAAAATACCACTTTACCCAAAAACTGAAAACTGACCCTAAACCCTAAAAATACCCCTTTACCCAAAAACTGAAAACTGACCCTGGACCCTAAAAATACCCCTTTACCCATGAACTGAAAACTGACCCTGAACCCTAAAAATACCCCTTTACCCATGAACTGAAAACTGACCCTGAACCCTAAAAATACCCCTTTACCCAAAAACTGAAAACTGACCCTGAACCCTAAAAATACCCCTTTACCCATGAACTGAAAACTGACCCTGAACCCTAAAAATACCCCTGTACCCATGAACTGAAAACTGACCCTGAACCCTAAAAATACCCCTGCACCCAAAATTAATTAATATTATTTAATTACCAATTAATTATTAATTAACAATAACAATAAAGTAAATATATTAGCACATTTGCTGTAATTAATTTAATTTAATAATTAATAATATTTTGCCCAATTAATTAATTAAAAATAACAATAAATTATATATAAAAAAATTACTATAATTAATGTAATAAAATAATTAATAATAAGTGTTACCAACTAATTAATAATTATAAATATGTAAAAAAATATAATAATTAATCAACTAATTAATAGAAATTAATTACCAATTAATTATTAATTAAAATATGTACAAACATATATCAATTAATTAATTATTATTAAATTACTTCCCACCCTATTCCCCTATAAACCCATAACCCGCTACAGAACATATTTATCAATTAATCAATTAATTAAAAATAATTAAAAATTAAATCTCAATTAATTAATTAATAATTCCTACTAATTAATAATTCATTTAACATAATTAAATTACTTCCCACCCTATTCCCCTATAAACCCACAACCCGCTACAGTAGTAAAAGACAATATTTAATTAAATTACATTAAAAATAAATAATAAAACATAATAAATACAATATAATATACACTAAATGTATTTAAAAATTGATATTAGTAACATCAAAGTTATTAATTTCGATATTGTTAACATCGATATTTTCAACTTCGATATTACTGATATCATACCAATATCGATATTTAGACTGTCGATATTACTTACCTTCGATATTTTTGTATATCGATATTGAAACTTCGATATTTTGGTATATCGATATTTAAAACTCGATATTTTCTCTGTGTACCGTCCAGGATATCAGAGTAGTTGAAAGAACGGACAGCGATCATAACGCACTTCTACTAGATATGATGTACCCTGTAGCTGTTGCTGGATCGCAGCCCACTGAGCCAAGCGATGATTTGGGGAACCTGGTTCTCAGCTCCAACAGGCGTAGGGTAAAATGGGAGAAACTGGTAAGCTCACAAGAGAGTATCAGGAAAATCTATGAAATAGCACTCCCTAGGCTTAAGGACTTGGACGATTTAATCAATCTGCCTAGACCCCAAGAATTTAATAAGAGATTAGCCCAAATCCATGAAGAGCTAGTGGGAGCCCTAGGTGAGGTCCTTTACCCGGTGGTAGTGCAGTGGAAGAAAAAGACCCGAACCTCAACCTGGTACAACTCTGCCTATAAAAAGGTTAAGACAGAACTAATAGCAACAATAAAAGCAGGTCAGGATAGGGGCAAGGTAGCTGAGCTTAGGCGGGAATACAGGGAAACAATGGCACTAGCAAGGTCGGAATGGGATTGGAACAGATGGCAGGACCTCTCCCTAGCTTTAGAAATGAGGGACTCCAGGAGATTTTGGTCCTCGGTAAACACTGGCACAGGTGAACCCAAAGCTGCAGTGGAGTCTAACATTGCAGCTCCTGTTTGGGAAGCCCACTTTGTCAAACTATATGAAGACACCTTTGAATTTGCCAATGATGTGGCTGCTGATGTTTTATCCCATCCTGATGACGGATTGGAATTTAGCCTTGGGGAGGTGGTCAGTGCAATAGAGAGACTGGCGACGGGGAAAGCCCTGGGACTCGATATACTGCCTGGTGACCTTTTTAGGTTCCACCTTGAGATCTGGGCCCCGTACCTCCTTATTCTGTTTAATTCCATCATGGGAGGCATGGAGATCCCCTGTACTTGGCTGGGGGCGGCGATTGTACCTATCTTCAAGAAGGGCTGTCCCCTTCTCCCAACCAACTACAGGCCGATCAGCCTTATAGATGTCCCTCAAAAACTCTTTTCCCGCCTTCTCCTGGACCATCTTTTAGACTGGATGGAGGACAATGAAATTCTAAGCCCTCTCCAGGCTGGCTTCAGGAAAAATACGTCCACCATGGACCAGATTTTCCGCCTCGTTCTCCTCTACTGGAAAATTGTGAAGATCGAGGGGGGGAGGCTGTATATGGTGTTCGTGGACCTGAGGTCAGCATTCGAGTTGGTCCCTCGAAAGAAACTCTGGGAGGTTTTAAAAGAGCTGGGTGTCCCTATCCACCTTTTACGGGCCATAATTAGGCTCCACGATAGTAATTTTGCTCAGGTCTCAAATCTCTCAAAAAAGACTGGTGGAGATTCATAAGGAGAGAAGTTTTGCTTCCCTTGTTTCTGCACCCCACAATGGGATTTTAACTGAACGATTCCTGGACTCCAAGAATTCTTACTACTTTGAAAGTTTTATGGATATCATTTTCCCGATCTTGGCAAGAAAACTGTTCATCCAATGGAGGCTAGGTACTTTGCCCATTAATTCTTTTACATGTAAATGGGCAAAGGGGGTTGATAAAACTTGCTCTGGGTGTAGTAACTATGATGATATAATGTCCTGTTCTTTTGCCCAGCCTACAATAGACCAAGGAAATATTGGCTAGTGCCTCTATGTAGGAATTTGGGCGTAAGGAGCCTTTTGACTTAATACAGAATATTGAAAACAAATACTTCCCCTCATATGGTATTTGCAGTTGTCAAATTCTTAACGGCCATGTGGCAGATAAGGAGAAAACTACTAAAAGCCTGACCATTAATGGACGGAACTTTGATATGACTGTCAGGACATTCCGCCTCCTGATTACCGAAGAGAACTGATTCTTCTACTTTTTTATCTCTTCTCTTTCAAAGTAATGTTCTAATACAATGTGGATGTTTTAATACAATGTGTATGTTTTTATGATGTATGTTTTTATATGTATCTTTTATGGTCTAAATGGCCGAAATAAAGAATTTTTGGATTGGATTGGAATGTTATAGGGCAATTGTTCAACTTTAATGTTATTTTGGGACAATGACTGTTAGACGGAGACCTGGAGGGTCGGCCGAGGACAGGGGGAGAGGCATCCGGTGAGGGCCGTCTCCAGCGATCGTACAGACAAGTAACTTCCCCCCCCACAGATGGACACCACACAAAGCTGAGGTCAACACTCTTTATATTCGATTCTTGAAGCAAGGATATCAGCGATACTGTGAGATCGGGACACAAGGGTCCTCTTAATTCTAGTCTCTGAAGGGAAAAGGGTAGCGGGACAGTCTTGGTACCGGTCCGGTGCGGGAGTGGCACGATGGGTAGCTCACACTCCTCGAGCTCAGAGGACTGGAAGATCGGGCTGCCGCAGCGCCAGCAAGCAGGCAGGAACGATGGTTCACAAGGATGGGCCGCGGCAGTGCCAGCAGGTCCCGACAAAGGTGTAGGTTGCAGAAGGCCGCGGCAGCGCCAGCAGGCAGGAACGATGGTTCACAAGGATGGGCCGCGGCAGCGCCAGCAGGTCCCGATGAGGGTGTAGGTTGCAGAGGGCCGCGGCAGCGCCAGCAGGCAGGAACGATGGTTCACAAGGATGGGCCGCGGCAGCGCCAGCAGGTCCCGATGAAGGTGTAGGTTGCAGAGTGCCGCGGCAGCGCCAGCAGGCAGGAACGATGATTCACAAGGCAGGGCTGCGGCAGCGCCAGCAGTCCGTCAAGGATGAGTTCTTCAAGGTGTCTCTCGACTCCAGGATACCACTGCCTTCCTGCTCTGGAGCTGCCCCAGTTATAGGTCTGGGCTCCTTTGATGTCCGGACCCTCGCTCTTGGAGGTCGGGAGGTCCGGGATGAGGGAGTCCAGACACCCAGCCGGGGGTAGAGCCAGCGCCCGGATAGCTGGGGGCGATCGGCACCTGGCGGGGGAGAGCCATCGACACTCCTCTCTCCCATTGACCTGCCAAGTGGTCTCTTCACCTCTTGGGTGGATGGTGGTGCCTCGATGTCGGGGCCTGGCCAGGCCCAGGGTTGGGGTCGAGCTGCGGCCACGCAGCCTCGTGGTGCAGTGTCCAAGATGGCAGCTGGGCCGGGGCAATGGTGCTGACGGAGGCCCGGGACAGCCGATGTTGGGATGTTCCGGGGCAGGCGTCCCTTCGGGGCCGGGTTGCGGGTTGCTTCGGTGGGTTGCCGGGGTGGTTCTTCAGTGGGCACCGTGGGAGCCGGAGTCTGAGCCCTTTCATGCGGGGAGGGAGCGGGCCCTTCACGAGGCCTGTCCAACATGCGTCCCCCCCAGCTGAAGGCAGGGAGAGTCACCCATCCTCTTGGGTACCCTCCTCGCCGAGGCGGAAAAAGCGGGACAGGCCGTCGGCGTTGGCGTGGTCCTGGCCAGGACGATGCTCCACAGTGAAGTCCATCCCTTGCAGGGAGATGGACCATCGCAACAGTTTTGGGTTCTCCCCCCGCATCTGCATCAGCCATTGCAGGGGGCGGTGGTCGGTCTGTACCCTGAAATGGGTACCGAACAGGTAGGGCCGGAGTTTCTTGAGGGCCCATACCACTGCAAAGGCCTCCCGCTCGATGGTGCTCCAGCACTGTTCTCGAGCCAGTAGGCGTCGGCTGATGAAGGCCACTGGCTGGTCGACCCCCTCTGCGTTGAGTTGAGAGAGGACTGCCCCAATTCCATGATCTGAGGCGTCCGTCTGGACTATGAATTCCCGGCTGTAGTCGGGGGCCTGGAGCACGGGGGCGGTGCACATGGCGGCCTTCAGTTTCTCGAAGGCCGTTTGACAGTCTGAAGTCCAGTTGACGATTTTGGGGTTTTTCTTTGATGTTAGTGCTGTAAGGGGCCCCACAATGCTGCCATAGTCCTTTACGAACTGCCGGTAGTATCCGGTGAGTCCTAGGAAGGCCCGGACCTCGGTTTGGGTGACAGGTGGCTGCCAGGACTGGATGGCAGCGATCTTGAGCTGAAGGGGGGCCACCAGACCACTCCCCACTTGGTGTCCGAGGTAGGTCACGGACCCCTGGCCAATCTGAAACTTGCTGGCCTTGACAGTGAGGCCAGCCTGCTGGAGGGCGTGCAGGACTTCTCGGAGGTGGTGCAGGTGGTCCGCCCAGTGTCGACTGTACACAGCGATATCGTCCAGGTAGGCGGCGCTGAATTCTTCGAGGCCCGCCAGTACCCGGTTCACAAGTAGTTGGAAGGTAGCTGGAGCGTTTTTCATGCCGAAGGGCATCACTTTGAAGTGGTAGTGACCATCCGGGGTAGAGAAGGCGGATTGTTCTTGGGCTCTGGGAGTGAGGCCGATTTGCCAGTAGCCCGCTGTGAGATCGAAGATGCTCAGGTAGCGGGCAACTCCCAGGTGGTCGACCAACTCATCCGCCCGGGGGATGGGGTGCGCGTCGGTTCTGGTAACAGCGTTCAGGCCCCGATAGTCTACGCAGAACCGGAGCTCGGGGGCGACGCCCGGGGCGGCAGCCTTGGGGACCAGTACTACTGGGCTGGCCCAGGGACTGTCGGATGGCTCGATCACTCCTAGGGCCAGCATCTTAGTGACTTCGTCCTGGATGCAGGTGCTCACCCGATCTGGCACTCGGTACACCCTGTGTCGGATGGGGGGGATTATCCCCAGTGTCCACATCGTGAAGGCACCAGGGGGTGACCCCGGGGGTGAGGGAGAACAGGCTTGCAAATTGCAGCAGGAGGGCCGACAGTCTTGGCGTTGTTCTGGAGACAAGGCATCGGAGAGTCTGACCCCTTCCACTGAGCCATCTTTCTCGCGGGTCCTCAGTAGGTCAGGGAGGGGCTCGGAGTCTTCTTCTGCCCCACTATCGGTTGCCATCAGTAGGCTGAGCTCCGAACGTACGAAGTGGGGCTTGAGTCTGTTGGCGTGGAGGACTCGCAGGGGGTTCCGGGAGGACTCCACGTCTACTAGGTAGGTGACAGGGCCCTTGCGCTCTATCACTTTGAAGGGGCCTGTCCATTTGTCCTGCAGGGCACAGGGTTCGACTGGAGCCATCACCCATACTCGCTGGCCGGGTTCGAACTCGATGGAGGAGGCATGCTGATCGTACCATCTCTTCATGTCTTCCTGACTGACCTCGAGGGTTGCTTTGGCGAGTTCCCTGAACCGCCGGGTCTGGGTGCGGAGGGTCAGAATATACTTATAGACATCTGGAGGGGTTTTCTGGGGGGCCATCTCCCATCCTTCTTTGACCAGGCTGAGGGGGCCCCGGACGGGGTGTCCGTACAGGAGCTCAGAGGGGCTGAAGCCGAGGGATTTCTGGGGAACTTCTCGATAAGCGAAGAGGAGGCACGGGAGCAGCACGTCCCATTGGCGACGTAGGGGTTCCTCTAGGCCCATGATCATCCCCTTGAGACTGCGGTTAAACCGCTCGACCAGTCCATTTCCTTGTGGGTGATACGGGGTTGTGAACCGGTAGGTGACCCCACACTGTTGCCAGAGAGACTTCATGTATTTGGAGATAAAGTTCGTGCCCCTGTTGCTGACGACTTCCCGGGGGAAGCCCACTCGAGAGAAGATCCCCATCAGGGCTCGGCCCACCACGGGTGCTGTCACTGTTCGAAGAGGTATGGCCTCGGGGTAGCGGGTGGCGTGGTCCACCAGGACTAGGATGAACCGGTGCCCCTGGGCCGTTCGGGGGTCTAGGGGCCCCACAATGTCTATTCTGACCCGCTCGAACGGGGTGGTGACGACGGGAAAAGGTTGCAAAGGTGCTTTGATCTTCCGGCCGCTCTTCCCGCTGGCCTGGCAGGTAGGGCAGGCCCGGCAGTGGTTGGAGACATCATTACGCATTTTGGGCCAGTAGAAATGAGTCACCAGACAGTTGTAGGTTTTGTCCTGCCCCAGGTGCCCAGCAAGGGGGACATCGTGCGCCAAGTTCAAAAGGAAGTCTCTGAAGCGGAGGGGGACCACCAGCACCCGACTGGCCCCCAGCTCAGCAATTCTTTGCTCACTGTAGAGCAGGTCATTGTCCCAATAAATCCAGTGGGCCCCTGCGGGGTCTCATGCACTCTGGGCGAGGGCCTGCTGCCGGAGTCCCTCGAGGGAGGGACAGGTCCTCTGCTCCTGTCGGAACTGCTCTTGGGTGGGACCACCCTCTTGCCGCCACTGGGCCAGTTCAGGAAGGTCCTGGAGTTGAACGGGCCCCTCTTCGGTCTGTTCTGGGGGATTGGTGCTTAGGGCGGCTCCCTCCGGGACGATCGGGGGAGGAGGTTCTGGCCATTCTTGTTCTTCGGTACTGGAGATGGCGCGGGCGGCCATGGACCGGGTCGTTATGCAGGCCCAGTCAGGAAGGCCCAGCATCCCCAGGGGCTCTCTTCTTTCGACGGCTGCCCAGGGGGAGCTTTCGAGGTCGTTCCCCAGGAGGCAGTCGACTGGTGCATCATCGCGGACAGTCACCTTCAGCATACCGGACACTCCTCCCCACTCGAAGGGGACGCAGGCCATCCGACACAGGCTTTCTGAATTGTCGGCTGACCGGACGGGGCACAGGACATTGGGCAAGATCTGCTCCGGGGTCACCAGATGACAGCGGACCGCCGTCACACTGGCCCCGGTGTCACGTAGGGCTTCAGCCTGGCGCCCATTGATGGTGACCCGCTGGCTGTATTTCCGTGTATTGGCTGGTAGGGGAGCCCGCGGAATCATGTCTCTTTCCCCTAGGCAGACCAGGGACATGGCGGCTCGGGCTGATCGGCCTCGTACTCTTCCGAATCTTCTGGGGTTTGCTCTTCCCCCAGGGCGGCGGCAGCGACCTGGCGGGGCATAGGGTTCTGGTTCTTTGGGCAACTAGGGTCGTTGGCGTAGTGGCCGGGTCGCTGGCATCGGTGGCAAGTAACGTTGGCTCGGAACCCTGGACGCATCGGGGGTTTTCCCCTGCCGGCCGGGGGCGGGGTGTTGCTGGCGGGAGCCGCCGGGACGGCGTCTCTGCCCCGACCCTGGCCTCCCCCTCAGGGGCGATGGGGTCCTTGGTTGGTTCTGCTTGGTTCGTTTCGGGCAACTCGGGTGCTTTCCCATCGGTCAGCTTCGGCGGCGAGTTGCCGAGGTTCAGTTAGTTTACTGTCGAGGAGGTGTTGCCTGAGCTCGACGAAGCAATTGTTAGAGAGATGCTCCCACACAATAAGGTCAAATAGTTGCTCATACGTGGTCACCTTGCTACCCTTGATCCACCCTTCGAAGGCTCTGCTGAAAAAGTTCACGTACTCCACCCAAGTTGTACCCGGGATCCGTTTGCAGCCGCGGAACCGCTGGCGGTACATCTCGGGCGTGAGTCCGTATCGAGTGAGAAGGGCGGCTTTCATGTGGTCGTAGGAGGTCATCTGATGGTCCGGGAGTTGCAGCAGGGCATCTCGCCCCTCGTTGACGAATCTCCCCCATAACCCGGCTCCCCAGTCGCTTCGGGGAATCCGGTGGGAGGTCATGGCTACTTCATAGGCTTTGAACCATTGCTGGATGTCGTCGTTCCGGTAGTACTCTCTGACGACATCCTTGGGGATGTGGACTTTCGGGTCGGTGGTGGCAGGAGTGTTCGGGCGCTCGGGCACCCCGAGATCTTTATTCTGTTTCCGAAGTTCTATTTCTTTTAGGTTGCGCTCATGTTCGTAGGCTAGTTTTTTCTCTTCTAACTCTCTCTGTCTTTGTTTTTCTTCCCGCTCTTCTCGGAGCCGCAAGTGTTCCAATGTTATTTTTTGTTCCGCCAACTTCAGTTCTCCATCTAGCCGAAGTCGAGCCAGCTCCAATTCATGGAGCCTGCTTTTTTCCCGTTCCCGGATCTCCTCTGGGGAGAGACCCGATCTTCTTTCTTCTGTCGGAGTGGGGTTTGTTTCCGGTGCCTCGAGGCTTTGGTTTTGGGGTACGGCCGTACCCGTCTCTGCCCAAGTTTCCAGGGCTTTTTTGAAGTCTTCTTTTGTGCTCAGTCCTGTGGTAGCAATGCCTAGTTCTATGCAGAACTGCTTCAGTTCTCTGTGGTTATACTCTTCTAATTTCTCCATCTGGAATTTCTCTGTGGTTCCGCTCTCTTTCGTGGTCATTGTGGTTGTGTCGTGGGGTGAGTTACTTTCTGTACGCTTACGCGTTGGTTCGGATCGCGCCGCTGGCCACCAATGTTAGACGGAGACCTGGAGGGTCGGCCGAGGACAGGGGGAGAGGCCTCCCGTGAGGGCCGTCTCCAGCGATCGTACAGACAAGTAACTTCCCCCCCCACAGATGGACACCACACAAAGCTGAGGTCAACACTCTTTATATACGATTCTTGAAGCAAGGATATCAGCGATACAGTGAGATCGGGACACAAGGGTCCTCTTAATTCTAGTCTCTGAAGGAAAAAGGGTAGCGGGACAGTCTTGGTACCGGTCCGGTGCGGGAGTGGCACGATGGGTAGCTCACACTCCTCGAGCTCGGAGGACTGGAAGGTCGGGCTGCGGCAGCGCCAGCAAGCTAGGATGATAAGTCTTGTTCGAGAAGGGCCGCGGCAGCGCCAGCAGGCAGGAACGATGGTTCACAAGGATGGGCCGCGGCAGTGCCAGCAGGTCTCGACGAAGGTGTAGGTTGCAGAGGGCCGCGCCAGCAGGCAGGAACGATGGTTCACAAGGATGGGCCGCGGCAGCGCCAGCAGGTCCCGATGAGGGTGTAGGTTGCAGAGGGCCACGGAAGCGCCAGCAGGCAGGAACGATGGTTCACAAGGATGGGCCGCGGCAGCGCCAGCAGGTCCCGATGAAGGTGTAGGTTGCAGAGGGCCGCAGCAGTGCCAGCAGGCAGGAACGATGATTCACAAGGCAGGGCTGCGGCAGCGCCAGCAGTCCGTCAAGGATGAGTTCTTCAAGGTGTCTCTCAACTCCAGGATACCACTGCCTTCCTGCTCTGGAGCTGCCCCAGTTATAGGTCTGGGCTCCTTTGATGTCCGAACCCTCGCTCTTGGAGGTCGGGAGGTCCGGGATGAGGGAGTCCAGACACCCAGCGGGGGGTGGAGCCAGCGCCCGGGGAGGCTGGGGGCGATCGGCACCTGGCGGGGGAGAGCCATCGACACTCCTCTCTCCCATTGACCTGCCAAGTGGTCTCTTCACCTCCTGGGTGGATGGTGGTGCCTCGATGTCGGGGCCTGGCCAGGCCCAGGGTTGGGGTCGAGCTGCGGCCACGCAGCCTCGTGGTGCAGTGTCCAAGATGGCGGCTGGGCCGGGGCAATGGTGCTGACGGAGGCCCGGGACAGCCGATGCTGGGATGTTCGGGGGCAGGCGTCCCTTCGGGGACGGGTTGCGGGTTGCATCGGTGGGTTGCCGGGGTGGTTCTTCAGTGGGCACCGTGGGAGCCGGAGTCTGGGCCCTTTCATGCAGGGAGGGAGCAGGCCCTTCACGAGGCCTGTCCAACATGCGTCCCCCCCCAGCTGAAGGCAGGGAGAGTCACCCATCCTCTTGTGTACCCTCCTCGCCGAGGCGGAAAAAGCGGGACAGGCCGTCGGCGTTGGCGTGGTCCTGGCCAGGACGATGCTCCACAGTGAAGTCCATCCCTTGCAGGGAGATGGACCATCGCAACAGTTTTGGGTTCTCCCCCCGCATCTGCATCAGCCATTGCAGGGGGCGGTGGTCGGTCTGTACCCTGAAATGGGTACCGAACAGGTAGGGCCGGAGTTTCTTGAGGGCCCATACCACTGCAAAGGCCTCCCGCTCGATGGTGCTCCAGCGCTGTTCTCGAGCCAGTAGGCGTCGGCTGATGAAGGCCACTGGCTGGTCGACCCCCTCTGCATTGAGTTGAGAGAGGACTGCCCCAATGCCATGATCTGAGGCGTCCGTCTGGACTATGAATTCCCGGCTGTAGTCGGGGGCCTGGAGCACGGGGGCGGTGCACATGGCGGCCTTCAGTTTCTCGAAGGCCGTTTGACAGTCTGAAGTCCAGTTGACGATTTTGGGGTTTTTCTTTGATGTTAGTGCTGTAAGGGGCCCCACAATGCTGCCATAGTCCTTTACGAACCGCCGGTAGTATCCGGTGAGTCCTAGGAAGGCCCGGACCTCGGTTTGGGTGACAGGTGGCTGCCAGGATTGGATGGCAGCGATCTTGAGCTGAAGGGGGCCACCAGACCACTCCCCACTTGGTGTCCGAGGTAGGTCACGGACCCCTGGCCAATCTGAAACTTGCTGGCCTTGACAGTGAGGCCAGCCTGCTGGAGGGCGTGCAGGACTTCTCGGAGGTGGTGCAGGTGGTCCGCCCAGTGTCGACTGTACACAGCGATATCGTCCAGGTAGGCGGCGCTGAATTCTTCGAGGCCCGCCAGTACCCGGTTCACAAGTCGTTGGAAGGTAGCTGGAGCGTTTTTCATGCCGAAGGGCATCACTTTGAAGTGGTAGTGACCATCCGGGGTAGAGAAGGCGGATTGTTCTTGGGCTCTGGGAGTGAGGCCGATTTGCCAGTAGCCCGCTGTGAGATCGAAGATGCTCAGGTAGCGGGCAGCTCCCATGCGGTCGACCAACTCATCCGCCCGGGGGATGGGGTGCGCGTCGGTTCTGGTAACAGCGTTCAGGCCCCGATAGTCTACGCAGAACCGGAGCTCGGGGGCGACGCCCGGGGCGGCAGCCTTGGGGACCAGTACTACTGGGCTGGCCCAGGGACTGTCGGATGGCTCGATCACTCCTAGGGCCAGCATCTTAGTGACTTCGTCCTGGATGCAGGTGCGCACCCGATCTGGCACTCGGTACGCCCTGTGTCGGATGGGGGGATTATCCCCAGTGTCCACATCGTGAAGGCACCAGGGGGTGACCCCGGGGGTGAGGGAGAACAGGCTCGCAAATTGCAGCAGGAGGGCCCGACAGTCTTGGCGTTGTTCTGGAGACAAGGCATCGGAGAGTCTGACCCCTTCCACTGAGCCATCTTTCTCGCGGGTCCTCAGTAGGTCAGGGAGGGGCTCGGAGTCTTCTTCTGCCCCACTATCGGTTGCCATCAGTAGGCTGAGCTCCGAACGTACGAAGTGGGGCTTGAGTCTGTTGGCGTGGAGGACTCGCAGGGGGTTCCGGGAGGACTCCACGTCTACTAGGTAGGTGACAGGGCCCTTGCGCTCTATCACTTTGAAGGGGCCTGTCCATTTGTCCTGCAGGGCACAAGGTTCGACTGGAGCCATCACCCATACTTGCTGGCCGGGTCGAACTCGATGGAGGAGGCATGCTGATCGTACCATCTCTTCATGTCTTCCTGACTGGCCTCGAGGGTTGCTTTGGCGAGTTCCCTGAACCGCCGGGTCTGGGTGCGGAGGGTCAGGAGATAATTATAGACATCTGGAGGGGTTTTCTGGGGGGCCATCTTCCATCCATCTTTGACCAGGCTGAGGGGGCCCCGGACGGGGTGTCCGTACAGGAGCTCAAAGGGGCTGAAGCCGAGGGATTTCTGGGGAACTTCTCGATAAGCGAAGAGGAGGCACGGGAGCAGCACGTCCCATTGGCGACGTAGGGGTTCCTCTAGGCCCATGATCATCCCCTTGAGAGTGCGGTTAAACCTCTCGACCAGTCCTTTTCCTTGTGGGTGATACGGGGTCGTGAACCGGTAGGTGACCCCGCACTGTTGCCAGAGAGACTTCATGTATTTGGAGATAAAGTTTGTGCCCCTGTCACTGACGACTTCCCGGGGGAAGCCCACTCGAGAGAAAATCCCCATCAGGGCTCGGCCCACCACTGGTGCTGTCACTGTTCGAAGAGGTATGGCCTCGGGGTAGCGGGTGGCGTGGTCCACCAGGACTAGGATGAACCGGTGCCCCTGGGCCGTTCGGGGGTCTAGGGGCCCCACAATGTCTATTCCGACCCGCTCGAACGGGGTGGTGACGACGGGGAAAGGTTGCAAAGGTGCTTTGATCTTCCGGCCGCTCTTCCCGCTGGCCTGGCAGGTAGGGCAGGCCCGGCAGTGGTTGGAGACATCATTACGCATTTTGGGCCAGTAGAAATGAGTCACCAGACAGTTGTAGGTTTTGTCCTGCCCCAGGTGCCCAGCAAGGGGGACATCGTGCGCCAAGTTCAAAAGGAAGTCTCTGAAGCGGAGGGGGACCACCAGCACCCGACTGGCCCCCAGCTCAGCAATTCTTTGCTCACTGTAGAGCAGTTCATTGTCCCAATAAATCCAGTGGGCCCCTGCGGGGTCTCATGCACTCTGGGCGAGGGCCTGCTGCCGGAGTCCCTCGAGGGAGGGACAGGTCCTCTGCTCCTGTCGGAACTGCTCTTGGGTGGGACCACCCTCTTGCCGCCACTGGGCCAGTTCAGGAAGGTCCTGGAGTTCGGTCTGTTCTGGGGGATTGGTGCTTAGGGCGGCTCCCTCCGGGACGATCGGGGGAGGAGGTTCTGGCCATTCTTGTTCTTCGGTACTGGCGAAGGCGCGGGCGGCCATGGACCGGGTCGTTATGCAGGCCCAGTCAGGAAGGCCCAGCATCCCCAGGGGCTCTCTTCTTTCGACGGCTGCCCAGGGGGAGCTTTCGAGGTTGTTCCCCAGGAGGCAGTCCACTGGTGCATATTCGCGGACAGTCACCTTCAGCATACCGGACACTCCTCCCCACTCGAAGGGGACGCAGGCCATCCGACACAGGCTTTCTGAATTGTCGGCTGACCGGACGGGGCACAGGACATTGGGCAAGATCTGCTCCGGGGTCACCAGAGTGACAGCGGACCGCCGTCACACTGGCCCCGGTGTCACGTAAGGCTTCAGCCTGGCGCCCATTGATGGTGACCCACTGGCTGTATTTCCGTGTATTGGCGGGTAGGGGAGCCCGCGGAATCATGTCTCTTTCCCCTAGGCAGACCAGGGACATGGCGGCTGGTTCCCACTCGGGCTGATCGGCCTCGTACTCTTCCGAATCTTCTGGGGTTTGCTCTTCCCCCAGGGCGGCGGCAGCGACCTGGCGGGGCATAGGGTTCTGGTTATTTGGGCAACTAGGGTCGTTGGCGTAGTGGCTGGGTCGCTGGCATCGGTGGCAAGTAACGTTGGCTCGGACCCCTGGACGCATCGGGGGGTTTCCCCTGCCGGCCGGGGGCGGGGTGTTGCTGGCGGGAGCCGCCGGGACGGCGTCTCTGCCCCGACCCTGGCCTCCTCCTCCCCCTCGGGGCGATGGGGTCCTTGGTTGGTTCTGCTTGGTTCGTTTCGGGCCACTCGGGTGCTTTCCCATCGGTCAGCTTCGGCGGCGAGTTGCCGAGGTTCAGTTAGTTTACTGTCGAGGAGGTGTTGCCTGAGCTCGACGAAGCAATTGTTAGAGAGATGCTCCCACACAATAAGGTCAAATAGTTGCTCATACGTGGTCACCTTGCTGCCCTTGATCCACCCTTCGAAGGCTCTGCTGAAAAAGTTCACGTACTCCACCCAAGTTGTACCCGGGATCCGTTTGCAGTCGCGGAACCGCTGGCGGTACATCTCGGGCGTGAGTCCGTATCGAGTGAGAAGGGCGGCTTTCATGTGGTCGTAGGAGGTCATCTGATGGTCCGGGAGTTACAGCAGGGCATCTCGCCCCTCGCTGACGAATCTCCCCAATAACCCGGCTCCCCAGTCGCTTCGGGGAATCCGGTGGGAGGTCATGGCTACTTCATAGGCTTTGAACTATTGCTGGATGTCGTCGTTCCGGTAGTACTCTCTGACGACATCCTTGGGGATGTGGACTTTCGGGTCGGTGGTGGCAGGAGTGTTCGGGCGCTCGGGCACCCCGAGATCTTTATTCTGTTTCCGAAGTTCTATTTCTTTTAGGTTGCACTCATGTTCGTAGGCTAGTTTTTTCTCTTCTAACTCTCTCTGTCTTTGTTTTTCTTCCCGCTCTTCTCGGAGCCGCAAGTGTTCCAATGTTATTTTTTGTTCCGCCAACTTCAGTTCTCCATCTATCCGAAGTCGAGGCAGCTCCAATTCATGGAGCCTGCTTTTTTCCCGTTCCCGGATCTCCTCTGGGGAGAGACCCGATCTTCTTTCTTCTGTCGGAGTGGGGTTTGTTTCCGGTGCCTCGAGGCTTTGGTTTTGGGGTACGGCCGTACCCGTCTCTGCCCAAGTTTCCAGGGCTTTTTTGAAGTCTTCTTTTGTGCTCAGTCCTGTGGTTGCAATGCCTAGTTCTATGCAGAACTGCTTCAGTTCTCTGTGGTTATACTCTTCTAATTTCTCCATCTGGAATTTCTCTGTGGTTCCGCTCTCTTTCGTGGTCATTGTGGTTGTGTCGTGGGGTGAGTTACTTTCTGTACGCTTACGCGTTGGTTCGGATCGCGCCGCTGGCCACCAATGTTAGACGGAGACCTGGAGGGTCGGCCGAGGACAGGGGGAGAGGCCTCCGGTGAGGGCCGTCTCCAGCGATCGTACAGACAAGTAACTCCCCCCCCCCACAGATGGACACCACACAAAGCTGAGGTCAACACTCTTTATATACGATTCTTGAAGCAAGGATATCAGCGATACAGTGAGATCGGGACACGAGGGTCCTCTTAATTCTAGTCTCTGAAGGGAAAAGGGTAGCGGGACAGTCTTGGTACCGGTCCGGTGCGGGAGTGGCACGATGGGTAGCTCACACTCCTCGAGTTCGGAGGACTGGAAGGTCGGGCTGCGGCAGCGCCAGCAAGCTAGGATAATAAGTCTTGTTCGAGAAGGGCCGCGGCAGCGCCAGCAGGCAGGAACGATGGTTCACAAGGATGGGCCGCGGCAGCACCAGCAGGTCCCGACGAAGGTGTAGGTTGCAGAGGGCCGCGGCAGCGCCAGCAGGCAGGAACGATGGTTCACAAGGATGGGCCGCGGCAGCGCCAGCAGGTCCCGATGAGGGTGTAGGTTGCAGAGGGCCGCGGCAGCGCCAGCAGGCAGGAACGATGGTTCACAAGGATGGGCCGCGGCAGCGCCAGCAGGTCCCGATGAAGGTGTAGGTTGCAGAGGGCCGCAGCATCGCCAGCAGGCAGGAACGATGATTCACAAGGCAGGGCTGCGGCAGCGCCAGCAGTCCGTCAAGGATGAGTTCTTCAAGGTGTCCCTCGACTCCAGGATACCACTGCCTTCCTGCTCTGGAGCTGCCCCAGTTATAGGTCTGGGCTCCTTTGATGTCCGGACCCTCGCTCTTGGAGGTCGGGAGGTCCGGGATGAGGGAGTCCAGACACCCAGCGGGGGGTGGAGCCAGCGCCCGGGGAGGCTGGGGGCGATCGGCACCTGGCGGGGGAGAGCCATCGACACTCCTCTCTCCCATTGACCTGCCAAGTGGTCTCTTCACCTCCTGGGTGGATGGTGGTGCCTCGATGTCGGGGCCTGGCCAGGCCCAGGGTTGGGGTCGAGCTGCGGCCACGCAGCCTCGTGGTGCAGTGTCCAAGATGGCGGCTGGGCCGGGGCAATGGTGCTGACGGAGGCCCGGGACAGCCGATGCTGGGATGTTCGGGGGCAGGCGTCCCTTCGGGGACGGGTTGCGGGTTGCTTCGGTGGGTTGCCGGGGTGGTTCTTCAGTGGGCACCGTGGGAGCCGGAGTCTGGGCCCTTTCATGCGGGGAGGGAGCGGGCCCTTCACGAGGCCTGTCCAACATGCGTCCCCCCCAGCTGAAGGCAGGGAGAGTCACCCATCCTCTTGGGTACCCTCCTCGCCGAGGCGGAAAAAGCGGGACAGGCCGTCGGCGTTGGCGTGGTCCTGGCCAGGACGATGCTCCACAGTGAAGTCCATCCCTTGCAGGGAGATGGACCATCGCAACAGTTTTGGGTTCTCCCCCCGCATCTGCATCAGCCATTGCAGGGGGCGGTGGTCGGTCTGTACCCTGAAATGGGTACCGAACAGGTAGGGCCGGAGTTTCTTGAGGGCCCATACCACTGCAAAGGCCTCCCGCTCGATGGTGCTCCAGCGCTGTTCTCGAGCCAGTAGGCGTCGGCTGATGAAGGCCACTGGCTGGTCGACCCCCTCTGCGTTGAGTTGAGAGAGGACTGCCCCAATTCCATGATCTGAGGCATCCGTCTGGCCTATGAATTCCCGGCTGTAGTCGGGGGCCTGGAGCACGGGGGCGGTGCACATGGCGGCCTTCAGTTTCTCGAAGGCCGTTTGACAGTCTGAAGTCCAGTTGACGATTTTGGGGTTTTTCTTTGATGTTAGTGCTGTAAGGGGCCCCACAATGCTGCCATAGTCCTTTACGAACTGCCGGTAGTATCCGGTGAGTCCTAGGAAGGCCCGGACCTCGGTTTGGGTGACAGGTGGCTGCCAGGACTGGATGGCAGCGATCTTGAGCTGAAGGGGGGCCACCAGACCACTCCCCACTTGGTGTCCGAGGTAGGTCACGGACCCCTGGCCAATCTGAAACTTGCTGGCCTTGACAGTGAGGCCAGCCTGCTGGAGGGCGTGCAGGACTTCTCGGAGGTGGTGCAGGTGGTCCGCCCAGTGTCGACTGTACACAGCGATATCGTCCAGGTAGGCGGCGCTGAATTCTTCGAGGCCCGCCAGTACCCAGTTCACAAGTCGTTGGAAGGTAGCTGGAGCGTTTTTCATGCCGAAGGGCATCACTTTGATGTGGTAGTGACCATCCGGGGTAGAGAAGGCCGATTTGCCAGTAGCCCGCTGTGAGATCGAAGATGCTCAGGTAGCGGGCAGCTCCCAGGCGGTCGACCAACTCATCCGCCCGGGGGATGGGGTGCGCGTCGGTTCTGGTAACAGCGTTCAGGCCCCGATAGTCTACGCAGAACCGGAGCTCGGGGGCGACGCCCGGGGCGGCAGCTTTGGGGACCAGTACTACTGGGCTGGCCCAGGGACTGTCGGATGGCTCGATCACTCCTAGGGCCAGCATCTTAGTGACTTCGTCCTGGATGCAGGTGCGCACCCGATCTGGCACTCGGTACACCCTGTGTCGGATGGGGGGGATTATCCCCAGTGTCCACATCGTGAAGGCACCAGGGGGTGACCCCGGGGGTGAGGGAGAACAGGCTCGCAAATTGCAGCAGGAGGGCCCGACAGTCTTGGCGTTGTTCTGGAGACAAGGCATCGGAGAGTCTGACCCCTTCCACTGAGCCATCTTTCTCGCGGGTCCTCAGTAGGTCAGGGAGGGGCTCGGAGTCTTCTTCTGCCCCACTATCGGTTGCCATCAGTAGGCTGAGCTCCGAACGTACGAAGTGGGGCTTGAGTCTGTTGGCGTGGAGGACTCGCAGGGGATTCCGGGAGGACTCCACGTCTACTAGGTAGGTGACAGGGCCCTTGCGCTCTATCACTTTGAAGGGGCCTGTCCATTTGTCCTGCAGGGCACAGGGTTCGACTGGAGCCATCACCCATACTTGCTGGCCGGGTTCGAACTCGATGGAGGAGGCATGCTGATCGTACCATCTCTTCATGTCTTCCTGACTGGCCTCGAGGGTTGCTTTGGCGAGTTCCCTGAACCGCCGGGTCTGGGTGCGGAGGGTCAGGAGATACTTATAGACATCTGGAGGGGTTTTCTGGGGGGCCATCTCCCATCCTTCTTTGACCAGGCTGAGGGGGCCCCGGACGGGGTGTCCGTACAGGAGCTCAGAGGGGCTGAAGCCGAGGGATTTCTGGGGAACTTCTCGATAAGCGAAGAGGAGGCACGGGAGCAGCGCGTCCCATTGGCGACGTAGGGGTTCCTCTAGGCCCATGATCATCCCCTTGAGAGTGCGGTTAAACCGCTCGACCAGTCCATTTCCTTGTGGGTGATATGGGGTCGTGAACCGGTAGGTGACCCCACACTGTTGCCAGAGAGACTTCATGTATTTGGAGATAAAGTTTGTGCCCCTGTCGCTGACGACTTCCCGGGGGAAGCCCACTCGAGAGAAGATCCCCATCAGGGCTCGGCCCACCACGGGTGCTGTCACTGTTCGAAGAGGTATGGCCTCGGGGTAGCGGGTGGCGTGGTCCACTAGGACTAGGATGAACCGGTGCCCCTGGGCCGTTCGGGGGTCTAGGGGCCCCACAATGTCTATTCCGACCCGCTCGAACGGGGTGGTGACGACGGGAAAAGGTTGCAAAGGTGCTTTGATCTTCCGGCCGCTCTTCCCGCTGGCCTGACAGGTAGGGCAGGCCCGGCAGTGGTTGGAGACATCATTACGCATTTTGGGCCAGTAGAAATGAGTCACCAGACGGTTGTAGGTTTTGTCCTGCCCCAGGTGCCCAGCAAGGGGGACATTGTGCGCCAAGTTCAAAAGGAAGTCTCTGAAGCGGAGGGGGACCACCAGCACCCGACTGGCCCCCAGCTCAGCAATTCTTTGCTCACTGTAGAGCAGGTCATTGTCCCAATAAATCCAGTGGGCCCCTGCGGGGTTTCATGCACTCTGGGCGAGGGCCTGCTGCTGGAGTTCCTCGAGGGAGGGACAGGTCCTCTGCTCCTGTCGGAACTGCTCTTGGGTGGGACCACCCTCTTGCCGCCACTGGGCCAGTTCGGGAAGGTCCTGGAGTTGAACAGGCCCCTCTTCGGTCTGTTCTGGGGGATTGGTGCTTAGGGCGGCTCCCTCCGGGACGATCGGGGGAGGAGGTTCTGGCCATTCTTGTTCTTCGGTACTGGAGATGGCGCGGGCGGCCATGGACCGGGTCGTTATGCAGGCCCAGTCAGGAAGGCCCAGCATCCCCAGGGGCTCTCTTCTTTCGACGGCTGCCCAGGGGGAGCTTTCGAGGTCGTTCCCCAGGAGGCAGTCCACTGGTGCATCATCGCGGACAGTCACCTTCAGCATACCGGACACTCCTCCCCACTCGAAGGGGACGCAGGCCATCCGACACAGGCTTTCTGAATTGTCGGCTGACCGGACGGGGCACAGGACATTGGGCAAGATCTGCTCCGGGGACACCAGATGACAGCGGACCGCCGTCACACTGGCCCCGGTGTCACGTAGGGCTTCAGCCTGGCGCCCATTGATGGTGACCCGCTGGCTGTATTTCCGTGTATTGGCTGGTAGGGGAGCCCGCGGAATCATGTCTCTTTCCCCTAGGCAGACCAGGGACATGGCGGCTGGTTCCCACTCGGGCTGATCGGCCTCGTACTCTTCCGAATCTTCTGGGGTTTGCTCTTCCCCCAGGGCGGCGGCAGCGACCTGGCGGGGCATAGGGTTCTGGTTCTTTGGGCAACTAGGGTCGTTGGCGTAGTGGCCGGGTCGCTGGCATCGGTGGCAAGTAACGTTGGCTCGGAACCCTGGACGCATCGGGGGTTTTCCCCTGCCGGCCGGGGGCGGGGTGTTGCTGGCGGGAGCCGCCGGGACGGCGTCTCTGCCCCGACCCTGGCCTCCCCCTCAGGGGCGATGGGGTCCTTGGTTGGTTCTGCTTGGTTCATTTCGGGCCACTCGGGTGCTTTCCCATCGGTCAGCTTCGGCGGCGAGTTGCCGAGGTTCAGTTAGTTTACTGTCGAGGAGGTGTTGCCTGAGCTCGACGAAGCAATTGTTAGAGAGATGCTCCCACACAATAAGGTCAAATAGTTGCTCATACGTGGTCACCTTGCTACCCTTGATCCACCCTTCGAAGGCTCTGCTGAAAAAGTTCACGTACTCCACCCAAGTTGTACCCGGGAGCCGTTTGCAGTCGCGGAACCGCTGGCGGTACATCTCGGGCGTGAGTCCGTATCGAGTGAGAAGGGCGGCTTTCATGTGGTCGTAGGAGGTCATCTGATGGTCCGGGAGTTGCAGCAGGGCATCTCGCCCCTCGTTGTTGAATCTCCCCCATAACCCGGCTCCCCAGTCGCTTCGGGGAATCCGGTGGGAGGTCATGGCTACTTCATAGGCTTTGAACCATTGCTGGATGTCGTCGTTCCGGTAGTACTCTCTGACGATATCCTTGGGGATGTGGACTTTCGGGTCGGTGGTGGCAGGAGTGTTCGGGCGCTCGGGCACCCCGAGATCTTTATTCTGTTTCCAAAGTTCTATTTCTTTTAGGTTGCGCTCATGTTCGTAGGCTAGTTTTTTCTTTTCTAACTCTCTCTGTCTTTGTTTTTCTTCCCGCTCTTCTCGGAGCCGCAAGTGTTCCAATGTTATTGTTTGTCCAACTTCAGTTCTCCATCTAGCCGAAGTCGAGCCAGCTCCAATTCATGGAGCCTGCTTTTTTCCCGTTCCCGGATCTCCTCTGGGGAGAGACCCGATCTTCTTTCTTCTGTCGGAGTGGGGTTTGTTTCCGGTGACTCGAGGCTTTGGTTTTGGGGTACGGCCGTACCCGTCTCTGCCCAAGTTTCCAGGGCTTTTTTGAAGTCTTCTTTTGTGCTCAGTCCTGTGGTAGCAATGCATAGTTCTATGCAGAACTGCTTCAGTTCTCTGTGGTTATACTCTTCTAATTTCTCCATCTGGAATTTCTCTGTGGTTCCGCTCTCTTTCGTGGTCATTGTGGTTGTGTCGTGGGGTGAGTTACTTTCTGTACGCTTACGCGTTGGTTCGGATCACGCCGCTGGCTACCAATGTTAGACGGAGACCTGGAGGGTCGGCCGAGGACAGGGGGAGAGGCCTCCGGTGAGGGCCGTCTCCAGCGATCGTACAGACAAGTAACTTCCCCCCCCCCACAGATGGACACCACACAAAGCTGAGGTCAACACTCTTTATATACGATTCTTGAAGCAAGGATATCAGCGATACAGTGAGATCAGGACACGAGGGTCCTCTTAATTCTAGTCTCTGAAGGGAAAAGGGTAGCGGGACAGTCTTGGTACCGGTCCGGTGCAGGAGTGGCACGATGGGTAGCTCACACTCCTCGAGCTCGGAGGACTGGAAGGTCGGGCTGCGGCAGTGCCAGCAAGCTAGGATGATAAGTCTTGTTCGAGAAGGGCCGTGGCAGCGCCAGCAGGCAGGAACGATGGTTCACAAGGATGGGCCGCGGCAGCGCCAGCAGGTCCCGACGAAGGTGTAGGTTGCAGAGGGCCGCGGCAGTGCCAGCAGGCAGGAACAATGGTTCACAAGGATGGGCCGCGGCAGCCCCAGCAGGTCCCGATGAGGGTGTAGGTTGCAGAGGGCCGCGGCAGCGCCAGCAGGCAGAAACGATGGTTCACAAGGATGGGCCGCGGCAGCGCCAGCAGGTCCCGATGAAGGTGTAGGTTGCAGAGGGCCGCGGCAGCGCCAGCAGGCAGGAACGATGATTCACAAGGCAGGGCTGTGGCAGCGCCAGCAGTCCGTCAAGGATGAGTTCTTCAAGGTGTCTCTCGACTCCAGGATACCACTGCCTTCCTGCTCTGGAGCTGCCCCAGTTATAGGTCTGGGCTCCTTTGATGTCCGGACCCTCGCTCTTGGAGGTCGGGAGGTCCGGGATGAGGGAGTCCAGACACCCAGCGGGGGGGTGGAGCCAGCGCCCGGGAAGGCTGGGGGCGATCGGCATCTGGCGGGGGAGAGCCATCGACACTCCTTTCTCCCATTGACCTGCCAAGTGGTCTCTTCACCTCCTGGGTGGATGGTGGTGCCTCGATGTCGGGGCCTGGCCAGGCCCAGGGTTGGGGTCGAGCTGCGGCCACGCGGCCTCGTGGTGCAGTGTCCAAGATGGCGGCTGGGCCGGGGCAATGGTGCTGACGGAGGCCCGGGACAGCCGATGCTGGGATGTTCGGGGGCAGGCGTCCCTTCGGGGACGGGTTGCGGGTTGCTTCGGTGGGTTGCCGGGGTGGTTCTTCAGTGGGCACCGTGGGAGCCGGAGTCTGGGCCCTTTCATGCGGGGAGGGAGCGGGCCCTTCACGAGGCCTGTCCAACAATGACCAAATGAGTTTTGTCACTCCGTCCATTGATTCTTCTTTGACTTTTGATCTTCCCTACAAACAGCTAATCCTATATTTGAATGTCAGTCCTTAGTCAATATCATCAACACATATGCATCTTCTTCACCAGTGCTTGAAGATGACATTGAAGTGCCTTTATATGATGAACTTGACGACAATAGACTTTGCATGGTGTTTCCTCGTAACTGATGATGCCATTTGGCAAGAATGCTTCTGGAACATTTTGGTGCCCATGTTCTTTTCTCTTCTAGACGCATTTGTTTTTTCCTTTTCTTTGCACCATTATGAAGTGGTTTTCTTCGACTGATAGCAGAAAGAACCCAGCGCCTGGATACCTTCATGGGGGAAAGTATAGCTGTAGAGGGTTTTTAGAAACTTCAGATGGTGTGGGCGCTCTACCTAGATTCAACGTTAAGAAAATTTACTGAAACATTTCGTAAGACAGTGGTGCGTATAGAGCGAACGGAGAAGCCCTTAACCGTTCACAAAGAAAATCAGAAGACTTTCACAAACACGTTTGTGGACCGATTAAACAACCCACCTAAAAAGAGAAAACACAAAGATCTGCATCTGTTTATTTTACAAGGATACTGTCTTACTGTACTTGAAATTTGAAGTTACACTGCATTTGTGTGTGCGAGAGCATTTGCTGTTTGATACCCTCATGGTGGATTAGCCATGCTTTACAAATCCAAGCTCATTCATTGGTTGATGGTATCCCGCAGCCATTATATATCTGTCCTATGGCTGGACATTAACCTTCATGTGCAAATTTAAATCCACATCAGAAGCATAACAATTTTTTTTAAGAGACGCTGACTTATGTCCATCTGTTTTGTTTTTATGCTTGCTTTTCATCAATTCTTATTCATTGTGCGCCGTTGCTGCTTTTGTATC
Organism: Lissotriton vulgaris; assembly: GCF_964263255.1. NCBI lineage: Eukaryota > Metazoa > Chordata > Amphibia > Caudata > Salamandridae > Lissotriton > Lissotriton vulgaris. Next base: position 40,574,081 of record NC_141696.1, on the reverse strand, counting down.
AGCAGATTGCCGTTCTGCTCGTTCTGCTTTTGCAGCTATTAGAATTTTCTCTAAACTGAGTGTTTCTCGAATCATGCGTCGCCTGAAGGAATCTATAAGAAAGGCTCTGAAGCACATGGCTTATTTGTCATTAAGTCACAGGACATATAGTGTTTCATAAAAGCATCAAGTATTTTAACAAACTCATCCATCGTTTTACCAGCCGGTTGTTGTTCTTGGGTGAAGACTTACCTTTCATAGTCAACATTTCGCATTGAATTGAGCTTGGTTTCTAGTGCCTCTTTTACCTTTTGGTACGATGTTGCATCAGTTTGTGAGACCTACTTTAGCACCTCTTTCACTCCAACACCAGCACATTAATGCAAACATTTGATTGTTTTCTTCTTGTCTTTTTCTTCTAGTGCATCTATGAAAGCATCAATCGTTTCGATCCATGCCGCTCACCTTGCACTGATGTTCTGTTACTTTGCCTTATCAAACAAAGTGGGTGGTTTCAGGAATGTAGCTGTATCTGACTGTTGTGTAGTTCCCATAAAACCTATACAGGATCTGCATGTTTAGGCAACATATACTCTAGGATTGGTGCCAGATTGATTCTAAGCACTCGTTCTGAGTATGTTAGCCTGTATACAACCTAGCTCACAGGCCACTAGAAACTCCTCTTACCAAGGAGAGAATAGTTCTTGGCAACTATCGAACATGACAACCCTGATCCCTCAGGACGGTGGAAATAGTGTACTACTTTTCGCTCATTTACTTGTGCTCACTTAGTCTCAGAGATACAGAGTATAAATGGTATGGACGTTTTACAGTAAGCATGTATTGAACAGTCTTTATTCTTGTGTAGAAGAGATGTGCTGGAACAATCATTAGGCAGTAACAGATGTAAATGACTAGAATCACTAGGAAAGTAAAAGGATGGTAGATTTCCACCATTCTGCTAAAATCATGAAAGAAGGCAAGTATATAAAATACATGACAATAAAATGCGTACTCCTACAATGCAATCCTAACTACATGTATCTAAGTGTATTTAGCATGTGTGTAGGTGTTAGGCCAAGAATCCCTCTAGGATAAAGTCGAACCCCATTACTTGAAGTGAGAGACTGCGGGATTCCATCCTGGTCTCGAGCCGTACACCCCCAAGGGATGTCTGGCCACTGCGAGCTGGAGTATCTGCATGCAGGAACCTCATCGTCTTGTGTCAGTGTGTCTGCATGGAAATCCTGATATCCTCTTTCTATCTCAGTGGTTTGATGTATTTATGACCCAAAAGTCTCCCCAGGGTTTTATCTTGCTGTGCCAGTATTGGACTTAAGATGACATCAGGAATTAACTTTGTGCGCGGTTATTAAGCAGGAGATTGTAGTCCTGTTTTGTTTCCCAGAATCCTCATACATAATGTATAAGGCTTCTCTTAGGGAAATCCTGTGTTCTATGTGCAGTGTCGTATCTAGGTTAAAAGTCAGTCCCCAAGAACAATTATGTGTCTGGGCCTATATTGGGGTACCTATATGAAATATAACAGTACCTTATGCTCCTATCTGCTGCCACGAGGAGCACGTGCTGTTGGGCAGCACTCTTCATGCAAAGGACGATTGGCAACCTCTTCACACAACACCCCATTGTTTGAGCCTGGTCATCTCATCCGATTTTGAGATTGTATAGCACTTCACTCAGTTGTGCTGGTAAGTATGTTCCTGCTTTCATACCTGGTTGTTACTGCCTTTATTGTTTGCTTCGTATGGATCAGGGCTCTGTGTTACAGTGTGATGCAGTATCTCTTTTTTCAGCCTTAACAGCAGCTTGGAATGTACACCAGTGCAGTGCGTTCAACTTCTTCGATGGCCATGTATGGGCTAAAACATAATTTTGACTCCACATATGACAATTTCAGACTTGGGGCACAAGTACAGTGGTTTGTTGTACTTTTGCAAACTCTCAGGGAGAGCATCGTTGATTCTTTGAGGCACGTATCCCCTTCTCGTCGTAGCATCTTCATCAGCCTGAAAGTATGCAAATGAACACTCCACACACAAAACTCAATAACAGACATCTTTATTCCTCGGCATACAGCCACACACATACATTACGCCATAATGTTTATAAACAACCTCAGAGCAGATTACATAATTCCTATGTAGAGTCCACCCAGAACTGCAAGGGTCTTAGCGTGCATAATATCATGATACATCAGGAGTCATGACTTCAGGGGTGATCCTGAAGAAAGGGCCAAGTCCGACTGTTCAATTCTGAGATGATTAGATCAATTCTCTCACTTTACACCCTTTTCATCAACAGCCTCTCTATCTCTCTCTCTGGCAGTCTTCTCCCAACATAGTTCCGGAAATCCTCACTCACATCCTCTTCACTACAAGAAGGCACAGTGAAGTGAAATTTGTATGACTGACTATAATTTACAAGGAATGTGAATAAATGAAACCAAAACAAATATCCTTTACAGTATGCAACCAATATTAAAAATAAGATTTCATTTAAAAAAAAAGCAATACATTTCATCATGATACAGTCCTAATGATAATTCTCCCAAAGGATAAAACGGAATTAAAAGGGAAAAATAGAAAGGGAGGAAAAGTCTTATTAAATCTAAAAATGCTAAAAGCGTTTTTCAAAGGCCAGCAAGAACTTTATCATCTTGCAGTTGATTAGGGGGGCTGTTGAGTCCAATCCGCCAATAAGTGCTGTCCTGCAGGTACGTAGTCTCTTGGCCAGAGAGATGTTTTTTAAAAAGAACGTTTGCTCACGGTTCAGCTTCTTGCAGTGGCATATAATGTGAATTAAGTCTTCTTTTATATTGCCACAGAGGCGACAGACAACTGTTTCAGTGTGTTTCCAGGCAGGCTCCTCGGCCATGGTTGGATATTTGCCGAATCTCAGAGCCATCAGCCTTTTTTGATAAAAACAGAATAAGTTGTATCTAAGTAGGCCGCCGGGGTAAGTATTTTGTAGCTGTTGATCACAGTCCATGAATGGGAGCGATGTGAAAAGATTTCTTTGTCAGTAATCAGCGAATGAAATTTGGCTGCTTTATTTAATGCCTGTTTAAATGAGGTAAATGGCAAGTTTTTGTCCCAAAGATTTGCAGAGCATGTTTGCTCCAAAGCACAAGTCAAGAATTTGTTTGCCTCTGAATTATTTTGCGTTTCCAACTCCTGCCATAAAAATCTATTGAGATTATTATCGATGGCGTTCTTCTTAATTCAGTACCACACCTTGATGCATGTGTAGAGTCTTCCCAGTGATTCATTCATTAAGCCGAATTCTAGGCGCATCTGCACTGGTGAGGCTGAGCTTGGAAGTTGAAGGACCTTTTTGTAGATTTTTGTAATTAAGTTGTTTAAAATAATAGAATCCTTACCGTGCATTGCTACACTAGCGTATGTTAAGGTGGGAAGTACTTTGCTAGCAATCACTGTAAGTAGTGGTTTGAACGAAGGGCCTTCCAATTTTTTTGACAGTGTGCTAAGTGCAAATATTAAGGCTCCTGGTCTTTGTGTCAGATAGTTTTTCTGGTCTTTTAGGGCAAGCTTATCATTGATGTGATATTCCAGGTATTTGTAGTTTGATACCCTTTCCAACTGTTTTCCTTCCAGCCTGATGTTACAGTGTGCTTTTTTAGGTCAAGCCTAGACATCGCTTGTGCTCTCAGGTGAACTGTCACTTGTACTTTGTGGGGTCAGGCTCGCACCACCGCTTTGGATTGGCTTTTGTCTTTGTCATTAAAAAATTGTAGCCTGCAAATGGCTGATGGTTGGTGCATGTTCCATCTTTTCTCACAAGGTAACTCTAATGATGTATTGCCATGGGAACGAGCAGTGATGAGCAAGCAGTCCCTACATATGAACATCCAACAACTAAAATGAGAGTGCAGTCTGGTGCATTATTACTGCTGTTTGTACCCTATCCCTGCCTGTGTATGCATGTAATTCTATGCATGTGTACTATGCAATTTGTCATTAATTTTGAAGCTCCCCACGGCAGCAGTACCCATCCAAGCTTTGCCTGAACTCCTTCCTCAAGTGGTACAGGGAGAGCGTCAGTCTGGTGATGTAGCACTGGTTTCTTTTGCCTCATCTTATTTTGTGAATTTCCTGTACATATTCCGAGCTCTGCTCCTGTCGCCCAGCGCTGCCCCTTCTACGTGTTGCCTTTGCTCCCATCTCCCTCCCGTTGTCTGTGTTGATTTTGCTCCTTCCCCCTCCCATTGTTCATGTTGCTGTTGTCCTGTTGCCTTTGCTCCCACCTTCCTCCTGTGGTCCTGTTATCTTTGCTTCTGCCCCCTCCCGTTGTCCGTGCTGTCTTTGTTCCTGCCCCCCTCCGGCTGTCTGTCCTGCCTTTGCTCCCAACTTCCTCCTGTGGTCCTGTTATCTTTGCTTCTGCCCCCCTCCCGTTGTCCGTGCTGCCTTTGTTCTAGCCCCCCTCTGGCTGTCTGCCCTGCCTTTGCTACCTCTCATCTCCTAAAGTCCTATTACCTTTGCTCATCATGTGTGCTGTCTAGTTGGCACAAGGACAGCCTGTGTGAATTATACCCTTAAAAACGTGCTGCTTGCTTGATGTTTTTAGGTCTTGGCTAGCGTTGCTGCGCTCATGCTCAGCAAGATTTAATGTTTTTGAGGAGTTTCAGTAAAGAGCTTTAAGCCCGCCCCTCTTTTCCATTGGCTGGCGTCACCGTTTATGCTAAACGATGGCCAGCCATTGGAAAAGAGCTTTGTATGTTGCCTCCCTTTGGCTTTTTTGGACAGCCCACTTTGACGGGCTCTCATGCTTTCCTCCTGGCGTAAAATGTTTCCTATCTTTATGGGGCCATGTGTTGAAACACATGGCCCCATAAAGACAAGAGATCCTCGTTCTTTCACTTTCTGGACCGCCTCTTTGTTATCCCTTTGAAATCTGTCCCCTGTTCTGCCCACCTAACACCCGTCCTTCCCGCCTTCGTCGCCTTTCTTTCCCCTGTCTGAGCTTTTCTCTTTCACCCACCTGTCCCCTTCCCTCCCTAGGTTGTCACGGTCTTTCCCTGCCTTTTTGCACCCTTTCCTTCCTCTTGCTCCCTCTGCTCAGCTTAACTCACACTCTCGCCACCTCCTCCTGGTCCCCACACTCTCTCCCTCTCGGCTGCAGTCAGTTGTGGCGGACCTCGAGCGCAGAGAGATAGAGGGGTGACGAGGCCTGTGGCATGGTGGCGCCCCCACCATCTGCCCAGCCATGGCACATGCAGCCGTTGGGACAAGATGTGCAGATGCTCACGGGTGATAGGGTGTGTGTGGTGGTAGAAGCTGGGCAGGGGACCTCGTGGCTGTTTTCAGCTTTTCATTTCAGGCTCTGCAGGTAAACAAAATGTCTGCCTCCGGAGGGATGGTGAAAATTGGATGATTAAAGGATTAACTTTCTTTTCCTGGAAGGGGACTTCGAAAGAAGGGTACAAGTGACTTAATTGCAGGTCGTGTTTGGTTGATAAAAAAAGCATGGTCACAGGACCTTTTTTCGTGAACTGTTCCTCGAGCAGAAACACCAACTTAAAAAAAGCATTCTTCTCATTAAAACACCCTCCAAAGGTCTCCGGCTGTCCCCCCAGGGGGAGCGTGTCCTGCCGTTTGAACATTCCTCTTACACGGCCTGTCAATAACCTTCTGTTTCTTGCGTCTGCATTGCTTTTTTTTTCTAATGAGAAAACATCACTCATAGTTGTTGAAGTGTAACCCATAATCTCATAATTACACAGAAACTATGAAACTGCCTCACATGGCAAATGTGAAACCTAGGCAGCTAGATGCATGTCGATACTACAGCAGGTACATTATCAGATAAGGTGTCTTACGTCCTCATTGAGGTCAAGGTGTTAATTTATCTCAGATGAATGATACTGAATGGGTGACTAAAAACCCTGACTTATTGCAAAGTGGTGTAGTTCTCGCTCGGGGTAAGGAGGCCACAGTCACCTCAACACCCATATGTGTCCTGCCCTTCACCTGGTACATTCAGTAGGCAGCAAAGGCTTTTACTACACAACTCGTGCACTTATTTCATCAACCTCTGAATGATGAAAGACTGTACTGGCCTTGTTAAGAATCAGGCCTGTGACTCGTGGGCTCCACATGAATATCTGAGCACGTATGGTATTTTCCTCTTACTGTTTATGTGAAAAATAGAGTTGGTGTGATGTTCTTACTGTAGTGTGTGTTTGTTGACGCAGGTAACGTGTCAAGGGCTTATACATAGTATTGTAAACTTTTAATACAACTTTATCCCAGTGAAGAGGCTGCAAAGCGCTTAATTCGTGGAATATTGTTAAACAAAATTTCACTTGTAACAGCAGGAAAAGAATTAAAAAAAAATGATGTATAGTTACCTTTACCTACCCCTTCCCTCTCGTTGGCTAGAGTATCTGACTCAACCCCCCTCCCCCCCAAGAGAGCTTGTGGCATTCTATACTGTTGTGCTGCATACCTAGGCTAACCCCCTATCGGACCAGCTGTCTACTAGGCCTAAGTTCCAGATCACTTGTCTCCATGCTGGTGCTGAAGGGCCCTCTCTTCTGGGACCATGGCCTACCTATGAATTCAGAACTTGCTTATTAGTTGCCTCTTTTTATATGATCACAGGCGCACCACTGTGCAGCACTTTTGATACAAGCTAAGAAACAAGCATTGAAAATGCAATAGGTCTCACCTTTGATTAAGTTAACACTATTTGCGTTGTTATACAATGCCATTAGCAAAGCAAATGGCTTTAACTTATTCAAAGGCAAGACCTATTGCATTTTCAATGCTTGTTTAGTGTTGTGCTCTAGCCCGTGTTAATGTTTTGCATCATGCCTAGCACCTAATGCCCCCACAGTTAGGCACAGTTCTGCCTCCAACTGCTCCCAGCTTCTTTATCCAATCTGTTCTTTTTTCACAGGCACTGAATGCACTTAGCTCTTTTACCAATACATTTTACAATCTGTTAAAGCACCAAACAGTGCATGTCTTCATTAAAAAAATAACTGCCCTAGCCATATTAGGGTGCGGTGTAAGAATTCGTAGTTGGGCGTTGTAACGGCCGGATTCTCGGACCAGATAGGATCAGCTCCTCAGAGCACCTCCAACCCAGACGGAACGTAACCACCTCCCTCCTCAGGACCCATCTGTCCAGGCACCTGGGTACCTACCTGAGGATGGGGAACTCGCAATATACAAGCTCATATCATCAAAAACACCACTAAATCTATAGGGATTACTAGGAATACTCACTTATTACTAAGGACGTCCATGCCCTACACCACACTCATACCTCATAGTCTCGCGACCACATGGGTCCAGACTAATCTACCCTGGGGCAGTTCTGATTATTTACCATTACACACAGACCACAATCAGTGCTCGCTCAGCAAGTCGCAATCCTGCGTGCCTACACACTAGTCTTCTCCCTAGTGTTCTCTCCCTCACAGCCCGGTCCACAATCCGGCGGACCTATACACTAGTCTCCTCCCTAGTGTTCTCTCACTCACAGCCCGGTCCACAATCCGGCGGACCTACACACCAGTTTCCCGCCTGGTGTTCTCATTAACACCGCTTACCAACGACGATCACTTTCCTATGAATACCTTTGGAAGGAATCTCTCATTGGCTACTAGGGATACGATATTACAATATTATAGCACACAACAGTTTACCAAATTAGATGATGTAAAATCTATTCTCCTCCTCAAGGGGACCCTCTCTCCCTCATTGCTCAGTCACTACTTACCTGACCGGGAATTACATCCGTTCATGAAAACAATGCCTGACTAGAAGAACAGGTTACCCTGATTGAACAAGAATACGAGGCGCATGCTGGTTCACTAAGAACTGGGGTATCTTTATTACAATAACAATAAAATGGGAATAGACACATACACAGATCTGCGGGGTCTCTGTAACTAACAGGAACTGTAAATAGACTGCACACCGTTGAAAGAAAAAGGATTAGCCATACAATAGCCTAGGGAATAAAAGACAAGATTAAGGTGTAAGTGTAAAGCAAACTAGTTCAGACTACCTCACCTATTAGAAGGAATGTTTCTCTCTCTCTCTGGTGGAATCAGGGCTCTCTCTCTCTCCCTCCGTCACCACAGCTTCACTCCTCTGGCTCAACTGCTCCAGCGGGCTGCTTCAACTCCTCCATCTGCTTTAATGCATCCTGATAAACTGGCAGCTCCAGCTGATAGTTCCAACTTTGATCATATGACTGCTCTCTCCAGCTTCAGCAATTATCTGCCTTCTCTCTCCATTCCAGAAAACCAATTGAACTGAACTGTACTCTCCCGCTCCAGCAACCATCCTACTTCTCACTCTTCAAGAACCAAACTGACCCTCCTCCTCTCCTGCACTTCGCTAATATCGGATCCTCTCCTCTAGTGGAAAGTTCCAGCCAGTAGCCTCCTCCCACCAGGTCCATGCACCAGGCTCCTTGCTCTAGACGCTCCCACAGTGATCAGCTGCTTGTTTCGTCTAGAGACCTGAGCCCAGGGACACTTCTTGATTAGATTCAGCTCTGGCCGGTTCTCTCCGGTTCGCTTAGGACGAACAACAGCTCCAAACTAAAACATTACCTTTACCCTACAAGCATCTCAGTTCTGCAGGGATAGAAAGCAAAATGGAGTCTCTCTAGTTCTGGGTCTTGTAGGCCTGAGAAGGATGAAATAACCCTTAGCTCTGTCAGAGTACCTACACAAACCATACCATTATGTAATATAAAGTCAGGACTACAGGATCCACCCTCTACTATAGGCAGGATGATGAAAGGGCACATAATTATGTCAAAGCCAATAGGCAATAGATGGATTAGAGTCAAAAATAAGGGATCTATCATCATATAAAGCAGCTATCCTCTTCTAGGTTTGGAAGAAAGGGCTTAAAAGGGCCAACACAAGGTAAGAATACAGATTATAGATGTTAGCAAGCTTAAAGTCATCATCACTCCGAAATAGAGCCAAAAACCATGTCAGAACACTGCACCCTTGACTTTAATTTGCTAACATCTATAAACAACAACAAACTAATAAACAAACATCAACATAATCTATCAACAAAACCAAAAAAACAAAAGACTCTCTAAAATAAATGACAACTTAAGGAAATACCACCTAAAACTTGATATCTAACAACCAACTGAAAACAAACCCTTGACCTGAATGCTGAAATGTAACTAAGATTGATCTGATAACAGCAAGAGTTGGATGCTATTTTCAAGCTTAAGACTGGCTCGTTACCTACTAACTTCAGGGCATATTATCAAGGCAGGCGAAATGGAATTATCGCCGCTTTTGCGGCCGCTAAGCAGCGATATTTTCATCGCCCTATTAGCAAGTTGTCGCTAACATCAGTTAGCGATGTTCTGGAACTGCTCCTCCCCTAAGGTGGCCATTGGGGGGAGCATGGCGGTCGGAAGCGAACGGCCACAGGCGGAGCCCCTGGGATGTGCAGCGTTCGGGAGCTACGCTGAGGGTGTCAGCTGACTTTGCTGACTCAGTCTCTAGCTGCACGCCACTCCGCTGCTTCGCTTGCCTACAGCTGCTTCCGCTTTGCCTCCGCTTAGCCTCCAGGACCGGCACAGAGAAAGGAACGGAGAACAGCTTTTCGACAACACGTCCGGAGGGAAGCTTTAGAACGGAGGCAGGTGAATTGTGGTTCGCGTGGGGTGGGGGGGTTCTCCCTCGTTGTCTTTGGCAGACTTCAGCAGAAGAGGTGTACCGTTGAGTGGGAGAGAGCCCCTAGCTTTGGGGGTTTTGTTTTAGTTTCACTGCTTTCTTCTTACTGCTTGGACGCAGCAAATGCTGAGCGCGCCAATGGTGTGTGAGAGACTCGGGACTGCACCACTCTTGGTCCTAGCTGTTGGTGTGTTCTGGATCTGAATATTTAGAACAGTTTCATAAGCCTTAACCTCCGCCTCATTAAGGATGGCCAGGTAGAGTACTCCGCTCCGGAGCCTCGCTAGCTTACAGGTGCTGTCGTTTTACATCGCCTCAGGCTCAGCCTCGGAGGGAAGGGTGGAACGGAGGTGTAGCGGAAAGGAGAAAGCTTTTTGGCAACACGTTTTTTTTTTTACAAGCTTTAAACCCCCTTGCTTTGGTTTTTTTTCTTCCTGTTTCACTGCCTACTGCTCGGACACAGTTGACGCCGAGTATACCAATGGTGTGAGAGTGATTTGGTGAGGGAACAAACAATAGTAGAGATATAGCGGCCCAGGTGCAGGCTTTATCAGGGTGCCGCATCTTGGAAGCAGCCAAAAAATGGAGGAAGCAAGCCCCTAGTATCCTTGGGGGACCACCACTAGGTAACAGCGTCTCGAGAGCTATTGCAGCGGATCCTCCGCCCAGAGTGAGTGAGTTCAGAGTGGGGAGGGAGAAGGATCTGGGGGAGGCGAATTGTCAACATTGCCCCACGATTTGAGCATACCTGTCATCACAAACTGTGACTTATTGTGGGGGCACTGGTTCCCAGGGGTCAGAGAAACAAACAGAGGGCAAGTCGGGATTAAGTTTGTGGACCTGCAAGGATTTATAACGACAAGGGGCCGCTTAACAGTGCACAGTGCATGGAGAGCAGGGGTGAGGCGGAGCTGGACTGCAGTCCTTTAAAAAGTAATGGTGATACTTCACCGAAACACGCCCTGGGGAATTACACGCTGCGGAATAGAACCCTAGCAATCCCACCAGGTCAACCCAAATCAAGGGTAGGGCAGCCTCCAATAGTAGAGGTTAAAGCTGGGAATAGCTGAACACGAGGGAATACACCCGGCAAAGGAAAGAGGAAAAGCAAGAAACAGAAGAAAGCCTCTTTTTCGGCAAAATTAAAAACAACACCATCACTGAAATCATACTACAAGATTTGTAGTACCTCTTCCACCTCCACCACCGCTACTCCCGTTTCTACCCTTACTCCTGAATCTTCTCTGGTTCTCCACCAAAACGAAAATATGTCAACTAAGGGAAACACGACTCTGGCCAGTGTAGCCCCCTGTTTAAAACCTATAAGTGTGGGCAGCAACACAAGCGACCCATCCCCTGATAAAGCAGGGCACGCCTTGGGTCAAGAAGGCCTAACCGAAATACATCCATCAGTGGATCTTTCAAACAGCTTTTCAGCTCTCGCCGTACAAGACCTGGATATGACCCCAGACATTGAAGGGGTAGAATGCAACGAAGGTTCACCAGCCCAAATAGAAGTTCGAGAGCAAGCTATTGTGATACAGATTATCACACCAACCCCTAATCTATCGACCCATGACGGCTCAGGTATCTTAGAACTCCCTGATACCCAGAGGAAAGACTCTCCGCCCCTCATACCTCCATCCCTGGGACCCTAGCGGATATCCTGCTGAGCCTACGAGACGAGATAGGCAAGAGATTTGACGATATAGGCAAAAGGTTTACAACTTCAGAAGCAAACCAAGAGGCTATCCAGGCATCTTGCGACCTTCTATCATCTAGAGTCGAGGAGATATCATTAAGGACCGATGCCTTGGAGGCCGAGATACCGAAAATTAAGGAATCGATAAAGACCTCCTCCTCCACGATGAGTAAGGTGATATAGCAAAAACAGGAGCTGCAGGACGATAATGATCAGCTCGAGAATCATTCTAGGAAAAATAATTGTAAACTATTGAATATTCCGGAGGACATTGAAGGTGGCGACATAAAGAGCTTCGTAGTTTCTCTCTTAAAAACTCACATTCTTAAAAGCTCAGACGCAGATCTGGATCTGTCATCAGACATACAAAGAGTCCATCGAGACCCGTATAGAAGAGCACCTGGAAAAGATCGTCCTAGGACAATACTGGTCAATTTTCTAATGTACTCCCTCAAAGAGAGGATACCATCTCTTGCCTTAAAAGTCGGTCAACTGAAATGCAACCTGACTTCCACCTCATTTTCCTTTTCTATCCGGTCGGATGTGTCTCATTGAACAGCAACAAGACAATGGGAATTGGGCAAAAGGATGACCATATTGAATCAACTAGGTGCTAAGACCCAACTTAGATTTCCGGCATCCCTTCGCATCATGTCGGACAATCACATGTACAATATGAGACATATAGAGGAGGTTGATGCTCTAATCGATAAGATTAGGAAGGGAGGCGGTGGGGGGAAGGATGAAAATTTTGATAGTGGAGGAGGAGTGGTCTGTAAAGCATAGTAAGCATAGTATAACCCAATTCGATGAATAATGATTTGAGTAAATTAACTATTGATTTGAGGAGGCGGAGAAGGGTAGAGTTGAGGCAGGCACTACTCAGCGGTTAGCTCTATTTTTTTTCTTTTTATCTTCTCTTGTTTTTTCCACTTTATCTTCAATTATGTTACATAAGACCGGGGGGGCCTCTGACCGAGGGCGTATGCCCAGGAGTAAGGGAGGGTTCCCCAGGGAAGAAGTAGGTAGAGGGGTCACAGGGGGTTAGAAGGGGAAGGGGGGAAATGGGGTGCACAGGTGGGGTTGCAGAGGGAAAAAACAAAAAATGTCCTTATATCCCGTTATATCATTTTTAACCATGATAGCGCAGGCCATCGGTTGTAGAGGAGCGAAGAGGTTAGCGAATAAATGAATACTATAAAGATAAAGGTCATTTCTTGGAACGTCAATGGGTTGTGGTGCAGTAGAAGGGTGCGACAGATTATGAAATACCTAGAGCAATCAGCAGCATAAATACTCCTTATACAGGAAACACACTTGAGCTACTCAGAGACCAAAGACATCTTTGGTAAGTTAAAATGGATAGAACATTTTCTTTGCTCACAAAACACGACACATAATAAGGGAGTTGCTGTTCTGATCAGGAAGGGAGACACTTGCACCATTAAATCTGTTTTAACTGACTGTACTGGTAGGTGGATCCAGGTGAGAGTAGGATGGGGGGAGACTGAAGTCACTTTAGTATCTTACTATGGTCCTAATGTAGATGACCCATCCTGCCTGCTTAAAGTTCAGGCTAATTTGACAGAGGTTACAACTCCTGTAATAGTCAGAGGCGATTTCAATGTACACCTCAATCCTGCTCGAGACAGATCGAATCATAGAAAGCAGGTGACAGCCCCGCACACAAGGCGAGTAATGATTAATATGATCCATGATCTGGGACTGGTCGATATCTGTGATGCCAAAGAAGGAACGGGGTCTGGGTACACCTACTTCAGTAAAAAACATGGCCACTTTTCACGAATAGATTACATCCTCATGGATCAAATAGGTCTAGATAAAGTGGGAGGGATCACTGTTCTGCCATGTATCCTCTCGGACCACACCCCTATAACGTTCTCTTATACAGGAAATACAGCTAAACCCCCTTTCCGGTGGACACTAAATAGAGCTATGTTGTTAAATCAGGAGTTAATCAGCAATATTAAGGAGTCTACTTTCTTGTTTTTCCTAGAAAATGTCGGGTCCACCTCCCAAGAGTACGTGTGGGATTCCTTTAAGGCCTATATACGTGGAGTACTCTGCAGCTGGATCCTAGATATGAACAGGAATGATGGGCAAGGATTCAAAAACCTGGAAATGGAGGTAGCTAGACTTGAGGAAGCAAGGTCGAACTCCCATGCCGAAAAAAGTCTTCAAATCCTCAAAGAACTAGACAGAGTTCGCTCTGAATATAAAACCAAGCTGGATGAAAAAGTGAGAGCACAGTGGGAGGTGCATAGAATGGAACACTATGAATATGGGGAAGAGCAAGTGCGACCCTGGCAGGGAAGATAAAAGCTGATAGAGCAAAGAACAACATTAATAAGCTAATAATTGACGAGATAGGTGCCACGTCTAGCAAACACCAAGATATGCAGCAGTGTCTGGTATCTCTGTTCTCTCAACTATATAAAGAGGATGGTACATCGGATATTAATAGTATCAATACATGATTAAACAATAAACCTCTACCACTGTTAACTGAGGAAGGCCAGGAGACGTTTATTAAGGCTGATTACTGTGGAAGAAATTAGGCTTCACATTAAAAAGATCAAAAACAACAAAGCGGCAGGAACTGACGCCCTACCCGGAGAGGTCTATAAAGTTCTAGAGGAAATCATTATACCTAGATTGCACAAGTTATTCAATCATGTATATATACAAAAAGGGGGAATTCCCCCGTCCTGGAAGTAAGCAACAATTGTGCTTATAATAAAACCTGGAAAGAGCCCACTAAAGGCTGATTTCTATAGACCAATCTCCCTGCTGAATGCTGATTATAAGATTTTTACCGGTATTTTAGCAGGGAGATTGGTCAAGGTAAGACCACAACTAATAGGAATAGAGCAGAAAGGTTTCGTTCCGGGCTGGCACATCCAAGAACAAACTTTCCAATTAATAGGATGTATAGATTGGGCAGTGGCACAGGCAGAACCTCTCGCAGTGCCCTCATATGACGCAGCAAAAGCGTTTGATCTCGTCAACTGGGCCTTTCTTTGAGAAACCCTTAGAGTAATGGGGTTAGGACCAATGTTTATAAACTCTTTAATAAAATGTAACGAGGGAGCTATCTCCTTAATGGCATATTGACACCTAAATTTGAAATCCAGAGAGGAACTCGTCAGGGGTGTCCTATCTCCCCCCTGTTATTTAATATCTACATTGAACCTCTAGCTCAAACACTTAGACTAGACCCCCTAATTACTCCATTCTGTGTACAAGATCTCAACATTAAATTCGCTCTGTACGCAGACAACTTATTGATTTACACTAGTAATCCCATAGAGGTCTTCCCCAAAGTAGAGAACATCTTGTGTGATTTTAGCAGGTATTCTATGTGCGCAGTTAACACCGCTAAAACGGAGATAATGTTTTGGGGGATTGAAGGCTAGGTTAGAAGCGTCAGCACAGGATTCAAATACCTGGGGATAAATATAGAGCAGGATGTGGTGAATATCCCTTTGACAAACTTAAGGAGAGTCTTGAAGGAGATGGACCATATTTTTCTTAGGTGGAAAAACTTACCACTTGCAATCTACAGCCGTGTGAACATTGTTAAAATTGTAATTTTACCCAAGCTGACCTATCTTTTCAGTGCCATCCCCCAAGATTTTCCAGGTAAACTTTTGAGTAAAATCCAGGGTAAAATTGAAAGTTTTATTTGGGCCAATAGGAGTTCCAGATTGTCCTGGAAGAAACTAAAGAGGAGGTTAACCAAGGGGGGCCTAGCTTTATCCGATATCCTCTGCTATTGTATATCATTCCAGTTTAAAAATATCCGTTGTCTGCTGTCTAGTCCAACTGGAAATAACTGGGGCAGGATTCTGAGAGCCATGGCCAATCATGAGGGAGGGTGTGAGGGATTTTTGTACAAGTTTGGGGCCCCCAGGTTCTTTGAAAAAGTCTGTCTAAAGGTGATTAGATCTGCACTAAATACCTGGCAAAGTCTTAGGGTAAGATGGGGGATAAAATATTTTTCAGATTTTACGGTTTTACGATTTTCAGACGGCTTGGCCATTGCAATCAAGCGTGCAGGGATTTTAGTGTGGTCTGAGCTAATATCTTCAGATGGGGCCTTACCGTGGGAAGTCCTGAGAGCAAGAATTGGAGATACCTTTTCTTGTTTTAAATTTTTACAACTATGATCATGGTACCAGGCAGAAAAAGAAAATACAGGGGGAAAATATGAGGTGGAGGCAAAGCTCCAAAATATAGCTTCAATTAAGAAATAAATAGGGTTATGGTATGGTGGCTTGCTAGATAGGGAAGACACTGAACTACCATCATCACACATGGTCTGGAGGGCACCTGCATTGGAGAATAGTTCTCCAGAGCTTTACTTCCTATCTCTTAAAAATCTGTATACATTTGTGAACTCTGCTTCTCTTAAAAAAAACATTTCTACACCATTAACAGGTTGTACTATACTCCCAAGAAAATAGCTACGTTTGCCTCAAATCCACCTCCTAGATGTCCAAGATGTGGCTTGATAGAAGCAGACGACCTGCACATATTTTACGAGTGTATTCAGCTAAAGGGCTACTGGGGTAGTATAGAGAAGGCATTGACGGGTATCTTTGCAGTGGAAATCACCCTAGACTTACAGCTAGTTATATTTGGTTTGGGTCCAGGTATCTTTACCTTTGAATCTGGACAACAAATGGGCCTCCTCTTATGCTTGATCCTGTTGGCCCGACGAGAGATCTGTATATTATGGAAAGATCTCGCTCCCCCCCTCGTATGAGAAGTGGGTCTGAGTGGCTCTGAATATGGCAATACTGGAACGTAAAGAGAGAAACATCTGGTCGCCCTTAGTTTGCTGGGGTAAGAAACTAAGGCTGATCTAATTTTTGGTCTAATGGGTACACCACGCCTCGTCCAGAGATGCTGGCCTGGTGGGGCCGAAAGCGAATGCAGGAACATGGACCCAGGGTGCCTAGGATCAGCAGGGTCTTATATGTGACGATGGCAGACGCTTACGGTGATATGAGGAATAAAAAAAAAGAAGAAAAAAAAGCATCAGTTAGCGACAGCTTTTAGGCGATAGCGAGCGGTTTGGGGCCCGCTTTGCATGTAAGCGATATTTATCGCTAATGACATGCAAAGTGGGGGTACCCAAACTGTTAGCGACTGAAAGCAGTTGCTAACATCGCTATCGCCTATTATCAACGCAGGCGTAGCAATGGAAATATTTGCACTAAGCGCGAATATCTCTAACTAATGCCTGCTCAGACCAGTTCTTAGCCTGTATATCTTATGGGGGGTAAATAGTCAGGCTAAGACCCTATTGGCGATAAAGCTTGAATATTACTGTATTCTCAGATTTTGCCGCTATCGCCGGAAATGTTATCACTTTTGAGATAAATGTTGCTAATAGCACGTTATCTCAGCGATAAAATCCTGCAATGCGCGGCGATAAAAAAATTGTCGCTAAGCCTATTTAGCGATAAATATCGCTAGTTGTTAGTAATATGCCCCTTCATGTCTACTCAGGTGTGACCTAGCATATGGTGGAGTTAAACTTCTTCAAGGTGCTATGTTAAAACCAGGCAAAATATTTGACTCTTGGTGTAGCGTTGTCACAAATGACTTTTTGGCATCTGCTTTGCCAACGCATCCGGCATGCAGAATAATGTATATGTCAGCCCACCATTGACGTGCTTCTTCGGACTGAAAGAGGTGACCAACATTATTGTTTTCAAAATGTTTTTATTGATTTCTTCAGCATGTATCATATCACAATACACAATCAACAACATGAAAATAACAGAAAACTAGCCCCTTTATCTATCAAATACACTTACATTTCTAGGCTTCAGCTCACACTTAATATGCATCGCTGTATCTTCGTTATACTCAGCTCATCTCTGATCAGTACTTCTCTGAAATACAGGCTCTTGCACTCGACCCTATTTCTGCTTCATGGGCACTATACAGTAAAGCATTCCAGGTTAGGTGACCATTATTATAATTGGCAAGACACTCTGTGTAATCCTGGACAGGTTTGTACCTGGTGCCTACTTGAGTAACCACCACACACACCCTTGCTCTGGAGGGGGGGGGTCTTTTTACTCTAACCACTTGAAGACCCCGTTCATTGGAGGGTTACATCTCTCTCTGCTGCGAGGAGCTGGATATAAACAAGTAATGAAACCCTCACTTTTTTCCTTAGTACATGATTCGTGTACAGGAATGCTGGAGCCTCCAGGAGTGACTTCCGAGTAGTTCGTCTCGAAAACTTTTTGACCGTCCAATAGTTATTACTTCGCTCACTCGACTGGTTTTTAGTCGCCAAGCTCAGGCATTAACCCGCTACACCCCTCCAGACTACAAATTAGGCTGTGGCAGAATGAAATCAGAGGTTCAGTTGTGTAGCTAGGCTGCTGATATTATGTAGGGAACCCATAAGTGCTGCATTTTTGCCATGTGTGCGTGCTCTGTCGCAACATGTAGTTCTTAGTGCATTGTCAGTCTCATTTTCTATTCTTGTTGTATGCTTTTACATCGTTTACCTTGTAGGGGAGGCAGCAAGTATTTTAAATAGATCACCATGCATCCTTTTTGTGAGCCATTTTACCTTCTGTGATGCCTTTGTGAACATCATATGTTCCAGTTGAATATGTCTCTTACACTGCAAGCAAATACCACACGCTAGGTTACAACGCGGACGTTACATCATCCGCATTGTTAACACGCATAGCTTTACATCGCATTTCGTTTCTATGACTTGCACTAGATGGCGCTCTGGACTTAGGAATAGTATAAATTACTATTCCTACTCCAGTCAGTGCAACAGCAGGGAATGTGTTGGATTTGAGGGAATGTGTTGCATTTTAAATCTAACAAATTCCCTGGTGATGCGTGGCTGAGTGAGCTAAAGAATGGTGATGGATTAAACCCAGATCAGTTGACTGGGGGTGAGTGTTTGATTAGCTCAAACGTTCTGTCCATCATCCCATTTTGTATCGCTTTGTTCGCCCTAAGTTGGCAGGGTATGCTCAGACGTGAGTCCCTTGCTTACTTGCTCACTGGATTCAAGATAGGAAACCGGTCCCAGGATGCTTGTTTACGGTCCAGGGTAGACATGGCTTGGCAGTTCGGGCTGGACTGTTCCCATGAGGTACAGGGTCAGACTGATTTACATATGGCCATGTCTGAACTGGGGTGGCTGAGTGAGCTAAAGAACGGTGGTGAGTGTTTGATTAGCTCAAACGTTCCGTCCATCATCGCCCTTTTGCATCACTCTGCGCACCATCTAGCACAAGTCGTTGAAATGACTTGCGATGTAATGCCATGCGTGGTAAGGACATGGATGATGTAACATTCGCGTCGTAACCAACTTGCGTGGTATTACCCGCATTGAAACCGCTGTTTCCCATTCCAGTTGCATCACATTTGTTGTTTATCTTTAACCTACATCAATGGGACAGTGGCACAACCTAAGATTTTAATAAATATCCCTGAAAGCAAATCGGACGTGATAGTTGCCTTATTTCCGAGGACCATAGCAAATTTAAATATACTACATACCCAGGGTTGGTTCCCTCATTCTCCTCTCAGCCCCCCTGCCTTGCTGTCTTGCACATAAGAAGCTCATTTCATCTTGTTTTAATAGGGTTGTTCAGTTGTACACACTGTCATCTTGGTTATATTTAAGATAACAGATGCTAGTAACACTTTTTTATTAGAGGAAAAGGGGGAACGGGGAACGGCACGGTGAGGGAAAAAATTAAAATCAGATGCTGGAATTGCCATTGATAAAATGCAGCGTTCTCCAAGTGCACACGGCTAAGAAAGCAACATAGGATGCTGCAATATCCATGTGGGACCAGGCACTTCATGTTAAAGGCTTAACAAGGGGATTTTGTTTTCCATCATTGTGAGTGACTGATGCCGCCTCTGATTACAGCAGATATTTTTATTCATCCAGCTGGTTGTTCTCAAGCTGTGATTGATTAAAACAAGGAGACCAAGATTTCTTTACAACACATGTTTATTTATTTACATCAACTTGTATATTACTGTTGTTTCTCTGCACTTTATTGAACATTTGTATTAGGCCACATTGTGCCCATCTTGTACTTACTAAGTGTGTGCATAGGGTATGTTTCTTTCTTATCCCTAGGAGAAACCCAAAGTCTCAAAGGAGTCTCTTTAGCTCACACCCCAAATATATAACCAATATCACCAGAGAAACTGATGGCAACTGTTAAGTCAGCATGAGGACAACAAAAGTATCAATATTTCAGCAAATTATAAGACAGCAGTTAAAAAAAATCATATGACCTACCATCTAAACACTAACCACTAAATATTGTTTTCCCCCTTCTTACCTAATGTCAACATACGTGTCAGAATAAAGATGGTAACAATAAACAATAAAGGTTAATGCATAAACCTAACACAGCATGCCAGCAGGAAGAACTTTGGAGAGTAGAATAAAAAGCTTACTCTGTTTTTTACTCAAGAACAACACACAATACAAAAAAAAATAGAGCACTTAATGCTGAATGTGGTGGCAAGTGAGAAGCATACATACAATAAACATTATGAAATTGCAGCCATATTTAGAAAGATAGTTGTATGCCAGAAAACACATTAAAATACATCATAGCAATTTACAGTCTCAACAGTTTCTATTGCGATAGCTACATGTTAATACATAGATATAATTTAAGTGTGGAATAATTTCCACAAAATCCCCTCTCTGATGATTTCATCATCACTAAACTAATATAATGCGTTATGCATCACTTCTGTCTCTAGCATCTTAATTCATCAGCATATCAGATGGAGACTTCTAGCTGCAGATTCCTCACCTTTGAATTATCAACATTCGTCAAACTAGATCCAGAAGTCCTTTAATCGTACCGCTGCATGCCATTAGGGTGTGTCGTTTTGCTCTGCTTCATTGGGGTCTTCCATGCCAGATGTGATGTATGCAGTACCTCTATAGATGTCTCCACAGCACACTGATACAAGAATTCCTTCCGCGCAAGTCAGCTCCGACCTGGAGAGAGCTATGTCTATGTTGTTCATGAGATATGTATTGCCAGGTGTACGAGGGATGTCCCCTAGGCAATAACAGGTTTTCAAGCCATGTGGTGCATGTCAGATACAGGTGTCTGTGATAGACCCACATTTGGTTATTCTATGGCGCTTCAAGCAAGACCATGACTCCAAGACCCGCGGGTAGTGCTATACCATAAACCTGAAGGTGCTTCAAGAATGTCCTGGTAACATGGAAGGTCTGGTGACCACTCGCCAAGCTGCTCCCAATTTTCATTGTCCCAGTCTAAGTTATCGGGTAAGTACCACAAATGTGAGAAGTCCAAGAAAGTGAAGCAGTATTCCATTTACCTTTGTTAGTCCAAGTCATTAGATGAGGCCAAAGACACTCTAGGCCCGGCTCCAATGTGGAGCCCCTGCCTGGGTCTGCTCCACGTCTCCAAGAATCTCCTGGTGAAGCAGCAACCCCTGCCCAAACAATGAGCTCTATGAGGCCAAGCACCTCATATTTGGGTAGCCTGACCCATCATGAGTGCCTTTGGGCCCTATGAGGTCAGAAGGGGACAGTATTGGTTTGGTGCTAGAAGGTCTGCCCTCAACACCAGTTGGGCCTCATGGTTCGGGTGCTGGATCCGGAGTGGCTCTACCAGCAAGACCATGACCTCAGAGACGTTTTAATGCATGGGAAAAGTGGGTTCTGGCCCAGGACCCCAACCTTTCAGATGGCCCCCTGAGAGAGTCACCTCCGTTCTCCATACCTGCCTAACAGCAGGTGTAAGACTGATGCAGGCCCTTTCCCATGGGGCTTGCCCCACGTGAAAGGATACATTGCTGGAGTTGCATCTATTTTCAGACACACCCCAGCAATGCATCACTTTTGCACCTACAGATATGTCAGAAATACTGATGTATCTGTAACTCCTTGCAACATGATGTGTCATACAGTAAATATGACGCATCCATCATGTCGCAAGGAGGGGCACTAAGAAGGGACGCATCCCTGTATTCAAACAGCAATACATCACTTCTCATAAATAAGGCCCTAAATGTGTTTACATCTAATATTCAGGGGTAGTTATGTGTTTTTTCAATATTGTAACACAGCAGCAGCTCACCAATATTACTGCAAATAATATCTGTGACACTCTCCCATTTCTTATGAGTTAGGCCCTTTTGTGACCTAAAAAACCTTTTTTAATGTATATTGCATGAAACATAAACACAACATTCCTCTGCAAAATGGCTGTTCTAGGCTCGCACACATCAGGTACATAAAAAATAAAATAAAGGAAAACAGTATTTAAAACAATCTGTTTGAGAAATATTAAAGGTCATTAGGGCAAAACTCTGGAGATCTATTTGCCAAGAAGGATGCCATCCATGTTAAGGCGGTCCGCCCAGGCTGATGTTAACAAATCTCTCCAGTAGCTTCTCATGTGGGACCGTATTGAAGGCCGCCCACAGATCGAGCAGTATAAGAACAGCCTTGCCTCCCTGGTCCAGCTTACTCTTGAGAAATTTGGTCACTTCCAGCAGAGCTGGCTCCGTACTGAAATTAGCCCTAAAACTGCATTGGGACTCATGAAGGAGGTTCCCATCTTCAATGTGTTTTTGGAGGGCCTTGTTTACATGCTTCTCTAATACTTTGGAGAGGGCCGGAAGAAGGGAGATTGCCTTTTAGCTGGCAGGGTCCGTCGGTTTGGCGTTAGCCTTTTTATCAGTGGAAGAATCTTAGCATTCTACCATGATTAAGGCATGTTGCCTGAGGAGAGGGAAGCATTAAAAAGCTTGTGTACTATGGGGTTTATGGTGGGAGCTAATAGATTCAGGATATTCGCTGAACATGGGTCGGTAGCAGAGCCAGACTTAATGCTTCAGAGAAGGGTCAATGACTCTTCAAGCTGAAAGTCAGGGAAAGCTAGTAAAGATGGAGGATCTAAGAGGTGAAATTAGCCATTAGAACTAAGGTAGAAGGTCAGTTCTTCCTCTGAGATGTTAGTTAAGGCTTGTTGGATCACAGATATCTTTTTGTGGAAGAATTGAGCTATTTGCTTAGATCATTCTTCTGTGCATGGTCCTTTCTTTGGGACGTTTTTTGGGGCGGTAAAGGATTTAACTATGCTAAATATTTTCTTACTCTTATTTTGGGCATTTTCTATCTTGATTTGAAAGAAGTTTTTATTGGCTGTCTCCACGAGAATGTAATGAGCTTTTAATGTGTTGTTATACACCTTCCTGTCATCAGGGAGATACGATTCACACCATTTCCGTTCCATTTTTCTACAATTTCTTTTGCTAGCTTTGAGGGAATTGTTAAAAATGGAGCTAGTGGGGTCGACCTCTTTGAGGAGCGGGAAACAACCAGTATTGCTGAAACAATTTTGGTTTGGAGCCATTAATCTATTGAGAGGGCGTCCCAGTTGGGGCAGCCAGACAGATCTGGTGAGGAACGACCGAGGGCGTCTGCTAACATCGGGATGGATATTTTATAGAACATCCTGTAATTAGGGACCCTCTGCCCTGCGTAGCCCGAGGGGCTGTGGCAGAGTTGGGAATTATGAATTTTAATAGGAGGTGGTCAGACCAGGTAATGGAAAGATGTAGGCTTACTGATATGTCAAAGTTGTGAAAGATTAGATCTAGGGTATGGCCCCTCTCATGGGTGGCCGAAGAAATAGATGGAAACATGTTGAAGGCCTGCAGCGTCTCCAACAAGGAAATAGTTTGAGTATCTTTTCCATTGTACATATGTATATTAAAATCTCCCAGAATCAGCCAGTTGTTGTATTTTAAGGCCAGGGAGGCAGTGGGTGTATTAGGCGTAGTAATACAATTTCCAATTGCACTGGGAGGTCTGTAATTCAGAAAAACAGATATGCTATGATGGGGGATATGGTACAGCAGAAGCCTAAGGACTCTGCACCCTCTATCTTTTCCATCGGGATGGGAGAGCAGTCTAGTTTTTTACTGTAAATTATGGCAACACTGCTCCCCTTCCCACGCTGTCAGTCCCTCCTAAGGATTTTATAACCTGTAGGGATGGACGAGGTGATAGTAGGGTTGGAGGCTTCAGAAAGCCAGGTCTCAGTGAGAGAAAAAAAGATCAGGCTGTTCATCGAAAAGTAGGTCATACATTTGTGGTTCATGCTTTTGCATGGAGCGACAATTTAAAATCGGTGGCCTTTCAGTTTTCTTATTGTTTTTACACTTATTGTTGCGTGGGAGGATTGTGGGTGCCTGTTTCCTGGGCCGGAAGAGAGACCAGTTGCACTTATTGCATCGAAAGTCTACCTCCAAGCTCGGATCAGCCGCAGTACATTGACATAGCCGCCTAAAGCTAAGCAGTTTTTCCCCATTGTAATATAGTGGAAGAAACTCACAGAAGGGAAACTGGGCAGCATGGCTGGCGCTGGACGCCACTGGGATGCTGATGGACGCAGATGAGCTTGCCTTTGATGCGCTAGCGAGGCGCCCGCTGCACACATCCGTTATCCGGATCGCTAACGCAGCTGAGGAAGCGGAAACTGCATGGGCGGAAGAGAGGAGCCCGATAGTAGCACCAGCCATCCGCACAATCGGTATTTCAGCGGCGGCGGGCCAGGACAGGAGGAAAAGCGAGATGTGAATCCGGAGCTGATAAGGAGGTGTAGGCAAGCAGAATCAAGTAAAGTGCAAGTGCGTGTTGGTAGGACAAATTGTTAAAAAGCACAGAGTAGTTCAGCCACACATATACAATTTAAAAAGTATTAAAAACCTAGTAGCAGGGTAGGAAACACTAAATCTTACCGCTGTCAGCTTCGCATGTCCATTTATATCTTGAATATATAGGCTAATATCTATGATGCCAACTGGATCACTAACGCAGCTGAGGAAGCAAAAACTGTGTGGGAAACAGGGGCTCAAATTGGATCATAAATTCAAAGCTGTTCTGAACAGGGGTCCCCAAAATATGTTTGGCCCAGGGCCCCCATAATCCTTAAGATGTCCCTGCATGATCTTCCATAGAGACGGCTCAAGTGTGGTCAATCCTCATGCTATCGACTCCCGCAGTGCCACAGGCTCCATTGTCATGCTAGACTCCGACGGAGAGCTGGATGAGCATCTTCTGACTCCAATGCGGGTGGTATCATGCCCACCAAAAGGAACCAATAACTTTTTTCTTTCCAGGACTGGGGGGGCTGATGTCTTGCATCGCCGACGAAGACGCAGGAAATGCTCCGAGGCTGTCGGGAGCAGAGAGCGAGCGGTGTCCTAATACCAACGCCCCTAACTTTGGAGACTGCTGCTACTTTGCAATGAGGTAAGAGCTAGCATTGATTCCCTAGAGACCCGGGGGGCCTGCTCCGTTTATCAGGGACTTTCACCTCTTGACTCAAGGTGCAATGACCTGAGAGGGCCCGTGGGCAATCAATCAATCAATCAATCAAAGACATTTGTAGAGTGCACTACTTACCCGGAGGGTCTCAAGGCGCTTGGGGGGGGGGCTGCTACTGCTCGAACAGCCAGGTCTTGAGCTTCTTCCTGAAGGAGAGGTGGTCTTGGGTCAGGCGCAGGTCGGTCTGGAGGGAGTTCCAGGTCTTGGCGGCCAGGTAGGAGAAGGATCTTCCTCCTGTTGTCGCTCTTCGGATGCGGGGGACGGCGGCGAGGGCGTGGTTGGTCGATCGGAGGTGGCGTTTGGGAGCGTAGAAGTTGAGGCGGTTGTTGAGGTAGCTCGGGCCTTGGACGTGTAGGGCTTTGTGTGCGTGGGTGAGGAGACGGAAGGTGATTCTCTTGTTGACGGGGAGCCAGTGCAGGTCTCTCAGATGTCCGGAGATGTGGCCGCGTCGGGGGATGTCGAGGATGAGTCTGGCTGAGGCGTTCTGGATCCGCTGGAGTCTCTTCTGGAGCTTGGCGGTGGTTCCGGCGTAGAGGGGGTTGCCGTAGTCCAGTCGGCTGGTGACGAGGGCCTGGGTGACTGTCTTCCTGGTCTCAGTGGGGATCCACCGGAAGATCTTCCGTAGCATGCGCAGGATGTTAAAACAGGACGCGGAGACGGCGTTGACTTGTCTGGTCATGGAGAGGGAGGAGTCCAGGATGAAGCCCAGGTTGAGTGCGTGGACTGTCGGTTTGGGTGCGGTGCCCAGGGCGGGGGGCCACCAGGAGTCGTCCCAGGCGGAGGGCGAGAAGCCCAGGATGAGGACTTCCGTCTTGTCTGAGTTCAGTTTCAGGCGGCTGGTTGTCATCCACTCGGCTACGTCTTTCATCCCTTTGTGAAGGTTGGCTCTGGCGGTGGCGGGGTTGTTGGTGAGGGAGAGAATCAGCTGGGTGTCGTCAGCGTAGGAGATGATGTTGAGGTTGTGTTGGCGTGCGATGGCCGCGAGGGGGCTCATGTAGACGTTGAAGAGGGTGGGGCTCAGCGAGTATCCTTGAGGGACGCCGCAGATGATTTCGGTGGCCTCTGACTTGTACGGTGGTAGACGGACTCTCTGTGTTCTTCCGTCGAGGAAGGAGATGATCCATTCCAGTGCCTTCTCCTGGATTCCGACGTTGCTGAGGCGCTGCACTAGGGTGCAGTGGCAGACAGTGTCGAATGCAGCGGAGAGGTCTAGGAGGATGAGGGCAGCTGTTTCTCCGTTGTCCATCAGGGCTCGGATGTCATCGGTGGCAGCGATGAGGGCGGTCTCGGTGCTGTGGTTGGCTCGGAAGCCAGACTGTGAGGGGTCGAGGGATCCATTCGTCTCGAGGAAGGCGGCCAGCTGTTTGTTGACGGTCTTCTTGATGACTTTGGCTGGAAACGGGAGGAGCGAGATGGGGCGGTAATTCTTGAGTTCGGTGGGGTCCGCTGTAGGTTTCTTGAGTAGGGCGCTGAGTTCGGCGTGCTTCCAGCTCGCCGGGAAGGTGGCGGTGTCGAAGGAGGTGTTGATGATGTCCCGCAGGTGGGGTGCGATGACAGCGTCGGCCTTGTTGAAGACGTGGTGAGGGCAGGGGTCGGTTGGAGATCCGGAGTGGATGGAGTTCATCATGCGGACGGTGTCTTCGGTGCTGATCGGAGTCCAGGCGCGGAGGGTGGTGGTGGGGGGCGGTGGTTCAGTCGTGGCGTGCGTCGGTTGAGTGCTGAAGCTGTTGTGTATGTCCGCGATCTTGTTGTGTAAGTAGGAGGCGAGGGAGTTGCAGAGGTCTTGCGATGGGGTGATGTTGTTGTTTCCGGCGTTGGGGTTGGAGAGCTCTTTCACAATGTTGAAGAGTTCCTTGCAGTTGTGTGCGTTGTTGTCCAGCCGGTCCTTGAATGCAGTTTTCTTGGTGGCGCGGATCAGTTGGTGATGCTTCCGGGTGGCAAGCTTGAGGGTGGTCATGTTGTCCGGTGTTGGTTCCCTTCTCCAGGCTTTCTCGAGGGCTCTGCAGTTCTTCTTGGACCTCTTGAGTTCCTCGGTGAACTATGGGGCCTTCTTGCTGCCGGGTCTGCTGGGCGGGGTCCTCAGTGGAGCGAGTTCGTCCGCGCAGTTGCTGATCCACTTCGTGAGGTTGTCGGCGGCCTGGCTGGGGTTCGCTGAGCTGGCGGAAGGGTGCTGGCTCAGGGAAGCGGCGAGCTGGTCGGCTGTGATCTTGTTTCCAGCTTCTTCGAGCAACCTGTTGCTGGTGGTGGTGGATCGTCGTTCTTTTGAAGGTGAAGTGGACGCAGCTGTGGTCCGTCCAGTGGAGTCCGGTGGCGTGGCTGAAGGCGATGTCATTGCTGGATGAGAAGACGGCGTCGAGTGTGTGTCCGGCGAGGTGGGTGGGGGTGGACACCAGCTGCTTGAGACCGAGGTTGGCGAGGTTGTCGAGCAGGGTGATGGTGTTGCGGTCGTTGTTGTTCTCCAGGTGGAAGTTGACGTCCCCCAGGAGGATGTAGTCAGCGGAGGGGAGGGCATGCGGGCTGATGAAGTCGGCGATGTCCTCGCTGAATTGTGTGCGCGGTCCCGGGGGTCGGTAGATCAGTGTGCCTCTGAGGGTGGTTTTGGGGTCCGTGTGGATCTGGAAGTGCAGGTGTTCGGCGGTTGTCAGGGTGTCGTCGGTGTTGGTCTTGATGCAGATGGTGTCCCTGTAGATGATGGCGATGCCTCCTCCAGTCTGGTTGTCTCTTTGGGTGATCTTGTAGCCCTCTGGGATGGCGATGGCGATGTCGGGCGCTGAGGAGTCATTCATCCAGGTTTCCGTGAGGAAGGCGACGTCAGGGGCTGTGGTGTCGAGGAGGTTCCAGAGTTCGATGGCGTGTCTGTGGTCGGAGCGGGTGTTGAGGAGGATGCACTTCAGGTGGTTGCTGCTGGTGTTCGGCTTGGCGGGTGTTGGTGCGGGACAGGTCCGGATGCAGGTGAACTTGCAGGCGTGGCAGGTCCGTGGGTTCGTCTCGGGGTGGCTCGGTAGCATCCCGGGATTCGGCCGGTGTTGAGTGCGTTGAGGGTGGCGGCGTCGTAGGTCCGGCGGGTGGGCTGGTGTCTGCGGGGCCCAGGTATCCTGGCACTGGGCGCGGTCCAGGCGCGGACGGGCGCAGACGGGCTTACCTTTGGCGCACCTTCGGCGCGCAATCGCCACTCCCGCTGCGCGCGTCCGCTGCGCGGTCGCTCCGGGGGCGTCATAAGAAGGGATCCGGTAGGGAGGGTCTGCGGGGAGGCAGGAGCGGGCTGACCAATCGGCTGGCAGGGGGGCGGGGCCGTGGGCTGGCAGCGGCGGGAAAATGGATGTCGGGCTTGGTGGGCGGCCCTGCGGCGGCTGGGGCAGCAGCTGTGAATACAGGTAGGCAGAGGCTAGGTGGGCGGCCCTGCGGCGGCTGGGGCAGGGCTGGAGACTGAGATTCTGCAGAGGGGTGAGAAGAATCAACAGAGACCTGCCTAACCTCCCTCCCTGACCCTAAGATGAAAGCCTGATTCTCCCTATTCTAAGCATTTGTGGTGGCCTGCGGTTCTATAGCAAGCTGTGGTCCCTCGCAGGACACTACCAAGAGGCTCTATAGGGCGTGGCCCACGGAAGGAAAACCACCCTGACATATAACGCAACGAGAGAGCTACAAGTCCAGACTCCAAGGCCAAGTGAGAGGGGAACATACTGGCACACCAACGTGTGGCCTGCACCCTTGAACTGCCCATATGCCTCCCAAAAAATTGAAGACTATGTTCACATTTGTGTGTACTTGTGCATGGCTGTGCGTGTGATGGTGTGGATATGTACTTGGGTGTTTTGTATTAGAGCATGTGATTCAAAGTGTGCTTGTGTTTGTGCGTGCAGCTCTTTCTGTATGTGTGCTTCTGTCTGTGAGTGTGATGGTGTGTGCATGTACTTGAGTGTTTTTGTACTAAAGCATGGGATTGTATGTGTGCTCATGCGTGTGGATGTTTCTTTATGCGTGCTTGTGTGCACCCTCTATTCGCGTATGAGAGTGTGTGCGCACATCTGTGTGTGCTTGTGCATGTCTGTGCATGAGAGGGTATGTGTGTGTGTGTGCATGTACCTGTGTGTACGTCATTTGGTATTTTTGTTCTGGAGCATGTCATTGTATGTGTGCTTGTGTTTTTTTGAGAGTTTCTATATGTGTGCTTGTGTGTGTGCATCTGTGCATGTATGAGAGTGTGAGCGCATTTGTGTGTGTTTGTGCATGTCAGTGCATGTGATGGTGTTTGCGTCTGCATGTACTTGGGTGTTTTTTTACCCCTATGTTCTTTAAATGCTTTTCTTGATACTTATGTAACTTTTAACTGATGTAAATTGCAACAATATTGATCCTCAAGTAAAGCGCTCTGTTTCCTTCGGGTCTAGCCAGCGCTATATAATAACTCATTAATTAAATATGCTCTCATTTAGTTTCTCTCTTTGTCTACTTCCCTAGCTCCTATCCCCTTTTCCCTCTCCCCTGAATCTCTCCCCTTATCTGCTACTCTGACTAGCCCCCTGTCCTTTGTGCCCTTTGACTAAGCACTCCTCCCATTGTTGGGGAAAGATCCAAAATTTATACTCTGGAGTCTCAGCAAACCCACTGAGAGAGTCCACTGCGCCAAGGGAGCCACTGACAGCTGAGGTATGATATGGCACCCCTTGCCAAAGCATTCCCTCTCCCATTTTTGAGGAAGGATCCAGTATATATGCTTTGGAGTCTCAGAGACCCCTCTGAGAGAGTCCACTGCGTAAAGGGAGCCTCCCGCAACAGAGATAGAGAAGTGATACCACTTCTCCTGGGTTTGTGTCCCCGTCGCCCTTCCCCTTCCCCTTCTCCTTCCATGCTGTGTCCTTCACCCTTCCCTTTGCTTTCCCGCATTAATTACCTGTCTACTTCCCCAGCGCCTACCTCCCGTCCCATGAATCTTTCCCCTTGCCTGCTTTTCCCCTTACATATTTGTGCTTATTGTTTATCTCGACCATACAAGTAATTATGTTGCCATGCTCTAATAACTGTGTAACATTTGTAACGATGTAACCTGTAACTATGATCTGATGTTCAGAGCTCTTTTTGGTACAATGAGTTAGTTCTGAAAATAACTTTTTTTTTGTTTTGTAGTTTTATTTTATTTTTTATTTTTGACAAGTTTTATATTGTTTTTGATTTTTTAAACTGGGATCGAAATTTTGAACTGTAAAACTGTGAAACAGGAACAAAATAAATTGAAAAAAAATCATCTTCTGTCGATGCATTGATGTTCATTAATTCTTTTTTCAATAAGAGTGAGGCTCTGCTCTCCGTGAACAATAATTTCTGAACACAAGTTGCATTTCATATGCACTGATGACAAATATGGTCTCAAGTCCAACTATGCAGTGGATGGAGATGCAGGTCGTCCTCCAGATGATGTGCTGGCCACAGCTGATGGTAGTTGTGTTGCCAGAGCTCTTGTAGATGCCTGTGCAAATTTCTCAGGATGC
Organism: Lissotriton vulgaris; assembly: GCF_964263255.1. Taxonomy (NCBI): domain Eukaryota; kingdom Metazoa; phylum Chordata; class Amphibia; order Caudata; family Salamandridae; genus Lissotriton; species Lissotriton vulgaris. Next base: position 40,543,773 of record NC_141696.1, on the reverse strand, counting down.
ACTTGTCTGACATGCCTCATCATCGTATGTATCGAAAAGGAATACTTTTTCGAAGGATTTCCTCTTGAAAGAACTGCCTCACATATTGTGCAAGTAACTTTCGGGGCATTCACTTTTTTTTGTTCTTTAGGATAAGTAAAAAATTGCCAGATGAAAGATTCCTTCCTTTTTGTTAGAGGTAGCCGATAATTTTCCTCAGATTTAGAAGATGAATTCTGTGCCGTAGCCATTTCACCAAAGTCTTCGGAAAGATGTTAAAGGTTCTTCTCCCTTGAGAGTAAAAAAGATAGTGAGGGAAGTGGGTGGGGTTCTGCAAAATTCCAGAACAGAAACTGCTATGAACCAATAGGAAATGTTGTTTTCGAGTCACATGACTTGACATGCGCACATTAGGACGTGTACGCGGTGACAGTACCCGGTCACGTACGTCATTTGGGAGTATCGGTCTAATTTACTGAAGTTTCAAAACGTGAAAAGGAGGAAAGGTAGACACTCCCTGATCTTGTACCCCTTCAGGGGGCTCCAAGAAGAATATTGATAAAGTATAAAGCCTTTTTTTATTCTTAAAAAAATACCGGGGTTCGCGCACCCGGTCGCGCACGAAAGTTTAAAAAGGCGTTCTGCTCCATTTAGTGAAAAGTTTCAAAACGCTAAAAAGAAGACAAGGTAGAGACTCCTTGACCTATCACAGCTTCTCTGGGGATCTATGAAGAATCTCGATGGGTCGAAAAACCCAATGTTTTTCCAAAAAATATAGCGGGGTGCGCGCACCCGGTCGCGCACGAAAGTGTAAAAAGGCATTCTCCTCCATTTACTGACAAGTATCAAAATGTTAAAAAGAAGGCAAGGTAGAGACTCCCTAATCCTCTAGAGCTTTACAAGGAGTCCCTAAACAACTCTGCCAGTCAAGAAAACTTTTTTTTCGGATAAAAACATTTGCAGAAATTCATTGATAAAACTATAGGTTGCAGTCACGATATAGTTAACAATTAGCATTTAAAAAAACCTATGAAATTCACTGAAAAAACCATAGGTTTTAAACCCGTTATAGTTAGGAAGTAGCATTTAAAAAACCTATGAAATTCACTGAAAAAACCATAGGTTTTAAACCCGTTATAGTTAGGAAGTAGCATTTAAAAAACCTATGAAATTCACTGAAAAAACCATAGGTTTTAAACACGTTATAGTTAGGAAGTAGCATTTAAAAAACCTATGAAATTCACTGAAAAAACCATAGGTTTGACACATGTTATAGTTAGCTGGACATTTCACTCATATAAAACCATTGAAATTCCCCCGTTATAGTTACTTCAGCTAACTATAACTGCTGATGACTTCACATATTACATCACTCATGACATGGTCAGTGACATCACTCATGACATCACTCATGACCTCATCTATTAAATGGGTTAGTTCTGAAAATAAATATATTTTATATATGTATATCTGAAGGTTGGTGGAACAAGAATTGAGTATGTAAGTATATAAATGGCTGCTTTTTTGATGAAAAATAGATTGTATAACAGACTGATTAAGTATATCTTAATGAGTACGTGGATTAGTGAGTAATGGTTAAATATATACATATCTGTGTCAGTCTGTCAGATTCTGTTTAAGTGGCTGCATGTGTTGGTGAGTAGCTATATGACTGATACATTATGTCTATATAGGTTATTGTTTGTTTGATTATTAGTTAGAGTGTCTGAGTGTCTAAGTATTAATATGCTATATTAGGAGATCTTACATAGTGCATACATGCATGAATGAGTGACATATTGTTTCTATGTGTCGTAGGCAGCATATGTCCTAGACTGTATGGGTGAATAACTGTTTGTGGGTAGTAGATACATAGGTTATTATTTCTTTATTTTCTGTATGAATGTATATATCAATGTGTAAGTGAATAAATTATGTTTTTAATAGTGTTTTTCTGACTAAGTACATATGTTTTAAAGTAATACATATAAGTTATGTGTGAGTAACTCTATGGTTGCGTGTCGGTGTGTAACAGGATGATTTGGATGTATCAATGTATAAGAACATATGATGACTGAATACATATATGAGTCACTGTATTTAATATATGAGTGACTGTATATGTCTGTTGATGAATAAGTGGTTGTGTATATATATTTTCAAATTACTGAATAGGTGTGTTCTAAGTGGCATTGGTATGCTTAATGTATTTAAAATGTTATTTTCTATTTTTTAGTGTGTGTAATAAAGGTTATATTAGGGTGAGTAAAGGTCTGTCACTCTTCTACAAGGATGATGTCATAGGTGATGTCATTTTAGATGTTATCAGTGATGTCATGAGTGATGTCACTGACCATGTCATGAGTGATGTAATATGTGAAGTCATCAGCAGTGCATTGCAGGCGCGCGAGTTATAGTTAGCTGAAGTAACTATAACGGGGGAATTTCAATGGTTTTATATGAGTGAAATGTCCAGCTAACTATAACATGTATCAAACCTATGGTTTTTTCAGTGAATTTCATAGGTTTTTTAAATGCTACTTCCTAACTATAACGTGTTTAAAACCTATGGTTTTTTCAGTGAATTTCATAGGTTTTTTAAATGCTACTTCCTAACTATAACAGGTTTAAAACCTATGTTTTTTTCAGTGAATTTCATAGGTTTTTTTAAATGCTAATTGTTAACTATATTGTGACTGCAACCTATAGTTTTATCAATGAATTTCTGCAAATGTTTTTATCCGAAAAAAAAGTTTTCTTGACTGGCAGAGTTGTTTAAGGACTCCTTGTAAAGCTCTAGAGGATTAGGGAGTCTCTACCTTGCCTTCTTTTTAACATTTTGATACTTGTCAGTAAATGGAGGAGAACGCCTTTTTACACTTTCGTGCGCAGCCGGGTGCGCGCACCCCGCTATATTTTTTGGAAAAACATTGGGTTTTTCGACCCATCGAGATTCTTCATAGACCCCCAGAGAAGCTGTAATAGGTCAAGGAGTCTCTACCTTGCCTTCTTTTTAGCGTTTTGAAACTTTTCACTAAATGGAGCAGAACGCCTTTTTAAACTTTCGTGCGCGACCGGGTGCGCGCACCCTGGTATTTTTTTAAGATTAAAAAACGTTTTATACTTTATCAATATTCTTCTTGGAGCCCCCTGAAGGTGTGCAAGATCAGGGAGTGTCTACCTTTCCTCCTTTTCATGTTTTGAAACTTCAGTAAATTAGACCGATACTTCCAAATGACGTACGTGACCGGGTACTGTCACCGCGTACACGTCCTAATGCGCGCATGTCAAGTCATGTGACTCGAAAACAACACTTCCAATTGGTTCATAGTAGTTTCTGTTCTGGAATTTTGCAGAACCGATCTCCCCCTTTACCTCACTATCTTTTTTACTCTCAAGGGAGAAGAACCTTTTACATCTTTCCGAAGACTTTGGTGAAATGGCTGCGGCACAGAATTCATCTTCTGAATCTGAGGAAAATTATCGGCTACCTCTAACAAAAAGGAAGGAATCTTTCATATGGCAATTTTTTACTTATCCTAAAGAACAAAAAAAAGTGAATGCCCCGAAAGTTACTTGCACAATATGTGAGGCAGTTCTTTCAAGAGGAAATCCTTCGAAAAAGTATTCCTTTTCGATACATACGATGATGAGGCATGTCAGACAAGTGCCTCCTGAGAAATTTGCACAGGCATCTACAAGAGCTCTGGCAACATAACTACCATCAGCTGTGGCCAGCACATCATCTGGAGGACGACCTGCATCTCCATCCACAGCACAGTTGGACTTGAGACCATATTTGTCATCAGTGCATATGAAATGCAACTTGTGTTCAGAAATTATTGTGTACGGAGAGCAGAGCCTCACTCTTATTGAAAAAAGAATTAATGAACCTCAATGCATCGACAGAAGATGCTTTTTTTCAATTTATTTTGTTCCTGTTTCACAGTTTTACAGTTTAAAATTTCGGTCCCAGTTTAAAAAATTTAAAACAATATAAAACTTGTCAAAAATAAACAATAAAATAAAATAAAAAAAACTACAAAACAAAAACAAAAAGTTCTTTTCAGAACTAACTCATTGTACCAAAAAGAGCTCTATTCACAAGCTGAAGTATCGCCGCCTTCTCTGCACAATTATTCAAAAAGCGGCGATACTTGGGACATATTATGAAGGAGACGTGATACGTTATTGTTGCTTTTATCAGCAGGACACTGCTGATAAAGCGACGATAATGGCCTTCATAATATGTTCTATGAATTCCAATCGAAACCTATGTTAGATGTCTTTATATCTAACATTAGGTTCAATTGCAATTCATAGAGCATATTATCAAGGCCGTTATCGCCGCTCTATCGGCAGTTTCCTGCTGATAAAAGCAGCGATAATGTTTTGCCTATCCTTGTAAATATTCCCCAGCACTTTATTGAAAATGGCATTACAACGCCTGCCGTAAGACCACTTTGCATGTCTACCGCACAGAAAGTTAATGACATGCAAAGTGGGCGTACGTCAAACCACATGCAAAATGTGGTTGGAGGGCAAAAGACCCTATCACGAAGACAGGCGTTGCAAGAAAAAGAGCTGGAATAAACTTGTTTATCGTACAACTGCCAATGCGTGCTCTGATCAAGCATTCGGCATCGTTAACATGGGTGTGTGGAAAATAAAACTGAATGCACCCCCTCCCCTACTTACAAGCCACACATTAGTGCGTGAAAACAACGCTTGTTTTCACGCGGTAATGTTAACTGCCACCGGCTGCTACAGGATTTACTATCACATATGTGATCGCATTGATAATAACGCACTAACACCGCATAAAATTCCGGTGATAGCCGGCGAAAGTCAAATGTGCGATCTTCGGGGCATATTACCAACAACTAGCGATAATTATCTCTATGTTGGTTTAGCGGCAATATTTTTATCGCCAAGCTGCGGCAATTTTTATCCCATAGGAGCCTTGCTATTATCAAGGTTTATCGCCTAAGCCTGTGGTTCCCACACTGTGCACCGCGACTCCCCAGTGCGCCGTAATGATGTGCCAGGGGCACCGCCACACTAGGGTCACCAACCGTCCGTAAATTCCACGGACGTCCGTACCCTGTTATCTGTAATTCTGGCTATCACAGGAGAGCAGCGCTGCTCCCCTGTGAGAGGCCTCACCCCCGCTGCTGGAGCAGCCTCGCACTCCTCCAGGAGCACAGGAGCAGCCCCTCCCACCCATTGAAATTGTGTATGGGGCTGATTGCCACTTACTAAATGAGAATGGGGCTGTCAGGGGTGTTTTCAAGCATGTGGCACTGCTCCTCCCTCAGCGTACAGAAGGGATTCTGTTAGATAAAAAAAAAAAAAACGCCCACGCTGCAATGTTAGAGAACACTTCATTTAAAGAAGCCTGTGAAATAAGTTTAAAGAACACTTTAACGTTCTTTCACTGTCATCATTTTGAACAGAAGTATTTTCAATATTATATTCAACAATGCCATGGTTGCTGCTTTTTTATTTTAAGGAACTAGCAACCATTGACAAAGCCAATAGTCCTGGCTTGTTGTTCGTGTAAAGATGCTTGCTGAATTATATATCTGCATGCAATGACAGAAACAACATAACACCAGTCGGGCGCAACACTATGCTAAGCTCAGATTTTTAGCCTAGGTGTTTTAAACTGCGTTCTGAATTACATCCAACACCCCCTTTGAAGAGACCCCCCATATTTTAAACACCGCTTAAAGCCCTGGAAACAACACCATTTTACAGTAACCACACATCCTGGCACTGTACATCATGTGTGACTCATAACTTCTACGTTTTCAGTCTGCCCATGTGCAGGGGCATAGTGAACTCTCCCCCACCGCACCCCACCACTTGCTGTAGTTTGTTCTTGATAGGCCTCTTCTCCCTGCAACTCTGCAGACAGAGGCTCAGCTCATAATGTGGAAAGGTGGGTGAGTAAATAAGTATGGAATGTCTGAATGGTTGGATGGATTACTGAAAGGATAAATGGATGAATGAAAGGGGAATGGATAGATAATAAAAGAAAGGATGGATGGATAAGCGAATGAGTGGAAGTATGGATGAGAGAAAAGGTAAATAGATGGATGTATGGGTGGAAGGGTGGATAGATGGGTAAAAGGGTGGATGGCTGTGTTAAAGGATGGATGAGTGAAAGGGCACCTGATGGGTGAGTGAATTTGTGGATGGGTATGTGAAAGGATAAATGGATGGATGAATGAAAGGGTAGATGATGGGCAAGTGAATGGGTGGATGGATTAATTGATAAGTGAAATGGTGAATGGATGGATGAGTGAAAGGGTGAATGTAAGGATTGATAAGTTAGTAAAAGGGGGTAGATGGACAAAAGGATGGATAGATGAGTGAAGTGAAAGGGTGGATGGATGAGAGACCGGATGGCTGGATGAGTCAACGGATGGTTGGATGAGTGAAAGAATGCGTCCCAATTATTTAAAGAAGATAAACAGGAGGTACATTCCACCCACCCACCGGTAAAAAAAATGGTGGGGAGCCACGACCAACTGCCGATTAGGTCAAGGTAGCCACAGGTCAAAAAAGTTTGGGAACCACTGTCCTAAGCGTTAAAAATCGGTCGAAATGCATGAATATTGCTGTAAAGTCAGCGATATTCATGCATTACTGAAATACTGCTCTTAGTCATGTTATCCACCTACCATTGGATAACATAGCTAAGAACTGCTCAGGGGCAGGTGTTAGCTTTTGGAGATTTTCGCGCTCAGCGCGAATATCTCCAAAAGTGGGTAATATGAGATAGCAGTGTTAGCGACTGTTTCCAGTTGCTAACATTTTGGCACGCCCACTTTGCATGTCATTAGTGATAAATATCACTGACAAGCAAAGCGGAGCCCAAGATGGTCACTATCTCCTACTAGATGTCGCTAACTGGTGTTAGCGACAGCTACGTACTAGAGAGATAATTTTATCTCCACTTTCTTAGCTTTTAAAGCCAAGAAAGTGGAGATAAACCCCCTTGGTAATATGCCCCAAAGTTCTTTAACACACATCATTTACCTCCAATGTTTTCACACATCAGCGTTGGTGAACTGACTCAGTGAAATGTTGCTGATTTCATAAAATCACTTTTAAGGGGCTCCTTGGGACAGTGCAGCCAATCCTGCATGGAAGTGCTCCCATAAAACATGACACTGGTATGACCAGGATAGACAAAGAAATAACACAGTGTTAGAAAAGTATTTTTAATTTTTTATACTTACCTAAGAAATAGTAACAAAGTAAAACTAAAATTCATGAAAAGCATAGTATCTGTGGAAGAAAAGTAAAAATATAGTTATAATGTATATTTCATAAAATAAAACAAAGTAGCAGTGAATGAAACAGAAAGTTAAAGAAAAAAAGACTGAGAGAGAGAGAGAGAGAGAGACAGAATGTGTAGTATATACATCAATGAGTAAGATAATTAATTGAAAGAGATAATGGCACTGAAGGAATGACTGTCTAAAGGAAAGGAAAGTGAGAGAGAAAATGAGAGTATGATCAGTGATATATACACGAAACAAACAGTCTCTAAAAGAAACGGACTAAGAATACGGGAATGTCTTAAGGAGATAGATAAAATAAAGGAAGAACACTAAGAGACTCAGAGTAAAAAAGGGTGAGTAACAGAAAATGAACGGGGTAGAAACAGACAAGGACTGTAAGAGACAGATAAACAGAAATGAAGTAGGGTAAGGGAACTAAAGTATAGATTTAAGTATGGGAAATGAGCATAAGTGATGGAAGCAGAGTAAGGGAACAAATATTAAGGTACAATAAGACAAAGGAATTAAGATTCAGGAAACAAAGGTGATACAGGGTCAATAAAGGTTAGTCACCATGAGACAATGAAACTAACAGACTGAAGAGATAGATAGACTGAATGAAATAGTGACAGAAAAGATGTAAGAGAAACAGGAAAGAAAATTAAACAACTCAAAATGTGGATGAGTTAAAGGGAGTAAGCGTGACTGAACAGCACTGACAAAGGAAGGGGATGAAAGGAATAAGGATAAGAGAGAGGTAGAGGAAACTCTAGGATGTTATTAGTTGTACTTACCTTATACATGTAACATCTGTGGAAGACAATAAACACATCTGTTATAATAAATATTTCTTAATCCAATGTAACAAAATAACTTAGACAACATATTACATGTATATATTACATGGTTTATTTTTGCTGTCCTCAAAATATATTGATTTTCACTATAAACAGTGATTTCAATAGTAATCATCATGTAACAGCGGGGAAAAAAAACACAATCTAAATGATTGTGTTTAAAAAACCCGTACAAGGTCTCTATACATAATATAAATACCTGAAAAAAACATGTCTAAAATGTTTTTCTCTAATTCGCAATTTCATGAGTAAGCACATTACCTATTCCACAGTTACAAACTAAGTAAACCATACCACTTACTTTTAAATTCCTCTCAACAAAGTTCAGTGCAAGTATGTTCTAAAAACATTTATCTCTAATACACATTTTGTTGTCTCATACTTTTCCGCGTGGCCAAATAGTATGAGTTAACTCGTTATTTTCCCAAATTACTTAATCGTAGTCTTATCCATTCTTTTCTCAACCTTTCGAATAAAAATTCCAACGTGTTCTGTACCATCAAACATTAAGTAAACCTGTACCTGATACTATCACTATGCCAAATACAAGTTTCATTTCTAGATTTGCACACCCTCAGTCACGTGATATTTCTAAACAACAGAGTTCCATATCTTTACAGTATTAATCTTCCTACACCAAGTAATTTTACTGAAATTTGGGTTGCAAAAATAGCAGATAATAATTTGTTAAGTCAAAAGGCAAACGTTTCTTAAAAGTCAATTGACTATCATTGCAGAGCGTCCAGCCTGTTGGAGACTTCAAATAAGCTGTATAATGTCCTGATGATGTTGAAGGCCCTTCATGAAAAATTATTGCTACAGTTACAAATGTTTTTCTAGAAATAGATATTTGAGAAGCCACAACATTTTTAATTAAAGTTAACAATTTACTCCCATCAGCTCTGCATCGTTGCAACATTAAAATTACATACTGTCCATATCTGTGGATAAATAATGTTGATAACATTTCTGAGTTACATTGAGAGCAGACCATGTTCTGATACGCATCTTTAACTAGTTTATTAAAGGACACTGCTTTACTATCTGGTAATGTTAAATATATAAATCTTTCTGTGTGAATGTCAGTACTACTTGAAAATGAACAATTGTCGCAGTTATGTTGCCATTTATAAGAAAGGCCAAAAAGACTATCAATATCTACACCATCATCTTCCAAAACTCTAAGCATATACATAATAAATTCCTGACAATCTTGCTGAATATTCTGAGAAAATTGATTTAGTCCTGCACATATGTCTGAAACATTCCTTAGTTCTGAAACACTTGCTACTTCACTATTACCACTGCTACATTTTTCAAGTCAAGTCAAGTCAAATTATCTTTATTCGACTTAATTAAAAGTCATACAAAGAGATTAAAAAACATTTCATACAGGGAGTTATAGGAACATTTCCTACATATTAAGATATGACAGTAAAATCAATTACATTTCATACATATAAAAATATGACAGTAAAATCAATTATATTAAAAAACAAATGCAGGCATACAAAAGTTAAAAAGCAATAACAATAGATCTAATGGATATGTTTTTTCGTCCTAGCTGCAGCTACCAAGAAGTTAGCTATACAAAAGGTAATGCGTGGGTTAGTCAATGATTGTAAAAAGAGCAAGGCCGGTCTCAATTTTGTGAAGCCCGCCTTCTTCAGGACTGGCACCAGGTATTTTTTTCTTGGCTCTAAAAAAAACCCACAAAACATAACAAAATGCATAGTATCTTGGACTGAGAAATGATCACAGCTGCAGGGTGGAGCTAGTTCCGGTGTTTCCCATATTTTAAAAGTGCCTAAATAAAAATGTAACAAATTAAACCTAAACTTAGTTAAAAGAAACCTATGGAATGGGATTGTAACAAAGCCAAGATAAGGAGCTAAAGAAAATGATTTGACAAGTAAATAATGACCCCTTACTGATGGTTTCACTAACTCCCTTTCCTCACGGGATACTCGTGCCCTCCCCATAAAGTGCTTTTTAACAAAGTCGATGTCTTGGGCCTTAATGTCTTGGGGGGAGGTAAAAAGCTCTGGTCGCCCCAAATCTAAGAATGCCTTCAGCAAAAAGGCCAGCCAGGGGATCTTTTTGAAATGGTCTAGGGACAAGACATCGGACATGATCTTATGGTTCAACGGGAGGTCTTCATTAAGCCACGTCTTTAACCAAAAGATCAGGGGAGCCATGTTCAACCCATCAGTTAGAAAGTCTAAGCCCACCTCCATGTGTATAGAGTAGGCTGGTGTTGACTGCGGCACAGAAAGGAGTGTCCGAATAAATCTATTCTCCGCTCTCTGGATTGGTTCCACATTAACATAACCCCAAAATGGGGAACCATATGAAGCAATGGCAACCGATTTGCTCTTTTAGATTTTTAACAACGCTTCCATTGGCCTGGCCCCCAACCTGCCCGCAAAGCCCAAGAGGGCAGACAATGATCTAATAACTGCCAACCTCTTCGCCCTCACTTGGGGACCCCCTAGTTCCTCTCTGGTCAGAAAGGACCCCCAAGTAGGGGAACGTGGAGACTCTAGAAACCATATGCCCTCTACACGTGAAGGTTTTTGATCTCTTCTTGCTGCTTTCTCGTCCCACCACCGTGGTATGCGACTTGCTAGCGTTTATTTTTAAGTCGAGCTGTTCCATGAATGTGCCGAAGGCATTTAAGAGGCGTTGGAGGCCGACACCTGTGCGCGCAATTAGCACGGCATCGTCCGCGTACAGGAGCGCAGGAATCTTAACTGCTCCTGCACGCGGAACGTCTACTTCCTCCTCTTCCAGGTGTGCACCCAAGCCATTGATGTAGATGGTAAAGAGTAAGGGGGCCAAGATACAGCCCTGCCTTACACCCTTCAGGGATTTGAAAAGGGCGGTGCACCTACCCTCATTTGTGACCCGTACGGCCGCAAAAAGCTCCTGATGCAGGGAAGCCATGAATCTTACCAATGCCTCGTCAATCCCCATCCTTAGCAAGGTCGTCCATAACTTGGCCCTGTTCACCAAATCGAAGGCTGAGGAGAGATCCATAAATGCTAGAAATAAGGACCCTTCCTTGGCCACTGTATACTTTGATATGAGCAGGTGCAGGTTAGAACATTGTTCAATTCCTTAGGTCTAGACACTTTAGGGGGTGTCGACCATTGAGTAGAAGTGTGCTTTTTACCTGGTCCTGACGAATGCTGAGCTGATCTAATGCTCGATTAGCAGAAACATGTTGACCATATTCTATCACCTTTCTTTTTCACATAATTAATGGGACTCACTGGTTCAAATTCACACAACCACTCAGTAGTCCTAAAAATTATTATATTTTTCTCACATTGGTTTTAACAGAGTTAGAGCTACCCTCTCATTAAAATAGTTTTGAGGAGTAGTCCATACTCTTTTTAACGCACTTTTCACTTTTCCTGCAACTAACGGGGACCCGATGAAGACAACTGGCTACCAGCTTTCAGCTGGGGCCGGAGGGTCCTTTTAGTTAACTCTCTGAGCATGTGCACTCTATATTTTCCTACTGTATTAACAGTTTCCTCTGATGCTTTAAAATATTTGAAAAAATTCTTTTTATTGCATTTGATGTTTACATTGATTAACACTCTTTTGTTGATTGATATACATTGTTCAATTGTGCCTTTCCTTTCTCTGAACCCATACTGGATCTCTGACAACCCTCCACAGCTCTCTACATTATCCCTCAACCTAGACAAAAGGACTCTACCTAAGATCTTCACTGATGAGTCCTAGAGAGATATGGGCCTATAACACCCGGGATCGTCCCTCTGGCCCTTTTTAAAAATGGGGACAATGGTTGAAATGTCCCAGGAGGATGGTGTAGGGTTGCTATTAACGGCAGTGAAAACATTGGCCAATACCTCTGCCCACAGCTTTTGGGAATGTAAGAAAAAATCGGCTGGCACCCCATCGGGGCCCGGGGCCTTATGCTTGGTTGTGGCCAAAATAGCTTTCTCCACTTCTGTACTATAAAAATGTTTTGGGGTGGTGTCTAAAGAGACCAGCGAGACATCTTGGATTGCCTGGTCATTATCCCCATACACATTTTTGAAATGAGACATCCACTTGTCGTCTGGGATGACACAGTCCATGGCCTCATTACTTTGGTCGGAAAAGAGTGGTTGTTTAATTATCTCCCAGAATTTCCGACTGTTCTTCAGGACAGCCATAGATAGGAGATTTTCCAAAGCTTCCCGTTTGATGCTGTCTTTTCTAGTTTTAATAGCTGACTTGTAGGTTTTCCTCAATTTAGCAATCTCGCCCTTTACCCTTGGTGCTTTTTTCAAGACTACCATCAGAGACCTGTGTGCATTGGAACATGCGGTGTCAAACCAGCGCTTCTTATTCGGTACTCCTTTCATTGGCTTAGCCCGGAGATCCAGCGCCACCTGACCACAGATTGACTCAAAGGCCCCTATAATTTCACAACCCGGGGCACATGGGTTCTGACACACCTCGACCTGTTCCTTAATTTTCGGAAAAACCTCCGCATAGAAGTTTTCAGGGACCACCTTAGACCACTTAACTCTCCTACCCTGATCAGTGGTACGCAAGGGGTGATCCAATCTCACTTTCCGCGGATTAGGCCCCATATAATCTCCCCAAGCCACTTCAAGTAAAACAGGGTTGTGGTCACTATGGTGAGATGGCACGGTACAATAGGAGATCACCTGGTTTAAAATACCTTGCGTGGTGAAGATATAATCAATTATGGTTGCTGGGCTGGTGCCAGTGAATGTAGCTATTCTTGATCCACCCTCTCGTTCATACAAATCGAAATTTGCCAGAAGATCTTCTAGCTCCTCTCCTTCTATGGTGTGTTCGAAGTGAGGTCCCTCAAGGCCTTCATCCCATTCCTTATTATTAAGACTGCATGCTAACATGCAGGGATGAATGTTCACCTAATAAGATATACTCTGTATCAAGCTGTGTGTTCTGACTGCCTGGCCTTAGTATAGCGTCTAAGGTGGCGATATTGCTACCATTATTGTCCCTATTCCCTGAATTATGAAAATTAATGTATAGAGACCTCCTAGTGGGGTTGATCTCTCTCTCTACTATGAGGATGTTGTGCGAGTCTGTACTAATCTGTTTTAGGGAGCCCTTCAGTTCTAGAGAGAATAACATTAACAGACCTCCCTTGGCTCTGCCAGCGCGGCTAGGAATAGCTGCCTTGGCGAAGCTGGAGAACCCTTCCCACCAGAAATTCGTAGTAGTATCCCAGGTTTCCTGGAGGTTCGATATTATTGTGTCTTACAACAAAACTTGACCACTCCTTATCATTGCGTTTGGAATTGGGACCCGCTATATTCCAACTTAATATCTTGCAAGTTTCTACAATCTTTTTCACCACAGGATCGGTCAAGGGTACCCCCTCTACTGCTCGTAGATGTGGGCTTCCATTAGCCGATAAGTTACCCACTATCTCTACTGCATTTAACTGATCATGAGGGATACTAAAATTCGTATTTAGGGAGCCGCCAACAGTCTCGGCCTGAGTTTGATCAGGAGCAATTTCCCTTACTGAGGCGACTTGCACTTTACGGCCTTCCAATCTTGTATCCTCATTCCTTTTTAAACCATTACTAAGTCCTCTACCCCTATCTTTGGGATTACTTATTATACGTGGGACCCTTGTTCCATGTGTTGTCGTGTTTGGACCCCCCGTGCGTCCATCGCAATCATTTAAGTTTGCCAAAACCCCAAACCTATTCACTGTGCCAAACCCTCAATTGTGGGTTGGGGCCCCCAATCCCCATCCATTTGAAACTGCGTTCCACCCGGGTAATGGTGTATTGGGACGCATTGGGAACTGCTCATCAACCAACCAAGCTCCAAACCCATTTCCACAGTTCCCACGGTCATTTACCTGGGCACCCAACCCCCACCTATTCATTGTATTCCAGTGTGAACTAGGGGTCCTGGCAAATAACACATTCATGCCAAATCTATTTACTGGGCCGATACCATAATCACTATGTGTAGGTCTAAGGTCCCCACCCCATCTGTTGCTTCTCGTGGACCACCCTGGTCTTGGGACATTTGGCTGAATCGCGTTTTGCTGTTCACTATAGAAGAATTTTAGGGTAGAGGGATTATGGAACCACTTCTACGTTGGGGGGGAAATATATTTGACAGGACATTTGGGAGCACGGCTGCGTTTGAAAAATGTAACACTACGCAGTCCCCCTTGAACTTTTTTTGCCTGTTCCCTATCCATGTCATCCTCCTCGCCATTACAATTTCCCCTGCCAACTGTTCTTTCCCATAATGTGTCATCTTCATGTTACTTAACAGCCAGTGTAACGCCTTACTTGTCAGGGATGAATCAAATTCTGTCTGGCCAGGGGGTAAGGTGGGTACATTAGCTAGTACCAGTACCAGCGGTGAAGCTTCCATTATAAATTGTGAAGGGTCATCCCCTAGGGATGGCGGTGTTGGGACAGTGGGTGGAAGTATGGGGGCCTCACTCGCTACTTCTTGGGTAAGTACAGCTGGTGGTACCTGACCAGGCGGAATGGTCTGTGACAATCCTTCCTCTGCCACTATATCACTCCCCTTGCTTCCCTTCATAATATCTACTGGTTTAGAGACAATAGTTACTACATTCTCTAGTTCTTCTGCTACCTTACATTGCACCCCTTCCATCCTTTTCACTTCTGCAGTGAGCTTGTCAATTTTCCCGATCAGTGGCTTAATGATGGTCTTTATCTTTTGATCTATCATGTCCGCTATCCTGTTGAATAGGTCATCATCTATGATTTGTCTAAGGTTATCTTACTCATGCTCCGTTTTTTTCCCTTAGACTTTGGTGGGGAAGCAGTCCTTTTCCTCCCTGTCCGTGCCCCCCCCCCCCCCCGTTTAGGCTGAATTTTTCTGAAGTTTCTCATCGCCCTGGTCATTGGCGCTGAGGGTGGAGATTCTTCTGCTAAAAATTCGGTCTGAGGCTCGGGGTCAGACTCTTCATTTGTTTCCACGTCTACCAACAATTCTACACTTTGATCATGATTTCCAATGTCAAGGGGGTTGGTATCTGGGATGTTCGTGCTAAGGTCTTGCAATGGTGTATCCGACATTTGCGCACTGGTGGGGGGGCTCGCTAAATGAAGGACAGGGGATTGGCTCAAACCCAACGATTGCCTTCTTTCGCTGTTTATTTTGTTTACCACCTGGACCATATAGTTATCCATGGTATTGAGCGTCTCTGAAGCTCCATGAACATTTTTCTTTGGCATCTTCTCAAATGAAATTAAGCGCTGTAAAACGACACAAACTAGTAACAACCAGATAAGTGTGCGCTAAATACGATCTCAGGGTAACTGATTTTATATGATAGGTTGTATGGTCTTACTTCAGGCAGCTTGCTTTGATGGTAGCACAGTCAGAGTGGCCGGCCCAGTCCAGTCCCGGCCAGTCTCGGACTGTCTAAGACTGTCCTGCCCCTGTCCCGGGCTTCTCCCGGCGCCGACCGCGTGTGTACCGCGATGCTCGGTGCAGGTCTTGGCTTTATCCCACCTGTGGGGGGCGTGACGGGGAGGCGGCTTCAAGCCCAGGTGTGTTGTGGGCGTTGAAGTTCTATGCCCCCTCACTGTCTGCGTCACCCCAGCTGCGAGTGTTTCCCGCAAAGCGGGAAACGCGAGAGGTGTCAGTGCAGGCAGGCGCTGAAAGCAGGCAGGCAGCAAAGGTCAGTGCGGGCCGTTGTTCTCCTTCAATCGAGATGGCCAGTAATCCAGTGTCAGAAACAACAGGAAGGTCTCCCTCAGTATGCGGTGCAGGTCTTGGCTTTATACCACCTGTGGGGGGCGTGAAGGGGAGGCGGCTTCAGGCCCAGGTGTGTTGTGGGCGTTGAAGTTCTATGCCACCTCACTGTCCGCGTCACCCCAGCTGCGAGCGTTTCCCGTGAAGCGGGAAACGCGAGAGGTGTCAGTGCAGGCAGGCGCTGAAAGCAGGCAGGCAGCAAAGGTCAATGCGGGTCGTGGTTCTCCTTCAATCGAGATGGCCAGTAATCCAGTGTCAGAAACAACAGGAAGGTCTCCCTCAGTATGCGGTGCAGGTCTTGGCTTTATACCACCTGTGGGGGGCGTGACGGGGTGGCGGCTTCAGGCCCAGGTTTGTTGTGGGCGTTGAAGTTCTATGCCCCCTCACTGTCCGCGTCACCCCAGCTGCGAGGGTTTCCCGCGAAGCGGGAAACGCGATAGGTGTCAGTGCAGGCAGGCGCTGAAAGCAGGCAGGCAGCAAAGGTCAGTGCGGGCCGTGGTTCTCCTTCAATCGAGATGTCTAGTAATCCGGTGTCAGAAACAACAGGAAGGTCTCCCTCAGTATGCTGTGCAGGTCTTGGCTTTATCCCACCTGTGGGGGGCGTGACGGGGAGGCGGCTTCAGTCCCAGGTGTGTTGTGGGCGTTGATGTTCTTTGCCCCCTCACTGTCCGCGTCACCCCAGCTGCGAGCGTTTCCCGCGAAGCGGGAAACGCGAGAGGTGTCAGCGCATGCAGGCGCTGAAAGCAGGCAGGCAGCAAAGGTCAGTGCGGGCCGTGGTTCTCCTTCAATCGAGATGCCCAGTAATCCGGTGTCAGAAACAACAGGAAAGTCTCCCTCAGTATGCGGTGCAGGTCTTGGCTTTATCCACCTGTGGGGGGCGTGATGGGGAGGCAGCTTCAGGCCCAGGTGTGTTGTGGGCGTTGAAGTTCTATGCCCCCTCACTGTCCACGTCACCCCAGCTGCGAGCGTTTCCCAAGAAGCGGGAAACGCCAGAGGTGTCAGTGCAGGCAGGCGCTGAAAGCAGGCAGGCAGCAAAGGTCAGTGCGGGCCATGGTTCTCCTTCAATCGAGATGCCCAGTAGTCCGGTGTCAGAAACAACAGGAAGGTCTCAAAGACAGAATTTAACGAAATTATGGTTCCTGGGCTGGTGCCAGTGAATGTAGCTATTCTTGATCCACCCTCTCGTTCATACAAATCGAAATTTGCCAGAAGATCTTCTAGCTCCTCTCCTTCTATGGTGTGTTCGAAGTGAGGTCCCTCAAGGCCTTCATCCCATTCCTTATTATTAAGACTGCATGCTAACATGCACTGATGAATGTTCACCTAATAAGATATACTCTGTATCAAGCTGTGTGTTCTGACTGCCTGACCTTATTATAGCGTCTAAGGTGGCGATATTGCTACCATTATTGTCCCTATTCCCTGAATTATGAAAATTAATGTATAGAGACCTCCTAGTGGGGTTGATCTCTCTCTCTACTTAGAGGATGTTGTGCGAGTCTGTACTAAACTGTTTTAGGGAGCCCTTCAGTTCTAGAGAGAATAACATTAACAGACCTCCCTTGGCTCTGCCAGCGCGGCTAGGAATAGCTGCCTTGGTGAAGCTGGAGAACCCTTCCCACCAGAAATTAGTAGTAGTATCCCAGGTTTCCTGGAGGTTCGATATGATTGTGTCTTACAACAAAACCTGACCACTCCTTATCATTGCGTTTGGAATTGAGACCCGCTATATTCCAACTTAATATCTTGCAAGTTTCTACAATCTTTTTCGCCACAGGATCGGTCAAGGGTACCCCCTCTACTGCTCGTAGATGTGGGCTTCCATTAGCCGATAAGTTACCCACTATCTCTACTGCATTTAACTGATCGTGAGGGACACTAAAATTCGTATTTAGGGAGCCGCTAACAGTCTCGGCCTGAGTTTGATCAGGAGCAATTTCCCTTACTGAGGCGACTTGCACTTTACGGCCTTCCAATCTTATATCCTCATTCCTTTTTAAACCATTACTAAGTCCTCTATCCCTATCTTTGGGATTACTTATTATACGTGGGACCCTTGTTCCATGTGTTGTCGTGTTTGGACCCCCCGTGCGTCAATCGCAATCATTTAAGTTTGCCAAAACCCCAAACCTATTCACTGTGCCAAACCCCCAATTGTGGGTTGGGGCCCCCAATCCCCATCCATTTGAAACTGCGTTCCACCCGAGTAATGGTGTCTTCATCTTCAAAATGCTGAAACAGGTGCCGGGCAGACCGAGGACATGAGCTCTCAATGAAAGCTTATTGTCCAGCTTGACACCAAGGTTTTTGGCAACCAATGATGACTGTGTGGGAGGACACATGTTAGACGGCCACCATTGCCGCCACTCAGGGTCGGTGGCACAGCCAAAGAATAAGACCTCTGACTTACTGGAGTTGGCTTTCAGACTTTTCTGCTGGAACCAGTCAGAGACCATTCCCAGACAGCCCTGATTACTCTCTCTGTCAAATGCCTGGTCTTTACCGCACGTGAAGAGGAGTTGCGTGTCGTCGGCGTAGGACACGATCTGGGCCCCATACGCCTCCACCGCCGCCGCCAGAGGGGACATGAAGATGTTAAACAGCGACGGGCTCAACACAGAGCCCTGTGGAACCCCGACTCCCAATGGCGGCATCTCGGCGGAGCTCTGAGAAACCCAGATCGTTTGATGGCGGCCTTCAAGGAAGGATGTGAACCATTTGAGCACCGTCCCCCTAATGCCGATGTCATAAAGCCTGGCGAGGAGCGCCTCATGGGGGACGATGTCAAAGGCCGCCGACAGGTCCAACATGACTAACATGGCCTTGCCACCAACATCCAAGGTCTCCCTGATGATCTCCGAGACCTCCAGCAACGCCGTTTCAGTGCTGAAATTAGGGCGGAATCCGGATTGGGATGGATGGAGCAGATTGTTGTCTTCTAAAAAGCTCGACAAGACGCCATGGACATGTTTCTCAGTGATCTTGGCCAGAGCCGGGAGAAGTGAAATTGGCCTATAGTTGGCCAGAACCTCGGCATCAAGACCAGGCTTTTTCAGGAGGGGGATTACCATCGCCCTTTTCCAGGTGCGAGGGACACTCCCCTCCCTCAGGGAGGCATTGAGGATGGGATTGACCAGGGGGTTCACCACCGCCGCCATCCCGGCCAAAAATTTGGCAGGGCAGGGGTCGAGTGGCGAGCCTGATTTAAGGCTGGCCAGCAGCACCCGAGACGCCTCGCTAGAGACGGCAGGAAAGTCAGACAGCACTGCGACAGGCGTGGACGATGACCCAAGTCCCGCCGCGGGGCCGCAGCCACCCTCCTCTGAGCTCTTCAAGAAGGAGGCCTGAATCGCCTTGATCTTGTCGGTAAAAAAACTGGCGAGATCACACGCCCACGCATCCGATGATACTGGCGGGGGTGAGTGGGAGCTGGGGGTCGTGAACTCCTTCACAACGGTGAAGATCTCCTTACAGGAGTTCGCCGATGCCTCAATCCTCCTAGCAAGATATTCTTTCTTAACTCCTAGGATGTCCCGGTGATAGGCCTTCACAGCCGCCCTGTAGGCAAGTTTGGCCTCCCCGTCATACCGAAGGCGCCAGGCCCGCTCAGCAACCTTACACTGGCTGCGAGCCACACGCAGCGCCTCCATGAACCACGGCGCAGATTGCCGTATTACCGTGGACCGAAGGGCTGCCTTTGGGGCAAGATCATCCAGCCTTTCAGTCAGCCACAGCTGCAACGCCTCAGTATCTCTCTCCAGATCCCCCGAGAGGTGGCAGGGATGTTCCATAAGCGCCTGCTCCAACATATCAGGCGTCACTCTGTGCAACGCTCTCAAGGCTGGTCTAGGCAGCGTGGGGGCGCTGTTGTCCGGCCGCCCATTCTCCAGCACGGAAAACCTAATCAGCCTATGATCCGACCAGAGCACCGGCAGGGTTTCGATATCAACCGTCGGGACTGACGAGAACACTTGATCAAGGGTGTGTCCTCACTCTATTCTATCTTTAGCTTCCAGTTTCTTAATTTCTTAATTTTCTAACTTCAACATTTTTTCATTGAAAACCGAACATTCTTTTAGAGTTGGCATCACGCATATGACTGACCTATCTTCCACCTCTTTAGCATATATTTTCTCAGGTACATTATCTTCATTGGGAAACAACTTGGAAAGTAATCGTGTTTGTAGAGTTTCTTTCGCATCTTCAGTTATTTTTCCAATCCTTATATCTTGAAGAATACTTTCATATTTAGTATCCTTTGCCTGTCGCATATTTTGAATCGGTTCAGTATATTTGAAATGTGACCATATATTAACATTTCCAATACTTCCCAGGCACTTTCTGGTGTCTTCATGTGTAACAGTTTCAAATACAGGTTGTCCTTTCACAGGAGTTAGCTGCAGTAGATCTCCAAAAACTATGACATGTTTGCCTCCAAATAACACATCATACTCTGTTTTAAGTAACTATTGCATTCTTAAATGCACAAAAGCAAGCATTACATTATATACCATGCTTACCTCATCAATAATGAGAAGTTTCATTTTTTTAAGGACCCTAGAAACTTCACAACAAGCTTCTCCAGATAGCTTGTGATATTGTAATTTATTTTCATGTTCAACTGGCAGCATCAGTAAACCATGTAAAGTAATACCTTTAATATTATGTGCTGCCAATCCAGTTGGTATTATAAAGAACAGTGGTCCCTAAGATGAAGGTACTGTAAGTAATGATCATACACTCAATAGGTTGTATGTCCTCTGTCCGTCCGGACAGGAATTTATTTTTTAGATCAGAGAAATAATTTTTTAGGTTTGTTAAAAATGTCAAGCGGGCACAGCCGTGACCTTCAACATACACAGGACAACAACAACAACAAAAAAATGGAAAAAGCACGAAATTTGTCTGTGCACTTGTGTTTCAGTGGGACAGACGTTGAATATTAAACCGCACCATTGCAATTATCAATGTTACATACACAGTTTGCATACGGGGTTATGTGTCGACGTTTCGATGCCTTTCTTAGAATATGGGCTCATCATCAGGACATTGGATGACATTATTGTTGTCTAAATCATCGTAAATGCAATTATTGGCCTTTCCATCACATTTATATCACATTTATATAAATTACATATTTACATTGGGAGGAAAAGGAGGGAAAAAAACAGAGAAAAAATGACATAAATACCAGGCATATAACATAGATCCTCTATGGTTGTACTTTGAGTGAAAACGAGTGCAGTTTTTTGACGTGGTGACTTCACTGTGAAATGACATGCACAGTAGATATCTCTTAGTGAAATGCCTATGCCTTAATTCGGGGTGGAGAGAGTGTGATCAGTGTTTCATTTAGGACCGTGATCTAATGTGAAACGCATTTGAAGCGAGCATAAATGGTTTCAAAGTAAGCTAGGTACAACATAGGTGCCGATCGCGGAAATATTGACTGTGCCCAGGGCTGCGCGTGTCTCGTGCTGTTTGCATGCTTCTACTAGTATTCAGTGCAACATAGGCGCCGACCGCGGAAATAATGACTGTGGCCAGGGCTGAGCATATAACGTGCTATTTGCATGCTTCTAGTAGGATACAATGCATTTTAACCTACATGGTTTCCACGACGGGAGAAACCTGATATCTTGAAAAATAAACAGTCGTGTTCGCAGACAATTCTGTGAATAAAAAAACTGGACATTAGATTTGAGCACTTCACACTATAGGTGCTGTGAGTGAACCGTGGCAAAACAGTAATATACCTGCATCCACGGAGTTCAGTTAAAATTCCGGCGCAAATTATTTGCCGCGTTTACATATACAGGGATACGCCGAAAAACACAATGGTTATCTAAAAGGGAAGAAGGGTACCCAAGATATTAGAAACTGCATAAATTCATAAGGCTGCCGTTTCGGTGGTCCGTACAGACAGGTACTTACTTCGGGAATTGAAGATGATTGCCACGAGTCTGGGGATCTGGTGCTAGGTCAATGTGTGCGTGGGGTTGATTAATGGAGCGGAGTGAGCACGAGGATAGTGAACAGCGTGAAGGGACTAACACGGGTGAGGGGAGATGGCAGTATTTACAGCGGCCATTTTAAGGTGGTGAAATAGTGCTCTAGTGCCATGCATTTAAGCACATTTAAGTAATACATCAACAAAATTATTTCACAGGAGCAATCAAATCAGATGACATGTTTGAAAGGTTATAATAGGGACGTCCAATCTTCTAGTCGGTTTAGCCCATTTCGAATGCTGTTAGTGCGCAAAATCCAGCGTAACTCTTCCTTATTCAACAGCTGGGACATATCAGCTCCTCTTGGGGGTGGCTTAATAGTTGTAATCACTGTCCAAAGAAAGTCTTTTTCCGTATGTCCTTTTGCAGAAAAATGTTCCACCAATGGGGCATTAGCTGTTTTACATTTTATCGTGCTTTTATGTTGTCCAATCCGTAGCTTTATTTTCTGACTTTTTTCCCCTATGTAGATAAGTTTACAGGGACACAGGATAGCATACACCAAGTTCGTAGAATTACAATTAGAGAAGTATTTCCTGTCAAATTTTTATATTGCCAAATTCAAACGTTTTACCCTCTATGGTGGTGTCGCAGCAGATACATCCTCCACATTTAACATGACCTATAAGCGGTGGTAGGCCCCAGGCATCATTTATGGTGGTTTTTTGCGCTTGTGAGGGGAGAGCTGCTCTGACAAGATGATCTTTAACATTCTTAGATCGTTTGAATGCAAACATAGGTTTCTCTAGTGTCAGAAGACCTGTGTTGAGGACTGGCCAGTGTTTAAGTACACTTTTTCTGATGGCGTTTGATGCCGGTGAAAATGTGTTGACACAAATAAGTTTGTCTTGTAAATTTTTTTCTTTGGGTTCTAAGAGGTTCTCTCTTGGGCAGTACCAAGCGCTTTTTAAGGAGTTCCGCACCAGTTTTCGTGGGTAGCCTCTGTTTCTCAGTTTAGTACTAAGTATTTTTGCCTCAGCAAAATAGTCATCTTTGAAGTAGCAGTTGCGCCTGATGCGGAGGAACTGAGAGAAAGGTAAAGAGTCACGTAAGGCTCTAGGGTGATGGCTAGTATATTCGAGCAGAGTGTTGCGCTCAGTGGGCTTGCGATGTAGTGTGGTGGTTAGCCGGCCTTCTGTGTGTCTTATTTGTAGGTCAAGGAAGGGAATCGAGTCCTTACTAGTGGACAGAGTATAACAGAGTCCGCCACTGTTGTTATTCAGCCAATGCTGGAAGGCCGTAAGGTTTTCAGGGGAGTCATTCCATAATAAAAAGATATCATCGATATATCTTTTCCTCAAGGCAATGCCATTGTGGAAAGGATTCGATGTGTGGAGGATGCTGTTGGTCTCCAGGTTGTCCATATACAGAATGGCTAGGTTGGGAGCAACTTGGCCGTAGAATTGTCCCTCAAAAAGAAAGAAGTTTTTGGTCAAACAGATTTCAAACAGATTTCTAGTAATTCAAGAATGAACAAAGAGGGCACATTATGGGGGCGTTCTCTTGATTCAAGGACCTTCTCTATTACACGCAGAGACTCAAATTGTGGGATATTTGTGTACAAATCCAGTTGGAGCAGTAACAGCACAAGACAGTGTTGACTGAGTTCTTTGCTGTAGATATGTAGTAATAGTCGAATAGGTTCAAATGACATACATGTGCATTCTTTTTTCTCATGACGAAAACCATGCTCAATCTGCTCTGTCACTTCATCATATATCTGTCTTTGCTCAAGATTAAGTTGCTTCTCCAATTCTTCTAAGTTTATTTCATCCTCTTGAGCTTGCTCCATTGCTCTTTCCACCTCATCCATGGCAGTGGCTGCTTCATTTTGGATAATTGGTTGACCCAGTGGATCTTGACTCACGAAGCAGAACTTTGACTATCTTGAGAACTGTCTCTAGCAATCTCCGCTGCAATTGTTGCTTCTTGCTTTATTTCGTTGTTCAACATTTGGAGATAATTACTAAAAACAGGATATTCCATACTACTTTTAGATGCGTTAAATGAATGTTCTTAACTATCAAAGTCACCAAGTAGTTCCTCTTCTGTACGCCATGGTTTAAAGAGTTGCAAAAGAGCTAAATAGTAAAATTCTCTTTTGTCAGGAGTTTCGCAACTCAGTTTTCGGTGATTAATCCAGTGTCCTTTTCTTTGTTTGACCAGACATCCTTCATGTCCAATTACAGCATATACACCTTTATCAATATTCTCTGTAATATTCCTTTTGAAACTGTAGTTTTGAAGTATTTCATACAGACAAATGTTATGAAGCAGAGTACTTCTTTTTGGATAGTATGTATCCAACATATTTGTTTTCAGAATGTCGGTACTGTTGGGTTCTTTCTGTGCTAAATATTCAATTTCTTGCACAGGTTTCAAACCACGGTTTCGTGTTCCTGCAAGAGCTAAACTCACCCACAGGATAGTTCTAGATTTCGCATAAAGACTTGCTGATGATAATCGATCACAACATTCATATGCTCCAATTTCTTGATGAGATAACATCTTCAAACTGTACGTATACAATTTCTTGCTTAGGCTCTTTTCATGAGAAATCTCTTCCCACATCTCCTTCAGTTCTGTCTTTTCAGATTTGGTGATGTAAGACGTTACATATCGAGCCACAGCAATAGAGTTGTCTGCAACATATTGTATATCCATGTTAGCATTCCACATGGACAAAATCACTGGGTTATAGTCATTTATATATTTAGACTCTTCACCTCTTCTTAAATTGTAGGTATTTTTGGGTGATCTTCTTGTGATATTATGTTGCAAAGATGACATAAAATTGTTGACTCTTCCTTTTGAAAGTACCGTTTGTGCAAATCCAAAACAACATTTGGTATAGAATTTATTCTTTGATTTGAATTTTCGCCGACAATATTTTCCACAACAATGGCTTTGAAAGCGTAACACTTTTCCTCTTAAGTCCTTATCAGTTGTACTATTTGGTATCTCACAAGTGGCATATTGTTCAATAAAAGACAGTACAGTGTCATCCGAGTCTGTTCCAAATTTGTGAGCATCCTTGATCCATAATAGCATATGAATATGAGGAGCACCTCTCGCTTGATACTCTTTTCTCCAAAAGAAATCCAGAACTTCACCAAGAGATGGATTTTTCTTGTTTGTTATAAAAGACATCATAGCTTCAAATCTATGATTAAAATATCTGCAAGCATTAACCAGATCCAACGAACCTAGTTCTCCAGGTGTCTTGTAGTTTTTATTTTCTATATTTGAATTCGCCTCCCGAAGAAATTCAAGTAAATCTTCCCAAGCATACTCTGCACAGCTTAGAGTTAAAAACCATGTAGGTGCTCCTAAGTTTCTTAGCATGCATTTCAAATCTCCATGACGACGGTACCAATACTCATTAGTACCACGCTGACATGCCATTAAATTAATTAGGTGAGAATCCAAAACACTGTCTTTCTGTTGCACTTTATCCATAAATTCCTTTGCTGAAACATTTTGCAGATGCATTCCACTTTTTAAGATATGGTTTACTGCATAAGAAAGACCAGATAAGTCACTCTCAAAAAGAAGATGAAACAAATATAGAATACATTGACGAAATCTCGGATCTTCTGCATATAATCTTGTTGTCCGGTACTCAGATGCAGGAATCTGCATAGGTCGATCATCATGTGGAGAAGTGTGGCTCAGGGGTTAGAGGCGGCAGACCCGGAAGCTGAGATCGGCCCTGGACCAGGATCCAATTCCCCGCCTCGGCGGGTCTTGGGCTCAAAAATTCCACGGACTCGATAATTCTCGCTCCGGTGCCTTCTCGACTCACGGGTTCACACTCTGCGACTCTGGGCAATAGCTTGCTTAATCTCCACAACGGCCCCTCGCGGCGGGATGCCTGGCTTTCACCTTGTGGATACCCTGCCGGGGTTATCTCACAGGGGAATACCAGGACGGGTTCCCTAAGCAAGCGCCGGGAAACCCTTTGTGGGTAGCTGTGTGCTATATAAGCTCAAATACATTTACAAAATACATACATATCGTGCACCTTGACCTGTAGGGAATAACTGTGGGAAACAACGACCTTCCAAAATTTCTTCCCAGACACTAATAGGACTTCCTTTTGCTTTTTTCATTTGAAATATTTCAATAGCATTCCCCATTGCTTCTTTGGAATGCAGTGGATGAACACTGTGATGTTCATAAATTTCTTCACTTCTAGACAAGTCAACTTTTTCAATTTGTCCAATAAACAAATCATTATCCTCTTCTTCACTTACTTCCTCTTCTTCTACGTATACATTTTTATAGTATTTATTATTTTTGACTAAATACAACGTTGCCTTTTTGACTTTTCTAACATCTACTAAATCTTGCCAGATTTTCTTACTCTTTGTAGGTACACCATTAACTAGAATAACTAGAGGTTCCTCTTCTACATTTTTAACACCAATTGTCTCCATATTTTTTTTAAATCAAGTGGCAAATATACAACTCTACCCTTTAATCCTTTATGTAAATCTGAAGGATTTAATTTCCCAGTCTTAGGCTCCATACGAACAATAGCCTGAAAAGTATGTACACATTGAATCAGAATAGTCTCATAAGTATTTAAATCCATCAGTTCCGATGGAATATTTATCAACTCAAGATTATTATGTACAGCTCTAGCAGGCATTCAATTTTCATTTAATTTATTATAACAATATTTACAAATACGTTGCTCAAACCCCAAATCAAAATAGTTTTCTACCAACAAATAAGTCGCAAAATCTTTCCACTGACTAATATTTTCATCTTCACTTTTCAAATATAAATCAACTAACCTAGTTTGACTTTTGTAATGAATGTGTCGACAACACACACAAGGAAAATTTGGTTTTTCACCTGCAATTACCTTAAACTTTGTTATTTCCTGTTCAAAATTTTCAGTATTAAAATTTCCGACATTTTCTAACACATTTCCTTCTATAACTACATCAGTTTCTGCATTGTCTTCATCTGGACCAAAATAACTTACCTCAATTTCTGCACAAATCTTCTTAACATCTAATTCACATCCATGCAAAAGAGCACTATTTAGCTGTTTAAGTTTAAGTGCTGGACTTTTTGCATAATACAACTTTCTCACTAATTTTCTCATTTTGGTATGATGCACTGCTAACATCCTGAAGTGATGAAAAACACTCTGGCACATTTTTTTGGAAAGACAAGCTAGAGAATGGCCTGGCAGACTTGTTTTTTCTCTCACTCTGCAACGGTCTAATTCTTTCATTACAATCTTTTTTTTTAGACTTTCCTTAGTGTACTTACGTAAGAAATTGTGAAAAAAATCAATTGAATCGTACACTGCAAATACTACTATAATTCCAACTGTAAACAGGAACATTAGGACGTCCCTCTAAAACTTCTCCAGCTATCACCTCTTCTGCATTTCTAACCACAATGTTCTCTTTCTCAATAGGACAACCATCCTTCACCTCATATGCTCGACCACTGGTGTCAACTGCATGCAACAAATCGTTACTTTGAAAGTAACTCTTTTCATTAAACAAGCACTGGCGTTGCCAATAGGTCTCGCAGTAGGAAAGTTGGAGCTATTGGTTTTGTAAATGACAAAGCCCTTTATGTTTTTAAAATGAAAACAAAAATGAAAGGCATTGTTATTTGCAATTGTAATAGCTCCAACTTTCCTACTACGAGACCTATTGGCAACGCCAGTGCTTGATTTTTGTTCTGGTCTGCCTCCGCAAATTAGTCACCGTATCAAAGCGGATGAAACTTGGAGAAAAGAACCCACCGCAGAATCCAACCTGCCAAGACCCTGCGTTTGAGGAGTTTGGCCTCAGACACGCCGATCAATAGAAGGCAAAGGACCAGGCCTCATTTTCTGCATAGGTCTTTTGTATAAAAAAAATAAATCAAGGACAATAAATGGATTATCTGTAGCCCGAGCACATCTTGCTGGCGTTGTGATGCATTTTAATCAAACATCGGATATACAAGTGAATTTCGTCATGCATTAATATTTATAACAAACGGTCATATGACTCCTCGATGTACAGTTAACCACAAAAACGTAGGTTGGGTTAGCATTTGGGCATACGGTTTATGACCAGTTTTGAGAGGTGAGGTCCTGCTGACCATGGGCTCTTGCATTTTGATAAGTGAGCAAGGTAGTCAGACAGACAGATACATAGATAGATAGAGCTGGACTTATATAGGCCTATATGTTCAAATATTGCATCATTGGTTAGTGCTGCTCAGTCAAAAGCAGATTGCATTATTTTGGTAAATGTAGGATTTTTCCCTATGTGTAATATTTTAAGACAACTCTGTTTCTGGTGGGCTTGGTTAGTCCACGCTAGACACCTGTGTCTCGCCACGAGGATAGCCCCACCCCTCCCTCCTTTGTCCCTTTCTTCTCAGCACTCTTTATGATAACTCTTCTAGCACGGTCCCCTCCCATGAAGCTGCCATTGGCTCTGGCGGCGTGTTGTGGATTTATGGTGAGAACGGCCCCACCGGCCCCTATTCTGGGCCGGGGCAGCCAGTGGAGTAATGACTTTCCACCCCAGTTTCAGCTGATTGGATTTGGGCGGCTGGTGAATTGAACTATTGAAAGAGGGAATGAATTCCCCGGGTGCTGGGGTTAATGTTCCTTTGTCCGCCTTTGTTTTAGGTTGTTGAATATTAATGGGGGTGTGGAGGCAAGGTCTAGTTACATGTCTAGGAAGAGGGGGATGGGGTGGGGATGCTCCTTTTTGTTGTTTTGCAAATATTGTTGGGGAGCCCCGCGTGGTTGCCAGGCTCTTACGTTGCCTTTTGGACGGCGGTACGTAGATGTCAGCTGGCCTGCTGACGAGAGATATTTAAAGGGCTAAGTGTCCTTTTCAAGTGTCATGGCTGCTGCCTAATGCCATTCATCTCTCCGAGGCCTTTTACTGATGGCTTACTCTTTAAAACACTGAGAAAGGAGAAACACACACACTATGACAGCAGGCCTTGGCAGCATGTTTAATGTTTTGCGTCTGCAAATCGGCCACACAGTGTTTGTTCTAGAATTATGCAGATTGAGCTTCCAAATGCAAGGGGCATTTTATCATTTTGCAGGTGCCCCTGCCAGATGCTGTCGAGCATGAACTGGTCTGAATTTTCAGGAATACTCTGCAGAACGCACATAATCAGACACAAGTGTGCTATTGAAATATAATGTGCAATTCACGTTTATGCTTGGAAATTGGTGTTTTTTGGGGATAGATTTGCACTATGGTGTATAAAATGGACTAACTAGCACCAATAGCTTTTGTGTCATTTTTTTGGGTGCATTACATCTTACAGTGATCTGATCACTGTAGGATGTAATGTACACAGGATTCCTAGTTAGACGAGCCTTTCCTTTTCCCTTCCTGTCTATCACTAACACGCTGGCAGCCCAGGGTGTTTTTTTTTCTGAGTGCATCTGTGTGGAATAACATAAAGCGCATTACTGTCTGGACTCTCAGTGCTGACGGGAAAGAATTGAGGTACTGTTACTGTAAAATCTAAGGGGACCAGCTTGTGCATACATGCTGCAAGCTGCAACCAGCCAGATTGGTAATGTGTAGGTACTGCTAAGCAGCTAATTGAGGCACTGGTACTTACAGATTACCCAGAGGAGCCGGTGAGAGCTATAGAGGAATTATTTAGGCTTTTGAAAGTATCTGAAGAATTCAAATTTATCATGATGCCCCTGCGGGCTGTCTGCGAGCAGATTTTATGCTAAAAACCTGTTTATAATCATGCCAGCAACGGCTATAGAGAATTTCTCTGTGTTTCATGTGTTTGCACAAGAGCAGGAGCTGGCTGGCTGGGGAAGGGGAGGAGAAATCCAAGGAAGGCTGTGTGCGGGGAGAGAGAGGAGAAGTGCCGATAAACAGGCATAGGGGAGGAGAAGCCGCAGAGCGCACGCTGGGCGAAGCCCTTTGATGTGCTGTCAGCGGCCGTGAAACTGAAAGCGGCCGGCCATGAATAATTAGGGGAGGGAATGCGCGTGCTTGTTTGCTCACGTGATTCACGTGAACTTCGAGAAAACCGCAATTGAAAGCCCTTGGTTTGACGAGGATTTTGCCGACTTGAATTCTCGCTCCCTCAATGCGCTTGTGGAAAGGGGCGACCACTCGGTCCGCCCGAACGTATGGTTGGGTGCCCCGATCCTCCCGGGAAACCATTTTTGGCGGGGGGCGTGGCTCGGCTGGTATGCCCAAAGCGGCGTATCCGGGGCGCGCCTTTTTCCCGCCCAAGAGGGGTTGTCCTAGACACCTGCACCGAAGACCACGCCCAGTAGGCGTACCGGAGGAGGGTACACACCCTCCCGCAGAAGAATAAATAGAGCGGGAATCCGAAGAAGCTTCCTCTTGTTCCTGTGCTCTGAAGGCTGCACCCACTCGTTGCTCGTGAGCCCTCGACGGAACAAGCGGCAATTTTGAAGTGGGCATTCACCGAGGCCACAGGGCATAGGCATGTTATGCACTATCTGGATGACTTCCTGTTCAGCCGGCGATTCGAAATGTGCGCAGGCGCTGCACGACTTCTGCATCCTTATGCGGGAGTTCGGAGTCCCATTGGCACCAGGTAAGATGGTTGGACCATCTACTTCACTGGAGTTTCTAGGAATTGAGCTCGATTCTGTGGAGGGATGTTTCCATTTACCGATGGAAAAAGTGGTCAAGTTTAGGGCTTCCTTGATGCAATGCCTGGGCAAGGAAAAAGTGACCCTGCACCAGTTACAAAAACAACAAGTGATGGACCGAATGTGGATCAATGTCACACATTCCCCCAGTCAAAAGATCTGGGCCCAAATCCATCGTTTTTTTGCACTCCACACCACCCTGGGTTAGACAGTGGCAATATGCAAATCAGCTCTGACCCTGTTGCCCCATGGGAACAGTCCAGTCCGAACTACAAAAGCCATGTCCTTCCCAGAACGGAATCAAGCATCCGAGGACCGGACCGGTTTCGAGGTAACACCTCTCATCAGCCCGGCTAGATTGACTCCAAGTGGTGTGGAGTGCCTGGGACCCACGTCTGGGCATCCCCAGCGCACTTAGGGCGGCAATTGCAAAAACAACAAGTGATGGACCGAATGTGGATCAATGTCACACATTCCCCCAGTCAAAAGATCTGGGCCCAAATCCATCGTTTTTTTGCACTCCACACCACCCTGGGTTAGACAATGGCAATATGCAAATCAGCTCTGACCCTGTTGCCCCATGGGAACAGTCCAGTCCGAACTACAAAAGCGAACGTGGGTCCCAGAGCCTCCACACCACTGGAGTCAAGCTAGCCGGGCTGATAGGAGGTGTTACCTCGAAACCGGTCCGGTCCTCGGATGCTTGATTCCGGTCTGGGAAAGATATGGCTGTTGTAGTTTGGACTGGACTGTTCCCATGGGGCACAGGGTCAGAGCTGATTTGCATAATGCCATTGTCTGACCCAGGGTGGTGTGGAGTGCAAAAAACGATGGATTTAGGCCCAGATCCTTGTACTGGGGTGAATGTAAGACATTGATCTACATTCTGTCCATCAAATTGTTTTTTGTAATTTTCTCCCTGAGTGTACTGGGGTAGCTCAGACGTGGGTCCCAGAGCCTCCACACCACTGGAGTCAAGCTAGCTGGGCTGATGAGAGGTGTTACCTCGAAACCGGTCCGGTCCTCGGATGCTTGATTCCGGTCTGGGAAAGATATGGCTGTTGTAGTTTGGACTGGACTGTTCCCATGGGGCACAGGGTCAGAGCTGATTTGCATAATGCCATTGTCTGACCCAGGGTGGTGTGGAGTGCAAAAAACGATGGATTTAGGCCCAGATCCTTGTACTGGGGTGAATGTAAGACATTGATCTACATTCTGTCCATCAAATTGTTTTTTGTAATTTTCTCCCTGAGTGTACTGGGGTAGCTCAGACGTGGGTCCCAGACCCTCCACACCACTGGAGTCAAGCTAGCCGGGCTGATGAGAGGTGTTACCTCGAAACCGGTCCGTTCCTCGGATGCTTGATTCTGGTCTGGGAAAGATATGGCTGTTGTAGTTTGGACTGGACTGTTCCCATGGGGCACAGGGTCAGAGCTGATTTGCATAATGCCATTGTCTGACCCAGGGTGGTGTGGAGTGCAAAAAACGATGGATTTAGGCCCAGATCCTTGTACTGGGGTGAATGTAAGACATTGATCTACATTCTGTCCATCAAATTGTTTTTTGTAATTTTCTCCCTGAGTGTACTGGGGTAGCTCAGACGTGGGTCCCAGAGCCTCCACACCACTGGAGTCAAGCTAGCCGGGCTGATGAGAGGTGTTACCTCGAAACCGGTCCGGTCCTCGGATGCTTGATTCCGGTCTGGAAAAGATATGGCTGTTGTAGTTTGGACTGGACTGTTCCCATGGGGCACAGGGTCAGAGCTGATTTGCATAATGCCATTGTCTGACCCAGGGTGGTGTGGAGTGCAAAAAACGATGGATTTAGGCCCAGATCCTTGTACTGGGGTGAATGTTAGACATTGATCTACATTCTGTCCATCAAATTGTTTTTTGTAATTTTCTCCCTGAGTGTACTGGGGTAGCTCAGACGTGGGTCCCAGAGCCTCCACACCACTGGAGTCAAGCTAGCCGGGCTGATGAGAGGTGTTACCTCGAAACCGGTCCGGTCCTCGGATGCTTGATTCCGGTCTGGGAAAGATATGGCTGTTGTAGTTTGGACTGGACTGTTCCCATGGGGCACAGGGTCAGAGCTGATTTGCATAATGCCATTGTCTGACCCAGGGTGGTGTGGAGTGCAAAAAACGATGGATTTAGGCCCAGATCCTTGTACTGGGGTGAATGTAAGACATTGATCTACATTCTGTCCATCAAATTGTTTTTTGTAATTTTCTCCCTTAGTGTACTGGGGTAGCTCAGACGTGGGTCCCAGAGCCTCCACACCACTGGAGTCAAGCTAGCCGGGCTGATGAGAGGTGTTACCTCGAAACCGGTCCGGTCCTCGGATGCTTGATTCCGGTCTGGGAAAGATATGGCTGTTGTAGTTTGGACTGGACTGTTCCCATGGGGCACAGGGTCAGAGCTGATTTGCATAATGCCATTGTCTGACCCAGGGTGGTGTGGAGTGCAAAAAACGATGGATTTAGACCCAGATCCTTGTACTGGGGTGAATGTAAGACATTGATCTACATTCTGTCCATCAAATTGTTTTTTGTAATTTTCTCCCTGAGTGTACTGGGGTAGCTCAGACGTGGGTCCCAGACCCTCCACACCACTGGAGTCAAGCTAGCCGGGCTGATGAGAGGTGTTACCTCGAAACCGGTCCGGTCCTCGGATGCTTGATTCCGGTCTGGGAAAGATATGGCTGTTGTAGTTTGGACTGGACTGTTCCCATGGGGCACAGGGTCAGAGCTGATTTGCATAATGCCATTGTCTGACCCAGGGTGGTGTGGAGTGCAAAAAACGATGGATTTAGGCCCAGATCCTTGTACTGGGGTGAATGTAAGACATTGATCTACATTCTGTCCATCAAATTGTTTTTTGTAATTTTCTCCCTGAGTGTACTGGGGTAGCTCAGACGTGGGTCCCAGAGCCTCCACACCACTGGAGTCAAGCTAGCCGGGCTGATGAGAGGTGTTACCTCGAAACCGGTCTGGTCCTCGGATGCTTGATTCCGGTCTGGGAAAGATATGGCTGTTGTAGTTTGGACTGGACTGTTCCCATGGGGCACAGGGTCAGAGCTGATTTGCATAATGCCATTGTCTGACCCAGGGTGGTGTGGAGTGCAAAAAACGATGGATTTAGGCCCAGATCCTTGTACTTGGGTGAATGTAAGACATTGATCTACATTCTGTCCATCAAATTGTTTTTTGTAATTTTCTCCCTGAGTGTACTGGGGTAGCTCAGACGTGGGTCCCAGAGCCTCCACACCACTGGAGTCAAGCTAGCCGGGCTGATGAGAGGTGTTACCTCGAAACCGGTCCAGTCCTCGGATGCTTGATTCCGGTCTGGGAAAGATATGGCTGTTGTAGTTTGGACTGGACTGTTCCCATGGGGCACAGGGTCAGAGCTGATTTGCATAATGCCATTGTCTGACCCAGGGTGGTGTGGAGTGCAAAAAACGATGGATTTAGGCCCAGATCCTTGTACTGGGGTGAATGTAAGACATTGATCTACATTCTGTCCATCAAATTGTTTTTTGTAATTTTCTCCCTGAGTGTACTGGGGTAGCTCAGACGTGGGTCCCAGAGCCTCCACACCACTGGAGTCAAGCTAGCCGGGCTGATGAGAGGTGTTACCTCGAAACCGGTCCGGTCCTCGGATGCTTGATTCCGGTCTGGGAAAGATATGGCTGTTGTAGTTTGGACTGGACTGTTCCCATGGGGCACAGGGTCAGAGCTGATTTGCATAATGCCATTGTCTGACCCAGGGTGGTGTGGAGTGCAAAAAACGATGGATTTAGGCCCAGATCCTTGTACTGGGGTGAATGTAATACATTGATCTACATTCTGTCCATCAAATTGTTTTTTGTAATTTTCTCCCTGAGTGTACTGGGGTAGCTCAGACGTGGGTCCCAGAGCCTCCACACCACTGGAGTCAAGCTAGCCGGGCGGATGAGAGGTGTTACCTCGAAACCGGTCCGGTCCTCGGATGCTTGATTCCGGTCTGGGAAAGATATGGCTGTTGTAGTTTGGACTGGACTGTTCCCATGGGGCACAGGGTGAGAGCTGATTTGCATAATGCCATTGTCTGACCCAGGGTGGTGTGGAGTGCAAAAAACGATGGATTTAGGCCCAGATCCTTGTACTGGGGTGAATGTAAGACATTGATCTACATTCTGTCCATCAAATTGTTTTTTGTAATTTTCTCCCTGAGTGTACTGGGGTAGCTCAGACGTGGGTCCCAGAGCCTCCACACCACTGGAGTCAAGCTAGCCGGGCTGATGAGAGGTGTTACCTCGAAACCGGTCCGGTCCTCGGATGCTTGATTCCGGTCTGGGAAAGATATGGCTGTTGTAGTTTGGACTGGACTGTTCCCATGGGGCACAGGGTCAGAGCTGATTTGCATAATGCCATTGTCTGACCCAGGGTGGTGTGAAGTGCAAAAAACGATGGATTTAGGCCCAGATCCTTGTACTGGGGTGAATGTAAGACATTGATCTACATTCTGTCCATCAAATTGTTTTTTGTAATTTTCTCCCTGCACCAGTTACAGCAAACAGTGGGTCAGCTTAACTTTGCCTTGAGGGTGATACCAATAGCCCGCCCCTTCTCGCGCTCTATTGCACAAGCTATGGTTGGTCTCAAGGAGGGACACCACCGTACGAGACTGTCGGCAGAGGTTCGCCAGGATATGCGCATTTGGTTGGCATTTCTGGCGGACTTCAACGGTCGAGTTGTGTGGAACAAGCCACCAGCGTCTTCAGATGAACTAGGTCTGTGGACTGACACAGCTGGGAGCGTGGGATTTGGCGCCATCTTCGGTAACTGATGGTCGGCGCAAACATGGCCAACGTGGTGGCACTCCAGCGGCCTCACAGGTAACATTGGGTTCTTGGAGTTATTTCCCATTTGGGTTGCTCTGATGGCATGGCCAGACGACTTCAGGGACCGCACGGTGGTATTTTGGTCTGATAATATGACTGTTGTCGAGTGTATTAACCAACAGGCAGCACGCTGCAAATGGATCTTGAGATTGTTGAAGGAAGTTGTACTGCGTTGCATGAGATTGAATGTACAGTTCAGGGCGAAACATGTGCCAGGCGTACTGAATCATGCAGCTGATGCACTCTCTCGTTCACATATGCAGGCGTTCAGGGGCTATCTACCTACAGCGGACCTAGTGGCAGCACCATTCCCCGAAGCGCTATGGTTAATCGGTGCCCCGGATTACAAGACCACGTGGCAGCAAGCTTAGCCCCCAGGACAAGGAAGGCATACGAAGGAGCGTTTCGTTCCTACTGCACATTTTTGGGTCCAACAGGGAGTCAGAGCTGGGGTCAGGAGGAATCCTTCCAGGGGTTCCTGGTAGCGCTGCACAGAGAAGGCCGATCAGCGGCAACGGCCTGTATGCATAGGGCGGCCATTTCATTCATGGCGCAGGTGCATGGCATAAAGGACCCGACGGGTTCCTTTTTGGTTAAGAAAGCCCTTCGCGGCTGGCAGCGCCTCGAGGGTCGCAAGCAAGATGCGAGGCGCCCGATTGGCTTAGACAGGTTGTCTCTACTCGTAGCAAAACTGGATGAGACATGCTCCTCCCATTTTGAAGCAGTTCTGTTCCGCGCAGCTTTCGCATTGGCGTTCCATGGGGCTATGCGGGTGAGCGAACTGGTCGCAAGGAATAAGAAAGATGTTGAGGGAGGCTTGTGCAGGGATCACATCCAAATTAGGGGTGATTCGATGGTGGTCTCGATAGCCAGGTCCAAGACTGACCAGGGGGCTATGGGAAATAGTGTTGTCGTGCAGCGCGCGCGAGGGTTCCCCACGTGCCCGATAAAGTGTATAGAGGAATACTTGGCACTAAGGGCGGCTACATGGGGGGGGAGTTTGCCGAGGCACAAGGATGGCACCCCGCTGACGAGGTTTCAGTTCCAGAGGGTGCTAGCACTGACAATCGCTGCTGCGGGCATGGACCCGTGCGATTTTGGGACCCACTCCTTTAGGATAGGGGCTGCTACCGAGGCTACAGCCAGGGGTCAGAGTGCGGAGGAAGTAAAACAGTTGGGACGTTGGTCCTCGAATTGCTTCAAAAGGTATGTGCGATTGCACATGTTGTAGAGATCAATTGACATGCACTCACGCTTCTTGTCTTTTGTTTGAATTACAGTTTCGCGAGCCTGTCATGCGGGGCGGAATTTGCAGTCGACCCAGCACCAGGAGACTAGCGGTCAAGGATCACCATCTGGAGAGAGAGTGGTATGGGTCGTGGGCCACTCATATGTGAGGCGCGCCGGGGACGTATTGAAAGCAGGTGACGCGACTCACGCAGCTGGGAATACGGGTACAGAGTGGCCTTCCATGGGACGGGCGGGCTCTGTTTTGACCAATTCGAATCATATTTTGAGGGTCTCTTAGGGCGGCAAAGGTCACCGCCATCTGTAGTCATAGTACACCTGGGGGGCAATGACTTGGTGACACTGGGTAGACGAGTGTTATTGGAACAAATTTTGTCGGCTGTTAGCTGGTTGGCTAAAAGACTCCCGGGGTGCACGATTGCCTGGTCCCACATGATTCCCAGGAAGGTATGGCGGGGGGGCCTTTCGGTGTCAGCACGGAACCATTCGGTGTAAAGGGTTAACAATAAAATTGGTAAATTGTTTCGCTCTTCGCAGTTGCATAGCATTCCTCACGGGTGTATTCGGGGTGATCACATGTATCTGAATGATGGGGTTCACCTGTCCAGGGAGGGGAATGACTTACTCATAGGAGACTTCATAGCATGGCTAAGGGGTTTAAGGAAGCATGACCTTTAGGAGGAGTAGGGGGGGCCGGATAGTCGGTCAACTATCTGGCCTGTGGTGGTGAGGTCATGATCGGTGAGCAGTAATTTCAAGGTCCCTAGAGGGGGGCACCACCCAGAATGGATGGGAGCGCCCGGGGGGAGGCGGCCATTGGCCCCTTCCACCGGGAGGCGGCACCCACTAAGGATGGGTCGCCTAGGGGGAGACGGCCATAGGCCCCTCCAGGGGGGGAGGCGGGTAGATGCCCCTCCTACTAATTTCCCGGGGGCCGGATATCCGGGATGGCAGATAGAGAGTGTGGGGATGGGGGGGAGTCCACGCTGTCCTTCCTACAGATACCTCACACGGGAACTTGGACGACCTTTAAGATGGCGTCGAGTGGAAAAGGGGCCCCCACCACGACAAGGGAAGTTACAGTTGGCAATGAGGGTAGAGTCCTCTGCGCATGCGCCACTCACACCGTGAGGGCAAGAGTTTTGGTAGTAGGGATCTGACACCGGTTAAGACCTTGCCGTTGGCCCTTAATGCTAGGATGTACAATTTTAATTTTGAATTTATGCATTTTCAGGATGTTAGACTCGGCTAGGAAACCTTTGTATTAGAGATCTGTTAAGGTTAGCTAAAGAACATGTCTTCATCGAAATGTAATAAATGTAAAATTGTACATAATGATGAAACTTTTATTTAATTTTTTTAATTTTGTTTCATATTTTAATAAATACGGCCGGGAGGGTGACTCCCTCCCGCCTTCCAAAAGTTCTAACCTGCGTCCGACTTCTCCCATCCTTGGGGATTGTGTTGGGAGGGGGTGGCGGGCATCCCAGCCATATGGAAAGGGGCGACCACTTGGTCCCCCCGAACGTATGGTTGGGTGCCCCGATCCTCTGGGGAAACCATTTTGGGCGGGGGGCGTGGCTCGGCTGGTATGCCCGAAGCGGCGTAACCGGGGCGCGCCTTTTTCCCACCCAAGAGGGTTTTCCTAGACACCTACACCGAAGACCACGCCCAGTAGGCGTACCGGTGGAGGGTACACGCCCTCCCGCAGAAGAATAAATAGAGCGGGAATCCGAAGAAGAAGCGTCCTCTTGTTCCTGTGCTCTGAAGGCTGCACCCACTCATTGCTCGTGAGCCCTTGACGGAACAAGCGGCAATTTTGACCCACCCACCAGCCCCTTATGGCAATGTTTTGTTTAAATAAAGTTTTGCTGATATAGGCCTTTTTTCCTTTGTAGAAAAAGTAAAGGAATGTTTAAGATAAGGATGTGACTTCTGCCTGTAGGATAATGTTTTCCTTTGTAGGAGAGAGCAGTTGATGACATATCAAGGCTATGTCAGAATTTTTTCTTCCTTAGTAGGTAACTAACTGTCGTATTTATTTTTTGGTCGGGCGGTAAGGTCATGATCGGTGAGCAGTAATTTCAAGGTCCCTAGAGGGGGGCGCCACCCAGAATGGATGGGAGCGCCCGGGGGGAGGCGGCCATTGGCCCCTTCCACGGGGAGGCGGCACCCACTAAGGATGGGTCTCCTAGGGGGAGACGGCCATAGGCCCCTCCCAGGGGGGAGGTGGCTAGATGCCCCTCCTACTAATTTCCCGGGGGCCGGATATCCGTGACGGCGGATAGAGAGTGTGGGGATGGGGGGGAGTCCAGGCTGTCCTTCCTACAGATACCTCACACGGGAACTCAGACGACCTTTAAGATGGCGTCGAGTGGAAAGGGGGCCCCCACCACGGCAAGGGAAGTTACAGTTGGCAATGAGGGTAGAGTCCTCTGCGCATGCGCCACTCACACCGTGAGGGCAAGAGTTTTGGTAGTAGGGATCTGACACCGGTTAAGACCTTGCGGTTGGCCCTTAATGCTAGGATGTACAATTTTAATTTTGAATTTATGCATTTTCAGGATGTTAGACTCGGCTAGGAAACCTTTGTATTAGAGATCTGTTAAGGTTAGCCAAAGAACATGTCTTCATCGAAATGTAATAAATGTAAAATTGTACATAATGATGAAACTTTTATTTAATTTTTTAAATTTTGTTTCATATTTTAATAAATACGGCCGGGAGGGTGACTCCCTCCCGCCTTCCAAAAGTTCTAACCTGCGTCCGACTTCTCCCATCCTTGGGGATTGTGTTGGGAGGGGGTGGCGGGCATCCCAGCCATATGGAAAGGGGCGACCACTTGGTCCCCCCGAACGTATGGTTGGGTGCCCCGATCCTCTGGGGAAACCATTTTGGGCGGGGGGCGTGGCTCGGCTGGTATGCCCGAAGCGGCGTAACCGGGGCGCGCCTTTTTCCCACCCAAGAGGGTTTTCCTAGACACCTACACCGAAGACCACGCCCAGTAGGCGTACCGGTGGAGGGTACACGCCCTCCCGCAGAAGAATAAATAGAGCGGGAATCCGAAGAAGAAGCGTCCTCTTGTTCCTGTGCTCTGAAGGCTGCACCCACTCATTGCTCGTGAGCCCTTGACGGAACAAGCGGCAATTTTGACCCACCCACCAGCCCCTTATGGCAATGTTTTGTTTAAATAAAGTTTTGCTGATATAGGCCTTTTTTCCTTTGTAGAAAAAGTAAAGGAATGTTTAAGATAAGGATGTGACTTCTGCCTGTAGGATAATGTTTTCCTTTGTAGGAGAGAGCAGTTGATGACATATCAAGGCTATGTCAGAATTTTTTCTTCCTTAGTAGGTAACTAACTGTCGTATTTATTTTTTGGTCGGGCGGTAAGGTCATGATCGGTGAGCAGTAATTTCAAGGTCCCTAGAGGGGGGCGCCACCCAGAATGGATGGGAGCGCCCGGGGGGAGGCGGCCATTGGCCCCTTCCACGGGGAGGC
Organism: Lissotriton vulgaris; assembly: GCF_964263255.1. Classification (NCBI taxonomy): domain Eukaryota; kingdom Metazoa; phylum Chordata; class Amphibia; order Caudata; family Salamandridae; genus Lissotriton; species Lissotriton vulgaris. Next base: position 40,503,572 of record NC_141696.1, on the reverse strand, counting down.
GGCACCCACTAAGGATGGGTCTCCTAGGGGGAGACGGCCATAGGCCCCTCCCAGGGGGGAGGTGGCTAGATGCCCCTCCTACTAATTTCCCGGGGGCCGGATATCCGTGACGGCGGATAGAGAGTGTGGGGATGGGGGGGAGTCCAGGCTGTCCTTCCTACAGATACCTCACACGGGAACTCAGACGACCTTTAAGATGGCGTCGAGTGGAAAGGGGGCCCCCACCACGGCAAGGGAAGTTACAGTTGGCAATGAGGGTAGAGTCCTCTGCGCATGCGCCACTCACACCGTGAGGGCGAGAGTTTTGGTAGTAGGGATCTGACACTGGTTAAGACCTTGCCGTTGGCCCTTAATGCTAGGATGTACAATTTTAATTTAGAATGTATGCATTTTCAGGATGTTAGACTCGGCTAGGAAACCTTTGTATTAGAGATCTGTTAAGGTTAGCCAAAGAACATGTCTTCATCGAAATGTAATAAATGTAAAATTGTACATAATGATGAAACTTTTATTTAATGTTTTAAATTTTGTTTCATATTTTAATAAATACGGCCGGGAGGGTGACTCCCTCCCGCCTTCCAAAACTTCTAACCTGTGTCCGACTTCTCCCATCCTTGGGGATTGTGTTGGGAGGGGGTGGCGGGCATCCCGGCCATACGCGCATTGTAGGTCACGAGACCTAAAAATGGCTCAGAAGTTGAAGTATGCATCCATTTCCCAGAAAACACTTTACAAAAATTACTTCTATTTATGTGTCTCTTCCATTTACTCTTAGCTTTTAAAACTCTGATTGCCTTATTCAGTGTATTTATTCTATTAATTTCTAAAATATTTTTTTCTCTCAAACGCGCTCTCAACAACATCCTCTATATATTTTTTCTTCTTATAAAAAGCAGATTTCCGGGGGGCGTGGCTTGCGCGGCGGCGGCAGAGGACGTCTTCCCTGTGAGCTCCGCTTCGGACTAACCTGCGGATGCCGTGAGGACCCGTTTTACCATCTTTTGGAAGTATTTCCTGCTGTATAGCGGTGTCGGAAGGTGGGCAGCATACGATGAAGCGCTTTTGCAGCAAAAACGAGCGCTAGTTCACAGACAATTTAAAACGGTAACTTTCTCTTCACTCTGTACCGCGAATGGCCGCCATTTTGTCTGCAGCCGAAGAGAATGCTTCTTTGCGCAGCATCTGCATTCACCCTTCCGTTTTGGCATTAGCTTGCTCTGGAGACAAAGTATGATGCTGAGCCATTTACTGACTGTCGTGAGTTCCTTTCCAATTTGTGCACTTTCTCTATTTTGACTCTAATGCTTATTCTTTGTGGTGAGACGACCGCCATTTTGAATTCCTGAATGCCATGATTTTTTACTGCTACATCAAGGCAATGTGGTGACTGCTTCACCGTCTTTTCAAGACTCTTGCTCTCCTGATATTCCACGACCACCTGCCTCCTGCATTCTCTCATTTCCCTGTTGATACCAGCCTTATTGTGTTTCGGCTTTTTTTTTTTTTCCTCTAGTCTTGCACTTTCTATACGCACGAAGTTCTATCACCATGTTCATATGCTCCTCTTGGTGGATGCTTCTTCTATGGTGATGTTGGGCTTTTAGTGTGTCTTTGCACTGATAAATAGTGCACTACTAGGCAATTCCTTTACTCATTGTCCTCCATTTGCCACATTGTGTGCCCCTATCATCTTTGTGCATCCACACACTGGTTCACATTCTACAACTTTATTGGTCACATCTCCCTTTTGCTGTCCTGCACCATGGCAAACGTCTCTACTTTGCCGAAATTGTCACAGACCGGAACAAAACCTAAAAGACCTAAAAATGACCCGCCATCCCCCATTAACTCTTCTACTAATCCTGTACTGGACTCCATCCTTGAAGAGGTGCGTGGTCTTCAGCCTTTTATGTCTGCAACCAATGCTAAACTTCAGCAGATCGAGGAGCGTTGGGTGGTTATGGAAAATAAAGTTTTGAACTTAGAACAACGTGTAAGCGATGTCCAAGACCTCTCAACTCGGATTCCACTATTGGAACAAGAAATCCACAAACTCAAACTCCATACCGAAGATTTGGAAATTGGTGTTCCGGAAAATTTGGAGGGGTCTGACATGGTCTCTTTTATTCGAAAATTTCTCCAGGAACTTTTGGAACTCCCACCATCGACTCATCCTCTCAACATCCAACGAGCACATCGTCTTGGCCGCCTCAACTCCAATGCTGCCAAACCACGTGGAATCATCATGTTATTCTTGGAGTTCACAGAGTTAATGGCTGTATTGAAGGCCGCCAGGGCCAATCGTCGTCTCCAGTGGTCTGGTCACAACATCTTCATTTCCCAAGACCTCTCTTCTGCTACAAATGCTCGACGTAAGGAATTCCTGAACCTTCGGCCTACGATGAGACAACTCAACATTCAGTATGGAATTCTCCATCCCTGCTTCTGCAAGATCACACACAATGGTCGTACCAGGTCCTATGATGATCCCCAGAAACTTTGCGACTATCTGCTAAGTGTCTCGCCTTCCACCATGGACACAGCTAGCTAATGCCTTTTTGTTTTTCCTTGTTTTCTCTTTCTACAACCACTACTCTAATCTATCTAACTTTTCTTAACTTACCTTCCTTTTCTATTTTCGTTTAATATTTTCCTCACATCCTTGTGTTTTTCCTTTTTCATAATGTCCATATCCTGTGTGCTCGTGGGACATGTCCTCTCTCTGGTGTACCCTCGTCTCACATGTTTTGGTTACTGTCTTCTTCTCAGATCAATGGAGAAACATATTT